>NC_067400.1:131702274-132974774 GCF_016432865.1 Antechinus flavipes | reverse complement strand
CCATTTCACAAAGTCTGTTTTTTAGGAGTTATTTTCTTTTTTTCGGTCTCATTCATTCTGTTTTTCTAGGAGTTGTTTTCTTTTTCCACTTTATCAAATCTATCTTTTAATGAGATATAATTTTTTTCATTTCACTGAGTGTATTTTGTGTTGCCTTTTCCAAACCCTCTTGCAAAGTTTTCCTTTCTTTCCTATTTTCTCTTATCTCTCTTTTAAAATCCCTTTTAATTTCTTCTCGAAGAACATTGTGTAATGGAGACCAATTTATATCATCTTTTGGGGCTTCATCTGCAGATGATTGACTTTTAGTCTCCTTAGGGTTTGAAATCTGTTCTTCTCTTTCCATGTAAAAAACAAACAAACAAACAAACAAAAAAAAAAAAAAAAAACTATCTATGGTTAGAGTTCTTTTTGCTTTTTTATTCATTTACTTTAAAGTTGAGATCTGTTTTTAGAGCAAGGGTGGTTGTCTACGCTTCCTTTACAAATGGTAGCAGCTGCCCTCCATCAGTGCTAGCTGCGCTGAGTCAGTATTAATTGATTTCCAGTGTTGGGTGGGTGTGGCCAGGTCCTATGAGATTCTGGCATTTCAGGAGTTCACTCTTTATTTTTTGTATTTGTGTTGAATGTTTTATAACTTCTCTGCTGATGTACTGGTTAGCAAACAGGGCAGAGTAGCCAGTACTGTTGTAGATTCCTTCCCATAGATTCTGCAAGGTGTGGAACTCCCACAATTATCTTCTGCTGGAAATTTATTGCATTCCCATTATTCATGAATTCTGCCAGTTCATAACTAATTCAGAAGCTGTATTTGCTAATTTGTCTGAGGGTCATGGGAGAAGATCAGAAAGAAGTGTGTGTCCTCAGCACCATCTTGGCTCTGCTCCCTCAAAGCCAAAATCTTAAATAAAATATTAGCAAAGAGATTACAGAAAATGATCTCCAGGATAATATACCATAACCAAATAGGATTTATACCAGGAATGCAGGGCTCGTTCAATATTAAAGAAACTATTAGCATAATTGACTATATCAATAACCAAATTAACAAAAAACATATGATTATCTCAATAGATGCAGAAAAAGCATTTGATAAAATATAGCAACAATTCCTATTAAAAAAAAACACTACAAAGTATAGGAATAAATGGAAATTTCCTTAAAATAGTCAGTACTATTTATTTAAAATCATCAGCAACCATCATATATAAGAGCAGCAAAATGGAACCATTCGCAATACGATCGGGGGTAAAACAAGATTGCTCACTATCCCCATTACTATTCAGTACTGTATTAGAAATGCTAGCTTTGGCAATAAGAAAAAAAATAAATGAATTAGATTAGGTGACAAAGAAATCAAATTATCTTTCTTTGCAGATGATATAATGATATACTTAAAGAATCCTACAGAATCAAGTTAAAAAAAAACTATTAGAAATACTCCACCACTTTAGCAAATATTATTTCTAATAAAATTAGATACAAAGAGAAATTCCAGTTGAAATAACTGTCAATAGTATAAAGATTTGGGAATCTATCTCTCAAGGGAAGTCTGAGCAAAACTATAAAACAATTTCCACACAAATAAAGTGATTTCTAAACAATCAGAAAAATGTCAAGTGCTCTTAGATAGATTGAGCAAATATAATAAAGATGACAATACTACCTAAACTAATATATTTATTTAGTGTTATTCCAATTAAACTCCCAAGAAACTATTTTGCTGACCGAGAAAAAAATAACAAAATTCATCCGGAATAACAAAAGGTCAAGAATTTCAAGGAAATTAATGAAAAAAAAAAAAAAAAGCAAATGTAGGTGGTCTTGCTGTACCAGATCTAAAACCATATTATAAAACAGCAGTCATCAAAATAATTTGGTCATGGATAAGAAATAGAGCCATTGATCAGTGGAATAGGTTAGGTTCACAGAACAAAATAGTCAATGACTATAGCAATCTTGTGTTTGACAAACCCAACAATCCCAGCTTTTGGTATAAAAATTCACCATTTATTTAACAAAAACTGCTGGGAAAATTGGAAACTAGCATGGGAGAAATTAGGCATTGACCCACACATAATATCATATACTAAGATAAGGTAGAAAACGGTTCATGATATAGACCTAAAGAATGATATTATAAACAAATTAGAAGAACATAGATTCATTTATCTTTCAGAGCAGTGGAGGAGGAAGGAATTTGTGAGCAAAGAAGAACTAGAAATCACTATTGATCACAAAATAGACAATATTGATAATAGTAAGTTAATAAAGTTTTTGAATAATAATAAAAAAATAATGCAGACAAAATAAGAAGGGAAGCAATAAACTGGAAAAGCATTTATACACTCAAAGGTTCTCACAAAGGCCTCATTTCTAAAATATATAGAGAATTGACTGAAATTCATAAGAATTCAAGTCATTCCCCTACTGATATATGGTCAAAAAAATATATGGACAATTTTCAGATGAAGAAATTGAAACTACTTCTTACCATAAAAAAGATGCTCTAAATCACTATTGATCAGAAAAATTCAAATTAACAATTCTGAGATACCACTACACACCTCTCAGATTGGTTATAATAACAGGAAAAGATAATAACAAATGTTGGAGGGAATATGGGAAAGCCAGGATACTGGGACAGTATTGGTGGAACTCTGAATGAATCCAACCATTCATGACAGCAAGTCGGAGCTATGCTCAAAAAGTTATCAAACTGTTTATACTTGTTGACCCAGCAGTGTCTCTACTTGATTTATATCCCAAAGAGATCTTAAACCTAGAAGTGCAAAAAAAATTTTGTGGCAGTCTTTTTAGTAGTAGCAAAAAAACAAAAAACAAACAAACAAACAAACAAACAAAAAAAAAAAAACAACTGGAAATTAAATGGATACCCATCAATTGAAGAATGATTGAATAAGCTAATAAGAAAACTATGCACATTAACCAATCATAGACTTTATATATTTTATATATAAAATTCAAATTGTTGTTCAATTCAAAAGAAAGTTGTATATTAGTGTCCTATAGTTCAAAATTGCTATTTTAAAAAAAAATTAGGAATTCCAAAAATGGTAACAAAAATTTGGGTTCTGTTCCTTCTGTTCCTAAGCTATAAGCAAAAAAAAAAAAAAAAAGTAACATCTTAATTGTGTCAAATGAGCAAAGCATTTTTATTATAAAATTGTAGTGAAACATGCTAAAAAAACACAGTGGAGATTCCAATTTGGAGAACTTCCAGTAAATCTTTTCACATCCCAGGGCTGTCCGTTGGAGACTGGAACAAATCCCAGAACTGGGAGAAAATAAGGGGGAAAAAGTCAGGCAGCATTAACATTATGAGAGTCCACAAGAATCATATCAACCTATTGAATGTTCAGTAATATATAGTAAATGACTCAGTATTGATGGCATACTGTCTCCTATCACACTATATTTTAATAATTAAAATAAAATAGACTATTATGCTATCAACATCTTAACAGATAAATATAATTATCACAAATGCACTTCAAGCCAGATTTTGTGTTAAATAATGGGTTGGTTAAAAGTGAAATTATGATTCAATTTCAGGACAAAAACATAGTAGATAAAGCCAATTTTGAGTCCCATATCTCTGTTAATTGACTGTTATTAATATACTATATTAAGACTACTTTTATAGTTGCTGAAGATTGACCTTTACCATTAAACTAAACTATTAATTCCCAAGATTTCTCATCCTTTCCCTTTTCTTGCTTCTTTCCTTCCTCATTTTCTCTCTTCCTTTCTCCCTCCTTTCCTTCCTCACTCCCTTCTTTCTTTCCTTTCTCCTCCCTTCCTTTTTTCCTTCCTTCCTTCCTCCTTCCCACTGTCCTTCCCTCCCTTCATCCCTCTTTTCCTTCCTTCCTTTCTTCTTTCTTTCTTTCTTTCTTTTTTTTAATCTCTTTATTCTAGAATATTGGCCTAGACATATCGTAAATTACAACTCTGGATTATTGAAGAAAGCTCACTAATTAGGTTCACAGCTAAAATCAAGAAAACTTTTTAGATCAATCCAACATTCTATATTTATGTGAAAAAAACAACTTTTTCATGATCAATATGTGAGAAAAAGAAAGAAAAGTTTTAAGCATTCTATCCTATTGTCCTTCTCTGCCTCACATAAATACATACTTTGCAATTCTTGACTAGTCTTGTTTCATTTTCTTTGATTTCTTGGAGAGGGAAAAATGGACAAGAAGGAGTTAAGGAGGAATAGATAAGATGGCAGGGTCTTGTTCCAGTTTGACTCAGGTCTTTACTTTAATAATTAGGGTAAGAGGATAATATATTAGGAACTTAAATGAAATCCTGAAAACATATAATTCTGTCCCCTCATTTTACAGAAGAAGAAACTGAAACCTACAGAGGTCAAGTGACCTGACTATGATCACAAAATTGCTATAATATTAAAAGCAAGATTCAAACCCAGGTCTATTGTACTGTACTACTACTATAATTGACTCTTTAGGTTTCTAGTTTAATAGGTTTTCTTGTCACATTTTTGTCTTTGATACAGATAAGATCATTAGTCCCAGAAGATGTCTCATCTACTTAACATTCCCAGATGGACAGCTATATCATGATTTAGCTGTTATCCAACATTCTCTTGAAATATCTTGCATTTTCAAAATACTATGATTCTCTAATAAATACTTGTTAATAACCCTCATGGTACTTACATGACCCAAGCTCAAATCAGTAGTATTCAAATGATGCTGGCATGGCAGAACAAGAAATATCTTTTGAAAATTTGTAGCAAAATAGGACAAACAAGCAAATTCCATTATCTGTTAGAATTTTTTGCCACATATGATATGTATCATGCTTATACATTGTCATCTCTATTCCAGCATGCCTTCTTTCCTGAAATTCAGGCAATAGAAAAATAGCAGGATCCCAGTAAATAATGAGGGTGATTAAGAAGATTTTCATAGAAAATATATTTTTTAAATTTCCTTAATAATTACACTGTTTTTCCTTTTTTTTCCAAAACAAAGCTGTTGCAGGCCTGGAGTATATTACCTGTTACATATCAGAGTTACAAAAATATTTTTCAGTCTTAATGGGAACAGTCCTATAATTGGAATATGATTCTGATGTTATAAGGTATTGTTATGGGCCAGAATTCTGAACTTGAAACAAAGAATTCTTACAAGGTACTAAATCAGTGGAATTGATAGAGACAATAGTTATCTAATTTAGCATGGTTCAGTATGATTTATTTAATCATACAAGGAGATGTTATGGGCCAGAATTTGAAACAAGGTACTAAGTGGAATTGAGGAGACAATAGTTAAACCTAGTTTACCACTGATTTAATCCTACAACAAACAATGGTTTCCTAGTGATACAATGATTGGTGTATACTCTGTGTAGCATATGACCTAAAAGCCTCAACCAGGGAGATTCAGAGATTCAAAGACAAGAGAACAGAAGGCTGGAGGCTGAAGGCTGGATCAGAAACCTTTGGACTTAGATTCATCTCATTTCACACCAGCTTGGTGGCAGGCTCTCCTCCATCACTTCTCCACTGAAACCAAGATTCTAGAAGGCCTCAGAAAACTAGCCGAGCCCCAAGTGAAGGAGTTAGGACTTCTGTGGTGATTACTGAACTGAAACGAAGACTGCTCCCAGAGACCCCCAAAAAACCTCAACGGAGAACATTACATTTTAGAGAGAACATTACAAGGTATCTTCAGCTTGACTTTCCTTTCAATGTCAAAACTAATACTTGATATCTTTAACTGTTTAAATACAACGGTTTGGGGATTACAGTCACCTCTTTCCCAAAATAATATCTTCCACTACTACAGGAGTGGGGATTTTTTTTTCCTGCCAGGGGCTATTTGGATATTTATAACATCATTTGTGGGCCATACAAATTTATCAAGATATTGAATTCAAGTAGTGGGAGTTGTTGTATTTAGCTTTCAGCTCAACATTGCCTGCAGTTGCTTTAGCAAATTATTTCCTAGGACTCACACAGTCTGATGTTCTCTACCACTGCAATACAGGGATATTATCTCAATGGGTTATAGTCTGTTAGAAGTTCTTTTATGATTCAAGTAGAATATGATTCTTTATCTTCATGGTTGTGAATATACATGAGAAAGGTAGAGGTCTTCAATAGCAGACAGAGTTTGTTCATTCTAAACTGATTTAATCTTAACTAACAGATGGTTCAGATTAGATAGTTATTATGTTACCTCCAAGTTTCCAAAATTATAAGCATTTTATCACCTCCAAGGCATTAAATCTGAGAGGAGATACACAATTGAGCATAAAAATAAGTTTGGCATGAAGAAATAGACTTAATTATTGGAAGGTTTTCCTTAATCTTCTCTCTCTCTCTCTCTCTCTCTCTCTCTCTCTCTCTCTCTCTCTCTCTCTTTTACATTGTAGCTGTGAAAGGATCAGAGTTTTGATGACTCTCATCAATGACACAACTGGAGCCTGTAAAGCTTCCCTCTAACTCTACTTTCCTTTCTTCTGGTTGCCAAAGACATTGAGCCTCTTTTCTCACCTCATTATCTAACCTGGGTTTTGTTCCCAAAGTAAAGGAAGGCAGTGGAGTCCTGACTTTTTTTTTTTTTTTTTTATAGCTTTTTATTTACAAGATATGTGCATGGGTAATTGTACAGCATTGACAATTGCCAAATCTTTTGTTCCAATTTTTCCCGTCCTTCCTCCCACCCCCTTCCCCAGATGGCAGGTTGGCCAATACATGTTCAATACGTTAAAGTATAAATTAAATACAATATTAGTATACGTGTTCAAACAGCTATTTTGCTGTTCAAAAAAGAATCGGACTTTCAAAAAGTGTACCATTAGCCTGTGAAGGAAATCAAAAATGCAGGCAGACAAAGGTAGAGGGATTGGGAATTCTATGTAGTGGTTCATAGTCATCTCCCAGAGTTCTTTTGCTGGGTGTAGGTGGTCCAATTCATTACTGCTCCATTGGAACTGATTTGGTTCATTTCATTATTGAAGATAGTCAGGTCCATCAGAATTGATTATCATATTAACTAGGCATAGTTGCTGAAGTGTATAATGATCTCCTGGTCCTGCTCATTTCACTCAGCATCAGTTCATGTAAGGATCTCCAGGCCCTTCTGAAATCATCCTGTTGGTCATTTCTTACAGAACAATCATATTCCATAATATTCATATACCACAATTTATTCAGCCATTCTCCAATTGATGGGCATCCACTCAGTTTCCAGTTTCTGGCCACTACAAAGAGGGCTGCCACAAACATTCGTGCACATACAGATCTCTTTCTCTTCTTTAAAATCTCTTTGAGATATAATCCCAGTAGTTATACTGCTGGATCAAGGGATATGCACAGTTTGATAACTTTTTGAGCATAGTTCCAAATTGCTCTCCAGAATGCTGCATGTATTTACAATTCCACCAACAATGTATCAGTGTCCAGTGTCCCATCCCTTCCAACTTTCTGCATTATCTTTTTCTATTATCTTAGCCAATCTGACAGGGGTGTAGTGGTATCTCAGAGTTGTCTTAATTTGCATTTCTCTGATTAATAATGACTTAGCACCTTTTCATATGGCTAGAAATAGTTTCAATTTCTTCATCTGAAAATTGTCTGTTCATATCCTTTGACCATTTATCAATTAGAGAATGGCCTGCTTTCTTATAAATTAGAGTCAATTCTCTATATATTTTGGAAATGAGGACTTTATTAGAACCTTTAACTGTAAAAATGTTTTCCCAGTTTATTGCTTCCCTTCTAATCTTGTCTGCATTAGTTTTGTTTGTACAAAACTTTTGCAATTTGAGATAACGAAAATTTTTTATGATCAATAATGATCTTTAGTTCTTCTTTGGTCATAAATTCCTTCCTCTACCACAGGTCTGAGAGGGAAACTATCCTATATTCCTCTAATTTGTTTATAATCTCATTCTTTATGCATAGGTCATGAACCCATTTTGACCTTATCTTGGTATACGGTGTTAAGTGTGGGTCAATGCCTAGTTTCTGCAATACTAATTTCCAATTTTCCAAATTATATAATTTGACAATTTTTGTCAAACAGTGAGTTCTTATCCCAAAATCTGGGGTTTTGGGGCTTGTCAAACACTAGATTATTAAAGTTATTGACTGTTTTGTCCTTTGAGCCTAATCTATTCCACTGATCAACTAGTCTATATTTCTTAGCCAATACCAAATGGTTTTGGTAACTGCTGCTTTATGATTTAATTTTAGATCTGGTACAGCTAAGTACCTTCATTTGATTTTTTTTTTCATTAATTCCCTTGAAATTCTTGACCTTTTGTTTTTCCATATAAACTTTGTTGTTATTTTTTCTAGGTCATTAAAATAGTCTTTTGTGAGTCTGATTAGTATAGTGATAAATAAATAGATTAGTTTAGGTAGTATTGTCATCTTTATTATATTTGCTCTTCCTGGAGTCCTGACTTTTTAGCTTCCTTTGTCTGGTTCTATCTATCTATCTCTATTCCTATTTGTCTCTGAATATCTCTCTTTCATTCACATACAGATATTAGTAAATTGGACAATTTAAATTCACCACTATTATCATTATTTTGATAATTATCAACAAATAAATCAACAAATATCTACTGAGCATATAATATGTGAAAAGCAAATGTATATTATCTATCCTCAAAGAGTCTGAAATCTATTTTAAGACACAATATTTATTCAAGTAAAGTAAATAATGTACAAGTGTAAGAATATTTAAACACTCAGTATGTTTTAGGGGAAAAGCAATGTATTGAAATAAAAGCACTGGGGTTTAAATCTCATCTGTCAATTGTTTTATTCTGGGATATGGCACTCATCAATATGAGGCCCAGTTCCCTCATCTGTAAACTAAAAAGCTTTTGTTCTGAACAATGTCCAAATTTCTTTTATATGTCTAAATTTGTGCAACTATGCTTCATATACTTGATAACATGTTTCAGACATGATGAGTGCACTAAAATAATTTATGCAGAAAGGATGACAAGGTTTTAGTGAGATTAGATCAAGGAGAAGTAATGTTCATACTCAGGAAAAAAGTAGGATTAAGTGTATAATCCACAGAAGTTTGAAATTGCACAAATGAAATCTATAGTATTATAAGTACTGCTAAAACTTGGATTCCTGCCATGTCATAAATAGTCAGTGGTACAAGGGAGACAGAGTGACCTTTCCAATTTTCAATGGATTTGTCTTATATTTTCATTCTCTATAGCAGCTCTTGGTGACATTCCAGTAAGAACAAAGTTGTATAACAATTATATTTGGCTCACTTACTCTAAAAATATTCTTCTCTATCTCCAGAATGTTTTCAGACTATTAGCAGATCCTTTGGGGAAAAAAAAATCCAGGAAAAGTGCATTGCATAGGTGAAATAACCTCCAAAATTTATAAAGGTGATTCAAAACATTTTCCCTCCTCCTGCATACTTATATGTGGACAGGATAATATTATGGCAGAGAATGAAAAACACCTACTTTGGGAGTATTAGTGAGGTTTGCAGATGGTCAGAAATAAAAGAATTACTCCCTTGGCCCCATGGCATTGTGAAAAATACAGCTGTGTGAAGACATTAGTTTCTTTTTTTCCTACCAGAAAATTTAAACACAAACCACTACTTAAATAATTTATACATCATTATTTCAGTTTTGTGACCCTGGGTGAATAGGAAGTAATGTGCTTTCTTTTAAAAAACCAGAATCCAGAAATATTTAATAATAGGAATATTGATTATTCTATATAAATATTATTTAAGTCATTTGAATTCACACATATAGTTTCAAGCATTTGTTTAATTTTTGTTGAGACTTTTGAAATAATATCTATATAACGTTGTACAAATATTTCCAAAAGAAACATTTTTATCATGTTGAGCTGTACAATATTGTAATCAAAAATCATAATTGTGGTTATGTGCTTTTTGTAGGTTTAAAAATATTTTTCCTATGTGTTATGATTACAGTTTAGAGGAGATGCTCCTAGTTAATACTAAAATATAATTATGATTATATATGACTTCATCTAGCATAAATTATTGCATAGATCATGATTTAATTGGGATCTAATCGCACATATATTCACATAAAAGTATAGCCATATTGGAGGCAGCTTGTGTGTTCAATGGACATACTACTGGGTCTAAAGTCAAGAAGGCTTATCTTTCTGAGGTCAAATATAGCCTGAGACACTTACTAGTATACTTACTGAGCAAGTCACTTTAACCTGTTTGGCTCAGTTATTTAGCTCTAATATGAGCTGAAGAAACAAATAGTAAACCATTCCAATATCTTTGGCAAGATAATCCAAATATGACCATGAAGTCAGTGACGACTGGATAGACTTAGCAATAATATATATATATATACAAATAAGTATTTATGATATATGTATACAATTTCATATTTCTGTTCCTTCATGAATGGAATTTTTAATGAGAAATTCCCCTTTTCAATGAAGATCAGTAGGTGCTATGAGATTTGTAGTCAGAGAGTATTGCCTCAGATGTAGAAAACCTTATTTTTAAAGAATTATATATATATATATTTTCTTTAAACACATACACAGAGACTTTTCAACATTCACCTTTGGAGGAAGAATCAACTTGCCTGACCTCTCCCCCAAACTGCTTCAAATTCCTTTAAAAATGATTCTAAACCAATTTTCGAGCATCAGAACACCCCCCCCAAAAATAAAATAGTGTATTTTCCAGCCAGAAGGCAACATAGAAGTTCAGCAGAAAAGATGTGTAACACCAGGATGGTAATATTGTTGCAGTCCCAGATGTAGCCACAGCCTTGTCCTGATTCCAAACTGAATGAGAAGCAGTACTAGTGGCTTCCAGACCTCTCAGCCCAGAGACACCAAAGAGAATCTGGAAAGTCAGCAGAAGAGGTCTGTGGAACAAGATGGGGAACCCAGCATGCAATCCTAGATCACACCTGGCCCTGGCAGCAGCCCTGGCCAGTACCCCAATATGAGTGAAGTGGGATCTCTGAATCAGCAGCAATGCTGTAGGTCTCTGGACCTCTCAGCCTGGGAACACTAGGAAGGACTCAGAAAGTCACTAGAGAGGTCTGTAGCAATGAGGTAGGAATCTTGTGTGTCATCCCAGCACAACCCTGGCTCAGATCAGATCATATAGCTACAGTGGGATGGGAACAAACTTAAGAACTCCAAGGCAGAAAACAGTGCTTGTCATCAAATTCCTAGAAGGATTTCTGAAAACAGATACACAAAACCCCTGAAGCTTGGGATAGCGCATCCTCCACTCTGGAAACAGAGCCCTACTTTAACAAAGAATTTAAAGCAGAATAATAGGTGAAAAAAATGAGAAGAAAAACCGTTTCTGACCATTGAAAATTATTATGTTAACAAGGAAGATCAAAACACACTCAAAAGATGATAACAAAGTCAAAGCTCCTACATCCAAAACCTTCAAGAAAAATAAGAATTGGACTCAGACCATGGAAGAACTCAAAAGAGACTTTCAAAATAAAATTAGAGAGATAGAGGAAAATAAGGGGAAAAATTGAGAGAGGTGCAAAAGGAAATGCAAAAAAGGTAATAATGAGAAAAATGCCTTTAAAAGCAAATTTGGCTGGGCAGTTAAAAAAAAAAAGGGGGAGGGGGGGTGCTGTCACAAACATTTTTGCCCATGAGGGTCTTGTTTGCTCCTCTAAGAGATCTTTCGGATTTTAGCCCAGTAAAAACATTGCTGGGTAAAACGGTGTACACAGTTTGATACCTTTTTGAGCATAGTTCCAAATTGTTCTCTAGAATGGTTGGATCCATTCACAGTTCCACCAAGGATGTGTCAGTGTCCCAGTTTTCCCACATTCTCTCCAACATTCATCATTATCTTTTCCTGTTATCTTAGTTAATCTGGGAGGTTTGTAATGGTATCTCAGAGTTGTCTTAATTTGCATTTCTCTGATCAATAGTGATGTGGAACACTCTTTCATAAGAGTGGAAAGAGTTTCAATTTCTTCATCTGAAAATTGTTCATATCCCTTGACCATTTATCAATTGAAAAATGGCTTGAATTTTTATAAATTTTAGTCAATTCTCTGTTTTTAGAAATGAGGCCTTAATAGGAACCTTTGAATGTAAAAATATTTTCTCTGTTTATTGCTTCCCTTCTAATCATGTCTGTAATAGTTTTGTTTGTATAAAACTTTTTCTAAATTGTCTTTTTTATAAGGATTTTTAGTTTCAAAACATATGCATGGATAATTTGACAACACTGAATCCTTGCCTTGTGTTTCAGATTTTCTTCTCCTTCTCTCCACCTCTTCTTCTAGAGGGCAAGCAAGTCAATACATGTTAAATATGTTAAAAATATATGTTCAAACCAATATGTATAAAGATGTTTATACAATTCTCTTGCTGCGTAAGAGAAATCAGATCCAAAAAAGAAAGTAAATGAGTAAGAAAACAAAATACAAGCTAACAACAACAAAAAGAGAGAGAATGTTAAGTTGTGATCCACATTCAGTTCCTACACTCTTCTCTCTCTGTGTAGATGGCTCTCTTTATTACAAGATAATTAGAACTGTTGTAAATCATCTCATTGTTGAAGAGATCCTCGTCCATCAGAATTGATTATCATATAATCTTGTTGTTGCCATGCAAATGATCTTCTGGTTCTGCTCATTTCACTTAGAATCAGTTCATGTAAGTCTCTACAGGCCTCTCTGAAATCATCCAGCTGATCATTTATTATAGAACAATAATATTCCATAATATTCATATACCATAATTTATTCACCCATTCTCCAACTGCTGGGCATACACTCAGTTTGCAATTTCTTGCCTCTACAAATATGGCTGACAGAAACATTTTTGCACATGTGGATCCCTTTCCTTCCTTTAAGATCTCTTTGGGATATAGGCCCAATAGAAACACTGCTAGTTCAAACAGTATGCATAGTTTGATAACTTTTTGAGCACATTCCAAATTGTTCTCCAGCAGGGTTGGATCCATTCACAGTTCCACTAAAAATGAATTAGTATCCCAGTTGTCCCATATTCCCCCCCCAACATTCATCATTATCATTTCTTGTCATCTTAGCCAATCTGAGAAGTATGTAATGGTATCTCAGAGTTGTCTAATTTTGCATTTCTCTGATCACTAGTTATTTATAGCACCTTTTCATATGACTAAAAATAGTTTTAATTTCTTCATCTGAAAATTATCTGTTCATATCCTTTGACCATTTATTAATTGAAAAATGGCTTGGATTCTTATAAATTTAAGTCAATTCTCTATGTAATTTAGAAAGGAGGCCTTTATCAGAACTCTTAAATATAAAAATGATTTCCCAATTTATTGCTTGCTTCTGATCTTCTCTGCATTAGTTTTGTTTCCATAAAAACTTTTTAACTTAATATAATCAAACTTATCTATCTGATGTTTACTTATGAGTTCCAGTTCTTCACTGGGTAGAAATCCCTTCTTTCTCCACTGATCTGAGAGGTAAACTATCCTATATTCCTCTAATTTGTATATCTTGTCACTTTTTATGTGTAAATCATGAACTCATTTAGATCTTATCTTGGCATATGGTATTGGTGTTGGTCAAGTCCTAATTTCTTCCATACTAGTTTCTAATTTTCCCAGCAGTTTTTGTCAAATAGTGAGTTATTTTCCAAAAAGCTGTTGTCTTTGGCTTTGTCAAACACTAGATTGCTATAGTTATTGCCTATTTAATCCTGGGATCCTAAACTATTCCATTGATATACTAAGCTATTTCTTAGCTAGTACCAAATGGTTTTGATGACCATTGCTTTATAATATAGTTTTAGGACTAGCAGAGCTAAGCCATCTTCATTACCATTTTTTTTTCATTAACTCCCATGAAATTCTTGACATTTTGTTCTTCCAGATGAAATTTGTTATTATTTTTCTAGATTTGTAAAATAATTTCTTGGGAGTTTAATTGGTATGGCACTAGTTAAGTAGATTAATTTAGGTAGTATTGTCATTTTTATTATATTAACTAATCCTACCCATGAGTATTTGATATTTTTCCAACTGATTACATCTAACTTTATTTGTTTGGAAAATGTTTTATACTAGTGTTCATATAATTCCTGATTTTCTCTTGGCAGATCGATCCCCAAATCTGGGAGAAAAAGAAAGGGAGAAGTGGAATGTTTCCAATTGTCTGCCATAAAAAAAAGAGACAAAAAAAAAAAGCTTTTACAGTGGAGAGGAAGAGAGGGAGGAAAGGATAAGTGAGTGAATCTTACTCTGATCAGAACTGGCTCAAATAGCAAATAACACACATCCTCAATAGGGTTTGGAAATCTCTCTTACCCTGCAGGAAAGTGATAAAAGAGAAGATATTTTGGGAGAGGGAGTTGTCAATAGCAAACCACTTTTGTGGAAGAACAAGGTGAAAGGAGAGTGAGAATAAATGAGGGGAAATATAATTAGCAATAATAATAGTAATTAGTATTCATATTGCTTCATTATCTATGGTACCTTTTAGTAAGACAGAGTTTCCTTCCTAATCTCTTTTAATTAGATCTATCTTTGCTTTTACTTGATCAAATCTCAGGATTGATACCCCTGTTTTTGTTGTTGTTGTTGTTGTTTTGTTTTTTGTTTTTCCCTTTACCTAAAGCATAACATACTCTGCTCCAGACCTTTGTCTTCACTTTGTATGTACTGTTATTATGCAAATGTGTTTTTTTGTAAACAACATAATGTAGGATTCTGGCTTTTAATCCAGTTTGCTGCTTCCACTTTATGGGAGACTTCATGACATTTATAGTCACACTTAAAATAACTAATTCTGTATTTTCTGCCATCTTATTTATCCTATGTTATGCTTTTCTCTTTCCTTTCCCCTTTTTCTCTTCCCCAGTATTTTATTTTTGATGACCACATCCCTCAACCAATTCTCCCCCTTTACAATCCTTCCCCCATTTTTATACCTTTCCCCTAATTCTTCTGTTTTCCCTTCTATTATGTAGTCTTTTCCTTTCTTTTCCCCTATCCCTCTTACTTCCCTATAAAGTGAGACAAGTTTCTCTGTGAAATGAAATATGTCAGATAGTCTTTTTTAGAGCCAAATCTTATGAGAGTATGATTCACACAATGCTCATCCCACTCCCTTCTTTCCCTCAATTAGAAGTTTTCTGTGCCTCTTTATGAGATATAATTTCCCTGATTTTACCTCCTCTTTCCTTTTTTCCATGATGATCCCACTATCACCTCTAGTTTATTTTCCATATTATCGTAACAAAATCTAATTATACCTGCATTCTCTAAGTATACCCATAACAGAAATATAATTCTCAAGAGTTCTTTCCTTTATGCCTTTGCTTCTCTTGAGTTCTGTGTTTGAAGATCAAATTTTTCGTTTGAGTTCTGGTCTTTTCATTTGAAATAGGTGAAATTCACTAATATCATTGGACGTCTATCTTCTTCCCTGAAAGATAATGCTCATTTTCACTGGATAGCTTATTCTTGGTTATAATCCAAATTCCTTTGTCTTTCACAATATCAGATTTTTGGCCCTATGATTCTTTAAGATGGAAGCTGCTAGGTCCTGGGTAATTATGGCTCCTCGGTATTTAACTTGTTTCTTTCTGGCTGCTTGTAATATCTTGTCATTGACATAAAAGTTCTGAAATTTAGCCACAATATTCCATGGGGATATAATTTTGGGTTCTATTTCAGGAGGTGATCAGTGCATTCGTTTGATGGCTATTTTACCTTCTGATTCTAAAATATCAGGGCAGTTTTCTTTTATATTTTTCTATTAGATAATGTCTAGATTCTTTTTTAAATCATGTCTTTCAGAAAGTGCAATAATCCTTAGATTGGCTCTCCTAGATCTATTTTCCCAGTCAGTTGTTTTTCCTAGGAGATATTTCATATTTTCTTTTATTTTTCCCCTTTTTATTTTCTTTTTGTTTGACTGATTCTTGAAGTCTTATTGAGTCATTCACTTCCATTTGTTCAATTCTAATTTTTGGTGTAATATTTTCTTATTATTTTTTTTAGCTCCTTTTGCATTTAGCCAACTGAATTTTTTTGTTCATTGCATTTGTTTTCCATTTCACAAATTTTGTTTTTGAATGAATTTTTGTCTTCTTCATATCTCTTCTGTAGTGCATTATATGCTTTTTCCATTCCTTCTTGCAATGGTCTCATTTCATTTCCTCATTTTTATTTTAACTCTATTTTAAGAATATTTATGTAGTTTTCCGAGAAAGCTTGGTGAAATGGGGACCAGTTCATGTCTCTCTTTGGGGCTTCATTTGAAGTTGCTTTGCCTTTAATAATTTAGTAAAATCTCAGGATTTGAGGTCTGTTCTCTCTCTCCATAAAAAGTTGTCTATGATGAGAGTTCTTTTTTTTTAATAATTCATTTTTTTAAGCTTGAAGTTTGTACAATGCAAAGCAGTGCCAGCTGCTTTAATTTGCTCCATTGCAGTTCTCTTGATTTATTTTTGATTCTGGGTGTTCCTGTCTAGGTCCCACATTTTTCTGAGGCTCAGTGGTTTACAATTTGCCTTTTGCAAAAGACAAATCTGCCAAACTACCTGTTTGCAATCAGGACTGAGTGGCCTAAGAGTCTCACAGAAGATTCCCAGGTGTGTGGTGGCTACAATGCTCTGAGTCCATGATCTAGTTTCTTGTCCCATTCTCCCTGTGCTGGGGTCTGGGCTTAGTGTACTGTCCCCTGCCTGTTTGAAACAGACCTGTTCTGAAATTCTTCCAAGTTAACTTCTTCTAGAAATGGGTTGTACTCCAAATATTTGTGGATTTTTTGACTTCAAAACCAGTTTAGAGGCTTAATCTGCTGTTGGTTTGAGAGGACAGAAAAGGTAGTAGAGAGTTGTGTCTGCTATCTGCTATCTACCACATGTGGTTGCTTAATTGTGGGTGGGGATAAGGGAGAGAAACTTGAGCTCAAAAATCTTAAAAGCAAATATAAATAAATATATATATATATATATATATATGTTAATTTATTTCCCAGTTACATTCAACACATATGTTGAATGAAACTGGGAAATAAATTAATTTTTAAAATTCACTTTTGAGGAAAGTCAGGAATTATATGAGCAAAATTACAAAAAACTTTCCACACAAATAAAGTCAGACTTAAATAAATGGAAAAATATTAAGTGTTCTTGGATAGGCCGAGCGAATATAATAAAGATGACAATACTCCCTACACTAATCTATTTATTTAGTGCTATACTGATCAGACCCCCAAGAAAATATTTTAATGATCTAGAAAAAATAACAACAAAATTCATATGGAAGAACAAAAGGTTGAGAATCTCAAAGGAATTAATGAAAAAAAAATCAAATGAAGGTGGCCTAACTGTACCTGATCCAAAACTATATTATAAAGCAGCAGTCACCAAAACTAATTTAGTACTGGCTAAGAAATAGATTAGTTGATCAGTGGAATAGGTTAGCTTCACAAGACAAAATAGTCAACTATATCAATCTAGTGTTTAACAAATCCAAAGATCCTAACTTTTGGGATAAGAATTCATTATTTGACAAAAACTGCTGGGAAAACTGGAAATTACTATGGCAGAAATTAGACATGGACGCACACTTAACACAGTATACCAAGATAAGATCAAAATGGGTCCATGATTTAAGCATAAAGAATGAGATTATAAATAAATTAGAGGAACATAGGATAGTTTATCTCTCAGACTTGTGGCGGAGGAAAAAAAATTTGTGACCAAAGATGAACTAGAGACCATTATTGATCACAAAATAGAAAATTTTGATTACATCAAATTAAAAAGCCTTTGTACAAACAAAACTAATGCAAACAAGATTAGAAGGGAAGCAACAAACTGGGAAAACATTTTCACAGTTAAAGGTTCTGATAAAGGCTTCCTTTCCAAAATATATAGAGAATTGACTGTAATTTATAAGAAATCAAGCCATTCTCCAATTGATAAATGGTTAAAAGATATGAACAAACAATTTTCAGATGATGAAATTGAAACTATTTCCACTCTTATGAAAGAGTGTTCCAAATCACTATTGATCAGAGAAATGCAAATTAAGGCAACTCTGAGATACCACTACTCACCTGTCAGATTGGCTAAGATGACAGGAAAAATAATGATTGTTGGAGGGGATGCAGGAAAACTGGGACACTGATGCATCGTTCGTGAATAAATCCAGCCATTCCAGAGAGCAATCTGGAATTATGCCCCAAAAGTTATCAAATTGTGCATACCCTTTGATCCAGCAGTGTTACTTCTGGGCTTATATCCCAAAGAGATACTAAAGAAGGGAAAGGGACCTATATGTGCCAAAATGTTTGTGGCAGCCCTGTTTGTAGTGGCTAGAAACTGGAAATTGAATGGATGCCCATCTATTGAAGAATGGCTGGGTAAATTGTGATATATGAATGTTATGGAATATTATTGTTCAGTGAGAAATGACCAGCAGTACGAAGACAGAGAGGCTTGAAGAGACTTACCTGAACTGATGCTAAGTGAAATGAGCAGAACCAGGAGATCATTATACACTTCAACAATGATATTGTATGAGGATGTATTCTGATGGAAGTGGATTTCTTTGACAAAGAGAAGATCTAACTCAGTTTCAATTGATCAATGATGGACAGAAGCAGCTACACCCAAAGAAAGAACACTGGAAATGAATGTAAACTGTTGGCATTTTTGTTTTTCTTCCCAGGTTATTTTTTCCTTCTGAATCCACTTCTTCCTGTGCAACAAGAAAACTTTTCAATTCCGCACACATATATTGTATCTAGGATATACTGTGACACATTTAACATGTACAGGACTGTTTGCCATCTGGGGAGGGAGTGAAGGGGGAGGGAAAAAGTTGGAACAGAAATGAGTGCAAGGGATAATGTTGTAAAGAAATTTTCTTTTCAAAATAAAAAAATAAAATTCACTTTTAAAAAACTCATTATTTTCTCCTTCCACTCTCTCCCTCCCCTAAACAGCAAAAAATACACTATAGGTTAAACGTGCAATTCTAAATTCATTCTCATATTTGTCATGCTGCCCTAGAAAATCAGATCAAAAAGGGAAAAATGAGAAAGGAAAAAAAAAATACAAGTAAAGAAACAAACAACAACAACAAAAGGGAAAGCACTATGTTTTTATTTCAGTTTCCATAGTTCTCTCAGGTTGTGGATGACTCTCAGTCACAAGTCTATTGGAATTGTCTTGAATCGCCTCATTGTTGAAAAGAGTCAACTCCATCATTGCTGATTATATCATAATCTAATTGTTGCTATTCACAATGTTCTTTTGATTCTACTCACTTCTTTTAGTACTAATTATGTAAGTTTTTTTCCAGGCTTTTCTGAAATCAGCCTGCTCACCATTTCTTCTGGAAAAACAATATTCTATTTCATTTATATGCCAAAATATATTCAGTCATTCCCCAACTGATGATCATCTACTCAATTTCCAATTCTCTGCCACTATAAAAAGAGCTGCTAGAAACACTTTTTTTTTTTTTTGCACAAGTGTATTAGAATGTAGAAAAAAGCTTAAGTGATTTTCCCAGAGTTACATGTATTCTATGTATCAGAGCAAGAACTTGACATTACTTTTATGAATGAGGAAGCATTTTTAGTCACATATTTAAGAAAATTTGCTATAATTTTGAATATGACTTTCTTTATTCTGAAATCTATAATGTGAAGTTTTTTCCCCCTTTATATTTGAAAATTTTCCTTCTTTTTCTAGTTGCATGGATTTTGTCAGAGTATAATCCACTTAACAAAGTTGAATTTCATTTCTCTTTTAGCCTCTGTTTATCACTTGTTTAAGAATTCTCTCCATAGTCATAGTATCATAGATATAAAAGTAAAAAAATATCTTTTCATGCTCTCTCTCTCTCTCTCTCTCTCTCTCTCTCTCTTTCTGTTTCTCTCTCTCTCTCTCTCTCTCTCTCTCTCTCTCTCATCCTGAATCAGTTTTAACCAGATATAGTTTATGATCTGCTTTGCAATTTGAAATTCTTTCCTGGAAAATTGCTTTCTATGATTCCTAATTATCTTTCTTTATTTTCAGTTTAAGTCCTTGTTCCTGGGACTTTAATTTAAATGTTATACTATGGAGATTGACTGTTTTGGATAATTCTTATATTATAAACTTAATAAAATGTAAGATTAGATTTTTTTTTTATTTTTTAAAGATTTTTTATTTACAAAATACGGCTGTATAATTTTCCAACATTGACCCTTATAAAACCTTCTGTTCCAAAATTTCCCTTCTTTCCCTCCATCCCCTCCCTAGATGGCAGGTAGTCCAATACATGTTAAGTATGTTAAAATATATTTTAAATCCAATATATGTATAAATATTTATACAGCTATCTTGCTCCACAAGAAAAAATTGGATCAAAAAAGAAAAAAAAAACTGAGAAAGTAAACAAAATGCAAGTCAACAACAACAGAAAGAGTGAAAATGCTATGAAGTGGTCCACACTCAGTTCACACAGTCTTCTCTCTGTGGGTATATGGATCTCTTCATCACTTGTAGAGGGATAGAACTCTGAAAAGGTGTATTTGAATCAAAAGTTTGAATCTAAGATAGCAGAGCACTTAAGGCTAATTACCTACTCAAGGTGTGATAATGGTTCTATAAACATGTGGTGATGTGATGGCTCTCCTCATGATTGGTGTTTGCTGAATGTGTTGTTTTGAGGTAACTGGAAGCAAGGATTGGAGGGCTGAGGGAAAGGGTCAGAGGCTCTCTATTGCAGCATGCTGAGGAGAGAGAACTTCAGGTTCCAGACTCTAGAGTCCAGGATTTATTTTTGGCAAGTCACATGGTAGGTTGCCTGCCTACTTCACTTCTTCTCCTAAAGACCAAGGAGTTTAACTGATCCTGATTCTGACTGATGCTGAGGACCTCCAGAGAGCTATCCCAGATATTATACTTTGTGCCAATATGGACTAAGGACCTGTACTCAGCTTGATATATATATATATATATATGAAGAAGATGTATATAAGAAAATATATATAAGAGAAGAAGAAAAAAGAAAAAGAAAAGAAAAGAAAAGAAAGAAAGAAAGAAAGAAAGAAAGAAAGAAGAAAAGAAAGAAAGAAATATTAGCAGAGACTATAACAATTTATCTGCAGGAGAATACACTATGACTAAGTGGGATTTCTACCAGAAATTCAGGGCTGGGTCAATGTCAGAGAAAATATTGCCATAATCAACTATTTAAAAATAGTAAACTAACAGAATATGATTATATGATAATCTCAATGGATATAGGAAAAAAAAACTTTTCACTAAATTCATTAACCATTCCTATTAAAAAACCCTAGAGAGCATGCAGATAAATGGCGTTTTCCTTAAAATACTAAGCAGCATCTATTTAAAACTTACAGCAATCATTATCTATAATGGAGAGAAGCTGGATGCATTACCATTAAGGTCAGAGGTGGGAAAAGGATGTTCATTATCACTAATCTTATTCACTATTGTACTAGAAATGTTGGTTTCAGAAATAATAAAAGATAAAGAACTTAAAGGAATTAGAATACACAATGAAGAGATAAAATTATCACTCCTTGAAGATATAATATAATGATATGCTTACAGAATTCTAGAGTATAATTCAAAAATCTACCTGAAACAACAGCCTTAGTAAAGCTGCAGGATATAAAATAAAGCCACACAAATAATCAGCATTTCTATGTTTCTGACAGAACCCAGCCACAAAAGATAGAAAGAGAAATTCCATTTAAAATAACTGTAGACAAAATGAAATATTTGGGTGTCTTCCTGCCAAGACAAACCTAGGAACTGTATAAACACAATTACAAAACATTTATCACAACAATAAAGTCAGATCTATACAATTGAAAAAATATTAATTGCTCATGGGTAGGCTGAGCTAATATCATAAAAATCATAATTCTACCTAAAGTGATCTACTTGTTTAGTGCCATACCAATAAAATTACCAAAAATTATTTTACAAAACTAGAAAAAAATAATAACCAAATTCATCTGGAGGAACATAAGGTTAAGAATATCAAGGGACTTAATTAAAAAAAAAAACACAAAGGATGGTGGTCTACCAGTATCAGAGCTAAAACTATATTATAAAACACCAGTCATCAAAACCATTTGCTAGTGGCTACGAAATAGATTGATGGTTCAGTGGAATAGGTAAAATACACATGTCACAATAATTAATGACTATAGTAATCTAGTATTTGATAAAGCTCCAAACCTCAATTTTTGGAAGAAGAACTCACTATTTCATAAAAATTTCTGGGAAAACCGGAAAATAATTTGTCAGAAACTCAGGAGAGATCTACATCTCATGCTGCATACCAAAATGTCAAAATAAGTACATGATTTGGGCATAAAGAGGATATCATAAGCACATTAGGAGAGAAAAGAATAATTTTCCTTTCAGATCTCTAGACAAAGGAAAAATTTATAACCAAAGAAGAACTAAAGAACATTGTGAAATGCGAAATTGACAAATCTGATTACATGAAATTAAAAAGGTTTTGCACAGACAAAACCAACACAAACAAGATTAAAATGAAAGTACAATGTGGGAAAAAATTTTACAGTGTTTTTGATGAAGGTCTCGTTTTTAAAATAAGACTACAAATTATTCCCTAATTAATAAATGGTCAAACTATATGAACAGAGAGTTCTCTGATAATGAAATTAATCATATAAAATTCAGTAAATCACTTTTGATTAGAGAAATGAGAATCAAAACAACTCTGAGGAATGACTTACATCTCTCAGGAAAAAAAAAAGATTAAAAAAAAGATGATAAATGTTGGAGGGAAATGGGAAAAAAAAGGGGGACTAATTCATTGTTGGTAGAATTGGGAAATGACCCAATCATTCTAAACAGCAATTTGAACAGTGTCCAAACTACTATAAAACCGTGCAGACCCTTTGATTCAGTAGTGCTATTACTGGGTCTATATGGCAAGAAAATCATAAAGGAATGAAAAGAACCCACATGTGCAAAACTGTTTTTAGCAGCTTTTTTTGTGGTAGCAAAGAATTGGAAAGTGAGTATGCTCATCAATTGGGGAATGGCTGAACAAGCTGTGGTACATGAAGGTAATGGAATGTTACCGTTATATAAAAATTTTTAAAAAATGAAGAACAAGCTGAGTTTTAGCAAGGCCTGGGAAGATTTACATGAACTGATGCTGAGTTAAACAAGTAGAACCAGGAACATATTGTCCCTGGTAACTGCAAAATTGCACAACAATCAACTATGAAAAACTTGGTTCTTCTCAGTGGTTTAGTCAATCAAGGCAATTCCAATAAACTGAATCCAGAAAAGAATTATAAAATTTAAATGTAAATAAACACATACTATGTTCAGTTTTTTTTTTGTATTGTTTTCTCTCTTGTGGTTTTCCTCTTTTCTTCTGTTTTTCTGTCTCAACATGATTCCTAAAAAAATGTTTATTTAAAAAGTCAATGCACATGTATAACAAAAAAAAAAAAAAAAATGAAAAAGAACCAGCAGTGCAGCCACAAGGACAACAGAATGATTTGTGTTTCTAAGTATGCATTTCCCCACTGTAATTTCAAATCAAATTCATACAAAATAAAGAGCATCAAGACTGTCACTGTGGATAAACTAGTCAATGTAAAATGAGAAGTTAAAGATTTAAACTTAGGATGCAGGATTTAATGTGTAGGCCATAGAAGGTAACTCATCATGGGAATTGGGAGCTCAGGACAAGTCATTATACAGCTCTGGCTTTACCCAAGGGCTAAGTTTTGGAAGAAATTTATATAAGGAGTCAGATAGAAGCAGGTAATGAAAAGGAATTGAGATTCCACTGGCTACTCAGTGATGACCTATATTTTTTGAAGGGAATAATGCTTACTACATCCACACAGTTAATAGAAATGGATTAATTTTCTGGAATTTTATTTTTTGCATGGTTTTTAATCCACAATTTTATCTGAATTAAATGTCATCTTTTTCCTGAGGATGAAAGAAATAGTATCTTTTACAGATAAAAATGAGATTTGTAATTTGAGCCATTTCTCCTCATATGATTAGGGAAATGAAAATGGAACATAGCACAAATATGTTCTTCCTATGTTCCACAATTTAAATCTTCTATTTTTTTCTTTATAGAAAATAGTAATCCAACAAACACTGTGGCTAAGACAAATCTTTCACCAGCAGCGGAATGTCTCCAGGTTTACTGCTAAGTTCACTACTGAACAAAGTGCTTCATGGTCCCATTTGAAGCTAGTTAATAAGATACAAATGTAATAGGCTTCAATGCATTTAACTTCAGAAAACTGTCAATATTTTCAAATGGGAACCTCTGATTATTGCCACTGCAATTTGTTTGGGCAGCCAATGCACCACAACTGTATTTCCCAGGCTTCAAATTGCTTTTGTTAGTGGGAAATAGCATAAAATAATGCCAGATTCCCAATTTTTTATTGATTCATCATTAAGTTCAAAATATTTTTGTCTTCTTTCTACAAATCTCTTAAATATCCTAAATGATTCCAAATAATGAATTTTTTGAATAGTTTTTTAAAAAAAACATTATGTCTTACACCAGCCCCCCAAAAAAACAACAACAACAAACAAACAAACAAACAAAAATCTATTTCCTGACTTTCATTATAAGATTATTGAATTTTTTTATCATGGTAGTGAGGAAAATAAATAGTATCTTGAAATAATGAATTTTTATAGGCTAAGGATAAGCTGAATTAATAATATATATATATATATATAGTAATGTGATGGGATTGAAGCTGTAAAAATAATTTTAAAGATGTGTATATATGTGTGTGTGTGTGTGTATGTATGTATGTGAATATAAGTATAATTTTATGAATGCAGTAGGACTTTGAGACATCCTGTATATTTAATGCAAACTCTTCATTAGAATGCATGATAAACTTGATTTTACATTTGGCATTATTTTTAGAAAATAAATTCTGCACTGATCCAGTTACATGTGCACATCTAGATATCCAGTATGTAACTTGATGATTCTTGTGAGCATAATTAATTCTTATAACTTTCATAAAACCTACCAGTCTTGCACATTAAATGTATCATAATTATTAGGAACTTATTTTTAATAGGTCCAACTTTCTGAATGTAGAGTTGAATAATTAAATCATAGAATAAGCATAGACCAAGTCTCATTACATCAAACTTCCAACAGATGATTCCAGATGTTTTTTTTTTTTTCTACTAGTATTCCCATGTGGTGTGTGTGTGTGTGTGTGTGTGTATATTTCCCAAAATAAGTAAGATTATAAGTTATGGACTACAGAAGGAGAAGGAATCCCCCTCTTACACACTAACACCCTGCACTTCAGCTTCCCTTAGATGGGTAAAAAAAAATGGCTTTGGTAATAAAATAATTGTTTATAACAGCAATGGGTCAAAAATTAGGTGAGATTGTATAGGTAAAAATCATATTTCAGTGACCCAAAGACATTAATGCATTTTAAATGGAAGAAAAAATCTGAGGAAGAGTATGTTTTAAAGACTGAGAAGTAGAGAAGTCACATCAGGATCAATTAAGGCAGCTTTCAGAGAGTAAATATGCTTTTTCTATGCCTTCACAAAGATAAGGATATTAAAAAACAGAGATGAAGCTGGCAACTGCTCAAGGTGTAAGGAGGCCCAAAGGCCAGAAATAAAATATGGATTTCTTGGAAGAGTTAGTATTCTAATATGGCTTTAGCTTAGAGTAAAAGAAAGGGGTAGGTATAGAGACAAAACTTCTAAAACCTTTAATGGGGACCTCCCAGAATTCATAAAAGTGACTTTTGGCAGCTTTTCAGCCAATCTTCTCTGACAACTGCTGTACAGTCTTAGACAGTTGAAAAGGTACCATTGGAACCATTTCCCTAGCTATTGATAACTATGCAAAACAGCAAATGGTAAAGCCCATACTTCAGAGCTGCTTTAGTAAAGACCTCTAAGCAAGCTGAGGTTGAATCATTCCTGACTTCCTTCAATCACCTCATTTATTTCTAAGCCTGTTTGATTTTGTTATGAGATAACTGACATCTTTCTAAATAATAATGTAAATAGTATTAGGGAATTTGTTAAGTATTTAATAAAAATCTAAATAAACTGTATCTACAATGATATTTTTAGCTACCAGTCTAATAATGCTGCCAAAAAGAAATTAAATTTATATTGCATAACATTCCCAATGAAGTCATGTAAGTTCTTTTTTATATGTGCCTTTCATAATATTCATTAACAATATCTGTTGTATTTATTACATTTGAAAATTTTGCAAGAAATCTAAATTTATCTCTCTTATTTGTAATATGTGTTTTTTTGTCTTTACATTTATATAGGGAAATATTTAACTTCTCTAATCATTAGATCTTGCACACAATTACAATATGGCAATGTTTAACTAAAAAAATAACCTAGACTATACTTTTTCATGACCTAAAAGTCATCAAGTATATTTAGTTTTTTTCTTATAATCTCCACATTTGCCTTGGAAATCAAATCCCTATCAGTCTCTCTTTCTCTCTCTCTGTCTCTCTCTCTCTGTCTCTCTCTTTTCTCTCTCTCTCTGTTTTTCTGTCCTTTCCATGTACAAAAACCATTCTTTGGCAGACAAAATAAAAACTCAGCAGCTGTGTTTTCTCAATGTCATCCATAATTGTAATTTCATTCACCCCAAATAGCATTCCCAACTCCCTTAATTTCATCGCCTTTTCACACATGAATCCTCTGCTGTTTTATGTAGTTTATGGCCTTATTTACTCTCTCTTTCATTTGTCAAATCTTAGTTTTCTTTTTGATTTCTGCATTCTTACTTCCTGGAATATACATACACAAATACATGCACACACATGTATGCATGCATATATATGTATAAAATTTACATATATGTTCATATACACATATGTATACTACATTCTACTTCAATCTGCAAGAATAAGAAAGGGCTGGGAATATTAACACTATTTTCATTGTCAGTGCTCTGCTATTGTTATCCTCAGCCTATCCAGTTTGTCTCTCTGATTGTTGCTCTATCTTTAAAAATTCTCAATAACTAAAAATTAAAAATTACTTAATCTTCGCAGCCTACTCAGAGATTCAGTACTTCCAAATCCTTTTTCAAGGTTGAGAACTACAAATCCCAAAATGCCAATTACCTTTTAATTCTTATTAAATACCCAAATTTTATAGACTCATTTTTTTTCTTCAATTGTTCTTTTTATTCATCTTTAGGAGGGATATGTTACTGCTATTTATCTTTTATAATCTTTCATCCATAATAAATAGTCTTGAACTTCATGAATATGTTATCTTTGGTGATCATAGTTTTTAAAAGATATTGAGGTTTATGGGATGTAATGATTTCTATCTATTTATTCTTGTTTTACCTTGTTTTACATTGGTTAAATATCTCTAAAATATAGTTGTCATTATAAATCTAAAATTAATATGAAAATATAACATTGGAATTTATATTGCTCAATATACACATGCATACTCACATGAATATATATGAATTTTCTCTAATTTTTAGATGAGAACACTGGGCTTTAGAAAGGATAAACAGTTTAAATAACATCAATGAGCTAGAAAATATCAGAAATTGGATGCCATCTTAGTTTTTCCAAAACTCTAAGGAATTGGGATCGAATTGGGTAGAGATAAGGCAGGCAAACACATCCACTGTGTTAATGAATGTTTGTGAAAGCATAGAGAGTGGAGGATGCATCTCAAATAGAGGAAAGCAAGAACTGGGATTTGTCAGAGAGGAACAATATTTAGGAGTTAATCTGCTCCACATATACCTTTGAGTAGAAGACTTGGGCTGAAAAATATTTTAGGAGAAGGTAAACTATCTATCCAAAAAAGTTTTTCCAAAACTGTTTTGCACATGAATAGTTCTCAAACATTTTAGTCTCAGGAGCACTTTAAAGTCTTAAATATTATCAAGGTCCCAAATATCTTTTGTTGATATAAATTTATTTATTGATTTTTGATATTAAAAATTAAAACTGGAACTTTTTAAATGTATCCATTTAAACTAATAACCTCAATGCATGTTAATAGAAGCAACATTTTATTTTATGTAACTTTCTCTCTCTCTCTCCATATATATATACATGTATATATGAGATTTTTCTTGAGACTTAAAGGAATAGGAAAATCAATAGGCAGAGCCAAGGAGACAAAGCATTCTGGGCATGAGGAATAGTCAGGAAAAACATCTGGAGCTGTGAGATGGAGTGTCTTATTTGTGAAAGAGCTAGGATGCCATTATCACTGGATGTAAAAGCCCATGTTATTGGAATCGTAGGAAAAGACTAGGTTACAGAGAACTTTAAATACCAAACAGATTATTTAACACTTGGTTATGAAAGTGAAGTTTATTGAAGTTTATTGAATGAGGAGAAGTGACAAGGTCAGACTGTACTTTAGGAAACTCACTTTTTTTGTTAGCTAACAGTGGATTGGACTGGAGAGAGATTCAGGCAATAGTGTGTAAAAGCATAGAAGGTGGAGGACATATCTCAAATAGATTAGCACAGGAACTAAGCTTTGTCAGAGAAGGAAAATATTTAAGAGGTAATCAGGTCTATATATATACAGCTTTGAGTAGAAGACTAAGGCTCCAAAATATCTTAAGAGAAGGCAAACTATCTATCCAAAGACATTATAATATAATCAGTTGTTTTGTTACAGAGAAGTTTTTAGTAAAATTGAATTTTCTTAACTACAAATTGGGCATGGTTAGTTAAGACAGCTATAGATGGAAAGTTAGATGGAGAGACTTATTTCTAAATATAAGAAATTTTCATACTCATGACTACAGAGTGATTATGAATAGTCTTAGAACTTTTTCCCTCCTCTAAAACAAACTTGCTTAAGGACAAGAAAAAATAATTATTTTAATCAAATGGATATTTCTGAAAAATTTCATTCTCTTAATTAATGAATTTTTTTTTAAATTTTACTTTATTTAATAATAACTTTGTATTGACAGAATCCATGCCAGGATAATTTTTCCACGACATTATCCCTTGCAATCACTTATGTTTCGTTTTTTCCCCTCCCTCCCTCCTCCCCCCCCCCCCAGGATGGCAAGCAGTCCTAGATATGTTAACTATGTTGCAGTATATCTAGATACAATACATATTTGCAGAACCGAACAGTTCTCTTGTTGCACAGGGAGAATTGGATTCAGAAGGTAAAAATAACTCGGGAAGAAAATCAAAAATGCAAATAGTTCACATTCATTTCCCAGTATTCCTTCTTTGGGTGTAGCTGTTTCTGTCCATCATTTCTCCAATGAAACTCAGTTAAGTCTCTTTGTCAGAGAAATCCACTTCCATCAGAATACATCCTCACACAATATCGTTGTCGAAGTGTATAATGATCTCCTGGTTCTGCTCATCTCACTCAGCATCAGTCCATGTAGGTCTCTCCAAGCCTCTCTGTATTCATCCTGCTGGTCATTCCTTACAGAGCAATAATATTCCATAACATTCATATACCACAATTTACCCAGCCATTCTCCAATTGATGGGCATCCATTCATTTTCCAGTTTCTAGCCACTACAAACAGGGCTGCTACAAACATTTTGGCACATACAGGTCCCCTTCCCTTTTTTAGTATCTCTTTGGGGTATAAGCCCAATAGAAACACTGCTGGATCAAAGGGTATGCACAGTTTGATAACTTTTTGGGCATAATTCCAGATCGCTCTCCAGAATGGCTGGATTCGTTCACAACTCCACCAACAATGCATCAGTGTCCCCGTTTTCCCGCATCCCCTCCAACATTCATCATTATTTTTTCCTGTCATCTTAGCCAATCTGACAGGTGTGTAGTGATATCTCAGAGTTGTCTTAATTTGCATTTCTCTGATCAATAGTGATTTGGAACACTCTTTCATGTGAGTGGTAATAGTTTCAATTTCTTCATCTGAAAATTGTCTGTTCATATCCTTTGACCATTTATCAATTGGAGAATGGCTTGATTTTTTATAAATTTGAGTCAGTTCTCTATATATTTTGGAAATGAGGCCTTTATCAGAACCTTTAATTGTAAAGATGTTTTCCCAGTTTGTTACTTCCCTACTAATCTTGTTTGCATTCGTTCTGTTTGTACAAAGGCTTTTTAATTTGATATAATCAAAATTTTCTATTTTGTGATTGGTAATGGTCTCTAGTTCATCTTTGGTCACAAATTTCTTTCTCCTCCACAAGTCTGAGAGATAAACTATCCTATGTTCCTCTAATTTATTTATAATCTCGTTCTTTATGCCTAGGTCATGGACCCATTTTGATCTTATCTTGGTATGTGGTGTTAAGTGTGGGTCCTTCCCTATTAATTAATGAAATTTACTAGGATAAGAAATTCATATGGTCCAAATTGGATTGACTATCTGAACATATGTATTGCAACATGTCATGCCTGAATTAACAGCAAAATTTAAATCACCTATGTGATGAACTCTGAAAACATGAAATCTTTTGTATCTCCCAACTTAATAGAAATCATGTATAATAATATTGTTGGGCTGTAAACAGAAAATTCAGGCATATAAAAGAGAATTGTAAATTTATTTTTTTCTTTAACATAATATTACTAATATCAGAGTAGTCAATAACTATAGGAAATGGTTTAGTTTTTTTTCAACTACTGCTAAAATGTAAATCAATTTGAGATAGTCTATTTTACCTGATACTTAGGAGCTAATATAATAAAGGTACATTAAATTCTTATATGGTATGGAATTATATTTAAGATTTCTTCATAACTTAGATGTATGATCATTTTATTTTCAAATATGATGATTTATAAATGCTAAAAAAAATATTTTTGCTGTGGAAGGGGAAAATGAACTATCTTGAAGGCTATTTCTACTCCATATAAGATGGTCCAAAGCAGAATTATTAGAAACAAAACAAAACTATAGCTAGTTACATTACTAATTCCTAGACATGTTATCCATTTAGGAAATGTAGTTTATCTCTAAGCCCAAGAATGAAACAAGCATTCTACAAGTCTTGCTTCTCTTTTTGTCCCTCATTAGGACAATTGATGTCACAAGCATATCTCCTCTGACATTTTCCATGGCATATATGTTAGTTATATTTGAAAAGGTTAGTCTATTCTGAATTCCTAAAAACTAAAAACATGTATGTAGACAGGTAGATGGTACAACATATAAAGATTTGAAATAAAGAAGTTCTCAATATTGTCTCAGAGACTTTTAGTTGTGTGATTCTAGACAAGTCACTTAGCCTTTCTTCATCTCAATTTATTCATCCATAAAATGAAGATGATAATAGCACCTGTCACACAGGGTTGTGTGAAAATTAAACAAGATAAATCATGCAGTGGCTGATATATAAAGTTCTTCTCAAACTTTAAAGTGTATATAAACATGAAGCATTATTATATTATTTTTATGCTTTCTAACATAATAAAGGAAAACCATTTACATTATTTTTCTCTCACACACATACATGAGAGATTATAGAGGAATGCATTACCTATATCCATATCTATCTACCTTTATCTCTATGTATATATCTATATTTATCTATCTATATGTTAATATGTGTGTGTGTGTATGTTTATGTACCCATGTTTCCCTGATAATAAGACCTATCCCGAAAATAAGCCCTCCCCTTACTGTGTAAGATTCCTCTAAAATAAGCCCTCCCCCGAAAATAAGCCCTATTGAGATTGCTACTGTAGTGAAGGTGATCCCCTGCGCTACACACTACATTACGGTACCCTCTGTATGCACTGTCCCTCCCCCCCTCCCCAGCTAGGTGAAATGCATGCCACACTACGAGCTGCATCCAATCAGAGCTGCAGCAGTGAGCGCGTCATCCTGTTCTTCCCCAGTGATTTGCTTGCTGGCGCCATTGAGAGCAGTGCCGCGGAGGAGAGCTGAGGCAGGACAACATAAAAACCCGGTATGTAAGCTGGCATGAGGGGGCATGATGGAAGATAAAAGAAGAACTCAGGGGGCATGATGGAGGATAAAAGAAGAACTCAGTCAGCACTCACCGCACTAAAGAAATGAAGAACTTCCTTGCAGAGAAAAGAATAGATCAAGTAATGATTCCTGCAGGAATGACTGCCTATCTCCAGACTCTTGATATTGCAATAAACAAGCCATTCAAGGACCATTTGCACATGGAAGTCAATGACTACATTGAAAATAGAATGGAAAGAAATCAGCGTGGAAACTTTGTGAAGCCCTGTCTGCAAGAAGTTGTGACTTGGGTGAAGAAGTCATGGGATAAAATTACTGACAGCTATGTCGCCAAGGCACTATGAGCAGGTTACCTGGACAAGACATGTTCATTTAAAGAGAGCTATATTGCTGGACATGACAGATAGGGTCTACTTCTTCTGAAGGAAATAGAGGCGCAAGATATCCAGGACGGAATTCAGGGTGTGGACACTTATGACGATGTTGTTGAAGAAGATGACATGATCATTATTGAATAAAGGTACTTTTTTGTTCACATTTACCTGTTTATTAAAATTGCTGTGAATGTTCATTAAAATAAGCCCTCCCCTGAAAATAAGCCCTCTGTGGGTTTTTTTTTTTTCTGTCCAAAAAAATAATAAGACAGTGTCTTATTATCGGGGAAACACGGTATATACGACAGAGAGAAATTACAGAGACACAGAAATAAATGGATATATAGAGTCACATCACAGAAACAATGCAATAAAAGATGGAAGATTGGTCCCAGAGCCAAGGAGAAAAGTAGAAGCCCTTCCATTTCCCCATACTTCCAGGGTATTTCTGAATAAGTCACTTAAAATCCCAGTGCTAGCAACAAGTCTTGGATCATTTATTACTCCTCATTCATTGATGGAGTTCATCTAATCAGTTGAAAAGTAAATATAAGGATATATAGCATATTTTGTGGATGAAAAAATTTCAGTCAGGTTAAGTAACTAGTCAAAAGATACAAAAAGTCTATGTAAAAGAATATGAATCCAAGGCCTTTTATTCCATAACTAATGTTCTTTCCATTATAATAATCTATATGTCTCAAATCAAACGGTGAGTCAAGGGGATGTCTACCCCAAAAAGATGAAGAATAGCAAGGATTATATCATAAAATTGCAAAAACTCAGAAGAGAAATTGGAGAAAATTTAGTCCCACACATACTGAATGATAATCTTCTTTACAATAGTTTAAGCAAATGACCATCCATATTTCTTTTATAGACTTCTAAAAAAAAAAGGAAGCCCATTGTTTTACAATTAGACCATAATTGGGATTGCTCTAAATGTTTTATTTTCCAATATACAAATATTAAGTATTTGTAGTTTCCTTTCAAAAACTTCCTTGTGTTTCCTTGCATTAGAACATGTTTGTTACTGATTTATCTCTCGTGTGCATGTGTAACTGTGTGTTTTTATATGCATACAGTTTCCCCAGTAAAAACTAATGAACTGCATAAGCTCAAGGGGTGTTTTCTTTTTACCTTTGATTTACCTTTGACTTCTAAGACAAACTTGGCAATAACCAAATGCTTAATAAATGCTTACTGAGTGATTGAGTGATTGTGAGTATAAGATCCAGGCAAAATACCATATGACATGAGGAGAGAGGTCACTTCCTATAATATGAGTGTGGGAAGGATGACATCAATGCAGAGAGGAAGAACAGATGACTTGAAACAATACATATCAAACTGTTCTAATAATTACCTCTGAAAATATTAACAAGCTGTAGCAATCCCAAGATAATTATGTTAGGGATAAATTTGCTTATTCTATTATTATATATTTCAATCCTTCCATGATTTTGTCTTCTTGTGCTTATCTATATCTGGTAAATTGAATGTGTGTCATGAAGAACTACTTCTTCCTGCAAAGAGAGAGAGGCAATTTTCCATCACCTAAGTGACCATAATTCAACAAATATAGTGAAGAAAAAAAAATAGGCACATTTTCCTTAAATATAGTATTTTTGTATATTTATATTGTCTATTTAAATGGAAATATTTTTGACAGTGCCAAGTACTTTTTGAAAGTGCTATTCAGACATATGGTACAATATGTTTATACCTATTGCAGACCATCTGCTGTCTAGGCGCAAATGCACATTCATTTTGCTGTTAATTCACAAAGAAAATGGGAAATGGAACTAGCCCATGCACCATAATTTGGCTGGATTTTAGGCAGGTGCAAATTCAATAAGAAAACATATTTAGAACTATAAAACAACAGTTACTATGTCCCCATGTGGATATATATCCTCTCAGATTGAATACCAATGTGCCAGCCCTTTATCCTTAGATCTATTGTGTTGGGTTTGAAATGGGGTCAGGTGGGGTGAGGTTGATTTAGGGCTATCTCCATGATAAAAGAGAGAAAATTTGTATTTCATTGCTACTATAAAAGTATTTACTGTTTATAAGAAAACTAATTTTTAATCAGATTTCAGTTTTTAAAGTAAATGAATACATTATAGGAAGATCTTTATTATTTTTTTATGTTACGCACAGAATAAAACCATAATTTTCTGAATTCTATACATAATTGAAAATATGTTTCCTTTTGAAAAGAAATATGATAAATAAGGCCTGAATTGATATAATTTTGAAATGAAAACACTGAAAACATTTAAAAATTGTATATTGTTGAGTTTCATTTATGTATATGTAAAAGCTGGCATAGGTTTGGTATTGGAAACATAAAAGAGAAAATTATCAAGCACATACTTTAAAAATGTACACTCTAATTCCATTTTCATTGCATTAATCTCTGCTTGGTTTCTCTTTCCACATTCAGTGAAGTATGTGGTGGTAGATGCTACCTTTCTTACCATCACATTCTCCACTTAACATCATAATTGATGTTGATTGTCATAACCAGTCATTTTCCAGTCTTCCTAGAATTCACATCATTTTACTGAATTTATATAATCTAGAACAATTATGCCTCATCAATATCTTTGTTCAATATCAATATCTTCCCCTTAATTCCTCACATTCTCTCAGTGAGGAGAGTAAATAAACATACAAACTAAGAAACAAATAAATGCATTTCTTTGGATTGTTGGGAGGACTTTAAGGCTGTCAAGTAATAGCTCAGAATTTTGAATAAGTAGGAAAAACTCTTGCAAGTCCAAATATGTGGGGAACCAACCTTAAACACATTTTATGATTAGCCACATTTACTTTCATATAGACTAATAAGAACTCACTCTGAATGGGTCCACTATACATTATTTTTTTGTTCAATTTGTTCCTTATTGCTATAAGAAAATTTATACATATTTATTTTTATGATAGACCTCTAACACAAACCCGATAATATTTCTCTTTGATTCCTAAGGTCCCTTCATTCCTTCTTGACCTCATCTCAGTAAAAGTAAATTTTTAATTTTTTTTTAATTTTTGGTAACTCCAGGAAAGAGGCCTCCTTAGAAAGATGGCAATTTAAAATTTTGTCCCTCCTCCAAAGTTTAAGTTTAGCTCACAGAGTGAGTTTAGACTTATCCTAGGAATTGGAAATGTTTAGGATTAGATTTGGGCTGCCCAAGGAGTCTCAGGATGATCAATAGTTAAGTTTTAGATTTTCAGAAGTCAAAAGGGGTTTCAGCAGGAGTATAATTCCTGTGGTTTCCCCATGGGATAGTTTTTGTTTAATGTTTTATTTCCCCCAAATTTTAAACTTTCAAAAACTGATTTCTCCCTTTGTCTCTCCCTTTCTTTCCTCCCCTATGTCAAACTAAATTATACATGTGGAGTCATGCAACACATTTTTCCATCTTAGTCATGGTTTGAAAACAAAACGAAACAAAAAACACAGAGAAAGAGCCAATTTGTTGAGAGAAGTCAGGAAGCCTGAATTATCCAGTTTTGCTCAGAAAGAATATTACACCAACTTCTAAGCAAATTCAGCAATGAAAGAATCTACAAAAAGTCAGAAATGAAACAATTTTGAAGTCCAAGTTATTTAGATTTCAATAAATTTATATCTTGGGTAAAAAAAGGAATGCAGTTCAGCACAGGTGGTATCCAGGCAAGCCAATAGAATGTTCTTAAGTCCCAGCACAAATCTGCAACTGCTAGCCTATGGCCTTGGCTCAGCAAGCTTGAAGACAAAAGAAAGTCAGTTGTGTGGCTTCCAGTCTTAGCACAGGAGACAAACTGCCAGCAACAAAACACAGGGCACAACAGGATTGACAATTTATAATCATTGTATTGCAGTGAACAAGTCAACAAGCACAGAATCATCCAGAACAAGAAAGTCGGGACAATACCCTATATACCCTGGAAATGAAGTTCAATTTAAAATATATGTGTGTGTGTGTGTATATATATATATATATATGAAAAAAAAAAGAGCAAACAATAACACACAAAAAATGCTTGAAAGTACAGAAAGCCACTATGGCAATAGATAGTTCAAAAATACAAATTTAGAAAAGGACAACAATGTCAAAATAGCTACATGTAGAAGCCTCAAAGGGGATATAAATTAGTTTTCAAGTGGGGGAAAAAACTCTTCTTAGAACCATTTCTAGTCATATGAAAAGGTTCTCTTAATCACTATTAATCAGAAAAAAATGCAAATTAAGACAACTCTGAGATACCACTACACACTTCTCAGATTGACTAAGATGTCAGGAAAAGATAATGATGAATATTGGAAGAGATGTGGCAAAACTCGGACACTAATACATTGTTGGTGGAATTGTGAAGGAATCCATTTAGTTATATTCAAACTATGACACTTGCTATTTTCTAATACTGGCTTCATTACAATTCAGACAATCATTCTTTAATCAAAACTAAAAACACTATTGTCCTAAGAGTTTTATCTCAAATAGCAAAATTTCACTAATAGAGCTTAAATATTTTTACTTATATTTCTCTAACAGGTGCAGGTAATTTATTTTTTCTTTATAAATGAAAATTAAAGTTTTTCTGGAGTTTCAAACAAAATATGTGATAGTTGACTAACATTAATCTATTGAAGTCACATTTTTAAGACTAAAACTAAATTAAAGTTGTTCAACAAAGCCAAAAATTCATCTTTTCAGAATGGCATTTTAAAATAACTAGCCTTGTCATTATTACCGATAGAAAAAGATACAAATTGGGGGAAAAAAGATACAAATATTCACTCAAGAAAAGAAGTTCATATAGAATAGAATTGACCGAATGAAAAAGGCAGTACAAAAGCTTACTGAGGAAATTATTTTTTTAAATAGAATTGGGCAAGTGAACTGATCTGGAAAATAGCTCCATGAATGATTTTTTTTTTTTTTAAAAGATAGAGACTAGGTACCATCTTTCTAGAAATTATCAAAGAAAGTTGTTCCAATATTCTAGAACCAGATGATAAAATGGAAATTAAAAGTATCCATTAATCACTTTATGAAAGAGATCCCAAAATGAAAACTCCAAATAATATATAGCCAAATTTCAGAGGTCCCAGGTCTAGGAGAAAATGTTTTAAGCAGTCAGGAAGAAACAACTTAAATATCAGAAAGCCACTCTTAGAATAACACAAGATTTAGCACTTTTTACATGAAAAGATTAGAGGACTTCTGAAAATCTAAATAGACATGGACATTTTTGTGATATTTAAATGATGACTATCGTCTTGTTAATAGCAAATTTTATCAGAATTATCTAGGAACCATTAACAAGTGATTTGGGGGAAAAAAGCAATTTGGAACTAGAGAAGCAGAATCTTCAGTGCTGTCCTAGGAATGAAATGCATTGCAAAATATATGATCAAATGATTCCATGAGTCATTTGGGACTCTAAATATGCTAATTAAATGATCTTTGGTAGTAGGTTACTAAAATACAGGAAAACTTGATGTTAGTTAACAAAATTAATCATTATTATATTTCTTGGACATTTTAATGATATTTATGTTCAAGTTTTCTTGACTACATAAGGTGACATATAATTTTTCTTCTCAAAATTAGTTTACAGTGAACCATCTTGGTAGTTTGCTCAGTAACCTAACTTACATAATTATATAATATGATGAATATGTGAACAAACTTTATAGATTTGACTTATACATAAATAAATCATTACAGGATGCCCACTCCTTTGTAATTTAAAAGAAGAGGAATTGAGAGAATTCTAACAATAAACGGTTAATTAAGAGTATTGAGTGAACCACAATGCCTCTATCTTTTATCTCATTTCCTGAAGTAGTTCAGTTCCCTTTATAATAGGTCTAGTTCAAATTATTTCCTGTGAATAAAGCTATATTCAATTGTGGGAATTGGGAGAAAATCTTATTACATTGCTTAAACTTAGCCTTGCTTGACTGGGAGGTGGGACCACCTTTACCTGCTGCTTAAAAACCCTTAACAAAGTATTTAAGTTATCCTGCCCAGAAGCTCAGTCAGAGCCAAAGATTGCTGCAAGTACTTCTCACTCTGCCTCCCCCACCCCCTTGCAATTCTATATCTCAAACAACCGATATGTCTTATCTCATAACTAAACCCATAATAATTTATCAGTTTTTTTTAATTTTTTTCCATGTTTCCATTTTCTTTTAAATATTTGCAGCTGACTTTGGTGAGAATATAACACCTCTTTTTCTGATGATGGAGAATTGTATCCATTTGCTCTCCTCTTCCCAATTTGGAAAATCCTTTCATAAAATTAGAAATCATCAGAAAGGCCTGGAGAGACTTGCACGAATTGATGCTGAGTGAAACGAGTAGGGCCAGGAGATCATTATATACTTCAACAACAATATTATATGATGATCAACTCTGATGGACCTGGCCATCTTCAGCAATGAGATGAACCAAATCAGTTCCAATGGAGCAGTAATGAACTGAACCAGCTACACCCAGCAAAAGAACTCTGGAAGATGACTAAGAACCATTACATCGAATTCCCAATCCCTATATTTTTGCCTGCCTGCATTTTGGATTTCCCTCACAGATTAATTGTACAACATTTCAAAGTCTGATTCTTTTTCTACAGCAAAATAATGGTTTGGTCATGTAAAAAAAATAACATTAGAAATCATATGATCAACTCAGATTTAGCTCTTTTCAGCAATGAGGTGATTCAGGCCAATTCCAATAGACTTGTGATGGAAAGAGCCATCTGCATTCAGAGAGAGGACTGTGGGACTGAATGTGAACCACAACACAGTATTTTCACTTTTTTATTATTGTTTGCTTGCTTTTTGTCTCTCTTTTTTTCTTTTTGATCTGATTTTTCTTAGGCAGCATGATAAATGTGGAAATATACATAGAAGCATTGCACATGATTAACATATATTGGATTACTTGTTGTCTAGAGATGGGAGTTAAAGAAAGGGAGGGAAAAATTTGGAATACAAAGTTTTGCAAGGGTAAATGTTTGCATATTTTTTGAAAATAAAAAAACTATTACATAAAATATTAGAAATCTTACTTAATATTGTTTACTTTTAATTAATTGATCTCATGTTAATAATTATTTTTAATATATATAAATCTGTCTCTCCCTATATTTGGGGTCCAGGCCTATGCTGAGGAAGTTTGGTCCCTGTTCAGTGAGTAATTGTCATACATTAGTTAATCATTATGTTAAGATGATTTAATCTTTGTTTTCTTCAGCCATTTCATCTTTTATTTGCCACATAATACCAAATCCATTGCTCAAAAGAATTAAAAACATGTAGGTCCCAATAAGGCAAACTTTCACTCTTTAGATGCAAAGATGGAGATTGTGTTCCATCCCAAGATATTCAATTTCACCCCATTGGAATATTTCTGGAGGCTTTGATTCCATTAGAATTTACTATAGTTAACATAATAATCTGTAAGTACATAAGGAAAAAGCTTCTTTTTATAGTGAAGAGAGAATTGATTCTTTAATAAAAGAAGCTGGGTTCATATCCTACCTCTTTCAGCAAATCATTTACTCTCTTCAGGCTTCAATTTCTTCACCTGTAAAATGAAGAAGTTGTTCCAATTGACCTCTGAACCTCCTTCAAGCTATATATAATTCTCTGTTCATTTATTTAATAGAATATCATCACTCTTCTTTATTTTTCATCTGTGTGTGGGATATAATAATACTATGTATTCTGATAGAGGGAGTAACATTGGGAAGCCATATTGCCATAAAAGAAGATATGTGGAATAATTTTTATTTGTTTGTGGTCAGTGTCACTAGGATAATAACAGAAATGTTCATACTGTTTGCCTTTTTGGTATTTTTAAGTACTTCAATGATTGCTTCATATTCTTCTTAACTTTTTTCACACTTGTTTAAAATCAATTTTTCTGACTTTCTGTTTTGTTTTCAAAAATTTTCCCCAACTCACATTACAGCTTCAGTGGACATTGATTCAAATCTCATATTCTGTGATTCAGTAAAAATGACTTTCTCAGTTCCTCTTATTCCACTTCACTAGCTTTTTAAGAGGTTGTCCCCCAAATCAGGATGAGTAGATGGTAACTCCTCCTTATTTGTACATAAATTCCCTTTATTTGTATAATAGTGAGAGAAAGAGAAAGACAGAGAGAGAGAGAGAGAGAGAGAGAGAGAGAGAGAGAGAGAAAGAGAGAGAGAGAGAGAGAGAGAGAGAGAGAAAGAGAGAGAGAGAGAGAAACAGAGAGAGACAAAGAAAGTGGGAAAGAGAGAGGGAGGAAATAAGGGAATGAGACAGAGAAAAACAATTTCTCTGAAATCAATAATAAATTTTGTGGTATATTCAATATGCCACCTTTATATATTAAAATAATAAACTATTTTTTCTGTTCACATCAGGAAGTATAGACAGCCACTCTGGGTGATTCAAGGAAAAGCATTGTTCTTTTCTCTATTGCTATTATATAAGTAATTTGGGGGGGGGTGTGCAAAATATTCTTCTAGTAATAATGTAAATAATTGAGGCTTTCTAAGTCTGAAAAGATACTGAGGATTACAATCGACACAAAGACCATCAAGCTGCAGGGATGTGATAGTTTGCTTCTTCAAATTGTAGGCTTAAATTCAGGCCAGCTAAATAGAACTTTTGTACATCCTATCAAATAAATGCTCATCTGGGAACATGTATTACAGCTGTCAATACAAAACAGCTGAAAACACAATCAAAGATTATTCTTAGCAAAACAGAACAAAAAGGATGTAAATGTGTTTTCTGAGGAGAGCCAGTTAAATGATCACATTGAATGATCATTCCTTCTATTTTTAATGAATAGTACATTGTTGAGGATATTTTAAAAAGAACAAAAAAAATCTTTATTCCAAGCATTTTACTTTTATTTTATTTATTTTTAGATATTGAGATTAACTAGCAATGGTCTTGAGCATGGTCCCATGTGGTACATGTCATGGTAAATTTAGGGCCTAACTTTGTGTCCCAGCATGTCTCAGAATGTGATTTCTCTTTTCTGTCTGCATTTGAAGTATTGAATTGTTAAGAAAATGGATTGGATAGACTCATTTCTTGTATATGTCTCTAAAACACCCATGTGTAGATTCTTTTGTGCTTAAATGAGAAAGGGTAATTTTTAAAAATTATCTGAATCAGAAGAACACCATTGGTTGAATTTGAATCCACTCAATGTGATTTTGTAAATGAGTTTTATATAAATTGTATGAGTCATGAATCAATGTATATGCTGCTAATGAACCTTTACTTTGTATATTTGATTTGTTAGGCAAACCTGGTTCTCTTTAACAAAATGATTCACTTTTAAAACAAAATATCATCTTTTCCTCAAAGCCCATTTCTTTTTCTGGCTTTCTTATTTCTGTTTAGGGCAAAACTATGCATTTCATGAACTAGCTTTCAGGTAATAAGGTGACTTTTGATCCTCATTTCATTCACAAATATAAGATTATGTGTCAAATCATGACGATTATACCTTCACTCACACCACAGTTGCTCCAATTTAAGAGCTCAAGAGTCTTGCCTGGATTATTATTACTCACTGACCACCCTATATCAAATCTTTTTCATCTCCAACTTATCTTCACATAGTTGCTCTGTTAAATCCCCTAAAACATAGGTTTTGTCATGTCATTTTCTACTCAAGAAGTTTCTATGAATTTATATTGGCTCTGGAATAAAATACAAACTCCTCTATTTGGCACCTAAAGACCTTTATGATCTGGCTATAGCCAATCTTCCTAAATTGATTGCACAATATTCCTCTTCATCCTTCCATATCACAGTCATATTGTTCTGTGTGCTATTTACTGTCCATGGAATTCCACCTTTGTTTCATGCCTTTTCACAAATTTCCTATCTCCAGTAACTGGAATGTTCTTTCTCCTAATCTCTAATTCATAGAAATCCAATTCCCTTTACTGCTCAATATAAGTGCAGGTGGTGAGCTGCCCCCCAAAAATATTCTTCTCTGATTTTCCAAGAACTCTGAGTTCCAAGTTTCCAAGTTCCAAGTTTCCAAGTTTCCAAGTTTGTGTTCCCTATCAAAATTCCAATTCATTCATGTAGCATACATTTCATATTAACTTGTATAAGTATAGTTTACTCTTCATTATATACTAATCTCCACTCCTCCAGAAAATGTAACCTCTTGAGAAAGGCCTCATGTAGCACAATAACTATTATATTAAACATTATGTAGATTGCCGTATAATGAGTACTTAATGAATAGACATTGAGATCCATGATTAGGCATTATTTTGTATTCTTTCCATGTGATATATATATATATATATATATATATATATATATATGAATGATACATAATAAGGGAAGCTATTCCTAAAACAAATCAAGTGAAAAAAATGTTTTGAATAGGGAAAAAAAACTCAGTATTTAGTTATCTCAGAATTTACCCAGTCTCATTCCTACTTAAACCAAAATTGACTTTTACATCTCTAATAAGTGGTTATTTAGGTTATGTTTGAAAGCATTATCTGTTTGATGATTCACTACTTTCTTAAATAGCTTAGTAGCTTTAAATGTTAGGTGAATTTTCATTATATCGAACAAGAAATATCCAAATCTCTTCAAATCCCATCCACTATTTTAAATTCGCCAAAGAAATTCCATATTGTTATAGAAGTCATGAAAATAAACAATGTACAATTTTCCTAGGTCTGGAATAAAATTATAGAAATCTAAGTGCATAAGTGTACTCTGTTTTGGCTTTTTTTCATTCTATTTTGCTGTATTTACATTTTATTGTGTTTATATAATTATTGATAATTTGAAGGATTTTACCCTGTCCTCCAATAAATATTCATTGATATGTTCTGATTCTCTAAAATTTGTTAGAGACATCATTTAAAATAATTGTAGTGGTTTGGGGAAGACATCGGGCAAGTCCCTGTCTTTATTTCAGCATTTTGACTCTGTCTCCCATTCAGGAAACTGTTAAAAGTCTTTTTAAGTATCACACTTTAAAAGCATAAATTCTGTCGAGCTCAGTTTTCCTTATATCCAAGCTATACATTGCTGCTGGAAAAACCACATCATTGTATATTAGGACCTTTGTTGGCAAGATGAAGCTTCTAATTTTTAGGATGCTCTCCAAAATTTCCATAACTTTTCTTCCAAGCAACAAATGTCTTTTAATTTCATGACTCAGTGCCAATTGCATTGATGTCTGAGCCCAAGAATATAAAATCTGACAGTGCTTTCATTTCTTCTCCCTCTATTCTTCAGGAAATTATGGGCATAGTTGTCAAGATCTTGGTTTTTATTTATTTTTTTTATTTTCTATTTTTTAAAGTTAAGTTTCAAGTCAAGTTTTATGCTCAACTCTTTTCCCTTCACCAAAAATAATTCCTCTTCAATTTCTACTATCAGAATGTTATTGTATGCATAACTGAAATTCTTGATTTTTCTCCTTCAATGTTAATTGCAGCTTTTGTTTCATTCGGTTTTGCATTTCATGTTGTGTCTGCTGCATATAGTTTAAATAAATAAGGTGAAAATATAAAGCTTTCTCATACTCCTTTTCAGATCTTAAACAAATCAGTTATTCCATGATTGATTCTATTTGTTGCTTTTTGATCTGCATACAAGTTCCTCAAGATACAAATAAGATAATTGTTTACTTGGATCTCTTTGAAGACTTACCAAAGTTTATTGTAATCCATACAATCAAAACATTAATTTGATCAATGAAAAGAAAGTAGATCTTCCCTAACACACACACACACACACACACACACACACACACACACACACACAACTTTATAATCCAGCAAATACTGACAGGTTGATGTTTAGATCCTCTGCCTCCTTGAAAACCTGCCTGTTCTGGTACTTCTCAGTTAACATATTACTGAATTCTACCTTGAAGAATTTTAAGCATAAACTTACTGGCTTATGAAGTGAGCACAATTGTTCAGGATTTGAATATTCTTTGGCATTGTATTTCTTGAGGATTGGAAAGTAAACAGATCTTTTCCAAAGAAGCGACCACTGTTGTGTTTTTCAAATTTACTGGCATATTGAACACATCACTTTGAGAGCATTTTAACAAGCTCATCTTTTTAAATAGTTCAGCTGAAATTCCTGAATTTTATTAGCCTTATTGTTAGCAATGTATTCTAAAATCCACTTGAGTTCATTCTCTAGGATGTCTGGTCTAACTCAGCAAATATACTACTATGGGTATTGGTGATGTTAAGATCATTCTTGCATAGTTACTTTGTGTGTTCTTGCCACTTCTTAATTTCTTCTGCTTCTTTTAAATACCTGCCATTGGTATCTTTTCATCAGGCCCATTTTTGCATTAGATACTCTTGATAGCTTTAATCTTCTTGAAGAGATCTTTAATCTTTCCCATCTTATTGTTTCTTCTGCTTCTATTTCTGTACATTGCTCATTTAAGAAAATATTTTTGTTTCTTATAATTCTATAGAATTCTACACTCAGTTGGATCTATATCTTCTTTCAAATTTCATTATTTTTCTTCTTTCCTTAGCTATTTATAAAGTTCAATCAGATAGCAATTTTGCTATCTTGCTCTTCTTTTTCTTTGGAATACATTTTGTAATTTTGTCCTGTACAATATTGTGAATTTTTGCCCATAGTTCTTCAAGCACTTTGTCCACCAGATCTAATCCCTTAAATCCATCTATCACTTCAAGTTCGTGTATATAAGGGATATTTTTTGTTCACACTTATTATTGTGAAGTTGAATAGATTACATTGAATTTGAAGAGATATCACTCTGTCATTTTTGAAATTATACCCCAGGACTATTTTTTCTCCCTTTTTTTGACTGAGGGCTGCTCCATTTTTTCTATAGGGTTCTTTCCCATCTAGCCTATGTAGAGAACATCTAAATTAAATCCACTCATTTCTGTCCATTTAAGTTTATTGACACCTAAAGACTGTTTAAATTTTTCATCCCTTGCTGACCACATCTCACTTATATTGGTTCATAGATCTTACATTCCAGGTTCCTATGCAATGTTGATCTTTATAGCATTTAAATTTTCTTTCACTGTCAGATTCATCTACAATTGAGTTTCCTTTCTGCCCAGTCATTCACAAGAATTCAGAGATACTTGTAATTGTTCTTTGCTCTTTCCTAGTAGCATAATGGATACCTTATTGATATGAGAGGCCCATCTCCCAATGCCAATCTTTATTTTTTCTTTCATTTTTATATGTTCCGTGGGGGTTTGTTATGAAAAATACTGGAATAGCTTGCTATTTGTCCTTTGTGGCTCAAGCCACACCATTGAGCTCCTCAAGCCCCCTTGTCATAACAAACCAATGAACTATCATAGAATTAATCAAAATATTATTTGGAATAAACAATAAAGCCTTGCCACTATTATTTCTAGTATCTATCACTGAAACCTGATTCTGTTTTTGAAAAGGAAGTAGATAGATGAAAGATTTGATCTCGAGGGTAATAATTCCCCTGAGCCACTTTTTGGAATGTGTTATTTAAGTATGATCAAAGTGGAAGGAATTACACAGCTTGGAGCTTCATAGCCCCCTTAAAGTTCACCTCACACCATGAATAGTTTTTTATATTAGTAGGAGTAATTTTGTAAATTGTAAGGAGAACCATTTACAGAAGAAAGTGAAAACATGGAGAATAGTTAAAGGCTATCATAGTAGTACAGTTTAGTACTAGTAATAACCTGAAATAGAATCATGGTTTTGCTAGTAAAAAAAGACAAAAGTACAAGAGAAAACAGGGGGTACAAGAGACAAAAAGAAGAAAATGAAGAGGGGAGAGAGAGATCAAGAGCAAGAGCGAGAGAGAGTCAAATCAGGCCAAAAAATAAATTATAGCAGGTATGACATTGGGAAGAATAAATTATAGTCAATAGACTTTTTCTCTCCCCATTTTTGCACAAAACACAACTGTTTTGAAATAGTCTGGTGTAAAAAAAAATACTTCTTGGGAGGACAAAAGATTTCCCCTATTTATACTTGCTTTCTGCAACTGATTTGTAGTGTTGTAACATATATGTTGGTGTCTATATTCAAAATAAGATATCCAGTATATATCTGAGGAAAGGCTTATGAGCCAAAAAAAAAAAAAAAAAAGAATCATCTGGTAAAACATCCTTTTAATATTTTGGATGCTGAGGATAATATGCAAAATAATTGGAGTCAGTTCAATGAAAGTATATTGCAAGTGATAGGGAAGAAAAAGAAGGGAAGAGAGGAAAAGGAGGCCCAAAGAGAGTAAAATTTAAAAACAAAGTTGCAGTGGGGAAAAAAAAAAACAAAATCACTCAGATTTTAGTTAACTTTCCTGAAGATAGCTGAGTTGCCTATCAAGAGTCAGGTTAAAATATTTTGGGAGTAGTTATTATCAGGAAAAAAATAAGCTGGAGGTAGACAAAATATCATTTGGAGGATACGATAGTAAACAAACTACTATTAGCAAAATATTATTGTCAGTATTTTTCCATGAGTACATTCTATAAGTTTATGGTCTCCCTAAAGAAGAAGCTGTTATGATGGATTCAAAAATGTCAGGCCTAACCTTATTAAAATGATTCCATGAAAAGATTTTTAAGTTATAATCTCTAGGTCTCAAGACCACCAGACTCAATATTATAAGAAAAGCATTAAGGGAATTTCTATTTACAGTTTAATCTAAATGCCTTTTTTCCATAAGGCAATTTTGAAAAGTTTAACAGCAATTTAAAGTTCAAGAAGAAGAAATTTGAGCCCTACTATAATCTTCTATGTAATATTTGAATTATCTATTATTTCTCTGTTTAGTAATTCTACTAATAAATTGCATGAACATTTATTCAGCTTATTTTTTCTTAGATTTATTTGAATTTTTATTACTCAAAAATAAATTATGTTGTATCAATTGCATAGATATCATCAAAAAACACTTTGAAAGTTTATAATTTCTGTCTTCTTTTTTGTTTCCAAAAGATCTATATCCTTAGGAAATTTTAAAATATTCTATTTTATGGTTATTTTAAGAATGTTTATCTGTTGTCTTTTTAATATTTTTACTTGAACATTCAGTTTACTTATCTTCTTTTTCTGTTTTGTTAATATATTTTTGAAAGGTTATGGCTTTTTCTCCTGAGGAATGCTTTAGTCGCATCTCAGAAATTTTGAAAAAAAAATTCCTTTCTGTAATGTTCTTCTCTAAAATATAACGTTCTCTGGGAGCAGATTTCTTGGAGAGCTTCTGGAGGCAGCCTTAGCTTCACTTCAGTTCAATAATTACCTCAAATTCAGCCAGGAGTTAAAGTCCAAATCCTTTATTGTTTCATTTTAAGTCTTGTCACCTTCTTTGGGCCCAGTTAGCTTTCTTAGAGGCCTATCTTTCTCCTTGGTTCCTGCTGCTAGTCTTTTGCTCTACCAGCTTCAGCCTCTAACTCCTTCTGAATCCAAAGCCTTCAGCTAGCACAAAGGTGGAATATGAAATGAATCTCACTCCACCTCTGAGAGTGGGCTTGTGTGCTTCTGGGTTAGACTTGTGAATCTTCTCCACTGAATCCTGACTTGTGAATCTCCCGAAGTGCATCCTGGTTGAGGCTTCTATCTTATTATATATGCTCTCTTAAAGGTGTGAACTCTAATAAGTACTAAGTACATAATCATTGTTTCTATCAATTCCAGTGATTTAGCACCTTGTAGGAATTCGAACACCTTTGCATAATTTGTAATTGTTATAAGATTTGCTCTTTGATCTATTCATTTTTGTTAGGATTTCTTTATTAAATCATCATTTGGAGGTATGTCTTTTAAAGCAATTATTATTGCTATTGCATCATAATATATAAAAGACATTGATTATATCTTTCTTTTAAAAATATTTTAAATATCACTATACTAGTAAATTTTTAATTTTCATAAATATTCCATATGGTGTTAAAAAATAGACAGATAGGTAACAGAGTAAAGATGGCTAGGGGTGGACAAGTCTTTGTCTAAGTTCTTCCTGGCTTCCCTCAGATCAATACCAGATCAAGCCTCTCAACAAGTTTTGGAGTCCCTGAACCCCAGCGTGACTCTGAACTTGGTCATGCCCATCCATCAGGGAAAGAAGCCAACAGCACATGAAGCTGCTGTTGCTTGTACAGGAAGTTTGGGCCAACCTACCCTTTGCTCTAAGAACAGACCTCAACCTTTAAAAATGAGCAAAAAACGAAAAAAAAAAGTTCTGTTCATAAAAGATCTGATCATCTTTTAGAGAGAAAGGGAATAATAAACCTCAAACTCTGAGGACACTAAAGGCAAAACATGTTGTGATGAAGGCTCAATGGGTGATATAATTTAGTCTCCATCTCCCATGGCTCACTTGGAAGAATTCAAAAAGAGAGAAGAAAAATGGAGAAATGAATTGAGAGTTCTGGAAAAGGAAACATGGAAATTGTCTGAAGCCAATCACTCCTTAAAGAAGAGATTTGGCAAAATGAAAAAAGCAAACAATTACTTGGAAAACAGAATTTCTGAATGGGAAAAATCCAATGAACAAATATCTCATTTAAAAGTTCAATTAGACAAATGCAAAAGGAGACAAAACATCTAACTGTAGAAAATAATTCACTAAAAATAAGAATTGAACAAATGGAATTTATTCAACAATTCAAATATCAAGGAGGAAACACAATCAGAATCAACCAGTATCTAGCAGGCCCCACTTTAAAGGAATGAAGGGCCTGGAATGTGATAGGCAGAGAGCAAAGGAATTTGGATTGAAGCTGTAATTGTACAGCAAAATTAAGTATTATTTTCAGAAGAAATGATGGGCATTCAGTGAAATAGTGTTGTTGTTTTTTTTTTTTAAATGAAAAGACCACAGCTCAATAAAATAATTTAATCTTCAAATACAAACCTCAAGAGAAATATAAAAATATAAAAAAGGAAGAAAAGAACATTTTAAAGATTAATATATTTATATTTCTACATGGGAAGATAATATGTTTAATTGTAGAAAACTGTATTTTGTAAAGATATAATTTGACTTTACTGTGATGATATAGACATCGATATCAATATGTATAGATAATATAGATGATAAAGAAGCTATAGGAAGAAAAGAGATTTTGCTGGAAGAAGAGTGAAGGAGAGGTAAAATTGGGTAAATTACATCAAATTAAGACACAAAAAAAGACTGTTAAAGTTGAGGAAATGAAGGGAAAAGAATGAGAATAGTGTAAACAATAATTTCATAAAATTTGTCTGAAAGAGACAATATCAGATATATTTAGTTTCATGTAGAGACCCATATCATGCTATAGGAAAGTAGAAGGAAAAAAGCGAAAGACAAGGGAAAGATAATGAAAGGGAAAATAGAAGTAGAAGGGGAAAGGAATAAGAAAGGGGGAAGGACTAAAAAAGGGGAAGGCAGATTGAGGGAAGGAGTGATTAGAAACAAAACACAAGAAAGAAAGGAAAGGGGGAAAGGAAAGAGAAAAAATATAATGGAGAAAAGATAATAAGAAAAATAGCTACTAATTTTAACTGGAAATGTGAATGGGATGAACTCTCTCATAAAATGGAAACAGATAGCAGATTGGATTAAAAGCCAGATTCTTACAAAATGTTATTTACAAGAAACACATTTAAAGCAAAGTGATACATATGGAGTGAAAGTAAAAGTCTGGAGCAGAATCTAATATGCTTCAACTGAATTAATAATAATAAAAAAACAGGTGTAACAATCTTGATATCAGATCAAGCAGATCTAATTAAAATATATGAGGAAGAAAACAACATCTTGCTAAAGGATTCCATAGATATTGAAGTAATATCAATAGTAAATACATATGCACCAAGTGGCATAGCATCCAAATTCCTAGAGGAGAAGTTAAGAGAGATAGATGCAAGAAGAAATAGACAGCAGAACTGTACTAGTGGAGGATCTCAAACTTGCTCTCTCAGCACTAGATAAATCAAACTACAAAGTAGATAAGAAAGAAGTTAAAGAGGTAAATAGAATTTTAGGAAAGTTAGATATGGAGACCTATTGATTGGATACATAAAGCAATAGACTGTCTTTTTGGCAATAAATGGAACCTGCACTAAAATTAAATATGTATTGGGGCATAAAAACCTCAAAATCAAATGCAAAAAGGTAGAAATAGTAAATTCATTTTTTTTTCAGATGCTGATGCAATAAATATCACATGTAAAAAAAGAGCCAGAGTAAAATAGGCCAAAAATTAATTGGAAAGTAAATAATTTAATCCGAAAGAAGGTGTGGGTGAAACAATACAATGGATTGTAGACACAATTGATACTTTCATCCAAGAGAATCACAATAATGAAACAACATACCAAAATTAATGGGATGCACCCAAAACATTTCTTAAGGGAAGTTTTATATCTGTAGATATTGTACTTTTATAACATTGAGAAAAAGAACAATGAATTCAATATGCAGCCAAAAGTTAGAAAAAGAACCCCAATTAAATTCAAAATTTGAATTCTAAAAATAAAATGGGAGATAATAAAATCAAAATCTATTTTTAATAAAACAAAATGGATAAATTTTTAGTTAATTTGATTAGAAAAGGGAAGGAGAAAATCAAAATGTTACTATTAAAAAATGAAAAAGGTAAGAAATTAGGAGCTATTTTATCAAAGTATATGCCAATAAATCTGATAGTCTAAGTGAAATAAATTAATACTTACAAAATTATAAATGGCCCACATTGACAGAGAAGGAAATTAATTACTTAAATAGTGCCATTTTAGAAAAAAGAAATTCAACAAATTATTAATTAGTACAACTCCATGATCGTACTGTTCTATAGGAAGCCATATCTTCATTTTTTTAAGTTAAATTATTAGAGAATATCATTGTTCATATGAATAGCTTTTCTGCACATTTTGTAAGAAATACAACAACTATTTGAGATAGAATATTAATATTTCTTTGCAACTTTATAAATGAGACACCTGAAAGGAAGATAAATTGGAATGAGTAACTTGCCTATGATTATATTATTAGTTGTTTCTGAGGCAGAGATAGAATCCACAATCTCTCTTTATTACTTTTTGTCTATCACCCTTTTCAATACAATAAGCATCTTATTATACTTGAAATGTTGCTTATTCAACAACAAGAAAATGTATTTATAGGACAATATAATTTAAGAGTTTGGAATGAACTTATAATTTTTTTATTTTATTTTATAAATAATCCCTTCATTTATAGGTAAGTAAATTGTGGCCAAAAGAGGTGAGGGGAACTGTTCATATTTGGGATTGTTTTTGTTGGTTGGTTTGTTGGTTGGTTGGTTGGCTGATTGGTTTCATTTTGTTTTTTTCATATGAATATAATGTATTATCTTATGTAATTTTACTCTTTTTAAACATTGCTTTTTCTTAAGTACTGTCCAGAACTTCCAAAGAACCAGTTTTCTGAAAAATTCAACTAAGACTCTAAGGGTCACTGCCTAATTTATTCAGGTATAACTTTGGATACACAAAGCTTATAAGTTACACCCACAAAATCTGATGTCATCTTGCATATGACCCTTAATAAAAAAACAAATTCAAAACTTGGTGAACAAAAAATATTTATGTATACAATTTGTTCTGTGTTCTATTTTGATAAAACATATGTACCATGTATAAAAATATTGGAAGTTATATCTCTAATCCCTGTAATCATTATTTAACATGTGAAATCAGGTATGCCCCCTTCCAATACTGTAATTCAGAACATATAATTAAACAGTTGTGTAGAAAGATTTATAGATATATACATAGAAAAAAAAGATGGATTGTAATCCTAACACTATTAAAGATTCATAATTTTGATTTCTATGCTTTTAACAAGAGAATTATGAAGATGGAAAAATCTGGTCCAAATAACATATCCAAATTCCATGAAAAAAAAAAAAACCAACAAACAAACAAGCAAACAACAACCCCCTGACTTTGGCCACTGTCATCCATTTCTCCTGGTACCTTGATGTACCTTTTACTTTTAAGTAACTTGGAACATGAAGAAAATAGTCAGTTCTTTTGTACTTTCTACATAACTATATTGAAACTGACACTAAAAGAGCCTTCTAATAGCTTCTTTATTGACTGACTTCTCAGAGACATCCTAATGGTCTAAAAGCTAAAGGATATTGCTGTTTAAAATTTAATTTGCATTTATTACTTATAAGACCACATGAAGTTAACTTTACTTATTATCAGTTTTCTCATCAGTAAAATGTAGGAAATCATAACAAAAATATTTACCTCACAGGTCAGTTGTCAAAATCAAATGAGGCAATATATGTGTAATGTTATATAAATTCCAGTTAATATTATGATGGCCAAGAAAATTAAATGTTCAATTTTGTAAAAACAAAAACCCATCCACTAAGGAAACTCCTAGACAGCATGGTTTTATTAATTGATTATTCTGTTAAAGGTACAATTAAAACTCTTGAGAATCAGAAAAAAAAAAAACTATATAAAGAAAAAAAGCAAGACAAATAGCACCTACTCTCAAAAAGAGTACATTTAAATACATGAGACAATATGTAAATATCTATAATCATACAATATTTCTACAAAGCAGATTAATGTAAATTGGACATAGAAATCATTATTAGTGAAGGGATCACATAAGTGCTACTATCACTTACTTCTCCTGAAGGCAAAATTTGATCTGAATTTTAAAGGAGTGAAACTAAGAAAAAATCTCCCCAGATTCGGGTGAGAGCATTTACTCCATGAATGCTGGACAGTTGATAAAAATAGAATAGCTTCTTGATGAAGTGCAAGTGGGCAAATAAAATTTGATCACAGAGTGCTGTTATATTTGCAGGCCCATGTGCTGCAACACATCAGGTTCTTAGTATGTTGGGGAGCACTGAAAGTTTGCATCACCTCTGTCTGTCAAATGATATAAGGATTGTAAGTATATTCAGAATAGATTGGAGGTAGGGTTTCTTAAGCAAAAATCAAACAACAACAACTTTAGACTAATCAAAGTCTTAAGTAATAAAAGCAAAGAATTAAAGTGCTTGAAATGTAATAGAGAAGGAACTTTAAATATAGAAGTTATTGTCAGTGGTTAATGGAAAATAGATTTTATCTTAAATCTTTTAATGGAATATGCAAGATAAAAGAAATCTCCAGAGTCAGAAAATGGTTACTATTTTATAATATAGTTTGAGTTCTGTTAATGTAAGGCTACCTTTTTTCTGTTTTTTTTTTTTTTTTAATTAATTCTCTCCATTGGTATTCTTGACCTTTTATTCTCAAAATTAATTTTGTTTTTATTTTTTCCATCCCTATCAGATAGTTTTTAGTTATTTTATTGATATGACACTATATGAGCATGTTTGTTTAGACAGAATTATTTTATTGTATTGCCTGAGAGCATTCATGAGCAATTGATATGTTTTCCAATAGTTTAGCTCTGATTTTATTTGTCTGAACAGCATTTTCCAATTATACGCCTACAGTTCCTTGGTTTGTTTTTGGAGGTAGACTACTGAAATTTTATAATTTTGCAAGCCAATTTTCTTTTTTAATAAAAATCATATTTGTTTCCATTCTCTTTTAAAGATAATTTGTGTTAAAAGTTTTAAAATTTCTAACATAAGGTTATTTACATTTACAAAAAATGTAAATAGAAATAATTACTAATAATTGAAGAACACCTAAATATATATAAACTTCCATTTAAAATTAATATTTTTTAAATTGATTTTAAAGTTGAAGATAGTTTATAAAATAAAAGATAATGGCCTAAAATAGCAGGAAAAAAATTAGAACTTCCTAATATTGTAGTTCCTAATCTATTTTTTCTATTCTTAGGAGTTTCCTTATTTGAACAGAAATTAAAACTCTGTGTATCTAGTAATATGTGTGATAATAAGATGAGCAATGTGATGATTTCCCAAAAGGTAATAACAAATTAGTTACAATAATTCTGATTATCCTGTGTTACTTCCCCCACCTCCCAGTGTAATGTTCTCTTTGATTTGGTTTTCTTGGGGTCTCTGGGAGCAGCCTTCATTTAAGTTCAGTAATCACCACAAGTGCAGACAGGTGTTAAAGTCCAAATCCTTTATTATCTCCTTGCCTGGGGCCCAGGCCAGATTTCTTGAGGTCCTCTTGAATGTATTTTGGTTTCTGTGGGAGAGGCAGGAGGAGCACCACTACGGACTCTGTCTTCCCTAGTTCTGATTTTGGCTGAGGTTGTCCAAATTCATATGCTCTCTTGTCATAGGTGTGAATCTTGGAGAAATATATTAAGTACTAAGTACAGGTACTGAACTAGAGAACTTATTAAGCACCATGCTAAACAACCATTGTCTTTATCAATTCCACTGTAATAGCACCTTGTAAGAATTTGTTTTAAATTCAGAGTTCTGGCCCATAACTTCTCCTGCTTTCTTTCGTTTTTAGCATATAGAGGGGTAATGCTCTCCCTGACTTCTCAAGGAGGTGAAAACCTCAAAAAAGGAGGTGACCATGCCTTCCATGACTGCTCAAAAAGGGGGTGAAAACACTATAAAAGCAGGTGATCATGTCCTCCCTGACGTCTCAGAAAGGAGATGAAAACACCAAAGGAAATGGGAAATCTAATCAGATTAGTGGGTTTCTGAAGGGACTCACTTGAAACAGGTATACATAAATCCATCAATATGGGAGATATACATAATTACATAAATTACATAAGCACATACTAACACAGGCTAATAGTGATGTGACAAATAATATGAATCAACATGAGGAATTACACATGTATATAAGTCCTAGAAATGGTCCCAAACCAATATATTGTCCATTATTTCACATGTGTAGAGAATCCAATGATTCCTGCAAGTTTTGAAATTCTGCAATAATTTCATCAACAATTTTTATCTCAGGAAATCCAATGATTCCTGCTGGTTCTGAAGTTTTGTAACAGTTTCATTATCAGCCATGCTCTTTCAGTATCAGATGTTTGTTAGGTCTTCTCCTTTGTTTCGAAGATTTTCTCTTTTTTCTATCTCCCTCCAGGTGCTCATGGGCACTCATCTGATTCCTTCTCTATCTGTAGAAATACAAACAAACCCTTTTCCCAAGCAGTTAACCTATCTAGTCCCTTTTATTTATCACTTTATAAATCTCTTCTCATCACCTGGCAATTACATTGGAGCTGCTTATTATATTGGAACTGTTTGCACTGGACACTGCCCTTCTGTTGGGTTAAAAAACCTATATTCTCCCCAGTTGTAATCCCTTTCTCCCATCTGATTGATTTTTGGCTAATTGATCATGTAATCCCTTTCTGCTATCTGATTGCTTTTTGGCTGATTGAAAATATCAGAGTCCTGAACTTCTAAAGATGTAATCTTGGCTGCCATCATGCCCTACCTGTCTTTTGCTTGATATCTTGGAGCTGGGCCCTGCCTCTCATTTCTCTGGGTCAATCTAAATTCTGAGGCCCAGTGGAAATCCTTGTTGCATTTTATACATGGGATTTTGAGTCTTGTTCTCTCACCCTGTCTTCTCACTCTATCTTTATACCTACTTTGGGCTTTCAGATGCCCAATTTTTCCACATTGAAAGCATCAGCAAGTCTCTCTAGAAGTCCCTTGCCAAGAGGGACCCTGTCTTCCAATGTTTTACATCATAGTCTGGGTATAATAAGCATTTGTGCCCACTGTGGCACAGCATCTTATGATCTCCTCTAAAGGAGTATTTTTGTGTAGTCCCCATATAATTCTTCTGCAAACCTCAATAGCATTTTCCTTAGCCAGTTGCCTTATCATTATTTCTGTAGCTGTATTTTCTCCACTGGCTCTTGTGACAGCTGTTTACAGATGTCCAACAAAATCAGCAAAAGGTTCATTGGAAGCTTGCTCTATTTTTGTGAAGGCTTCCCCTCAATCTTTCCCTGAGAGGGAGACCCAAGCTTTTGTAGCAGCAGCAACAATTTGCTCATATGCTGCTATGGGGTAATTAATCTGTACTGAATTGTCTGCATATTGACTTTCACCTGCTAGTTGGTCAAAGGTGATTTGTATATTAACTTCTGTTTGCCTATTGCATCTGGCTTGAATCCTACATAATTCATTATACTCCAAAAGCTACAACAAGTTTTGTCCAGGTTCTAAACACATCTTTGCTATAGATTAACAATCATTAGGTGTTAAGATTTCATAAGCCAAATTCTCTAGTAACATTTTAACATAAGATGATGTAGCCCCATAAAGAGTACAACCTTTTCTCAAATCCTTGATTTTTTCCAGATCAAAAGGATTGTATCTTCTCCTTTGTTGACCTGAATAATCAAATTCTTCAATCATAGGATATGCATTTATGAAATCAGATATATCCTGTCCTTCTTTTTTAGCCTTAACCAGTGCCTTTTGTAATCTTTTCATAGGCTGCTCCATAGGTGGTGCTGATTGTCTTATTCCCTCTCCCCCTCCTCCTTCTCCCTCCATCCATGAAGGGTTAATTGAGGTGGGAGGGTTATAAGATGGGAAATGTCCTGATGGCTTCTGCTGTGAAGCACCACACTCAGAATTGTACTTAATTCCTTTCTTGTCTAATTCATCATCCTTTTCACCTAATTTCTCAATTTCCTCCCCCTCCTGTACTTTCTTCTTTTTTCGCATTCTATAACTTATACAATTTCCTAAAGCCAATTGTATTAAGTTATATGTATAAAGTGTTTCTTTGTAAATTAAGTCAGGTCCATTATCATTGTAGTATTCACATAGTTGCTTAATTTCTTTTAATTAAGTAGTTAATTTCTACTCTTCTGGATTTATTTCTTTTCCGTTAGAAAACCAAGGGGATGTATACTGTACTGTTTTTAAAAGTTCGGTGATCTGCTCTCAAGTTACAATTAAACCTTTTTTTTTTTTTTATCAATCTGACCAAGCTTTCGACACATTTTCCTTTCTGTGGAGAAATCTCCTTTCTAAACACTTGTCCCATTTTAGCTCAAATACTGTCACAGAGACTTTAACTGAAATCAGGATCAGAGGCTTTTCTATTGAAATCAAGATCATGTCAGCCCCACTTTAGGTGCCAAAATGTAATGTTCTCTTTTGGTTCAGTTTCCTTGGGGTCTCTGGGAGCATCCTTCATTTAGGTTCAGTAATCACCACAAGTACAGCCAGGTGTTAAAGTCCAAATCCTTTATTATCCCCTTGCCTGGGGCCCAGGCCAGATTTCTTGAGGTCCTCTTGAATGTATTTTGGTTTCTGTGGGAGAGGCAGGAGGAGCACCACTACGGACTCTGTCTTCCCTAGTTCTGATTTTGGCTGAGTTTGTCCAAATTCATATGCTCTCTTGTCATAGGTGTGAATCTTGGAGAAATATATTAAGTACTAAGTACAGGTACTGAACTAGAGAACTTATTAAGCACCATGCTAAACAATCATTGTCTTTCTCAATTCCACTGAGTTAGCACCTTGTAAGAATCCTTGTTTCAAATTCAGACTTCTGGCCCATAATATCCCAGCATTTATCATATCTTCTAAAGCCCACCGTGCTAACAACAAACTTGGCATTGAGAATATGAATAAGTGCAATGGTTTCCTCTTATCAGCTAGATAAAATGTAAACTCTTATATTTGAGATGAGTCCTTGTCAACTTTGCCCTTATCCAATTTTAAAATATTTCTTAGCACAATTTATTTTTATTATTACAAAGTAAAAATGTATCTACATATATATATATGTGTGTGTGTGTATCTGTATATGCATGTATGAATGTATATATGTATATGTGTGTGTATCTATGTATGTGTACTTTCCTTTGCACCACATAGTCATTAATCTAGCTATAATAGGTCTTTCTGTTCTGCATATAGAACATTATTTCTCTTTTTTTTATTATTATAGCTTTTTATTTACAAGATATATGCATAGATAATTTTTCAGCATTGACAGTTGCAAATCCTTTTGTTCCAACTTTTCCCCTTCGTCCCTCCACTTCTTCCCCCAGATGGCAGGTTGACCAATACATGTTAAATAGAACATTATATCTCTTGATATCCCATATTTTTAATTGGCAGACTACCATGCTTAGACTACTATCCCTACTCACTCCTTAGTTAAGTCTTAACTTGCTTTGATTTCTTCAAGATTCACTTGAAATCTCATTTTCTGCAAGGTCTTTTCTATTAATGTTCTCCCTCCACATGAAAACCTTTATTCTGATATTACTTTCTATTTTTATCATACAAATATTAAATATTCAGAAAATTTTACTTGTCCTCTTCTACCACTGTAATACAAAGTCCTTGAGGGCACAGATCATGATTTGTCCTTTATTTCTATCCTCAGCACTTATCCTTGTTGCTGAATGACTGACAATTGTTTAAGAAGGCTATGTAGCTGCTGCTTGAGGCAATATAAGATGATAAAATATATTTTAAAGTTATGGTCAAAGTGTAGTCAAGTTCATGATGCATATTGGCCTTTGCACATGTAAATGATTCTGTCCTATTTTTAACTGTGCTATGCTGACAGGATAACATGATAGTGGATTTTGTTCCTTTCTTCATTCTTTCAGTTCAATGAAAGACTTCATTCCTCCTTACTGCCAATCTACCTTTTACAGTGACTAAATGACCTAAATAGAACTGTGTCTCCATAACTGTATGAATTTTAACTGTCAGTTGATAAGATTGAAGACCTGACAAGAACTAGCTCCGTTCTTACTCAAACAATTCTCCACATTGAGATATCAGTAATATGTAGAAGAGAAATGTCTTGCTATTTCCTACCACTGTTCATGGTTGTTGGGAAGAAAAGACCAATATATATGGCTGTAGGACTTGCTTTTGATGGTACCTTAATTATGTTTTTTTTTAAATCTTCACCACATAGAAAATTTAAAAGGATATGCCTAACAATATTTCATTATAAAATTTTAGTAACAGATTCAACAGAAAAGAAAAAATGGTTCTTTAAAAGACAAACATCTTAAGATGGCAGAGAGAAACCTGTAAGTTTCATGATTTCCCCCCATTTTCCCTCAGAATTAATGTTAAACTACTAAACAGAATCTGGAATGATACAACCCACAAAAAAGAATTCATAAAACATTTTCCTTGACAAAATGGGGAAAAAACACTTAACACTGTGTCTCAGCAAGCAAGCAGAAGGCCCTAGACACCAAATAATTCAGCAACCAAATCCTCTCTATCCTGGCTCAACTAGCCAGTAGCAAAGCAGGCCAGGTGTGAGGCTTCCAGATTCAGTCCTAAGGCTATGTAAGAGCCCCCAAACCCCAGAGAAGTTCAACTAGGCCAGGCCATCCCATTGTAATTTTGTATGTAAAGCTGAAAGCACTTCAGACCCTAGTATGGATAATCTGTGACAAAGTATCTGTTTCACAGCATAAAAAGTTTGAGACAGAGCACCCTGTACCCTAGAAGCAGAACTCATCTTTAAAAATCATAAAAGGGGCTAAAAAAATCAGAAAATCATAGGGAGTCTCTATGTAGACAGGGGAGATTCAAATGCAAAATCAGAAGAGGATATTAGTGTCAAAATACGTATACATGAAGCTTCTAAAGGGGAAAATGTATTGGGCTCAAATACTCCTCTTAGAAGCTCTCAAAGATAATTTTAAAGATCATATAAGAGAGATAGAAGAAAAACTGGAAAAAAGAAATGAGAGTTATGCACTAGAACTTGGAAAACCATGTAAACAGCTTCTAAAGGGAAACACGAAAAATAGTCTAAGGAAACACGAAAAATAGTCTAAGGAAACAATCCTTAAAAAAATAGAATTGGCCAAATTAAAAAAAAAAATCCATCAGCAAAAAAAAGAAAAGAAACAAAAACATCTTTTATAAGTAGAATCTACCAAATGTAAAAGGAGGTACAAAAAGCTCACAAGCAAAGAATTCCTTAAAAATTAGAATTGGGCAAGTGGAAGCTAATGACTCTATATGAGAAGGAAAGAGAGAGACAGAGACAGAGATAAATGAGAGAGACTATATGACTAAATACTTTAATAATAAGTTAATATTCAGAAAGCTAATGATTTTGAAGCTAGAAGGCATAGGTTGAAATCATGCATCTGATACACAATGCCTCTGTAACACTGAGCAAATCATTTACCATTTGCATGTCTCAGGCAATATTCTGGACTCGAAAATGTAGAACAATTTCTAAAATAAATGAGTAAGCAATCTCCTTCCTCATATTTCCAGACACAAATGAAAGCATAGGGCTTGAAATATAAATGTACATAGTGTATAGAGGCGTGTGTGTGTGTGTGTGTATTTGTGTATGATATTTTTATAATGTATCTATCTCACAAGGTTTTGTAAAGATCAAATGGATTAATATGTGAAGTATTTTGTCATCCTCAAAATGTTATATAAGCATTTGCTATTACATATATTGATATATTCTTTGTAAATATTAAATATCAAATAGGTATAGAATAGAGCACTTGGCCTAAAAACAGGAAGATTCCTCTTTCTAAGTTTAAATATGGTTTAAGACATTTGCTATCAGTGTGATTTTAGGCAAGTCATTTTGTTCGGTTTGCCTCAGTTTCCTCATGTGTAAAATGGGATGGAGAGGGAAATGGGAAACTACTATAGTATCTTTGTCTGATATCAGCATTAAACCTGATATGAAACTCATAGAAGACAAATTTAGATTTTCAAAGCATAACTTGAAATATAAAGTAATCTTGAGATTGAGCAAGAGAAAGATTCTTAGAAAAGTTTTATACAGTCAAAAACAGAGCACTCATATAAAAAAAAAACATATTTAACTACACTTCCCCTTTAAGGTAGCCAAAAATAGTTGTATATGATACATAAATATGAACATATTTTACGTATGTATATATATATAAGTTTTCTTGCATTTTCTTTGATAATTACAAGCATATTTATAGAGTTTTGTTGCACTTGGATAAATAAATGGCATTCAAATCCTGACTCAAATACTTTCTAGCTTGTGGTCTCTGGACTAGCTCTGCAACAATCCAATTAAATTATCTATCTTTCTAGCTATATAACTATCTTTATGTGCACACAGGTATGTATACATATATATACATATATATGTGTATATATATGTGTGTGTATATATATATACACACACATATATAGAGAGAGAAAGAGAGAGAGAGAGAGAGAGAGAGAGAGAGAGAGAGAGAGAGAGAGAGAGAGAGAGAGAGAGAAAGAGCACTTTGAAAACCTTTGAATGTTGTCAATAGGGTGTGTATGTTTATAGACATGTAAATGTATATACAAAGTCTTAAACATGTATATTTATAAATAAAAACACATATAACTAAAATGCATTTTCTTTATGAAAATCAATTGAGGTAATGCAAGTATTATTAAGGTATTGTTATCCATATTTTGCCGATGAGAAATTAAAGAAAACTGGAGATCAAGTGACTTGCCAGGGAAATATACTATCAAGTATATCCCTGCAACTGAGTTACTGATGCCTTCATTTGCTGAACTTGGCAGAAAGTTCATACCATAGCCAAGATTTTTGGCCAAATTTCTTGAAAAATAAATCTTTAATGATAATTTCATCTCCCAAATTTGAAGGTGATCAAAACATAAAAATGACAATTTATTCCTCTATTCTTAAAAATTTCTAAGAACCTGACTAGAGCAGTAACAAAGATATAAGGAATTATACGTAATTAATTACTTGATGCTTTATAGATATAATTCTAGAAAAATACAATCAAAATTACAATAAACTATGTGCAAAAACTTTACAATACAAATACCATTTTAAAGTGTTTGGAGAAGAGACAGCGAATGTTGGGAAAATTTCAGAAAAGTCAAGGTCTTTAGTTCTGGAAAGAAAATGATATGGGGGTCCCTAGATTATCCTCTTTCAATGATGATGTTAGCTAGAAGAGGTTGATTGCAGTTTAAGGAGAGAATGACTCAAAATAATGTATGTAACTAGCAGTAAAGTGATTGGTGCTATATTAACTATTCATTTAGAAGCAGCTGCCCACTGATTTAGGCAGAAACTGAATAAGGAGGATAGAAAAAGAGACTATGAGACTTCATCAAAGATTTTCAAAAGAGCCTGCAGAAATTAATCAACTGCAAGTGCTTAGGAAATCCCAAGCTGTCAAAATAATTTCAATGAAAATCTAGTTCCCTTAAAAGTTTTCACTGTGTAAGAGTGATTCAAGATATTAAGCTGGAGAAAGGGATCCTGTTAGTGGATAGGTAGGTGAATGTTCTCTAGGTGCTTTTACATAAGCCTTCATTCCACTCCGTTAGCTTTCTATGTGTTCAAACCTACAGACCCTTTAATCTTACTTCCCCCCCCTTTCCTTTACTTCTTCTATTCCCCATCATTCATGCTTTACCTTAAGTGACAAATACATCAGAAAGAAATGGTCATATGTTAAGGGGGAACAATTAGAAATCAGGAATGTAATTAAAGGTATGGGGGAAATATCAAAAATACCTTTAATTATTTTCTAAATTTCCCAGACTATTTCCCACAGTCCCCAAACTTTTTGCCACATATATAAGTATGCATTAGATATCAATACACCAATTTATATATGTCAGTGTGTATAACATATATGCATGCACATGTCATTTATCATATATATATACATATTAGGGAGGGAAGAGAGACATAGAGACAGAGACAGACAAATACAATTGCTGTTTGCCATGAACTCTATTGTATGAAAGGAAATTGATTTGTTGAAGAGGGTTTAGTATCTGAGGGAACTGGTTATTAATTTGATTATGACTGAAAAATTTTAAAGTAAATTTTCAAAATGACAAAAATTAATAATATTTCTTTTACCATATGAGAATACTAGGTTGCGGTTTTAATGATCACTAATCAGAATATCTTTAAATTTAAATTCCTGTTAAAAATCAAAAGTAAATTGTCATGTTCTTGATAATTACACGACAGCTTTTTCCTCTAATACTTAAATGGTAAGTTGATTATTGTCTTGAGTATCAGAATTTATTTTTCCCTTTATTTTAAAGAATTTTTGACATAACATGAACCCAAGGGAATTTGTACATTCTATTTAATTGCACTCATGACATTGATTTCCTTTCTACTTCAGGCTTGTATATTACATCATTGTACACTTTAAATTACTACTAATATTCTGATTCTTTTCTTGTCTTTTAATTAGTTTTCAGATTCCGCAACATGATAACAACAAATTTCATCATATAATACTTTAATTTCTGTAATATGTTGATCCTTTTACACTATCTGTTATCTGTCTTTCTTGAAAATTTTTCATAGCATGTGATATAAAGCCTGTAATAAAATAGTGAGAGTAAAAGAGAAGAATAAAATTTCTTGCAAAAACCTCTGCTCTTTTGTAAAATGCTACTTAATGATATCTAGAATTGATCAAATTACATAATAATTTGTATCTGACTTGAATAATATGGTTGGAAATGTTAGAAATCTGATTTTCAGCTATTATTTCAGTTAAGTAAAACGAGCTATAAAAACTGGGAAAACATTTAGAGAAAAATATGTAATATATATTCATTTAAGCCTAAAATGTTTTAGTTTTTGTTTTGTGTTTGTTTTGTGTTTGTACCAAAGATATCTGTTAATAACTGCAGATCAGGAATTTAAGGAACTCTTTCATAAATAGTGTTTCATTCACTTAAAGAGTTATAAATTTAAAACTGAAGCATTTAAAAGAACACCTAGTCTAAATTCTTCATTTTATAGATGAAGAGACTAAGGATCTGTAAGGTTAAATGATTTTCCTAAAAATCAATAATTAGCAGAACCAGTATTTACAAAGGAATCTGGCTATAAGTCTAGTGTTCTTTCTATTCCAACATTCCATATTGTAGCTAAGTAATTTTAAGTTATGGAAAATGTAAATAGAAGCTGCTTTTAAGCCATTTACCAATAGATATGTGTTTAAATAATAAGAACAAATAAATTTCAAAGGAAAAAATAAAAGAAGAAGAAAATAAATTCTTTATTTGGAATAATACATATAACCCCAAGGTTTTACTTCATGCACTCTCCAGATATATTTTCTTTGTTTTTGAGTTTTTTTAAGGAGTGTTTACTTTTCCAAATACATGTAAAGATTATTTTCAATTGTCCTTTCCGCAACATTTTGTGTTTCACATTCCCTCCCCCCTTTACTTTCCCATTCCCAAGTTAGCAAACAATCTGACATAGATTATATACCACACATTTTGTATCGGTAAAGATGGGGGGAGATGAGAATAGGTTCACTAAAGCATTGCTAGTGGGCAGTTAACAAGTATAATTTTAAAAATCAATTTGAAATTACACAAATAAAGTTGCTAAAATACTCAGTCTGACTCAAAAATTCCATATAGAACTCTATATTGAATAGCATTTTTTTTCTGCTGAAAGTGAGAAATTGGAAACCAAGTAGTTTTCCAAGAATTTAGGAAATAACTAAAATTTTGTGATGAATGCAGTGGAATATAATTGTGCTCTAAGAAATCATTAATTTGATGTGCACATAGAAGCATGGAAAGATTCACATAATGTTATAAAAAGTTAAGAAAATCATATTAAAAGCATGATAAATACAATGTGAATGGAAAAAATAATTGCAAAAATAAAAATTGAAAGGAAATTATAAAATGTTACCATGATTCAAAAAAAAAAAAAAAAAGAGGTAGGAAAAGACTACACCTTTCTGCCTAATTGCATAGGTAAAATGTATTCAAGTGCTCTCCATTACAAATAGTTTCAGATTTTTTCTATGTTTTGAGTAATTATAATGATTTATCTTCCTTTCTATCTCCTTGTCTTTAAATTTTCCTGTTTGTTATATCAGAGGGAAGAGGAAGAAAAAAGATATACTCATGGAAATATTTTTAATAACCATCAAAAAAGTATCTGACGCAAAAAGAGAAACAAGAACTTATTACATGCAAAACATTGTATTAAATTCTACAGATCTAAAGAAAAAAAAAAGAAACTTGCCATAAAGAAATGTGCATTGTGCTAGGAGTGAAAGTATAAAGCCAAAATTATATAATTTACAAGAATAGTAAGTTATATAAAAATTCATAGAGACATGGCACTATTCCCAAGGGAGAACAGTAAGGAAATGTCCCCATAAGAGTTAATGTTAGATGGGATTTCAAAGTGGAGAGAAATATTGAGTCAAAGGTCGGGGAGAAATACAGTCCAGCAAGCCTATAGAGAGGAAATGAGGCATGAGATGGGATGAAGAAGAATAAATAGTTGAATTTGTTTTGAATGCCTAACATGTAAAGGGAAATAATGTGAAATCAATCTTGAATGATAAATTGGATCCATTTTATGCCAAAGAATAGATTTATATTTTATAATACAACAATAAAAAACACCTAAATTTATCCATACATATGAGTTTTGGGAATATCCATTTGTAAGCTATATGGAGTCTGGTTTTAAGAGGAAAGAAACTGGAGGGAGACAGATTCACTAGAAACCTATTTCAACAGTCTATATTAGAAATTGCAAGGGCTCGAATAACAAGTCACTAAAAAAATCTCACAAGGAAGATTTTCCTGTTTTGGAGTTCTGGGGGCTGAGTCAAGATGGCAGAGTGAACCTAAGACATTGTTTTTATCTCTCCCAGTTTCCCTTGAAAGCTACATGAAGGGACTTCCGGTTAAGATGGCGGAGAGGAGGCACACAGCTGCATAAGCTCCGCGCTTTCTCTCACTATCCACTTCATTACAAGCCTCTGAATTAATGCTTGACTGAAAAAAACCCACATATAGTTACCAAGAGAAGCCATCCTTGAGATTCGCCAAGAAAGGTCTGTCTTTACTGGAGGGCTGGGACGGTTTTAGATCGGGCGCAGGCTGAGGGCAGCGGCAGGGAGAGCACGGGAGCAGACTGGAGAGGGGGTGGGGAGTGATCGCAGCCATCTCTGCGGGGAGAGCTTCGCTACAGGTTTGGATACTTTGCTCCGGCAGCAAGTCAGCAGCCCAGCAGAGAAGCTAAAAACACCAGGGCTGAAGAATACAACCCCAAACAGCTGGAGTCTCTCGGGACCTGGCCGCCTCCCACTTCCCCCCCCCCCCACAGTGACTCAGCACGCTTTGGGATCTCAGAGCGCAGGCGCACACAGTCCTGCTAGTGCCTCACTGCTGCCCCCTGCAGTCTGTAGAGGAAGCTTGATAACATACCCAACCCCTTCCCCAAAGAAAGACTCCAGTTTTTCTGTTTTTCTTTGCTATTTTGTCTTTGATTATTAGACAGAATGAGCAAGAAGCTGAAGAGGACTTTAACCCTTGACAGCTTCTATACAGATAGAGAGCAGACTCTAAATCCTGAGGAGACTAAAAACAGACAGTCTCCAGGTGAATCCCCAAAGGAGGAGATCATCTGTTCCTCAGCACAGATGAACCTCATAGAAGTAATTAAAAAGGCTCTCACAAGGGAGCTAGAAGAAAAATGGGAAAAGGAGAGGGAGGCTTGGCAAAAGAGCCTGGAGAAGTCAGTTAAAGAGAGAGTGGATAAAGAAGTAAAATCCTTGAAAAATAGGATTGGTGAACTGGAAACAGAAAATAGCTCTCTAAAAAACAAAATTGGCGAAATGGAAAAAAATTCCACAGAACAAAAGAACTCAATGGGACAATTAGAAAAAGATCTTAAAAAAGTGAGTGAAGAAAATACCTCACTGAAAATCAGGGTCGAACAATTGGAATTGAATGACTCGAGGAGACAAGAAGAATCAGTCAAGCAAATCCAAAAAAATCAAACAATGGAAAAGAATGTGAAATACCTTCTGGGGAAGACAACAGACCTGGAAAACAGATCCAGGAGAGACAATCTGAGAATCATTGGACTTCCAGAAAAACATGATGAAAAAAAGAGCCTGGACACTATTTTCCAGGAAATTATCAAAGAGAACTGCCCAGAAGTCATAGGAACAGAGGAAAAAATAAACATTGAAAGGATTCATCGTTCACCCACTGAAAGGGATCCTAAAATCAAAACACCAAGGAATATAGTGGCCAAATGCCAGAACCCTCAGATGAAGGAAAAAATACTGCAAGCAGCTAGAAAAACCCAATTCAAGTATCAAGGAGCCACAATAAGGATCACCCAGGATCTGGCAGCATCCACATCAAAAGATCGAAGGGCCTGGAATATGATATTCCGAAAGGCTAAGGAACTTGGTATGCAACCAAAAATAACTTACCCAGCGAGAATGAGCATCTTTTTCCAGGGAAGAAGATGGACGTTCAACGAAGTAAGCGAATTTCATCTATTTCTGATGAAAAAGCCAGAACTTAACAAAAAGTTTGATCTACAAATATAGAACTCAAGAGAAATCTAAAAAGGTAAAGATTAATCTTGGGAACTATATTTCGACTATATAGATGTATAAAGAATACATGTATACCTTGTTCTAGAAATTGATGTGGAAAGGACATTGTACCAGAAAAAGGGTAAAGTGGGGATAGTACATCTCATGAAGAGGCATAGGAAACCCATTATATCTGAGAGAAAGAAGGGAGGGGGATGAATATAGTGGGTATCTTACTGCCTTCAGAATTGGCTTTAAGTGAAAAATCTTAAGACATATTCAATCTATGGTGAAACTTCTCCCACCTCATTGAAAAGTGAGAAGGGAAAAGTGAAAAGGGAAGGAATAAGCTAAGCGGAAGGGAATACGGGAACTGGGAGGGAAAGGGGTAAGATAGGGGGAGAAACTCTAAGGCGGGGGGAGGGATACTAAAAAGGGAAGGCTGTGAGAAGCAAGTGGTGCTCACAAGCTTAATACTGGGAAGGGGGGGGAGGGGAAAGAAGGGAGAAAAGCATAATCCGGGGTTAACAAGATGGCAAGTAATACAGAATTGGTCATTCTAACCATAAACGTGAACGGGGTAAACTCCCCCATAAAGAGGAAGCAGTTAGCAGAATGGATTAAAAGCCAGAATCCTACAATATGTTGTTTACAGGAAACACACCTGAAGCGGGGAGATACATGCAGGTTAAAGATAAAAGGTTGGAGCAAAATCTACTATGCTACAGGTGAAGTCAAAAAAGCAGGGGTAGCCATCCTGATCTCAGATCAAGCTAAAGCAAAAATTGACCTAATTAAAAGAGATAAGGAAGGGCACTATATCTTGCTAAAGGGCAGCATGGATAATGAAGCACTATCTATATTAAACATATATGCACCAAGTGGGGTAGCATCTAAATTCTTAAAAGAGAAACTAAGAGAGCTGCAAGAAGAAATAGACAGTAAAACTATAATAGTGGGAGATCTTAACCTTGCACTCTCAGAATTAGATAAATCAAACCACAAAATAAATAAGAAAGAAGTCAAAGAGGTAAACAGAATACTAGAAAAGTTAGATATGATAGATCTCTGGAGAAAATGTAATGGAGACAGAAAGGAATACACTTTCTTTTCAGCAGTTCATGGAACCTCTACAAAAATTGACCATATATTAGGACATAAAAACCTCAAACTCAAATGCAGTAAGGCAGAAATAGTAAATGCATCCTTTTCAGACCACGATGCAATGAAAATTACATTCAACAAAAAAGCAGGGGGAAATAGACCAAAAACTAATTGGAAACTAAATAATCTCATGCTAAAGAATGATTGGGTGAAACAGCAAATCATAGACATAATTAATAACTTCATCCAAGAAAACGATAATAATGAGACATCATACCAAAATGTATGGGATGCAGCCAAAGCGGTAATAAGGGGAAATTTCATATCTCTAGAGGCCTATTTGTATAAAATAGAGAAAGAGAAGATCAATGAATTGAGTTTGCAACTAAAAATGCTAGAAAAGGAACAAATTAAAAACTCCCAGTCAAACACTAAACTTGAAATTCTAAAAATAAAAGGTGAAATCAATAAAATTGAAAGTAAAAAAAAACTATTGAAATGATTAATAAAACTAAGAGTTGGTTCTATGAAAAAACCAACAAAATAGACAAACTCTTAGTAAATCTGATTAAAAAAAAGAAAGAGGAAAATCAAATTGTTAGTCTTAAAAATGAAAAGGGAGAACTCACCAGTAACGAAGAGGAAATTAGAGCAATAATTAGGAGTTACTTTGCTCAACTTTATGCCAATAAATTCGACAACTTAAATGAAATAGAAAAATACCTCCAAAAATATAGCTTGCCCAAACTAACAGAGGAAGAAGTAAATACCCTAAACAGTCCCATCTCAGAAAAAGAAATAGAACAAACTATCAATCAACTCCCTAAGAAAAAATCCCCAGGACCAGATGGATTTACATGTGAATTCTACCAAACATTTAAAGAACAATTAACTCCAATGCTAAATAAACTATTTGAAAAAATAGGGATCGAAGGAGTCCTACCAAACTCCTTTTATGACACAGACATGGTACTGATACCTAAACCAGGTAGGCTGAAAACAGAGAAAGAAAATTATAGACCAATCTCCCTAATGAATATTGATGCTAAATCTTAAATAAAATATTAGCAAAAAGATTACAGAAAATCATCCCCAGGATAATACACTATGACCAAGTAGAATTTATACCAGGAATGCAGGGCTGGTTCAATATTAGGAAAACTATTAGCATAATTGACTATATCAATAACCAAACAAACAAAAACCATATGATCATCTCAATAGATGCAGAAAAAGCATTTGATAAAATCCAACATCCATTCTTAATAAAAACACTTGAGAGCATAGGAATAAATGGACTTTTCCTTAAAATAGTCAGGAGCATATATTTAAAACCATCAGTAAGCATCATATGCAATGGGGAAAAACTGGAACCTTTCCCAGTAAGATCTGGAGTGAAGCAAGGTTGCCCTCTATCACCATTATTATTTAATATCGTATTAGAAACACTAGCCTTGGCAATAAGAGTCGAGAAAGATATTAAAGGAATTAGAGTAGTCAATGAAGAAACCAAACTATCACTCTTTGCAGATGATATGATGGTATACCTAGAGAACCCCAGAGATTCTACTAAAAAGCTATTAGAAATAATTCATAATTTTAGCAAAGTAGCTGGCTACAAAATAAATCCCCATAAATCCTCAGCATTTTTATACATCTCCAACAAAACTCAACAGCAAGAGATACAAAGAGAAATTCCATTCAGAATAACTGTTGATACCATAAAATATTTGGGAATCTATCTACCAAAGGAAAGTCAGGAATTATATGAGCAAAATTATAAAAAAGTCTCCATACAAATAAAGTCAGACTTAAATAATTGGAAAAATATTAAGTGCTCTTGGATCGGCCGAGCGAACATAATAAAGATGACAAAAACTCCCTAAACTAATCTATTTATTTAGTGCTATACTAATCAGACTTCCAAGAAAATATTTTATTGATCTAGAAAAAATAACAACAAAATTCATATGGAACAATAAAAAGTCGAGAATCTCAAGGGAATTAATGAAAAAAAAAATCAAATGAAGGTGGCCTAGCTGTACCTGATCTAAAATTATATTATAAAGCAGCAGTCACCAAAACCATTTGGTATTGGCTAAGAAATAGATTAGTGGATCAGTGGAAAAGGTTAGGTTCACAAGACAGAATAGTCAACTATACCAATCTAATGTTTGACAAACCCAAAGCCCCTAACTTCTGGGAAAAGAATTCATTATTTGATAAAAACTGCTGGGATAATTGGAAATTAGTATGGCAGAAATTAGGCATGGACCCACACCTAACACCATATACCAAGATAAGATCAAAATGGGTCCATGACCTAGGCATAAAGAACGAGATTATAAATAAATTAGAGAAACATAGAATAGTTTATCTCTCAGACTTGTGGAGGAGAAAGAAATTTGTGACCAAAGATGAACTAGAGACCATTACTGATCACAAAATAGAAAATTTTGATTATATCAAATTAAAAAGCCTTTGTACAAACAAAACTAATGCAAACAAGATTAGAAGGGAAGCAACAAACTGGGAAAACATCTTCACAGTTAAAGGTTCTGATAAAGGCCTCATTTCTAAAATATATAGAGAACTGACTCAAATTTATAAGAAATCAAGCCATTCTCCAATTGATAAATGGTCAAAGGATATGAACAGACAATTTTCAGAGGATGAAATTGAAACTATTACCACTCATATGAAAGAGTGTTCCAAATCATTATTGATCAGAGAAGTGCAAATCAAGACAACTCTGAGATACCACTATACACCTGTCAGATTGGCTAAGATGACAGGAAAAAATAATGATGAATGTTGGAGGGGATGCGGGAAAACTGGGACACTGATGCATTGTTGGTGGAGTTGTGAACGAATCCAACCATTCTGGAGAGCAATCTGGAATTATGCCCAAAAAATTATCAAATTGTGCATACCCTTTGATCCAGCAGTGTTTCTATTGGGCTTATATCCCAAAGAAATACTAAAGAAGGGAAAGGACCCTGTATGTGCCAAAATGTTTGTAGCAGCCCTATTTGTAATGGCTAGAAACTGGAAAATGAATGGATGCCCATCAATTGGAGAATGGCTGGGTAGATTGTGGTATATAAATGTTATGGAATATTATTGTTCTGTAAGAAATGACCAGCAGGATGAATACAGAGAGGACTGGCGAGACTTAAATGAACTGATGCTAAGTGAAATGAGCAGAACCAGGAGATCATTATACACTTTGACAACGATATTGTATGAGGACATATTTTGATGGAAGTGGATTTCTTTGACAAAGAGACCTAACTAAGTTTCAATTGATAAATGATGGACATAAGCAGCTACACCCAAAAAACGAACACTGGGAAACAAATGTGAACTATCTGCATTTTAGTTTTTCTTCCCGGGTTATTTATACCTTCTGAATCCAATTCTCCCTATGCAACAAGAGAACTGTTCGGTTCTGCAAACATACATTGTATCTAGGATATACTGCAACATATCCAACATATAAAGGACTGCTTGCCATCTAGGGGAGGCGGTGGAGGGAGGAAGGGGGAAAAAAAATCGGAAAAGAAACGAGTGCAAGGAATAATGTTGTCATTATAAAGTAATCATTAAATAAAAAATTAAAAAAAAAAAAGCTACATGAAATCAAGTCTCTGAACAGAATCTGATAGAAGGAAATCACATTCCAGCTTGAGATAATGGAAATATTTTTAAAAAATGTCTTTCTCACTGGGGTGAATGTTCAGCCTAGCTCAGAGAGTGTCTGGGAAAACCAGAGAGAGAGGGTCTTAAATATAGCAGACCAGCAATTGAGAAAGTTAGTCATAGGAACAAATTAGCAGTCCCGTGGTCCCATCTCAGAAGGTAAATTCTGGTAAACCAGGATGTTTCCAGGAAAGAGCAGGTAAAGCTATCCCCTGCTGGAAGCAAAAATCCAACACAAGGGGCCCCTGTGATGGAAGCCAAGGTTCAGACCTGCATAGGAAGCATGGGGCAGCTTACCATTAACCCCAAGAACAGATTTAGACTTTAAAAATCACAAGAGGGGGATGGAGGCAACATGGCGGGGAGAACACATGTTTCCTTCTGACCTTTTCCAATGACCCTCAACTAATTAGCAAATTCAGGCAAATGAAAGGTAATGGTTGTGAGACAAGAATCAGTCAAACAAACTAAAACAAATTTTAAAAAATGGAAGAAAATGTGAAATATCTCATTGGCAAAACAGTCAATTTAGAAAATAAATACAAAAGCAACAATTTTAAAATGATTGCCATGAGGCATCTAGGTGGCATAGTGTATAGAACACCAGTCCTGAAATCAGGAGGATCTGAGTTCAAATTTGGTCTCAGACACTTAACACTTCCTACCTGTGTGATGGGGGGCAAGTCACAACCCCAATTGCCTTAGGGGAAAAAAAAATTTTTTTTAAACATTGGCCTACATGAAGGGCATGACCCCCCCCCAAAAAAAAAAAAAAAAAAAGAGCCTGGATAATATTTTACAAAAAATGACTAAGGAAAACTGCCCCGATGATCTAGAATCAAAGGGGAAATACTCATTGAAAGAATTCACTTTGAATGGATGCCCATCAATTGGAGAATGGCTCAATAAGTCATGGAACATTAATGTTATGGATTATTATTGTTCTGTAAGAAATGACCAGAAGGATGATTTCAGGGACTCCTGGAGAGACTTACATGAACTGATGCTAAATTAAATGAGCAGAACCAAGAGATCATTATACACAGCAACAACAAAACTGTATAGCAGTGATCAATTCTGATGGATACGGCTCTCTTCCACAATGAGATAATTCAAACCAGTTCCCATTGTTCAGTAATGAGGAGAATCAGCTACACCCAGAGAGAGGATTGTAGGAACTAAGTGTGAACCAAAACATAGCATTTTCACTCTTTCTATTGTTTTTTGCTTGCATTTTGTTTTCTTTCTCATTTTTTTTTCCTTCTTGATCCGAATTTTCTTGTGCAGTAAGATAAATGTATAACAATGTATTTATATATTGGATTTAACATATATTGTAACATATTTAAAATGGAATATTTGCCATCTAGGGATAGGGGGAAGGAGGGGAAAATTTGGAATAGAAGGTCTTGCTGCAAAGCAAGCAATTTTGAAACATTAATCATGCATATGTTTTCCAAATAAAAAAAGCTTTATTGAAAATAATAAAAAAAATAATTAATCAATTACCTCTAGAAAGAAATTTCATAGGAAAACCCCAAGGAACATTCTAATGAAACTCAAAAATTTTAATCTCAAGGAAAAAATACTGCAAGCTGCCAGACAAAAACAATTCAAATATCAAGGGAAAAGATTCAGGATTACCCAGAATCTGACACTTACTACAATAAAGGATTGGAAGGCCTGGAATGCCATATTCTGGAAGGCGAAAGGTTACAAACAAGAGTTAACTACACAGTGAGAATCAGCATTATCTTTCAGGAGAGAAGATGCACCTTCAAAGAAAAAAGATACTTTTATCATTTATATTGGAAAAAAAATCAGAATCAAACAGAAAATTTAGAAAATAATGGAAAAATTAACAGGGGAGATATATATTAAAAGGCAAAAATGTTTACATTTTACATTTACATTTCCCATCCTTAGATGGGAAAACAATATCTGTAACTTGAGAACTGTATCTAACACTTGGGCAGATAAAAGCAGGCATCATCTTGATTGAAGGTGTAGTTGTGAATGGACTCTGATGAAATGACATCAAAGAAAAAGAAATAGGAGTAGAAAAACAATGACAATAATGAGAAAACATATCAAAACATATGGGATGCAGACAAAGTAATTCTTAGGGAAATTTTATATCTCTAAATAGCTATAAAAACAAAATAGAGAAAGAGGAAATTAATGAATTAGGCATGCAACTAGGAAAGCTTGAAAAAGAACAAATTAAAAACTCCCATTAAATATAACATTAAAAAATTTGAAACATAAAGAAGAGATTAATAAAATAGAGACCAAGAAAACTATTGAATTAATAAACAAAATTTTAAAAATTAACATACAAAATTATCACCAGTGTTATTTGATGTTGTGCTAGAAGTTTTGGTTTTAGCAATAAGAAAAGGAAAAAGAAATTAAAGCAATTAGAATATGCAATGAGGAAATTAAACCATCACTCTTTGCAGATAATATGATGATATACTTAGTGAATCCTAGAAAATAATCCAAAAGCCTACTAGAAACAATTCACAGATTTAATACAGTTGCCAGATATAAAATAAACCCACAGAAAATATCAACATTTATATATATTACTGACAAAGGCCATCAGCGAGAGAGAAAATGTGAAATTCAATTTTAAAATTACTATAGACAAAATAGGATACTTGAGGTTCTACCTACTAAGACAAACTCAATAACTATATGAACAAAATTGCACAACACTTCTCACACAAATAAAGTTAGATGTAAACAATATGAAATATATTGTTTGTTCATGATTAGGCTGAGCTAATATAAGAAAAATGACAATACTGCCTAAATTGGTCTAGTGATTCAGTGCTATACCAATCAAACTGAAAAAATAATATTTTACAGACCTAGAAAAAAATAACAAAAATCATTTGGAAGAACAAAAGATCAAGAATATCAAGGAAATTAATGAAATAAAATAAAAAGGATGCTGGCTTAGCAGTACCAAATTTAAAACTGTATTATAAAACAGCAGTGATCGAAAACATTGGTACTGGACAAGAAATAGAGTGGTGAATCAGTGTAATTTAATTATTCCACTGATTAGATCAGATATACACAATACAATAATCAAGACCTATAGCAATCTAGTATTTCATAAATCCCCAAATTATAGCATTGAGAGTAAGAACTCACTATTTGACAAACAATGCTGGTAAAACTGAAAAATAACATGTCAGAAAATTGGCATAGACCTACATTTCATATTACCTAACTAAATAACATTAAAATGAATATGTGATTTAGGCATAAATGATGATACAAAAAATTAGGACAACAAGAGATAATTTACCTAGCTGAAATTTGGAGAAAAGAGGAATTTATGACCAAGGAAGAACTAGAGAACATTGTGAAAGACAAAATGGGCAAGTTTGATTACATTAAATTAAAAAGGATTTGCACAATCAACAGAAACAAAACTAAAAGGAAAATACAAAATTGGGAAAACATCTTTACAGACAGTATTTCTGATAAATGTCTCATTTGAAAAATATATGATGAACTGTCAAATCTATAAGAACACAAATCATTCCCCAAATTGATAAATGGTCAAAGAATATGAATAGACAATTTTCATATGATGAAATTAAAATAAATTATACTTTTATGAAATAACATTCTTTTTATTATAGCTTTTTATTTACAATATATTCATGGGCAATTTTTCAGCATTGACAATTGCAAAACCTTTTGTTCCAACTTTTCTCCTCCTTCCCCTCACCTTCTCCCCCAGATGGCAGGTTGACCAATACATGTTAAATATGCTAAAGTATATATTAAATACAATATATGTATACATGTCCATATAGTAATTTTGCTGTACAAAAAGAATCAGACTTTGAAATAGTGTACAATTAAGCTGTGCAGGAAAACAAAAATGCAGGCAGACAAAAATAGTGGGATTGGGAATTCTATGTAGCAGTTCATACTCATTTCCCAGAGTTCTTTTGCTGGATTTAGCTGGTTCAATTCATTACTGCTCTATTGGAGCTGATTTTGTTCATCTCATTGTTGAAGAGGGCCACATCCATCAGAATTGATCATCATATAGTATTGTTGTTGAAGTATATAATGATCTCCTGCTCTTGCTCATTTCACTCAGTATCAGTCAATGTAAGTCTCTCCAAGCCTCTCTGTATTCATCCTGCTGGTCATTTCTTACAGAACAATAATATTCCATAACATTCATATACCACAATTTATTCAGCCATTCTCCAATTCATGGGCATCCACTAAGTTTCCAGTTTCCTGCCAATACAAAGAGGGCTGCCATAAATATTCTTATGCATACAGGTCCCTTTCCTTTCTTTAAGATCTATTTGGGATATAAGCCCAGTATTAACACTGCTGGATCAAAGGGTATGCACAGTTTGATAACTTTTTGAGCATAATTCCAAATTTCTCTCCAGAATGTCTGGATCTATTCACAATTCCACCAACAATGTATCAATGTCCTAGTTTTCCCACATCTCCTCTATTGTTCTGCATTGTCTTTCCCTGTCATTCTAGCCAGTCTGACAGGTATGTAGTGATATCTCAGAGTTGTCTTAATTTGCATTTCTTTGATTGATAATGACTTGGAGCATCTTTTAATATGGCTAGAAATACTTTCAATTTCTTCATCTGACAATTGTTTGTTCATATCCTTTGACCATTTATCAATTGGAGAATGGCTTGATTTCTTATAAGTTAGAGTCAGTTCTCTATATATTTTGGAAATGAGGCCTTTATCAGAACCCTTGACTGTACAAATGTTTTCCCATTTTATTGCTTCCCTTCTAATCTTGTCTGCATTAGTTTTGTTTGTATAAAAACTTTTCAATTTGATATAATCAAAATTTTCTATTTTGTGATCAAAAATGATCTCTAGTTCTTCTTTGGTCATAAATCTTTTCCTCTTCCACAGGTCTGAGAGGTAAACTATTCTCTGGTTCTTCTAATTTATTTATAATCTCATTCTTTATGCGTAGATCATGAACCCATTTTGACCTTATCTTGGTGTACAATGTTAAGTGTGGTTCGATGCCTAATTTCTGCCATACTAATTTCCAATTTTCCCAGTAATTTTTGTCAAACAGTGAGTTCTTATCCCAAAAGCTGGGGACTTTGGGTTTGTCAAACATTAGATTGCTATAGTTATTGACTATTTTGTCCTGTGAATCTAACCTATTCCACTGATTAACTATTCAATTTCTTAGGCAATACCAAATGTATTTTGTGACTGCTGCTTTATAATATACTTTTAGATCATATAGCGCTAGGCTACCATCATTTTTTTTATTAGTTCTCTTGAAATACTTGAAATTTTATTTTTCCATATGAACTTTGTTGTTATTTTTTCTAGGTCATAAAAATATTTTTTTGGGAGTCTGATTGGTATAGTGCTAAATAAATAGATTAGTTTAGGGAGTATTTCCATCTTCATTATATTCACTTGCCCTATCCAAGAGCATTAAATATATTTTCCATTTGGTTAGATCTGACTTTATTTGTGTGGAAAGTGTATTGTAGTTTAGCTCATATAGTTCCTGATTTTCCCTTGGCAGATAGTTTCCTAAATATTTTATACTATTGGTAGTTACTTTAAATGGAATTTCTCTTTGTAACTCTAACTTGGATTTTGTTAGTGATATATAAGAATGCTATTTTGTATCCTGCAACTTTGCTAAAGGTGTGGATTATTTCTAGAATCTCTGGGATTCTCTAAGTATACCATCACATCATCAGCAAAGAGTGATAATTTGGTGTCCTCATTATATACTCTTATTCATTTAATCTCTTTCTCAACTCTTATTGTCAAAACTAGCATTTCTAATATAATGTTGAATATTAATGGTGATAGTGGACAACCTCATTTCATTCCTGATCTTATTGGGAATGGTTCCAGTTTATCCCCATTACATATGATGCTTACTGATGATTTTAAATATACCCTTCTATTTTAAGGAAAAGTCCATTTATTCCTATCCTCTCAAGTGTTTTTAATAGGAATGGATGTTGGATTTTATCAAATGATTTTTCTGCATCTATTGAGATGATCATATGGTTTTTGTTAATTTGGTTATTGATTTAGCCAATTATACTAATAGTTTTCCTAATACTGAACCAGCCCTGCATTCCTGGTATAAATGCTACTTGATTGTGGTATATTATCCTGGGGATGATTTTTCTGTAGTCTTTTTGCTAATATTTTATTTAAAATTTTAGCATCAATATTCATTAGAGAGATTGGTCTGTAATTTTTTCCCCCCTATTTTCAACCTACCTGGTTTAAGTATCAGTACCATGTCTGTGTCATAAAAGAAATTTGGTAAGACTCCTTCATTCCCTATTTTTTCAAATAGCTTATATAGTATTGGGGTTAATTGTTCTTTAACACAATTCACATGTAAATCAATCTGGTCCTGGGGATTTTTTCCTAGGGAGTTGATTAATAGCTTGATCTATTTCTTTTTCTGAAATGAACCTATTAAAGTAATTTACTTCCTCCACTGTTAATCTGGAAGCCTATATTTTTGGAGGTAGTCATCCATTTCACTTAGGATATCAATTTTATTGGCATAAAGTTGGACAAAGTAACTCCTTATTATTGCTCTAATTTCCTCTTCATTGGTGGAAAGTTCTCCCTTTTCATTTTTAAGACTAACAATTTGAGTTTCTTCTTTCTTTTTTCTAATCAGATTTTTCAAAGATTTATCTATTTCATTGTTTTTTTTTTTCATAAAATCAACTCTTAGTTTTATTTATTAATTTAATAGTTTTTTTTACTTTCAATATTATTAATTTTCATTTTTAATTTTAGAATTTCAATTTTAGTTTTTTTTTTACTTTCAATATTATTAATTTCTCCTTTTAATTTTAGAATTTCAAATTTAGTATTTGATTGGGGCGGTTTAATTTGGTCATTTTCTAGGTTTTTAAGTTGCAAGCCCAATTCATTTATCTTCTATTACTCTATTTTATTCAAGTAAGCCTCTAAAGATATGAAATTTCCTTTTTATTACAGATTTGGCTGCATACTACAAATTTTGGTATGGTGTCTCATCATTGCCATTATCTGGGGTGAAATTATTAACTGTATCTATAATTTGCTGCTGCAATTTCCAATTACTTTTTGGTCTATTTACCCCTAACTTTATGTTGAATATAGTATCTATTCCATCGTGATCTGAAAAGAATGCATTTACTATTTCTGCCTTCTTGCATTTAATTTTGAGGTCTTTATGTCCTAATATATGGTCAATTTTTGTATAGGTTCCATGAACTCCTGAGAAGAATGTATACTCCTTTCTGTTCCCATTCAGTTTTCTCCAAAGATCTATCCTATCTATTTTTCCTTAATATTCTACGTACCTCTTTAATTTCTTTCTTATTTGTTTTGTGATTTGATTTATTTAATTCTGAGAGTGCAAAATTGAGATCTCCCACTATTATAGTTTTGCTGTCTATTTCCTCTTGCCACTATCTTAACTTCTCCTTTAGGAAGTTAGATGCTATACCGCTTGGTTCATATATGTTTAGTATTGCTATTGCTTCATTGTCTCTGCTACCCTTTAGCAAGATATAGTTTCCTTCCTTATCTGTTTTAATTAGATCAATTTTTGCTTTTGTCTGATCTGAGATAAGGATAGCTATCCCTGCCTTTTTTACTTCACCTAAAGCATAGTAGATTCTGCTCGAGCCTTTTATCCTTACTCTGTATCTCCCTGCCTTTAAATGTGTTTCCTGTAAACAATCTATTGTAGGATTCTGACTTTTGGTTCAGTCTGCTATCTGCCTCTGCTTTATGGAAGAGTCCATCCCATTCACATTTATGGTTAAAATTACTAATTCGGTTTTTCCTTTTATCTTATTTTCCCCAGATTATGCTTTTCTTTTTCTTGCCTGCCCCCTTACCCCATTTCCCAGTAGTAAACTTATGGGCACCACTTGCCTCACGTGGGTCTTCTACTTTAGAATCTCTCCCACCCACTTTGAATCCATTCCCTTTTTTGTATCTTTCTCTTATTACTATTTTCATTTTCCCTTTTCCTCTATCCTTTTTTTAATGAGGTGAGAGAAGTTTCTCTGTAAACCAAATATGTCAATTATTTTCTCCTTGACGCAACTCTGATGAGAGTAAGATTCACACAATGTTCTTTCCCCTCTCTAAATTCCCTTAGATATGATAGGTTTCCTTTGCCTCTTCATGGGATGCAGTTTCCCTCTTTTTATCTCCCCTTTTCCCTTTTTCTGATACCATCTCCTTTTCCTTTCTACATTCTTTTTTATGTATATCAGTAAATCAAATTATACATGTACTCTTTATGTATATCCATAACAGAAATAGAGTTCTTAAGAGTTATTTTAATCTTTTTTCTGCTTCTCTCTAGTTCTATGGTTGGAGGTCAAATTTTTTGTTTAGTTCTGTTTTTTTTTTTTTTTTTTTTTTTGGTTTAGTTTTGTTTTGTTTTTGTTTTTGTTTTGTTTGTTTGTTTACTGAAGTGGAATTCATCTGTTTGATTAAATGTCCAACTTCTTTCCTGGAAGAATATGCTCAGCTTAGCTGGGTAGTTTATTCTTGGCTGCATTCCAAGTTCTTTTGCCTTTCGTTCTATCAGATTCCAGGCTCTTCAATCTTTTAATGTGGAAGCAGCTAGATCTTAAGTGATCCTTATTATGACTCCTCGGTATTTGAATTTTTTTTTTCTGTCTGCTTGTAATATTTTTTCCTTAGTTTGATAATTTTGAAAATTTAGCCACAATATTCATTGGGGTTTGTATTTTAGGGTCTTTTTCAGAAGGTGTTTGATGAATTCTTTCAATGCCTATTTTATTTTCTGATCCTATTACATCTGGGCAATTCTCTTTGATGATTTCCTGTAAAATAGTATCTCGGCTCTTTTTTCATCATAATTTTTAGAAAGTCCAATAATCCTCAGATTATCTCTCCTAGATCTATTTTCCAGGTCTGCTGTTTTTCCAAATAGATATTTAACATTTTTTCCCTAATTTTTCATTTTTTGGTTTTGCTTGACTGATCCTTGATGTCTTAATGAATCATTCATTTCTATTTGTTTACTCTGGTTTTTAATGAGTTATTTTCTTCATTAGTTGTTTTTTTTTTTTTTTTTTTTTTTTTTTACTTCTTTTTGTATATGTCCAATTGAGTTTTTAAATGAGTTGTTTTGTTTTATGGAATTTTTTTCCCATTTCACTAATGTTGTTTTTGTTTTGTTTTATTTTGTTTTGTTTGTTTGTTTGTTTTATTTTTTTACTTTATTTTTTTTTTTCAATTCACAAATCTTGTTTCCCTGGGAATTCTTTACCTTTTTCAATTCATCTTTTAAGAAGTTGTTTTCTTTTTCCACTTTATCAAATTTTTCTTTAAATGAGTTTTAAGCCTTGTCTATACTCTCTTGCATAGCTTCTCTTTCCTTTCCCCATTTTTCTTCTAGCTTGCTTTTAAGATTTTTTTTTTTTTGGTTTCTTCTAGGAGAGCCTTGTATGATGGGGACTAGGTTACATCCCCCTTTGAGGTTTTGTCTGGAGACTGTCTGCTATTAGTCTCCTCAGAATTGATAACCTGCTATCTTTATGTATAGAAGGTATGAACGGTCTCTTTGGGTTTTTTACTAATTTTTAAAGCCCTTAGGGTCTACCTTCAGGGTAAGGAGGTTACCAGCTTCCTTTGCAGAGCAGGGATAGGTATATGGATAATAGCTATCCTGCCAACAGGCTGCAAAGAGTAGCTGAGTTTCGGAAGTGTTCTGGGAAAAGCTTTGCACTGGAAGTGTCTCTGCCCTGAGTAGCACGGGCCAAGCTGGGGAAGTGTCCTGCTAAAAGCCCCACTGTACAGATTAGCGACTGCCTTGGGGCTAGAGGCTGAGCAGCAAAAATGTCACTATCTCAGGCAAAAGCCCACTGCAGTTATTAGCAGTTGCCCTGCAAATAACCCTGCATTGCATTGGAAGTGTTTCTGTCCTGGGGAGCACAGTCATCTTGTGAAATTTATATTGCCCTAGGCCAAGCCCCACATCATGCAGATTAGAGGTTGCCTTGGGTTGAGCCCCCCTGCCATGCAGATTTGTGACTACCCTGGGCAAAAACCCTGTGCTACAGAATGTGGCTGCACAGTTCTGCTTTGGTCTGTGCTGAGTCACTCACTTCTGGTACTGTGTGGGTGTAACCAGATCCTGTTAGATTTTGGCATTTTTTGGAGTGCATTCTACCTTTGGCTTTAACTTCTCTGCTGATCTACTGCTTTGCAACCAAAGCAGAGCATCCAACCTGTGATAGAGTCCTCCCTGTAAATTTTCCAGCCACAGATATCACCCCCTTCTTCCTCCACCACCTGATCTGCTCTGTCTGCCAGCCTCTTCTAGCTCCCTGCTTGTGCTGGCTTGCTGCTGCCACTCAGGACAAATTTTTTCTGGAAATCTTCCAAATTATCTTTGGCTGGTAAATTGTTGTACTTTCAATCTTTGTGAATTTTACCAGTCAAGCGCTATTTTTGAGGCTGAATTTGGTGATTAGTAGTAAGGGTATGAAAGGAGCTTAGAATGTCCCATGTGCCTTTTCTGCCATCTTTGCTCCTCTCCCCCCAAAAAAAATTAATGTTCTAAATCATTACTGATTACAGAAATGTGAATTAAAACAACTCTGAGGAACGACCACACATCTCTCATATTGACTAAGATGACACAAAAATAAAATGATAAATGTTGGAAGGAATGTGGGAAAACAGAGACACTGATGCATTTTTGGTGGAGTTATGAAATGACCCAATGTTCTGGAGAGCAATTTGGAACTATGTCAAAAGGACTATAAAATTGCCCATACCCTTTGACCTAGTAGAGACATTATTGGTTCTCTATCCCAAGGAAATTATGTAGGAAGGAAAAGGACCCATATTTGCAAAAAATGTTTGTAAAAGCTCTTTTTGGGGTAGCAAAGAATTGGAAAAGCAGTGGATGCACATGAATTAGGGAATGAATGAACAAGTTCTGATATATGAAGGTAATGTAATATTATTCTTCTATAAAAATCATAAACAAGCTGATTATGGAAAGATTTACATGAACTGATGCTGAATAAAACAAACAGAACTAGGAATACATTGTCTGCAATAACAACATGAAATGTGTATTGATCAACTGTAAAAGGCTTGGTTCTCAGCAGTTCAGTGTTCCTTAGCAATCCTAATAGACTATTGATAGAAATGTCATCTGTATTCAGAGAAAGATCTAAGGAGACTGAATATAAATCAACACATGCTATGTTTGAGTCTTTTTTTAAAATCTCTTCCATTATTTTTTTATTTTTGCTCTGATTTTTCTCTTTCAACATGATTCATAATGCAATGTGTTTTAAAAATAAATGAATTTGCTACAATTTTGAAAAGTGATTAGAAGGAAACTAAATCTTGTTAAATTCCATAAACAGTGAAGTAATAACAATACTAAATGTATGCATACAACATAGTAGAGCATCTACATTCTTAGAGAAGATATTAAGCAATTGACAGCAAAAATATATTAGTGGTGAACCTCAATTTCCCCTCTTAGAATCACACAAATTTATCTGCAAAATAAACAAAATAGAACCTTCAAAGGTTAATATGATCCTATGGAAAAATGGATATGATAGATCTCTGGAGAAAATTGAATAGGGCAGAAAGGACTGCATCCTTTTTATCAGAAAGACATAGTATCTCCACAAAATTTTACCATAGGTAACCTCACAACCAATTGCAGAAATGTAGAAATAGTAATTTTTTTCAGACCATGAAGCTGTAAAAATTATTTCTAACAAATGGCTAAGGAGAGAGAGACTAAAATCTAATTGGAAATTAATAACCTAATTCTAAATAATGAGTAGGTCAAACAATAAATCATAGAAACAATCAAAGATTTCATTCAAGAGAATGACAATAATGAGACAACATACTAAAACATATGGGATGCAACTAAAACATCTTAGGGAAAATTCTATATCTTTAAGTAACTACACTAATAAAACAGAGAAAGAGGAGATCAATGAATTGAGTATGCAACTAAAAAAAACATTAAAAATATTCAATGAAATATCAAATTAGAAATTCTGAAATTCAAAGGAAGGATTAACAAAACTGAAACTTAAAAAAAAAAAACTGTCGATCTAATTAATAAAACTAAGTATTGGTTTCATGAAAACTTTAATCTTTGGTTAATTTGATTAGAAAAAAGGAAAGGAAAAACAACAACAACAACAAAGCATCAAAAGTGAAATGGGTGAACTCACCATTAATGAAAAAAATTCAAAACAATAATTAGGAGTTATTGTGCTTAATTGTATGCCAACAAGTCTGACAGTCTGATAAAAATGAAATAAATATTTGTAAAAAATATAAATTGTCCAGATTAACAGAAGAGGAAATAAATGACTTAAATAGTCCCATTTTAGGAAAAGAGATTGCACAAACCATCAATTACCTTCTTAAGAAATTCTAAGGCCAAATTGATTTACAAGCAAATTCAACAAATCATTCAAATAACAATTAATTGAAATATTATGCAAACTATTTGGGAAAAATAAGTAAAGAAGGAATCCTGACAAATTCTATCTATGCCACAAATTTGGAAATGATTGCCTAAACCAGAAAGAGCCAAAACAGAGGAAGAAAATTACAGACCAATCTATCTAAAGAATATGCATGCAAACATTTTCAAAAAAAAAATATTAGCACAGAAATTACAGCAACTTATCAGCAGGATAATTCACTATGATCAAGTATGATTTGTACCAGGAATGCAGGGCTGATTCAATGTCAGGAGAACTATTGCCATAATCAACAATATCAATAACAAAACAAACAGAAATGATATGATAATCTCAATAGATGCAGAAAAAGCTTTTGACAAAATACAACACCCATTCCTATTAAAAACACTTTTAAGTATATGGATAAAGGGAGTTTTCCTTAAAATAATAAGCAGCATTTATCTAAAATGAATACCCAGCATTATTTGTAATGTAGAAAAGCTGGAAACATTCCCAATAAAATCAGGGATGAATCAAGGATGTACATCACCATCACTATTATTCAATATTGTACAAGAAATGTTGGCTTTAGTAACAACAACAAAAAAAAAAGAAATTAAATGAATTAGAATAAACAATGAGGAGGTAAAACTGTCACTTTTTGCTAATGATATAATGATATACTTTGAGAGTCCTGGGAAAATCATCCAAAAACTTACTTGAAATAATTAGCAGCTTTAGCAAAGTTGCAGACTATAAAATAAACCCACAGAAATCATAAGCATTTCTATATATTACTGTCAAAGCCCAGCAGCATGGGATTAAAAGAGAAAGTCCATTTAAAATAACTATATTGAAGCACTGTGTGTGTATGTCTCTCTCTCTCTCTCTCTCTCTCTCTCTCTCTCTCTCTCTCTCTCTTTCTTCTCTGCTATCTGTCTCTGTGTTGTCTTTCTGTCTGTCTGTCTCTCTTTGTTAAACTTAATTTTTCTTAGCATTTTTATTTTCGTTAGGGTGGGAAATCTATGTTTTTTCACAATTTGACTTTTATGGTAATGTTTTACATAATTTCACGAGTTGTTTCTTAATTATTAGTAAAAATAATAGAAAGCCTAAAATTCAAAAAATTTAAAATCAAATGTAAAAATTGTTTTGAATATAACTGGGAAAAATTAAATAAATAAAATAAAATAGCTGAAGACAAAATAAAATATTTGGTTTTCTACCTGTCAAGACAAATCTAGGAGCTATATGAACACAGTTACATAACACTTCTTACTCAAATAAAGTCATATCTAAAAAATTAGAAAATATAAATTGCTTATAGGTGGACAGTTGAGCTAATATTATAAAAAGGACAATTCTTCCTAAATTGGTTTACTTGTTCAGTGCTATACTAATCCAATTGCCAAAAATATGTTATAAAACTAAAAAATAATAATAAATTTATCTGGAAGAACAAAATATCAAAAGTAAGAAATGAATTAAAAATTTCAAGCATGGTAGTCTAGCAAGTAGCACATTTAAAACTATTAAATAACAGTCATCAAAACCATTTTATACTGGCTAAGAAAAAGGTAGGTCAGAGCAAAAGTTTAAAAACGCACTACACAATAATCAATAACTATAGTAATCTAGAATTTGATAACCCCCCAAACTTAAGCTTCTTGCATAAGAACTCACTTTAAAAAAAAAAATGTTGGTATTACAGGAAAATATGTCAGAAACTCGGCATAGACCTATATCTCAGACTTATACCAAAATAAATTCAAAATAGCTACATGATTTGGGCATAAAAGTCATACAATAAGCACATTAGAAGAATATGGTATAATTAATGTATCAGAACTTTGGAAAAGGGAAGAATTTATGACCAAAGAATAACTACAGAATATTATGAAATGCAAAATAGAAAATTTGATTACATTCAATTAAAAAAGCTTATGTACAATCTAAACTAACAGAAACAAGATCAAAATTGAAGTACAAATTTGGTGAAAAAATTTATAGCCAGCATTTTTGATAAAGGTCAAATCTATAAAGATACAAATCATTCCCCATTTGATAAATGGTCAAAGGATGTGACCAGATAATTTTCAGATGACAAAATTAAATCCATTTGTAGTTATATGAAAAATGCTATAAATTAATAGCAATTGCAATGAAAATTAAAACATTGAGGTAACACCTCATATCTCTCATATTAGCTAAGATGACAGGAAAAGATAAAGATAAATGTTGGAGGGGATGTGGGAAAATTGAAACACTATTGCATTGTTGGTGGAAATGTGAAATGATACAACCATTCTGGAGAGCAATTTGGAACTCTGCCCAAAGGATAATAAAATTGTCTTGAGGACTTGAACTCTGGAAAAGTATACTTGAAACAAAGATATTTACAGCAGGGTGTTAACTCAGTGTGATTGATGAGATGATGGTTCTCTTGTTCACATATACATAGTACGGTATGGTAATACCATAGTATGGTAATGTAATGGTTCTCTAATTCACATATACTGACTGTGCTGTAATGATGTAATCATACTGAGGTATTTGAGGGGATTGTAAAGGAGACATTCCATCTTTGACCTTCCTCCTGGTGGCTCTCCTGCCTACTATACTCCTCCACTAAAATCAAGGCTGGTCCTCAGATATTCCGGAGAGCTAGTCTGAACACTACAAAATTGTACATGTTCTTTGACTCAGCAGCACCATTACTGGGTCAGTATCCCAAGGAAATCATAAAAGTATGAAAAGTACTCATATGTGCCAAAATGTTTGTAGCAGCTCTTTTGTGATGGCAAAGAATTGTAAATTGAATTGATGTCCATCCATTAGGGAATGACTGAATAAGTTGTAGTTTATGAAGATAATTAATATTGTTCTATAAAAAATGATGATCAAGATGATATAGAAAGCCCTAGAAAGATTTATAAGAATTGATGCTGAATGAAACAAGTAGAAACAGGAATATGTTGTACACAGTAACAACAAGATTGTGTGATGAACAACTATTAAAAATTTGTTTCTTCTTAGTGGTTCAGTGATACAAAGCAATCCTAATAAATTTTTAACAGAAAATACCATCTACTCCTAGAAAGAGAACTTTAGGGATTGAATGTAAATCAGTATATGCTATGTTCACTTTTTTCTGTTTTATTCTCTCATGTTTTTTTCCCTTTTGTTCTGATTTTTTTCTCCCAACATAATTCACAAAGGAATCCCCATTTAAAAAGTTAATATACATGTATACCAGAAAAATAATCAAAACAATTTATAAAATAAACTCCTAGGATTTATTTAATGCTTACTCTATATCATGTATTGTACCAAATCCTGGAAATTCAAAGAATAGGCAGGAGAAACTGTTCTTTCTCTAGGAATTTATATTATAATGAATTGAGTTGCTATTTATGAGTAAATACAAGGAACTGCTATGATAGTTGTTATGAAGGTTAAATTGTGAAGACATAAGTGGTTGAATTTGAAAGGTGAAATATAATGAAGCATTGAAGATAATAACGAGATGAAAATTTTAATAGCACTACCTAATGAACTTATCAGAAGAAAAGAGACAGTAAAAAAATGAATAAAGCTTCAGGAAAATTCTCATCTGCACATATGTTCATTATTGATAAGGAGTGGCTAAAGGGGTAGAAGGTGAACTTTGAGAGAAAGAGTGTGACAGTACTCAGAGAGGAGAGAATGTTTAGGAGAAAAGCAGTCAATATAAATCAAAGTACTTTGGAAGGATGACTAAGAAAAAATTACCAGCTTTAATGAATAAGAGATTGCATTTAATCATTCTTTAACAAAGGAGTGTCATTGGATCAAGTAGTTCAAAAAGCGGAAAATGGCAATGGCTTGAAATTATTTGTCCAAGACTTTATTCAACAAAAGACAAAAATGTTTTCACAGTTAATAAGTGGACAATGTCATATCTGAATCATTCATTCATTATTAATCTGATTGTCTTGAACCATAAAATACAACCTTTAAAGCTGAAACATAAAGTGTTTTAGTGAAGTAATAAGAACATACTATACAATATTAGTCAGGCAGCAATCATATCATTTGATCAAGACTTCCTTGGTTATTGACAAATAATATAATTTCTTCTTGCCCCAGTCAGAAACAAACAAACAAAAAAGTACACTGGTCTCTTAAACACAGCAACAAAAAGCACACCATGGTGACCACAATAACTTGCTTCCTCAAAGATTTCTTTTATTTTTTTTTCTTGATAGTAGTTATTTTACAGTTTCGGAAACAAGTGTTTTCTTGAAGCTAGTCCTTCCCTTAAGAAAAGTAGTTAATACAACTCTATAAACAGTCCTTAATCTAAATTTCTTAGAAATTTGCCTATGGTACTCACTTCATTTTTTTTGCAGCTTTGGGCCTCTACTTTTTCCTGCTATTGTTGACCCACATATTCTTCTAAATTGTATGCTCATTTAACAACACAGATTCAAGTGTTGAAATACCCAACACTTATATATAGAAACACATGTGTGTGTATATATATATACATATATATATATAAATTCTACATTTTTAAAAATTTCTTCAAATTGAGGTAAGCGGAGGACACAGCCTGCAGTAAAGGAAAATCCACTGGACTGAGAATTATAAGATTCATGAAGTGATAAGTATATACATTGTATTCAGAAGACCTAGGTGCACTCTTGTTTTTTTTTTTTTTTTTTTTCCATTATGTAATCTCCAGAATTAGATGGCTTAGCTTTCTAGCCTTCAATTTATCATCCTATTATTCAGATTCCTCTTTTACCATTAAATTTTTGTGGTCTTTCAAGAAAATCACTTTAATTCTCTGGGATTCAGTATGCTCTTCTACACAATGAGGTAGTTGTACTAGATGACCTCTTGAATGTTTTTCACTTCTGAAACTGTATGTTTCAATGGAAGATAGCCTATGAGTAAAGACTTTTTAAAGGTAATTAAAAAACTTTAACTAAAGTAATTATGTTTATAATTACTAATCCTAATAAACTAATAAATGTACTGTCATTTAATTTACTTAAATTTTAATTTACCTATTTTCAAGGATAGTGTTAATTTTTAAAAAATTAATATTGTTTGAATTGTGTAGCTGTGTGAATAAAAGCATATTTGTTCCACTAGATGGAGCTCTAAATTTAAATTGTGTTCTTGTGACTAGTCTACCTTAAGATACAGAAACTGCTTTACCTCTCTGTTCTATAATTAAAAACTGTCATAGGGAATAATCAAATAGTTTTGCTTTTTCCAATTACAATTCTTGGATGTCTCCTCAGACCTATTACTTAGCTTTTGTCTAACCAAAAGAAAAAAAATAATTATTTGTGTTGATATGTTACTAAAGAGATTATGCAGTTTCTAAAACTTCTTTCATCAGTCATTTTTTTAAATATATAGAATTAGAATTCATTATGCTTAAATGTGAATGGTCATACAGCTGTATGATGTGTAAATTATGGAAACTTCAAAGAATTCCCAGTGATAGAAACTTATAATGTTGGGGCATTTCCTCACTTAATTTTTGAAAACTGTGCTCATTCAAAGAAGACTCCTAATATTCATAATAAAATGAAAATAAACCAAATGAGGGGAAATAAACTTCTGTGAATATTTTTCTTTATATAATATTACCTCTTTTTGAGTAGCTAGAAAACAAAATGTTAAATTATATCACTTTTATTTCTTAGAACCCCCATAGAATCTATCTTTCTAATCCATTGTTAGAATTTTGCCAGCCCTAAACTACACATTATTTATTTCCCCGAGCTTGGCTTGCAAGTGATGATAATTCATGTCACATTAGAGGAAGAGGCCTTAAATCGAAGTGTGATCATTTGCAAAGGCAGCAAGAGGATGTTTGGTTCGCGGCATAATTATAATACCAAATTGCTATGTATCCACATAGGACAATGAGTTAGTTAGTCTGGGTAGATGGCAAGGTGACACATTCTCAAATGGATTGTCAATTAGGTTGAATTAGAGAACTTTCTTTCCTTATACTTGTGTCATTGCCATAGAAAAGAGAGACCAACTTAAAAAAAAAAAAAAAAACTTACTTAAAAGATGTATTCTTTAATAAGAAGCTGACATTTCCCATGCATGAGTCTGTATTTTTTTCTTTGATTCTGTGCTAAGGTCATGACTTCAATTATTATGTAAAGATAGGTGAACTCTGAATATTTTTGTCATTACTGAAGCCTATAGATCTATGCTCATTTAGAATGCATACTAGGGATTGCATCTCATCAGTGCAAGATTCTCTGGGTCAGACATGTAGGGGAGTGACTAACATAGCCTACTTCTTCCCATGCTAGTAATAAGATATTTAACTAAAACTATTTCTGGGTCTGCAGCAAAAAGTGAAGTGTCATGATGCAATGCAGCAGAATTCTTTTGACACTGCAAAAGGGAAGAAGAGAACTCAAGCTGCTAAGGGGAGTACTGGCAAATTACCTATCTATTAGTACTTATTCTTTGGAGGATCATGACATCAACCCTCTTTTTGTCCCATTGAAATATTCTTATGGAACAGAAATAAAATAAAATAATAATTTCTCAATGAGATTTACATCATCTTTCATTCTTACCCTTTTATTAATTACATTGTGAAATGTAATTTCTCCAGAATTTTTTAGATATATAAAAGCATATAAGTGGATTTATTGCAAGCTTCACAAATATAAGACATTGTGATATAATGGACACAGTGATGGCCTAGTTAGAAAAACCTGCATTCAAATCCCATCTATGATACATAGTAAAAGAGTAAGCCTGAGAAAGCTGTTTATCTTCTCAGTCTGCTAAACAAATTGAAGAGTAAGTACCTGAGTTGGGAGAAGGACTATCATAACCTGAGAATTCCCTATATCAATTAGCTTATAAGGCCAATTTCTAGCTACTCATTTGCATGACTGTGCTGACTGGCTAATTTTGGCAGTATAACAGTAGGGCAGTGATCATAGTTGATGATAAAACACAGTTAGGAAAGGAGATGTTATGAAATCTGCCTCACACATGCAACTTTAGTTGACAGTATTCTTTTTATCTTGTAGATGAGTTATTCTTAACTACTTTTGTATCATGGATTCCTTTGGCAATCTTTTGAAACACATTAACTACTTTTCAGAATAATGCATTAAAATGCATAAGATAAATTACACAGCATTTCAAAGGAAATCAATTATGTTGAAATGATGTTGTCAAAGTTTTTTTTTTTTTTAATTCTCTCCTCTCTTGCTCTTACCAAAATCTGCCCACAGAACCCCCTCAAAATAGGTTAAGAACCCCTTTTCTAGGCATGGTCAAGAGAGTGTCTGAAAAGTTGGAACCTTCAAATTGCAATTTTTTAAGAATAAAAGAAGTATATGATAAAGAACATAAATTCTAAGGAAAAGCATTAGTTCACAAATGAAATCTTAAGATCAGTATATGGATGTGGCCTATCATTCACAAATTATCAAGAAAAACTCTTAGATCAGTTTAATCAGTCAGTTCATCATCATATATTTGGTGTGTATTATGTGGCCAGTACTGAGTTAAGGACTAGAAAAAAAATTGAAAATTATAGTCTCTTTCTTCAAGCAGCTCATATTCTAATGGGCCATGTAATATGTAACTATCTCCTTTTATAGATAATATTTAACATAAATTTATATTATATATTTGTCATATGTTATATATGTTATAAATGTGAGATAAAATAAATTGGAGATTATTTTCAAATTAATCTAAGTAGTTATGTAAATGGGACATATAAACATAACTGTTTAGAATTAACAACTCTGAAAACAAACAAAAAATAATTGTCACTGAAAGGGGGATGGTAATAAATTGCCTTTTCTTGGCCTGATAGGGTCTTGTTTAACATAAAGCCATGCAGACTTCCCTACTCCTAAAACACAGAGAGTAGCTTTCCAGGAGAGTAGCCATTGGGTTAGGGAAAATTAAGAACCATTGTGATACTTGCTACTTTTTTTTTTCCTGGAAGAGAAGAAAACTAGAAAGAATAAGTTGAATGGAGACAAAAAGTCTCTGCTATTCTGGTTTTCAGGCACTGAACAGTGAGGATCTGAGAGGTTGCTCTCATGGTCAACCGAGAGCACACATTGAGTTAAAGGGAAGTCAAACTTCAGCTTTTTGCTTAAAAAGAATGAAAGAAGAGAATGAAATCCCAAGAAGGACATCAGATGATCCTGATTCCTACTTTTACTTTATCTAAGTAATATACTTATTCATCTTTTTTCCTAGAATCTAGCTTTCTTGTGGATTGGAAGTAATTTATATGTTTTACATTTTAAGCTCTGATAACTCTAAAAGTCAATAAGATTGGTATCCTATTTACTAGGAAAGAGTTATTTATGAAACAAAGGGATATGTTTTATAATAGAAAGCTTCCTCTGTGGACTATAAGAACATGCTTTCTTGAGACCTGTTATCAAGGAACAAGTTGAATGTGTACATGTCTATATGTAGGAGGCAGGGTCTTCCATGTATATATACTTCATCTTAAATGCCAAACAGAATCTAGCAACTAATTGAATATACTTCTAAGGATGGATGAGCTGGCAATGTTTTAATAAGCAATCCAGTTTTCTGTGTGTGCTATTCAATTTCCTTTCGTTCCCTTAGTAAAATATTTTATGAGTCATGCTCATGAAGGCTGGGCATGAAACTTGGCTATAATTCAAAAAACTAGAAAATAATAGCCAGTGTTTCATATATTAGATCCACAAATCAAAAATATCTTAAGCTTTTTTAAGCTTTTTAAAACTCAAGTTTCAACCACCTCTCTATTTAAGAACCCAAGATTAATAAGATAGAAAACAAGCAAGTAACATTTTAATTTGCAAAAGTAGAAATTCAAGTAACCACAATGCTTATGATAGACATGATCTAAAGTTTTGAAAATCCAATTATATAGTTATTTGTCACCATCTCTCCTTCCCTGTTTACCACCACAAAGTCTACTGAAATTGTAAATAAGATAAACATTGATGCTGTTGTATTAATAATCAAATGACTCCTTTCGGGTTTTATGCCAAGTTTTGCAGAAGCAGTCAACTTTATTTCAACCTCATTGCAACTAAGTTTAAAGGCAAAGAATAAATCAGAAGGACTTTTCTCCTGACCTCCTACTGCTTTGACCTTGTAGATCATTGTAAGATTCAATAAGTAGCCTGAGATGCACTGCTGCTTTCTCATCATCTTCATGTCATGTTGCTACACTCCACCCCTTAACTTTTCTCCAAACACATCTTCCTTTGTTTTACCCTTTTCAACTCTAATTTTGAGAAGAGTAATTAAAATAGCATTGCTTTTCCTGAAAAGTTTCCAATTTAGTCTACATATTCAAATGTCATATTGAAATTTTTTTTTTGCATTATTTATTTATTTGTCTTTATTTTTTGAGGCAGTTGGTATTAAGTGACTTGCCCAGTGTCACACAGCTAGGAAGTTTTAAGTGTCTGAGGTCATATTTGAACTTAAGTCATTCTGACTTCAGGACTGGTGCTCTATCCAATGCCCTACCTAGCTGCCCCAGTTCCATTGCATTTTGCTTCTTTGTAAATGAGATAATATTTCTATATACCTTTTGTTTTTCAATGTACCGACCTATATGTCTTTAGGATTACAGGCCAAATTCCATTCTTACAATGAAACATTCTAGGCTTAAGAACTATGTTCCACATTCTTCTTAATTCTTCATCAGTAAAAATTGGAAATCAGAACAAATTCTCTCTTAAATTCCTATAAACATACCTGTATAATTGTATAAATCTATGAACCATATAACACATTACTTTTGCTAGCAAAATCAATTCTTTGACATGTATTTTCTCTAATTATTAACTTTCCAAGTGTTTTGGCCTTATATGACAGTTCTAATTTTTTGAAAGTGAGGACAAATGACTTTGTGTATGCACTGGTCATCTGGACATGTAGGTGATGCAAATGATAAAGTGCTGGACTTGAGATCTGTAAGACTTATCTTTCTGAGTTCAAATCTGGAGTCAGACATTCAGTAATTTGTGACCCTTGGCAAATCAATCTCAGTGAAAAGAGCTGGAGAAGGAACTGAAAATCACTCAAGTAGCTTTGCCAAGAAAACCCACAATGGGATCATTGTAAGTCAGACATGACTGAAAATAAACAGGGCAACAACAATAGCAACAACACAGTCATTTCATCCACAAGTAGTTTAATAAATGCCACTTACTTTGCTAAGTACTGGTCATGCAAAAAAAGCTCACCCTAAAAAAATGCCTAAAATATCTTCCTTTTAGGAGGTGACATAAAACTGGGCAATCAATATGCAAATAAATGGATGTATTCTCAGTATGTATACCAGATATTTACACTGTAAATGGAAGATAATCTCAGAAGAAAAAGCAATCTTGTTTAGATAGGTGGGGAAAGGGGGATATTAGCTAATAAATAACTATATCTATACACCCATACTTATACCTCATACATATATACATATACATATATACCTACACCTATATAAATATGTATAATACATACACATACATCTAAAACAATATTAATATGGCTGACATTTAATACAGATTTCCCTCTTGATTGAATCGCTTTTAAATTTGACTTTGTCTAACATCAATACTTACTATTCTTAATTTTTTCCTGATAAATTCTATACTAGTCAGTTGTATTTCACGTATATCTCCTATTTTCTATCCCTGGTGACTCTTCTGCTCTATTTCTAGCCTTTAATTTGTCTTATTATTACTTAATCTCCTCCTAATTTGTTCATCCTTTCCTTATCTTCTTCATGCCCACCTCTTTCCCTCTCTCTTTTCCCCTCTTCCACACACACACACACACACACACACACACACACATATTTGCATTATGTATTATGTATATGTGTATGTGTGTATGTATATATGTATTGTTCCCTCTTTAACCCATTTCAGAACTAAGTCCCCCATCTAATTCCTCTGTTAGTTCTTGCTATTGCACTTCATATGTATAGCATAATTATTGTTTTTACAATAAATAGCTTTGAGTTTTAGAGCCATAGCATATCTTTCTTTTGGACTATCCCCACCCATTTACTAATATTAAGATTAGACCAATGGTTTACATGTTCATGTATAAAACATAAACAATCTGTTCTTTTTAAGTTCCTTGAAATTAGTCTTTGATATTGGCTGTTACAAGTTAAATTGTTTATTGAGTTCAGATTTTGTTGAGACAAAGACCTAAAAATTTTTGAAAGTTTGTTAAATATCTATATTAAATTCTATATCATGTTTCATTTACTGGATAGAATGTCTGGTCACAATTAATTCTTTTGATATGTTGCATATTCAATCATTTATTTTAGGTGCTGATAAATTCTGTGCTATTCTTATGTAGCTCTAGCATATTTGATTTTGTTGTTGTTGCTTATACAGTTTTCTTTTTGATTTGAAAATTTAAAAATTTACCAATTATATTTCTATATGTTTTCCTTGTAAGATCTCTTTGAGGTACTGATCAGTATAGTTTATTTTTTTATTTTTCTCTTTTACCTTCTTGTTCTATTCCTTTAGGACAATTTTGTTTTATTATTTCTTGTATAATTGTGTCATAATTCTTTTCTTTTCTTTTCTTTTTTTTTTTTTTGGTTACAGCTTTCAGGTAGTCCAATTATTCTTATGTTTTCTCTTTTTGATTTGTTCTTCACATTTATTACTTTTTTATGTTTCACATTCTTTTCTATTTTTTCATTCTTTCTATTTTGATTTATTATTTCTTGGTCTCATAACTTTACTTATAACTAACTTATAAGTTTATTTATAACATATAACTCATTCAATGCTAAGTTTCAAAGAGTCATTTTGTGCTTAACAACTCAGGATCTCCTTTTCTAGTTAGTTGATTTACTTTTCATAATCTTGTTTTTCTTGGATTTCTTTTTGTTTGTTTCAGTTTTTTCCTCAATCTCTCTCATTTTGAAGTCTTTTTAGAGTTCCATAAAATCATTTTGATCAAGTAGCCATTTAACATTCCTCTTTGGAGTTGGGGTGCCTTTTCTTTTTTACTTTAATAGCCTCCTTTGAAAATGAAACCCACGCTTCCCTGTTCCTATATGGTTTGCTTCTTTCTTCTTTCTCTACTCCACCCCCCCATTTTTTTTTCTTTTTGTTAAATAAAAACTTAATAGTGTTATCACCTGTAGTCCTAGGTTTGGAGTAGGGATGGTGACTTGCTTTGACTTGATTTTATTTCAGTCCTCCACTCTAGCATGGAATGCAAAACCAAGAACTCCCCCCTCCTATAAAAGACCGCAGCCATAAGCTACCCTCCCCTACTACTTCTGTACTTGCTAGGTATGCTAGTTCCTTCTTGCTCAGGGTCTCATCTCAGCAGTATAGCTACACCTGGAACTTTATTTGCAGAGGTTCCTCAGTCTTCCTAGATATTCAGACCCATGGCCAGAACTGAAAGTTCCTGTGGATAGAGGCTACCTCTGAACCCAACTAACCCCAGGCTTCCTGATTGCTATTTTATGAATAGATACCTGGAGGTGTTTATATTTAAAACTAGTTAATGCTCTATCCTGTTTTTTTGTTTGTTTGTTTGTTTTGTTTTTTTGTTTTTTTAATTTTCCTCAGGATGTCCCAAGTGGACCTCTGTTCTGACCCTAGTTTATTTGTTTTTCACCACTTTTTATATAGCCTGAGACATAATTTTGCTTTGTTTTGGTGATATGGGGATTCTGGAGGATTTGGGATTTTCTGTACTACATAACCATCTTCCCATAATCCTCCTTCTTGAGATGATTCTTTTAGAAAATAAGAGAAACTAAGAGATGAAGGTGCACAGTGGAACATCTCAAATTTGAAAGAAATTCAATACAATGTCAGAAAATGTTATGTCTTGCAGGAAGAGAAGTAGGAAATTTGTCCAAATCATGATGTCCATGGGTGGCAGGAGATGGGGAGATGGAAGAATAAAGAGTAAAAGTACTTGAAAGCTAGTGGGTGGGGAGGGGTAGTATTAGAAAATACTTTAAATGCCAAAGTAGTTTATGTTTCTTTCTGAACATATCAAGAAACTATTAGAGGTAATTTTACCAAAAATGTCATTCAATTTATCCTACAGAAAAAATTACCCAGGCATTTATATATAGGATGGCCTAGAGTATAAAGATGTTTGAAGCAGAAATCAATAAAACTCTACTGCCAATGTCCAGTTGATTTGTGATGAGTGCCTAAAGTCGATTGTCAATTGTATGAAGATTTGTATAAAAAAGTTGTAAAGGCAAAAAAAAAAAAAAAAAACATTATTTGCTATGCAGTTATTAGGTCAAGTGAATAATAGGGAAAAATTGAAAATAATGCTGATTTTTGTGTAACTTAAATAATTATGCATTTCATAGAAAAAGAGAGTTCCCTAGAATTAAGGTGTTTGGGAATGTGTGTGTGTGTGTGTGTATGTGTGTGTATGTTTGTTTTGGGGGGAAGATAAATTTGAAATACCTTTTAACATATCCAACTGAATATGTTTTATGAAAAAATAACTACAAAGAGAGATGCACAACAGATATAACAAACCTAAAGTCATTGGCATAAGGATGAGATTTAAATCAATGTAAGCTGATGAAAGCAAAAAGTGAAGTAATATTGAAGAAAAGGCTTCAACACAGAACCTTGAGATACTATAAAAAGACTCAATAGAGCCTTGGGGACACTTATAATTAGTGAAAATGGTGTTGATGAACAATTAGGGAGAATGAAGAGTATTCTAAGAAGTATACAGGGGAGGAGAAAAACATCAGCAACAAAATATGATACCCTAGAAAATAAGGGTATCCAAGAGTAGAAAATGATCAATAGCATCGAAAAAGAAAGATCAGAAAGGATAAGGCTTGAGAAAAGGTCAATATATTTGGAAATTAAGCAATCATTGGTAGTTTTGGAAAAGAATGTTTCAGTCAGGTAATATCAGAAACCAAATTGAAGGAAGCTCAGAAAGAAATGGGAGAAGTACTGGGATCATAAGAGCATAGTGTAAACCAACCATGCCTTTTTCACAATGCTTGACTACTAAGTCCATAGATGTTATAAAGAGGATTCCTTCAGTTGAGAGGATTCCATCAGTAAATACACATCATCTGTATCTTTTTACATTTTATATATTTTGTGGTGTCAATAGATATCTATTACTACATCTTTATCTTTCTGCATAATGGCTTTATCTTTTAAAATTATGTATTACTTTTGTGATATTCCTTATGGCATCCTTTGTATATAGTTCAGTATTGAAAATATTTTACAACACACTTTCATCTGTGATTTGTCACTTTATGGTTCTTTGGGTTGCACATAATTTCTATTCTTCCCAATGTGAAGTATTCTAAGATTCACAACAATATTCATTCACTACAGAATACATGTGGTTAAAAATGAGTTTTTGTTCTTAGAAGCAATTTGGAATCATTATGGATGTAAAAGATGCAACATGCAGTCCTGTTCACACTAGACATCTGTTTTCAATTTGAATACACACACACACAGAGTCTATTGACTAGCACATCAAATATATGCTATCATAACATAACATATTTCTTCATTAAAAAAAAAACTCTCCTAACAAGATTATTAGGTCATTTATTTGGAATAGTCATGAATGTCAATTGATAATTAAATTAATTAAAATAAATTAAATAAATAAATTAAAGATTTCTAATGATCAGAGTTTGATGAAATCAACAAAATACTAGTTAGAAATAGAATTTTCCAAAGTGAGTTACCATCTTTTATTAAGATTATGGATAAACCATGCTTCATGATGTTAATAAATACTTTTTTAATAGTAGCTTTTACTTTCAAAATATAGGCAAAGATAGTTTTCAACATTCACTCTTGCAAAACTGTGTATTCCAATTTTTTCTTCCACCCTTCACCCAGCCCTCTCCCCTTCACAGAAAATAATACAATATACAGTAAATGTTTAATACTACTATACATATTTTCACATTTATCATGCTGCGTGAGAAAAATTGGATCAAAAAGAAAAAAAAAATTAGAGAGGGATTAAAAAGCAACCAAACAATAAAAAGGCGAAAATATTATGTTGTGAACTACATTCAGTCCCCATACTTCTCTTTCTGGATGCAGATGGGTCTCTTCATCACAAGTCCATTGTAATTGCCCTCCTTGTTGAAAAGAACTACATCCATCAGAGTTGATCACCACATAATCTTGCTATTGTATATAATGTTCACTTGGTTCAAGTAAATTCACTTAGCATCACTTCATGTAGATCTCTCCAGGTTTTACTGAAATCATCCTGCTAATCATTTCTAATAAAACAATAATATACCATAATATTCATATATCATAGCTTATTCAGACATTCCCCAATTGATGAGGATTCACTCATTTTCTAGTTCTTTGCTTCTATAAAAAGGGCTACCACAAGCATTTTTGCACATGTAGATCTTTTCACTTTTTGATGATTTCTTTGCAAAACAAATGCAGTAGACATACAGTGAAATACAGACTGCTGGATTAAAAATTGTGCACAGTTATATAGCCTTTTTGGGCAAAGTTCCAAATTGTTCTTCAGAATGGTTGAATCAGTTCATAACTCCACCAATAATATATTAGTGTCCCAATTTTCCCACATTTCCACCAATATTTATCATTATTTTTTGTTTTAACTTTAGCTATTCTGAAGGTGTGTGGTGGTGCATAAGAATTGTATTGATTTGCATTTCTCTAATCAATAGTGATTTAAAGCATTTTTTTATATGACTAAGAATAGTTATTATTTCTTCATCTGAAAATTGTCTGTTCATACCTTTTGACCACTTACCAATTTGATAATGGCTTATATTCTTATACATTTGAGTAATTTCTTTATATATTTTACAAATAAGGCCTTCATTAGAATTCTTGCATGAAAAAATTTTCCCCAGTTTTTTGCTTCCCTTATAATCTTGTCTGCATTGGTTTTTGTTAGAATCCTTACAAAGTGATGTCAGTTGCCTAATTTAGCATGGTACTTAGCAAATTCTCTAATTCACTAATGTATTTAAGAACTCATTGGAGTTCACAAGTATGGGAGATTCACAAAGTGCATAAAAACAGCTGAGCTCAGTCAGCAGGGTCAGCTGAAAAGATTCAGAGTGGAGGAGCATCAGTTCAGAAGAATCCACGCTTGGGAGTTGAGCTAGAACCAGAAGTCACTTTGGAAGATTGAAAGCCACGAGTCAGAGCTGAAGCAGAGGCAGAAGCAAAGGACAAGCTGCAAGAGCTCTTGGAATCAAGGAAGGAGAAAATAAACGTTTGGATTTTATCAGCTGGCTGTATTTGGAGTAATTATTACTTGGAACTGAAACTAAGGCTGCCTCCAGAAAACCTCCCCAAGAAACCTGCTCCCAGAGAGAACCATCATATATTATAAAAAAGAAGAGAATACCACAACTTTGTGAATCTCCCATACTTGTGGACTCCAATGAGTACTTAAATACATTAGTGAGTTAGAGGATTTGCTAAGTACCATGCTAAATTAGGCAACTGACTTATCACTTTGTAAGGATTCTAACAGGTTTCGTTTATATAAAACCTTTTCATCATTTATTTATTTATTTATTATTTTGCTGAGACAATTGGGGTTAAGTGACTTGCCCAGGATCACACAGCTATGAAGTGTTAAGTGCCTGAGTCCAGATTTGAACTCAGGTCCTCCTGTCTTCAGGGATGTTGCTCTGTCCACTGTGCTGCCAAGCTGCCCCAAACTTATTAATTTAATATAATCCAAATTATCCATTTTACATTTCAAAATATTCTCTAGCTCTTCCTTGACTATGAATTCCTTCCTTTTCCACAAATATGAGAAGTAGACTATCCCTTGTTCTCCTGATTTGCTTATAATATCACCTTTTATGTATAAGTGGTAAGCCTATTTCAACCTTATCTTTGTATCAGATGTAAGAAGTGGGTCAGTGCCTAGTTTCTGCCATACTAGTTGCAATTTTCCCAGCAGTTTTTCTCAAATAGTGAGTTCTTATCCCAAAAGTTAGGGTCTTTGGCTTTGTCAGACATAGATTGTTATATTTATTGGCTATTTTGTCTTATAATCCCAACATATTCCATTGATTGACTAGTCTTCTTTCTTAGCCAATACCAAATGGTTTTGATGACTATTGCTTTATAATAGAGTTTTATGTCTTGTACACCTAGGCTACTTTTAGTATTTTTTTCATTAATTCCCTTAAAAGGCTTGACCTCTTGTTCTTTCAGGTAAACTTTCTTATTCTTTTTCTAGTTTTGTAAACTATTTTCTTGGTAGTACTGAATTAATTTAGGTAGAATTATAATTTTATTATATTAATTCAACCTACCCTTGAACACATGATATTCTTCTCTTTGTTTATATCTAATGTTATTTGTGGGTAAAGTATTTTGTAATTGTATTCATCTAGCTCATGACTTTGTCTTGGTAAGTAGATGCCCAAATATTTTATATTATCTAGTTAATTTAAATGTAATTTCTCTTTGTATCTCTTGCTTCTGGATTTGTTGGTAAACTATAGAAATAGTGATGATTTATATACATTTCTTTTGTATCCTGTAACTTTGCTAAAGTTGTTAATTCTTTATTAATTTTAGTTGATTGTCTAGGATTCTCAGTATTCCATTTTATTATCTGCAAAGACTGATAATTCAAGAAACACATTTTTCAAGGATATATTCTCTTATTTTGTATTTTGCTTGACATCAATAATTGAAACATTATTGAAAAGAAAAGAATTCAAATTACTTTGGTGTCCAGTTAGATGGTTCAGAAATAAATTATTATGCCTGGACTCCAGAAGACCTCAGTTCATATCTAGCTTTAGATTGTGTGGTCTTGAACAAATCACTGAATTTCTTTCTACCTTGGTTTTCTCAATTATAAAACCCTACTTTGCATGAGATGTTTAGAGGATTAAATGACATAATATTTCTTATTTAACAGAGTGCTTGTCCAACAGTAACTATTTCATATCTTTTTGTTTTGTTTTGTTTATTTTTTGTTGTTTTTGCTGAGGCAATTGGAGTTGTCACTTGCCCACTTGCTAGGAAGTGTTAAGTGTCTGAGACTAGATTTGAATTCAAGTCTTCCTGACTTAAGGGCTGGTGCTTTATCCACTGTGCCACTTAGCTGCCCCACTACATATCTTTAAAAATACAATGTTATGACAAATATGGAAAAAGTTTAAAATAATTGCATCTATAAAACCTATATCATATTATTGTTATCTTGGGAAATGGAGAGATAAGGACAGGAGGAAGAAAAATTTGGAACACAAAACTTTACAAAAACAAATATTGAAAGCCATCTTTGCTTGTCTTTGGAAAATAAATTACTATTGGGAAAAATAAAAAGGAAATGTTACCTAGTAACAGTTAAAATGGTCACAGAAATATTAAAATTGAAAATAACAACAAATTTGTAAATAAGTCATGCATCAAGCATTTATGAAATGGCTGAATTAATTGAGGTATTAGAATTATTAATATTAGAATATTATTTAAAATGGAATTAAGGAAAATATAAAGATAGACATAAAGAGATAGATAATCTACCTCTCAGATCTGTAGAGAAAGAAGGAATTTGTGGCCAAAGAAGAACTAGAATACAGTATGAAATACAAAATGGATTATTTTGATTATATAATGTTAAAAAGTTTTTGTACAAACAAAACCAATGGAGACAAGATTAGAAGATAAGCAGCAAACTTGAAAATTTTTATATCAAAGGGTTCTGATAAAAGCCTCATTTCTAAAATATATAGAGATTTTTTTTTTAAATTTATAAGAATACAATCTATTGTTCTATTGGTAAATGTCCAAAGAATATAAATAATTTTCAGATGAAGAAATAAAAAATACATTTCTAATCACATGAAAAACTGGTCTAAATCACTACTGGTGAGAGAAAACAAATAAAAACAACCATGAAGTACCCCTACATACTTCTCAGAATGACTAAGATGACAGGAGAAGATGATGATGAGTGTTAGAGAGGAGATAGCAAAACTGGGATATTAAAATATTGTTAGTGGAGTTGTGAAATGATTCAGCTATTCTGGAGAAGAATATGGAACTTTGCACAAAGGATTATTAAACTGTGCACACTCTGTTATCCAGCATTGTTTCGACTGAGCTTGTATCCTAAAGAGATCATAAAAAAGGGACAAGGACTCACATGTGCAAAAATGTTTGTGGTAGTCCTTTTTGTATTGGCAAGAAACTGAAAACTGACTGAATGCCCATCAGTTGGAGAATGACTACATAATTTATGAATGTTATGGAATATCATTGATTCTATAAGAAATGATAGGCAGGGTAATTTCAGAAAGGCCTGGAAAGACTTACATAAACTGATGTTAAGTGATATGAGCAGAACTAAGAGAATATGGTATGCAGCAACAAGATTATACAATGATAGATTGCAATGGATATGTCTTTTTTCAACAGTTAGGTAATTAAAGCCAGTTCCAATAATCTTGTAATAGAGAAAGTCATGCACTCAGAGAGAAGACTATGGAGACTGATTTTGTATCACAACATAGTATTTTCATTTTTGTTGTTGTTGTTGTTGTTGTTCTTTGCTTTCATTTTGTTTTCTTTCTCATTTTTTTTTCTTTTTGATCTAGTGTGTGTGTGTGTGTGTGTGTGTGTGTGTGTGTGCGTGCATGCATGACATATGGACATATCTATAGAAGAATTTCACATTTTGCATATATTGGATTATTTGCTATCTGGGGAGGGGCTTGAGGAAGGGAGGGAAAAATTTGGAACACAAAGTTTTGCTAAGGTGAATGTTGAAAACTATGCATATGTTTTGAAATTTAAAACCTTTATTTAAAAGTTTATTCTAATGTGATGGATTTGAACCTATGTTCTCTGTCTAAGTAGATTCCTTCTAACTGCCCTAAAATGATAATGTTTGTAGTAGTTATATGTAACATTTTTTCATTCCTTACTACTTCCTTACTTAATTTTTCCTCATTAAGTACCTTATGATTTTGTTTTTATGGTCATCTTTTCATGTTTTTCTTGTGTCTTCTATTTGAAGTTCAAGTTGGATTTCTTAATCAGTAATGATTGCAAATCTTCTAATTCCATAAATAACCATTTCCCCAAGGATTTTACTCAGTTTTGCTAGATAGATTATTCTTGGTTGTAATCCTTGTTCCTTTGCTTTCTCAAGTATCATTTTCTTAGTATTCTACTCCTTTAATATGGAAGTTGCTATAACAGTTAGCAAAAGTTCTTTTTTTTTTTTTTTTTTTATTTTAAATTTTATTTTTATTTAATAATAACTTCGCATTGACAGAATCCATGCCAGGATAATTTCTACACGACATTATCCCTTGCAATCACTTATGTTTCATTTTTTCCCCCTCCCTCCCTCCTCCCCCCCCCCAGGATGGCAAGCAGTCCTATATATGCTAAACATGTTGCAGTATATCCTAGATACAATACATATTTGCAGAACCAAACAGTTCTCTTGTTGCACAGGGAGAATTGGATTCAGAAGGTAAAAATAACTCGGGAAGAAAATCAAAAATGCAAATAGTTCACATTCATTTCCCAGTATTCCTTCTTTGGGTGTAGCTGTTTCTGTCCATCATTTCTCCAATGAAACTCAGTTAAGTCTCTTTGTCAGAGAAATCCACTTCCATCAGAATACATCCTCATACAATATCGTTGTCGAAGTGTATAATGATCTCCTGGTTCTGCTCATCTCACTTAGCATCAGTCCATGTAGGTCTCTCCAAGCCTCTCTGTATTCATCCTGCTGGTCATTCCTTACAGAGCAATAATATTCCATAACATTCATATACCACAATTTACCCAGCCATTCTCCAATTGATGGGCATCCATTCATTTTCCAGTTTCTAGCCACTACAAACAGGGCTGCTACAAACATTTTGGCACATACAGGTCCCCTTCCCTTTTTTAGTATCTCTTTGGGGTATAAGCCCAATAGAAACACTGTTGGATCAAAGGGTATGCACAGTTTGATAACTTTTTGGGCATAATTCCAGATCGCTCTCCAGAATGGCTGGATTCGTTCACAACTCCACCAACAATAGCAAAAGTTCTTTAGAAGAAATAGAGTAATCATCATAGTCAAAGACACATACCCACACACACACACACACACACACACACAGCCAAAGAGACAAAAAGAGAGAGAGACAGAAAGAAGAATGAAAGAAAGAGAGAAAAAAGAAAGAAAAAGAAATATAAAAAAGGATAAGAGTAAGAAAGAAAGAAAAATGAGAATAGCAGCACTGTGTTACTACCTGAACAAAATGACAGAAAAATCTCTATTCTACTTACTCTTGTGTTAATGTAGACAACTGATAATTTTGCAGTTATTAATCCATTCCTATTAGGTTGTCAGGTTTTTATATACATATACTTATTTCAATTATTTCAATTTATCTTCATCATTGGACATTCATCTTTTTTTTTAATTTTATATTAGTGATTTTATTTTTTTCCTCTTTCAAATCAAATTAGTCTATAATTTACATACTTCTCCCCTGACTCCTAGTTTATTTTTGCCTAATTTTTATCCTGGGTACAATGTTTTCATCTCTTTCTATTTTATTAACCTTTCCTTTAATTTTCACTATTTAGAATTTGGGCTTAATTTTGGAATTTTTATTTGTTCTTTATCTAGTTTTTGTTGTTGTTGCATGGTCAATTCATTGATTTTTTTTTTTTTTACTGATATACATATTTAGAGATATACATTTTTTCCAGTATTGCTTTGGCTACATTTTGTTTCTTTGTTGTCATTCTCTTTAATATGTTTATAACTCCTATGATTTATTCTTTGAGCCATTTATTCTTTAGGATTAGATTATTGTTTTCCAATTATTTTAAATTTATACTTGCCTAGCACATTATTAATTGTAATTTTACTGCATTTTAGACTAAAAAGAGGGCATTTAGTATTTTTGTATTTGGGTATGACATTTTTATGCCTTCATATGTGGTCAGTTTTAGTGAAGGTACCATGTACAGTTTAGAAAAAAAAAAGGCTTATTTCTATTCAGTTTTCTTCAGAGGTCTATCATATCTATCTTTTAAAAAGTTATTATAGTTTTTTATTTACAAGATATATGCATGGGGAATTTTTCAGCATTGACAATTGCAAAACCTTTTGTTGCATTTTTTCCCTTACTTCCTCCCACTCCCTCCCCAAGATGGCAGGTAGACAAATACATATTAAAAATGTTAAAGTATATATTAAATACATGTCATATCTAACTTTTTAAAAGATTTTATTCATTTTATATTTTTTCTTATTTATCTTATACTTAGTTTTATCTAGCTGTGAAAGAGAAAAGATGAGGTCTTGTACTAATATACTTTTTCTGTGTTTTTCCTCTATGTCATTTATTTTTTCATTTAAAATTTAGCATCCTGTGTCATTTTATGCATATGTTTAGTATTGATATTATTTCACTTTTAGCAAAATATAATTCCTCTTTTTAAGCCCTTACATTAGACCTCTTTTTGCTTTTGCTATGTGTGAGATACTGATTACTATCACTGTCTTTTTTTTTTAAATTACAATTGAAGTAGAGTAGATCTATTTCAATTCCTTATACATCATTTTGTCTTTCTGTTTCAATTGTGTTTCCTATTGACTACATGTTGAATTCTGTTTTCTAAATCATTTCTATTATCCACTTCCATTTTATAGGTGAGTTTATCACATTCACATTTATAGTTATGGTTACTAACCCTGCATTTCCCTTCAATCTATTTTATTCTGTTTTTTATTCTTTCTGTTTATCCTCATTCTCCAGTGAAAGTCTACTTTGCTTTTTTACCACTGACTTCTTTCATCTTCTTTCTCTTTTATCCCCTAGACTCTTTCTCTTAGCCCTTTTCTGCCTTCTTCCCTAATGGGTAACAAATTTTATTACCAATTATGTACATACATATATGCATATATGTATTTTACATACTTACACATATATGTACATACATGCACACATTAGGGAAATATATATAATGCATTTATGTGTGTGTGTGTGCGTGTTTCCTCTCTTTAAATGAGTTTAGATGCAAATAAGGTTCAAGCATTGCCAATCACCTCCATCCATTTTTCCTCCCCTGATAAATGTCTTCCATTTTCCTCTTTAAGGATAATACTCAATTTTGCTAGGTTCTCCCTGGCTACTATAAGTCAGGTTTTTTTTTTTTTTTTTTTTTTGCAGTATATGCAGTATAGTATCCAAAGTTCACTAATCCTTTCAGGTGGTGAGAGCTAAATTTTGTGTGATTCTTACTGTTGCTCAAATAATATTTGAATAGTTTTTTTTTTCTGATTACATAAAACATTTTATCTTTAAACTTGGACTTCTGGAATTTAGCTATAGTACACTTTGATGTGCTTATGTAGATGTTTCTTTCAGATGGTGATTTGTAGATTTTTTTAAATTTCTATAATATATTAAAGAAAAATAGTGGGGCAGCTTTTCTAGATAACATTGAAATATAACATTCTTGGTTTTCAGGTTAACAAATAATTTTAAAATAATCTTTCTTAAATTTATATTAGTTTTTAATTATATTTTCTCTCATTATATTTACAATCAATTTTTATATTCTTTTAAAAATAATTAAGTTCGACTCAAATTTATAAAAAATCAAGCCATTCTCCAATTGATAAATGGTCAAAGGATATGAACAGACAATTTTCAGATGAAGAAATTGAAACTATTACCACTCACATGAAAGAGTGTTCCAAATCACTATTGTTCAGAGAAATGCAAATTAAGACAACTCTGAGATATCACTACACACCTGTCAGATTGGCTAAGATGACAGGAAAAAATAATGATGAATGTTGGAGGGGATGCGGGAAAACGGGGACACTGATGCATTGTTGGTGGAGTTGTGAACGAATCCAGCCATTCTGGAGAGCAATCTGGAATTATGCCCAAAAAGTTATCAAACTGTGCATACCCTTTGATCCAGCAGTGTTTCTATTGGGCCTATACCCCAAAGAGATACTAAAAAAGGGAAAGGGACCTGTATATGCCAAAATGTTTGTAGCAGCCCTGTTTGTAGTGGCTAGAAACTGGAAAATGAATGGATGCCCATCAATTGGAGAATGGCTGGGTAAATTGTGGTATATGAATGTTATGGAATATTATTGCTCTGTAAGGAATGACCAGCAGGATGAATACAGAGAGGCTTGGAGAGACCTACACGGACTGATGCTAAGTGAAATGAGCAGAACCAGGAGATCATTATACACTTCGACAACGATATTGTATGAGGATGTATTCTGATGGAAGTGGATTTCTCTGACAAAGAGACTTAACTGAGTTTCATTGGATAAATGATGGACAGAAACAGCTACACCCAAAGAAGGAACACTGGGAAATGAATGTGAACTATTTGCATTTTTGATTTTCTTCCCGAGTTATTTTTACCTTTGAATCCAATTCTCCCTGTGCAGCGGGAGAACTGTTCAGTTCTGCAAATATGTATTGTATCTAGGATATACTGCAACATATTTAACATATATAGGACTGCTTGCCATCTTGGGGGGGGGGAGGGAGGGAGGGGAAAAAACGAAACATAAGTGATTGCAAGGGATAATGTTGTGTAAAAATTATCCTGGCATGGATTCTGTCAATACAAAGTTATTATTAAATAAAATTAAATTTTCAAAAAAAAATAATAATAATTAAGTTCAATTTCTCCCTCTCCCCTTTTTACTTTCCCCTTTCCTGAGATGGTAAGCAACTTGATAGAGTCTATATTTCTGCAAACACATGAAATATATTTACATATGAGATTTTGAGGGAGATGAAGAGGGACTTGAATAAAAAAAATAATAAAGGTAAGAAAGTGAAAATAGTATACTTCAGTGTCCATTTAATTCCATCAGTCTCCCCCCTCTTCCAACAAGAGACAAATAACACCTTTCACCGTTAGTCCACTGAATTTCTCTTGGATTGTTGCTTCACAGAGAAACCTAATTCTTTCATAGTTGCTCATCATATAGTATTATTTTTATTATGTATAATGTTCTAATAGTTCTATTTACTTCACTTTGCATCCATTTTCATATGTCCTTTTACATTTTTTTGGTTTCTGAAATCATTCTGCTGGTCATTTTTAAAGCACAATACTATTCCATTAGAATCATATAGCACAACTTGTTTATTCCTCAGTTGACGAACATCCCATCAATGTCCAATTCTTTGCCACCACAAAGAAAAGCTGCTATAAATATCACTGCACTGGACCTGAAACCTCACAGCAGGCCTGCTGTGTCATTAGCTTGTTGAGCCAGGACTTTGAGTTTCTGCTCTGTGACTAAGAACCTTCCATCTTCTTACCAGAAAATCACTGTGCTGGGCTTGCTGCTTTCCCACCCAAGTGAAACAGAGCTTTCCTAAAATTCTTTTAAGTGACCTTTGACTGGAAAACTATTTCACTCCATCTCTTTGTGGATTTTTTCAATCCAGAATACTTTTAGAAATTCGATTTAATGTTAATTGTAATTAAAATTGAGAAGAGCTCAGGTAACTTTCTAGCTTCTTCGCACCATTTTCCATGTGTTCTTTAACAAAGAATCAGAGGCTGTATCCAGTTTCTGACCTGTTGCTTACAGGATAGGGTCAGGAGATAGAATCAGCTCTGCTAGACATTTTTCAGTTCAGCAGATTGAAGTGGGGTTGTAAATCCATTTCCAATGAAATTATTTTTAATTCATACTTTCAGAATTTATAACTTCTGAAAAATAATCATGTTGGCTTAAGGAAGCTTTATACTACATTTCTACACTACATACATGAAAATATGGGAGAATGTAACTTATTATTTATTATGTAATGCAAAGAATAAATGATTTAAGATACTAAAGGATACTGAAGTGTGCTAATAATGTTATTAACCCCAAAACATGTGTTTTGTTTGCCTGTGGACATAGAATATAAAAGAAACCAATCAATGTAATTTTCTTATTATTTCTTGATCTGTATATTATTTAGATTTGAGATATATATACATACACATACACACAAATACATATACATACACATATATTTGTGTGTTTACATTCAGATAGATATATCATATATCCACACACATATATATGCATACACATATATATTTACTTACCACACATGCATACACAAATTTTTGTATTCCTATAACTAGTAAAAAGAAATAAAGCTTATTTTGATATGCCTATATATGTATATATACACATACATACGTGTATATGTATATATATATATATACTCATATATACACAATATACATACATATATATGGGTATATAAAAAGACCTTTTATATAAAGAGATAGTAATGACAGTAAAAGAGGGGAGATATTTTCTTTGATTAAGGATCTTTAATATATGCAAAGAATCATTTGGAGAAAGTACAGCATCTTAATTAGTACAATAATTTATCCTGGAAGGTTTTATTATATATCAAAGGGAACATATTAACCTTAATGATATTAAGCTGAATGATTTTCTTGGTTTCATGAAGAATTAGGGAACTTAGTGAGAGGGACATACCAAGGAGAGGAAATGCAACATATATTGTATAATCAAAGCAGATATATATATATATATATATACACACACACACACACACACACACATATGTGTATATACATATATATATATATATCCATATAAGAACAATTATTTAATATTTTAGTTTTTACAATTATAATACTCAAATTAACCTGTTGCTACCCTCAAGTCCACATGGCTAAAAATTGTCTTTTGCAGATACTATAGGAAATGGTTGGATAACAACTCCACTTAGTTAGCAAATCTGATAGACTGGAACTTCAAATGGCCATTTAATTTATTCCAGAACCAAAGTGAAGACTCATCTGACTTTTCTTCAGCAAGTTCTTTAGTACTTTTTATAATTCTTAACCTTCTTCCAGCAGAGAATCATTTTTCATTTAATATAGCTGAAACAAAGATGCAAAATTGAGAGTGATATGGAGAGATTGCTGATGGGTAATACTGCACTACTTTTTTAAAATAACATAATACATAACAAAAGTGTGGAAAGGAATACAATTGAAGTAAAGAATAATAGAAAAAGATCGCTTGATCATAGGATTAAAGATCAAATGACATACCTTTTTAATCAAAGCTTTTTATTGTCAAAATATATCATGGATAATTTTTAACATTCACTTTTACAAAATCTTCTGTTCAAATTTTTTTTCTCTCCCTTCCCCCCACCCTATTCCCTAGATGGCAAGAAATACATTATATGTTAAACATATGCATTTCTCCTATACATATTTTCACAAATATGCTGCACAAGAAAATCAGATGAAAAAGGAAAAAAAATGGAAAAAGAAAACAAAATGCAACAAAAAGAGGGAAAATATGATCCACATTCAGTTCACACGATCCTATCTTTGGGTACAGATGACTCTCTTCATTGTAAGACTATTGGAGCTAGTCTGAAACATTTCATTGTTGAGAAGAGCCCTGTCGATTAGAATTGATCATTGTATAATTTTGTTCTTGTGTACAATGATCTCCTGGTTCTGCCCATTTCACTTAATATCAGTTCATGTAAGCCTCTACAGGCCTCTTTAAAATTATCCTGCCAACCATTTCTTATAGTACAATAATATTTTTAATATTCATATAGCATAACTTATTTAGCCATTCAACCAGTTGATGAGCATCCACTCAGTTCCAGTTTCTTGCCATTACAAAAAAGGCAGCCACAAATATTTTTGCATATGTGGATCCCTTTCCTTCCTTTAAGATCTCTTTGGGATATAGCCCAATAGAAACACTGCTGGATCAAAGGGTGTGCACAGTTTAATAATATTTTGAGCCTACTTCCAAATTGCTCTCCAGAATGGCTGGATCTATTCACAGTTCTACCTATAATGTATTAGTGTTCCAGTTTTCTTGCTTCCTATCTAACATTCATCATTATCTTTTCCTGTCACTTTAACCAGTCTGAGAGGTGAGTGTCTCAGATTAATCGGAATTTGCATTTTTCTGATCAATAGTGCACCTTTTCACAATATTACAAATGATTTTAATTTTTTCATATGAAAATTGTCTGTTCATATCCTTTGACCATTTATCAACAGGAGAATGGCTTGAATTTTTATAAATTGGAGTCAAGTCTTTATAGATTTTAGCAATGAGGCCTTTATTGCAACCCTTGATTGTAAAAATGTTTTCCCAGATTATTGCCTCCCTTCTAATCTTGTCTGTATTGGTTTTGATCAGAAAAACAACTGACCTCGGAAAGTAGACTTTTGAGATACAATCTAAGAATTATTGGACTTCCTGAAAACAATAAGGATAAAAAGAGCATGGACATCATCTTTTAGCAAATCATCAAGGAAATCTGCCCTAATGTCTTAAAACCACAGAGTTAAGATTTCATTGAAAGATTTCACCAACACTTACTGAAAGAGACCCCAAAGTGAAAATTCAAAGGAATATCATAGCTACATTTCAGAATTATTGGATCAAGGAGAAAATATTGCAGACAGAAAGAAATAATTCAAATATTGAGGATCCACAATCAGCATTATCCAGGATCTTTCAGCTTCCATTTTAAAGGATAAAAGGACATGGAATCTAATATACCCAAAAGCAAAGAAACTTGGATAGCCAAGAATCAACTATTAAGGAAAACTGGGCATTATCTTTCAGGGAAGAAGATGGATGTTCAATAATACAAGTGAATTTCATTTATTTCTTATGAAAAGACCAAAATTGAATATAAAAGTTGATCTGCAAATATAGAACACAAAGAAAGCAAAAAAGGCAAAAAGGAAGAACTCTTAAGAACTGTATCTTGGTTATAGGTATACTTAGACGATGCAGGTATAATTTGATTTTATTGTGATAATACAAAAAAGAAACTAGAAGTGGAAATGTGATTGTACTGGAAGAAGGGAAAAGTGAAGGTAAAATGAGATAAATTACATCTCATAATGAAGCCAAAAAAATTACAATTGAGGAAAGAAGGGAGGGGGATGATCATTGTGTGAATCTTACTGTCATCAGATATCTCCCAAAAAGAGATTATCAAATATACTTAGATTCACAGAGAAATTTGGCTTATTTTATAGGGAAGTAGGAGGTGGAAAGGGGAAAGAAAAGAGGAAGGTTTTTAGAAGAAAAAGTTGAAATAGTAAGGAAATGGAAAGGGGGAAGATCTATAAAAAAGGGGAGGGCTATTTGAGGAAGGTAATGATCAGAAGCAAAATCCCCAACTTTGGGGATAAGAACTCATTATTTGACAAAAGTTGCTGGGAAATTGGAAATTAGTATGATTGATCTACTTTTAACACCCAATACCAAGATAAGGTAGAAATGGTTTCATGATTTATACATAAAGAGTAATATTTTAAGCAAATTAGAAGAACAAAGGACAGTTTACCTTTCAGATTTGTGGAGAAAGAAGGAATTTTTAACCAAAGAAGAATTAGAATACATTATTGAATATAAAATTGATCATTTTGATTATATTGTTAAAAAATTGTACATATGATATACTTTCAAGACATTCATGAATTATAAAATAATTTAAATAAATGCCTCCAAAATATTAGGCAGATGTTATCTATGTTATCTATAGAAGAATGCAGGCAGACTTTCAGATAGTTTGTAAGTTGTTCAAATGGAAAGCTTAATGTTATACATAAGACCCTGCATAAATTGAAATAATGAATTTATATGCTAACAGCTCACTTTGCAGATCTTTCACTATTTTGCTTCCTGAAAGCAAAAAGAAGGGAATTAGGAAATCAAAGTAGGAAGCCATAGTGGTCGGTGATGTTAAGATTATATTATTAAATTTATCTTGATCTATGTGTTCTCTATAAACTGGATTATTATGGATTATGTAGGCATACAGCTTCCAAAATGAAATAAGCATGCCAAATGACCAATCTGACTTAAGAGTTAGCTTTACAAAATATTAAAAGAAATGACAGAGTATTAAGGAGCTTGCTAGAGTTAGGGAGCATAGAGAATAGAGTAATGAACTTTGAGTTAGGAGTATATGATTTGTCATCCTATAATAAATGCTCATTAGCTTTTTGTTCCTAAGCAAGTCATATAATTTCTTTCAGGCTCAGTTTTTCTTTCTTCTATAAAATCTGCATCAGGTAAAATATTAAGTGACTATGAAAACAAAAGTTCAATTTTCTGAGATGTTAGTTTATTAAGCATCTAATTGATCAGCAAAATAGAAGCAGAGATCTTTAGCTTAGACCTAAGGGATACATATTTTTATACATTAAAAATAATTTACCAAATAAAGTAAATTAAAAGGAACATATATTAGGTAACCCATTTTCCAATTAGATAAAAGATTAGGGACTTTTTAGACTGGAAGAGGGAAAGTGAACAGGTGTAATGTCCTGAATTCAGAAAAAAGAAGTATGCCACTTCTCCTAAACATTTGTAAAAAAACAAAGGAACATGGAAACGATTCATTAAATCAATTTTCAGACAAAACATGAGTTTCATGAGACACACAATTGTAAGAAAATTCTTTATATTAATCTTTGATTTTGACTGTGTTTTGGGTAATGATTTAAGTTTTTTGTTATTAGTCTCTAAATAGCAAGTCTATTTTCCCAGCCATTCAGGGATAGGTTTAAACAATGAGAAAATATTTCCCCCAATTTCTACAAATGACTAGAGTTTTCTCAGAGGATGGAAATTGGACTAAATCTATAACTGAATTGAAAGGGAACTGACATAGCTCCAGAACTGATTTATAAGATGGAGTCAGTATGATTTATTAACTTCCCACAATTAACCACTTGCTATCATAAACTGCTCAACTCTATCAAAAAAGAATAATAAACACTTCACAAATTTGTTCTAAGGAAGAAATTATATATTTTTAGTGCTTTTTAACTTTTAAAGTCCCATAAAAATATTAGCTAGCATTGCTTCCAGAGTGCCTAATAAGAAAAGAGAAGTTTTCAGCTCCCTGAAAAAAGATTTTTTTTCTTCCTGTGACATAACTATGTTCTGTAAAATGACAAATATAGTAACTAATAGTTCAGAAGAATTTTTCAGTGACCAAAAATTCTGTAGGAGATTTCATTGCAAGAGGAATAAGTAATTTTCAATAATTGAATGCACACACAGCCATAGCCACAGACACAGGCACTGACATACACATATAGATATACATATGTATACATATGTGTGTGTGCATATTCCATATATACTACTTTGGGTAGAAAAGTAGGTCATTAAGAAAATAATGCACATATATAGTAAACTCATTGATGAACATGGATTTATAAAAGACATGTGTTACACATGTGTAGGATTATATGTGCTACACAAGAAGAAACAGAAACAGCATTTCAAAATCACATTTATAAGACAGGCAGTGCACTTATTTTTTAAAACATTGTCATTTTATTCTTATAACTTTATTAAGTGGGTGCCATTATCCCCATTTTACAGCTAAGATAACAAATATATAGTGATTCAGTGACTTGGTCAATATATGTAGCTAGCAAGTAGATGAAACTGAATTTGAAAACCAAATCAGTTGTGTTTCATTGCAATAACAGTTCAAGGTGACTTATATACGCTTTTCCTTAAGCCTGATTCCATACATTAGGTAACAAGTGTTTTGGATTCTGCATTGCTATTACATTCCTTTTCCATATCTAGAACAATGATATTCTTGAACAGATCTCCAGAGATCATCCCTCATTCAATTCATTTCCAGGTAAGTAGACACAACTTTGTAACTCCTAAGGTGGCTGGAGTGAGTGAAATTTAGCTAACTTTAATTAAACTATGAAAAAATTATTTCTAATCAGTTTCATACTATGTATCTCAGTTTGTCTATACTTCCCTACATAAAGCAGTACCAACTTAGGCATCTTATCATAGGTTAGGTAGCTCAACCTAACTGAATTAGTAAGGCACCATGGGTGGAATTAGAAGATATCACCCTGATTATCATTTCTCCTTAAATCCTAAAGGTGATAGACAAGAACCCTTAGACCATGAGCCTCAGGAAGAAACATGTTATCCAAATATTGCATTTTAATCCAGTCCAAATTCTATAGTCATCACTGAAGAGAAATCATTGTGAAGAGGACTACTTTCCCTATCACTAAAAATCCACAATAGTTATGACTTGCAACCAATAGTCTGATGAACAGAAGATCCCTGGAATAAATTGTCTTGGAATAAAAAGACCACTTGTCTTCTTCCCATCCAGCATTCATAGCCATTATCCAGGAAGTCAACTCCTTTGGAGAAGGGACCGGACAAATCCTAAACTTCTAAATAATAGTTACTCTCAAGACAGATAGGGCAACATAACTGAAGCAATGAGATATCCTAGGGGAGAGACAGGAAGCAATAAGTGCTAGATTACATGAATTACTACCAATACTTTCATCACCCATCTCCTCTCAAACACTAATGATTTCATTATTCATTATTCTAAGATACTTTAGATTGGGAATGGTTTCAGATTATTTTTGTTGTCATCATTCTGGGATACAGCTCTTTTATGGGAATTTCTCCTGTAAAATACTGAAGATCTTCCAAAAATGTTCTTTGTTATATAAATTGATGGCATTGTGAAATGTAGCAATACTAAAAATAAGCAATGATTTTCTCAGTATAAATGTCATTAAGGGAGAGTTGTTATCCTTTGCTTTGCCAATGTACTATAGGAAACTTGAGGCCTTACTGTCTTATAGTAGCTAAAGCTTTTCATATGTTGCTTCTTAGAATATGGGTGCTTGAGAGCCAGACTGTCTTATTTTTCTCTTTGGATACCAAACACTTAACATATTGCTTTGTAGTTAAAACTTGAAAAATACTTCATTCTTTTGTTCACCCATGCATTCCTTAATTCATCTGTCCTTGTGGTCCTCTCCACCCACACTCCCACCACCACCTCATGCTGATTTCTACTTCTATCTCTAAGAAATATACTAAGGATGATACAAACAATGCTTACTTAGGTTAATATATATATATATATATATATATATATATATATATATATATATATATATATATATATATATATATGTTTTAGACAGTTTTTCAGGATATCTGGCTGTAGCAACCACAGGATCAATTTCCAGGTTGTGTATTCATAGGAACTGTATCTCTGGATGATAATTTCAAGAAATGGACTAGAACCATTGTTATTTCGCTGGTTGTTGAGATCAGAGTCCTGTGTTATCTGAGGCTAGATAGTGGTATTAGTAATTCATGTTGCCTGGCTTATATTGCCTCCTGTCTCTCGGACAGGGTGTTCCACTGAATCATCTATACTGTCCTGCATGTCCTGGGAGTACCAATTGTTTAGAAGTTAGTTTTGTGCAGCAAACTAAATCTTTCCACATCACCTTCTTTTCTCAAATAGCTTCTTCCTGTTTTGAACACACATTTGCTATAGTCATGATTATTCCCTGGTGAGAGGATGGAAGCTTGCCAATCAGCAGTAATACTCTACTAATCTTCTTGCTGTTCTCTAAATTGCCATCATCTTGGGAACACAGGTAAAAATAATAATTTCAGAGACAGAAGTGAGTGTAACCAATAGCAATGGTTACACACATATATGAAATAGGAGAAAATATGGGTAAATGAGAATAAATGGGGAAGTCACATTTTTCTGTCTTAGGAGCATGTAAGAATAAGTTAAAACAAATGATGGATTCTAGAGATAATGAACATTTTTATTTGTTTTTTTATTTTGTTTTATTGTTTTAAACTATGGTTGGCCCCGACTGACTATCTAGAACAGAAAGAAAATAAAGAAGGGACAGAGAGTGTAGGGTCATTATTCAAGGTCAATGTTGCAATAATAAAAAATAGCAGATAGAAGAAAGAAGTACTAAAATCTTACATCACTTTTATTATCTCTCATAAGAAGAATAATCATGATTCAGACAAAACTGTATCCTTCATTTATTTTTTTCAGTAACAAACATTAAATCTTTATGTAAAAAGACAGACATAGATTTCAAAAGTTTAGGAGTGGGAAGAAAGATAAATATAAGTCAATGGCCTGATATTCACTAAGTAATTCAATGGAAAAGGGATTGGAAGATTTTGGAAGCTAAATGATAATAGAAAAAAAAATTGTCAGAAAAAAATAGAAAAATAGATTTATTGGCAGCAATTATCCAGTCCTCTTAAGGAATTATCAGTAAAACTTATCAATTCAGAAATATAGACTGCACACTTACTTGGAAGCAGAGCCAAGAAGACGGAGAACAGATATGACTTTCTGTGACCCTCCCTGACCTTCTTTTAAAGCAACAGTATATTGAGTCTCTTAACTGTTTTTTGAAGTGAAAAAACCCCAAAATATCCAGAGTACAAAACATTTTCATAAGATACCTTGGAAGAATTTCAGAACAGGTCTGTTTCAAACTAGCAGGGGGATAATCTGCCGAATCAGTCCATAGAACAGGGAGTCAGGCAAGAAGAAGGTACAGGGAGCCAGAGGATTTTGCCTCCCCCTACAGCTTCTTAAGCTACTCTGACTTGGTTACAAGCAGGTGGTTTGGCATATTTTCTACAAAAGGCAACTTATAAACGGCTGAGCTTCAGAAGAACACTATGGCTATGATTACACAGCACAAGTCAATGAGCAGAACTGTGACAATACAAACTAAAGCAGTTGTTACTCCTTTGCATTAAGAAGAGACTTCAAGCCTTAAAAATGATGAGCAAAAAGACAAAAAGAATTCTTAACAAGTGTTTATGGAGAGAGTAAAGAACAGATCTCAAATCAATTGAATTTTTAAATGTTATTTAGTTCATTGCACTTTTTTTCCATTTCAAAAATTCTGTTTTTCAAAAAGCTAGTATCCTTTCCATATCTACTTTGTAAGGAGTTATATGCTTTCATTTCAATTTCATCAAATTTATTTTGTAGGCAATTAGTTATGTGTCTTTCACATAAGACAAAAGAAATAGACAGCCAAATTATACTAGTTGGGGATCTCAAATTTGTTCTCTCAGAACTAGATAAGTCAAACAAACCATGAAATAAACAAGAAAGAAGTAAAGGAGGTAAACAGAATGTTAGAAAAGTTAGGTATGATAGGTCTCTGGAGAAAATTGAATGAGGAGAGAAAGAAATTAACTTTTTTTCTCAGCAGTTCATGGAACCTATACAAAAATTAAGCATATGTTAGGGAATAAAAACCTCAAAATCAAATGCAGAAAGGAAGAAATAGTAAATGCATATTTTTTTTAAGATCATGATGCAATAAAAATCACAAGCAATAAAAGACCAGGGGGAAAATAGACAAAAACATAAATGAAGGGGGATGGAGCTAAGATGGCAGAAAGCAGGCATTACTTTCTGCGATTTCCTCTGACCTTCTCTCAAACTAACAGCAGATTAAGCCTCTAAACCAATTTTGGAATCAAAGAACCTAGAAATATTGGAGTACAACACATTCCTAGAAGAAGACATCTTGGAAGAACTTCAGAACAGGTCTGTTTCAAATGGGCAGGGGGACATACAGCCAAGCACAGACTGCAGCACAGGAAGACCAGGGCAAGAAGCTGGGGTGGGAAGTCAGAGCATTGCAGCTTGCACTCACTTAGGAATCTTCTATGAGCCTCTTAGGCTACTCTGGCATAGTTGCAAGCCGATGGTTTAGCAGATTTGCTAGAAAACCAAATTGTAAACTACTGAGCCCCAGATGAACACAGGACCCAGCCAAGATTAGCCACTACCTAAAGTCAATTAGCAAAAATACCTCAAGGCAAAGTAAAGCAATTGTCACTCCTTTCAATAAAAAATACCCCTCAATCCTTAAAAAAAAAAATGAACAAAAAAACCCACAAAGAACTCTCACCATGACAGCTTTTGTGGAGAGAGAGAGCAACAGACCTCAAATCCTGAAGTTCCTAAAGGCAAATCAAAAGCTGATTTGATCAAAAGGCAAAAGCTTCAGCTGAAGCTGCAAAGAGACATAAGAGCTGGTCCCCATTTAACCATACTTTCTGGGAAGATTGCATAAAAAATCTTAAAAGAGAGTTAAAAGAAAAATGGAGAAATGAAACGAAACCATTTCAAGAAAGAATGGAAAAGCATATAATGCCCTATATAAGAGATAGGAAAAAGACTCAAAAACAAAATTTGCAAAATGGAAAAAAATGAAATGAACAAAACAATTCAATTGGCCAAATACAAAAGGAGCTAAAAAAAAGTTAATTGAATAAAATGATACACTAAAAGTTAGAATTGAACAAATGGAAGTGAATGACTCAATAAGACTTCAATAATCAAACAAAAACAAAAAAAAATGAAAAAAAAAATAGAAGTAAACATGAAATGTTTCTTAGGAAAAACGACTGACCTGGAAAATACATCTAGGAAAAACTATCTAAGGATTATTCTACTTCCTGAAAGCCAGTATGAAAAAAAAAAAATAACCTAGACATTGTCATACAGGAAATCATAAAGGAAAATTTCTCTAGTATTTCAGAATCAGAATGTAAAATAGTCATTGAAAGAATTCACCAGTCATCTCCTGAAATGACCCCAAAATTAAATCCCCAAGGAATATCATTGCTAAATTTCAGAACTATCAAACCAAAGAAAAGATATTGCAAGCAGCCAGAAAAAAAAAAACAATTTAAATACCAAAAAGCCACAATAGGGATTACCCAGGACCTAGCAGCTTCCATTATAAAGGATCAAAGGATCTGGAATCTGATATTTTGAAAGACAAAAGAAGTTGGATTAAAATCAAGAATAAACTATCCTGATAAAATGATCATTATCTTTCAGGGAAGAAGATGGACATTATATAGCATATGCAAATTTCCCCTATTTCTAATGAAAAGACCAGAACTGAACAAAAAAAGTTAAATCTCTAAACACAGAACTCAAGAGAAACATAAAAAGATTAAAAGGAAAGACAGCTTGAGAACTATATTTCTGTTATGGGTATACTTAAGAGAGTGCTGGTATAATTTGATTTTTGTGATAATATGAAGAAGAAACTAGATGTGGAATAATAATCCTACTGGAAAAAAAGAGGGAAAAGGAGGTAAAATAGTGGAAATTATATCTCATGAAAAGGCAAAGAAGACCTATTATAATAGAGAGAAAGAAGGGAAGGAGATAAGCATTGTGTGAATATTACTCTCATCAGATTTGGCTCAAAAAGATATCAAACATATTTGGTTTCACAGAAATTTGTCTCACTTTAGAGGGAACAGGTTGGGGGGGGGAGGAAAGACTAACTAATAGGATGGAAAACAGAAGGATTAGGGGAAATGTGTTAAAAGGGAAAAGGGGCTCTAAATGGTCTCTTTGAGGGAGCTGATTGCCAAAAGCAAAATACTTGGGGGGAGAGAAGGGAGAAAGGAAAACATAAAAGCATGATTTAGGGTAAATAAGAAGGCAGGAAATACAGAAATAGTAATTTTGACTGTGAATGAGAACACAATGAACTCTCCCATGAAATGGAAGTGAATAGCAGAAAGGATTAAAAGCCAAGATCCTACAACATATTATTTACAAGAAACATATTTATACATAGTGATACATACAGATTAAAAGTAAAGGGCTGGAGCAGGATATATTATGCTTCAGGTAAAGTAAAAAAAAAAAAAAAAAAAAGCAAGGGTAGAAATCCTGATCTTAAATCAAGTAAGAACAAAGGTGGATTTAATCAAAAGAGATACAGAAGGAAAATATATTTTACTAAAGAGTACCATAAATAATGAAGCAATATAAATACTAAATATATATGCATCAAATGGTATAGCATATTCAGTTTCCTAGAGGAGAAGTTAAGAGAGATGCAAGAAGAATTCTACAGCAAAACTATACTAGTGGGGGAACTTGCTGTCTCAGACTAGATAAACTGAACAGCAAAATAAAAAAGAAAGAAGTTAAGGTGATAAACAAAATGTTAGAAAAGTTAGGTATGATAGATCTTTGAAGAAAATGGAATAGAGATAAAAATTATTTTTCTTTTTCTCAGCAGTTAATGGCACCTATACAAAAATTGGCCAAGTATTAGGGAATAAAAACCTCAAAATAAAAGGCAGAAAGACAAAAATAATAAATGCATTTTTTCAGACCATGATTCAATAAAAATCACATGCAATATAAGTCCAGGAGACAAAAGACCAAAAATTAATTGGAAATTAAATAATCCAATCCTAAAGAATGAATGGGTGAAACAACAAATCATAGAAACAATCAACAACTTCATCCAAAAGAATGACAATAATGACACAACATACCAAAATTTGTGGGATGCAGCCAAAGCAGTTATAAGTGGAAATTCTATATCTCTTGATGCATACATGTATAAAATAGAGAAAAAGAACAATGATTTGGGCTTGCAACTAAAAAAGCTAAAAATAGAACAAATTAACCCCCTATATGAAATTATGAAAATAAAAGGAAGATTAATAAAATGGAAAATAAGAAACTATTGAATTAATAAATAAATGAATTGGGTTTAAAAAAAACACAACAAAATTGATAAACCTCTAGCTATTTTGATTAGAAAAAGGGAAGAAGAAAATCAAATTGTTAGTCTTAAAAATAAAAACAGATAACTTTCCACCAATGAAGAGGAAATTAGAGGAATAATTAGGAGTTACTTTGCTTAACTTTATACTAATACATTTGATAACCTGAGTGAAATGGAGAAATGCCTACAAACATATAGGTTTCCTATATTAACAGAGAAGGAAGTAAATTGCCCAAATGATCCTATTTCAGAAAAAGAAATAGAACAAGCTATTAATCAACTCCCTAAGAAAAAAAAAAACCCAAACCCAAATGGGTTTGCATGTGAATTCTACCAGATATTTAAAGAACAATTAACTTCAATACCACATAAACTATTTGAAGAAATAGGGAGTGAAAGAATCTTACTAAATTCCTTTTATGACACAGATATGATATTGATACCTAAAGCAGGTAGGAAAAAAAAACAGAGAAAGAAACCTATAGACTAATCTCCCTAATGAATATTGATGCAAAAATCTTAAATAAAAAATATTATCAATGAGATTACAGAAAGCCAACCCCAGGATAATACATTATGAGCAAGTAGGAGTTATACCAGGAAAGTAGAGCTGGTTCAATATTAGGAACATTACTAGTATAATTTACACTATCAATAATCAAACTAACAAAAATCATATGACTACCTCAATTGATGAAGATAAAGCATTTGATAAAATCCAACAGCCATTCCTATTAAAAGCACTAGAGAGTACAGGAATAAATGGACTTTTCCTTAAAATAATCAGTAGCATATCTTTAAAACCATCAGCAAGCATTATATATGTTACGGTGACAAACTAGAATCATTCCCAGTAAGATCAGCAGTGAAACAAATTTGCCTACTATCATCATTACTATTCAATACTGTAAAAAATTTTAGTTTTTTCATTAAGAGAAGAAAAATAGATTAAAGGAATTAGAATAGGTCATGAGGAAACTAAATTATTGATCTCTGCAGATGATATGACAGTATTCTTAGATAACACTTGAGAATCAACTAAAAATTACTAGAAACAATTCACAACTTTAGGAAAGTGGCAGGATACAAAATAAATCCATGTAAATAATCAGCATTTTTATATATTATCAACAAAGTCCATCAGCAAAAGATACAAAAAGAAATTCCATTCAAAATCACTATGGCTAGTATAAAATATTTCTAAGCTAACTGTCAAGGGAAAATCATGGACTATATGAACACAACTACAAAACACTTTCCACACAAATAAAGTCAGATGTAATAAGTGGAAAAATATTGAGTGCTCATGCATAGGCAAAGCAAATATAATTTAAAAAACCCAATACTACATAAATTAATCTACTTATTTAGTGCTATGCCAATCAAACTCCTAAGAAATTATTTTACAGATCTAGAAAAGTAATAAAGTTCATCTATAAGAATGAAAGGTAAAGAATTTCAATGGAATTAATGGAAAAAAAATACAAATGCAGTTGGTCTAGCTATGCCAAACCTAAAACTAAATTATGAACCAGCAGTCAACAAAACCATTGGGTATTGGCTAAGAAATAATGTAATCAGTGGAATAGATTAGGTTCACAGGACAAAATAGTCAATAACAATAGCAATCTAGTATTTGGCAAACCCAAAGACACCAACTTTTGGGTAAGAATTCACCATTTGACAAAAGCTGCTGGGAAAATTTCAAACTAGAATGGAAGAAATTAAGGGTCCACCCACAAGTAACATCACATATCAAGATAAAATCTAAATGGCCTCATGATTTAGGCATAAAGAACAATATTATAAGCAAATTAGAAGAACGCAGGATAAATCAACTCTCAGCTCTGTGGAAAAGGAAGCAATTTGTGTCCAAAGAAGAACTGGAACTAAGAATTGACCAGCAAATAGATTATTTTGATTATATTAAGTTAAAAATATATACAAACAAAACTGATGGAGGCAAGATCAGAAGGGAATCAATAAATTGGGAAATCATTATTACATTTAAGGGTTCTAATGTAGGCCTCATTTCTAAAATATATAGAAAAATAAATAGACACAAATTTATAAGAATTCAAGCTGTTTTCAATTGATAAATCCTAGAAAACCCTAGAGGATCAACCAAACAACTAATAGAACAAATTGACAACTTTAGAAAAATTGAAGGATACAAAATAAATCCACCTAAATCATCAGCATTTTTATATATTACCAATAAAGTCACGCATGAAGAGACATAAAGAAAAAAATTCATTCAAAATAATTATTGATTCTTTAAAATATTTAAGAATCTATTTGCCAAGGGAAAGTTAGGAACACAACTGCAAAGCATTTTCCACACAAATAAAATCAGATCCAATCAGTTGGAAAAGTATCAAGTGCTCATGGGTAGGCAGAGCAAATATAACTAAAAGAACAATACTACCTAAATTAATCAACTTATATAGTGCCATAAATAAAACATTCTTCTATACTCCTACCCCTTATCTTATTCCCTTCCCCTCTGATATCTCTTTAAATAAAGAAGACTTTCATATCCTTCTAGATATAGATGTATTGTTTGTTTTTTTAACCTATCCCCAATGTGAGTAGAACCCTAGAATTATCAGTCCTTCCCACCCATTCATATATCAGTCCTTTCTCTCATACCTCTTTTTTTGTATCATAATTACTTTTTTACTTTCCCCTATACAGTTTTGCTTTTTACAATCATAACATATCCAACTCTACAGCAATCATTCTTTTGAATTACATAATTACTAATGAAAATATTAAAAATATCACTTATTATTTCCACGTATGAAACACAGACAGGTTGTCCTTTATGTGTACCATAACTGGGCTTGATGTTTACCTTATATTGCTCTTGGATCTTACATGTCATATTTTTTCATAAGTTCAGGTCTTTTTGCCACAAAACCTTAAAAGTCTCAGGATTCATTAGATTTTTTTTTTTGTTTATTTTCTTCTTCTTTCCTTTTTTTTCCATTAAGGATGATGGTTAAATTTGTTTGATGTGGTATTTTTCAATGTAATGCTAGTTATTTTGTTCTTTGATATACAATGCTCCAAGACCAGCAATCTTTTAATATATTGACTGTTAAAACTTTTGTAGTTCCAATTGTGGCTCTGCTGTATTTGACGTTTTTTTTTTTTTAATTGCATGCAATATTTCCTCTTTGACCTGTTAGTTTGGGAATTTAGCAATGTAGATTTTTTTCATAGGATTTCTTTCAGGTGGTGATCAGTGGATTTTTTTTCTATTTCTATTTTCCTTTTGTTCTAATGCTTCAGATAATTTTATTTGCATTCACCTTGTTTGTGCTGGTTCCTTCCTGTCAAGTGCCATGTCTCAGGCAACATAGCTGACCTAACTTGCCTTATCAGCAGATGTTTTCTCAGTCTTCAAAGACTCAAATGCCCAAGTCCCCATGTAGTGTCAGTGGGGTGAATATTAAAAAGAACTGGACAGAATAAAGCTACCTCCCAATACACCTTCAGTGGAATTAGCTGGATGTAATTGCACCTCACAAAGACAAACCCCAGACCAGAGATCTTTCTTTGAATGGATCTTCTCTAATTTTCCGAGGGGAACCACTGTTTTGTTGCAATCCTTGTTTGTTTTTACTTCTCAACATTTGCCTTTGGGTACCATTTGATCTTGTTTGTCATGGAAATCTGGAAAGCTTCAAATTTTCTGAAATATCCTACCATATTCTCAGAATCCTCCTTTTCATTTTTCTTGACATTTTTTCTATATTTTGTTTCACAATATGACCATTATGGATATATTTTCCATAACTTCACATGTATAACCTATAACAAATTGCTTGACTTTTCAATGAGGGAAAGTGGAAAGGAAAGAATTGAGAGAATTCAGAACTTGGAGTTTTAAAAACAAATGTTAAAAATTGTTTCTACATGTAACTGGGGAAAAATAAAATGCTAAATAAAGAAATAAGATCCTAGTATTTTCATTGTCCATTTTTAAAAAAAAGAAGAATATATTAACAATAAATATTTTATAATATAATTTGGATGAAAAACATATCAATTATGGTTCTCTACACATTACCAGTTTTTAAAAAAGAGCTCTGATATAAATTCTAATTTTTCAACTTTATTATTTATTTAATTTACCCCAGTTATATGTAAAAATGACATTGTTTTGTTACACATGCACATTCTATTTTTTACATATGTTCTTATGAATTATATTGGAGGAGAAAAACAGAATAAGAGGGAAAAAACATGAGAGAAAAATAAAACAAAAGGAAAAAGGAAAAAAAGTGAACATAGCATGTGTTTATTTATAATCAATCCCCATAGTTTTCTCTCTGTTTGCATTTCTATTATGATTCTTACAAGGTGCTAAGCCACTGGAATTGATAGATATTCCAAAAGATTCACAAGTCCAGGAGATTCACAAGTCAGGATTCAGTCCAGGAGCTCCCACAAGCCCAGAGAGAACCCACAATCCCACTCTGGGAAGAGTCGTTAATTCATTCCATATATATCACCTTTGTGCCGGCTGGAGGATTTGGATTCAGAAGAAGAGAGTTTGAAGCTGGAAAAGGCAAAGGACTAGCGACAGGAGCATTTGGAACCAAGGAGAAAGATAGGCCTCTAAGAAAGCAAACTGGGCTATTTTGAAGGAGACAATAAAGGACTGAACTTTCCTGGCTGCATTTGAGGTGATTGTTACTTTGAACTGAACTTAAGGCTGCCTCCAGAAGCCCCCAAGAAACCTGCTCCCAGAGAACATTATAATTTAGAGAAGAGAATATTACAGTTTTCAAAGTTTATTGGGATTGTCTTGAATCACTAACAACTGAAAAGAGTCAAGTGTGTCATAGCTGATCAAAAAACCTTACTGTTACTGTGTACAATATATTCCTGGTTCTGCTTGATCCATTCAGCATCAATTTGTGTAAATCTTTCCAGGCCTTTCTAAAATCATCTCGTTTAAAATTTTTGATAGAATGATAATATTCTATTATTCTCATCTTTGCCACCACAAAAAAAGTTGCCTCTAACATTTTTGAACATGTGTGTCCTTTTCTCTCTTTTATGATTTCTTTGGAATACAGACCCTAGTATTTTCATTGTCCATTTTTTAAAAAAGAAGAATATGTTAACAATAAATATTTTATAATATAATTTGGATGAAAAACACAATTATGGTTCTCTACATTACCACTTTTTTTTTTTTTTCTTTTTTTTTTTTCTTTTTTTTTTTTTTTTTTTTTTTTTTAATAATAAATTTTATTTTATTTAATAATAACTTCGCATTGACAGAATCCATGCCAGGATAATTTCTACACGACATTATCCCTTGCAATCACTTATGTTTCGTTTTTTCCCCCTCCCTCCCTCCTCCCCCCCCCCCCAGGATGGCAAGCAGTCCTATATATGCTAAACATGTTGCAGTATATCCTAGATACAATACATATTTGCAGAACCGAACAGTTCTCCGCTGCACAGGGAGAATTGGATTCAGAAGGTAAAAATAACTCGGGAAGAAAATCAAAAATGCAAATAGTTCACATTCATTTCCCAGTATTCCTTCTTTGGGTGTAGCTGTTTCTGTCCATCATTTCTCCAATGAAACTCAGTTAAGTCTCTTTGTCAGAGAAATCCACTTCCATCAGAATACATCCTCATACAATATCGTTGTCGAAGTGTATAATGATCTCCTGGTTCTGCTCATCTCACTTAGCATCAGTCCATGTAGGTCTCTCCAAGCCTCTCTGTATTCATCCTGCTGGTCATTCCTTACAGAGCAATAATATTCCATAACATTCATATACCACAATTTACCCAGCCATTCTCCAATTGATGGGCATCCATTCATTTTCCAGTTTCTAGCCACTACAAACAGGGCTGCTACAAACATTTTGGCACATACAGGTCCCCTTCCCTTTTTTAGTATCTCTTTGGGGTATAAGCCCAATAGAAACACTGTTGGATCAAAGGGTATGCACAGTTTGATAACTTTTTGGGCATAATTCCAGATCGCTCTCCAGAATGGCTGGATTCGTTCACAACTCCACCAACAATGCATCAATGTCCCCGTTTTCCCGCATCCCCTCCAACATTCATCATTGTTTTTTCCTGTCATCTTAGCCAATCTGACAGGAGTGTAGTGATATCTCAGAGTTGTCTTAATTTGCATTTCTCTGATCAATAGTGATTTGGAACACTCTTTCATGTGAGTGGTAATAGTTTCAATTTCTTCATCTGAAAATTGTCTGTTCATATCCTTTGACCATTTATCAATTGGAGAATGGCTTGATTTTTTATAAATTTGAGTCAGTTCTCTATATATTTTGGAAATGAGGCCTTTATCAGAACCTTTAATTGTAAAGATGTTTTCCCAGTTAGTTACTTCCCTACTAATCTTGTTTGCATTCGTTCTGTTTGTACAAAGGCTTTTTAATTTGATATAATCAAAATTTTCTATTTTGTGATTGGTAATGGTCTCTAGTTCATCTTTGGTCACAAATTTCTTTCTCCTCCACAAGTCTGAGAGATAAACTATCCTATGTTCCTCTAATTTATTTATAATCTCGTTCTTTATGCCTAGGTCATGGACCCATTTTGATCTTATCTTGGTATGTGGTGTTAAGTGTGGGTCCTTGCCTAATTTCTGCCATACTAATTCCAGTTATCCCAGCAGTTTTTATCAAATAATGAAATCTTATCCCAAAATTTAGAATCTTTGGGTTTGTCAAACACTAGATTGCTATAGTTGACTATTCTGTCTTGTGAACCTAACCTTTTCCACTGATCAACTAATCTATTTCTAAGCCAATACCAGATGGTTTTGGTGACTGCTGCTTTATAATATAATTTTAGATCAGGTACAGCTAGACCACCTTCATTTGATTTTTTTTTTCATTAATTCCCTTGAGATTCTCGACTTTTTATTGTTCCATATGAATTTTGTTGTTATTTTTTCTAAATCATTAAAATATTTTCTTGGAAGTCTGATTGGTATAGCACTAAATAAATAGATTAGTTTAGGGAGTATTGTCATCTTTATTATATTTGCTCGGCCTATCCAAGAGCACTTAATATTTTTCCAATTATTTAAGTCTGACTTTATTTGTGTGAAAACTTTTTTGTAATTTTGCTCATATAATTCCTGACTTTCCTTTGGTAGGTAGATTCCCAAATATTTTATGCTATCAACAGTTATTTTGAATGGAATTTCTCTTTGTATCTCTTGCTCTTGGATTTTGTTGGTGGTGTATAAGAATGCTGAGGATTTATGGGGATTTATTTTGTATCCTGCTACTTTGCTAAAATTATGAATTATTTCTAATAGCTTTTTAGTAGAATCTCTGGGGTTTTCTAGGTATACCATCATATCATCTGCAAAGAGTGATAGTTTGGTTTCCTCATTGCCTACTCTAATTCCTTTAATCTCTTTCTCGACTCTTATTGCAGAGGCCAGTGTTTCTAATACAATATTGAATAATAGTGGTGATAGTGGGCAACCTTGCTTCACTCCAGATCTTACCGGAAAGGTTCCAGTTTTTCCCCATTGCATATGATGCTTACTGAAGGTTTAAAATATATGCTCCTAACTATTTTAAGGAAAAGTCCTTTTATTCCTATGCTCTCAAGTGTTTTTATTAGGAATGGCTGTTGGATTTTATCAAATGCTTTTTCTGCATCTATTGAAATGATCATATGGTTTTTGTTTGGTTGGTTGTTGATTTAGTCAATTATGTTAATAGTTTTCCTAATATTGAACCAGCCCTGCATTCCTGGTATAAATCCTACTTGGTCATAGTGTATTATCCTGAGGATGATTTTCTGTAATCTTTTTGCTAATATTTTATTTAAGATTTTAGCATCAATATTCATTAGGGAGATTGGTCTATAATTTTCTTTCTCTGTTTTCAGCCTACCTGGTTTAGGTATCAGTACCATATCTGTGTCATAAAAGGAGTTTGGTAGGACTCCTTCAATCCCTACTTCTTCAAATAGTTTATTTAGCATTGGAGTTAATTGATCTTTAAATGTTTGATAGAATTCAGATGTAAATCCATCTGGTCCTGGGGTTTTTTTCTTAGGGAGTTGATTGATAGTTTGTTCTATTTCTTTTTCTGAGATAGGAGTGTTTAGGATATTTACTTCTTCCTCTGTTAGTTTGGGTAAGCTATATTTTTGGAGGTATTCTTCTATTTCATTTAAGTTGTCGAATTTATTGGCGTAAAGTTGGGCAAAGTAACTCCTAATTATTGCTCTAATTTCCTCTTCGTTAGTGGTGAGTTCTCCCTTTTCATTTTTAAGACTAACAATTTGATTTTCCTCTTTCCTTTTTTTAATCAGATTTACTAAGGGTTTGTCTATTTTGTTGGTTTTTTCATAGAACCAACTCTTAGTTTTATTAATCAATTCAATAGTTTTTTTACTTTCAATTTTATTGATCTCTCCTTTTATTTTTTGAATTTCAAGTTTAGTGTTTGATTGGGGGTTTTTAATTTGTTCCTTTTCTAGCATTTTTAGTTGCAAGCCCAATTCATTGACCTTCTCTTTCTCTATTTTATACAAATAGGCCTCTAGAGATATGAGATTTCCCCTTATTACCGCTTTGGCTGCATCCCATACATTTTGGTATGATGTCTCGTTATTATCATTTTCTTGGATGAAGTTATTAATTATGTCTATAATTTGCTGTTTCACCCAATCATTCTTTAGTATGAGATTATTTAGTTTCCAATTATTTTTTGGTCTACTTTCCTGTGGCTTTTTATTGAATGTAATTTTCAATGCATCATGGTCTGAAAAGGATGCATTCACTATTTCTGCCTTACTGCATTTGAGTTTGAGGTTTTTATGTCCTAATATATGATCAATTTTTGTATAAGTTCCATGAACTGCTGAAAAGAAGGTGTACTCCTTTCTGTCCCCATTACATTTTCTCCAGAGATCTATCATATCTAATTTTTCTAGTATTCTATTTATCTCTTTGACTTCTTTCTTATTTATTTTGTGGTTTGATTTATCTAATTCTGAGAGTGCAAGGTTGAGATCTCCCACTATTATAGTTTTACTGTCTATTTCTTCTTGCAGCTCTCTTAATTTCTCTTTTAGGAATTTAGATGCTACACTACTTGGTGCATATATATTTAATATAGATACTTCTTCATTATTCATTCTACCCTTTAGCAAGATATAGTGCCCTTCCTTATCTCTTTTGATTAGATCAATTTTTGCTTTAGCTTGATCTGAGATCAGGATGGCTACCCCTGCTTTTTTGGCTTCACCTGAAGCATAGTAGATTTTGCTCCAACCTTTTACCTTTAACCTGCATGTATCACCCCGCTTCAGGTGTGTTTCCTGTATACAACATATTGTAGGATTCTGGCTTTTAATCCATTCTGCTAACCGCTTCCTCTTTATAGAGGAGTTTATCCCGTTCACATTTATGGTTAAAATGACCAATTCTGTATTACTTGCCATCTTGTTAACCCCGGTTTATGCTTTTCTCCCTTCTTACTCCCTTACCCCCTCCCTTACCCCCCTTCCCAGTATTAAGCTTGTGAGCTCCCCTTGCTTCTCACAGCCCTCCCTTTTTCAGTATCCCTCCCCCCCCTTAGAGTTCCCCCCCCCAACTTACCCCTTTCCCTCCCAGTTACCGTATTCCCTTCCACTTAGCTTATTCCTTCCTTTTTCACTTTTCCCTTCTCACTTTTCAATGAGGTGGGAGAAGTTTCACCATAGATTGAATATGTCTAAAATTCTTCTCTTACTGCCAATTCTGAAAGCAGTAAAATACTCACTATTTTCATTCCTCTCCATTCTTTCTCTCAGATTTACTAGGTTTTCTTTGCCTCTTCATGAAATGTAGTACCCCCACTTTCCCTTTTTTCTAGTACAATGTCCTTTCCACAACTAGATTCTAGAACAAGGTATACATGTATTCTTTATACATCTTTACAGCGGAAATATAGTTCCCAAGATTAATCTTTACCTTTTTAGATTTCTCTTGAGTTCTGTGCTTGTAGATCAATTTTTTGTTAAGTTCTGGCTTTTTCATCAGGAATAGATGAAATTCGCTTATTTCGTTGAATGTCCATCTTCTTCCCTGGAAAAAGATGCTCAATCTCGCTGGGTAAGTTATTTTTGGTTGCATACCAAGTTCCTTAGCCTTTCGGAATATCATATTCCAGGCCCTTCGATCCTTTAATGTGGATGCTGCCAGATCCTGGGTGATCCTTATTGTGGCTCCTTGATACTTGAATTGGGTTTTTCTAGCCGCTTGCAGTATTTTTTCCTTTGCCTGAGGGTTCTGGCATTTGGCCACTATATTCCTTGGTGTTTTGATTTTAGGATCCCTTTCAGTAGGGGATCGATGAATTCTTTCAATGTCTATTTTACCTTCTGTTTCTATGACTTCTGGGCAGTTCTCTTTGATAATTTCCTGGAAGATAGTGTTCAGGCTTTTTTTTTCATCATGCTTTTCTGGAAGTCCAATGATTCTCAGGTTGTCTCTCCTGGATCTGTTTTCCAGGTCTGTTGTCTTCCCCAGAAGGTATTTCACATCCTTTTCCATTGTTTGATTTTTTTGGATTTGCTTGACTGATTCTTCTTGTCTCCTCGAGTCATTTAATTCCAATTGTTCGACCCTGATTTTCAGTGAGGTATTTTCTTCACTCACTTTTTTAAGATCTTTTTCTAATTGTCCAATTGAGTTCTTTTGTTCTGTGGAATTTTTTTCCATTTCGCCAATTTTGTTTTTTAGAGAGCTGTTTTCTGTTTCCAGTTCACTAATCCTATTTTTCAAGGATTTGGTTTCTTTATCCACTCTCTCTTTAACTGACTTCTCCAGGCTCTTTTGCCAAGCCTCCCTCTCCTTTTGCAGAGCCTCCCTCTCCTTTTCCCATTTTTCTTCTAGCTCCCTTGTGAGAGCCTTTTTAATTTCCTCCATGAGATTCATCTGTGCTGAGGGACATAAGGTCTCTTCCTTCGGGGATTCACCTGGGGACTGTTTGTTTTTAGTCTCCTCAGGGTTTGGAGTCTGCTCTTTATCTGTATAAAAGCTGTCCAGGGTTAAATTCTTTTTCAGTTTCTTGCTCATTCTGTCTATTTATCAAAGACAAACTATCAAAGAAACAGAAGGAAAGAAAAACCCCTTGAATGGAGGCTGCTTTCTTTGGGGGAGGGGCAGGGTATTCGTGAGGCACAGGTCCTACTGTGCTATGGCGCCTGCGCACTGAGATCCGAGCGCTCTGAGATCCGAGCGGGCTAAGACACTGTGGGGGAGGGGTGGCCAGGTCCCGAGAAACTCCAGCTGTTTGGGATTGTATTCTTCACCCCCGGTGTTTTTAGCTTCTCTGCTGGGCTGCTGACTTGCTCCTATAGCAAAGCTCTCGCCGCAGAGACGGCTGCGATCGCATCCTACTCCCTCTCCGCTCCACCCGGTTCTGAGCTGCTATCTGTGCTCTGGTTGCCGCTGCTGCCCGCAGACTGCTTCCAAATACCGTCCCCACCCTCGCGCAAAAACAGACCTTTCTTGACGAGTCTCAAGGATGGTTTCTCTTGGTAAGTAATTGTATGGTTTTTTTTCAGTCGAGCATTAATTCAGAGGCATGAAATGAAATGAATAGTGAGAGAAAAACACGGAGATTACACAGAAGTGTATTTCCTCTCCGCCATCTTGGCCGGAAGTCCTACATTACCACTTTTAAAATATCTTTCCAAATAAATTTTTCATATTACATTGGAAAAGAAAATTTTTTAAAAAAATGTTATTTTAAACACTTTTCGCTCTAACTATAAATGGAATGTGTGTTTTTTTTTTAATACATCCATTTCTGCATAGGTATATTTTGTACTAATTAGAAGATATTGATGTGCTTGATTTGAATTCCAGAATAGGCATTAGTCTGAAGAAGCATATCTGGCTTTACTGTGATGTCATCAATAATCTCTGGAATTTTTTATGTTTTGAAAGTGAAATTATCATGCTAATTATGCTTCACCATACGCAATATTTCCATCCAAGTGTCGTCAATCTAAAGGAAAGGTTTTCTTGCTAAAATTCAATCATATTAATATAATCAGAAATTTTTTTTGCATTTGGAAGGAATTTCATTTCATATAATTAATAAGAATATGAGGCATACATAATGTTAACCTTTACTCTTTTATGAATATAAGGATTTTAAGAGAAATTCAGAACTGAAGCTCTCAAAGATTTTATTTCTTATCCAAAAGGTTTAAATAAAATTAATTCTTATTCAAAATATTTTCTATATTGAAATTATGTCATTTAAATTTTTTACCTTCAGTACTGAGGTGGAAACTGGACTTGACATTTATGTCATTTAATAAAAAGTTCTTGTGACAGTTCAAAGATCATATTTCATCTCACACTTCCAACGTTAACATGTTGAACTAGCTATGTAATTTATTTTACAAGTCTCCAGTCTAATCAGTCATGACAGGAAGATAAATATTCTATAAGAGATATATGTAGTTGTTTTTTTTTTCTTTTTTCAACTTGATTGCTTGAAAAGGCATTGATTTATAACCAATTTCAATTCTCTTGAAGTGTGTGAGGGAACCCTAACCCAAAGTCAGCCATGGGTTTCATTGTTGATCATCTTCTAGGTTTAGCTGACAATGTGTTGAACAACTTCAGGTCTTAAGAAATTTGTAGAAAATTACTGTACATAGGTCTTAGCTTCAGCTTTGCTTCTAAAGCTATTATGTCTGTGAACTTTACCAGAAAATTGAGGAATTTGAACTAGATAATTCCTAATGTCTGTTCTAACTTATATAGCATTTATGATGTTTAATTAAAATTTTTATTTTACTTGTCTGTCATATTTTTTGCTATTTTCTCTAGAATAACATTCAGATAGCTAACTACTATAAGAGATGTCTCATCAGTTTCTCTATTTCTAGGTTTTTTCCTCTCCAATGCAGCATCCATGTCATTACCAATGGAATCTGACTGATCTGGAACTTTCTTTGCTGATTCAAAATCTTCAATTAATTCTTCCACATCATTGGTTCAATATCATGTGCTTGCCATTTCACATTACTCCTTTTACTTGGTATTTTACACTAACCAGACTACTAATGCTTTCCCAAATTTGCCATTCTGTCTTTTGATTTCTTGTGTTTGCTCAAGATACCTTTCATTGATTAAATGTATTCCCTCATTATTCCCTGAAATCAAAGTTCCAAGAGTGTCAATTCCCATCTTAAATTAAAGTTTTACATTGTATTTTTTACACCTCAAAAAGAAAACTACCATGCATTATGCCTATTTGGATATACTATAGACTATAAGTAAACCCAGTAGACCCTAAGTTTAGAAAAATTTAGCACCTGGGTTTTTATTTGTTTGTTGTTAATTTTTGTATTTTCAGAGCACTGAATCATTAACATTTGGGTTTGTGGAGGACTGGTTCTGTTTTATCATTTGTACATAGTACATAGAGAAGTCATTGGTGAGAAAATCCCCCCTGGCAAAGCAGGTCTAGATCTCGTGAAAATTACGGTCTGAAGTTCCCTGAATCCCTAAGTTGTTAAGTATATTGGCTTATAATCAATGAGCTAGGATATCTAAAATCTGGGACTTCAAATTTAATTTTCCTGACCTATGCAGAGCTACCTCTCCATACACCATGTACCTTTAACCATATCTTCAATATTAGCACTACTTCCACAGAACCCACATTTTTCTGATATTGAAGTTGGCCATCTATTTGCTATGCCATTCTGCTTTGCACATAGTATGCTAAGTAAGGTGTTATTGACTCAATATATAATTGAAATATATTTCAGAGAATAATTCTCAGTTCTGACAATCTTATGAAATGTATGCAAATATGAATCTTAAAAAAATAATAATAATTTATGTTACTTTGCTATTTAAGATCTATCAGTCTGGTTTAGAGATCTAGAAAAGCCATTGAGGATAGAAAGATTCATGTTTAAGAATAGTAATAAACATGGAAAGAAACTCAAGGGAACATCAAATAAATTTTCCTTAAAATTACCAAAAAAATTGTTTAAAAAAGCTTTCATTTAAAAAAAATATATCCATTGTTGCTCTATACTTTGAAAAGTAAAAGTGTCAGAAAATGGTTTGCAACTCAATACCACTCAGACATTACAGAAACAAGACAAAACAAAACAACTTGGACTCTTTACTTAAGGAAGAAAAACTTGCTCAAAACATTTAATCAGATAAAAAATTAAATTTGAAATCATACACAAATACATACACACATACATATACCCCACACATACACACGAGGATTATGAAAGCTAATCCTGTCTTTTTTGCTAATGGAGACAATGATCATGATTATAGAGCTTCGGGATATTTTCTTTTTATTCCTACATATAGATTTCTAGTCATCACAGAGATTTTAATGAAAATGTGGTATCTGTTTTCTTTATGTTCCGTAGAAGAAAATAAAGGGTGGGGGAGTACAACATTTTTTTTTTCATCTTAGATAAGTTGTAAAGTAACAAAGAATAATATAAATGGAGTTTTGAAAGTGACTTGCTTGAATAAGTTCAAAAATGCTTTGGTCTTTTAAAAAATCTCAAATTAAACAATACCTATATTCCCCTTAAAAACATTGAAGGAACAGCAACATGGCACATTAAATAGAGAATAGTCCTTGAAGTCAGGAGGAGCTGAATTCAAATTTGGCCTACATCATTCACTACATTTGTCATCTTGTATAAGTCACTTAACCACAATTGCCTTGGAAAAAGAAAAAAAAGAAAGATTGAAACATATTAAATTTTATTTTTTTAATATCAAAGCCATATTTTTCACCATCAACTTTTAAATAGAGATAAATGATTTTCCAGAGAACAATAATATTACATCAAATAAACATGTTTTTATACTTACTATTGCTAATTACCATCCCCTCATTCATTCTCTCTCTCCTTTCACCCTGTCCCTCCTTAAAAGTGTTTTGCTACTGACCACTCACTTCCTCAATATGCCCTTTCTTTTATCGCCTTCTCCCCTTTCCTATATCCCATTTCCTTGTTATTTTCCTGCAGAGTAAGGTAGATTTTTATACATCTATTGAGTATGTGTGTGGCCCCATTTGAGCCAATTCTTTTGAGAGAAAGGTTCACTCACTCACCCTCTCCTCTCCCTCTTCCCCTCCATTGCAAAAACTTTTTCTTGTCACTTTTTTATGGCAGATATTTTATTTCACCATTCTACTTCTCCCTTTCCCTTTCTCACAAGACATTCTTCTCTCACCCCTTAATTTTATCATTTTAAAAAAGGATATTATAGGTTCATAGTTAACTCACACCCATGCCTTCTGTCTACACATATACCTTCTCACTGCCATAATAATGAAAACATGCTAATGAGTTACAAATATTATCCTCCCAAGTAGGAATGTAAGCAGATAAACCTTATTTAGCCCCATATGATATTGCTTTTTTAATTAACTCTTTATGCTTCTCCATAGTCCTGAATTTGAAAATCACATTTTCCATTTAGCTCTAATCTTTTCCTCATGAATGCTTGAAAATCCTGTTAAATTGAGTGAAAGACTTTTCCTCTGAACAATTATACTCACTTTGCTGGGTAGGTGTTTCTTGGCTGCAATACTACCTCCATTGCTCTCTGGAATACCATATTTCAAGTCTTCCAGTCCTTTAATGTAGAAGCTGTTAAATCTTGTGTTATCCTGATTGTGACTCCACTGTACTTGAATTGTTTCTTTCTGAATGCTTGCAATATTTTCTGTTTGACCTGTGCATTTTGAAATTTGACTATAATATTCCTGGGAATTTTTATTTTGGGATATCTTTCAGGAGTCATCAGTAGATTTTTTTTCCATTTCTATTTTATTTTTTAGTTGTAGAATATCGGGACAGTTTTTCTTGATAATTTCTTCAAAGATGATGTCCAGGCTCTTTTTTTAGATCATGATTTTCAGGTACACCAATAATTTTTAAATTATCTCTGTTGTATCTATTTTCCAAGTCATCTATTTTTCCAATGACATCTTTCACATATTTTTCAATTTTTTTTCATTTTTTGGGTTTTTCTTTATTCTATCTTGATTTCTCATAAATTCATTAGCTTCAATTTGCTCTATTTTATTTTTAAGGAATTATTTTCCTCAGTGAGCTTTTGTACTTTCTTTCCCAACTGGCCAATTTTGCTTGTTAAGACATTCTTCTCTTGATAAGCTTTTTGTATTTCCTTTTCTCTTCTCAATTCTTTCCCTACTATTTCCTCTATCTTTCTTACTTGATTTTTAGAGCCCCTTTTGAAACTCTTTCATGGCCTGTGCCCAATTCTTAGTTAATTCTTGGAGGTTTTAGAAATAGGAGCTTTGACTTTGTTATCATCTTGTGAATGTATATTTTGCGTCTCCTTATCACCATAATAACTTTCAAAAGTCAGACACTTTTTTGGTGTTGTTGTCTATTCATTTTCCTAGATTATTATTCTGCTTTTAACTCATTGTTTAAAGCAGTGCTCTGTTTCCAGGGTGGAGTATGTATTATCCCAAACTTCAAGGGGTTTGCACAGTTATTTTCAGAAATTCCTCTAGGAATCTGACTGTAAGCACTCTTTTCTGCCCTGGAGCTATTAGTTATGTCAGTCCTATCATAGTTGTAAGATCTACTGTGCTGGCCAGGGCTGGAACTCTGCTAACCAGGAACTCTCACCTCTTTGGTGGGATTCTCTCTACTCTCTCTGCTGACCTTCTGAGTCCTCCCTGGTATCTCTGGGCTGAGAGGTCCAGAAGTCTCCAGCAGTGCTGCTGATTCAGAGATCCTGCCATACTGCTTTTGGGATCTGGGATAGATCTGGATTCAGGTCAAGCCTGTGCCAAGATTGTGTGCTGATTCCATAGACTTTTTTCTGCTGACCTTCCAGCTCTTGTTTGATATCTCCAGGTTGAGAGTTCTGTAAGCAACCAGTACTATTGCTGATTCCGAGGCTGGGTCTGGCCAGGAATGTGGATGGGCCCAGGGCTGCATGTTGGATTCCCACTAGTTATATTAATTAATTATTTGGTCATACTCTGAGATCCTTGAAGTAAACATCACATAGTATTCAGAGAAGGCAATAGCAAAATACAAGAGAATATAAAAAAAGAAAAAAAAAAGTCCAAATTTCTTGCAGAAAAATACAAAAGTTGACTACCATAAAAATCTGAATTTAGGGAACAACTCTAAAAAATTGAATAGACAAAGAATTTCACTAAACAGAGACACCTAAGCTACATAGAAGAGAAAAACTCCAAAATATCTTCAAGGAAAACTGCAAAGGAAAACTCAGTTTGGCATAAGTCATTTAGGACTCCTAGAGAAAAGAAACAAGATTATCTGTGTTGTTTTTGTAATGAGTGTGTAACTATATGTGTGCATATATTTGCATATATATGTGAGTATCTACATATTGCATATGCATATTTTTATGTGTGTATACGTGTATGTATATATGTATATTTATATGCATATATTATGGAAAATAATTTTTAATGAAATAAGAGTACTTTATATAAAAGGGAACTGAAAATAAATTAATAAAGGTCTTAACACATGAGGTAAAACATTGCCCAAGTAGCAGATTCCATAATAATTAGTATTAAACAAATCAATGTTAATGATTGAGAGAAAATATATGTATATATACTTTTTAAATCATGGAACATTGGCATATATTTTCAAAAAAGAGCCTACATATCATAATTCAAAAAATCACGAAAGAAAAATTCACTTATCTATTTGAATTGGAGGGCCAAAATTAAAATAGAAAGAATCTTGTTGGGACCTCAAGAAAGATAGCCACACATGAAAAAAAAAAAAATTCAGGAAGCTCTTAGACAAAATTCAGGACTTCTGCTTAAAGAACAATGCAAACAACCAAGAAGAAATCATTAAAACACTAATATACTACATGAATATACTACAACTTAGATCACTTTTTGTGATCTATTTTAATCTAAATTTAATGGCCACCAAAATAAAAAGTGTAGAGTTTGGGATACAATATTGCAAAATAGAAATAGCATAGATGTACAAAATAGATATACAACAAAGAATTACTCAGAAAAGTACTTAATCATTTGAAAAAGGTAAAAAAAAAATAGAACATTAATGAAGAAGAGGACTTGAAAGTGTTTCTAGTGAAAAGACAAGCTAGTAGAAATACTGAAACACCAATTTAGTAAATAAGAAAAACAAACAAATCAAAAATAAAATGTGTGTATGAGTAAGCAGACAAAAATGATAAACAAGGTTGAAGCTTTTACACTGTAATAAGGAGAGATAAATGTGAGCCTGAACTAATATTACAAAGGTTAATAAAAGGTATGAAATGAAACATAAGGCCAATAAGTTTTTTTTTTCCATTTATTTATAAACTTAAAAAGAGAAACAAATGGTAAGGAGAAGATATACAGGAAAAGACAAAGGTGATATAAAAATGAGAAATGGATAAAATTATGCAAAATGCAAACTGAGCATTATAAGATATGTGAAATTAATATTGTCCTCCATAATAATGTCTTTTTTAAAGTATAAAATACTTTTTACAATTTTGATGTAAAATTTTGTTTTATCTTTTTTTTTACAAGAAAGTGAACAACTAAGCCAAATTTTTCCATTAAACATAAATAAGTAAAGCCTTTTCTACAACATGCCAGACAAATTTTTGCTTGAGAACTCCAAGTAATGAGGACTTCTAGAGGAACCACATTATCAATATAATTGATTCTATTCAATAACAGCTTTGTTAGGAAATCATTTTTTTTCTCCTTATCAAGCCTGTTTTCCTCTGGAGCCACTCATTATGTATAGTATTGTTATCAGAGATAAAGCATAAAGAATCAACTCAAAAGTGTCTCATATTCTTTTTTGTGTATGTGTGTGTGTCTCATATTCTTGAGAACAAAACTCATACCTGTTTCTATCAAAGCCTTTTGTTTATCAATTTACATGTACCCATTTTCTTCAACAATTTAACAAATAATATGTTGGGATATGGCAGGTGAGAAGGGATGTAGGATTCAAGGTACAAACCTGCCTTTGCACTTTCTAAATTACTGGACTATCTCAAAAATATTCCTGTGGCTAAGTGACCTTGGGCAAAATGATTTAATCTTCAAGCTACTAAAGATAAAAAAAATAAAAAAAATGATGTGTTAATAACATGCATAAGCCTGTTTGAATTTTCACGAGATGTTTCTTAAAAGCCATTAAAATTACAGTGCTAGAAAACTAACAACAAACTTTAAATCAACCAAAAACAAAAAGGAATAAAAACCTTATATCAGTGAAAATTGTATTTATTATCTAATGTTATAATTTAGTATAAATAGAATCATTTAGTTCCATGAAATAAATTCTGCATTGGGAATCAAGACAGAAGGAAATCTGTAAGGCTCTGTTCAGGCTCTGTAAGGCATTTTATAATATGATATGTGACCTTGGCAAGGTTGACTAATTTTTTCAAACTTAAATTGCAGTATCTATAATATGAAGGGATAGTGGATTAAGTAATATCTGAGATCCTTTTCAGATCTAAACTCTTGTGACCTCCTAGGAAAAATCAGTCATTTTAAACAAATGTATGTGTGTTCAGGGAAGAACAAGATAGTTTGTCAACTGAATGGATGGGATGGACTGTGGCAATGATAGATCACCTGGGTTATGTTGATTTCTAGAGAAAATGTACATCTCACAATTCGCAACTATGTTGACAGCAAATTAATAATATTGTGACTTTAAACTACTTTTATAAAAGGTTGGGGCATGAATATTCCACACTGTCCATTGTCTTCAATTTACTATGCCCTATAAATTCTTCTACTGATAAAATTTCTCAAGGGTCTGGACCACCTTCATTATTAAAGTAGTTTCTTTAACAAAACACTTCATAAAAATTAAGCAGCAAATCATAAATACCTCCCTTTGAGACTAGAGGAACAAACTGTAGAATACATTACTTCTCTAGCCAATCTGGCCATCTGACTGACATGTAATATATTATCTAGTCATATTGCTTTAATTGTATCATATTGTTTAGGCTCCATCTCCCTATCCTTCCTAAGCTTGAATTGCAATGACTAGCAAAGGGCTCTGTCCTACTGATGATTGGTGAAGAAGCTTCCCTATAACTGAAATAGGCTAATTCACCTCTAGTAAGCAACCTGCTACTACATTCTTTCTCTCCCACCACTCCATGCACATCTCTTGAATTGATGCCAGGCAGAGTGGACACATAGTTGTTTTTAGTCTTTTAGATAATGAGCTCAAAACTCCTTAACTCAAATTATCCAATAGTCTTGGGTTCCCATAAACAGAGAATAGAAGCATGTGCCACAACATCCCAGTAATACTGGGTCACTGTATAGGATAAGCCCTGTTAATTGATAATGCCAGCTGTACCCATGTGTTATATTTTATTTCCATATAATATATATATATATATTCCTATTTTATAAAATCAAATTAAAAACTTGAAGGTACCTTAAAAGTGATTTAGTATAGGTATATCCATTTATATCCATAAATTACAGTATTCATTATATCTGTGAAAATGGTTGGAGAAAAATATACATCATTATTTTGCTATTATTATAATCAGTTTAATTTTACATATTTAATAACATTGTTATCCAATTTATATCCATAAATTACAGTATTCATTATATCTGTGAAAATGGTTGGAGAAAAATATACATCATTATTTTGCTATTATTATAATCAGTTTAATTTTACATATTTAATAACATTGTTATAAGAATGTGTCTATATGCTTTGACAGATTGTTAAAGTTGTGAAGATATAACACAGTGATTCTCAAAGTGTGGTGCAGTGAATCCTGGAGGATCTCTGAAATCCTTTCAGAAGGCTTACAAATTCAAATTTAGTTTTTTTTTCTATTTATGATAAATATCTATTATGTAATTCATATAAACAAAAATTCTTTGGACATATTCTCAATAGTTGTTAATACTGTAAAGTTCTAAATATAATAAAGATGACAATACTACCTAAACTAATCTATTTATTTAGTGCTATACCAATCAGACTTCCAAGAAAATATTTTAATGATTTAGAAAAAATAACAACAAAATTCATATGGAACAATAAAAAGTCGAGAATCTCAAGGGAATTAATGAAAAAAAAAATCAAATGAAGGTGGTCTAGCTGTACCTGATCTAAAATTATATTATAAAGCAGCAGTCACCAAAACCATCTGGTATTGGCTTAGAAATAGATTAGTTGATCAGTGGAAAAGGTTAGGTTCACAAGACAGAATAGTCAACTATAGCAATCTAGTGTTTGACAAACCCAAAGATTCTAAATTTTGGGATAAGATTTCATTATTTGATAAAAACTGCTGGGATAACTGGAAATTAGTATGGCAGAAATTAGGCAAGGACCCACACTTAACACCACATACCAAGATAAGATCAAAATGGGTCCATGACCTAGGCATAAAGAACGAGATTATAAATAAATTAGAGGAACATAGGATAGTTTATCTCTCAGACTTGTGGAGGAGAAAGAAATTTGTGACCAAAGATGAACTAGAGACCATTACCGATCACAAAATAGAAAATTTTGATTATATCAAATTAAAAAGCCTTTGTACAAACAGAACGAATGCAAACAAGATTAGTAGGGAAGTAACAAACTGGGAAAACATCTTTACAATTAAAGGTTCTGATAAAGGCCTCATTTCCAAAATATATAGAGAACTGACTCAAATTTATAAAAAATCAAGCCATTCTCCAATTGATAAATGGTCAAAGGATATGAACAGACAATTTTCAGATGAAGAAATTGAAACTATTACCACTCACATGAAAGAGTGTTCCAAATCACTATTGATCAGAGAAATGCAAATTAAGACAACTCTGAGATACCACTACACACCTGTCAGATTGGCTAAGATGACAGGAAAAAATAATGATGAATGTTGGAGGGGATGCGGGAAAACGGGGACACTGATGCATTGTTGGTGGAGTTGTGAATGAATCCAGCCATTCTGGAGAGCGATCTGGAATTATGCCCAAAAAGTTATCAAACTGTGCATACCCTTTGATCCAGCAGTGTTTCTATTGGGCTTATACCCCAAAGAGATACTAAAAAAGGGAAGGGGACCTGTATGTGCCAAAATGTTTGTAGCAGCCCTGTTTGTAGTGGCTAGAAACTGGAAAATGAATGGATGCCCATCAATTGGAGAATGGCTGGGTAAATTGTGGTATATGAATGTTATGGAATATTATTGCTCTGTAAGGAATGACCAGCAGGATGAATACAGAGAGGCTTGGAGAGACCTACATGGACTGATGCTAAGTGAGATGAGCAGAACCAGGAGATCATTATACACTTCGACAACGATATTGTATGAGGATGTATTCTGATGGAAGTGGATTTCTCTGACAAAGAGACTTAACTGAGTTTCATTGGAGAAATGATGGACAGAAACAACTACACCCAAAGAAGGAATACTGGGAAATGAATGTGAACTATTTGCATTTTTGATTTTCTTCCCGAGTTATTTTTACCTTCTGAATCCAATTCTCCCTGTGCAACAAGAGAACTGTTCGGTTCTGCAAATATGTATTGTATCTAGGATATACTGCAACATATTTAACATATATAGGACTGCTTGCCATCCTGGGGGGGGGAGGAGGGAGGGAGGGGAAAAAAATGAAACATAAGTGATTGCAAGGGATAATGTCGTGTAAAAATTATCCTGGCATGGATTCTGTCAATACAAAGTTATTATTAAATAAAATAAAATTTAAAAAAAAATACTGTAAAGCTCTGAGAAAAAAAGTTTGAGACTGTTAAGTATTTAGATTGCTTCATTATCCTTTAATAAAATATAATTTTCATCCTTATCTCTTTTAATTAGATCTATCTTTGCTTTTAACTTGATCTGAGATCAGGATTGGTACCCCTGTTTTTTACTTCATATACACATATACACATTCCACTATGTTTTCCCCTTTCTGGAACTTTTATAATTAAAATGTTCAAAGACATGCAGAATTGAATCAGTATTAATATGATTTTAAATAATACAAAAGATAAGTAGAAAAAAAAATGAGTTAGATGCTTTGTCAAAACCTGATCGTAGAATTAGGGCTGAAACATCAAGAGTAGTCTATCTTTGCTATTTGTCCAATTATATTTAAAACTTTAAGAGAGAAGATGAAAGAAATAAGGCAACAAGAAATTAAAGGACTTGCATAATGTCATACAACACATGTATTTGAAATGAGTTTTAACTATAGTCTTCATTGGTGGCTTCAATGTAGCAACACCTATTTAGTTACACTCTCTTTAATTATACTTTCAATTGACCCTCTCTCAAATCACTGACAGGGTTGAGGTATATCATTTACCCTCAGAGTAGATTATATCATCTGCATAGATGGCTTACAAGAGTGTGGTCAATGAGCATGGTATAACTTCTTAGAGTCACAGGTCAAATTTGAGTGCCAGGTAGACATGAAAGATGGATAAACAGCCCTGAAAAAGGTTTGGCAAGTCAACACTCCAAAACTGTTAGTCACTGATGCTGAGTGAAATGAACAGGACCAGAAGATCATTATATACCTTAACAGCAATACTATATGATAATCAATTCTGATGGATATGGCCCTCTTCAAGAATGAGATGAACCAAATCAGTTCCAATAGGGCAGTAATGAATTGAACCAGCTACACCCAGCAAAAGAACTCTGGAAAATGAGTATGAACCATTACATAGAATTTCCAATCCCTCTATTTTTGTCCACTTGCATTTTTGATTTCCTTCACAGGTTAATTGTATGTTATTTCAAAGTCCAATTCTTTTTGTACAGCAAAATAACTATATGGACATGCATACATATATTGTATTGTAACATATACTTTAACATATTTAACATATATTGGTCAACCTTCCTTCTGGGAGAGGGGGTGGGAAAAAGGAGGGGAAAAATTGGAACAAAAGGTTTGGCAATTGTCAATGCTGAAAAATTACCCATGCATATATCTTGTAAATTAAAAAAAAACTATAATAAAAAAGAAAACAAAATAAAAACAAAAATACTAGTCCTTCATGAACTCTATACATGGGGTGGATGCCATGTCATTTTATCAAGACCTTAATGAACAGATAGGCAGGAGCAAGGATAGCCAACATACTGAAGTGGAAGACCATAGTACATGTACTGTTTAGCTAAAAGATAAAGAATATGAATAGAAGTATATATGGGACAGGTAGAGCCAAGATGGCAGAGAGTACACAGATCTTTGTCTGAACTCTTCCTGCCTTTCCTCAGAATCAACAACAGGACAAGTCTCTGAACTGATTTTGGAGTGACAGAACCCACAAATATTCAAAATGTCAAAAATTTCCAACAGAAGATTGGAAGGACTTCTAGAAAGAACTGTCTCAATCAGGCATGGAATGAGGTGGCCCAGTGCAGGCACAAGGCAAGGATACCCAGAGAGACTCAGAGTGGAGAGGCCTACACAGCTTGGAAAGTCTACTGGGAGGTTCTTAACAAAAATACAGTGGCACTGGCTACTCTATCCTGGTACAGAAGGGAATGGATATGCAGACTAGCTATGAGACCTCCACACAATTACAGAAGGCAAATAGTGAGCTCCTGAAACTCAGCATAACAAGTAAGATTTGTCCATGCCACGTAGCATGGGAAGGAATTGGGCAGCACTGGCCTAAGGGTAGTGTGAAGCCACTGCTTACTGTAAAAGAAGGTTTGTACAATCTCCCCTTTGCATAAGAGCATAAATCTGTAAAAAAATGAGCATAAAAACAAAAAGAGCTGTGACCATAGATAGTTATTAGGGAGAAAGGGAAAAACAGACTTCAAAACCTGAGGACAGTAAAGGCAAAAGATCTGAGGAATCCTCAAAGAGTGATGTGAGTTGCTTTTCAACTCCAAAGGCTCTATTAGAAAATTCAAAAAGCATCTTAAATGAGAGGTGAAATAAAAATGGGAAAAGGAAATGAGAGGTTTGGAAAAGGAAACACAGAAATAGTCTGAGGAAAATCACTCCTTGAAAAAATAGATTTGGCAAAATGGAAAATGAAAACAAACAAATAGAAACAGAGAACAACTCCCTAAAAATAGAATTGGTGAGATGGAAAAAATCCAATGAACAAAACAACTCATTTATAACTTCAATTGACCAAATGCAAAAGAAATTTTAAATAACTGAAAAAAATAATTCACTAAAAATTAGAATTGAACAAATAGAAGTGAATGACTCATTGAGCCATTGAGAATCAGTCAAACAAAATTAAAAGTAAAAAGAAAAAAATAGAATAAAATGTTAAATACCTTCTTTGAGGGGGAAAAACTAATATAGCAAAATCGAGTAAGGAGAGACAATCTAAAAATTATTAGACTACCTGAAAATCATGATGAAAAAAAACTTTAAGACAACATATTTCAAAGAAATCATCAGGGACAACTGTTCTGATTGTCCTAGAACCAGGGAGCAAAACAGCTATTGAAAGAATCCACCAATTACCTCCTGAAAGATACACTAAATTAAAACCCCAAGGAATATTGTTGTTAAATTTAAGAATTATCAGATCAAGGAGAAAATACTATAAGTAACCAGAATGAAATAATTTGAATGTTGAGGAACCCCAATTAGGATTACCCAGGACATAGAGGTTTCCACTTTGAAAGATCAAAAATCCCAGAATATGATATTCTGGAGGGCAAAAGGAGTTTGAACTGCAGTCAAGAATTAACTATTCAGGAAAATTAAGAAAATTCAAAGAAATAGGAGATTTTCATTTATTTTTCATAAACAGATCAGAGCTGAACAGAAAATTTGATTTTCAAAAACAGATCTCAAGAAAAGCATAAAAAGGGGAAAAGGGTACAGAGAACCTTTTTTAAAACATTAAAATATTTATATCCATTATGGGAAAATGATGAGTAACTCTTGAGAACTGTGTCTTTATTAGGGGTATAATTAGAAAGTGAGATGTAATTTGTAATATATAAAAAAAAAGAAAGTAGAGGTGGAAAATGGATTGTCTTTGAAGAAGAGGAAAAAGTAGGTAAAATGTGATCAATTACATCACACAAAGAGGCAAAATAGACCTATTACAATTGAGGGAATTGTGAGAGGGGGATAAACATTATGTAAATCACATCTGATTTGGCTCAAAGAGAGAATATAATATTTAGCTTCACAGAGAAATTCACCCCATAAGGGCATAGGAGGGAAAAGGGGAACGAAAAGGGGATACTAATACAAGGGAGAAGAGAAGTAAAAAGGGAAAGGAAAAAGAGGTAAAAAAAAAAGGGTGGAAAAGTTCTGAAAAAGGAGGATGGATTGAGGGATGTAGAAGTCAGAAGCAAAATAATGGGGAGGAGGAAAAGAGGGAAAAGAAAGAGAAAAGTATAGCTTGAGGAAAATAAGATGATGGGAAATGTGGAGTTAGTAATTTTAACTCTGAATATGAATGAGATGAACTCTTCTATAAAATGCAAATAGATAGTAGACTGGATTAAAAGCTAGAATCCTGAAATATATTGTATATAGAGAGATACAAAAAGAATAAAGGTAAAAGGCTGGAGTAGAATCTATCTAGCTTCAGCAGAAGTGAACATTATAGCAGTGATCTCAGATCAAGCAAAACCAAAAAATAGATCTAATTAAGAGATAAAGAAGGATAAAAAGGGAAACTACATTTTGTTACCATAGAGTAACATATATATGTATGTAAGTATATGTATGTGTGTGTGTGTGTGTGTGTGTGTGTGTGTGTGTAATGAAATAATATCAATACTAAACATAAATGCAACAAGTGGTACACCATCAAAATTCCAAGAGACGAAATTAAGAGAGCTGCAAGAAGAAATAGACAGCAAAATTATACAAATGAGATATTTCAACCTTGCGATATTAGAACTAGATAAACTGAACAACAAAATAAATACGAAAGAAGTTTAAGGGGATAAAATGGAAATTCAGAAAAGGTTTTGGAGGCCTGTGGAGAAAATTGAATGGAGACAGAAAGGAATATAAATTTCTCTCAGTAAAATATGGAATCTACACAAAAATTGACCATGTTTTAGGCCACAAATGCCTCAAAATAAAATGCAGAAAGACAGAACTAATAAATGCATCTTTTTTCAGATTGTGATGCAATAAAAATTACATGCAATAAATTCATGAACAAATAGACCAAAATTAATTGTAAACTAACCATTCTAATCCTAAAGAATGAGTTGATATAATACATCTTTCATCCAAGAGAATGACAATGATAAGACAACATACAAAAAATTATGGGATGAAGATGAAGGAGTTCTTAGGGGACATTGTGTAGCTCTATATACTTACCTGAATAAAACATAGAATGAGAAGATCAATGAATTACACATGCAACTAAAAAAGCTAAAAAAAAGAGATTATATCAGATATCTGTGAGCACATTTCAAAGTTTGTAGCAAACAAATTTATACAAGGCATTCCCTATGCTCACTGGGATTCCTCACTAGGATTCCTTACAATACAGCTCTAGAATCAGGCATGCCCCCGTTTGGTCAAAGAAAACAATACGGCTCAACTTATAATCACAAACACACAATAACTGCTCATTATAAAAGTTTGTTGTCTAAAAGAAATCTAGTTGAAAAGTAATTCATAATGTCATAATATGACATAAAAACATATCAAAATGATGCAGTATAGATATGACAAGTATTTTCATATTGAGTTTATATATTTGACATTATATAATTTGACAAATACTAAACTGAATTGTTACTGGTGTTATTATGGGCCAGAACTTGAAACAAGGTGCTAAGTCAGTGGAATTGATAGAGATAATAGTTACCTAATTTAGCAGGGTGCTTAACAGTTCTCTTGTTCAGTACATGTAATTAGTATTTACTATAGTTCTACAAGATTCACACCTTTTATAAGAGAAAATATATAAGCTAGGAGCCTCAGACAGGATTCAGACAGGGAGATTCAGAAACCAGAGAAAGCAGGCAGGAGCTCAAGCTCTCAGAACCAAGGCCAGACTGAAAGGCTCTCCAGAAAGCTGCCCAACCCCAGGAAAGAGATAATAAAGGATTTGGACTATAAGAAAGCTAATGGGCTGCAGGAAAGGAGACAAGACTAGGAAAGAGACAATAAAAGATCTGGACTTTAATCCCTGGCTGCACTTGTGGGGATTACTGAACTGAAATGAAGGTTGCCTCCAGAGAACCCAAGAAAACCTCAACAAAGAATATTACATTTTAGAGAAGAATAATACAGTGGTGTATCCTTTTTAAGTGATATTTACCCAATCTTAACCCAAGGGTTTCCATCCTAAGTCCCAAATACATTGTAACAGGAGACAGACACTGGATAATTTGGGATTCATTAACCAACCAGTTTCACTTCCTCCCCAAACCAATGGGGCCCAAAGTATTTTAGAGCCAGTGATGATCTCATCTTTTAAAACTGCTTTCTGCTGAGAATTGGTATAGAACTTCATCTTTCTACAGGGTCCCATATTTTACAAAGAAGGAGTAGTTAGCTGCAACTGATTAAAGCACCCAATGGATTGATTCATATCTTTGAACTTGGTCATTGAAGCTTTAAGTGACCAAACTCTAGAACTAAAAAATAAATTTAACAAATAGAGGTTAAGGTAGCCTGAGGTAAGGACTTCTATAAGATATAGAGAGGCCAGTATAGATTGACCAGGAGCTTTTCACATGAGGAAATATGTTTGTGTCACAGAACACATAATAAAAACAAATATCAAAGATATTGGTTTCAATAAACAATAAAATAACATTTAGGTCTTACAGACAGTTGTGTTAATTGTTCTTACATCATTCTGGAAACCTTTAAGGACCTTATTTTATGCAGTCAAAAACATCTAGTAACAGATAGATGACTAGATCAAATACTTATTCACCTAATTATTTAGGATATAATAATTATTTATTTTCAGATTGAAAACAGCAAGATATTACATATTTGAATTGTGCTCTGGTTTTTATTGAACCTTTGCTCTGATTATAGAAATTTACTATGGGAGAAAAACAAAACAGGCATGATTATAATATCATCAAAACAGGTCCTTTAGGCCTCAGGTTTAGAGCACACACATGACAGGGTAAAGTATCTTTAGTACAGTTTGATTACCAATTGTACAGTAACAATTCCACCTTATAGCTAGACTCAGGAATAATTAGGTGGGTTGTTAATCAAAGAAACACAAATGGGAAACTTAGTCAGAATGTTTCTGTAATGGGCTGAGGCTTGAGTTGATGCACTGAGGTCCCAAACACATGAGGCTAAATAGTAATTGGACCATAATCTATTAATATATAAGCTTGGAGAAAGAATGGCCCCCGCCCACTCTTTGTGCAAGTCCTGATGTGTTGTATAGGAAATGATGATTTTGGTGGGTGGAGGCAGGGGAGTGGAAAAGGAAGGGGAAGGAGAGACTTTTGGTATTGCCATTGCCATGGTTTGCTCAGCTCTGATCTCTCTCTGTTAGCTGGCTTCCTGTCGCAACTGCCCATATTGCTATCGCAATCTTTCTTGCCTATATTTGCTATCGCAATCCGTATTCATCTCTTCACTTCAATAAATATTGAAGATTTTTCCCTTAACCTGAATTCCTGACTCCAGCTGATTTTAAATACGCGGTCATTACGTTTCCATCTTGAGCAAGGCTGTTTTCCCAACTTTTGTCCAGATACAGACCTCAACCTGTAACAATTCAGAATCACATTTCTCTGAGTAGCTTATGGTATATTCTTCAAATGATAGATTATTGACTTTATAATTCATCAGACAATCATTCCAAAATGTAAACATCATTAGTTACAGTCTCAAGAGATTTCATCTCAATTTCCAGTTTCGCCAAATATGCACAATGGTTTGTAATACACACACACACACACACACACACACACATACATATATGTATGTATGTATGTATACACATACACACACATATATGTATATCCAAACTTACAAACCATTGTGCATAATATAATATATATGTGTGCCTGCAGGATACAGCTAAAGCTAAGTGTAGGGATATCAGATAAAAATTCTGCTCTAGGTACTTCAAGAAAGGTATATATAATATCCATTAAACAAGGAGATCATTATGCATTTGAATAAATATTAAATAATTTTGCTGAAGACAGATGGAGACCTTGGTAGAAGTAATCATTTTCAGGGAACTGCAAGTTCTAACAAACCTCTTAAAAGTTCCTTGCATTGCTAAGTAGAAGAATCTTTGATATGACATCACAAATGACTGTGTCTTATAACAGCCAAACTTGAAAAATAAGAAACAAATATTCAGTTATTAAGACTGTGCAAACATGAGCCATTCTTTGAAACAATAGGAGCAATTTTTTGTCAAAATAATTTCATTTAACCAGCAGGGGGTCCAGAGTAGGGGCTGTGTTCTAGTGTACTTCCACTATTCTGTAAAGGATTAGTGAGAAAGGGCTCAAGTCAGGGCATCCAAAAATTATTCCCTCATATTCCAACTGATTTAAATTAAATTATGAAGCCATGCAATTTTTAATTCCCAATTCCAGATAACTTCCAAATAAAAATTTAAACAAACATTTTCAGGAATAATAGCCAAATCATTACCTGTATTTTCTTATTTGTATGGAAATTTCATTTTCTATATCAAAATTACAATCCAATTACGTTACACTAGTTTTAAGTTTTAAAATCCTAACTTGACAAAACAAAACTTAAAGATTGCATAATAAAAAAAGAATACTTTATACAAATGTTCCCATCAAGGTGACTAAGTTATCAGAGAGTCTTGCTTAAATATAGTCAAAATTCCGGTAGTAACATTTCAATATTTGCATGGAAATTTCTAAGATCTTGTGGTTAAGATAAATAACTTAACAATTGTAGAACACACCAGTTAAAAGTGATTGTATTATACAATTGCAATCATAAGAGATTCATCATAGAAAATTCACAACTCATTTTAATATCTAATGATATACTTTAAGCTCCACATTCCTAGTGTAAAAGCCAATCACTAGACATTGTTTCAACCTGTTTTCTTTGTTCTCTAATGCCTCCTTGTGTTTGCCATAGGTTCTAATCAGCATACCCAGATTGTATGTTTTTGTTTTCATATATTCTTGTTATGTTCATATTTTTTCCTTAGTTACTTTATATAAAAGTTTTAAAATTTGCTTCAAATGGGGAATAATCAAATAGCCTAATAAATTTCTAGGCTTTCCTTTTATTTTTGGATATGTCAAAGTCTTATATCTTTTGTCTAGCCTGGGGTAAAATTTCTCTTTGGCCTTTATTCAATAGTTTTCCTAAAAATGTTACCGTTTGAGCTGGCAGGTTAATCTCCCATCCTTTAGAATTCATATGTTCTATTGTTTAATATAAATGTGTTTGTACTATTTCTCCAGTTTGAATTTGAATTAATATATCTTCAATTTAAGGTGAGATCAATGCCTCAGGGAATGAAAGTTCAGCTATTATATTATCACTTACAGTAAGGTTAAGTAAGTATCCCTGAGGCAATCTGGTTAAAGTGTATTGACTTCCTAATGAAGTAAATGCAAATTGGTCCCATTGTGTGGGATCAACAACAATAGTAAAAACAGCATTAACTAGTATCACTGAACACCACTGGTCTAAATTTGTAGGCATACTCTCTATTATTGGAATAATACCAGGAATGGACTAACTATTTAATTTTCTGTAATCAACAATCATTCCCTTGTCCCATCAGATTTCCTATTCCCAGTTAGGATTATTTCATTCAGCAGTAGTAGGTACTGATACTTCTGCAGCCACATGTTCCTTTATAGTATTTGTAATCCCTTCCTGTTATCCAGAAATTCTATATTGTTTTAGTTGTATAATCTTAATAGTCCTAGGTAAAACAACACCTTTCCCACTAGCACAGTTGATATATTCATTCTTTCCACAGCAAACGGATATTTTCATTCAGGAGGATAGCAACTATTACCACTGTATATCCCCTCTTTAGTAACTGTCCAATTTCCATAGTTATTTTTGATTGTTAGGCATAAATATATTTTCCACCAAGACTAATTATAGTAATAGGCATTCCAAATTTATATTTTAATGGGTTACCATATCTCTGCTCTGGTGATCAATTAAAGCCTTTGTTTAGTGGTGGGTGGATCAGTTTTTCCAAAAGAAATTACAGGAATGTGGGAGTTGTATAATCTTTCTTCCATACTTCATTAATCAAGGCTTGGTCCTTTCTCTAATCTCAAAGATGTGTCATTTTAAATTGTTCTGAATCAGTGTATAAATTGGAGTGCATAGGGGAAGACTGAGGGGCTGAGACAAGACTTCCTTCCCTCCTATTGTGATTTTGCCATTCTTTTTATATCTTAGTCTATTCCTCTGTGGTATTTTGTTTATCATCTCCTTCTGGAACCCTGAGCTTGGTAGTGTAGTAAATAAAGTGATCATTGACATTTGCCCTTCCTTGATGCATGAATTAGTCTTATTCTTATTTTCTTTATTCCCTGTACCAGTATCTTGCCATTTATTAGTACTGCCCTCCAAATCACCTAATTGAGTGATTTTGTCAAGGACTTTCCTTAAGGGACATCCTGATTCTCCTAATAACAAAGTAAGCATGGCTTACTCTAAGCATGGCTTAGAGGCCTTCCTAATATGGTAACCCAACAAAATATAAAATCTGAAACTCCTATAACTAGATCAATTCTGATGGATGTGACTCCATGGATGTAACAATGGATGGATGTAAGTATGAAGTTATTCAGGCCAATTCTAATGGATTTATGATGGACAGAGCCATTTGCTTTCAGAAAGAGGACTGTGGGAGCTGAATGTGGTTCATAACATAGTATTGTTGTCTTCCTTGTTGTTTGCTTGCTTTTTGTTTTCTTCCTCATCTTTTCCTTTTAATCTGATTTTTCTTGTGCAGCATGATGATGGTGGAAACATGTAGAGAAGAATTGTACATGTTTAATATCTATTGGATTGCTTGCTTTTAGGGGAGGGAGTTGGGAGAAGGGAGAGAAAAAAATTGTAACACAAGATGTTTGCATAAATTTTGAAAGTAAAAATAACTATTAGTTTTTAAATAAATAAGACAGGCAGGTAAAGATAAAAAAGAAATAATGTATGGAATAACTGACCATGCCACTGTTGTAAAAGAGTAGAAGACTTAAATGTACTACCAAGGATTTAGAAAAGAATTTGACAACAATTTTATATTTGAATTGAATAAGGAAAGGTAGAGAATCAGGCATATGGATAAGGAATCATTGAAGCAATGAAGGTAAGAGGTTTTTAATGTACCTTGAAATTGCAGTGAAAGAAGAAGATGGAGATTGTAGAGGGCCAGGACTAAATGTTTTGAACTGTGTGCCCTTACAGGTCTCAAATAATACCTGAACAATATTCTTCCTGTACATGGACTTATTCAGTACTGGCCTTCTATAGGAGATACATTTGAAAGATACTATATCAGAGATTGCAGAAATACTATGAAAGTAAAAATTAACATGAAAGCAACTGATGAGACATAGGAAATCACTGATAAAAAAAAATCATAGGTTTAATGATTAATATGAAATCCTGGAAAATAGTAGTGCCAATAACAGATATAGGAAAGTCAGAAGTTAGAGCAGAATTATTAGACAAGAAAAATTTGATTTGGACATGTTGAAAATTAAGTGCTGTTCAGGCATCTGTGGAAAGATCCAAAAGCAAAGATAAGGCTATAAAGTATGGTAGAAAATTTTTTAAGAATGGAAATAAAAATTTTGTGATTTGGTGGTTAGCTAAATGGGGTGAGAGTAATTGGGAAAAGAAAGATGGCATAAGAGAAAGAGAGAGAGAAAGAAACAGGGAGAAAGAGAGAGAGAGAGAGCAACAGAGACAGAGAAAGAGAGAGAGACAGAGACAGACAGACAGAGAGAGAGAGAGAGAGAGACAGACAGAGAGAGAGAAAGAGAGAGAGAGAAAGAGAGAGAGAGAGAGAGAGGAAATCTCCAAATAAAATTGGGGAGAGATAAAGTATCAGGTTAAAAAAAAAGAGGAAAAAAGCATTTGAAGAGTGAAGTGCCTTAGAAAGACACGGATAAAGGAAATGTTCATATACGTCCTTTTCCTTTTTTTAATATTTTTTGGATATTAGATCTAGTAGTAGTATTTCTAAGTCAAAATATACATGATTACATAGTTTTATAGGTCTTTGGACAAAGTTTCAAATTATTCTTCAGAATTGTTGAATCAGTTTACAACTTCACAAATGATGCATTAATGTCTCATTTTTCCACTTCTCTCTACCATTTGTAATTTTATTTCTTTGTCCTATTAGTCAATCTAATAGGTAGGAGGTAATATGTAAAAAAAAAATTAAAAAAAAGTAATGCTTTCCTCCAATCAATAGTGGATTAGAGCACTTTTTCATATGGCTAAACATAGTTTTAATTACTTAATCTAAAATATTCATATATTTTTATCATTTATGAATTGGGAAATGGCTCTTATTTTTATAAATCTGACACCTCTTTATGTGTTTGAAAAATGAAATCTTTATCAGATAAATTTGCTTCATTTTTTCACGCTTACTATTAGTAACTATTTTCCTCCATCATAATTCCCCTCATTTATTATATTTTTGCTCCTTTCACTCTGTCCCTCCTCAAAAGTGTTTTGCTTTTGTCTACCCCTTTTCCCAACCTGCCCTTCCTTTTATCACTATACCTCTTCTTATTCCCTTTCCTTCCTACCTACCTGAAGGGTAAGAAACATTTTTTCTTCCAATTACATATATGTAATTTCTTCTCTAAGACAAATCTGATGAGAGTAAGGTTCCCTAACTCTCTTTTACTCTCTTGTCTTCTTCCTACATTGTAAAAAGTTTTTCTAGCCCCTTTTACATGAGACAGTTTACTGTATTCTGCATATCTCTTTCCCAAGTTTTCAGTATATTTCTCCCCTGTCCCACTTACTTTCATTTTTTTAAATTTAAAGATATTATCCTTTCTTATTCAACTCATACATGTATCCCACTCCCTTTTTTAAATTTAGATTATTTAACTTCCAGTTGGTTTTTAGTCTGTTTCTCTGCCCTTTTATCGAACATAATTTTTATTGCTTTGTGGTCTGAAAAGGAAACATTTACTATTCTACCTTTCTGCATATTATTATGAGGTTTTTATGTCCTAATATGGGGTCAATTTGTGTGTAGGTGGCATGTACTGCTAAGAAAAAAGTATATTCCTTTCTCTCCCTATTCAATTTTCTCCTGAGTTCTATCATATCTAAATTTTCCATGATTTTATTAACTTCCCTAGTTTCCTTCTTCTTTATTTTCTAGAAGTTTAAGTTCCCAAACTAATATAGGTTTGCTGTCTATTTCTTCCTATAACTGGCTTAAAATCATCTCAAAGAATTTGGCTGCTCTACCACTTGGCACATATACATTTATTGTGATTAGTATGTTATTGTTTACAGTACTGTTTATCAAAATGTTCCTTCCTTCTTTATCTTTTTAAATTATATCTATTTTTATTTCTGTTTTTTTTTTGAATTCAGACTTTTTATCCATACTTTTTTTTTCACTTCAGTTGAAGCATAATAAATTCTGTTTCAGCCTTTTATCTTTACTCTGTATATGTCTCTCTGTGTCAAATGTGTTTCTTGTAAGCAACATATTGTAGGATTTTTGTTTTTTAATCTGCTCTGCTAGTTGCTGCTGTTTTATGGGAGATTTCATCCCATTGACATTCAAAGTTATGAATGCAATTCTGCATTTCCCTCCATTCTATTTTCTCCCCATATATACTTTTGTTCTCTCTCTCCACCTTGTCCTTAATAGTGTTTTTCCCCTTCCATCCACTACCTTATCTGTTATCATCTTTCCACCTTTTCTTACCTTTTCCCCAGTCTTTTCCCCTCTCCTATCCCTCCCTTTTCTTTCCTCTCTCTCCTTCTACTTTTTTATAGAGTAAGAGAAATTTCTATACCCAACTGAATGAACATGTTATTACCTCTTAGAGTCAAAAGTCATAAGATCAAGCTTCAGGCAATGCTCATCGCCCTCCATTCTTTCCCTAGATTGTAATAGGTATTTTGTGCCTCTTCATGTGATGTAATTTGTCCCATTTTACATCTCTTTTTTTCTTCTTCCAGTATACACCATTTCTGATCCCTTAATGTCTTTTTCTTTTATATTATCACATAAAAGTTCAGTCACAACCATATCCTCCAATTATATGATACTCCCAGTAATAGATACAGTTCTCAAAATTTACAGCTATCATTTTCTCATTTAAGGACATAAACAGTTTAACCTTTAAATAATATATATATATATTATTTATATTATATATATATAATATATATATATATATGTCTCTTTGTTTACCTTACTATGTTTCTCTTGAATCCTGTGTTTATAGATTACATTTTCTGTTTAGTTCTTATTTTTTCAGTCTCATTTCATTGAAGATCCATTGCCTCCCTTGATAGATGATGGTGAATCTTGCTGTTCAGTAAATTCCCAGGTGAATAACTGCCTTACTCTGTCATCTGGGATCTGTCTGAGGAAGTCAAGTTTCCTTGACTTTAGGCTCAGAACACTATACAACATTGGTGCTTTATAACCTATATGCAATATTTTTAGTCCCTCAAGTCATATTACACATTAGCTTCTGATTGAGTAGGTTATTTTCTAGCTATTCTAGCATTTATGAATTAAGAATATTTGAAAGTACTTTACTGTGAATAATATTTTCCAGGAGTGGATAGTGAATTAGTGATAAATAACCAATTCATGATTTTTGTATTCAAAATATACCTTTTTGGGGGAAGGGAACAAATAACATAATTTACCTTAACCAATGTTATGAGAAGAAATTAACTTGTAAGGACAAAAATTGTTTAAAAATAGTACAGTGTATGTAGTTATCTCTATCCCTATGTTTAGCCATGTCCTATTGACTTTGCCTCTGGCATTCTTTCAAAGTTAAGCTATAAAGTGACCCAGTATATTCACTCCATGTCTAATAACTCCAGAGTGATGCACTTTTCAACCTACCTCAACTTAAAATTATCCTTTCAATCTTAAATTGTTCTACAGTCAAATGGGCTTAATTAAAGGGTCATATATTATAAGAACAAGGTATACCTTTTTGGCTACTGTTCCAGAGAAAATTGACCTTCTCCAAATGATCTAGCCTCTTTTCCTTTTCTACTAGAAACAGAAAACACTAGCTTTTAATATGTCTGTTAAAAGTTGGAAGATGCGGGGGAGGCAAAATAAAAAAGCATCTCCTTCCTCATTGCAAAGAATGATGTAAATACACTCATGGTAATTGGATCTTAGATTTAAGGAACAGAGATTTTTGTTCAAAATCATAGGGAAGTTTATGTATTTATAATTTGTTGACATTTAAACAAAAAGTATCTTGAAAATGTGTGTCAATCTAGGACATTGCCACCTATTCTGTCATAGTGATGGGACATGCCAAGCATAAATGTAGTCCAAACAAGAAATTGAACTTTTCCCACAACATTGCCAATGGTAGTTCTAAATAATGGACAGGATTGAATCCTGTCTGTAAAAGAGTAAAGAAGGGAATAAAATGTTTTTTTTTTTGTTTGTTTATTTTTTACCAGTGAATGCTTTCTAATATATATATATACATACCAATCATGAGTAAGTTCAGTTGGAATACATGCAAAAAATGGTCCACTTTCATGTGCAGGTGACAGCCATATTTTCACCAGTTGCTATCTATTTATATTTATCCCTCACCCTTCACATAACAGAAGGAGCAATCCAGATTAGCACTGTTCAGACTTCATCTGTTAATACACCACTATACATATGATGGAGCTTGAGTTTCATTTAAGAGCAAATCTATTTTATTTCTCTAAATTTTCTATCAACTCCTCCCCCAAAGTCCTTTGAAACTTCTCCTAAGATTTATGATGCCAATAAATAAGAGTGTACATTTATTCATTAATTATGATGTCTATTTAAACCACCATGGTACAAGCTACTGTTGCATAGACTGAGTATTAAAAATATTTCTATTGTGAATAATAGTACTTTTGTGCAAAAAAAGAGAGGGAAGGATGGGTTTTCTGCTGGAAGTAAAATAATTGATTGGGAAATAATATTCATTTATATTTCTAAACTTTTATATCAATTTTATATTTGGGTCCTCTTCTCTGGACTTAACTAGTAAGTAGGTATTTGTTTCATGTTTACACTTCAAATTTCTCAATATTTGGATAGTTTATATGGCTATTGTAAATTATAGTTTTTTTTACTTGCATGTTTGTATTTTTCTATTTATATATATATTGGTATCTGTATATACATATATGAATTAGGTTTATAAACACTTGTTATATTCTCAATGTGTAAGATAAAACAGTCCTTAAGTAAGATTTCATTTAATTCTATTCTATCATACTATTTTCCTCTATAGGGTGAAGGGCAGAGAGTAGACCCTGTTGAAAAAAATAATTTTCCATAAGAGAAAACTGCCAGAGAAATCAAGTTAAAATGGGAATTCAAGGTTCTTTTAATTCCTTTGGACATTATCTAGAGATGTTAGATAGATTTCACTTAGTACTCAAGAATATAATCATATTTGGAAAAAAAAAATCAATTACTCTAGCTAAAATAAAGATATGCCTAGTGTTCTGCTGTTATTGTAGTGAGCTTATGATCATTGAATCTCTTTTCTATCAGGACAATGCATTTCATAAACCTAGGAGAAGAAAAAGTTAGAATGTATGAATGTATGAATGCAATTTCCTAAAGTCCTCCTAATATCAATAGGTCTATGGACTTTAAGATGAAAAAGGAAAGGAAGATATGAAGAAACAGAATCTGAGTAAATTTCAAGAGGATCTATCTCTGTGTTTTTATTTGATTTTATTTTGCAGTTGTTTGGTGTAGAAGCTTCCTATTCCACAAACAATACAGGACAATGATATTGAATAGATAATAATATGCCAGATCCTGACATACAGAAAAGTAAAGTGATTTCCTAATGGCAGATATAATAATTAACTAGAGACCTATGTAATTTCCATAAGTGATAGCCAAATATCCATTGTTGATCTTATTGAAAAAGTATCAGATACTAGTTTGGGTATAACCCCCATATAATTTTAAATTATTAAAATATTTTGGCTATTTCCCATTTAATTGTCAGGAGAGCAAAATATAAATCTAGATGGGGAAGTTCCACATCAAATTTTGAAAAATAATACTCATTTCTATCTTATATTAAGAAGACAGTATCTAAAAATTTGACCCATCCATCACATATAATTAAGAATGTATATTTTTATTTATATGTCTGCAACTTTAGAAATGGTTGTTATGATTAACCTTTAAAATGCTAATTGTTGAGATCCTGATTCGATTCCTGTTATGGGCCAGAACTTGAAACAAGGTGCTAAGTCATTGGAATTGACAAAAACAATGCTTATGTACTTGGTACACACGTTTGGAGTTCACACCTTTGGGAGACTTCACACATTGGTTCACACATTAGAGTTCACATCTTTAAGAGAGCATATATAAGGGGGAGCCCACTAAAGGGCAAGGAACTAGAGACTTCAGGAGATTCACAAGTCAGAAACCTACTAGCCCACTCTCTGGGAGGCGGAGTCAGATTAATTCCACCTTTGTGCTGGCTGGAGGCTTTGGATTCAGAGGGAGCTAGAGGCTGAAGCTGGAAGAAAGGCCCTTCTTAGGCAATTTGTGTAAAGTTTTGTGGCACAAATAATTTATTTGTTGTGTTATTCTAAATGTAGTGAGACAAGAACAAAATATTCTTGTTTTTATATACAATAAATAAAGGTGAAAACACTATGTTGTGATCCATTATCAGTCCCCACAGTGAGCTCTTTCTGAATGCAGATGACTGTCTTCATCACACATCTATTGGAATTGGCTTGAATCATTGCATTGTTGAAAATAGCCAAGTAGATCATACTTGATCATCACATAATATTCTTTCTCTGTTCAATGTCCTCTTGATTCTACTCACTTCACTTAGAATCAGTTCACTTAGAATCATCTCCAGACCGTTCTGAAATCATCCTGCTGATCATTTATTATAAAACAGTAATATCCCATTATAATTATATACCATTTCCCAAATGATGGGCATCTACTCAATTTGCAATTCCTTGACACCCTAAAAAGGCCTGCTACAAACATTTTGCACATGTGGGACTTTTCCCTTTTTTCTAATCTCTTTGGGATATATACTCCAAAGAGATACTACTGGATCAAAGAATATACATACTTTATTAGCCCTTTGGGCATAGCTCCACATTCCTCTCCAAAATGGATGTATCAGTTGAGCACTATTTATTGCTCTAGTTTTTCTATGTCTCCTCCAACATTTATCTTTTCCTGTCATCTTTGACAATCTGAGAGGTTTCTCAGGGTTGTCTTAAATTGTATTTCTCTGCTCAATACTGACTTAGTGCATTTTTTTCATATGGCTAGAAATGGTTTTAGTTTCTTCATCTCAAAATTTTCTTATATCCTTTGACCATTTATCAAGTGGAGGGAGAAGGGCTTTTACTCTTATAAATTTAAGACAATTCTCTATGTTTTGGAAATGTAGCTTTTATCAGAACCTTTGAATATAAAATTTTCTCCACTTTTCTGCTTTCATTCTAATCTTATCTGCATTGCTTTTGTTTGTATAAAATCTTTTTAAATTTAAATCAAAACTGTTGATTTTGCCTTTCCCAATATTCTATAGTTCTTCTTCAGCCATAAATTCCTTTTTCCTTCACAGGTCTGAGAAGTAGAATGTCCCTTGTTCTCCTAATTTGCTTATAATATCATCCTTTGGATCTAAATCAGGAAACCATTTTGATCTTATCTTGATATATGGTATAAGGTGTTGGTCAATGTCTAGTTTCTGCCATACTATTTTTCAATTTCCTCAACAATCTTTGTCAAACAGTGAGCTCTTATCCCAGAATCTGGAGTCATTAGGCTTATCAAACACTAGATTACTATTCTCATTGACTATTGTGTTTTGTGAACCTAACCTATTCTATGTATCAATCACTCCATTTCTTGGCTAGTATCAAATAATTTTGATGACAGCTGCTTCATAATATATTTTTAGGTATAGTAAAGCTAAGCCACTTTTATTTGCATTATTTTTCATTAATTCCCTTGAAATTCTTGGCCTTTTTTTCTTCTTTGTTGTCATTTTTTATATATATATAATTAAATTCTTGGTTGTTCAATGGCATGGCATTGAAAAAGTAAATTAATTTAGGTAGAATTGTAATTTTTATCATATTAGCTCAACCTAACCACGTGCACTTGATATTCTTCCAAATGTTTACATGTAATGTTATTTTGTCATTGTATTCATATAGTTCCTGACTTTGTCTAGGCAGATAAATGGCCAAATATTTTATATTAACTACAATTATTTAAAATGAAATTTCTCTTTGTATCTCTTGCTTCTGGTAATATATAAATATGATAATATATAATATTTTGGTAATATATAAAATGTGATGATTCATGTGGATTTATTTTGTAGCCTTCAAAATTGTGAATTGTTTCTGGTAGTTTTTTAGCTGATTGTCTAGGATTCTCTAAGCACCTTCATATCATCTGCAAAGAGTGAGAATTTGATTTCCTCATTACCTACTATAGTTATTTTTTCCCATTGATAAAGCTAACAATTTTAATAAAATATTGAATAGTAATGGCAATAATGGGTAATCTTATATCACTCCTAATCTTATTGGGAATAGTTCTGGTTTATCCCCATTACATATGATGTTTACTGATGGCTTTAAATAGATGCTATTGATCATTTTAAGGAAAACTATATTTATTCTTATATTTTCTAGTGGTTTTAATATGAATGGTGATTGAATTTTTATTATAGCTTTTTATTTACAAAACATATGTATAATTTTTCAACATTGACTCTTCCAAAATCTTCTCTTCCAACTTCCTTCCTTTTCTCCACCTCCTCTTGTAGATGGCAGGTAATCCAATACATACGAAATATGTTAAAGTTTAAAATACATTAAATCTGAAATATATATACATATTTATACAGTTATCTAGCTGCAGAAGAAAAATCAGATCTAGAAAGAAAAAAAAAACTGAGAAGGAAAACAACAAAAAAAAAATAATAGAAAGAATGGAAATGCTGTGTCCTGATCCACACTCCCCATAGTTCTCTCTCTGGGTGTAGCTGACTCTCTTCATTGCTAAACAATTGAAATTTGTTTAAATCATCTCATTGTTGAAAGGAGCCACTTCCATAAGAATTGATCATTTTAAAATTGTGTTGCTGTGCAAAATTATCTCCTGTTTCTGCTCATATTACTTAGCATTGGTTCATATAAGTCTATCCAGACCTTTCTGAAATGATCCTGCTGGTCATTTCTTACAGAACAATAATATTCCATAATATTCATAAATCATAATTTATTCAGCCATTCTCCAATTGATGGGCATGTATTCAGTTTCCAGTTTCTAGCCACTACAAAAGAGTTGCCACACATATTTTTTGCACATGTGGGTCCCTTTCTCTCCTTTAAAATCTCTTTGGGATATAAGCCCAGTAGTAACACTGCTAAGTAAAAGTGTATACACAGTTTGATAACTTTTTGAGTATAGTTCCAAATTGCTTTCCAGAATGGCTGGATCAATTCACAGTTTCTCCAACAATGTATCAATGTTCCAATTTTCCCACCCCTCCTCCAACATTCATCATCTTTTCCTATCATCTTAGCCAATCTAATAGGGGTGTAATGGTATCTCAGAGTTGTCTTAATTTGCATTTCTTTATCAATAATGATTTGGAGCACCTTTTCATATGACTAGAAATAGTTTAAATTTATTCATCTTAAAATTGTCTGTTTCATATCCTTTGATCATTTGTCAATTGGAGAATGGCTTGTTTTATCATACATTTGAGTCAATTCTCTATATATTTTGAAAATGAGGCTTTTATCAGAACATTTGAATGTAAAGATATTTCCCAGTTTTTTGTTTCCCTTTTAATCTTGTTTGCATTAATTTTGTTTGTAAAAAATTTTAAACTTAATATAATTACAATTGGCAATTTTGTGCTCAATAACAAACTCTAGTACTTCTCTGGTTACAAATTCCTTCTTCCTCCACAGGTCTGAGAAGTAAACTATCCTATGTACTTCCAATATATTTATAATCTCATTCTTTATGTCTAGATCATGAACTCATTTTGATCTTATCTTGGTATATGGTATTAAATGTGGATCAATGCCTAGTTTCTGCAATACTAGTTTTCAATTTTCCCAACTGTTTTTGTCAAATAGTGAATTCTCATCCCAAAAGCTGGAGTCTTTCTTTGGCTTTGTCGAAGCCAAAGAGTAGATAGCTATAGTTATTGAGTGTTTTGTCCTGTGAGACTAACCTATTCCATTGATCAACTAGTCTATCTCTTAGCCAGTAACAAATGGTTTTTATAACTGGTATTTTATAATATAGATTTAGATCTGGTACATCTAGACCACCTTGATTTGCTTTTCTCTTCATTAATTGCTTTGGAATTCTTGCCATTTTGTTCTTCCAGATGAATTTTATTGTTATTTATTCTAGGTCAGTAAAATAGTTTCTTTGGAATTCGATGGGTATAGCATTAAATAAATAGATTAGTTAAGGGTGTATTGTCATCTTTATTATATTCCCTCAACCTATCCACAAGTACTTGATATTTTTTTTCAATTGCTTAGATCTAACTTTATTTGTGTGGTAAGTGCTTTATAGTTTTGCTTATATAGTTTATGACTTTCCCTTCCAAGATAAATTCCTAAATATTTTATATTATGAACAGTTATTTTAAATGGAATTTATCTTTGTGTCTCTTGCTGTTGGATTTTGTTAGTGTTGTATAAGAATGCTGATGATTTATGTGGGTTTATTTTGTATCTTACAACTTTGCTAAAGTTGTGGATTATTTTCTAACAACTTTTTAGTAGAATCTCTAGGCTTCTCTAAGTATATCATCATATCATCTGCCAAGAGTGTTAATTTGGTTTCCTCATTACTTATTCTAATTCCTTTAATCTGTTTTTCATCTCATATTGCCACAGCTAGCATTTCTAATACAATATTGAATGGTAAGCTTTAAAATGGGCAACCTTGTTGTTTGAAAAACCCAAGGACCCCAGTTTTGGGGATAAGAATGCATTATTTGACAAAACTTGCTGGGAAAATTGGAAATTAGTATGGCAGAAACTAGGCATTCACCCACACTTAACACCATATACCAAGATAAAGTCAAAATGGGTTAATGACCTAGGTATAAAGAATGAGATTATAAATAAATTGGAAGAGCCTAGGATAGTTTACCTCTCAGACCTCTGAAAGAGGAAGGAATTTATGACCAAAGAAGAATTGGAGATCATTATTGATTACAAAATTTTGATTATATCAAATTGAAAAGTTTTTGTACAAACAAAACTAATGCAGACAAGATTAAAAGGGAAACAATAAATTGGGAAAACATTTTTATAGTCAAAGCTTCTGAAAAAGGCTTCATTTCCAAAATATATAGAGAATTGACTCTGATTTATAAGAAATCAAGCCATTCTCCAATTGATAAATGGTCAAAGGATATGAACAAACAATTCTCAGACAAAGAAATTGAAACTATTTCTAGTCATGAAAATATGCTCCAAATCATTATTAATCAGAGAAATGCAATTTAAGATAACTCTGAGATACCACTACATACCTGTTAGATTGGGTAGAATGACAGGGAAAGGTAATGCGGAATTTTGGAGGGCATGTGGGAAAACAGGGACACTAATACATTGTTGCTGGAATTGTGAACACATCCAGCCATTCTGGAGAGCAATTTGGAACTATGCTCAAAAAGTTATCAAACTGTCTATACCCTTTGATCCAGCAGTGTTTCTCCTGGGCTTATACCCCAAAGAGATACTAAAGAAGGGAAAGGGACCTGTATGTGCCAAAATGTTTGTGGCAGCCCTGTTTGTAGTGGCTAGAAACTGGAAAATGAATGGATGCCCATCATTTGGAGAATGGTTTGGCAAACTGTGATATATGAATGTTGTGCAATATTATTGTTCTGTTTAGAAATGACAAGCAGGATGAATACAGAGAGGCTTGGAGAGAGTTACATGAACTGATGCTAAGTGAAATGAGCAGAACCAGGAAATCGTTATATACTTCAACAATGTTACTGTATGAGGATGTATTTTGATGGAAGGGCATTTCTTCGACAAAGAAATCTAACTCAGTTTCAATTGATCAAGGATGGACAGAAGCAGGTACACACAAAGAAAGAACCCTGGGAAATGAATGTATACTGTTTGCATTTTTGTTTTTATTCCTGAGTTATTTTACCTTCTGAATCCAATTCTCCCTGTGCAACAAGATTACTTCAGTTCTGCACACATATATTGTACCTAGGATATACAGTGACATATTCAACATGTATAGGACTGCTTGCCATCTGGGGTAGGTGGTGAAGGGAGGGAGGGGAAAAGTCAGAACAGAAGTGAGTGCAAGGGATAATGTTGTAAAAAAATTACCCAGGCATGGATTCTATCAATAAAAAGTTATGATTTGAAAAAAAAAGTAAAAAAAAAAACTTAAAAGAGAACTTAAGATGGAAATTGGTTGCCTTAATAGGACTGTAAAAAAAAAAGAAAAGAAAGGAAAAGAAAAGAAACTACCAGTAGGATGATTTCAGAGAGACCTGCATAGACTTATATGAACTGATACTAAGTAAAATGAGCAGAACCAAGAGATCATTATACATTTCAACAACAATACTATATGATCATCAATTCTGGTGGACATGGCTCTGTTCAACAATGAGATGATCCAAATCAATTTCAATTGTTCAGTAATGAAGAGAACCAGCTACACCCAGCAAATGAACTTTGAGAAATGAGTGTGGATCACAGCATACCATCTCCATGCTTTATGCTATTTTCTGCTTGCATTTTTCTTTTTATTCTCAGTTTATTTTTATCTTCTTTCCAAATCTGATTTTTTTAGCAACAAGATGACTATAGAATTATGTATACATATATTGTATTTAACATATACTTTAACATATTTAAGTTGTATTGGACTACCTACCATCTAGGGGAGAGGGTGGAGGGAAGGAAGGGAAATGTTGGAATAGAGCATTTTGCAAGGATCAATATTGAAAAATTATTCCTGCATATGTTTTGAAAATAAAAAGCTATGATTTTAAAATAAATGCTAATAAGTAAATAAATATATGGTCAATTTTTTTAAAGGTTTCGTGAACTGGCGAGAAGAATGTGTACTCCTTTCTGTCTCCATTCAATTTTCTTCAAAGATCTATCATACCTAACTTTTCTAGTATTCTATTTATCTCTTTAACTTCTTTCTTATTAATATAAAGTAATCATTAAATAAAAAATAAAAATTAAAAAAAAAACTTCTTTCTTATTTATGTTGTAGTTTGATTTATCTAGTTCTGAGAGTGCAAGTTTGAGATTTCCCACTACTATGGTTTTGCTGTTTATTTCATCTTGCAGCTTTCTTAATGTCTCCTTAAGAATTTAGAAGGTATACCACTTGGTGCATATATGTTTATTTTTGTTATTGCTTCATTGTCTATGGTACCTTTTAGCAAAATATAGCTTCCTTACTTATCTCTTTTAATTAGATCAATTTTTGCTTTTGCTTAATCTGAGATCAGGATGACTACCCCTGCTTCTTCTTCTTCTTCTTCTTCTTCTTCTTCTTTTTTTTTTTTTACTTCACCTGAAGCATACTAGATTCTGCTCCAGCCTTTTACCCTTTTACCTTTACTCTGTATGTATTGTCCTGCTTTAAATGTGTTTCTTGTAAAGAGCATATTGTAAGATTCTGATTTTTTAATTCAATCTGCTATCTGCCTCCCCTTTATGGGAGAGTTCACCCCATTCACATTTATGGTTAAAACTACAAATTCTGTATTTTCTGTCATCTTATTATCCCCAAATTGTACATTTATCTTTCCTTTTCACCTTGTCCCCATCCCCAGTATTTAACTTATGGGTATCACTTGCCTCAAGCAGCCATTCCTCTTTAGAGTCCCTTCCCCTATATTATATCTTTCCCCTACTATTCCTATTTTCCCTTGTATTTAGCCTACTCCTTCACTTTTCACTTTCTCCTCCCATTTTTCTATAATATGAGAGAAGTTTCTCTGTAAACCAAATATGTCTAATATTTTCTCTTTGAAGCAATCTGATGAGAGTAAGATTCTTACAATGTTCACCCCATTCCCTTCTTTCCTTTAAATACAAAAGGTTTCCTTTGCCTCTTCATGAGGTGTAATTTCCCTCTTTTTACCTCTAATTTTTCTATTTTCTGGGACAATTCCATTTCCACCTCTAATTCTTTTTATATATTATAACAGTAAAATCAAATTATAGATTCACTCTCTATTTATATCCATAGCAGAAAGATAATTATTACAAATTCTTTTTATCTTTTTATGCTTCTTTTCAGTCCTATATTTGGAGGTCATATTTTTTACTTAGCTCTGAATTTTTCATCAGAAATAAATGGAATTCACCTGTTTCATTAAATGCCCATTTTCTTACATGGAAGAAAATGCTCAGTTTAGTGGGGTAGTTTATTCTTGGCTGCATTCCATGTTCCTTTGGCTTTTGGAATATCAGAATCCAGGCCCTTCTATCTTTTAATGTGGAAGCTATTAGATCCTGAGTAATCCTTATTGTGGCTCCTTGGAATATAATTTTTTTTTCTGGCTGCTTGTAATATTTTTCCAATTGTGCTATAATTCTGAAATTTAGCCACTATATTCCTTGCAGTTTTAAGTTTGTGGTCTTTTTCAGGAGGTGTTTGATGGATTCTTTCAATAGCTATTTTACCTTCTGATTCTAAACATCTGGGCAGTTCCCTTTGATGATTTCCTGAAAAATAGTGTTTAGGCTCTTTTTTTCATCATGGTTTTCAGGTAATCCAATAATCCTTAGATTCTCTCTCCTAGATCTATTTTGCAGGTCTATTGTTTTCCCAAGTAGATATTTAACATTTTTCCTATTTTTTTCTTTTTTCTTTTCTTTTCTTTTCTTTTTTTTTTTTTTTTTGCTTTTGCTTGACTGATTCTTGATGTCTCATTGATTCATTCATTTCTATTTGTTGAGTTCTGATTTTGATTGAATTATTTTCTTCATTTACTTGTTTTACTCCTTTTTGCATTTGTCCAATTGCATTTTTAAATGAGTTGTTTTGTTCTTTGGGATTTTTTTCCATTTCAGTAATCTTTTAAGGAGGTATTTTCTTTTTCCAATTCACAAATTCCTTTTTCCTAGGTGTCTTTACCTTTTCCATTTTACATATTCAGGGAGTTGTGTTTTTTTTTTTTTCCAACTTATCTTTTAATGATTTTGTATGCCTTTTGCAAATACTCTTGCAGATTTTCCTTTCTTTTCCCCATTTTTCTTCTAGCTCTCTTTTGAGATCCTTTTTAATTTCTTTTAGGAGAACCTTGTGTGGTGGGAACCAAGTTATATCAACACCCTTTGCAGCTTCATCTGGAGATAATCTACTTTTAATCTCCTCAGGGTTTGAAGTTTGCTCTCTTTCAGTATTGAAGCTGTCTATAGTTAAAGCTCACTTTGCCTTTCTACTCATTAAAAAAAAAATGTTGGAATCTGCTTTTAGTGCAAGGGAGGCTTTTCAAGTCTTCTCTACAGGCAGCAAAAAGCAGCAGAGGGGAACAGGGGCTACGCTATAACTGTGTTGAATCACTTCCAGTGCTGTGTGGGTGTGATCAGGTCTTGTGAGACTCTTGGACTTTGATGTACATTCTTTACTTTTTGTGTTTGGTTTGGATATTTTATAACTTCCCTGCTAATCTACTGTTTAGCAACCAGTGTAGAGTAGCCTACACTGTGATAAAGTCCTCCCTGAAGATTCTCGGCCTCACAGAAACCGCACTTTGCCCTGGGTCTGCTCAGTGTGTGCTGGCCTCTGTGCTCTGCCTCCCTGTCTGCTCCTTGCCTCCTCCCTTGTCCCAGGAATATGGACCTTTTTTGGTGATCTTTGAAATTATCTTCTGCTGGTAATTTGCTGCATTCCCAATATTCATGGATTCTTCCAGTCCAGCACTATTTCAGAGACTGAATTTCATAATTAGTGTGAGAGTAGTAGGTGAGCTCAGAAAGAAGTGTTTGTCTTCTCAACCATCTTGACTCCACCCCAAGGTGTTGGATTTTGCCAAATGCTTTTTCTGTGTCTATTGAGAAAATTATATGTTTTTTAAATTAATTTGGTTATTGATATAGTTAATTATGATAATAGTTTTTTTCTAAATATTTCCCCAATGCTACATTCCTTGTATAAATCCTAGTTGGCCATGATTTATTATCCTGAATATAAATTTCTATAATATCTTTGCTAATATTTTATTTTTAAGATTTTTGCATAAATATTCATTACTGAAATTGGTGTCTAATTTTCTTCCTCTCTTTTAATCCTTATTGGTTTTGGAATCAGCGCCATATCTGTATCATAAAAGGAATTTGGTGGGACTCCTTCTTTCCCAGTGTTCCTAAATACTTTGTGTTTTATTAGAAAGTAATTGTTCTTTAAATAGAATTCATTTATAAATCCATTTGGCCCTGGAGATTTTTTCTTAGGGTTTTCATTAATAGCTTGTTCAATTTCTTTTTCTAAAACGGAACTATTTAAGCACTTTATTTCCTCCTCTTTTAACATACATTTTTTTGTAGGTATTCATCCATTTCACTTAGATTATCAGATTTATTGGCATGAAGTTGGGCAAAATATCTCCTAACCTCTGCTTTAATTTTCTCTTAATGGGTGGAAAGTTAGCCCTTTTCATTTTCATGTATACAGTAGTACACACACACACACACACACACACACACACACACACACACATTTATAATAAAAATAACCAAAAAAGACTAAAATATCCAATGTAGAATAAGTTATGGATAAATTTGTTATTATAAATAAAGAAATCACCATTTTCTTTATACTGCCCATCAGTCTCTTATCTTTTTAGTGTATCATAACAATAGTTATATTTGCTATTTCAATAACATATATAATTTGTTGTGGCAGTTATGAACCCATCCCACCATTTATTTAACTTCAGTGGTTCTTTATCATTTCCATGATAAAATAAAACCTTTTTGACTTTCAATGGTTTTTATAATTTTGTTCCTTTCTACCTTTTCAGAATTTTTAAGCCTCCTCCTACATATTCTGCAACATGGTGACCCTGGAAACCTTGTTCTTCCTTACCCAAGAGAATTTATGTGCTGAATTCATACATCTTCACTGGTTCTTCCATTTGCCAAGAATTCTCATACTTTCCATCTTCTCTTCTTGCCTTCCTTGGCTTCTATTACAGACCAAATAAAATCACACCTTCTAGCAAAAACCCTTTTAAATGCTCCTTAATTCTAATGTTTTCCATTGTCTGTTTATCTGCAATTTATGTAATATATATCTTATTTTACACCATTATTTTATGTTTTCTCTTACATTAAATGGTGAGTTACAGGAGATAAAGAACTAGTTGTTGGTCTTTTTTGTATCCCTAGTACATTATGACCCAGTGCCTGCCACAAAATGGGCACTTTTCAAAATCTTACTAATTGACTGACTTCTGGTGTGGAACTTTTCCACAGATGTCACAATAAATCTATAACTCATAGTCTTGTGATTGTTTATGTTACTGAGATGCTTATGCATGACAACACAAAAAAGTCTGTGTCAAAGTCAGAACGTAAACACAAATCTTTCTTATCCTACTCCAAGCTCTTTCCACTATCACATGCTGCATTAGATGGATACACCAAATATCCATATATACATACAGTCATCTGTCTCTCCATCCATTTGTCTGACTGTCTTATCTGTAGTATTTGGGTTACCTCTCTGGATGTCCTCTGAATAGGTGTTGGTTTCAGCAGAATAATCACCACAAGAATAGTCAGGAATAAAGTCCAAAGTCTTTATTATCTCCTTCACAGTCTGTCTCTTTCATCTAGGGCCAAGATAGTTTTCTGGGGGACTTTCAGATGGCCCTTGATTTTAGTGGAAAAATGAAGGAGACAAGACAGCCACTACGAGAATCTTTATCTTTAAGTCTGGCCTCCAGACTCCAGCCTCCATCTCCAAATCCAGTCTCCAGTCTCCAGCTTCCAGCCTCCAGTCCTGTTTTCTCTATCTCCAAGTCTGTCTTCCTTCTCAGATCTCTTAGCTCTTATATACTCTATTATAAGTACATCATCATAGGTTTCAAACTTGTAGAATAGGTGTCAACTTGTAGAACTACACTAAGTACAAAGTATATGTAAACTAAATAATCATTATCTCAATTCCACTGAGTTAAACACCATGTTGTAAGATTACTTGTTTTTAAATACACTTGGACCTCTACACTTATCTACTGTATCACCTACAGAAAAAGGTTGTTTGGTCATATCACAAATAAATTGGACATTTATTTATCTATTTATGACTGTCATCTATCTATCCCTTGTTTTCCTCATGGATGCATATTGTCTTTGAAATGTTTTAAACAGGTGATTTATTATTTGGGTAATATATGTAAATTATAGGTAGATAATGTTATTCCATGTGAACCTCTGTGTGTTCCATGGTGAATAACATTCTTTTCTTCGCATTTGACATACATTAATGATCACAACTTATTTTTCATTTTTATTCAGTATAATTTCAGGTTAATTGTATACTGTTTCCAGTTTTTTTTTTTTTACTTATAGTCACAGAAAGTGACTATTCTAAGTGATTTTTCTAGTTGATTTTATCTTTAACCACAAATAATATACCACTAATAAATACTCTTTCACTATTCTATGTGGATATATATATATATATATATATGTATATATATATACACATACATACATACATATATATATATATATATATATACACATATATATATTTGATGTCTCTCTTATTCTGATAAATGTTTTGTTTTTTAACATACTTTACCTAAAGTGTTTTGATTTCTTTTTCCACACTCCAGTTGCAAAAGCAGCCATATAGACACTTGCAAGGGATCTGTACTCTAGTGCTATCATTCTTGTTGGAAAAGAAGTTAACTGAAGGAAGATGGAGTACTATGTTAAGTACAAGATTGTCTCTGCTCTCAAGGAGCTCACATTCTATTGGGGAATACAATACATAGATACTGAATTTTATTTTCTACATGTCTTATCTGAAATCCTTATGGCTATCTGGTTATGATGGCAAAAAGCTAAGTTATGGTGAGAGACTCAAATCTAGGAAAAAAGTCTGAGGCTGGATAAATGTATCTGCGAATCATCTGCATAGAGATGATAATTAATTTCATGGGAACTTATGAAATCATGAAGTGATACACTAAAATGGAGAAAAGAAAAGGTTCTATAAAAGTCCCTTGAAAATATTCTTGTTTAGAGGAATGACCTAGACACAGCTAGTTGGTGTAGTGGATAGAGCACCAATCCTGAAGTCAGGAGGACCTGAGTTCAAATCTGGCCACTAACATTTCCTGGCTGTGTGACCCTGAGCAAGTCACTTAACTCCCCAATTGCTTCAGGTTAAAAAAAGGAATGATCTGAAGGAATATCTAGAAAGAAGCCATCAAAAGACCAATAAGGCTGGTAAGAGAAAAATCAAGAGAGACCAGTGACATGTAAATAGAAAAGAAAACAACTAGGATAATATGATCAGCACTTTAAATTGTTGCAGAGAGATTAAAAAAAAAAAAGAATTAGGATTCAGAAAAAGTCAAGGGATTTTACAATAAATAGATTATTTATAATTTGGAGAGAACAATTTTAGTTGAATAATAAAATTAAAAACCAGACAAAGGAAATATGGAAAATGGAGAAAATAAGAAGTAGAAGTAATTGTAAATTCCTTTATCAAGTAGTTTAGTTAGGAAAAGAAAGAGGGATATGGAATAACCATTAGTAGGAATTGATAGTTATAGGATAATAAAAAGTTCAGTTGAAAAAGAGGTCTTTTTTGTTTATTTTGCTATGCTGCTTAAATTATTTTATTTTTATTTTGAGGAATAGGGAAATAGGGGAGGAGAAACAGACATTAGAAGGGGAGAGACTGATAATTAGTGAGAGATATAGATAATAGAATAGCTCATATTGTGGGAAAAAAATGAATTTTTCTCCTGAGTTATGTTGTGTGAGTATGGGCTACATAAAAATCAAATAATCTACAAGGTGGAAGTTTGCTACTATTTCTGAATTGTGAGTCTTCTCTTTTCTTTGGCAGTGGTGTGTGTGTGTGTGTGTGTGTGTGTGTGTGTGTGTGTGTATGTAGACTACCTCAACATAAATGAAAAGAATAACAAAAGTATAGTTAAGGAACATATTGAAAGCAAAAGCTGTGAAAACAAAAGATATAAATATAAATATATTTTAAATAGAATATTTTTCTTTTGAAAAAAAAAGAGGATTTATACATTGACACCAAACACTCACTAATTCTTGATCTTTTCTTTCTCTCCTCATTCTATTTGCTTTCTCTTCCCCTGTACTACTTTTTATTTTACTAACTTAATTCTTCTTATTCATGAAATGTTGCCCAAATACTTTGACTTGTGTCAACTTTATCTGAGCTTGTCATTTAATTGATTTTAAAACTTAATTGATATTTTGCTATTTGATTATTTAGTTGATAACTGATCCTAACTTCATTAATAATATGTATTAAAATCCATGTCCATATATATAGATTGCCAAGAAAGCATTTTGTAGTACAATGCACTCTATTTTCTGCATTTCCCCACTATTCCTTTATTTAGTCAGTATATATTGACTATATTCAAATATATTTTTGTTTACATATATCTTATCATATGTCTTATGGTGGAACTTGTGGCAATGGCTTCCCTGTACCATATAGACAAATATCTATTTGTGATCATTTGTTAAAAGTTGTGGCAATTAACAAAGCTGATATATAGTAATCTGAAGTAAAAATTTTGCTTTGATGCAGAAATGTCCAAATTGATTTAATTAATTCAATGGAATCTATTATAGTCAACTAATTCATGTTAGCCATTTTTAAGTGGATGTCCTATAAATTTCTCATAGATAAAAACACTAGTTCTTCCATGGCAATCCCAATAAACTTTGGCTAGAAAATACCATTTGCATTCACTAAAGAACTGTGGAAATTGAATTTAAATCAAAATATGCTATGTTCACTTTTTTCTGTTTTTTCTCTCTTGTAGTTTTTCCCTTTTATTCTGCTTTTTCTCTTCCACCATGATTTATAAAGAAATGCATATTTAAAAAGTTAATATACTTGTATAATCAGAAAAATAAAACAAATAATCATTTTTTGAAAAAAAGCTGCATTTTGGGAAGCTTTTGTCTAGACAAGGAGAAGGGCAATGTTTTCCTTTAAGACAAGAGTAAAGTAGGTGAAAATGAAAAGATGTCTGAGTGATGTGACATAAGTTGCAAAGGATAAGAGGAATGATTCAGAAAATAATTTCATGTTTTTGGTGATGTTGAAGGCAAGGTTGAAGAAAACTAACATCTTCTTAAAAGAATAGGGAAGGAAAATATTATGGGAAGCTTGAAAAATGGCTTAAAAGTTTTAGAATAGCCCTTGAGATGAGTTGACTTGCAAATCATTTAAAGAGTTGTAAAAGAGGGCCAAGTTAAGATTATATAACAAAAATCTTTAAGAGTCTGCCAAGGCTACACATCTTTGTTAAATTTTTTCTGCCTTGCTTCACTGTTGTGTAAATACAACATTTAATACTATCCTAAAATGAAAGAAACATATGCTGATATACATAAATATGAATAAAATAAAAATTAAAACATGAGAGTAATCTAACATAAATATTATAAATTAACTATTTAAAAAGGAAAAGAAAAATTTCTAGCTTCAGGATCTGAAAACAAAGAATTTGAATTTGAATGTAGGTTTGGGAACTTAATATTCTGATGACATTAAACAAACAGCTTAACTTTTCTGAACCTCAGTTTCCTCAATTTTAAAAATAAGTGTATGATACGATGTGGTATTGCTCAATGTTTGAATGCTATATGATAGCTTGAGTGTGTGTGTGTGTGTGTGTGTGTGTATATTCATATTTAGCTTTCTACTCATATCTAGATAGCTAGCTTATAGCAACTACTTTGAAGAGTGCAGAATTATATGTGTATTTATAAGGAATGTGAATTTCATGTTTCATGTTGGAGTTTGCTGTTTAGGAGATTAATTTTTAAAGTTTTGTAAATATACATTTAATTTAAACTATTTCTATTAAGTGGCTTTTAAAAGTACTTTTAAAAGAAATATTGCTCTTCAATTTTAATTTGATTTTTTCTTCTTTATGAGAACATCCTATTATATTAGGATATGATTATTTTGATTGACTTATCATGTCATGCAGGATTCTGAATTAATTGTATCTGTACTGACTAACAGTGCATTATACCTGTTGCCTATAGGAGTATTTCTCTGGTGTTAATCCCTACTTCTTGAAATTAATAGGATTACTGTGATATTATTTGTGGCTAAATTGCATGTGTATGGTATGATGAATGATTTTTTTCATTGCTTATTTTTCCAAATTTAGTTATATAATATACTGTTCTTTTCTAAATACTCTAGCTATCATTACTGAAAGGTTTCACTTAGTTTTGCATTATTGCTTTGTTATGTCAAATTCTATCTAAACATTTTTTTTATTTAAAACAAACATTTTAGAAATGTAATGTATAGAGCCATATAAAATCACAGAGAAGACTCTTAATCCCTCAAATCATCCCAAATATAAAAATAAGGACAATATGTAAACATTGAAAGGTACTATAAATGATATGAATGAATAAGTAAATAAAATATTAAGCTTTAATACATGCAAAGCACTGAGCTAAGTGTCAGGGATAAAATTAGAAAAATAACAGTTCCTACTCTTAAGAAGCTCAGATTTTAATCAAGGAAACAATCCATAGGAAAGATTTGAGATGCTATCAATATTATGCACAACAGGCATGAATAAGTAATAAGATCAAGTACATTTTCTATATACTAACAGAAAAAAATTCATAATTTTAAGCAAAAAAAAGTTGTGAAAACTACCTGGAATTGCTATCTAGACTAGTTTCTATAACCCAGAAATATAAAATGAACTTTGTAGCTAACTGGTTTAAAGAGAACTGATAATAATATTAAAAACTAAAACTTTCTAAATGCCTTTTTCAGGATGAAATTTAAGAAAAGTTATAAAGGCTATGTTTAAGTAGACAGGAAGATTTGCAAAGTTGAAGAATAGTGAGGATTAGTCATCAACTAATGAAAAAAAAAAACAGTTTGATACTTGAACAGATGAATAACATCCAGCAAAAAATATAAAAGTTGTGCTTTATGAAGATTTTACTTAAAATTTAGCTTTATGCTACAGTGGGAATGTATCATATAGTATTATTTTTCAGAGTATTTAAACTTTCCCACCTTAAATGACCCCTCTCTTCATGCCATACCCAAGGAGGTTTTCTGAAATATCACATTTTACATAAGCTGAGAATTTGGGATTAGTATCACGATTTATTAGGCATATGTATTACGTATCACCTTCACACAACTTGTACAGTCCTGTTTTCTAGTAGAATATCCATCATTTGTCAATAGAATTATAACTAAGTACATTCTTATACTTATTTGTCCTCAGTCTGAAACATTACTATTTATGATTTCTAAAAAATTCAATATAAAATATCTTGTCTTATATCTCTTGTTTAAAACAATCTCAGAACACTGAAATTATAATAATCTTTGAGGTTAGTTAAAAATAAACTAATGATGATTTCATAACTTTGCTGTGGTTATATCATACACATTTTAATTAGCAATATAGCAAGTATTATTCAAGTATCATAATCCAAAAATGGTACTCTACATGATTTATCTCTCACTTGTTTGGCTTTGAAAAATGGTTATTGATGAGTTTAAAAGAAATACAGTTTTTATATTTTTGAAAGAATGAATTTAAAATTAACTTTAAAAGCTAAAGCATGCTTTAAAATGATGTATAATTTTGCAACCCACTATAGTTAACTTAAAATGAAGGATAAACATTAAATGGAACTATGATCCATGCTCAATGAAGTAATATTACACTCCAGATACACTATACAAAATACATGAGAAAGTAAATTGGTAGCTAAAGCTTCCCATGAATGTAAAGCAGGCTAAAACTTGCTGAATACTAAAATAGGTTGGAAGTCTTGTTGAAAGGAACACAAAAAGTGAGAGGCAATCTCCAATGATATGTTGTGGAAATTAGTAGTGAGATTTGCATGGAATAGGAATAAGTCATCATGACAATATCAAGAGATTTGATTGAAATCACCCAATTGTTTCTGCTTTTTTTCTTGTATTCTAGCTGGGGACATCGCCATAAATATTATGAATTTCATATTCTTTTTTCAGAAGGACTTGTTAGTCGAATGGGAGGAAGGGAAATCAATATTCTTTATTATTGTTGTTCTATATTAGTATTGTTTTCTTATTATCTGTAAAGATAATTTTTAACATTCGTTTTAGAAGATTTTAAGATTTAGATTTTTCTCCCTCCATTCCTTCCCTATATACTCTCCAAGACAATCAATACAGTATAGGTTATACATGTGCAATCATGGAAATATATTTACTTATTTTGTGAAAGAAGAAATGTAACAAAAGGGAAAAGTTACACACACAAAAGTAAAAATAATATGCTTTAAACTGCATTTAGATTCTATAGTTCTTTCTCTGAAAGTAGATATTTTCCTTCATGATCCTTTTGGAATTGTATTATTGTGTTGCTGTAAAGAGTTAAGTTTATTATAGTTGATCACTGAAAAATGTTGCTGATGTTGCATACAATGTTTCTGCTCACTTCACCAAACATCTGTTTATGTTTATCTTTCCTGCCTTTTCTGAAATCCACATAATTATCATTTCTTATAGTCCAATAGTATTCAGTTACATTTGATTCCCTGATTAAGGGTCATCCTTTCAATTTCCAATTTTTCCACCACAAAAAAGGCTGCTATCAACATTTTTGTACATAGTCCTTTCCCCTTTCTATGGTATCTTGGAGATATAGACCTCACAGTGGCATGACTGGATCAAAGAATGCACACTTTTATAGCCCTTTGGCAATAGTTCTAAGTTGCTCTCTAGAATGGTTGGATCAACTCATAACTCCACCAATAATGCATTAAAGTTCCCATTTTTTCCACATCTTTTCTGACATTAATTATTTTCCTTTTTGGTTATATTAGAATTCTGATATTTAGTGAGGTAATATTTCAGAGTTTTGATTTTCATTTCTCTAATCAATAGTGAGTTAAAGCATTTTGTTACATGAATATAAAGAACTTTATTAGCTTCTTCATTTGAAAACTGCCTATTCATATTCTTTGATCATTTATTAATTGGAAAATGAATTGCATTCTTATAAATTTGACTCAGTTCTCTAAATATTTGAGAAATTAGGCCTTTATCAGAATAGCTATAAATTTTTTCCCCAGCTCTCTGTTTTCCTTCTAATCTTGCTTGTATTGGTTACATACGTGTAAACTCTTTTTAAATTTACTATAATAAAGATTATCCATTTCACATTTCATAGAATTTTCTATCTTTTGTTTGGTCATAAATTCTTTTTTTCCCCATAGATCTGACAGGTAAACTATTTCTCACTCTCCTCATTTTTTTGTGGTAACATGTTTTGTGTATTAATCATGTATTGATTTTGATTTTATCTTGGTATAGGGTGTAAGATGTTGGTCCATGCCTAGGTTTTTCCCATGCTATTTTCCAGTATAATTAAAAATATTAAACATTATTTTCACAGTGTTTGTGACATAATGAGTTCTTAATGTAGATGTTGGAATATTTGAATTTATAAAACACTAAGATTCTATGGTCATTTACTACTGTCTTGTGTACCTAAACTATTTTACTGATCCACCACTCTATTTTTTTATTTGGTAAAAATAGTTTTGATGACTGCAGCTTTATAAGAGAGTTTTAGTCTGATACAGCTAAGCTGCTTTTATTTGTGCTTTTTAAAATTATTTTCTTGATTTTCCTGATGTTTTGTTCTTCCAGATGATTTTTATTATTTTCTAGTTTTATAAAATAATCTTTGGCAGTTTGATTGTTATGACATTGAATAAATAGATTTATTTTGGTAAAATTTGTCATTTTCTTACATTAGATTTGTCTACTCATGAGCAATTGATATTCTTTCTAATTAAGTAGATGTACCTTTATTTTTATGAAAAGTGTTTTATTATATGAAAATATTTGCAAGTTTCTTTGAGTTCAATATTGAGTGAAGATGAAATAGAATTCAATACCAATGCTTAATGCAACATGATGACAAAAATTGTTGTTCCCATCAGAGTATGACTGAATAGCTATTATTAAATAATCCCAATGTAAAAAAGATATGTGTAAAGGGCTGAAACTCTGAGTTGATGCACTGAAGATGGACAACCGAGCACTTAAGGCTAACTATGGAAGGGAAAATACTCTATTAGCATATGCTTAGAAAATGGCACTTCCCACTATTCTGTGCTGGTTCAATCTTTTGGTGTATACAGAGAATTGTGGGAAGGATTAGGGGGTGGAGTAAGAAAAGCCAGAGTCACTTTTGGTAGTAGAGGAAGAGAGGGAAGGTCCTACATCCATCCTGCTCACTTCTACCCCTAAAGATCAAGAATAAAGACCAAGGACTTTTGCTTATCCTTTACTCTGACTGATTCTAAGGTATCCAGGGTGCTAACTCGGTCTTCACAGGTATTTTGTAATTGTGTTCAGATAATTCCTAAATTTGCCCTGGCAAGTAGACTGCCAAATAATTTACATTGTCTATATTTATTTGAAATGTAATTTCTCTTTTTATGTCTTGTTCTTCAACATTGGTAATATATAAAAATGCTGATTATTTATGTTGATTTATTTTGTAATCTGTTTAAGTTATTTATTATTTAAAAAGTTTTTTAGTTGAAATATAGTATCACATTATTTGTAAAAAGTGATAGTTTTGTTTTCTTATTGTCTATCATTGCCTATTTTCTTATTATCTATTATTGTCTATTTTCTTCAATTGTCTATATCTTCAATTTTTTTTCTTTTCTTATTGTTAAAGCTAAGATTTCCAAATATCATTGAATAATAGCTGGGATAACCAGCATCCTTATTTCATCTCCAATCTTTTGGGAATGCTTTTACATTATCCCCATTATATACAATGCTTGCTAATAGTTTTGGATAGATACTGCTTATCATTTTAAGGAATGCAACATTTATTCCTATTTTCTCTATTGTTTTTAAGAGAAATAAGCTTTTATTTTCTCATAAAATTTTTCTACATCTAGTGAGATAAATGTGTGATTTTTGTTAGTATTGTAATTGAAATGGTGAATTATGCTAATAGTTTTCCTAATATTAAACAACTCATGAATTCCTAGTATAAATCCCATCTGGTTATAGTGATTTATAGATATATTAGCATACAATTGGACAAAATAGTTCCAGACTATTACTTTATTTCTTCTTCAATGATGGTTAATTTAACCTTTTTTATATTAGAAATTTGTTTTTTCATTCTTTCAATAAAAAAGTTTTGCATTTGAACATTTTTTATTCAGCTTTTCTCTTTTCTTCATGCATGTCCTTTATGTTTTGAAAGATTATGCTCAGTTTTTATAGGTAGTTCATTCTTTGTGATAATTCAAGTTGCTATGCTTTCTGAAATATCATACTCCAAGTCCTTAGTTCGCTTAATGTAAAATCTGCTAAATCCTGTGCTGCCTATAGTTCCTTGATATTATAATAGTTTCTTCCTAGTCATTTGCAGTCTTTTCTGCTTGATCTGATAGATCTAGAATTTTGGCTACCATATTTCTTGGAATTTTCATTTTGGTATCTCTTTTAGGAGGTGATCTGTGTATTCTTTTTGTGACTATTTTAGATTCTGGTTCTAGTATATTAAGGCAGTTTCCCTAGTAATTTCTTGAATGATGCTGCACAGATAATTTTTTTTTTCTGATCATGACTTTCAGGTATCCAATAATTGTTAAATTACCAATTCTGCATATATTTTCCAGGTGGATAGTCATTTTTCCCCAATTTTACATATTTTTCTAGTTTTTTTTTTAATTCTTTTGATTTTGTTCAATGGATTCTTGATATCTTATTCAATCATTAACTTCCATTTGTTCATGTTTAAGGAATTAAGATCTTCAGTTATTTTTTTATATATCCTTTTCAATGGACAAATTCTACTTTTAAAGAAGTCATTTTCTTCAGTGGATTTTTTTTCCCCTTTTGACCAATCCTAATTTTAAAGTTTTTTTTTTTTCAATCAGTTTTTTTGTGCCTTGTGTTCCAAACTGTTGACTCCTTTCTTCATAATTCTCTTGAATAGCTGTCGATTCTTTTTTTCTATTTTTTCTACCTCTCTTAATTGATTTAAAATATCTTTTTTTGAACTTTTCCAAGAAGGCTTTTGGGTCATGAGACAAATTCATATTGTCCTTTGAGGCTTCATATGTAGGCATTTTGACATTGTTGTCCTCTTCTGAATTTATGTTTTGATCTTCCCTGTCACCATAGTAACTTTCTATGGTCAAGATGGTCTTATTTTTTGTTCACTTATTAAATGTTGAGCACTGCTCCCTGGGACAGAGAAAGCACTGTCCAAGCTTCTTGCAATGGGAGCAAGAGGGCTTAGTCACTCTCTTTCTGTGCGAGTGCCTCTGGGACTTTTCTTACCTACTGTGTTGGAGTAGTCCTGCCTAGTAGCATTTATTATGCCTTGGATCTGGGACTGGCATTTTGCTTTCTGTGCTGGAACTGGAAGCCTATTATTCTACTGACATGATGAGCCAGGACTGTAGGTCCTGGGATGCTGACCTGAGCAAAGAGCATCTGGCTGGCTTGCCTACACGCCACTTGAAATGCAGCAGACCTTTCCTGAAGTCATTCTATCCTGCATGGAAAATTATTTCATGCTATCTTTTTGTGAATTTTGTTACTCCATAATTCTTTTAGAGACTTTATTTGAAATTGTTTCTGAGGGAAACTAGGAAGAGTCCAGGCAACTTCTTGCCTTGGGAGAGAAAATCAAAGCAAAAGGGAAAAACCATGGGAGAGATTAAAAAACAGAAAAAATGAACATAGCATATGTTGATTTATATTCAGTATCCCTCGTTCTTTTTCTTGAAGCAGATGACATTTTCTATTCCAAACTATATTGGGATTTCTTTGGATCACTGAAAGGTGAAAAAAACCAACTCTTTCATAGTTGATCATCACAAATTGTTGTTGTTATTGTGTACAATGTATTTCCTGATTCTGCTTGTTTTATTCAGCATCAGTTCATGTAAATCTTTCCAGGCCCTTCTAAAATCAACTTGTTCATCATTTTTATACAGCAATAATATTCCAGTATCTTCATATATGAATTGTTCAGCCATTCATCAGTTGATAGACATCTATTCATTTTTCAATTATTTGATACCACAAAAAGAGTTGTTGCAAACATTTTATGTTTGTATATTTCTTCCTTCCTTGATGATTTTCATAGGATAAAGACACAATGATAGTACAACTGGGTCAAAGGTATGCACAATTTTGTAGTCTTTTGGGCATAGTTCCAAATTGCTCTCCAGGATGTTTAGATCATTTCATAACACCACCAATAATGTATTAGTGTCCAAGTTTTCCCACATCTTTCCCAAGATTTATAATTATTTTTTTCCTGTTATCTTAGTCAATCTGAGAAGTGTGAGGTGGTTCCTCAGAGTTGTTTCAAGTTGCATTTCTCTAACCAATAGTGACTTAAGGTATTTTCATAACTTTGATCATTTATCAGTTGAGGAATAACTTGTATATTTATAAATTTGACACAGTTCATTAATAAGGTCTTTATCAGAAACACTGGCTGTAAATATTTTTAGCTTTGTACTTTCCTTTTAACCTTAATTCTATTGGTTTGTTTTCTGCAAAATAAATAAATAAATAAATAACTTTATGTAACCAAAGTTGTCCATTTTGGCTTTCATAATGTTCTCTATTCCTTTTTTGGTTATAAATTCCTCCCTTCTACAAAGATCTGAGAGGTAAATTGTGCCTTGTTCTCCTAATTTGTTTATGGTATAATTCATTATGCCCAAATCATGTACCCATTTTGACCTTATTTTGGTATGGGATGATCCACGGCAGTATTCTTATAACCCTTTGTTTTACTGTTTACTTGAGGTTTTATGTTATCTCTTTAATTAACCAAATATTCACTATGAGTTAACTTATTAATACTCTTGAAAGTCTTTGCTTTTGTTTTCTTTGTACCTGTAAATCCATATTTCTAAATCTCTATTGTCTAAATCTCTATTGTATATTTAGACTGATCATACACAATCTCTTCAAGTCCAGAAGTGTTGTGGAAATAGGTACTCAAATCTAGCGACCTAGCAGTCAAAAAGCCAAACAATCCATTACTGTTTATCTGATTAATCATAGAAGTTTTAATGGTGACCTCTTTCTCTCTATAATAATAGCAGAATCCAGATTAAAGAGCTAGAAATGCTTGAATATACTGCTTATATACCTATGAGACTCACTATCCAGACTAGTTCTCAAAAAGATCTATTAAATAAAATATGAAATAATTAAATATTATTTGGTATCAGATATTGTTATCTTTTCTATCCCAATGATGTACAGTTTAGAGTTAGGTGTTTTATTTATTTTCCCCATTGTTTTGTATTGTGAGAGTTCCACACATAAGGAGTGTTATGATTTATTTATCTTATCCATTGCTAAACACATTAGCACACTGTACACATTGCATGTAGCAAGAAATCAATGCATCAATCAATATTAGCTTAATAATAATTATGTTACTGGAACTTAATACATGATAGCCTAAGACTAGATAGCTAGATAAATAATATATATGCACAATACATACACACACACACACACACACACAGGCATAGTTAGGAAGAAAATTAGATTAAAGAGATAGATGAATAGTCAGAAATAGGTTGACAGATATAGTGAGCTAGAAGGATAATAAAAAGAAAAATCTTTGTAATTACAAAGCTATCACTGAGGCAGATATAACGCACTGAAAGAAAAAGGATAAAAGAATAAGCAAAAATAAAAGGGAAATGATTTGATGGAGAAAGAGAGTAAAGGAAGGGGTAGAATGAGGAAAGAGAATGGAAGCAAGGAGAGTGTAGGCATTAAAAGGAAGTTCTTTTTTTATTTTTTAAGTTCAGAATTTTTTTAAATAGTTTTTATTTATAAGATATATGCATGGGTAATTTTTCAGGACTACAATTACAAAACCTTTTTTTTTTTTTACCATGGCAGGTGGACTAATACATGTTAAATATGTTAAAGTATAAGTTAAATACAAAATATGTATACATGTCCATACAGTTGTTTTGCTGTACAGAAAGAACTGGACTCTGAAATAGCATACAATTAACGTGTGAAGGAAATCAAAAATGCAAGTGGACAAAAATAGAGGGATTGGAAATTCTATGTAGTGGTTCATACTCATTTCCCAGAGTTTTTTTTGCTGGGTGTAGCTGGTTCAATTCATTACTGCTCTATTGGAACTGATTTGGTTCCTCTCATTGTTGAAGAGGGCCACATCCATCAGAATTGATCATCATATAGTATTGTTGTTGAAGTATATAATGATATCCTGGTCCTGCTCATTTCACTCAGCATCAGTTCATGTCTCTCCAGGCCTTTCTGAAATCATCCTTCTGGTCAATTCTGACAGAACAATAATGTTCCATAATATTCATATATCACAGTTTATTCAGCCATTCTCCAATTGATGGGCATCTACTCAGTTTCCAGTTTCTGGCCACTACAAAGAAGGCTGCCACAAGCATTCTTGCACATACAGGTCCCTTTCACTTATGTAAGATCTTTTTGGGATATAATCCCAGTAGTAACACTGCTGGATCAAAGGGTATACACAGTCTGATAACTTTTTAAGCATAGTTCCAAATTGCTCTGCAGAATGGTTGGATGTATTCACAATTCCACCAACAATGTATTAGTGTCCCAGTTTTCCCACATCCCCTCCAAAATTCTGCATTATCTTTCTCTGTCATTCTAGCCAATCTGACAGGTGTGTTGTGGTATCTCAGAGTTGTCTTAATTTGCATTGCTCTGATTAATAATTACTTGGAGCTAGAAATATGTTTCATATTTCTTTGTCTAAGAATTGTCTGTTTGTATCCTTTGACCATTTATCAATTGGAGAATGGCTGGATTTCTTTGAATTAGAGTCAATTCTCTATATAATTTGGAAATAAGGCCTTTATCTGAAACTTTGACTGTAAAAATGTTTTCCCAGTTTATGTTTTTCCTTTCTAATCTTGTCTATATGAGTTTTGTTTATAAAAAAAAAAACTTTTCAATTTGATATAATCAAAATTTTCTATTTTGTGATCACTAATGATCTCTAGTTCTTCTTTGGTCATACATTCCTTCCTCTTCCTATGGTCTAATTTATTTATAATCTCATTCTTTATGCCTAGGTCATGAATCCATTTTGACCTTATCTTAGTGTAAAGTATTAAGTGTGGGTCAATGCCTCATTTCTGCCATACTAATTTCCAATTTTCCTAGCAGTTTTTGTCAAACAGGAAGTTCTTATCCCAAAAGCTCAGGTCTTTGGGTTTATCAAAGAGCAGATTATTAAAGTTATTGACTATTTTGTCCTTTGAACCTAACCTATGCCACTGATCAACTAGTCTATTTCTTAGTCAATACCAAATGGATTTGCTAACCACTGCTTTACAATATAATTTTTAGATCTGGTACAGCTAGGCCACCTTCATTTTTTTTAAATAACTTTTTTTATTGACAGAACCCATGTCAGGGTAATTTTTTACAGCATTATCCCTTGCATTCACTTCTGTTCCAATTTTTCCCCTCCCTCCACCCCCTCCCCCAGATGGCAAGCCATCCTTTACTTCTAAAATAGGTTACAGTATATCCTAGATACAATATATGTGTGCAGAACCGAACAGTTTTCTTATTGCACAGGGAGAATTGGATTCAGAAGTATAAATAACCCGGGAAGAAAAACAAAAATGCAAGCAGTTTATATTCATTTTCCCAGTGTTCTTTCTTTGGGTGGAGCTACTTCTGTCCATCCTTGATCAATTGAAACTGAATTAGCTCTCTTTATCAAAGAGATCCACTTCCATCAGAATACATCCTCAAACAGTATTGTTGTTGAGGTATATAATAATCTCCTGGTTCTGCTCATTTCACTTAGCATCAGTTCATGTAAGTCTTGCCAAGCCTCTCTGTATTCATCCTGCTGGTCATTCCTTACAGAAAAATAATATTCCATAACGTTCATATACCACAATTTACTCAACCATTCTCCAACTGATGGGCATCCATTCATTTTCCAGCTTCTAGCCACTACAAACAGGGCAGCCACAAACATTTTGGCACATATAGGTCCCTTTCCCTTCTTTAGTATCTCTTTGGCGTATAAGCCCAGTAGAAACACTGCTGGATCAAAGGGTATGCACAATTTGATAACTTTTTGAGCATAGTTCAAAATTGCTCTCCAGAATAGCTGGATGTGTTCACAATGCTACCAACAATTTGTCAGTGTCCCTGTTTTCCCACATGCCCTCCAACATTCCACATTATCTTTCCCTGTTATTCTCCCAATCTGATAGGTGTGTAGTGGTATTTCAGAGGTGTCTTAATTTGCATTTCTCTGATTAATAATGATTTGGAGCATATTTTCATTTGTCTATAAATAGTTTCAATTTCTTCATCTGAGAATTGTCTGTTCATATCCTTTGACCATTTATCATTGGAGAATGGCTTGATTTCTTATGAATTAGAGTCAATTCTCTATATATTTTGGAAATGAGGCCTTTATCAGAACCTTTGACTGTAAAAATGTTTTCCCAGTTTATTGTTTCCCTTCTAAACTTGTCTGCATTTGTTTTGTTTGTACAAAAACTTTTCAATTTGATATAATCAAAATTTTATATTTTGCGGTCAAAATATCTCTAGTTCTTCTTTGGTCATAAATTCTTCCCTCTTCCACAGGTCTGAGAGGTAAACTATCCTATGCTCTTCTAATTTATTTATAATCTCATTCTTTATGCCTAGGTCATGAACCCATTTTGACCTTATCTTGGTGTACAGTGTTAAGTGTGGGTCAATGCCTAGTTTCTGCCATACTAATTTCCAATTTTCCCAGCAAGTTTTGTCAAATAATGCTTTCTTATCCCAAAAAACTGGGAACTTTGGGTTTGTCAAACACTATATTATTAAAGTTATTGGCTATTTTGTCCTTTGAGCCTAACCTATTCCATTGATCAACTAGTCTATTTCTTAGGCAATACCAGATGGTTTTAGTAAATGCTGCTTTATAATATAATTTTAGATCTGGTACAGCTAGGCCACCGTTCATTTGATTTTTTTTCATTAATTCCCTTGAAATTCTTGACCTTTTGTTTTTCCATATGAACTTTGTTGTTATTTTTTCTAGGTCATCAAAGTAGTTTTTTGGGAATCTGATTGGTATAGCACTAAATAAATAGATTAGTTTAGGTAGTATTGTCAACTTTATTATATTTGCTCTCCCAATCCAAGAGCATTTAATATTTTTCCAGTTGGTTAGATCAGACTTAATTTGTGTGGAAAGTGTTTTGTAATTTTGCTCATAAAGTTTCTGATTTTTCCCTTGACAAATAGACTCCAAAATATTTTATACAATCAGTAGATACTTTAAATGGAATTTCTCTTTGTAACTCTAACTTTTGGGGTTTTTTAGTGATATATAAGAATGCTGATGACTTATGTGGGTTTATTTTGTATCCTGCAACTTTTGTGGATTGTTTCTAATAACTTTTTAGTAGAGTCTCTGGGGTTCTCTAAGTATACCATCATATCATCAACAAAGAGTGATAATTTGGTTTCCTCATTGCCTATTCTTATTCCTTTAATCTCTTTCTCAACTCTTATTACCAAAGCTAGCATTTCTAATACAATATTAAATAGTAACGGTAATAGTGGGCAACCTTGTTTCACTCCTGATCTTACTGGGAATGGTTGCAGTTTGTCCCAATTACATATGATGGTTACTGCTGGTTTTAAATAGATGCTATTGATTATTTTAAGGCAAAGTCAATTTATTCCTATGCTCTCAAGAGTTTTTAATAGGAATGGATGTTGGATTTTATCAAATGCTTTTTCTGCATCTATTGAGATGATCATATGGTTTTTGTTAATTTGCTTATTAATATGGCCAATTATACTGATAGTTTTCCTAATATTGAACAAGCCCTGCATTCCTGGTATAAATCCTACTTGATCATGATGTATTATCCTGGTGATGATTTTCTATAGTCTTTTTGTTAATATCTTATTTTTAGCATCAATTTTAAGCATTTTAACATCAATATTAATTAGGGAGATTGGTCTATAATTTTCTTTCTCTGTTTTCAATCTACCTGGTTTAGGTATCAGTGCCATGTCTGTGTCATAAAAAGAGTTTGGTAGGACTCCTTCATTCCCTATTTTTTCAAATAGTTTATAAAGCATTGGGGCTAATTGTTCTTTGAATATTTGGTAGAATTCACATGTAAATCCATCTGGTCCCGGGGATTTTCTTTTAGGGAGTTGATTAATACCTTGTTCTATTTCTTTTTCAGAAATGGGACTATTTAAGCAATTTACTTCCTCCTCTGATAATCTGGGAAGTCTATATTTTTGGAGGTAGTCATCCATTTCCCTTAGGTTATCAAATTTATTGGCATAAAGTTGAGCAAAGTAACTCTTTATTATTTCTTTAATTTCCTCTTCATCAGTGGAAAGTTCTCCCTTTTCATTTTAAAGACTACTAATTTGATTTCCCTCTCTCCTTTTTCTAATCAGATTTACCAAAGGTTTATCAATTTTATTGTTTTTTTCATAAAACCAACTCTTAGTTTTATTTATTAGTTCAATAGTTTTTTTTTTATTTTCTATATTATTAATTTATCCTTTTAATTTTAGAATTTCAAGTTTAGTAATTGATTGGGGGTTTTAATTTGGCCTTTTTCTAGCTTTTTAAGTTGCAGGCCCAATTCATTGATCTTCTTTTTCTCTACTTTATTCAAGTAAGCCTCTAAGGATATAAAATTTCCCCTTATTACTGCTTTGGCTGCATCGCACAAGTTTTGGTATGATATCTCACCATTGTCATTATCTTGTGTGAAATTATTGATTATGTCTATAATTTGTTGTTTCACCCAATCATTCTTTAAGATGAGATTATTTAGTTTCCAATTACTTTTTGGTCTATTTACACCTAACTTTTTGTTGAATGTAGTTTTTATTGCATTGTGATCTGAAAAAAAAAGCATTTACTATTTCTGCCTTCCTGCATTTAATTTTGAGGTCTTTATGTCCTAATATATGGTCAGTTTTTGTTTGGAACCTACACAAAACTGCTGAGAAGAAAGTATACTCCTTTCTGTCACCATTCAGTTTTCTCCAGAGATCTGTCATACCTAATTTTTCTAATATTCTATTTACCTCTTTAATTTATTTCTTATTTGTTTTGTGATTTGATTTATCTAAATCTGAGAGTGCAAGACTGAGATCTCCCACTATTATAGTTTTACTGTCTATTTCTTCTCGCAACACTCTTAACTTCTCCTTTAGGAAGTTAGATGCTATACCACTTGGTGCATATATGTTTAATACTGATATTGCTTCATTGTCTATAGTACCCTTTAGCAAGATATAGTTTCCTTCCTTATCTCTTTTAATTAGATCAATCTTTGATTTTGCTTGATCTGAGATAAAGATGGCTACGTCTGCTTTTTTGACTTTACCTGAAGCATAATAGATTCTGCTCCAGCCTTTTACCTTTATTCTGTATGTATCTCCCTGTTTTAAATGTGTTTCCTGTAAACAACATATTGTAGAGTTCTGACTTTTGATCTAGTCTGCTATCCGCCTCCTCTTTATGGGAGAGTTCATCCCATTCACATTTACGGTTAAAATGACTAATTCTGTATTTCTTGCCATCCTAATATCCCCAGATTATACTTTTTTTTCTTGCCTTCCTTCCCTAGTATTAAACTTATTGGTCCCACTTATATCACACAGCTCTCCCTCTTTAGTATCGCTTCCTCCTCCCTTTGAATACCTTCTCCTTTCTTGTACCTTTCTCTTATTACTCTTTTTCCTACTCCCTTTTCCTCTCTCACTTTTTAATGAAGTGAGACAAGAATCTTTGTAAAACAAATATATCAATTATTTCCTCTTTGAGCTAACTCTGATGAGAATAAGATTCACACAATGTTCCTCTCCCTAAGTTCCCTCAAATATGATAGGTTTTCTTTGCCTCATCATCACATATAGTTTCCCTCTTTTTATCTCCCCTTTTCCCTTTTTCTGACACTATCCCCTTTCCATTTCTACTTCCCTTTTTTATGTTATATCGGTAAAATCAAATTATACATATGATTTTTATGTATATTCACAACAGAAATACAGTTCTCAAGAGTTGCTTTTATGTTTTTCAACTTCTCTTGAGTCCTGTTGTTGGAGATCAGATTTTTTGTTTAAGTCTGTTTTTTTTCTTTAGAAACAAATGGAATTCCTCTATTTCATTAAATGTCCATCTTCTTCCATGGAAAAAAATACTCAGCTTAACTGGGTAGTGTATTCTTGGCTGCATTCCAAGCTCTTTTGCCTTTTGGAATATCTGATTCCAGGCTCTTCGATCCTTTAATGGTGAGGCAGTCAGATCTTGAGTGACACTTATTGTGGCATCTCGGTATTTGAACTGTTTTTTCCTGGATGCTTGTAAAATTTTTTCTTTAGTCTCAAATTCTGAAGTTTGGCCACAATATTCCTCGGAGTCTTTATTTTCGGGTTTTTTCCAGGTGTTCAATGAATTCTTTCAATGCCTATTTTCCTTTCTGGTTCTATTACTTCTGGGCCATTCTCTTTGATGATTTCCTGTAAAATAGTATCTAGGCTCTTTTTTTTCATCATAATTTTTGGAAAGCTCAATAATCCTCAAATTATCTCTCCTAGATCTATTTTCCAGGTTTGTTGTTTTTCCAAGTAAATATTTGACATTTTTTTTTCCAGTCTTTCATTTTTTTGGTTTTACTTGACTGATTCTTGATGTCTCAATGAATCAGTCATTTCTATTTGTTCAGTTCTGATTTTTAGTGAGTTATTTTCTTCATTAGGTTTTTTTTACTTCTTTTTGTATATGTCCAATTGAGTTGTTTTGCTCTATGGAATTTTTTTCCATTTCACTATTTTTTTTTAGTGAGTTATTTTCTTTTTCCAATTCACAAATTCTATTTCCCTGTACTTCTTGGGGTTTTTTTAAATCTTTTCTAATTCACATTTTAGGAAGTTGTTGCTCTCTTGCATAGCTTCTCTTTCCTTTTCCCATTTTTCTTCTAGTTCTATTTTAAGGTTTGTAATAGTCTCTTCTAGGAGATCCTTTTGTATTGGAGACCAACAATTGTCTGGAGACTGTCTGCTATTAGTCTCTTCAGGGTTGAAAAGCTGTTCTCTTTCTGTATAGAAACTATCACTTGTTCTTTTGCTTTTTTTACTCATTTTGTTAAAGCCTGTAAAGTCTGCCTTCAGAGCCAAGAGATTACCAGCTTCCTCTGCAGAATAGTGAAAGGTGTATGACAGGTAGCTGTCCTACCAGCCGGCTACAAAAAGGAGCAAAGTACTGGAGTGCTCTGGGAAAGAATTCCCCACCTGGGCCTGCAGGGCCCAGCTGGGAAAGTGCCTTGCAAAGAACCCCCAGCTATGTGGGATAATGACTGCCCTGGGGCTAGATCCTGAGCAGTGAGAGTTTCACTACCTCAAGCTAAATACAGCCCTGGGCTGTGGGTATTAGCAGCTGAGCAGTGAATGGCCCTGCAGGGACAGGATGTGTCTGTGCCCCAGGAAGCACAGTCTGCTGGGGAAGTTCTATTGTCCCAGGCTGAGCCTCCCACTGTGCCAATTAGAGGCTGCCCAGGCTGTGCCTCTCTGCCGTGCAGATTAGTAACTGCCCCCGCAAAAGCCCCGAACTGTGGGATGTGGCTGCAGAGCTGCGTTACAGTCTGCCTGAGTCACTTCTGGGTTTGAGTGGTTACAGCCAGACCTCGATAGGTTCTGGTGTTTTTTAGAGGACCCTCTGTTTTACGCTTTAATTTCTCTGCCAGTTTACTGCTTTCTCATCAAGGCAGAGCAGTTAGCCTATAGCAGAGTCATCTCTATACCTTCTCTAGCCACAGAGATCACCCCTACCCCTGGTCTACTCAGGATGCTAGTCTCTTCCTGGCCCCTCAGGACAAACCTTTCTTGGCGATCTTCCAGATTGACTTCGCTGGTAAGTTGTAGTGCTTCTAATCTTCATGAATTTAAGCAGTGAAGAGCTATTTTTGAGGCTGGATTAAATAGTTGATTATGAGGGGAATGAGAGGAGCTTAGAGAGTCATGTGTGCCTTCTCTGCCATCTTGGCTCCACCCCCATAGGACACCTTCATTTGATTTTTTTATTAGTTCCCTTGAAATTCTTGACCTTTTTTTCCATATGAACATTGTTTTTATTTTTTCTGTTATTAAAATAGTTTTTTGGGGAGACTGATTGGTATAATGCTAAATAAATACATTAGTTTGGGTAGTGTTGTCATCTTTATTATATTTGCCTGCCTTTTGAAGAGCATTTAATATTTTTCCAGTTGGTTAGATCAGACTTTATTTGTGTGGAAAGTGTTTTGTAGATTTGCTTATATAGTTCCTGATTTTCCCTTGGCAGATAGATTCCTAAATATTTTATACTATTGGTAATTACTTTAAATGGAATTTCTCCTGTGTAACTCTAAGTGTTGGATTTTGTTTGTGATATATAAGAATGATCATGACCTACGTGGGTTTATTTTGTAAGAAGGAAGTTCTTAAAAGACAATGGGTTTAATCAGTGTTTGGCTGTCTCTAATGCTAAACCTTCACTAATAATTATTGGTTTAAGTGAATTCTATGAAGTTTATTCAGAGTTTAGCCAATCTTGGTACAAGCTATGCCTTGAATTTTAATTACTGATGTGTTCAAGTTACATGAGAAATATATAATCTTTTGAATAACTAAAATGTCTAAATATTATGCAAATTCCATTAAGGATAATTGAGCTATTGCTTATAATATTTTTAATTCAGATCTGAAGGACAATATAAACAACAAGAATTCAAAATTAGCATATTCCCAAACTATGGGGTCAAGTTCCAGTTGTGACTTCACTGGTCACATCCAATAGCCCATGGCAATGACTATTTCAAAGGTAGATGCTGTATGCTGTTAGCTTGGTTTACATTTCCTTTTCTAACTGAAGCATTCTCTTTCCTAGTTATGTTGGAAAAAAAAAATCTTTCCCTGAAGTGTGTGTATGTGTGTGTGTGTGTGTGTGTGTGTGTGTGTATCCTATTATATTTATAAAAATGAAGCTGGGTTAAAGATGTTCTGGAAAATAGCTCCCTCATTGCTAGCAAGTGAAATGGATTATAGGATCATTACAGAAGATATGTTAAAATTTAAGCTGTGAAAATATATTTAAATGGCTATTTGTCACAAACACATATGGCCACAGATCCCACTAAAATATATAAAATGTTATCATAACATGTCAAATTTATAGCTAAAATATAAAGCATGAATAGCAAACTAAAAATGTTCATCATTACTTTAAATGGAATATCATTATACATACATCATAAGAGAAAAATGAATTTTATTAAACTAGAAGACCAGAAAATAAGATATCTGAGGAAGATAAAAAGTGATATCATTTTGAATCCCTTTAATATGGAAAAAAAACCTTAATAATAGTGTTTTTGGTATTTTTTCTTATTTTGGAAGCAGTATGACACACTCATGATTTAAGAGCCATAAAGAACTGGATTTGAATTAGTTGTGAAATATGTCTGAGTAAAATAATTTATCTTGTCTTGTGGTACAGTAAATAGAAGGATAAGCCTGGAGGCAAGTTCTGAGTTCAAATGCAGTAAAAGACACTCCTTGATATAAGATACTGGTAAGTCTTTTAAGCTCTTCCTGCCTTAGATTTATAATAAGTAAAATGGGGATACCAATATACCTACCTCTCAAGATTATTGTGAGATTCAAATAAGATCATATTTATAAAGCAATTACCACTGCACCTGGTACATAATGCATAATAAAAGTTCATTTCTTTTCTTTTTTCCCCTTCCTTCCTTCCTTCCTCCCTTTCCCCCGCCCTTATTTCTTTCCTTCTTTCCTTCCTCACTTTATTCAGCTATGAAAAGGAAGGATTGGATTTAATGACCTCAAAGAACCCTTTCAATTTTATCATCATTTACCTTGTCTCTGAACTTAAAAACTTTATATTTATGAAAAAAAAAGTAATTAACTATTCTTTGATTTGGTTGCTTAACTGTAAAAGTAGGATTAAAAAAATGAAAAAAGTACTTTGAATATCTGAAAACAACACAAAAATATGACTTGTTAGTGTTATCATCTTTATCATCATAATCAGTAAGGAGGCGGAAGGAGGAGGAAGAAGAGGAAATAGAAAAGTAAGAAAAGTTAAAAGAGGAGAAGGTAAAGGAGAAAGTGGATGCTAAGTTCTTCCATCTGTGATCAGGACAGGCATGCTCTTTCTAAAATTTCTAGAAATTTTTCCTTCTATCTGTGATGGAGAAAAGAAACCTATAGGAAATTGAAGCTCAGAAATGTTTTAAGATTTGCTTTTAGTAATTGGTTACATGTAATAGCAACAACAACAAAAAACACTTCAGAATTACACACAAATGTTTATTTCGGAAGCAGATATGACAGGTAGATAAACAAGTTCCAATTTTTCTTCTTTGGGGTAACCTACTCACCAACAAATCCATCCATCCATGAATCTATATCTCTATTTAAGTAGTAAATCTATCAAAGAATATTTTATACTTCATACAAGTGGAATCATGATGAATCCAAACAAACATGATTCACGCTATGTTGCAAAGGAAAATGGAATTGAACTTAAGAATTACAAAGAATCTTTAGATATGATAATCCAAGTTCCTTTTTGAATAAATTAAGAAAAAGAAGAATGGAGAGGTAAGATTACTTGCCCAAGGTCACACAATTTGTCCACAGTTGTAGATAAAAAAAAGTCATTCCCAATATGTACTTCTAATCTAATAATTTTTATTATATTTTACTGCTCCTTTAGAGGCAGAAAACTTTGTCAGCCCATTCCATCAATACTGAAAAAAATCCACTATGAATAGAGGAAATACTTGTAATTACAAAATTAACACTTTCAATAACAGATATTCACTGGGAAGACTGATGATAAAAAGGTCATTATTAATGAAGAGAATTTTATAAAACATTCTGATCATAGGTATTCATGTATTAGGCCTGTGACTGGGTAATTAAATAGCTATTTCAGCAAAAAAGAGAAATAGAGGGCACAAAAACTAATTCAGCTCACCATTTCTTAAATTTTGGGATGATGATTTCTCGGTCTCTGTCTCTGTCTTGTAACTGTCTTTCTTTGTCTCTTTCTTTCTCTTTTCCTCTCTCTTCTCTCCCTCTTCTCTCTCTCTCTCTCTCTCTCTCTCATTCTGTCTCTGTCTCTGTCTGTCTTTATCTGTCAATATATGCTAAATATTAAATAATATATTAATCAAATATTCAAATATGCTTGTAAGAAATAAATTTGATTTGTAAATATTCAAGAGGTTTTAGTGTGTGCACACTCCTTTGTGAAGAGGGATCATATATAATTCTTTTGTATTCCCCACAAATTCTAACAAAATAGCTGACATATAGACTATCTAAAAATGTTTCTGACTGTAGATTGAGTGATGCTCACAGTATCAGCTAGTGTAGATGATTTTTACCATTGTGAACTAATGGAACCACAAAAATAGCCAAGTTTATCTATTGTCCTTTGATAGTATTATAACCCTTCCTGAAAGTCAATTAAGAGGGTATGTACAAGTACGTATTTATATGTATACATGTTTATATGTACATTGTATGTATAAAAATACATGTATATGTTTATGTATATTCATTTTCCTTTAATATTTTGGATTTTAATTAAATTGTTACTAAAATTAGTTGGTTCAAATAATTTAGAGATTATGTTTTTGTTGAAAGTGTCTCTGAGACAATATTTCTTTTTAAAAAATTAGTATACTATGCTATTCTATCAGGTACCTAATAAATCTGTATTGACTAGATCAAGAAAAAGCACACTAAGCTATTGCTTTTGTTTTTGTGATGTTGTTCTTGTTATTCTTGTTGTTGTTTTTCCTGACTCAATTGTGGATGTTGAACATTAAAGATTCCTGAAAAGTTCCAATAGACATGTTATGCTATCTCATACCTTCCTTTGAATAATGGGAATCTTTCTCACCAGAAGAGGGCAAAGCCTTCTTATTTATTTATTTATTCATTCATTTACTTATTCATTCATTCATTTATTTATTGTTTATTTACTTAATTATCCATTCATGCATTTCTTTCTCTGTTTTCATTTTATTATTATAGAATTTTATTTATAAAATATATGCATGGTAATTTTTCAAAACTAACCCTTGCAAAAGCTTCTGTCCCAAATCATTCTCTCCTTCCCCTTACCACCTCCCCTAGATGTCAATACATGTTAAAACACATGATAAATCCAATATATATATATATATATATATATATATATATATATATATAATATATATATATATATATACATATATATATATATATATATATATATATATATATATATATATATATATATACATACATATATTTTCATACAGTTATCTTGCTGCACAAGAAAAATCAGATCAAAAAAGAAAAAAAAAAAAAACCTGAGAAGGAAAAAAAAATCCAAACAAGTAACATCACAAAGAGTGAAAATGATATGTTGTGGTACACACAGTTCCCACAGTCCTCTTCCAGGGTGTAGATGGCCCTCTTCATTGCTGAACAATTAAAACTGGTCTGAATCAATTCATTGTTGAAGAGAGCCACATCCATCAGAATTTTATGATCAGTAATGATCTTTAGTTCTTCTTTTATCATTAATTCCTTCCTCTTCCACAGGTCTGAGAGGCAAACTATCCTGTGTTCCTCTAATTTATTTATAATCCCATTCTTTATGCCTAGGTCATGAACCCATTTTGACCCTATGTTGGTATATGGTGTTAAGTGTGGGTCACTGCCTAGTGTCTACCATACTAGTTTCCAATTTACTCAGCACATTTTGTCAAATGGAGAATTCTTATGCCAAGAGCTGGGGTCTTTGGGTTTGTCAAGCACTAGATTGCTATAGTTATTGATTATTTTGTCCTTTGAGCCTAACCTATTCTGTTGCTCAACTAGTCTATTTCTTAGCCAGTACGAAATGGTTTTGATGACCACTGTATATTTTATAATATAGATTTAGATCTGGTACAGCTAGGCCACCTGCATTTGATTTTTTTTTTTCATTAGTTCCCTTGAAATTCTTGACCTTTTCTTCTTCCAGATGAATTTTGTGGTTTTTTTTTTTAAGTTAGTAAAATAGTTTTTTGAGAGTTTAATTGCTATAGCACTAAATAAATAGATTACTTTAGGTAAGATTGTCATCTTTATTATATTTACTCAACCTATCCAAGGGCATTTGATATTTTTCCAATTGTTTAGATCTGACTTTATTTCTATGGAAAGTATTTTGTAGTTTTGGTTATATACATCTGACTTTCCCTTTGCAGAATGATTCCCAAATATTTTATACCTAAACAGTCATTTTAAATGGAATTTCTCTTTGTATATCTTTCTTTTGGATTTTGTTATTGATGTATAAAAATGCTGATAATTTATGTGGATTTATTTTGTATCCTGCAACTTTGCTAAAGTTGTGGATTATTTCTAATACCTTTTTAGTTGATTCTCTGGGGTACTCTAAGTATATCGTCATATCTTCTGCAAAGAGTGATAATTAGATTTCCTCATTACCTACTCTAATTCCTTTCATCTAGTTTTCATCTCTTATTGCTAAAGCTAGCATTTCCATTACAATATTGAATAGTAATTGTGATACTGGGCAAACAATCTGCTTTTAGTCTCTTCAGGGTTTGTAATGTGTTCTTCTCTATTACCATAGAAACTATCTATAGTTAGAGTTCATTTTTTACTCATTTTTTACAAAAGTTTTTACAAAAAGTTGGATCTGATTTTAGGTCAATGGAGGTTTTCCAAGCCTCTTCTACAGGTAGCAGGGCATGTCAGGGGAGCCTCAGTGGCTGCACTGGGATTGTGCTAAGTCACTCCTATGATGAGTAGGTGTGGCAAGGTACTATGAGACTCTGGCACTTTGGGGTTCACTCTTTACTTCTTGTTTTTGTTTCCGATGTTCTATAATTTCTCTGCTTCTCTACTGGTTTACAAACAGGATAGAATATCCAACATTGTGGTAGAGTCCTCCCCATAGATTCTCCATATTGTGGGGTCTGCATTACCTTGCAGGAGACCACATCCTTCCCGGGTCAGCCCAGCTTGTGCTGTCCTCTGTGCTCTGCCTGCCTGCCTATGCCTGACTACCTCCTGGGCCCAACCAAAATAGATCTTTTCTGACAATTTTCGATATTATCTTCTGATATTAATTTGCTGCAATTCCAATATTTGTGAATTTTGCCATTCTAAAACTAATTCAAAGTCTGAATTTGGATATTAGTTGAGGGTCCAGAGAGAAGTTCAGAAAGAAGCATGTGTCCTTGCCATGATCTTGACTCTGCCCCAGCCTTTCTTATTTAATGGCAACACAAATAAGCAGAGGACATTAAGCCTACATAAGGTGCCAACAAAGTGACTTTGAGTATTTATAGGGCATTCCTGATATCGTATAGTATTTGTCTGATGTTTGTTTTAAAAGAATTGTTGTAGTTATTACTATGGTAAAAGATAATGAAGTGAGAGAATTACCTCAGAGTTTAAGGCTTCTTAAACTTTTTCTTCTAGAAACCCATTTTTACCCAGGAAATTTTGATGTGGCTCTGGGTATATAGAGACAGATCATGAGATAGTCTCACCAAAATTATTTTATCCCATTATGATAGTTATGAAGAACAGCCTCAAACAGAGAGATACCTCATCTTAACAGAAATATGTTTGATGTTAAAGACCCTCCTAAAGAGTTCCATAGCTGATGCCCATCAATTGGAGAATGGCTGGGTAAATTGTGGTATATGAATGTTATGGAATATTATTGCTCTGTAAGGAATGACCAGCAGGATGAATACAAAGAGGCTTGGAGAGACCTACATGGACTGATGCTAAGTGAGATGAGCAGAACCAGGAGATCATTATACACTTCAACAACGATATTGTATGAGGATGTATTCTGATGGAAGTGGATTTCTATGACAAAGAGACTTAACTGAGTTTCAACGGATAAATGATGGACAGAAACAGCTACACCCAAAGAAGGAACACTGGGAAATGAATGTGAACTATTTGCATTTTTGATTTTCTTCCCGAGTTATTTTTACCTTCTGAATCCAATTCTCCCTGTGCAGTGGGAGAACTGTTCGGTTCTGCAAATATGTATTGTATCTAGGATATACTGCAACATATTTAACATATATAGGACTGCTTGTCATCTTGGGGGGGGGTGGAGGGAGGGAGGGGAAAAAACGAAACATAAGCGAGTGCAAGGGCTAATGTTGTAAAAAAAAATTATCCTGGCATGGATTCTGTCAATACAAAGTTATTATTAAATAAAATAAAATTTAAAAAAAGAGTTCCATAGCTAATCAAAAATATATATCATTATGTGTAATTTTGTGGAGAGTGTGGTCTCACTCTCCACAAAATTACACATAATGATATATATTGTTCAACTTGTGACATAACAGTTTAACAACCAATAGATCGGTTAATCAGACAGACTCTGTTGTTCAAAAAAGAACTTGACATGGGATTGAATAGGGGCAGTAGCAACTATATTGACTTTCAGTGATCCCAAATTTCATTGTGAAATAAAAGCACATATTTTAAAATCAACATTATTCTATTAAAATTTGATATTTTAATCACTCAATTGCAAATCACTCAATGGTATTCTCAGAAGAACTGAAGTTGAAGATCATATATAGGGCATTAGGAGAAGCACTTGGTAAATGAGCAGGATGCCAGACAAAAGAAATAAAGAATTCTGTAGAAGAAGCAGAGAAAGGGATAGATGATATTAGAAGAATGTAGGTGGCATAAAGTATAGACCACTGTATGTGGCATCAGGAAGATATGTTGAATCTTGCCTCAGACATTTACTAAGTGTGATCTTTAGGAAGTGACTTAACTTCTTTCAGCTTCAATCTCTTCTGTAAAATGGTAATAATACCACTTACTTCAATTTATTGGGATATTTGCTTTGGTAACTTAAAATGCCATATGAAAGTTAACTATTACTGTTATAGTAAGATTAAGAAAATATGTTAATTATATGGTGGGAGTGAAAGAAGACTAATATAATGATATATAAGCAAAAATACCATATTTTTATCTATACATAGGAACTAGAGTAAGGATCCTATAATCTTAGATGGATATACTTAGGAAGACATGGACAATACCCAAATGAGATAGGAAGGCACTAATAGGTCGGGATTAATCATGCAAAAGGGGAATTCAAATTGGTGAACTCATAGATCCATTAAATAGTTAAACATTTTAATATGTAAAAAAGCACAATAGGTAGTACTGGAAATGGAGGGATAAATGTCATTGTTTTCAAAAAGTATAGATTTATTCAGAAACATATCCAATTAACTGATTACACTGACTGAACATATGCTTGCCTAAGGTCTATTTTCATTTCAATGAGGGACAAATTCTGAGAATAAATGAATAATTTCCTAATTGTGTAATTTTATGCACTAGTCAAGCAGTTGTTGACATTTTTGAAGTACAGAGATCATTTCTGTACCCCTGCAGAATAAATGTGGCTATCTATTCTATCCAATATTATCATTGAAGCATACCAATGAGAAGAACCAAGAATAATCAAAATATCTGGTTTTAATTTCATCATTTATTCATAATGAATTATTTTCCTTTGGAAATTCTTTCAGATACAAGCAAGCAATTTGATTTTAGAGTTGGCCAAAGTGAATCCTCGATACAAACAAGTATTTTGCTAATAAAAACTTATTGCCTATCCACCACTTTATTTTATGGCCTCTTGTTGGCCAGAAAAATTAATTTTATTTATTGATTGATTTCTTTGTTTGTTTGTTTGCTTATTTATTTATTCATGCCTGCTTTAAGTTTAGGTCTAATTTTCTCAGCAACTGAAGTGTAGAAGAGAGGGTGAATCCTCGTTTGAAAGAGGATATTTTTGTACTTTGTTCCCTGGAATATTTATCTTCTTTCCCCATAACTAGTATAATAATAAGATGATTGAACATGACACTTCTAGTCTATTAGGTAAAACTTACTATTCTTCTTAAACATGTAATAAAGTTTTCATGGAAACTCATGGTTTTCCTTTATTTTGCCTCCCCTGCAACACCTTAGAGAAGGTTACCATTACATAAATATGTATGGATATGTATGTGTGTATAATCATTATTTACATACTTTTATATATTAGTTCTTTCTCAGTATGCAGATGTCCTTCATATGTCCTTTGTAGTTAATTTGGTAATCATAGTCAAAAAGACCGATTCACCCAAAGCTGTTCTTAAAACAATATTGCTATTATTGTGTTCAATGTTCTCTTGGTTTTGCTCATTTTCCTCTTCATTATTATCCTTTTTTTACAAATTTTCAATAGCTTTTTACTTACAAATTATATGTTTGGGTAATTTTACAGCATTGACAATTTCCAAACCTTTTATTCCAATTTTTCCCCTCTTTCCCCCCTACTCCCTCCCCTATATGGCAGAATGACCAATACATGTTAAATATGTTAAGGTATAAATGAAATACAAAATAAGTATTCATGTCCAAATAGTTATTTTGCTGTAAAAAAAGAATCAGACTCTGAAATATTGTACAATTAGCCTGTGAAAGAAATCAAAAATGCAGGTGGGCAAAAATATAGGGATTGGGTATTCAATGTAATGGTTCTTAGTCATCTCCCAGAGTTCTTTTGCTGAGTGTGGCTGGTTCAGTTCATTGCTGCTCCACTGGAACTGATTTGGTTCATCTCATTGCTGAAGATGGTCAGGTCCATCAGAATTGATCATCATATAGTATTATTGTTGAAGTATATAATGATCTCCTGGTCCTGCTCATTTCACTCAGCATCAGTTCATGTAAGTCTCTCCAGGCCTTGCTGAAATCATCCTGTTGGTCATTTCTTACCAAACAATAATATTCCATAATATTCATATACCACAATTTATTCAGCCAGTCTCCAATTGATGGGCATCTACTCAGTTTCCAGTTTCTGGAGACTATAAAGAGGGCTGCCACAAACATTCTTGCACATACAGGTCCCTTTCCCTTCTTTAAGATCTCTTTGGGATATAAGCCCAGTAGTAACACTGCTGGATCAAAGGGTATGCACAGTTTGATAACTTTTTGGGCATAGTTCCTAATTCCTCTCCAGAATGGTTGCATATATTCACAATTCCACCAACAATGTATTAGTGTCCCTATTTTCCCACATCTGCACTCCAATACTCCGCATTATCTTTCTCTGTCATTCTAGCCAGTCTGATAGGTGTGTAGTGATATCTCAGAGTTGTTTTAATTTGCATTTCTCTGATTAATAATGACTTGGAGCATCTTTTCATATGGCTAGAAATAGTTTCAATTTTTTCATCTGAGAATTGTCTGTTCATATCCTTTGACCATTTATCAATTGGAGAATGGTTTGATTTCTTATAAATTAAGTCAATTCTCTACATTAATATCTTTTTAATAAAATAATTTTAAAGCTAATTTATTTTAATTTATAATCAAAGATTTAGAATTTTCAACTGATTAAATGACACCATGGAGATAAATGCCATGAACATACTATTGAGACAATAATCACTGTTGTTCAATGTAGGGGAAAATATATCAAAATGAGTATGTTAGCCAATATTATGGGAATGAGCTCAAGAATATATCTGGGATGCTGCAGGGAAGTTGTGACCAACATTATTCTTTGCTGCTAGTGAATATGTTAGTTTCTCTTTACAGTTAAGTTCATGTACACCAATCCTCCATAATCTCAAAATAAGTATTCCGCAGAGCAATTCATAATATTAGCAAAAGGAACACTTTCATACTGGGACCCTCTACCAGTAATCACTTTCAGGTAATCCATTATGTTCTCTTGAGATCTAGTTTTTGTCTGGTACTTTGCTGTATGTTTTGTCCTTTAATATAGGTGGCTGTGCTTTATTCTGCTGTCCTTAGAGAATGAGCTTTTTAACTCTGTTCACTGTCTTCAAATTTTTCACTCTCTTTTCAAAGGAAGCGGATGAAAAATCATTCTCTCAAGGTATATTAATAGTTCCTTGTCTAGATGGAGATAGGTTATAGCTCATTCATACTATGATTTCTCCTTGTCTAGATTTTTCACTCCCATGTACAAAATGACTCATGCAAGAGCAAAGATCTTGTGATTCTTATCACCAGGTTTCTAAGTGTTCTCTTCCCCTATACTCACGTTACTTAAAAATCCTTGTTATTGTTTTTATCTTCATGTAAATTAACACAAATCTTAATGCAACTCTGAGGATCTTCTTATATTTCAATTTTTGAGGAACTCTTTCTTCTGTCTAACAGATGATAAGTCACTTTGTTTCTAAGTTTATTTTCTTTAATGACTGAGTGGAATTATTGAAATCATTGGCTTGGATGGGAGACGGGGAGTTAAATGCATTTCCCAGAAGTTTAGGGTTTACTTGAAGTTATAAATCACTTTGGGGGGGAAGGGGAAAGTAGAAACTCAGAATTAGGCTATATAAATTTATTATGCATTTAATATTGCTCTCAAAAAGGCAATAAATTCAGAAGTCAGTTGAAAAAACTTAGAAAACTAAACAAAAATAAAAACAAATTCCTAAATTTTTAATATCACATAATTTTTCCTAAGTCTGTAAGCATGGACTTGCTCTGTTTTAAACATTAATCCCTTTTTAAGACAGGAAGATTTTTTTTTTATTTTGTTTTTTATCCATTGGGAATTGAGTTTTTTTTTTTCCCTAAAGGATAAATACAAGGGTCAAACATTTCCCAACAAATTATCAAAAGGATGACAATGAAAACAAGGAAACAAAGAGAAAGTGCAGGGTAAGAAATCCTTCTTAGTGAAGAAATAATGTCAGGTATATGCTATCTAGAAACCAGAAACTATTGGCTGGCATTCATTTTTAATTTTATTTCATCTGAAATTTCAAGATAGAATTGTGTAACCCCATTTCTCAGATTGGCTAAGATAACAGGAAAAGATAATGATGAATATTGGAGGGAATGTGGAAAAACTGAGACACATACATTGTTGGTGGAGTTGTGAATGGATCCAGCTGTTCTGGAGAGCAGTTTGGAACTAAACTCAAAAGATTATGAAACTATGCAAAGGCTTTGATCCAGCATTGTTTTTATTTGGCTTAAAGGATGGAAAGGGACCCGCATGTGCAAAAATGTTTGTGGCAGTCCTTTTTGTGGTGACAAGAAACTAGAAACTGAGTGGATGCCCATCAGTTGGAGGCTGAACAAGTTATGGGTATATGAATATTATGGAATATTATTGTTCTGTAAGAAAACAATGATCTTAGAAAGTCCAGGAGAGAGTTAAATGAACTGATGCTAAGTGAAATGAACAAAACCAGGATTTCATTGTTCATGGCTACAAAAAGATTATACAATGATCAATTTTGATGGTTGTGGCTCTTCTCAACAAAGAGATGATTTAGGTCAGTTCCAATAATCTTGTAATGATAGGGACCATCTATACCCAGAGAGAAGATTGTAGGAACTAAGTGTGGATCACAACATAATATTTACACTTTTGTTATTTGCTTGAATTTTATTTTCTTTCTCTTTTTTTACATTTTTTGATCTGATTCTTCTTGTACAGCAATACAATTGTATAAATATGTATGACTATATTGGATTTATATATATTATTTACCACGTTTAACATATATTGGATTACTTGCCATCTAGGGGAGGAGGTGAGAGGAAAGGGGAGAAATTGTAGCACAAGCTCTTGTAAAGGTCAAATGTAAAAACTTATCCTAGTATATGTTTTGAAAATGAAAAAGCTTCAAAAAATAAAATTAAAAAAAAGTGTGATCCTATATATTATCAGCTATGTTACAATTCCCAAGTGACTCTTATAATCTTCCTCAAACTTCTCCACTTTTCTCTTCTCTCTACTTCTGTCTCTATCTCTGTTTTTTCTTCTCTTCTCTGTCAGTCTATTTCCTTTTTCTCTCCATTTTTGTTTCTCTCTCTTATTCTGTCCCTCTCTGTTTCTCTCTGTCCCTCTGACTGTCTCTATCTCTCCTTCTCTCCCTTGCTCTCTGCCTCTCTCCTTGCCTCCCTTCCTCTTTCTGTGTCTCTGTCTCTAAATCTTTATTTCTCTCACTCTCTGTCTCTCTTTCTCTGTCTCTTTCTCTCTGACTCTGTCTCTGTCTCTCTCTGTCTCGTTCTCATACACACATGTATATAGACTCAGAATTGGTAACCTATAGGATTCTTAGATGAAAAAAAGAAAAATAAAGGTTAGCTGGCACACTCTGGTATCCAGACTACACATCCTCATTTAGACTTCTAGACTAAAAAGAATTTGCTTCCCTGGCACTTTATGTTTGCTCTTTTGACGTCAATTATTTTTAGTTTCCTTCCTTTTTTCACTGTCATTTTCTTTAAAATATTAGTAGCATTTGTCTTCTTGGTTTAGATTTGATAGAAACAAAAAAAACTTATACATGTTGCTTATCCTTCATTTTCAAAAAGGATAAGTGACATACACAGTAATGTCTCCATACTTATGCAAATTAGATTTAAGTTAAGCAGAGTTGAACAAAGTCCTCAGCCCCACTCTCTTTCAGAGTCATCAAAGTCCAACAGCAAAGCAAAGGTCAGGGAGATTAGCAATCATTTGGATGTAGGGGATTACCTTGATGACTTTGATGTCTTAGCATACTTATAGTATGCCTTATTTCCTGTTTTAGCCGCTTTCCAGGCCATTGAAATAAGCTGTTGTCACCTATTCTTTAGGGAGAAATTTTCAAATGCTGCTATGAAACATTTCCCAATCCACCCATGGATTTTAGATACATTTAGTTACCCTCAGCCTAATTTAATCTGCCTGCCAATGCAATTTTATTGTGATGTGACCACTGCACATGTTACAGATTCTTGGAGGTGCAGATGAGAAGTGGATAACATTTAAACACCAAAAGGATAAATATCCCTGAGGAATTCCCAGAAATCCCTCACAGAGGTGCTAGTCAAACCTTGATAATCCACCTGAAATACCAGCCATCTTATTCAAAGATTTCCATAAATGACTGCCAATAGCAACATAAGCTTCATGCTATCCTAAAAATCGTCCTCTAGGTTCTCAATCTATGTGCCCACTTTGAGAGCGATGAATTGCTCCATGCTGTGAATGTCTTTCTTTGTTACTTCTCCTAAGGGCAAGAAGAAAATTTCTTCCCCAGTCCTCTTCTGCCTGCATGTACTAGTTAATTTTTTGGGAATCATATGCATCCATGGTCTAATCATTATTCCTGAGTTTTGTTCTCTACCTTTTTTTCCCCAGGCTCTGTCTATTGCCACACTTTAAGTAAAGCTAAGCTGGTGCAGGATGGGCTGAGACTATGAACTCCCCTCTTTCCAGCTATAACATAGCTGGTAGAAGAGATGAGAGAAGACTTATGATAGTTAACTAAAAAATTGAAAGGTATACATGAAATAGCACTTTAATTCATATTCCATGAAGTAGAATGATATGATACCCCAAATACCCAATACAAAATAAATAAAAACATAAATCAGTAAATAAAGCTCTTCATGGATCTAAAGGAAATAGAGAGTAGAATATACTTGAGAATTACTTGAAAAGAAGACAGAAAATGAGAGTAGGCAATGCCCAGATAATACAGTGTGCAATTGATAGTGAGATTGGCATGTAATAGGAATAGTCATGACAGTGAAATCAAGAGAAAATTTTCTCAATTATTTCTATCTTCTTTTAAGTGGAGAAATCTATATAAGTTCTACAAATTTTATACTTCTACTTCAGAATGCTTTGTTGGATGAAAGTAAGGGGAAGAGGAGTAAAAGAATAGGAGGACCAAAAGATGCAGCAGCTATGGAGATAGCTCCTTCGTTATATAACCAAAAACACTGTGAGCATATACATGTGTCAATACATATGCTTGTCTGCATTCATTTGCTATATATAATTGTTTAGGGAAGGGGTTGAGTTTAAAGGTGAATTTTAAAATTTTACCTATTTTTCCCTAGTTGACTGTGATTTTTTTTACTTATGTTTCTTATTTTTAAGCAAATACATTACTGAATTAGAGAAATACTGAAGAGAAAGACATTAATCTGAATTTTAACCATAAATGTCTCTATAAAATGTACATTTGAAGTATAGCTCAACTCATTTCTCTTCTCAGTTGTGTTGCTCCATCTGTAAAGGAAGGTGATTCTATTGAAGAATCTCTAAGATAACAGATTGATTTTTAAAAATTATTTATTTGAGATTTAAGTGACTTGCCAAGAGTCATATAGATAGTAAGTGCGAAGTGCAGGAGGCAGTATTTGAACTCAGATCCTTCTGACTTCAGGTGTTCTATCTACTGCATCACCTATCTGAACCTAGAGAATGCTTACACTCTATGATCTTCTGTGATTAACTAATTTCTACCATCCATTCCAGTCTAAATTCTTTGATACTACAAATTTTCATCTAAAGGAATCTTTGGAATTCAATATATTTGTTATTAGAATAATGAATTTTTCTTTTGTGGCTGCTCAGCACTCTCTGATTTAATATATAAACAAAAATTATTCTTTATAAGGCAGAAAAAAAACTTTCCCCATGAGAGAAATAACCTGTATCCTCTGATCTTATTTTCCCAATAGAGGTTCACTAACAAAAATTGATCATCATATCTATGAAACTCTAGTAGTTGCTTTTTCTTAATTCTTCACAGTTGTAAGATAATATATATTGTTTGTATTGCCATCATTCAGCTTATAAATGATGGTTTCATTTAACAAGATTGAACCAATAAACTTCTACAAATCTGTAAGACTAGTTATATTATTAGGATCAGAAATATAGTATGAATGAACTGATTATTATTTTTTAAAGGAAGGACATAGAAATAGTACTTAATCATATCATTTTGGCCAGTATTTCAGACATCATTGTTTTGGTTAAGCAGTACCCTTATGCGTTAGCATATCCTTTCTCACATGTCTCCAAAGATCTTTTGTTTGCCACTTGAGCCAAAGATTAAGCATTGTAGTGGCAAAGGCTATAAAACTGCAGAGTTAAGATGTATGTTTGGATTCTGCCTCTCCTGTCTCTTTGTAAAAGTAAGTTAATCCCTCTAGTCTTATTTTCTTCAATTGCAAAGTGAGAGAATAAGCATTACATGAATTTAAGTCATATAGATGTACTCTGGATTTTGTATCTTTTATCTCTATTCTATCTGTCCTCTACACAGCTGTCAAAATGACTTTTTCAGTATATAACTTTAATTATATCCAACTTTATCAAGAAAATCTTAACTGGCTTCTTATTGTGTGCAATTAGGATAAAATATAAACTCCTCAAAGTATTTTTTAAAACCCTCCACTATTTAATTGTAACTGACTTTTCCATTCTTATATCATATAATTCACTGGTAACAAATTCTTGATTTTAGCAAAACTGGCTTATTTAAAATAGATGAATTCTATTTTTTTCTATCTTCTTTCTTTTCCATATGGGACTATGTTGGTCTTTCAGATGGAAGTGGGGAATATAATTAATGGGGTCCTAGTTAAATACAGTTAGTAAATTAATATGGCCTGGTCATATTTTCCAAGATAATCTGCCAATCTGAATAAGTACTTATTCCCACACTGAATGCAATAAGTTTATGTGATTAGAGTGGAGGAAATTTTTCTCATCTTTCAGCCACAAATATTGGCATCTAGATGATTCAGTGGATAGAGTGGTAGGCCTGTAGTCAGAAAGTTGAAACTTCTTGAGTTCAAATTTGTCCACAGACATTACTAAGTTTATGAATCTGAGTAAATTATTTAAACCTGTTTGCCTCAGTTCCTCATCTGTAAAATAAGCTAGAAAAGGAAATGACAAACCAGTCTACTACTTTTGTAAGAAAATCCAAATGAGTCATGAAGACTCATAGACAGAAATGAAATGACTGAACAACAGCTACAAATAAATGTTTAGTTTATTTGCTTTTATTATTTAAATCTAAGTACAAAACAATGTATCCCTAAAGTTTTAACTTAAAAGTCCAGACAAGGTTGGTTACTTCTTGAACATGTGCTCATACAAGTCCCTATTTACCATAACCAACTTCAAACATTTTTGCTCTCTGAAATATTTGTTGAACCTAATAAAACACCTTGTAAATATAGAAACAAATATTGGGATGATGTCTGAACCAAACTTTTAATTGTGTTTTGAATATCTTAGTCTTCCATTTTGATGGATTCCTCTCATGTCCCATGTTAATGATACCTTGTAATGGGCTGAGGCTCAAGTTGATGCACTGAAGTCCCAAGCACATGAGGCTAAATAGTAATTGGACCATACTCTATTAATATATAAGCTTGGAGAAAGAATGGACCCCGCCCACTCTTTGTGCAAATCCTGATGTGTTGTATAGTAAATGACGATTTTGGTGGGTGGAGGCAGGGGAGTGGAATAGGAAGGGGAAGGAGAGACTGCTCGCATTGCCATTGTGACGGCCTTTCAGCTCAGATCCCCCTCTGTTAGCTGGCTTCCTGTCGCAGCTACCCATATTGCTATAGCAATCTTTCTGGCCCATATTGCTGTTGCAATCATTATTCACCTCTTCACTTCAATAAAGACTGAAGATTTTCCCCTTAATCTGAATTCCTGACTCAGGCTGATTTTAAATACACTGTCATTACATTTGGCGCCCAAGCATGGGAACCAAGGACCTTACTTTCACTGAAAAAGTCTCCAGTGACCAGGAACTTAGGTGAGTATAAGACAAACAGGGAACTTTTTTTCTTAAAGACTAAACTAGTAACCTTTTTTGGCTGAAATGGGACAGATCCTAGCTAAAGATTCTCCATCCCCCACCCCAACCCCCCCCCCCAGCCCCACCCAGGAGTGGTGCTATAGAAGCCTGCTTAAGCTGATAGAAGATCAAGGGCTACTTGTAACTTGGGAACAGACAGCTAGACTTATGGATACATTAAAACAGACCTCCTCTTGGTTCTTAGAGGAAGAGCAAATCTCTCCAGATAATTGGGCATTGATTGGTCAATAGCTCTCCACATATTACAATGAAAATGGTCCTCATTCAATTTCCATCCAGGCATTCTATTTATACAATATGATACAGTTGGCCTTAAAATACCATATAACTTCTAGGAGAAAAGGAAAAAAAAAACTCTAGGAATAGCCAAATGGGGAAGGCTGAGATAAAGGAGGAAGACAAAGAACAGATTAATGGCCATATCCCCACAGGGCATGGAGACTTAAGCGAGGCTCAAGGGTGTGGTGAATCTGAGGCAGCTTCAGCCCCACATAAGGAGCAGGTAATTGACTCTCCTCCATCAACTCCACCCTCCAGGATGGAGGGAGGAAGGGTAGTGGGACAGGGGGATGGGGGGGGGGGAGGGGCGCAGTGACAGCACCAGCATCTCCCCCCCCAGCATCCAGCTGCTCCTATGAGTAGATTGCAAAAGGGACTAATTAAGGCCAAAGATGAAGGGGAAAAATGTATCAGAATTTCAACACCACATTTTTCTGGTAATTCAACAATTTAATTCTTCAGGTCAAGAAATTAGAAGATACTCTCCTTTTGATATAGAAATCCTCAAAGACCTGAAAAAGCTTGCACTCTTTATGGGGCTACATCAGCTTATGTTAAAATGTTATTACAGAATTTGGCTTTTGAAATCTTGACCCCTAATGACTGGAAATCTATAGCAAAGATATGCCTAGAACCTGGACAAAACTACTTGTGGCTTTCTGAATATAGTGAGCTCTGTAGGATACAAGCCCAAAAAAATAGTCAAGGTGGAGTTCATGCTGCAATCACCTGTGACCTACTAAAAGGTATATAGGGCCTTATGCAGATGTCGCAGTACAAATTAATTATTTTATAGAAGCATATGAGCAAATTGCTGCTAATGCTATCAAAGTGTGGACTTCTCTCCACAATAAAGATGACAAGGGTGGGGCCTTCACAAAAATAACCCAAGGGCCAAATGAACCCTTTGCTGACTTTGTGGGACATTTGCAAACAGCTATCACAAGAACAAATGGAGAAAATGCAATAACAGACATTTTGATAAGGCAACTTGCTAAGGAAAAAGCTAATGAGGTTTGCAGAAGAATTATACTAGGACTGTGCAAGGATGCTCCTTTAGAGGAGCTCATAAGATTCTGTGCCATAGTGGGCACAGATGCCTTTTATAGCCAGGCTATGATGCAGACTTCCCAAGATCCAAACATGGGAAGACAGAGTCCCTCCTGGCAAGGGACTTCCAGAGAGACTCATAGATGCTTTCAGTGTGGAAAAGTAGGGCATCTGAAAGCTCAATGTTGGTATAGCGATAGAATAGGAAAACAGGGTGGGAGAACAAGACCCAATACCCCATGTCCAAAATGCAACAGAGGCTTCCATTGGGCCTCAGAATGTAGACAGATTCAGGGAAACGGGATGAGGGGCCCAGCCACAGGGCCCAAGGCAAAAAACACTGGGGGCATGATGGCAGCCAATAGTGTACCCAGAGAGTGCCCACAAGTTCAGTACCCAGATATGACCAATCAGCCAGAAAGCCATATGATGGGACAAGGGGATTACACAATCAACCAGCCAGGAAGCAACCTGATGGGAGAAAGGAATTACAATTGGGGAGAATAAAACTGTATGCAGCTAGGACAACTGAGATACCCCCTGGAGAGGTGAAATCTGTTCCTCTCCAGCCTATGGATCCTTTACCTCCAGGCACAATAGGCTTGACCATTTCTCCTCCTTTTTATACGTACAAAACAGTGTCCATCCACACACTGATGTGGGAAACTGGGGAATGTGTAAATAATATCCTAGTCACTAATACAGGGTAGACAATGTGTGACTTATCACCCAGGAGAAGTAGTAGCATCAAGTTTACTCATACAGAATCCTAATAAGCAACCTGGTGATAGTCACCCAGATTCTGACTCCAGACCACAAAATCCAGGAATATACTGGACAGCAGCTGTAACAGCTGACTGACCTATGCTCACAATCTATATAAATGGCCTATCATTGCAAGGATTGGTAGACACAGGTGCAGATTGTACAGTTATTAGAGGTGCCAATTGGCCCAGTCACTGGCCAAAGATTAAAGCAGACACCTACATGTCTGGAGTAGGAGGATCAATAGCAGCTGAAGTTAGTGCTGCCCCTATGAGATGGATTTTTGAAGGCAAAACAGGAATTTTTATTCCTTTTATAGTTGAAAAAATTCCCATCAATCTGTGGGGAAGAGACATTTTACAGCAATTAGGATTAAAAATGAATACTTCAGTTTTTTAAGCAGGGCTGCTGTTGAAGGCCTGCCAACACTTTCACCTGTTCCTATCCAATGGAAAACCGATACACCAGTGTGGACAGAACAGTGGCCCTTAGGTAGCAATAAAATTCAGGCCTTATTAGATATAGTACAGGAGCAGCTTGAACAAGGGCATTTACAACCTTCTCTAAGTCCTTGGAATTCCCTAGTGTTCGTTGTAAAAAAGAAATTGGGAAAATGGAGGATGCTCACTGATTTAAGAAAAGTGAATGAAAAGATGGAAACTATGGGAACTCTTCAGCCTGGACTTCCATCTCCTACTCAATTGCCTAGAGAGTGGCCTCTTTGGGTCATCAATATTAAGTATTGTTTCTATTCTATCCCTCTGGATAAGGAGGGTATGAAAAGATTTGCCTTTTCAGTGCCCAGCATTAACTTAGCTGAGCCTTATAAAAGATATGAATGGACAGTTTTGCCACAGGGAATGAAAAACAGCCCCACTATGTGTCAAATATATGTTGCTGCTGCTCTTGCTCCAATAAGAAAAGCATTTCCAAAAGTTATGCTATTACATTATATGGATGATATATTGGGAGGTGCACCTGAGGAACAAATGCTAGAAGCATGTCTACAAAAGACAATAGAAACACTAAGATACTACAAATTATACATAGCTGAAGAGAAAATTCAAAGACATGCTCCTTTTCAATGTTTGGGATATGAAATATACCCTAAGGTGCTTACAGTACAAAAACTGTCCTTAAGAACAGAGAAGCTAAACACCTTAAATGATTTTCAGAAATTGATAGGAGATATCCAATGGATGCGACCAGTGTTAGGCTTGACTACCTATCAATTACAACCATTATATGATATTTTAAGGGGAGACAGTGCTTTAAATTTACCATGCCAGCTTACAAAAGAAGCTCAAGAGGCTTTGAGAAAAGTTGAACTGGCTTTATCCAACGTGGTTGAAAGAGTCACTCAAAAACCCTTGGAAATATCAGTTTTTGCCACACAAGAGGCACTCACAGTAGTCCTTCATCAAGGAGACAGTGTGATAGAGTGGGTGAACCTTCCGGCACAACCAGAACAAAACCTTATTCCTTACCCAGTGCTTGTGGCTAGAATTTTGTTAAAGGCCATTAAGCAAGCAGTACAATGATCTGGGGCAAGACCTGATAAGATATACACTTTTTACACCAATACACAAATTAATGTGTGCTGTGAGACCATCCCAGAGTGGCAAATTTTATTAGCCATGGCTCCAAATTTTACACATGGGTCTCCATTAAAGATAACCAGACTTTTACATAATTGGCAATGGATTCTTGAAGAAAAAGTTTCTAAAGTTCCTCTTAAAGGACCAACTATCTTTACAGATGCATCCAAACACAATATTTGTGCTGTATACTCTCATGACTTAACTATAAAGAGAGTAGTCAGAACTCCTTTTCAGCCCACTCAGCAGAACAATTATGTGCAATCATGTTAGCTCTCACTTATTACCCAGGAGACATAAATATAATATCTGATTCAGCCTATTCAGTGGGTGTGGTACAAAGAATTGCCACAGCCCAAATAAAATTTGCAGCTTCTAATATATATCAGCTCCTTAAGGAACTTCAGGAGCAAGTGAGAAAACATCCAGGTAAGATTTATATCTTGCATGTCCACTCACATAGTGGACTCCCAGGTCCTATTTTTGATGGGAATTCAAAGGGAGATAGCCTTTTAACTATGTTAGCCAGTACGCCTTTATTTCAGGAGGCCCAGGAATCCCATTCTAAATACCATCAGGTTGCTCGAGCTTTGTGTTTACAATTTGGATTACAAAAGAGGAAGCTAGGAGCATAGTAAAAAGCTGTACAGCTTGCCTTCCTTTCTACCCTCCTACATTGCCTCCAGGGAAGAATCTTCGTGGTTTGAAACCCAATGAAATCTGGCAAATGAATGTCACCCATTATAAATCTTTCGGTCGTCTATCTTTTATCCATGTTGTGGTAGACACCTTTTCAGGATTCACTTTTGCCATACCAGCAGCAAAAGAGACAGCCCGAGTGGTCTCTAAATTCCTCACGCAAGCATTTGCCATTATGGGTGTGCCACAAGCAATAAAAACAGACAATGGTCCTGCATACACCTCCAAACATTTTGCACACTTTTGTGCACAGTATAAGATTTTACACACCACTGGCATACCCTTTTATCCTCAAGGATAAGCAATAGTAGAGAGGAGAAACAGAGACATTAAGATGCTGCTCCAAAAACAAAAGAAAGAGGGAGCCACAGGTAACCCTAGAGAACTACTAAATCTAGCACTTTATACTATTAACTTCTTGATTTTTGACAAAGATGCACTGGCTCCAGGAGACAGGTTTTATAACCCACTGGAAGGGCAGTGTCCAGTGCGAGCAGCTCCACTATCTTTAGATAATCACCAGGTGATGTGGAGAGACCCAGAAAGTGGTGAATGGAAGGGACCAGATAGGCTAACTGCTTGGGGGAGAGGATTTGCTTGTATTTCTACAGGTGGAGAAGGAATCAGATGGGTGCCAATGAGCCATATTTGCCTTGTCCATTGCAAAGAGACGGAGCAGACCCTTGAAATGAAGGAGAAGACCCCAGAAACATCGAGTGGTTCTGTTGCTGATTGTGCTCACCATTGAAAGAGCATGGCAGTTATGGTGTTTGACTCATGGACATAGAAAATCATTGGACTTCAAAACCCTCAGAGACATTAGATTGTTGTAGGACTTTAAATCCCTCAAGAATCATCAGATTCTTTGAGACATAAGACTTGAAAGCTCTCAGGAATCATTGGATTTTCTGAGAAATGATAAGACTCTTACAGGACTTCAAAATCTGCTGGAATCATTGGATTTCCTATGACTTAAAAAGACTTTTGCAGGACTTCAAAAACTTGGAGGGATCATTGGATTCCCTGATATGTGAAGCAATGGACAATAGATTTGTTTTGGACTATCTCTTGGCTACTGAAGAAGGTGTATGTGTGACTGCTATTTACATACTCTCCTTCTAGGACTTTTGGCAATCTTTTACAACACAATGTTGATTTATATTGTTTGTTATATCATTACTTGGTTTATAATTCATGTTTGTTACACTACATCAAGCCTGCACTGACTGTGGGGAGAGTCATCACTAATAGCCTCTGCGTTATTGCTCTGTGCTTGTGTAATACCTCCCATGCTGATGGATTTGTGCATAATACGACCCTTCAGCCCAGAAACCCGCTAGCAACCCCCACTTCCCTTTGGTGCTTTTCATCTTCCTTCCTGAGATGTCAGGGAGGACGGGATTATCTCCTTTTTAGTTCTTTCACTTCCCTTCCTGAGAAGTCAGGGGGGTCATGATCACCTCCTTTTCAGTGCTTTTACCTCCTTTCCTGAGAAGTCAGGGGGGTCGTGATCACCTCCCCTTGGGGGTTCTGACCTCCTTGAGGAGTCAGGGATGGCATGACCACCTATGTTCTAAAACAAAAGAAAGCGGGAGATGTAATGGGCTAAGGCTCAAGTTGATGCACTGAGGTCCCAAGCACATGAGGCTAAATAGTAATTGGACCATACTCTATTAATATATAAGGTTGGAGAAAGAATGCTCCCTGCCCACTCTTTGTGCAAATCCTGATGTGTTGTATAGGAAATGATGATTTTGGTGGGTGGAGGCAGGGGAGTGGAAAAGGAAGGGGAAGGAGAGACTGCTCGCATTGCCATTGTGTTGGCCTTTCAGCTCAGATCCCCCTCTGTTAGCTGGCTTCCTGTTGCAGCTGCCCATATTGCTATAGCAATTTTTCTTGCCCATATTGCTATCACAATCCTTATTCACCTCTTCACTTCAATAAAGATTGAAGATTTTTCCCTTAACCTGAATTCTTGACTCAGGCTGATTTTAAATACGCGGTCATTACAATACCTAATTCCACTAAGATAAACATTCTCTTTCCCACTTCCATTCCTCCATGCACCCATTGCCTTAATAATCTTTTTTTTTTTCCTGAAGGAAATGATTTAACATAATAAATTTGACAACTGAGGAGGATGAATATGGTATTTCTCTTAAAAATATTCATACTTCAACATCATTATTTTGAATCAAAAATATATCTTTAATAATATAATATTAGGGATCAGAAAGATTAGTAGTTTAGAACTTCCCAGTACTATGGAAAATATATCAAACATGCTATTTTTTCTATAATCAGTTTTTAGGCAGACACCTTTTTAGGTTCATTGATCAGTGAAATTAAATTTAATTTTTTACATATTATTTTTAATTTATATAAAATTTATATAACATAATTTATTTATTTTAAAATATTAATTTAAATTATCATTATATGGTTTGTCAAACTAATTGTACAGAATGACTTCAACTGATAGATTTTAAAATGAAAATGGCTTTTTCTAGGGAGGTAACTGGATGTGGCCAGGTATGTTCTATATCCCAAAGAAATTAAAAACAACCATGAAAATAAAAATCTGGAAGACCCTTACTATGTGGGAAAGAAATTAAATAACCAAAGACCTGCAAATGGTAGACAAGAGCAGCAGCTGAGAGAAATTAATCATCATTGACATTCTGTAAATGGCAACAAAGAGTAATATGATACCATCATCAGAGAATGTCATAAATTCAATATCCAAAGTGTGATTTGCTCTGGTTATGAATATTCCTTGATTTTACATGTTTTCTCTATATGTGTTTAGCTATGTATATTCTCTATTCATGTGATTCTTCATGTGTGTCCTCTGGTTGCGTGTACTTAAAGCTTCCATTCATCTATTACTAATATGTGGCATTTTGGAGGTTCTAAAGCCTGGTTCCAATGGGAGAAGAAGAATTACAAACAATTGCTCTTCTATATATAGGGAAGGAGACAGTCGTGCTTGACCAAAAGGTTTTGTCTTGTTGAAGCTCTTGAAGCCTCTGACTCATTGTGAATCCTTCTTCTTTCTGGGCCTCCTCTTGTAGATGTTCCAACTTCAGGGTATTTTCCTTGTCTCAGACTGCATTGCATTGGTCCTAGAGAAGGAAGCCTCCATCTTTATCCTATTCTCTCTGGGCTTCCTTCTATCTTCTCTCTGTCTCTGAAAGTTGTTGAAGCCCGGAGTTCACTTCAATCATCTTCTCCAGTAAGTTTCTCCCATAGATCTCTTATTGATGACTTAGCTCCCCTCAAAGGCAGGCAGTCTCTTCTGTCCTCTTCTTCTGGCTCCATCCAGCTATGTTCAGAGGAATCTCAACTTCAGACAAAGATTCTGGGGGGGTGGGGTTTGCAACTCTTGCACTTTCTGGGCCTTCACACTAAGCTGAATCCACTCTGCTGGTTGGGTAGATAGATGTTGAGATCAGGTAGGTACTCAGTTATACCTTTTCTTCTAAGCAGTTTTTTTTTTTTTTTTCCCTTTCAGCTGCTGCATCTCAAGTCCCATTTCTTTAGACACACGGCATAGAGAACTCTATTTCTGATGCAGCTGTGTAAGTGTTACTTTGGGAGCTAAGTCCTTGGATAGTATGAATCTGTCAAGAACCTCATCCAAATCAGTTGCTGAGACCAGGAAACTGTGCTACTTTGGTCATAAACTTTTTCTGTGGTCTGCTCATTTTCCTAGCCTATTATTTGGCTTTTAATTCTTCTGTTTCTAGGATGGGGGTTGTGCACTGTCCCAAACTTTAAGAGTTTTGTACAGCTATTTTCAGAGCTTATAGAGATTTGACTACAAGGATTCTTCCCTGAAACTATTAGAATAGAATAGAATAGCCCCAATGTAGCTGTAATATCTAGTGTGCTAAAGGAACAAAGACCTTTTTCAATAGTTGCCACCACCTCTACTTCCCACTGATGGATAAACAGATGATAAATAGATAGAAGGATACATAGATATCTCCAGACTAATTTTGAAAAATATTATATGTCAGTGATCATTGGTATAGAAAATGTCATAGAAAGAAAAATTTTTGTTATTTTTAAAAAATATAGATAGTGCCTAGAAATTTTATGAAATTATAAAAATAGTTTTCAATAAATCCTTAGCTCTAGCCTATAAAATTTGTCTCCAAAGTATATTTCCTTTCAATTTGTATTGCCAACACATTATTTGTAATCCTCATAACCTTTTGTCTAGATTACTGCTATAGGTTTCTATCTAGCCTTTCCAACTTCAAATTTTCCCTAGGCATATGCATCTTGAATACTGAAGCCAAATTAATTTTCCTTAAGGATTATGTGTATCTGTTCAATTTCAGATCTGTCAACAATTCTATAGCAAAACATTTTCTTTATTGATGACAGTGGAAACAATATTTGTACTATACTATATCATGCTCTTGTGTCTCACTCCCCAATGTGCTATAATAATATACAACATTTAAACCTGAACAAAGAAAAAAAGAAAAAAAGAAAACCAATGAAAGTGTCTTGATCATATTAAGCATACAAAAAGGGAATTCAAGTTAAATGACAACTTTGAGGGCATGGTGACTCTTCCTATTCACCATTACAATATCATTTTTCTTCCCCTTGGAAGCTTCTATGTTTTTGACAGAGATGCTATTATTCTACAAAATACATATACTTGAATACTTAAACTTACCCCAGAATCATATCTCTTCTTGCATAAACTTAATCATTTATCCTATTTTTTGGGTTACATTATGAATGCATCTCAAAGAAAATTCCTTTCTTTTATTTTACAATTCATATTAAAATATAGATGAATTATTGTTGTAATTTCAATTTTAAATTACGAGATTCTACATTCATTTAAATTCAATTTGTATTCTATACTATTGTCAACAAAATTTTCACCATTTTTGAAAAAGGGGACCTGATGAAGAGCAGAAAAATTAGCACAGCAGAGAAAACAAATAATGCCTCAATTTAAATTTTGGAGCAGCAGAGCCACCTTGAGTCTATATACATGAGACATTTTTCCAGACTAAGACAATTTTGGTTGGTTGGCTAATATATGTGACATCAGGTAAGAGACAGTGCAGAGACCAGGTGATGACAATGCTCTTTGTTATAAGCATTTGCCATGAAACTCTGCATGTGCTTTGATCAAGCAATATCAATACTATATCTGTACCCATCAAAGAAAAAGGAAAAATACTCATGTGACCAAAAACACTTATGGGAACTCTTTGTGGTGGCAAAGTATTGAAAATGGATGAGATTCTCATCAAATTTGGAATTACTGGACATGTTGTGGCATGGGATTGTGATGGAATAATATCATACTACAAAACGTGATAGAGAGTGGTTTCAGGAAGAAAAAAGGAACAACCTATATGAAGTAAGAAAACTGAGAAATTTTGTACACAGTAATGATAAATACAATGATACAAGATAATTCCAAAAGACTCATGTTGAAAAATGCTGTTCATTTCCAAAAAGAAAACTAATGAACTAAGTACAAATTGATGTATTATTTTATAACTTTTTGTTTCTTTCTTCTTGTTCTTAATCTTATTTATCTTTTCCTTCTTACACTTCTTGTTCATTTTCTTAATTTTGCAATATCGTTAATATGGAAAAAAAAGTGTGTCTGATTTCACATTCTGCTGGATTGGGGCAGTGTTACAAAAAAAGAGATTTTGGAACTCAAATTTTAAAAGAAAATAATACTTAAACAAATAAATAAATAATATTAAAACATTATAATCATCATACTTCATTCCTTTAAAGCTCTATAATTTATTCAGCCTACATATTCCCTTCATTAACAAAGATTATAACCATTTTATAATGGAATAGATGACTTTTGAGAATTTCAGTATGTGGAAAAATTTAACAAATTACCACAAACCAGGAAGTGAATATTTTCTTGAATATAAAACAATGATTCTGTTCTATAACTGATGAAGTCTAGATATGGGGTACCTAAATGAAATTAGGGCTAGTTGAGGTCTAGTGGGAGGTTTGGGATACAGGGAGTCAAATGGGGCTCCCCTGCAACCCCCCTGGATTCGGCACAAGGATCAGGAGGTAAATGAGGTCTAGTAACGCCGAGTCCCTAATAGAAGCATTAATTGACCGGAAGAGCTAGATTGATAAAATAGGTTTATCATGGGGTTTAGAAGTAAGGAAATAGGTGAAGGTAGAGATAAGAAGGGCGCGGGAGAGAGGGTCCAGTGGACAGAGGGTCCTGACACGGCTAGCATGTTTGGGACCTCTGCAAAGAGGGGGTCCCAGTGTGTCCCTTTTATAATGGGAGATTTAGCTAGAGGAACTTTTTGGGTGTACCCCCGAGTTGGCTGAGATCTTGCTGGGTGCTGGGACAGGCCTGGATCTTCTATTGGAATACAAAGGGACCGGGATTTGTGAGTTAAAGGGTAATTACATAAACTAAGGGGGGATGGGAATCACAAAGAAAGGAATCTTTCCCGCATCATAACATTTTTGAATGGTTAAAGCCCCGAACTAAATGAGTTAATGAATGGATTATAAAAATCAAAGCTTTGTTCTTGTTATTATTATAAATGTTGCTTCTGGGTTTTCTTTCTTGCTTCCTTTTTTCTAATTTTTAAGAAAAGTTTGAAAAAAAGAATGAAAAGAAAGATCAGCTATTTGGAGAAGGTATGATGATGATAATGTATAATAGATAACCTAAGATACTATATGATCTTTATTTCTGAGATGTAGACTATGGATATGTTTGAGCAATCATGAACTAGAGAAATATTTCAGGATTGAAGAAAACAAACAACCAAAAATGTCCCTATAATTAACTAATTAGGGACTTCAAGAAAAAGACATCCAGTCCTGTCTAAGGACTAATAATGGATGTTTTAACAAATACAAGGGTACTAAATAAATATTTATTCTACAAAGGAATACAAATAGAAATTAACAAGACAGTTCATACCTTCAAGGAATTTACATTTTAATAGGAAACATAACAAATAAAGGAAAAGTAGAAAGAGGAGAGGGTAGGGATATAGCATCCTGATTTAGAAATGGCAGAGAAGAGGAGGTACTTGTCATAGAAACCATTATTTTTTGTTTTTTGTTTGGTTTTGTATGCCCAGTTCTTTAAACAATACCTTGTACATAGTAAGTACTTAATGAAAGGAGAAAAACAAAAAGTAGAGATATAAACAAAAAGGAGAAGGAAAGAGGGAAGGAATAGGAAGAAAAGGAAAAAGAAAAGGAGCAAAAGGATTAAAACTCATTAATCAGAATCCAGAATTATAGTGCCTGCCTCTAAATTTGGTCAAAAGGGAATGAGGAGAATAATCAAAATGAAGAAAGAATAATTGGTAAATGACTGGGAAGTAGCATAGTTTAGCTTCTGGGCACCCAAGATTTGATTCATTTTCTTCTATTTGTATTTTTACATCTTTAAAATTATCATCATTATCATTGTCATCATCAGTATCATCATCATCAATTCATGCATTGTGAGATGTATAGTTTTATACCCTTTCAGAAAAGTATCCCAAACCTTGCATGTGACTTTAATTTTTATGCTATATTTTTTCTCTTTTTTTTAATAGCACGTCTAATATTAAAAAAAAATAGTGCCTCTTGTTTTCCCTTTGAAGTATTTTTTATTTATTCATTACAGGAATATTCCTTTCTCCCTATTAAGTCTCCATTGTTTTTACTTCTTTAGTTTTTGTTTGTTTGTTTGTTTGTTTCATCTTTAACTATTTAATCTATAAGAAACACAAGTACCATACAATTCATTTGGATCATGAAAATATTCTTTCTCTGTATCTGCTGAAACTGAGATCTCATATCTCTATGGTTCTTATAATTGCCTTTTACTGTGCACTGCCCCTGCTCAGTGATTAGATCCCAGCAGCTTTCAAACAAGAATTGTTGTTTTTAAAATAAAATTCTTCTATCTTTCCTATTATGTCTTATACTTGCTCATATCTGATCAAAATTTTTCAGATTTATAGAAATGCTTCCTGAAAATAATAGCTGTTGTACCCCTAATCTCATGAAAGATTTTTTGGGAAAAAAATCTAACTTAAAGCTACATTATATCTCTTTATTTTCTCTTTCCACTCTGAGTTCATTACCTTGCCACTATTTACTTTGAAAACAAACAAATCCACAAAATGCTCTATTAATTTTTTCACAGAAAGTAGAGAAATATAATTGTCATACACTCTGTAAAATGCCCTGTAGTTCATAAACCTCAAGTTTAATGAGGGTAGGGGCAATGCAGAGAACTCCTCATGTGGGCTGGATTCCTGTAGAGTCCACAAAGATTAATTCAGGAAATCATACAAATTTCTGAGATAATAAGATTTTGGTCAAACAGGAACTGCCTGAGGTCATGGATTAACACTCCCATACTGTCTGCCTATGCTTATTGTGACAAATAATATTCAAATCCCATGTTTACCTCAACCTCTTTTTCTGGTATCATGACATTAATGAATTCTTATAATCTGGATCTTGCTCCCCTTTTAAGTGTTATGATTCCAATTTTCATCTTGCTTCATTCTTAGATATTACTTCTGATATGATCATTTTTGTGCATTAACTTGTCAACATTTTCTGCCTTTATCTGTTTTGAAACTCTATTTGTGATATAGTTTCTTATTAACTCTTATCTCCAAATCATAAAAGAGAAGTATCAATTTGATTCATATACACTGCTCAGAAAGATTACTCTAAAGACTGTACAAAGAGAGTGAATCAGTTAAAAAAAAAAGAAAAGAAAAAGAAAGAAAGAAATAACTTAAGATATAAAAACGTAGAATCTTTTTTTTTTAAAATCAAATCTAAGAATTCATTTAACTTAGCTAATATTTTTTAAAGTAACTATTAGGATAAAAAAAATCACTTATTGACTTATATGCCTACACTTTTACTAATACAAAAAGTTTATGGGAGCTATCAAAATATAAATTAACAGCTTCCTCAATAAGGACAATAGTAAGAAATGAGTGGACTTTATCAAGTTCATTCTAAAAATACATTTTTATCATATTAAAATGACTAAAATTATAAAGTCCCAATGTAATTATTTTTTATGAAAACAATGACTAAATATTGAAAAAAATACTTTATATAGTGTTATTGTTTCTTTCCAATTTATTTCCCCCTTTATAATTTTGTTTTTGATTAAACAACATGTTCTTTATCTTCTTTCTTCTACTCCCATTGGGGGAAAAAGGCAACAATATTTTAACAAACATGTATTATAAGTCAAAAGAGATTCTCACATTGAACATATTTTTTAAAATCTTGTTTGTACCTTTACTTCATCACCTTTCACAAGATATAGGCAGAATGAATCCTTTATTAAGTCTTGTAAAATTGTGATTGGTGATTAGTAGTTTGATTTTACAAGATTATTCCTATCTTTCCATTGTCTTTCTGGTTCTGCTCATCTCATGCTGCTCAACAACAAGATTGCCCTAAATATAATACAGGACCCAGAATCAAGACCTAATTTTAAATTTTGCAGAAATTTACTATGAGATAGTCATCTCTCTCAGCTTCACTTATCTTGCTGTGTGAACTGAATATAAAAATAGCATTTATTCAAGGTTACTGTGAAGATTTGATAAATCACCAGTAAAGTAGCTTGTAAATCTTAAAGTAATATATAAATGCTAACTGTTATTCCTACTTCTTCTGAACATATAAAAACAAACAAACAAAAAAGTTGAATTATGTATAGTATAATAATAAATATCATATCAGGTATAAAACAGATAAGGTATGATCACCAAAAAACATATATCTCTGTGGAGGAAATTCAGCAGAATAAAGGTCAAGAAAAAATTATTCGTGAATGATGATGATATCATTTATATAATGTTTCCTATGTTTTGGGCACATAGTAAATTTTATCTCATTTGAGAAAGGGGTCTTATTATTTTCTCCATTTTTACAGTTGATGGAACTGAGACAAAAGAGATTCTAAATGACTTGGAGCTGGGTTTACTTAGCTCTTCTTGATATCAGGCCCAGTTATATCTGCTTTAGATGGCGCGATGTTTGAAGGTGATGAATTATTGATTTCATCAAACCTCAAGATATTCAGTATGTCTTGACTATATTTTTTATTTTTATTTTTTATTTAATTTCATTAAAGCTTTTTAATTACAAAACATAGGCATGGGAAATTTTTCAACACTTACCCTTACAAAAGTTGTTCCAAATTTCCCCCCCCTTCCCCTCACTCACTCCCCTAGATGGCAGGTAGTCTAATACATGTTGAATATGTTACAATATATGTTAAATCCACTATCTGTATATACATATTTATACAGTTATCTTGCCACACAAGAAAAATTGGGGAAAGAAGGAAAAAAAGACCTAACAAAGAAAACAAAATGCAAGCAAACATCAACAGAAAAATTGAAGATGCTATATTGTGCTCCACAGTCAGTTCCCACAGTCCTCTCCCTGAGTGTATATGGTTATCTTCATTACTGATGAACTGAAACTGGTTTGAAACATCTAATTGTTGAAGAGAGTCATGTCCATCACAAATGATCATTGAATAGTTTTTTTTTAAATAATTATAACTTTTTATTGATAGAACCGATGCCTGGGTAATTTTTTACATTATCCCTTGCACTCGCTTCTGTTCCAACTTTTCCCCTCTCTACCTCCACCTCCCTCCCCCAGATGGCAAGCAGTCCTATAAAAGGTTAAATATGTCACAGTATCTAGATACAATATATGTGTGTAGAACTGAGCAGTTCTCTTGTTGCACAGGAAGAATTTGATTCAGAAGGTAAGAATAACCTGGGAAGAAAAACAAAAATGCAAACAGTTTGCATTCATTTCCCAGTGTTCTTTCTTTGGGTGTAGCTGCTTCTGTCCATCGTTGATCAATTGAAACTGAGTTAGATCTTCTCTTTGTTAAAGAAATCCACTTCCATCAGAATATATCCTCATACAGTATCGTTGTTGGAGTATATGATGATCTCCTGGTTCTGCTCATTTCACTTAGCATCAGTTCATGTAAGTCTTTCCAAGCCTCTCTGTATTCATCCTGCTGGTCATTTCTTACAGAACAATAATATTCCATAACATTCATATACCACAATTTACCCAGCCATTCTCCAATTGATGGGCATCCATTCATTTTCCAGTTTCTAGCCACTACAAATAGGGCTGCTACAAACATTTTGGCACATACAGGTCCCTTTCCCTTCTTTAGTATTTCTTTGGGGCATAAGCCCAATAGAAACACTGCTGGATCAAAGGGTATGCACAATTTGATAACTTTTGGGGCATAATTCCAGATTGCTCTCCAGAATGGTTGGATTCATTAACAATTCCACCAACAATGCAGCAGTGTTCCCTCATTCCCTCCAACATTCATCATTATTTTTTCCTGTTATCTTAGCCGATCTTACAGGTGTGTAGAATCTGCCACTTATTTAAGGGAAATGAGTCAATAGCTTAATCACTAAGGAGAGTAACAACATTCCCAATTTCCTGATGACTACAAAATTAGGTGAATAAATTACTCTCTTAACTTGACTTTGAACTTCCTTAGATATAATGACTGTCATTGAATGCAATGAAGATGTTAGAAGTAGATGTTCAAATAATAGGACATTTGAGCAAGCCTGATTGGGCTGCATTCTAGAGGACATAAATATTTACATGCCTAAAGAAAAAAAAGCTTGACAAATTGAGAAAACTGTCCTGAGCTTTCACTTTTTACTGTGCCACAATAAAGATTATTCAAGATCTAGCTGCTTCCACATTAAAAGATGAAAGTGCCTGGAATCTGATATTTCGAAAGGCAAAAGAACTTGGAATGCAGCAAAGAATAAACTAACCAAATAAGCTGAGCATTTTCTTCCATGGAAGAAGATGGACATTTAATGAAACAGATGAATTCAATTTGTTTCTAAGGAAAAAACCAGAACTAAACAAAAAATTGTTCTCCAATACTAGGATTCAAGAGATGCAGAAAAAGGTAAAAAGAACTCATGAAAACTATATTTCTGTTGTGGATATACATAAAGAGTACATGTATAATTTGATTTTACTGATATAATATAAAAAAGGGGAAATAGAAATGGAAAGAAGATAATGTCAGAAAAAAGGAAAAGGGGAGATAAAAAGAGGGAAACTATATCCCACAAAGAGGCATCATATCTGAGGGAATTAAGAGAGAAGGAGGAACACTGAGTGAATCTTACTCTCATCAGATTTGGATCAAGGAGAAAATAACTGACATATTTGGTTTACAGACATATTTCTCTAACCTCATTTAAAAGGGGGAAAAGAAAAGGAAAAAGGAAAAGAGTAATAAGGGAACAGTATAAGAAAGGGGAAGGGAAGGACTATAAAGAGGGAGAAGTGTGTGAGACAAGTGGTGCCCAAAAATTTAATACACAGGAGGGAGGTAAAAGGAGAAAGAAAAAGAAAAGTATAATCTAGGGATAATAAGATAGTAGGAAATACAGAATTAGTAATTTTAACCATAAAGGTGAATGGGAAGAACTCTCCCATAAAGCAGAGGCAGATAGCCGACTGGATCAAAAGCCAAAACCTGACAATATGTTGTTTACAGGAAATGCATTTAAAGCAGGGTGACACATACAGAGTAAATGTAAACTGCTAAAGCAAAATCTATTATGCTTCAGGTGAAGTCAAAAAAGCTGGGGTAGCCATCCTTATTTCACATCAAGCAAATGCAAAAATAATTAATTTAAAAAGGAAGGAAGTTATATCTTGCTAAAGGGTAGCACAGACAATTAAATAACATCAATACTAAATATATATGCACCCAGTGGTATAATTAACTTCCTAAAGGAGAAGTTAATGGAGTTGCAAGAAGAAATAGACAACAAAACTATAATAGTGGGAGATCTCAACCTTGTACTCTCAGCATTAGATGAATCAAACCATAAAACAAATAATAAAGAAGTTAAAGATGTAAATAGAATATTAGAAAAGTTAGGCATGATAGATTTTTGAAGAAAATTGAATGGAGACAGAAAGGAGTATACTTTCTTCTCAGCAGTTCAGGGAACCTATACAAAAATGGACTGTACATAAAGACCTCAAAATTAAATGCAGAAAGGCAGAAATAGTAAATGCATTCTTTTTAGATCATGATGTAATAAAACCTACATTCAACAAATAGCTAGGAGTAAATAGACCAAAAAGTAATTGGAAACTAAATAATCTCTTCCTAAAAAATAATTGGGTGAAACGGCAAATCATAGACACAATTAATAATTTTACCCAAGAGAATGACAACATTGAGACAACATACCAAAATTTGTGGGATGCAGCCAAAGTGGTAATAAGAAGAAAATTTATATCTTTAGAGACTTACTTGAATAAAAGAGAGAAAAAAAGATAAATGGATTGGGCTTGCAACTTAAAAAGCTAGAAAAAGACCAAATTGAAATCCTCCAACTAAATATTAAACTTGAAATTCTAAAATAAAATGGAGAAATTGATGAAATTGAAAGTTAAAAAAAAAAAAACTATTGAATTAATAAATAAAACTAAGAGATGGTTTTATGAAAAAAAGCAATAAAATAGATAAATCTTTGGAAAATATAATTAGAAAAAGGAAAATCAAATTGTTAGTCTTAAAAATGAAAAGGGAGAACTTTCCACCAATTATGAGAAAATTAGAATAATAATTGGGAGTTACTTTGCTCAAATTTATGCAATTAAATTGATAATCTAAGTGAAATAGATGACTACTTTCAAAAATATAGGCATCCCAGATTAATAGAGAAGGATGTAAATTGCTTAAATAGTCCCATTTAAGAAAAATAAATAGAACAAGCTATTAATCAACTCCCTAAGAAAAAATCCCCAGGACTAGATAGTTTCTACCATCTACCAAATTCTACCAAACATTTAAAGAACAATTAATTGCATTGTTATATAAACTATTTGAAAAAATAGGGAATGAAGGACTCCTAATAAATTTGTTTTATATCACAAACATGGTAGTGATATCTAAACCATGTAGGTTGAAAACAGAGAAAAAAAATTATAGACCAATCTCCCTAATGAATATTGATGCTAAAATCTTAAATAAAATTACAGAGAAAAGATAACAGAAAATCATCCTCAGGATAATATACCATGAACAATAAGGATTTATACCAGCAATGCAGGACTGGTTCAATATTAGGAAAACTATTAGCATAATTGACCATATAAATAACCAAATTAACAAAAATCATATGATCATCTCAATAGATGCCGAAAATCATTTGATTAAATTCAACACCCATTCCTATTAAAAACACTTGAGAGTATAGAAATAAATGGACTTTTCCTGAAAATAACCAGCAGCATCTATTTAAAACTATCAATAAGCATTGCATGTAATGGGGATAAACTGGAACCATTCCCATTAAAATCAGGAGTGAAACAAGGTTGCCCACTATCACCATTACTATTCAATATTGTATTAGAAATGCTAGCTTTGGCAATAAGAGTTGAGAAAGAGATTAAAGGAATAAAATAAGTAATGAGGAAACCAAATTATCACTCTTTGCCGATGATATGATGGTATACTTAGAAAACCCCAGAGATTCTACTAAAAAATGATTAGAAATAATCCATACCTTTAATAAAGTTGCAGGATACAAAATAAACCCACATAAGTCATCAGTATTCTTATATATTAGTGACATATATCCAATAGTTAGAGTTACAAAGAGAAATTGTATTTAAAGTAACTGCCAAGAGTATAAAATATTTGGGGATCTATCTACCAAGTGAAAGGTAGGAACTATATGAGCAATACAAGAACAACAAAAAAATTCCACACAAATAAAGTGAGATTTAACCAATTGGAAAAACATATTAAATGCTCTTGGATAGGGCAAGCAAATATCATAAAGATGACAATACTACCTAAATTAATTTATTTATTTAGTGCTATACCAATCAGACTCCCCTCAAAAAAACTGTTTTAATGACCTAGAAAAAATAACAAAATTCATCTGGAAGAACAAAAAGTCAAGACTTTCACAGGAACTAATGAAAAAAAAAATCAAATAAAATTGGCCTAGCTGTACCAGATCTAAAATTATATTATAAAGCAGTAGTCACCAAAAGCATTTGGTATTGACTAAGAAATAAACTAGTTGATCAGTTGAATATGTTAGGTTCAAAGGATAAAATAGTCAGCACATTTAATAATCTAGTGTTTGAAAAACCCAAAGATCCCTGCTTTTGTGTTAAGAATTCACTATTTGACAAAAACTGCTGGGAAAATTGGAAATTAATGTGGCAGAAACTAGGCATTGACCCACACTTAACACCATGCACCAAGATAAGGTCAAAATTGGTTCATGATCTAGGTATAAAAAATGAGATTATAAATAAATTAGAAGAACATAGGATAGTTTACCTCTCAGACCTGTGGAGGAGGAAGGAATTTATGACCAAAGAATAATTAGAGATCATTATTGATCACAAAATAGAAAATTTTGATTATGTCAAACTGAAAAGCTTTTGTACAAACAAAACTAATGCAGACAAGATTAGAAAAGAAACAACACACTCAGAAAACATTTTATAGTGAAAGGTTCTGATAAAGTCCTCATTTCCCAAAAATATAGAGTATTGAATCTAATTTATAAAAAATCAAGCCATTCTCCAATTGATAGTCAACGGATATGAACATTTTTACAATCAAAGGTTCTGATAAAGGCCTCATTTCCAAAATATATAGAGAATTGACTCTAATTTATAAGAAATCAAACCATTCTCCAATTGATAAATGGTCAAAGGATATGAACAGACAATTCTCAGATGAAGAAATTGAAACTATTTCTAGCCATATGAAAAGATGCTCCAAGTCCTTATTAATCAGAGAAATGCAAATTAAGACAACTCTGAGATACCGCTACACACCTATCAGATTGGCTAGGATGACAGGAAAAGATCATGCTGAATGTTGGAGGGAATGTGGGAAAACTGGGACACTGATACATTGTTGGTAGAATTGTGAATACATCCAGCCATTCTGGAGAGTGATTTGAAACTATGCTCAAAAAGTTATCAAACTGCACATACCCTTTGATCCAACAGTGTTACTACTGGGCTTATAATTCCAAAGAAATCTTAAAGAAGGGAAAGGGACCTGTATGTGTAAGAATGTTTGTAGTAGCCCTCTTTGTAGTGGCCCCAAACTGGTAACTGGGTGGATGTCCATCAAGTGGAGAATCGCTGAATAAATTGTGGTATATGAATGTTATGTAATATTATTGTTTTGTAAGGCCTTCAAAACAGTGATTTCAGGATGATTTCAGAAAGACCTTCAAAAACTTATATGAACTTATGATGAGTGAAATGAGCAGGACCAGGATATTATTATATACTTCAACAATAATACTATATCATGATCAATTCTGATGAATGTGGCTCTCTTCAACAATAAGAAGTACTAAATCAGTTCCATTTGTTCAATAATAAATAAATAAACTAGCTATACCCCTCAAAAGAACATTGGGAAATGAGTGTGAACCACTACATAGCATTTCCAATCCCTCTAGTTTTGCCCAATTGCATTTTTGATTTCCTTCACAGGTTAATTGTACATTATTTCAAAGTTCAATTCTTCTTATGCAGCAAAATAACTGTATGGATATGTATACATATATTGTATTTAACATATACTTTAACATATTTAACATGTATTGGTCTACCTGCCATCTGGGGGAGAGGGTGGAGGGAAGGAGGGGAAAAATTGGAACAAAAGGTTTTGCAATTTTCAAAGCTGAAAAATTACCCAAGCATATATCTTGTAAATAAAAAGCTATAATAAAAAAAGAAAGAAAAACTTTAAAAAAGTATTTGTCTTTTCCATTCACATAAGAACAAATTTATAGATAATGTATGTTGTTCAGATAGTTACTTGTATCTATTTTAAATGGATATCCAATAAAGTCTATCCAACTGTGTACCTATATAAGGAAACAATACAAATGAACAATGATTTGAGGTCAGGATTGAACAATAGATTAGAGAAGACAATAGAAAAGTACATGGTGAGTGTAAAAAGGATCCATATAAAAGCAACAAGATTATTTTGAAGAAGATCATGAACTTTGATTTCAGCCTGAAGCCCATAGACAAAATCTAAGGATGGTTCTCTTATTAAGATATATCTTACCAGCATTCATAAGTATGACAGCACCTATGTCCTCAGCATCTACAATTACTAAAAACTCAGAAAAGAAGTTCTCACCACCTAAATACTTGGTAAAGCCAGATGGCTTTTTTCCATGGAAATAATACAAAACAATATATATTAACATTTGTTTGGCCATTATTTCAAAGTTCCATTGAGTCTCTCCACACTGCAACTAAACAAATTCATATTACTTTTTATTATTAGAATATAAACTTATTCCATCAAGGAAGCTTTAATTTTTCTATATGTATCTCTAGTCCTTATTACAGTGACTGATATACTGTAAGTAAATGATTTTTAAAATTCATTCATTCAAAAATAGAAGTAAAATGTCTTTTGAAATTATATGAAAGAATGGTAAAAGAATGAAAGAATGCCAGTCCATATTTGGATTATTCTCATAGTGACAATGAGGAATTATAGTCAGATCGAGTGTTCCATTAGTGCCTTTCCAAAATCAGGATAAATCAAAGATGATCTCTAACACATTGTCAGATGCCAAGGGGCAAAATTTGGGGAGGAAATAGAATAAGATTCTTAAAAAATAGTCAGGCCTAATTGGTTTGTGAACTGCATTGCTGAAAGAAATTAATGAGGCAATGAGATCATAGATGCATTTGTGATTTTGAGAAACTTTTAATATAAAATTCAATTTCAAAGTAAAAAACAGTAGATATTACAATGCCTGGAACATATATGCTTACTGGTTGGTTGTGTTTGAATTTAAGGTGATTAAAATGTGATGTGATATTTTTATATATGTAGATTCTTTCTGTAATTTTGGTGAAGAACTTGTATCTCAAAATGAAGGAAATATTTTCTTAATAAAGTATTATTAATCTTAACAAGTGATTCATCACTTTGAATCATGAGTATACATGCTGTAGAAATCCATGTCTCACATCATCATTGAAATAAATAAAAGACATTATAGATATATCCCTAATGGATTAATATTTTGATTTTTAATCACCATTTTCTCTTACTAACTTAAAATGTTATTCAAAATATGTAGTTTCAGTGTGCTAATAAAGGAATGAGACAACTGAGGAAAAATCAAGTCCAATTTGCTAAACCTCATGAAATGATTAAGTCAAAATTTCTGTCAGAGACTTTTTTTTTGTTTTCTCTCTAGTGACTTACTCATTATGTGAAATACACTAATCAAAGTGAGGAAGCAGCATATATTTGAAAAATAATAGGGGAAACACTGAAAACCACAGAGCAAATGAAAGCATAGTATTCATGCCAAAAATGATTTTAATTTCAAAGCCTGTATCCTTTTGCCTTAAGTTCCTGTATATTAAATGGTCCTTCATCTTGAAGGTCTTATTTCATAGGATTATAGATGATTTTGAATTGACTAGAGCTTTAGAGACTTTTAGTGGAATGAATTCATTTTATAGGTAAGGAGCCAGAGTCTTGATAGTCCAACTGATTTTCAATATGTCACACAAATAATTAGTGTGAGATTCAAACCTAGGTGCTTCTAAAACAATTTAGGGTTCTTTACATATAATGTATCACCACAAGGCTATAAACAAGAGAGTCTTTGCAGTACCAATAAAAGACAAGACCAAAGCTGCAGATATAATATAATAACAAGTGTACATTTTATTCAGAGATAAAGAAGAAACACACTGGGTAAGGAGCCAAGGAGAAAGCAGAAACTAGAGGTTAGGAATTAAAAAAGATCACAGCAAATCCAATAATCAATATTCTGGGCTTAAACAGAAGTTGTTAGGTAAAGAGAAGACAATGGGGCACATATAGCAAACACGAAGAAAAGTATAAACACAGTGATTAATTGGGAAGCAGAACACTTAAACTTGAGGCAAGCCTACTTCATACAGATGACAGTTAATATTCTTCTTGACAAATCAGTAAAACATCCGTTAAACTTTGTAGTTCTTTTTTGCCTTTTTATGTTTCAAAAGCAAATAATCTAGAAAGAATGAAATCATTAAATCCCCTCCAGCATATTGTTAATCAGCTTAATAACTTTTTGGTAATATTAATTTAACTGAGAATGAAAATATAAAAGGACAGAAAGAGGAAGAAGGAAGTAACAATAGTCATAATTTACCTATTTTATCAATTTTCCTAGATCCAGCTTTGTGTAGGTGATCATTTTTATTTAATATTTTTCCCTCTTAGATAATGGTAATACTGAAAAATTATTTCTTGGAAATTATTTCTAACCCCAACTAATATACAATAATGAAGAAAACAAAATTGTGTTACTCAATGTTCTGCAAATGATATTAAGCTAAAAAGTATCATTCTTAACCATTAAAGTAAAGGATCTTCATTTATAAATTATTAAGGAGGTTAATTGTAGCAAAATGGGACTTTTTTCTGTCAAATGTGAATATATATATATATATATATATATATATGTATAGGCATAATTGTCTATGTATGTTTATAGCCATATGTATATGTGTGTTTGTATAACACAAACAAACCCCATTATTATTTATTTTCTCTCAATATCTACTGTTATTACCTCTTAGATATACTCTCTCTATATATATGTATATATATATGTATATATATATATATAATATATCTATGCATGCATTTCTTCTTTACTTGTACTATATAAAAAAGAATAAATTTTTATTGCATTCATATCTAGGATTCAGCACACTTTTTGTATTAATTTTCCTTTTTAATAATATCACCCTTTGAAATCTAAAATTTAATTTTTCTGTTTTTAATTTGAGTTTAATATCCTACAAATCTCATTGTAATCATCCCTTCCTATTTTGTAATACAAGATTTTTGAAAAATACAAAAAAAAATTTGCCAATATTAAGCTGAAAAACATATATACTAAAATTTACAATACAAAACATACAAAGTAAGTAATACATATGTTCCCGTGTTTATTTAGTAATTATCAGAGACTTATCATTACCTAACTTTCCTAAACTTATGTTTTCCAATTCTTTCTTGTTTATTTTCTGAAAAAGAATACATTATTGAATAATAAAGATGATAATACTGCCTAAATTAATATATTTATTTAGCACTGTACCAGTCTCCCAAAAAACTATTTTAATGACCTAGAAAAAATAACAACAAAGTTCATATAGAAAAACAAAAGTTCAAGAATTTCAAGGGAATTAATGAAAAAAAAAAATCAAATGAAGGTGGTCTAGATGTACCAGCTCTAAAATTATATTATAAAGCAGCAGTTACTAAAACTATTTGGTATCGGCTAAGAAATAGACTAGTTGATCAATGGAATATGTTAAGTTCAAAGGACAAAACAGTCAATAACTTTAATAATCTAGTGTTTGACAAACCCAAAGACCCCAGCTTTTGAGATAAGAATTCCTATTTGAAAAAAATTGCAGGAAAAATAGGCATTGACCCACACTTAACACTGTAAACCAAGATAAGGTCAAAATGGGTTCGTGACCTAGGCATAAAGAATAAGATTATAAGTAAATTAGAAGAACATAGGATAGTCTACCTCTCAGATCTATGGAAGAAGAAGGAATTTATGGCCAAAGAGGAATTAGAGATCATGATTGATCACAGAATAGAAAATTTTGATTATATCAAATTGAAAAGTTTTTGTACAAACAAAACTAATGCAGACAAGATTAGAAGGGAAGCAATAAACTGGGAAAACATTTTTACAGTCAAAGATTCTGATAAAGGCCTCATTTCCTAAATATATAGAGAACTGATTCTAATTTATAAGAAATCCAGCCATTCTCCAATTGATAAATGGTCAAATGATATGAACAGAGAATTGTCAGATGAAGAAATTGAAACAATTCTAGCCATATGAAAAGATGCTCCAAGTCCTTATTAATCAGAGAAATGCAAATTAAGACAACCCTGAGATACCACTACACACCTGTCAGATTAACTAGAATGAAAGCGAAAGATAATGTGAAATGTTGGAGGGGATGTGGGAAAATTGGGACACTGATACATTGTTGGTGGAATTGTGAATAGATCCAGCCATTTTGGAGAGCAATTTGGAACTATGCTCAAAAAGTTATCAAATTGTGCATACCCTTTGATCCAGTAGTGTTACTATTGGGCTTATATCCTAAAGAGATTTTAAAGCAGGGTAAGGGTATGTGTAAGAATGTTTGTGGCAGCCCTCTTTGTAGTGAACAGAAACTGGAAACTGAGTGGATGTTCATCAATTCGAGAATGGCTGAATAAATTGTGGTAAATAAATATTATGAAATATTGTTGTTCTGTAAGAAATGACCAACAGGATGATGTCAGAAAGGCCTGGAAGGACTTACATTAACTGATGCTGAGTGAACTGAGCAGGACCAGGAGACCATTATATACTTCAATAACAATACTATATGATGATCAATTCTCATGGATATGTTCCTCTTCAATAATGAGATGAAACAAATCAATTCAATAGAGCATTAATGAATTGAACCAGCTACACTTAGAGAACTAACTCTGGGAAATGACTATGAACCACTACATAGAATTCCCAATTCCTCTATTTTTGTCCACCTGCATTTTTGATTTCCTTGACAAACTAATTGTACACTATTTCAAACTCCAATTATTTTTGTACAGCAAAATAACTGTATGGACATGTATACATATATTGCATTTAACTTATACTTTAACATATTTAACATGTATTGATCGACCTGCCATCTGGGGGAGGGAGTGGGGAGAAGGAAGGGAAAAGTTGAAACAAAAAGTCTTGCAATTGTCAATGCTGAGAGATTACCCATGCATATATCTTGTAAATAAAAAGCTATAATAAAAATATTTTAAAAGAATACATTATTGATTTTATTACCCATTATATGTTTTACTGTTTATATCTCTTCAAAATTCATTTAGCTTTTTCTTATTAGGATTTTTTGCCATATACACTTATGTACACACACATACACACATATACATATATAAAGGCAAACATACATATGTATTAAGCAATGAAATTAATTCATAGCTTGTAACACATTTTACCAAGCTATTTTTTATTTCACTTTGAAAAGCCAATCTATTTTTTTGTGTTCCTTTGCCTAAATTCATGATGACCTCCCCTGCATTTTTTGAGGTCAGATGAAGCATAATGATTCTATCCTAATCCCTTGTCTTAATTCATTGCATCTTTGATTCAGAGGTGTTTCTTGTAAGCAACAATTTGTTGGATTTTTCTTTCTAATCCATTATACTATTTTCTTCAGGTTTATAGATTGTATTCATTCCATTCACCTTCAAAGTTGTTATAGTTAATTGAATGTTTCTATTAATTCTTTTATTTTGTGCTTTTATTTCTCTTTATTTACAATCCCCCTTTATCACCAGTTCTTGCTGTTCATTTCCTTTTACACCCCTCTACCTGTTATTCCTTCCTTTTGTATTTAAGATTTGTTTTGTTTTTGACTAATCCCTTCCTGAATCTCACCTGAATCTTATTCCCCAAATTCTTCTCTTCCTCTTTTCTGTCCTTGTTGAGTTGATTGCAGCTGTTCATGAAATTTGTACATCTAAGTATGTGTTTGTTTTATTATTCTTTGATTCAGATTTAAATGTTCAAATAATGCTTACACTGTCCCAATCTTTGATACTTACAAATTCTAATAATATCATATGATTATTAATAATAATAATACTAAACAATAATCATAGCTAACATTTACATTGTATCTACTATTTGACAGGAATTGTGCTAAATGATTTGTAAATATTTTATCTTTTGATAATTGAGATATCTTTCTATTCTCTTTTCTCTGATACTTCTTTTCTGCTCCCTCTTTCTTTTTTGCATTTTTAGGGTACCATTATTTTTCCCTTATTTGTTTATTTAAAACTTAAATGCAAAATATGATAAGGGGGAAATTATGATGCCCTGCCTCATATAGGAGATGATTCAAAATACAAAACAATAAATTTTCATTTCAAGAACCTTATACGGTAAATACTACACATTCTGTTAAGAGTTGTCCATCTTTTCTTTGCATTCTTGTAGATTTTCTTTTGTTCTCTGCACTTTCTACTTTATTCTTTTTTTCTCCTTCTTCCCCCCAACCTGAAGCCTTACATTAAGCAGGGAGACAGACAGATAATCAAATAGACAGACAGATGGATAACAGCTAGATCTAGATATCTAGATATCTAGCTACACACATATGCACGCGCACACGCACACACACACACACGGACCTATATACATACACATAGATACCTATAATCATATACATATATACATATATATTCATATACAACTCTATAAGACTGTCCTATGCTTCTTTGTCTTTTGTTTTTCTAAAGGTGTATAGCATCTTCCTTCATAAGTCCAAGTCTTTCCATATTTTTCTAATTCAACCAACTGATTATTTCCTACACCACAGCAATACTCTAGCTTTATGCTGTCCAGTTATTTAAAATAATCTAAAGCAGTACTGATCAATATTTCTGACATATAGTAGTTTTCCTATTATTTTCTTTTGATTAAATCTATTTTAACTTTAACTTTGAATGAGACCATGATTATTACCGGGGCTTTTCTTTTTTGTCCAATAAATTTTATTCTTTTTTTTTTTTTTTAATTTTTTTATTTAATAATTACATTATATTTACACTCATTTCTGTTCCGATTTTTTTTTCCCCTCCCTCCCTCCACCCCCTCCCCTAGATGGCAAGCAGTCCTTTATATGTTGGATATGTTGCAGTATATCCTAGATACAATATATGTTTGCAGAACCGAACAGTTCTCTTGTTGCATAGGGAGAATTGGATTCAGAAGGTATAAATAATCCGGGAAGAAAAACAAAAATGCAGATAGTTCACATTCGTTTCCCAGTGTTCTTTCTTTGGGTGTAGCTGCTTTTGTCCGTCATTTATCAATTGAAACTCAGGTCTCTTTGTCAAAGAAATCCACTTCCATCAAAATATGTCCTCATACAATATAGTTGTCGAAGTGTATAATGATCTCCTGGTTCTGCTCATTTCACTTAGCATCAGTTCATGTAGGTCTCGCCAGTCCTCTCTGTATTCATCCTGCTGGTCATTTCTTACAGAACAATAATATTCCATAACATTCATATACCACAATTTACCCAGCCATTCTCCAATTGATGGGCATCCATTCATTTTCCAGTTTCTAGCCACTACAAACAGGGCTGCTACAAACATTTTGGCACATACAGGTCCCTTTCCCTTCTTTAGTATTTCTTTGGGATATAAGCACAATAGAAACACTGCTGGATCAAAGGATATGCACATTTTGATAATTTTTTGGGCATAATTCCAGATTGCTCTCCAGAATGGTTGGATTCGTTCACAACTCCACCAACAATGCATTAGTGTCCCAGTTTTCCCGCATCCCCTCCAACATTCATCATTGTTTTTTCCTGTCATCTTAGCCAATCTGACAGGTGTGTAGTGGTATCTCAGAGTTGTCTTAATTTGCATTTCTCTGATCAATAATGATTTGGAACACTCTTTCATATGAGTGGTAATAGTTTCAATCTCATCCTCTGAAAATTGTCTGTTCATATCCTTTGACCATTTATCAATTGGAGAATGGCTTGATTTCTTATAAATTTGAGTCAGTTCTCTATATATTTTGGAAATGAGGCCTTTATCAGAACCTTTAACTGTGAAAATGTTTTCCCAGTTTGTTGCTTCCCTTCTAATCTTGTTTGCATTAGTTTTATTTGTACAAAGGCTTTTTAATTTGATGTAATCGAAATTTTCTATTCTGTGATCAGTAATGGTCTCTAGTTCATCTTTGGTCACAAATTTCTTTCTCCTCCACAAGTCTGAGAGATAAACTATTCTATGTTCCTCTAATTTATTTATAATCTCGTTCTTTATGCCTAGGTCATAGACCCATTTTGATCTTATCTTGGTATATGGTGTTAGTGAAGAAAATACCTCACTGAAAATCAGGGTCGAACAAATGGAATTGAATGAGTCGATGAGACAAGAAGAATCAGTCAAGCAAATCCAAAAAAATCAAACAATGGAAAAGAATGTGAAATACCTTCTGGGGAAGACAACAGACCTGGAAAACAGATCCAGGAGAGACAACCTGAGAATCATCGGACTTCCAGAAAAGTATGATGAAAAAAAGAGCCTGGACACTATTTTCCAGGAAATTATCAAAGAGAACTGCCCAGAAGTCATAGAAACAGAAGGTAAAATAGACATTGAAAGAATTCATCGATCCCCTACTGAAAGGGATCCTAAAATCAAAACACCAAGGAATATAGTGGCCAAATGCCAGAACCCTCAGGCAAAGGAAAAAATACTGCAAGTGGCTAGAAAAACCCAATTCAAGTATCAAGGAGCCACAATAAGGATCACCCAGGATCTGGCAGCATCCACATTAAAGGATCGAAGGGCCTGGAATATGATATTCCGAAAGGCTAAGGAACTTGGTATGCAACCAAAAAATAACTTACCCAGTGAGATTGAACATCTTTTTCCAGGGAAGAAGATGGACATTCAACGAAATAAGCGAATTTCATCTATTTCTGATGAAAAAAACAGAACTTAACAAAAAATTTGATCTACAAGCACAGAACTCAAGAGAAATCTAAAAAGGTAAAGATTAATCTTGGGAACTATATTTTGGCTATAAAGATGTATAAAGAATACATGTATACCTTGTTCTAGAAACTAGATGTGGAAAGGACATTGTACCAGAAAAAAGGGAAAGTGGGGGTACTACATTTCATGAAGAGGCAAAGAAAACCTAGTATATCTGAGAGAAAGAATGGAGAGGGATGAATATAGTGAGTATTTTACTGCTTTCAGAATTGGCATTAAGAGAAGAATTTTAGACATATTCAATCTATGGTGAAACTTCTCCCACCTCATTGAAAAGTGAGAAGGGAAAAGTGAAAAAGGAAGGAATAAGCTAAGTGGAAGGGAATACGGTAACTGGGAGGGAAAGGGGCAAGTTGGGGGGGGGAACTCTAAGGGGGGGGAGGGATACTAAAAAAGGGAGGGCTGTGAGAAGCAAGTGGTGCTCACAAGCTTAATACTGGGAAGGGGGGTAAGGGAGTAAGAAGGGAGAAAAGCATAAACCGGGGTTAACAAGATGGCAAGTAAGACAGAATTGGTCATTTTAACCATAAATGTGAACGGGGTAAACTCCTCTATAAAGAGGAAGCAGTTAGCAGAATGGATTAAAAGCCAGAATCCTATAATATGTTGTATACAGGAAACACACCTGAAGCGGGGTGATACATGCAGGTTAAAGGTAAAAGGTTGGATCAAAACCTACTATGCTTCAGGTGAAGCCAAAAAAGCAGGGGTAGCCATCCTGATCTCAGATCAAGCTAAAGCAAAAATTGATCTAATCAAAAGAGATAAGGAAGGGCACTATATCTTGCTAAAGGGTAGAATGAATAATGAAGAAGTATCTATATTAAACATATATGCACCAAGTAGTGTAGCATCTAAATTCTTAAAAGAGAAATTAAGAGAGCTGCAAGAAGAAATAGACAGTAAAACTACGATAGTGGGAGATCTCAACCTTGCACTCTCAGAATTAGATAAATCAAACCACAAAATAAATAAGAAAGAAGTCAAAGAGATAAATAGAATACTAGAAAAATTAGATATGATAGATCTCTGGAGAAAATGTAATGGGGACAGAAAGGAGTACACCTTCTTTTCAGCAGTTCATGGAACTTATAAAAAAATTGACCATATATTAGGACATAAAAACCTCAAACTCAAATGCAGTAAGGCAGAAATAGTGAATGCATCCTTTTCAGACCATGATGCATTGAAAATTACATTCAATAAAAAGCCACAGGAAAGTAGACCAAAAAATAATTGGAAACTAAATAATCTCATACTAAAGAATGATTGGGTGAAACAGCAAATTATAAACATAATTAATAACTTCATCCAAGAAAATGATAATAATGAGACATCATACCAAAATGTATGGGATGCAGCCAAAGCGGTAATAAGGGGAAATCTCATATCTCTAGAGGCCTATTTGTATAAAATAGAGAAAGAGAAGGTCAATGAATTGGGCTTGCAAGTAAAAATGCTAGAAAAGGAACAAATTAAAAACCCCCAGTCAAACACTAAACTTGAAATTCTAAAAATAAAAGGAGAGATCAATAAAATTGAAAGTAAAAAAACTATTGAATTAATTAATAAAACTAAGAGTTGGTTCTATGAAAAAACCAACAAAATAGACAAACCCTTAGTAAATCTGATTAAAAAAAGGAAAGAGGAAAATCAAATTGTTAGTCTTAAAAATGAAAAGGGAGAACTCACCACTAACGCAGAGGAAATTAGAGCAATAATTAGGAGTTACTTTGCCCAACTTTACACCAATAAATTCGACAACTTAAATGAAATAGAAGAATACCTCCAAAAATATAGCTTGCCTAAACTAACAGAGGAAGAAGTAAATATCCTAAACACTCCTATCTCAGAAAAAGAAATAGAACAAACTATCAATCAACTCCCTAAGAAAAAAACCCCAGGACCAGATGGATTTACATCTGAATTCTATCAAACATTTAAAGATCAATTAACTCCAATGCTAAATAAACTATTTGAAGAAGTAGGGATTGAAGGAGTCCTACCAAACTCCTTTTATGACACAGATATGGTACTGATACCTAAACCAGGTAGGCTGAAAACAGAGAAAGAAAATTATAGACCAATCTCCCTAATGAATATTGATGCTAAAATCTTAAATAAAATATTAGCAAAAAGATTACAGAAAATCATCCCCAGGATAATACACTACGACCAAGTAGGATTTATACCAGGAATGCAGGGCTGGTTCAATATTAGGAAAACTATTAACATAATTGACTATATCAACAACCAACCAAACAAAAACCATATGATCATCTCAATAGATGCAGAAAAAGCATTTGATAAAATCCAATAGCCATTCCTAATAAAAACACTTGAGAGCATAGGAATAAAAGGACTTTTCCTTAAAATAGTTAGGAGCATATATTTTAAACCTTCAGTAAGCATCATATGCAATGGGGAAAAATTGGAACCTTTCCGGTAAGATCTGGAGTGAAGCAAGGTTGCCCACTATCACCATTATTATTCAATATTGTATTAGAAACACTGGCCTCTGCAATAAGAGTCAAGAAAGAGATTAAAGGAATTAGAGTAGGCAATGAGGAAACCAAACTATCACTCTTTGCAGATGATATGATGGTATACCTAGAAAACCCCAGAGATTCTACTAAAAAGCTATTAGAAATAATTCATAATTTTAGCAAAGTAGCAGGATGCAAAATAAATCCCCATAAATCCTCAGCATTCTTATACACCACCAACAAAATCCAAGAGCAAGAGATACAAAAGAGAAATTCCATTCAAAATAACTGTTGATAGCATAAAATATTTGGGAATCTACCTACCAAAGGAAAGTCAGGAATTATATGAGCAAAATTACAAAAAAGTTTTCACACAAATAAAGTCAGACTTAAATAGTTTGGGCAAGCTGTATTTTTGGAGGTATTTTTCTATTTCATTTAAGTTGTCGAATTTATTGGCATAAAGTTGGGCAAAGTAACTCCTAATTATTGCTCTAATTTCCTCTTCGTTAGTGGTGAGTTCTCCCTTTTCATTTTTAAGACTAACAATTTGATTTTCCTCTTTCCTTTTTTTAATCAGATTTACTAAGGGTTTGTCTATTTTGTTGGTTTTTTCATAGAACCAACTCTTAGTTTTATTAATCAATTCAATAGTTTTTTTACTTTCAATTTTATTGATCTCACCTTTTACTTTTAGAATTTCAAGTTTAGTGTTTGACTGGGGGTTTTTAATTTGTTCCTTTTCTAGCATTTTTAATTGCAAACCCAATTCATTGACCTTCTCTTTCTCTATTTTATACAAATAGGCCTCTAGAGATATGAAATTTCCCCTTATTACCGCTTTGGCTGCATCCCATACATTTTGGTATGATGTCTCATTATTATCGTTTTCTTGGGTGAAGTTATTAATTATGTCTATGATTTGCTGTTTTACCCAATCATTCTTTAGTATGAGATTATTTAGTTTCCAATTATTTTTTGGTCTACTTCCCCCTGCTTTTTTGTTGAATGTAATTTTCATTGCATCGTGGTCTGAAAAGGATGCATTTACTATTTCTGCCTTACTACATTTGAGTTTGAGGTTTTTATGTCCTAATATATGATCAATTTTTGTATAGGTTCCATGAACTGCTGAAAAGAAAGTGTATTCCTTTCTGTCTCCATTACATTTTCTCCAGAGATCTATCATATCTAGCTTTTCTAGTATTCTGTTTACCTCTTTGACTTCTTTCTTATTTATTTTCTGGTTTGATTTATCTAATTCTGAGAGTGCAAGGTTAAGATCTCCCACTATTATAGTTTTACTGTCTATTTCTTCTTGCAGCTCTCTTAGTTTCTCTTTTAAGAATTTAGATGCTACCCCACTTGGTGCATATATGTTTAATATAGATAGTGCTTCATTATCCATGCTACCCTTTAGCAAGATATAGTGTCCTTCCTTATCTCTTTTAATTAGGTCAATTTTTGCTTTAGCTTGATCTGAGATCAGGATGGCTACCCCTGCTTTTTTGACTTCACCTGAAGCATAGTAGATTTTGCTCCAACCTTTTACCTTTAATCTGCATGTATCTCCCCGCTTCAGGTGTGTTTCCTGTAAACAACATATTGTAGGATTCTGGCTTTTAATCCATTCTGCTAACCGCTTCCTCTTTATGGGGGAGTTTACCCCATTCACGTTTATGGTTAGAATGACCAATTCTGTATTACTTGCCATCTTGTTAACCCCGGTTTATGCTTTCCTCCCTTCTTTCCCCTTTCCCCCCCTTCCAAGTATTAAGCTTGTGAGCACCCCTTGCTTCTCACAGCCCTCCCTTTTTAGTGTCCCTCCCCCCGCCTTAGAGTTCCTCCCCCTATCTTACCCCTTTCCCTCCCAGTTCCCGTATTCCCTTCCGCTTAGCTTATTCCTTCCCTTTCCACTTTTCCCTTCTCACTTTTCAATGAGATGGGAGAAGTTTCACCATAGATTGAATATGTCTTAAGATTTTTCACTTAAAGCCAATTCTGAAGGCAGTAAGATACCCACTATATTCATCCCCCTCCATTCTTTCTCTCAGATATAATAGGTTTCCTATGCCTCTTCATGGGATGTACTACCCCCACTTTACCCTTTTTCTGGTACAATGTCCTTTCCACATCAATTTCTAGAACAAGGTATGCATGTATTCTTTATACATCTATATAGTCAAAATATAGTTCCCAAGATTAATCTTTACCTTTTTAGATTTCTCTTGAGTTCTATATTTGTAGATCAAACTTTTTGTTAAGTTCTGGTTTTTTCATCAGAAATAGATGAAATTCGCTTACTTCGTTGAATGTCCATCTTCTTCCCTGGAAAAAGATGCTCATTCTCGCTGGGTAAGTTATTTTTGGTTGCATACCAAGTTCCTTAGCCTTTCGGAATATCATATTCCAGGCCCTTCGATCTTTTAATGTGGATGCTGCCAGATCCTGGGTGATCCTTATTGTGGCTCCTTGATACTTGAATTGGGTTTTTCTAGCCGCTTGCAATATTTTTTCTTTCACCTGAGGGTTCTGGCATTTGGCCACTATATTCCTTGGTGTTTTGATTTTAGGATCCCTTTCAGTGGGTGATCGATGAATCCTTTCAATGTTTATTTTTTCCTCTGTTCCTATGACTTCTGGGCAGTTCTCTTTGATAATTTCCTGGAAGACAGTATCCAGGCTCTTTTTTTCATCATGTTTTTCTGGGAGTCCAATGATTCTCAGATTGTCTCTCCTGGTTCTGTTTTCCAGGTCTGTTGTCTTCCCCAGAAGGTATTTCACATTTTTCTCCATTGTTTGATTTTTTTGGATTTGCTTGACTGATTCTTCTTGTCTCCTCGAGTCATTCAATTCCACTTGTTCAAGTCTGATTTTCAGTGAAGTATTCTCTTCACTCACTTTTTTAAAATCTTTTTCTAATTGTCCAATTGAGTTCTTTTGTTCTGTGGAATTTTTTTCCATTTCGCCAATTTTGTTTTTTAGAGAGCTGTTTTCTGTTTCCAGTTCACTAATCCTATTTTTCAAGGATTTTACTTCTTTATCCACTCTCTCTTTAACTTTCTCCAGGCTCTTTTGCCAAGCCTCCCTCTCCTTTTCCCAAGCTTCCCTCTCCTTTTGACAAGCCTCACTCTGCTTTCCCCATTTTTCTTCTAGCTCCCTTGTGAGAGCCTTTTTAATCACTTCTATGAGGTTCATCTGTGCTGAGGAACAGACAATCTCTTCCTTTGGGGAATCACCTGGGGACTGCCTGTTTTTAGTCTCCTCAGGATTTAGAGTCTGCTCTCTATCTGTATAGAAGCTGTCAAGGGTTAAAGTCCTCTTCAGCTTCTTGCTCATTCTGTCTAATAATCAAAGACAAACTACCAAAGAAAAACAGAAAAAACTGGGGTCTTTCTTTGGGGGGGGGGGGGCTGGGTGTGTTATCGAGCTTCCTCTACAGACTGCAGGTGGCAGCAGTGAGGCACTAGCAGGACTGTGCTGCGCCTGCGCTCTGAGATCCCAGAGCGTGCTGAGTCACTGAGGGGGGGGGGGGAAGGGGGGGGCGGCCAGGTCCTGAGAGACTCCAGCTGTTTGCGGTTGTGTTCTTCAGCCCCGGTGTTTTTAGCTTCTCTGCTGGGCTGCTGACTTGCTGCAGGTTCCAAACCTGTAGCGAAGCTCTCCCCGCAGAGACGGCTACGATCACTCCCCACCCCCTCTCAGCTCTGCTCCCGTGCTCTCACTGCCGCTGCCCGCCGCCTGGGCCCGATCTAAAACCGCCCCAGCCCTCCAGTAAAGACAGACCTTTCTTGGCGGATCTCAAGGATGGCTTCTCTTGGTAACTATTTGTGGGTTTTTTTTCAGTCAAGCATTGATTCAGAGGCTTGTAATGAAGTGGATAGTGAGAGAAAGCGCGGAGCTTATGCAACTGTGAGCCTCCTCTCCGCCATCTTAACCGGAAGTCAATAAATTTTATTCTTGATCTTTATTATTATCTGTGTATTTATTATTTCCTACCCCTCCTAATTCCTGTTCTATCCACTAATTTGCCTCCTTATTACTTCACCTTCCAGCTCTCCTAGGATCTCTCTCTTATCCTTTCCCTCTACCTTTTCCCTTTCTCTATATCCCATTTGCATTAATCTATATACCTTTATATATCCTATTCCTTTACCCTTATGTTTATTTATAAATACAGAAGACTTTTATTCTCTTATAAATGCATAGGTTTTTCTCTTCCCAAGATCAGTTGCTTTTATATGAAATGTCTTACCTTATCTTCTTTTTAATCTTTCTTTAGAAATTTTGTATTGTTGTTTCTCAATCTTATAATGTTGCTGGCTTTTCCTTGTCCAAATTTTTTAGGTAATTTATTTGTTTCTTAAGATTCTGGATCCTTTTTTTTCCCTAGTAGGTTGACTTTCTTTTCACAATATTCTTGGTGTGTTTTGTTTTTGTCCTGGATTGTTCTTATTGAAAATATCCTTTTCATCTCTTTCTTTTGATTTTTAAAGTTTTGTTTTTTTGTTTGTTTTTGAGTTCATAGAAGAAAAACTTCTTTTTGAGTAGGTGACCCTTTGGCATTACTCTTTGTTATAGGAGAGACTCTTTTAGTTTCAGTACCTTCCTCTGAAGAATAGACCTGGTCTTCTCTGTTTTCATAGTAACTTTCTATGAGCTGGTTCGTTTACTTTTGCCTACTCTTTAACGTAAAAGAAAAAAAAAATATGGTAATTTGTTATTATATTCATCTCTAGTCCTAGAGGGTGAGGGGTTATGTATCTGGGCTTAAGTCCTATTTCAGTTCTCCTCTCTGGCCTGGATTGAAAACCCAAAACTTTGTCTTCCCATGAGTGCCCATTGGTAGCAGAGTCTCTCTCATGGCTTCTGTACTCACCAGGCATAAGATGGTTCCTTCTTGCCCAGAACTTTGTCTCAGCATCATATCTCTATCTGAGACTGCTTATTAGAGATTTCTTCAATCTTCCCCTGCTCAGACTCCCCACAATTCAAGGAAATAAAAATTCCTGTGGCTGTGGTTGAGGCTCCTTCTCAACCTAAATAACCCCCTCATCTCTTTTTGTTGTTGTTGTTTGTTTGTTTGCTTGTTGTTGTTTTTTGTTGTTGTTGTTGTTGTTGTTGTTTTTTGTTTGTTTTGTTTTGTTTGATGGAGCTTCCCTAGAAATGTTTTTACTTCATAGGGGTTTAATTTTCATCCTGGAATTTTATTCAGGCCTACAGATGTCACAGGAGAACCACTGTTTTGCCTCTGTTATTTTTTATTTTTCCCACTCTATGTTTTTCTGAGGCACTATTTTTTTGGTTTGCTTGGGAGAACTGGAGAGCGTGGGATTTTTGATCTACTCTTCCATCTTTCCAGAATCCTCCCCTCCTTTCTGCTTTTAAGCCCCATAAAAAAAAAGCAAAACAATCCTCAGGCCCTATGTTTTATTTGATTTCCTCCATAAATTCTTCAGATTTATTCAGTTCCTGAGGGCTGCTTCTAAGATATGCCTTGAAGGAATTCTGGAGATTAGAACAGAACTTGTTCAATTGTGGGAATTGAGTAAATCATACTAACTTCACCTTGTGACTCAATTCTGAAGCTGGCTCAGTTCCTTTCTATTCAATTATTGGTTTTGTCCAACCTCAATTCTGTGAGAACATTTTATTCAATTGTAGGAATTGGGAGAAAATTTTATTATAGTGTTTTATCCTAACCTTGCATAGCTGGAAAGCTGGACCACCCCTACCTGTTGCTTGGAGAAACTTAATTACAGATCTGGATTATACTGTCCAGAAACTCAGTCATATCCAATAAATGATGAAAGAAATTTTTTTCACAACTGTACATCTCAAGAAATCCTCATGTCTTATCTGAAAACTACCTTATATTAACTATCTGTTATATTTCCACTTTCCTTTGATTATTTACAGATACTTGGGGAGTTTATCTTGTTTTCTGAATTTTAAATTTCTTCTTTTTTATACTTCCCCTCCTAATTTGGAATGTCCTTAATCTGTCATCTAGTTAGAAATCAGATTATTTAATGCTCTATAGTCTGTATTTTAAGTGCAGGTTGAGATAAAGAAGTGATCTGACTTTGTAAGGCAATCAGCATGCATTGATTAATAAATCAATATGATAAGATGAGAAACATTTTTTCAGTCATTTTCACATTTCATGCTCCATGCTGCCCTACAGTAAAATAAAGATCTAGGGCCACTGAGCCTAGGTGGCCAAGAGACACGATTTTCATACTGTTCTTCCTCCAGAGGCTGATATCAGTTATCCCTCTCAGTGGTTAAAGAAGCAGCTAATAAATGCCACAGTTGTGAAAGGGCATGTGAATAACTTTAACCAAAATTCTAGCATCAAGTTACCTCTCATATGATGTGGGTAAATTAAGATTCATTGAAGAAATAAGGCCACTTTCAGTAAATGTAATAATCTTAAATAAGAAAATGCATTGCTCTTGGGATATGTCAGTCCTTTTAGGATTAAAAAACTAAGTTATAAGAATCCTATGGAAAAGAAAGAGGAACTTATTAAGATTTATTTGTTTTTCTTTCCTTCTCAAAGAACACCATGAAATCAGGAAGGTTTTGTCACGATATGCCTGTGAATTGGATTTAAGTAAGGGAGATCATTGCAAAATCACCAGTCTTTCTCTCCTCCAGAACTATCTCACTACAATGGAAGATATAGATCAAGATGACCAAAAACTAGCACTTAGTGTGGGAAGCCATGGCCTTTTTGTTCTACAGTCTTTACCAAGTCTCAGTTTTACATACATACATTTGTAGAAATACAAATCCAACTATATGTCTAGAAAAAGAGGTGAAAAAGTTAGCTTAAATGATCAATCTTTTATCAAGTATTTAGGCTAGGAAAAGAACATGAATAAATTTTCTAAGAAATTATGCTAACAACTTACTTCATTATTAATTTTATAATGCTATGAACCTAGATTCCTGCTCATTTCTAAAAGTAAAATTTTTGTTTGGTTTTCCTGTTAATTCCTGGTAATGTTGCTTGGAAACCAATTCATTTTATCTTGGTTGAAACTAGGGGAAAGAGGGATCAGTGGATTGGAAACCAAGTTAGCTAAGGTGTTCTAGGGTTTTTTAATACTCTAACAGATATAGTAGCAGTAGATACTTTAGTAAATTGCATAAGTAAAAAGAGCACTGGATTTGTATTTAGAAAATTTAGATTCAATTCTGCTTCATTTGCTTACTCTGTTATTTTGATGAAATCACTTTATATTTCTAATGTAATGGTTAAAAAATTTGGAGTAGTTTGGAAGAGAGCACTATGAATTCCTGCCTTTTGGAAATGTCCTTGTGGACATTGAAGGGATTAGACTAGATGTTCTGCCAAGTTCCTTCTGATGGTACCATTTTATAATATTATGATACTACAGTGCTATAAGATGTGAAGGATTAGGATAGGAAAAATTGGAGAACTTTTGTGAATACATATTTTTTTCTTTTTAATATTTTATTTTTTTCACTTACTATGAAGCCTAGACTAGCCTCCTGGGGGCCTCAGCATCAGCCAGAGTCAAGATAAGCAAAAGTCCTTAGTCTTTAGCGGGAAGAATAAAGGAGACAGACAAAACTGCCAGGAGTTTTGCCAAGGATCTAGAGTCCAGAATCTCCACACTTTTCTCCTCTCTGTCCTGTGGCCAAGTGAGTCTGGCTCCTCTTACTCCACCCTCTAATCCCTCCAATGATTATCTGTATACAATAAAAGATCAAGCCAGCATTGAATAGTGAAAAGGGCCATTTTCCCAAACATATGCTAATAGAGTTATTGTCCAATAGGTAATTAGCTTTAAGTGCTCAGTTATCTGATTCAAGCACACCTTTTAAGAGTTTCAGCCCTTTACAAGTTACATGTAAAAGTTTTTTTAAAATATCTGTTATTAAAACTTTGAGTTTTAGAATATCTTCCTTTCTTCCTACCTACTTTGCCCCACTATTGGCACAGAAAAATATAGGAAAAATATTACTATAAAAGATCATATTTTGAACAAAAAATATACCCCTTTAAAAATGAAAAAAAAATGAAATAGAAAAAAGTATGCTTAAATCTGGATTCTAATGTATAGATAGCATTTTTCATCATAAGTCCTTCAACATATTCTTATATGATGATATTGCTGAGATCAAAATTATTCACAGCTGCGTGTTTCACTACATTACTATTACTTTGTACTCCATACATTTCACTTTGCATGAAGTAATGGAGGACATTCCAGGTTTTTCTGAGAGGATCCTGCATTGTTAGTATTCCATTATAGTCACATACTGCATAATTCAGCCATTCCCATATTGATGGTCATAGCCTCAGTTTCTAATCCAGTGGATTATGTAAATTTCTATTTTACTCTTCTGTTTTACAATATCAAAATAGTTTTCATTGATAACTTTTTTGAAAGGGGAAGAAGAGTCAAGTTTGTGGAGTAAAGGCAGGAACTCACAGTGCTCTCCCCCAAACCACTCCTAATTCCTTTAAATAATTATTCTAAACTTACTTTTAAAGCCTCAGAACACACAAAAAAAGGCAATAGAATATTTTTTTTCAGCCAATGACAATTTAGGTCAGCAGGAAAAGTCAGTGACAATAGAGTAGAAGTCCAGGCTGTAGTCCTGGTGCAATTTGTGTCAGCATAGCCCCAGCCCCAACTGCAGCCATATTCCCAGATCCAGATCCAGCAGTGACTCTAATGCAAGCAAAAAAGAACCTCTAAATCCGTGTCAGCACTGATTGCTTTCAGACTCCTCACTTCAGCGATAACAAAGAAAACTTACAGGGAAACCCAAAAGGTCTGTGAAACCAGGGTGGGAATCCAGTATATAATTACAGCACAGACCACACCAGCAGAGTTATGGTCCCAGCATCAGGAAAGTAAGACTCTGTTGCATTAGCACATTAAATCTTACAACTACAGTGGGTCAGGATCACATTTCACGGTCCCAGGGGAAAAAAGAGATACTTGTGTTCAAGAAAGTTTCTGACCATAGAAAGCTAATATTATGATAAGAAATACTCAAAACACACACTCAGAAAATGAAACTCTTACATCCAAAGCCTCCAAACAAAATAAGAATTGGGCTCAGGCCATAAAAAATCTCAAAAAGGATATTGAGAATCAAATGAGAGAGAAAACATATTAGGAAGAGAATTAAGAGTAGTGCAAAAGGAAATGCCTCAAAAAAGAAATTGAAAAAATATAAAAAACAGTACAAAAGTTCACTGAGAAATGTAATCCTTTAAAAATTAGTATTGAGCAAATGAAAGCCAACAACTTTATCAGAAATCAAGATACAATAAAGCAAAATGAAAAAAAAAAATAGGGGATAAATGTGAAATATCTCCTGGGAAAAAAAAAAAAACTGACCTGGACAATAGTACAGGTAGAGATAATTTAAATTTTTATTGGCCTACCTGAAAGTCATGATCAAAAAAATAGCCTGAGCATCATTTTTCAAGAAATTATTATGGAAACTATTCTGATAATCTAGAATCAGAGGACAAAATAGAAATGGAAAGAATCCACTGACCTACTTTCTGAAAGAGATCCCAAAATGAAAACTCCTAAGATTATTATAGCCAAATTGCAGAACTCCAAGGTCAAGGAGAATATATTGCAACCATCCAAAAATAAATAATCCAAATTTAATGGAGTCCCAGTCAGGAAAACAGAATATTTAGGAGCTTGTATATTGAAGGATCAGAGATCTTGGAACATAAAACTCTGAAGAGCAATAAAGCTAGGATTACCACTAAGAATTATCTACCCAACAGAACTGAGAATAACCCTTCAGGGAGAAAGTTAGAAATTCAATGAAACAGAGGATTGTCAAGCACTGCTGATGAAAAGATCAAAGCTGAATAGAAAATTTGATTTTCAAACAGGAATCAAAAGAAGGATAAGAAGGTAATTAATAAAGTTATGTTATAAGGGATTTATTATAGTTTATCTGTTTAAAATCCTAGATGGGAAAATGATACATGTAATTCACTAGAACTTTCCCATTATTATGGCAGTTAGAAACAGTACTATGTAGGCAAATGACACAGGTGTGAGTGGAAAATGAAGGAATAATATATATTTTTAAATGAAATTAAAAAGAGAGAGAGGAATGTATTGGAAGAAAAGGAAAGGGAAAACTGGAATGGTATATATTGTCTACTATAAAATAGTCAAGAAAAAATTTATGCAGTGAAGGAGAAGAGGAGGAAAGAGGGAATGAGTGAACGTTACTCTTATCAGAATTGGTTCAAAAAGGAAATAACATATAGTCAATAGAATACCCTGCAGAAAATTAGGAAGGGAATAATGTACAGGAAGGAGGGTGATAGAAAAAGGGCACACTGGAGGAGAGAGTGATCAATAGCAAGACACAATTAAGAAAAAACAGGATAAAAGAAGAGGGGGAAATAGCAACAGTAATGGTGAAAATAATTTTGCAGCAAGTTTTTCTGATGAAGGCCTCATTTCTTAAATGGTAGTGAATTGAGTCAAATTTATAAAAAATAAGAGCCATGTCCCCGCTGATAAATAATTTATCAATAATATCATCAAAATATTATCAAAATCATAATTAAAAATATGAATTAGGTCTAAAGGGATACAAAATCATGCATCTTTTAACCTAACAATATCACTATTAGGTATGAATCTCAAAAGAGATTTTTAAAAAAGGGAAGTCATCTACTTGTACAAAAGTATTTATAGCAGCTCTCTTCTCAGGATAAAAAAGTTGGAACTGAGGAAATGCCCATCCATTGGAAAATGGCTGAAAAAAATGTGGTATGTGATTATGATAGAATATTATTCTATAACATAGGATAAGTAAGATGCTCTCAGAAAAACCTGGAAAGTCCTCCATGAACTCAAACAAAGCGAAATGTACTTTGTTGAAAGTAACAGAAATTCTGTGGGATTATCAGCTGTGAATGACTTTGCTATTTTCAGGAATACAATGATCTATAACTTCTCTAAAGGACTTAAAATAAGAAATCCTATTTATAGCAAAAGAAAGAACTGATTGTTTTTGAAAGCAAATTGAAGCATATATGTTCTCTCTCTCTCTCTCTCTCTCTCTCTCTCTCTCTCTCTCTCTCTGTATGTTGTGAGTGTGTGTGTGTGTGTGTGGGGGGTGTTTTCTTACTTTATGTTTTCCTGACTGGGACTCCATTAAATTTGGATTATTTATTTTTGGATGGTTGCAATATATTCTCCTTGACCTTGGAGTTCTGCAATTTGGCTATAATAATCTTAGGAGTTTTCATTTTGGGATCTCTTTCAGAAAAATATTTTCTTTATTTTTTTTTCACTTTTGGGGGATATTTATGTTTTCTTTCACAACATGATTTTTATGGAAATGTTTTGCTTTATTTCACATGTGCTTCTTAATGGGCACTGGGAGTAGAAATAAGGGAGTGTATCTAGAACTCAAAGTGTTAAAAACAAACAAATGTTAAAAAGATTGTTTTGTGAAAGTCCATCTTTTTCATCTCAACTTTTAGTTAATCCAATAATTTTTAAATCATTGCATATGGATTTATTTTCCAGATCAGTTGTTCCAATGAAATATTTCACATTGTTTTCCTTCTTTTCCATTTTTTTGCCTGGTTTCTTATAAAATCATTAACTTCCATTTGCTCAATTCTACTTTTTCAGGAATTATTTTTCTGAGAGAGCTTTATTCATTTGGCCAATTTATTTTTAAGGCATTCTTCTCGTTTGCTTTTTGTACTTTCTTTTACATCACTCAAATTTCTTTCCCCAATTTTTCCTCTACCTCTCTTACTTGATTTTCAAAATCCTTTTTTTTTTTAAATCTCTACCATGCCCTGAGACTGATTCTTAATTTTTTTTTGAATGCTTTGAATGTAGGAGCTTTGACTTTGTTATGTTCTTCCTTTTGATTTTTCTTGTCACCATAGTAACTTACTGTGGTCAGAATCTTTTACTATTAGTTTCTCAGTCCCCCAGGCTATTCCTTGATATTAACTCTTGGTTAAAATTGGTCTGTTTCCAAGGTGAAAGGTGCATTTTCTCAAGCTTCAGGGGTTTTATGTAGTTTTTCTCAGAGATCCTTTAAGGAACCTGTTTTGTGAGCCAGCACTGCAACCCAGATTTGAATATGGCAAAAGCAATAGAATCCAGCCTCAGTAGTAGCAAAGATTCCCTTTTAATCTAACTAAGTGTTTGGCCCACTTCTGCTGCTGCCACTCCTGCTCCTATTGATTCTGTGTCTCTCAAAGACTGCTCCAGATCTTCAGAGATTTAAGACTGTGCTGGAATCAACTATACTGGTACTGTGCTCCAGACATGCTTCCCCTAAATAATAATAATAATAATAATAAATATAATAATAAAAATAATGTAATCATATTATAATAATAAAAAATAAATATAATATAATGAATAATATAATAATATATATGTATATATAATTGTATTGACTATCTCTTCTCATCCCAATGTTTTACTTCTTTTTTTTTTCTTTTAATAAATGATCATTCAACCATGATGGTTCAATTATTCTTGGTATATGATTGTGGCATGGATAAATATTAAATTGAATTAGGAATACATTAAATATTTACAACTACAAAAAATTCCTCTGCTAAAGGAATCATAGTTTTTACTTTCAAGGAACTTATAATCTAGTAAGAAAATTAAAACAACAATAATATAACTATTTGAAATAGAAAGCACAATAACTTGAAATAGGTAGAAAACATGGCTAGCCCAGTACCAAAACAAAACTTGGAGTCCACTTGACCTGGACTAATCTTGTCTTTGATTCATACTAGTTAATTAATTCTTTGGAAGTAAAATAACACATAAAACTCTCTAAAACTGTAAATCAAATAATATCAATCCATGTACATTGCCATAATGTGTTTCTTCACTTGGGAGTATACAACAATAAAATCACAGTTCTGTAGAAAAATAATTACAAAACTAATACAAATCAAAATAATTAAAATATCAATATGCAGTTTGGGCTTTAGAAGGAAGAAGATCTGGATTCAATTTCTAATTCCCATTTTTATTATTCTATTGTCTTAAGCAAAGTCATTTATATGCATCAATCAAATCAATTTAATGGGAGCATAAGCAATGGCACCTAATCCTCAGAGCATGTATTCTATGCTGTGTATTCAGTCAGTCTATGTGAAAGAGTAAACTATTTTTTCAAAATGGAGGATGGCATAGAAGGATGCTTCTATCCAATTACAATTATATGGAAAAAAATGTAATGTTTTTAATTATTTACTCAGCTGATGAAGAGGCACACTTTTGTTGGGATGCTAACATTTAAATGACTAGAGTATACTTCCTGTTCCTTCCTATCTGGCTGCATTCCATTGGGGAAGCAAAAATTATTGTAATCCCTCAGAATGGAGAGAAGCCTTGGGTCTCAATTCCACATCTGGATTGCCATTAGGTAACTTGTGAAGCTATTACCCTTACATTGAGTCTATGTAACTCTATTTTTCTGATTTTAAGTGAAGAGATATTGGGAATGACTATGACTTTGTGGGATAATTAAGTTGTGTAGTGGACAGAAGTCAAGAAGATCGAAGTTCAAATCCATCCTCAGAAAATTACTACCAATATGACACTGGACAAAGTTGTTATCCTTGTTTGCCTCAGTTTGCTCATCTGTAAAATAAGGTGGAAAAATTAAAAGGTAAGTCATTCTAATATTTTTGCCAATAAAACCTCCCAAAGGGGTCATAACAGTTTATACAGGACTGGGAAAATGATTAAAAGACAAAAATTAATAATCTTGTAAGTTTTGGAAGTGCTAAGTAGCAAATGTCAGAAACTAAAGAGCCAGAGTCATTTCAAGGAATTGACAAATGAAATTAGAAATTAAAATACCTTTCTAAGCATGCATGGTTATTCTATGTTAAAAATGAAATGGCCAACCTACCATCAGTCAAATTTTCAATTTATGTTTATTTTATATTACTTTGAACTTGAGCTTTATTATTTTATGATATAAAAAATATGGCTGCTAGAGTCAGACAATTAAATTTCAGATATTTACTAACTCTAAAATTTGGGACAACCATCCCTTGAACTCAATTTTTATATTTACAAGGTGACAGTTGTGTAAGACGACTACTGAGGTATAATTTCTTAATTCCTATGACACTACTATCCCTAGTAAAGATGATCATATTTCCTAAAGTTCTACTCTATTGACTAAACTTGTGTGCTATGCTAGCAGATCACATGAGCTTGTAGATTCCACCAAGTTTTGACAAACTTTAGAGATGTACTGGCTCTTTATATACCACCTGAGAGTCAATTGAATTGGATACACTATTGACATTCACTTGAACACCCAGTGATGAAGTATTTTGTTTTGTGGTTTGTGGTTGCATTATATATTGATTTTAAGATTATGCTTAAAGCATGTTGGAATTATGATGCTTAGATCAGAAATATTATATACAATTATGATTCATCTATTGAAGATATACAGGAGATGGTCACCTGAAATACTGAACTAAATAAGTTCCTGGTAGTGCAAATACATTTTCATTAAATACTCTATTTTTTTTTTTTTTGCCTGCATCCCCTGATAGCAAAGAGAGTATAATTTCATGAAGGTTGGAAAAGAAAATATTTTTACAAGTATTTAGAGTAGCATGAACTGATTCTTGAAGAGTGTGGTCAAATAGAGTCAATACTTACTTTGGTAAATTAAGAAAAATAAATTGTTATAAGAATGTGCATTTTATGTAAAAATTGTTGCTACCAAAGATTTTAAAATATATGTATAAATGGCTAAAATTTCCCAAGGATATTATTTGTATATTTGTTTAGGAAATCTTTTTATTTCATATGTAGCATTAAATTAGGTTGGGTTTAACAAAATCTTAATAATCATGACTTAAATATAAGTGCAACTAATTTTAATAATATTTTTCTATACAACAGACAGAATCATTGTTTGCATTGATGGGATATTTAAGTCAAATTTGTGTAGAACAATTATAATGGAAGATTTTCAATATATTTTCTTCTTAAAATGTTTGGTTTTTCTATAAAATTTATGAAGGAGAAAATTAAGAATTTTAGCATTCACATTCTGATGCTCACTAATGTATGGTAATTGTTAATTTAAATGTTTGGTAATTTCATTAATTGACCTATGAAATACTTATTTTCATTTTAGTATTAAAAACTCCTAAAAACATATTCATATCTTGCTCTACTGTGAATTCAATGAAAAAACCCTGCTAAAACAAGGCAGAGTCAAGATGGTGGAGTAAAGGCAGGGCCTTGTCACCTTTTCCCCCAAGCCCTTCTAAATACCATTAAATAATGCCTCTAAACAAATTTTAGAAGATTAGATCTGACAAAAAGATGGTGTGAAGCCATTTTCCAGAAAACAACAATTTAGAATGTCAACAGGAAAGTTCTGTTGTAGTAGGATGAGAGTGGATTACAGTTTGACCCAGGTCACACCAGCACAGACTGTGTCTCAGCAAAACAGAAGCAGACATTGGAGTCAATTGAATCCTTGTCAGCAGCGGCTATTTTCAGACTTCTCAATCTATAGACTACTTGGAATGTTTGTAAGAAAGGTCTGTTGCACCAAGTTCAAAGTGAAGCTCAGGTCAGTGCAGACCATACCAGCATATCTCCAGCCACAGCAAGCAAAGAACAGGGATTGGGAGGCACTAAAACACCAACAGAAATAACAGTAGTGATGATGGTAGCTTCCATAACTCTTAGTCCACAAACTGTAAAGAGGTTAAACAGTTGGTCAGAAGGAGATTACAAGGTCTTCTTTGCTACTAATGATGCATAAAATTATTGCTTTGCCTATAATAAGATCCAGTTTGCAGTGCTGGGTCACATTGCCAGAATGAGTAGGAGTCTAGCACACTAAAACTTACAGCCACAACGAAGCAGGAACCCTCTTCACAGTTACACAGAAAGTAGTGCTTCTTATCACTCATAGGAAAGGAGAGTTGTAAACACACTTCTTGGATCAAAGAGCTTTGGAAGAACTGAACACTTGAAGTCCCTAGAAGGATCTCTGCAAACAGATGCACAAAACTCCTGAAGCTTGGGAGAGTGCACTTCTACACAGCAAACAGAGACCCGTTTTACCACCTGGTGGAATAACTGAGAAAGATTCTGACCATAGAAAGATCTTATGGAAACAAGGAAGACCTAAATATAGACTGAGAAGAAGATAACAAAGTCAAAACTCCTACATCCAAAGGTTCCAAGAAAAATAAGAATTGATCTCAGGCCATGGAAAGCTCAAAAGGGATTTTTAAAATCAAGTAAAAGAGGTAGTAGAAGCAAGATGGCAGAGAGTTAGATAGGACTTTGAGCTCTTGTTGACTTCTCTCAGATCAACATGAGATTAAGCCTTTGAAAGTTACAGAAAGTTACAGAAATCACACATATTTGGAATGGGAAATATTTCCAGCAGAAGATATTTTGGAGGAACCTCAGGAAAGGTATGTCTCAATCGGGCAGTGGGGAGGGGGTGGATTTTCAAAACAGCACAGGTACGATGTAATGCACTGTAGTACAGGGATACCCAATGTGGAGAGACTTGCACAAGCTAGAGGAATCTGTTGGGAAATCCTAGCCAACATACAGGAATATTTGCTACTTTGTTCTGAATAAGAAGCCAGTGAATCAGCAGACTAGCTATGAGACCGCCAACATAACTACAGAAGGGAAATACTGAGTCCCTAAAATGCAGCATAACATGGGACTTGGCCAAATCCATTCAGCACAAAAAGGATGATGGAAGCACTGAGCTTGGGACAATCTCCCCATTGCATTCAGAGCAGACTTCAACTTTTTAAAATGAATAAAAAAGCAAAAAGAGCTCTGACCATGGACAGCTTTCATGGAGACAGGATAGAAAAGACTTCAAAACCTGCGGACACTAAATGCAAAACATCTCCAGTTGAAGCCTCAAAAGGTAATGTTGGTCAGCATCTCACAAGGCTTTCTTTGAAGAATTGAAAAATGATCTTAAAAGAGACAAGAAAAATGGAAATGAGAAGTTTAGAAAAGGAAACACAGCAATTGTCTGAAGAAAATCACTCCTTAAAGAATCGTTTGGTAAAATGGAAAAAAAGAAAATAACTCCTTGAAAACAGTATGAAGTGGGAAAAAAATACAATGAACAAAACAAGTCATTTAAAAAGTTCAATTAAACAGATGCAAAAGGAAGTACAAAAGCTAACTGAAGAAAATAATTCACTAAAAATCAGAATTGAATAAATGGAAGTGAATGACTCAATGAGATATCAAGAATCAGACAAACAAAACCAACAAAATGAAAAAAAAATAAAAGAGAAGTACAAATACCTCATCAGAAACACAAGTGATCTGGAAAATACATCCAAGAGAGATGATCTACAAAATATTAAACTACATAAAAGCCACAATGAAAAAAAGAGCCTAGATAATAATCACAGAAATATGAAATAATCAAGGAAAACTACACTGATATTTTAAAACAAAAGGATAAAATATCTAATGAAAGAAGCCATCAATCACCTTCTGAAAGAAATCCTAAAAAGAAAACTCCAAGGAATATTATAGCTAAATTCTAGACTTATCAGATTACAGACTAAAAACTACAAGCAGCCAGAAAGAAAAAATTCGAATATTGAGGAAACACAATCAGGATTACCTAGGACCTAACAGCTCCCATTTTAAAGAATTCAAAGACTTGGTATATGATATTTGGGGAGAGGGGGATGAACTTGAGCTACAGTCAAGAACCAACTATCCAACAAAAGTAAGCATTACCTTTCAGTGTAAATGATAGATATTCAATGAAATATGGGATTTTTATTTATTTTTGATGAAAAGATCAGAATTGAAGAAAACTTGGTCTTCAAATACAGAATTCAAAAGGAGCATAAAAAGTTAAAAAGGGAAGAAAAATTAAGTTTTTAAAGGTGAAAATATTTACGTCACTATATGGAAAGATGATATGTTCAATTCTTGAGAGCTGTATCAATATTAGGGCTATATTTAGAGAGCATAAGTCAAATTTAATGTGATGAAATATAAAAGAAACTATGGTTAGAAAAGAGATTGTACTAGAAAAAAGAGAGAAAGGCAAGTAAAATGGGATAAATTATATCACTGGAAGAAGCAAAATGGACTTATTAAACCTGAGGCAAAGAAGATAGGGGAGTGAGCATTGTGTGAACCTTAATCTCATCAGATTTGGTTCAAAAAGAGAATACTAGTCATACTTAGTTAAATACAAAAACTGGACTCATCCTAAACGGAGGTATGAGGGGAAAGGGGAAAGAAAAAAGGGAGGCAAATAGAAGGGAGAACACAAGTAGAAAGGCTAAAGAGATTGTAAAAGGGAAGGGTAGATTGAGTTAGTGATCAGAAATAAATCACTGGTGAGAAAGGGAAAGGAAAAAAAAAAGAAAAGTATTATTTGGGGAATATAAGATGATGAGAGAACACAGAGTTAAAATTTTTAACTGTGAATGTAAATAGGATGAAATCTGCCATAAAATAGAAGCAGCTTGCAGACTGGATTAAAAGCCAAAGTCCTACAGTATGTTGTGTACAAGAAATACATTTAAAGCATAGTGATGAATACAGAGAAAAGGTAAAAAGTTGGAGCAGAATCTAATATGCTTCAGTTGAAGTTAAAAAAAAAAAAAAAAACATGGGTAGTGATCCTGACCACAGATCAAGCAAAAGCAAAACTAGAACATTAGTTTTATTTTTACAAAAGACATAAGGAAGGAAACGCATCTTACTAAAGGGTACCATAGATAACAGAATAATATCAATACTAAACACACACACACACACACACACACACACACACACACGCCAAATTAAATATCATCCAAGTCCCTAGAGAAGTTGAGAGCTGGCAGAAGAAATAGACAGTTAAACCATACTCATGTAGGATCTCAATTTTACTCTTTCAAGACTAGATATGTTGAGCAACAAAATAAGTAAGAAAGGAATTAGAAATTAGGGAGGTAAATTGAATTTTGGAAAAGTTTAACATGATAGGCCTTTAGAGAAAATAGAAAGTAGACAGAAAGGATATATATTTTCTTGGTGGCACATAGAACCTACATAAAAATTGACCAAGTAAAGTCCAAAATATTTGTAGCAACCCTTTTCGTAGTGGCAAGGAACTGGAAACTGAGTGGATGCCATCAACTGGAGCATGGCTGTATAGTTATGGTTTATGAATAATATGGGATAATATGGATTATATATGAAATGATCAGCAGAATGATTTCAGAAAGACTTTGAAATAATTATATGAACCAAGCTAAGTGAAGTGAGTAGAACCAAGAGAACTTTGTAATAACAACAAGATTATACAACGATCAATTCTGATGGTCATGACTCTTTTCAACAACTAGATGTTCCAGGCCAGTTCCAATGGTCTTGTGATGAAGAGAGCCATCTGCACTCAGAGTGAACTGTAGGAACTGAGTGTGGATCACAACATAGTATTTTCACTTTTTTGTTGTTTGCTTTCATTTATTTTTCTTTCTCATTTTTTTTCTTTTTTGATCTGATTTTTCTTGTGCAGCATGATAATTGTGGACATATGCAGAGAATTGTACATCTTTTAATATATATTGGATTACTTGACATCTAGGGAAGGACCTGAGGGGAAAGGAGGTAGAAAAAAATGGAACACAAGGGTGAATGTTGAAAATTTCTATGCATGTTTTGAGAATAAAAAGTTTAAAACACACAAAATCAAATAAGAAAGGTAGAGGAAAAAGTGGAAAGACAAATGAAAATAATGCAAAAGAAAGTACAAAAAGTCAATGAACAGCAGAATACCTTAAAAAAGCAAAATAGACCAAAGGGAAAAGGAAATTAACATTTCCAGAGGAAAATAATTCCTTTAAAAATTAGAATTGAACAAAAATTGTTAATGACTTTATGAGAAATCATAAAAAAAACATAAAGCTCTAAATGTGCCCTTAGAATAATCTTTTAACAAATTATTAAAGAAAACCATCCTGATATTCTAGAACAAGAGAGTAAAATAAAAATTGAAAGAATTCACTGATCATGTCCTAAAGCAGATTCTAAAATGAAAACTTCCAGGAATATTATAGCCAAACTAAGAACTCCAAGATCAAAGAGAAAATGTTGCAATCATCCAGAACTAAATAATTCAAATATGGTGAGGACACAGTCCAAAAATCACACTATTTAGAAGCTTCTACATTACAACACTGGAAGCTTGAAAAATGATCTTTCAGAGGGCAAAGGATCTAAGATAACAATAAAGAATCACCTACTTAGCAAAAGCAATATCATTCAGGAGAAAACATTGATATTCAATGAAATAGAAAACTTTCTTTTTTAAATTTTTTTATTCTCTTTTTTTATATGGCTTTTTATTTACAAGATATAGCATAGATAATTTTTCAGCATCAACAGTTGCAAAAACTTTTGTTCCAACTTTTTTCTCCTTCCCGCCACCCCTTCCCCCAGATGGCAGTTGACCAATACATGTTAAATATGTTATAGCATAAGTTAAATATGATATATGTATACATGTCCAAACAGTTGAAATAGAAGGTTTTCAAGAATTCATGATAAAAAATACCAGAGCTGAAGAGAAAATTTGGCTTTCAAATTCAAGACAAGAGAAACATAAAAAGGAAATTAAGAAAGGGAAATCATAAGGGACATAAAGTTATTCTGTTTACATTCTACATGGGAAGATGATATTTATAACTTATAATAACTTTTTCATTATTAGGGAAGTTAGAAGGAATACACACACATATAGACAGGAAGTACAGTTGTGAATTGAATATCTAAATTATAATGTCTAAATGACTGAATGTCTAAAAATAAAATTTAGGAGTGAGAAATGAATATACTCAGAGAAAGGAAAAATTAGATGTAAAATGGAGTGAATCATCTGCCACAAAAGAGTTAAGAAAAAGTTTTATAATGTAGGCAAAGAGAAGGGCAAGGAGTAAATGAACTTTACTCATCAAAATTGTTCAAAGATGGAATACCATTCAAACTCAATGGAGTATTGATATATATCTTACCCTAAAGGGAAGTAGGAATGGAAGGAAATAATAACAGAATGCAAGGTGATAGGAGGGAGGGCAGATTAAGAAACTGGGGTAATCAGAAGCAAAAACACTTTTGAGGAGGATGGAGTGAAAATAAAGAGGGAATGGAACATACAGGGTACAGTGAATACAGTAATTGTGAAAATAATTTTAATCAAGTTCCTCTGATAAAGGTCTCAATTTTCAAACACATTAAACTGAATTTTTTTTAAAATTATAGCAATAACTAAGATTTATGTAGCACTTACTATGTGTCAACTACTTTATTAGATATTAAGGTAATATAATATTATATCTTGTAAATGTGTTTAAATTTATAGATAGTTTACACTTTATATTAATTCACATATTAAAAATTTATCTTTATACCAAAAACCCATCATTATGTTCATTTTATGGTGGAAAACTCTGCTCTCTCTTCCTTATTTTTAAAATTATACCTCTTTATTTTCAAAATACATACAAAGATAGTTTTCAACGTTCACCCTTACAAAACCTTGTGTTCCAAATGTTTCTTCTTCCCTTGCATTAACCCTTCTCATAGACGCCAAGTAATCCAATATATGTTAAACATGGCTAATTAGTCTATACATATTTCCACATTTTTCATGCTTCATGTGAAAAATCAGATCAAAGAGGAAAAAAAAAAGGAAAAAAGCAAGCAAACAACAACAAAAAAGGTGAAAATACTATGTTGTGATTCATATTCAGTTCCCACAATCCTCTTTCTGCATGCAGATGGCTTTCTTCACCTTAAATTTATTGAAATTGACTTGAATCACTTCATTGTTGAAAAGTCATGTTCATCAGAATTGATCATCTCATAATCTTGTTGTAGTTCTCTTGGAACTACTCAGTTCACTTAACATCACTTCATGGAAGTCTCTCCAGACTTTTCTGAAATTACCCTGTTGATTATTTCTTAGAGAATAATATTCCATAGCATTCATATACCATAACTTATTCAGCCATTCCCCAACTGCGGGGCATTCACTCAGTTTCTAATTCCTTGCCACTATAAAAAGGGCTCCTACTAACATTTTTACACATGTGAAACATTTCCCTTTTTTATGATATTTTTGGGATACAAGCCTAATTGAAATACTGCTGGATCAAAGGATACACAGTCCAAATTGCTCTCCAGAATGGTTGGATAAGTTTACAACTCCACCAACATTATATTTGTGTTCCAGTTTGCCCACATTCACTTTAATATTTATCATTATCTTTTCCTGTTATCTTAGCTAATCTGAGAGAAGTATAGTGATATCTCAGATTTTTAAATTTGTATTTCTCTGATCAATAATTATTTAAAACATATTTTTATATGACTAGAAATTATTTTGATTTCTTAAATAAAAATTGTTCATTTCTGTTGACCATTTATCAATTGAAGAATGGTTTGTATTATTTTATTTATTTATTCTCTCGTATCACTTCTTACTTACTGGATTATCTATTAGGCCAGAAAAAGAAAATGATAAATGTTTGAGGGTATGTAAGAAAAATGAGACATTAATGCATTACTGGTCATGATGTGAACTGATTAAACCATTCTGTAAAGGAGTTTGGAACTAAGACTAAAAGGCTCTAAAACCTTTTGATCTAATAATATCTTTACTGGCATGTATACCAAAAGAAAAAAAAATAAGGAAAAGGGCCTATATGTACAAAAATCTTTATAGCAGCTTATTTCTCAGGACAAAGAATTGGAAATTGAGGGGATCAATTGAGAAATGCATGAACAAATTGTGGTATGTGATTATAATGGATGGAATACTATTGTATATGAAATGATGAGCAGTATGCTTTCAGAAACACCTGTAAAGATATTCATGACATCATGCAAAGTGAAATGTACTATATACAAAATAATCGAAATTTTGTATGATCAGTTGTGGAAGACTTTATTATTCTAATGAAAACAATGATCCAAGATAATTTTGAAGGAATTATGATGACAAATGATATCCATACCCAAAGAAAGAACTGAATGTGCCTGAAAAGATATTAAAGCATGTTTTTTTTTTAACTACTTTATTTTTTCTTGAGGTCCCTTTGAAGGGTGTGGATCTACTTTTTCATTCATAACATGACTTTTATGGAAATGTTTTGCATAACTTTACATGTGCTTTATCAACAGAGGGAGGGAGGAAAAGAGAAACTTGATTTCAAAGTTTTAAAAACAAATGCTGAAATGCTGCATACATAAAATATACCTATATTATGCATAACATACATATTATTGGGGAAAATAAAATAATAAATTAAAAAAGCTGTTGAAGAATATTGCTTATCCATAATGCCTTAGGTGATAGTATTTCTCTCCATAAACTTAATCTGATGTCTCCAGTATATAAAGAATGTAAAAGTTTTTTTTTTTTTATATTGCAATAATTTCTATCAAAAGGGACAAATGACAGCATATATATATAATTATTATTATTATTTAATGAGTATTTCAGGATCAAAAACATATACACATGCATTCATATACATATATATGTATACATATGTGTATATGTGTCACATATATTATATATCTACATAGAGGTACAATAATACAACCCAAGGCAAGTCTTTTTCAAATTCTGCAATTATAAATCATTCTTCCTCCATGCATAGAGTTAGGAGGAGGCAATATAAAGAATGAAACAGTTGAATTAAAGCTGATTAGATGAAATATATCCTTATTCACATTTGATTATCTTCAATCAGAAAATTATTTTCTCCAGGTAGTCCTGTCTTATTTGGCCATTATACTTTTAAATCCTTCAAACAATATTAAATGTATCACTTTTACGGGGAGACTATTTTCTCACCTAACAAAGTTCACTGGTTGTTTCAGACTCCAATATCAGTATTCTCCAATATCACTGTCACATGATGTGCAATTTTTTTCTGAAATAGGGACTGTTTGGCTTATTTTATTTTATTTTTTATTATAAAATACCATAATGTATAGGTTGGTTGGCAGTGCATTCAAAGATGTGCCCTGCCCTATGGACTCACAACTGAAGCAAATGATGCCTTCCCTCTGGCTACCTGGCACAGCTCTGAACAGAGGAAAGCAATCATCTTGATCAATGAACCTGAGAACAAGCAGAGCAAGCAGGACACTCATCAAATAAGTGAATCTGCTGGGGCTAATCCTTCAGCCCCAAACTTTTCTTCTTGAAAGCTCATAAGAGGGAAGGAGGAGAAGGAATTTTCTAGAATTACATGACTTTCAGGAAGAATTCTGCAGTTGCCTCTCACCTTCAAGTCAATTTTACTTATGTCATATGATATCACAGAGATTACAAGATGCAGATTCTAAAGAGGTTTGGTATTTCCTTTATGTTTATTTTTTTCTGGAGTTTTTGCAAAAAACTCCCCCCTTATATAGTAGGGACAAGTATCCATGGATATAATTTGACAGCAAAATTTCCTCAGAACTTTGCAGCTTCTCAAATTTATGTGATTGAAGTGAATTTTTAGTGTAGAAAAATAAACAAGCAAATGAATAAGCAAGTCTCCTGTTTTATGCATCTTATTTATCTAAAAGAGTATTTTCATATTCCTCAGTAATTGAGGAATTGTTTCAAAAAAGTAACAAATTGAAAGAAATAATAAAACATAGTTAATAATAAAATAATCAGTTCATTTAAAAAAGTAAAAGTGGAAAATCATATCACATAAGAAACATAAACATTATATAATAAATAAATATGACATGCATCAGAGTTTATAGATTCAATATTTACCAATATTCAAAATGATTTTCTGTCTTCTTTGTTTTTTAAAACAGGAGTTGAGGCATTATTGAATATATAGTATCTCAGTTTCTGGACTCTGAATTAAGGGAATCTTGCTTCAACCTAACCACTACCAGGTTTGTATCTGAAATGTGATTTAAAAAAAAAGAAAGAAAAGGCCTTATATGTGCAAAAATATTTATAGTAGCAGTTTTCTGGTGGAAAAGAATTGTAGATTTAGGAGATGCCAATCAATTGGAAAAGGCTGAATAAGTTGTGATATTTGACTGTCATGGATTACTATTGTGCTATAAAAAATGATAAGGTGGATGATCTCAGAAAAACCTAGAAAGACATACTTTTTTGATACAAAGTAAAATTAGTCGAACCAGAATATTTTATACATAAGTAATATTGTAAGAAGTTGTAATGTTCTCTTTTCTCAAATATAATGTAGTCTGTGAGCAGGTTTCTTGGGGGGCTTCTGGAGGCAGCCTTCCTTTCAGTTCCCTCTAATAATCATCTCAAATGAAGCCAGCTGTTAAAATTCAAATCCTTTATTGTCTCATTCAAAATAACCTGGTTAGTTTTCTTAAAGGTTTATCTCTCTACTTGGTTCCAAGAGCTCCTGTTGTTAGTCCTTTGTCTCTGCTAGCTTCAGCATCTAGCTCTCTCTGAATCCAAAGCCTCCAACCAGCACAAAGGTAGAAGTTGGAATGAATCTTGACTCCTCCTCCGAGAGAGTGGGATTATGGGTTCCTGATTTGTGAATCTCCTTGACTGAATCCTGACTTGTGAATCTCCCGAAGTTCCTAGTTGGCTTGTGGGAGTTCCTTATATATGATCTCTTAAAGGTGTGAACTCTAAAGGTGTAAGAGGTGTGAACTCTAATGTGTGAGGTAATGTGTCAACTCTCCCAAAGGTGTGAACCAAGTACATAAGCATTGTTTCTATCAATTCCATTGACCTAGCACTTGTTTCAAGTTCTGGCCCATAACAAGAAGTAATATTGTAAGATATTCAACTATGAATTCCTTGATTATTTTCATTGATAAAATGATTCAAGAAATGCTATCCATCCCCAGAGAAAGAACTGATAGAATCTGAACACAGATGGAAATATCTGTTGTTTTTGTGTTTGTTTTTTACTTCATTTTTCTTTCCTTTTTTTTTTTTTATTTTGGTCTATGTTTTCTTTTACAGTGATTAATATGGGAATATGTTTTGTATGGATGCCCATATATAACATGTCAAATTACTTGCCTTTTCAATAAATGGAATGATGAGGGAGAGAATTTGCAGCATATATATATATATATACATATGTATGTCATCTATATTACATACAAATATATTAAATATATACATATTTATTAAGTATATATGTATATTTGCAATATAATTGGGGAAAATAAAATACAAAATTAAAAAAAATCTGGGTTCAAATCTCTTCTATAACATTTAGTTATATGACTCTGGACAAGTCACTTAAACTTTGTGAACTTCATTATTCTTACATATAAAATGAAAGGGATCAATTTCAAGGTCCCTTTCAGCTCTGCACTTATAAATCTTTCATATTATGTTGAAATTTTCTGAAATTTTTCTGAAATTTTCTGAAAGGCTGATAAGTAACATAATAGAAAAAACAGTCACTGAAAAACTGTTAGCAACCATTGTTCTCTGTCTTATAAATATACATTTTTGCTCACCTATAAAATTTCAATATAGCCTGCAAAAATAGAATGAGTAGCCTATTTTAAATCTCAAAAGATAATTTTTCTTTCAAAATGGTAGACACAACCACAAACAGAATTTTAAAAAAATGATCAAAACACTAGTTTTTCTGTTATAAATTTAGAGCCTGAAGAAACTTAGAAGCTATTTATTTCAATCAATTTATTTTACAAATAAGCAAATAGAGATAATGAATCTAAAATATTACAATGGGAGAAACATCTTTTTTTTATTCTAAACATTTTAGTGCTATTTATTTATTGTTTTTCCCTAGTTACATTCAAAACAATTTCTTTTCCTTTGTTTTTAAAATTGTTGAGTTCTAGGTTCTCTCTTTTATCCCCACCCACAATTAAGAAATCACATGTGAAGTTATGTACAGCATTTCCACAAAAATCAAGTTGTGAAAGAAAACAGATCTCCTACTCTAATGAAAATAAAAACCATCAGGAAAAATTAAATTAAAAATAAAGAGCAAGATGGAGAGAAAAATAGAAAATACTTCAATCTGTATTCAGATTCAATGAGTTCCTTCTCTGGGTATGGATTGGATTTTTCATCATAAATCCTTCTGAGTAGTTGTGGATGCTTACACTACTGAGAATAATAAAGTCATTTACAGCTGGTCATACCAGAACATTGCTATTACTTTCTATACAGTATATTTCACTTTGTTCATGGAGGACTTTCCAGGTTATTTCTAAGTTTCAAACAAGCTTCTGTTTTACAATCCAAGATGATCATTAGAGCTCCCTATAACAACAACAACAACATAAAATAAAATAAAATAAAATAAATAAAAGCAAAGATCTAGAATAAAACAATGTTTAAAGGACTTTGTGGTATGTCCCAGGGTCAATAAAGACACAACAAAATAAATAAAATTCTTACTCTCAAAAAATGTTTATTATACTGGAAAAATTACACACACACACACACACACACACACACACACACACACACACACGATAAATCAAACAAGATAATGTGACAGAGACAGTACACTAGTGATTGGAAGGCTAAACAATCAGAGCTATAATTAAGACAAGATGAGTAGGATTTTGCCTCAAGGTTTTAATATAAAGAAATGTTCTTCCTCTTACTGGCACTTCTCCACTGGGCATTACCGCTTCTCAGAAATTTGCCCAATTCACTCACTCAGTTATCTAGCCTCTAGTTGTCACTATTTAATTATCTATACACTTTCAAGCTCTTCTTCCAGGACTGGTTTCATTTACTAATATCAGCTTTTGCTGTTGTGATTAAATCTCTTGGGTCAGATAGCCTCCAGTGCACTATTAAATCCAGTTACATGAACCAATCAGGACAAGAGTCAGTGGTGGAATTAGCCAAGATGATAGTGTGATATAATATAATAATATTTGAGTATTTTAGGTAGCTGTGGAGGCCTGGCAGGAACAGAAAAACCTCAGGAAAATATATTCTCAGACTCTCCCAGATTGAGTTGCCACTTGGATTTCTGATATTCACCTACTTCAGTTTCAAAAAAAGGCAAATGAATAGATTGAGTGGAATAGGATTCTAGGCTGGTCTTTATTTGGATAGGGATGTTGATCACCTTGACATAGAATAATGTCAAGAAATGAATTGTTCTTTATATTCTGGTAACACAAGATACCAAGCTATGATCATTTCAGAAATATCATTACCTCATATGATGAAACTAATAAAGAACAAAATAAATAATAAATTGTCATTAATTAAAATGAACAAACCAAAACATTTCAGAAGTTTGAAAGTCAGGCATAGAAATAAAGAGAGATGAGAGATTACAAAGTCAATAGAGAGAAGGAAAATAATGAGGATAGAGAAAGAGCTAAAGAAGAAAAATTATTTAAAAATCTGGTCATTTATATGGTTGCAGGAAGTACATAATAAAATGGAAATACAGCTTTGATCCAACAAGAAATAGGAGGCTTGAGCAACATTAAGATAATGAATGATAGAATACTTCTACCAAGGGAGCTAAATAAAACTAACATCCCTGTAAATTGGAATGCAGCAGGACTGAAGGAAATTTATCATTATTGGCTAAAACACTTCATACTGAAGCATGAATTGCTACCAAAGCACTTGCCAGATTCCCCAAAGTTACAAACTTGTTCTTACTTTTTTTAAAAAATAGAATTCATCTATTTAAGTTCAATATATGGGATCATTGATGATCTATTCAAATATACATCAGTCACATGTTAATGCACTTTATATAAATCATAGTTTGTTTTACAAAAAGAAAAAAGAAACTATATATAGATATAGATATGTAGTTATTTTGCAATATATTGATTAAAGGATGGAAAGAGATATATCAAGATATTATGGGGGTTTAAAGAACAAGTCTTTATTGATTCAGTAATTATTGAAAAACTCATCCTGAAATACTATATTGACTTCATTATCACAAAATCTTTTTATCAGTTCTTCAATCACTGAATTATAGAACACACATATATGCATATATATATATATATAGAAAAAAAATTCTGAAACACACACACATACACACACACACTATATATATATATATATATATATATACATATATATATATATATATATATCCACACACATATCTGGAAAACTGTTTAATTATATTTAATTCTATTTAAAACTGTACAATGAACTGTCAAAGTAATAATAACAAAATTAATTGAAATAAAATATGACATCTTTCATGATGGCAATTTCATTTCCATATAGTTCAACATAGTCTCAAATCCATTAATCACTTAATGTAGAAGTATAACATACAATTATATGCATTTGCTAAAACACACATTTAACATCTTCATCTATTGAATCTTCTCATAAAATATTATCATTTCAGTTCAATAAAATGCTTACACTACATTAAGGAAAACAAAACAAAACAAAACAAAATGATTGCTTCAAGCTAAAGCCCAAGGTCAAAATGAAAGAAAATGAATAAATGAATGAAAAGATTAAGATTATGTTCAAACATACTTTTGCCTCTCAAAAAAGACAAATTTTGAGGAAAAAATTACAAATCATGACTCTCTCTCTCTCTCTCTCTCTCTCTCTCTCTCGCCCTCTCTCTCTCTTTCTCTCTCTCTCCTCAGAAAGAAAGAGAGAGAGATATGTTATCCTAAAATGAAAATTAAATAAGAATATATATGAAACAATTAACACCTATGAAAAAATAGCCAAAACACACTGTTGCAATTGTAAAATGAGTCACAACAGATGTGAAAATTCTCCTTAGACGGGAAAATAACAACTATAGCATATTGATGAAATAGTAAATTCATTATTCTAAAATAGTTATAAAAATAACAGACAAAAGAAGGTAAAGGGTTTATGGATGTTCTTAAAATACACAAACTCATTAAGTACTTTTCAAAATCCTTCAGGAGAAAGTGATAAAAAGGGACATCTCATTTCTGGGTAATAATGAAGGGTTATGATAGGAATGAGTCACTAGATTTGTGAAATGCATCCAAAAATAATTTACTTATTGGCTATGAAACAGCTGAAAACTGAGGAAAACCAAATCTTTCTCTCCTCATTCTTTCCTTTTGATCTACACATCAAAATGCTATTTTCTCTTAATCCTTTCTTCACATGACTTTGCATCCTTGATTTGCTCCTCTCTTATTGCTTTCTCTCAACTTCAAAATCCTCAAAATCTCTAAGGTTTGAACAAGTATCTACTTTCATAAATTTTCAGACAAAGAACAAGTCTATGCTTAATTGTATATCCTTGGTTCAGCGTTTCTAGGCCCATACCTAATTCTGAGGGATACAATCAAGAAAATTAATATTTCACAAAGGTAAATACATTGAAATGAGGTGGGATAATCAATTAAATTCTACTTAATAGCAAACATATTCATTAATATAGCACTTAGATATTTGCAAAATCATTTACATAAGTTGTCACTTGATTACATATGATTCTAAGATTTGTATTTTATCCTAGAGGCATCAAAGGAACTGAAAATTTGAGGGCACTGGGTTAAGAAGATTACTCCTGTGCCTTATAGTTATTATTTTAATAGTTATATAGAAGGTAAAAGACAAACTAGAGGTAGGAACACTAATGAGGATGCTATTGAACTAATCCAAATGAAAGGTGATGAGTACTTGAATTAGGATATTAGTCATTTGCTTGAAGAGTAAAATAAGAATGAAAACCAACAATGTTCTAAACATAGAATCAATGACATTTGACAATTGAAACTCTTATATAGTCATATATAAATAATATTGTGGGGGGGGAGAGAGGGGAGTGGTTATATGTGCAAGTGTAGCCATGAGAAAAGCTTTACATTTTTAAGCTTTCAATTTTATCTTATTAAATTGTGTTCACTTTTTTATTCTAGCTTGTTGAAATAAGATGTTTTTGAATTGTGATTCAGTCACCACTGTGTTAGTACTTTCTCCCAGTTTTATGTGGTCTCAAATATAATAAGTATACTGTATAATTAGTTATCTTACTTATTGATAAAAATGCTAAAGATAAGAAAGTGGACAACAACCTACAGACTCTATGAACTGCTTAGGTAGTTATTGATCTGTTAAGCTATATTCTTTAGCTTTTATAATATTACCATATCCAAATTTTCCAAAAAATATTATCAGCTAGTCTTTGGACATTAGGACAGTATAAAAATCCTCACCTAATATCATCCTAAAGCACTGAAAAATAAATAAAAGGAAGTAGAAAAAGGAGGCAAAGAGATAAAGAGGGAGGAAGAAAGAAAGAATGGAAAAATAGGACAATAGAAATAAGGGAGAAAGAAAAAAGAAGGGAGGTAAACAGAGAAGGAAGAAAACAAGTAGGAAAGGAAGAAAACAAATGGGAAAGGAAGAAAGCAAACAAAAATAAAGCAAGATCATACTGTAATGAAATATATTATATGGATCTTTGTGATTGATGTTTTGTTAATATCTGCTAATCTACATACTCAATGTTTAAATGATAAATTAGATGTTTCCCTATGAATCAGTGTAAAGCTTATAATACTTTCTCCTCCCTGAAAAAAATAAGATGCTTGTTCCTACAAAAGTATGTCTTTTGAAGATGGTGGAGAGAAGAGGAAACTGCGTGAGCTCTCCCAATTTCCCTAAAAAAAAAACTTCAGCAAAAGTCAGTCTCACTAGAGTGAAAGAAGTGTTCAGCCCAGCTCATACAGAGTCTGGGAAGGTCAATAAGAGGGGCTTAATCACAACAGATTAGTAATTGAAACCTTCAATTCTAAGTCAGGAGCGGAGCAAACCAGTAGGCTAGTTCACAGTTCTAGCTCAGAAAGCAAATTCTCAGAAAGCAGGCTGCTTCCTGAAAAGAGCAGGCAAAACTACTCCCTAAAAACCCAAGCGGTCCCTATGCTCAAAGCCAAGGCCCAGGGCTTAAAAAAGCTTGAGACAGCTCCCCCCTTGCTGCAGGAGCAGAACTTGACATAAAATTCAAAAAAGAGGAAATACCAAAAGAAAAGAAAAGAAAAGAAAACAAGCAAGAAACAGAAAAGAAACTTGACCATAGAAAGCTACCTTGCAGGGTATCAAGGAAGTCCAAAATACCAACTGAGATGAAGATAAAATGTCCACAGAAGAAATCTCAAACAGTGATAGGATTAGGTCTCAAGCCCAAAGAGACATTTTGAAAGTTTTCATGAAAAAACTTGAAAAGGCAAGTAAGAGAGATTAAAAAAATATGAAAAGTAATGAGAGGTATATATGAGAATGTCAACAGCTTGGAAAATGAAGGCAATTCATTTGTAAAATTTTTAGCTTATTATTTCCAAAATATATGCATAGTTTTCAACATTTACCCGTGCAAAACTTGGTGTTGAAATTTTTTCTCCCTCCTTTCCTCCACCTCTTTCCTTACACTGAGAGTAATCTAATAAATGTTATATGAGTGCTATTCATCTATACAGATTTTTCTACATTTATCATGCTACACAAGGACAATCAGATCAAAAAGAAAAAAAAAAAAGAAAGAAAGCAAACAACAAAAAAGGTATTTTTTTTACCTGTATTGTGATATACATCCAATCCTCATAGTCCTCTTTCTATGGCTCTTTCCATCAAAAGTCTATTGGAATTGGCCTAAATCACATCATTGTGAAAAGAGCCACACCATCAGAAATGTTTATCACATTATCTTGTTGTAGCTATGCACAATGGTTTCCTGTTCTACTCACTTCACTTAGTACCTTTCATGTAAGTCTCCCCAGGCCTTTCTGAAATAATTCTACTGATTTTCTTATAGAATAATATTCCATAATATTACTATACCGTAACTTATCCAGCCATTCTCTAACTGATGGGCATCCACTCAATTTTCAGTACTTTGCCATCATAAAAAGGACTGCTAAAAACAATTTTGCACATGGGGGACGTTTACTGTTTTCTATCACCTTTGGAATACAGGTCCAGTAGAGGCATTGCTAGCTCAAAGGATAATGCAGAGTTTGATAGCACTTTGGTCATAATTCCAAATTGCTCTCCAGAATGGTTGGATCAGTTCACAACTACACCAAGAATGTATCAATGTTCCAATTATCCCATATCCCCTCCAACATTTATCATTATATTTTTCTGTCATCTTAGCCAATCTGAGAGGTGCAAGGTACCTCAGATTTATTTTAATTTGCATTTCTCTAATCAGTAGTGATTTAATATGACTATAGATGGCTTTAATTTCTTTATCTGAAAGTTTTCTGTTCATATTCTTTGACCATTTCTCAATTGGATAATGATTTGTATTCTTATAAATTTGAGACAATTTTCTATATATTTTGAAATGAGGCCTTTATCAAAAGCCTTGACTGTAAATTCTCCCCCCCCCCATTTTTCTGCCTCTCTTGTCTTTACTGTTTTTGTTTGTACATTTTTTTTAAAAAGTAATATAATAAAAATAATTTGTTTTGAATTTCATAATGTACTCTTCTTCTTCTTTGGCCATAAATTCTTGCCTTCTCCACAAATCTGAAGGGTAGACAATCCTTAGTTCTTCTAATTTACTTGTAGTATCATTTTTATGTCTAAATCATGAATGGCTCTTCAACCTTATCTTGGTAGAGGGATACTACTACTTTCTGCCATACTACTTTCTAATTTCCCCAGCAATGTTTGCCAAATAGTGAATTCTTATCCCAGAAACTGGGATGTTTGGGTTTATCAAAGATTAGGTTATTATAGTGATTTAGCATTTTGTCTTGTGAAAATAACCTTTGCAAATGATCCACTATTCTATTTCTTAGCCAGTACCAAATGATTTTGGTGACTGCTGTTTTAGGTCTGAAACACCTAGGCCACTGTCATTTGCATTTTTTCATTAATTCCATTGAAATTCTTGACCGTCTTGAGGGTCTGATTATTACCATATTGAATAAGTAGATTAATTTAGGTAGAATTATCAGCTCAGCCTATCCATGAGCACTTAATAATCTTCCATTTGTTTAATTTCACTTTTTGTGTGGAAATTATTTTATCATTGTGCTCAGTTAGTTTCTGACTATGAATTAGCAGGGAGACATCCACATATTTGATATCATTTACAATTATTTTAAATGGAATTTCTCTTTGGATCTCTTGCTGCTGGATTTCCTTGGTTACATAAAAATGCTAATGATTAAAGTTGTTAATTATTTCTAATAGCTTTTTTAGTTGATTTTTGGGGATTCTCTAAATATATCATCATAATATCTGAAAAGAGTGATAATTCGGTTTCCTCATTATCAACTCTAATTCTTAATTGTTTTCTTTACTTAACATTAAAGTTCATACAATTTTTCATACAATGTTTAATAGTAATGGTGACAGTGGGCAACTTTGTTTCACCCCTAATTTTATTGGCAATCATTCTAGCTTATCCCCATTATATATGATCTTACTGATGGTTTTAAATAGATGCTATTGATCGTTTTTAGGAAAACTCCATTTATTCCTATGTTCTCTAGGGTTTTTAATAGGAATTGGTGTTGGATTTTGTCAAATGTTTTTCTGCATTTATTGAGATGATCATAGGATTTCTGTTCATTTGATTATTGACGTAGTCAATTATATTAACAGTTCTTTTAATATTGAACCAGTCCTGCATTCTTGGTTTACATCCTACTTGTCAAGGCATAGCATCCTGGTGATAACATGCTGTTAGCTCTTTTCTCATGTTTTTTTTAAGATATTTGCATCAATATTCATTAGCAAAATTGATCTATAAGTTTCTTTCTCTGTTTAGACCCTACCTGGTTTATGTCTTAGCATCATATTTCTTGCCTAAAATAACTTAAGTAGGACTCCTTTCCTTACTTTTCCCCCAAATATTTGCATGTATTGGAATTATTTTTAATAGCTTTTTATTTACAAGTTATATGTATGAGTAATTTTACAGCATTGACAATTGCCAAACCTTTTGTTCCAATTTTTCCCCTCCTTCCCTCCACCCCCTCCCCTAGATGGCACGGTGATCAGTAGATGTTAAATATATTAAAGTATAAATTAGATAAACAATAAGTATATATGACTAAACCATTATTTTGCAGTATGAAAAGAACTGGACTCTGAAATAATGTATAATTAGTCTGTGAAGAAAATCCAAAATTCAGGCAGGCAAAAATATAGGGACTGGGAATTCAATGTAATGGTTCTTAGTCATCTCCCAGAGTTCTTTCACTGGGTGTAGCTGGTTTAGTTCATTATTGCTCCATTGGAAGTGGCCAGATCCATCAGAATTGATCATCATATAGTGTTGTTGTTGAAGTATATAATGATCTCCTGGCCCTACTCGTTTCATTCATCATCAGTTCATGTAAGTCTCTCCAGGCTTTTCTGAAACCATCCTATTGGTCATTTCTTACCAAACAATAATATTCCATAGTATTCATATACCACAATTTATTCAGCCATTCTCCAGTTGATGGGCATCTACTCAGTTTCCAGTTTCTGGCCACTACAAACAGGGCTGCCACAAACATTCATGAACATGCAGATCCCTTCCCCTTCTTTATGATCTCTTTGGGATATAAAACCAGTAGTAACACTGCTGAATCAAAGGGTATGCACAGTTTGATAACTTTTTGAACATAGTTCCAAATTGCTCTCCAGAATGATTGGATGTATTCACAATTCCACCAACAATGTATCCTAAGTGTCCTTGTTTTCCCACATCCCCTCCAACATTCTACATTATCTTTCCCTGTCATTCTAGCCAATCTGACAGGGATGTAATAGTATCTTAGAGTTGTCTTAATTTGCATTTCTCTGATTAATAAAGACTTGGAGCATCTTTTCATATGGCTAGAAATAGTTTCAATTTCTTCATCTGAGAATTGTCTGTTCATATCCTTTGACCATTTATCAATTGGAGAATGGCTTGATTTCTTATAAATTAGAGTCAATTCTCTATATATTTTGGAAATAAGTCCTTTATCAGAACCTTTGACTGTAAAAATGGATTTTTTTTTATGTTTGTTAGAATTCATTTATAAATCCATCTGATCCTGGAGATTTTTTAAGGGAGTTGATTAACAGCTTGTTCAATTTCTTTTCCGAAATTGGGACTATTTAAGAAATTTATTTCCTCCTCTGTTAATCTGGGCAATCTATATATTTGTAGCATTCATTTCACTTAGATTATAAGATTTCTTGGCATACAGTTGGGGAAAATAGATTCTAATTATTGCTCTAATTTCCTCTTCATTTGTGGAAAGTTCCTTCCTTTCATATTTCTTACTAGCAATTACATTTTTTTCTTTCCTTTTCTAATCAAATTAATTAAATTTTTATTATTTTTCTTTTTTTAAATAAAACCAACTCTTAGTTTTGTTTTGTTTTGTTTTTTACTTCAATAGTTTTCTTATTTTCAGTTCTATTAATCTCCCTTTTATTTTCAGAATTTCAATTGGGGAATTTTTAATTGCTTTCCCCACCTTAGCTTTCTTAGTCGCATGTCCAATTCACTGCTTTTTCCTTTCTTGATTTTATGTCAGTAAGCTTCTAGAGATAGAACATTTCCCTTCATAATTGATGTAGCTGCATCCCACAAATTTTGATATTTGGTAAATTTTGTGTCATTATTGTCATTCTCTTGGATGTGTCTATGATTGGTGGTTTCAATCACTCATTCTTTTGGATTAGATTAATTAATTTCCAATTAATTTTTGGACTACTTTTTCTTGGTCCTTTATTACATGTAATTTTTATTGCATCATGATCTGGAAAAGATCAATTTACTCTATCTGCTTTTCTCTGTTTGATTTTGAGCATTTTATACCTTAATACAGGGTCAATTTTTGTGTAGATTCCATGTACCACTAAGCAAAAAGTATATCCCTTTCTATCCCCATTCCATTTTCTCTAAAGGTCTATCATATCTAACATTTCTAAAATTTTATTTATCTCCCTAACTTCTTTCTTATTTTGTGGTTTGAATTATCTAGTTCTGATAAAACATTTTGAGATTTCTCCACTACTATAGTTTTGTTTTCTATTTTATCTTTTGCTCCTATAGGAATCTGGATGCTATACCACTCGGTGCTCATATGTTTAGTAAAACTATACCACTTGATGTACCTATATTTAGCATTGATATTACTTCATTATCTCTAGCATCCTTTAACAAAGTAGAGTTTCCTTCCTAATCGCTTTGAATTAGATCTATTTTGTTTTTGCTTAATTTGAGATCAGGATCACTACCCCTGATATTTATTTTTACCTCAAGTGAACAATAATTGATTCTGTTCCAGCCTTTTGTGTTTATTCTGTATGTATCACTTTGCTAAAATGGTGTTCCTTATAAATAGCATATTGTACAATTCTGGCTTTTAATCCAGTCTGCTATCCAGTTTTATGAGAGAGTTCATCCCATTCACATTCACAGTTATAGCTATTAAATTTGTATTTCCCACCACTTCATTTTCTTCAAGTTGAATAAGAAATCTCCTTATTAGTAGTAAGTTCATTTCAAATCATTGTAAGGACGTGACTTTCCCCATATGAACCTAATTCCCATGTAAACCTTGAGAACCCAATCGAGGAAGGACATGACTCCCCCTGTGAGAACTTGACTACTCTCTCACCCCAAGAGCATATATTTTAACTCCTTCTCCTATGAAAACCTGACCGTTCCTTGACCCATAAGAACATATATTTCAACTCTTTCCTTTTTAATCTATAAGACAGGCATGTACCACCTGTGTTTTAGCTCCAATTATATGATTCCAGGAACTCGCCACTCCTTGGAACTGTTGCTTTTGATAAGGATTGGCCCCCTTCTCAATGCAACATTTGATTATAACCACCTGGAGCTCTAGTTGGTTCGTCCTTGTCTTAGATGAGGTCTTCATTTGGCCCAAAGCCTTCTTTGTTTGGACTCCTATAAAGAGTGGGCAAAGCATTCTCCACTTTGAAGCCTCACCTATGGAGATGACGATCTGCCTAGGACCTTCCCGATCGAGACTCACAGGCTGAAATACCGGGGCCTCCCAGCCGTAAATTAAAGTTGAAGTTCTCTCGACCTGTGATATGATGTAACGTATTCTCTTTTTCTGCTATTCTAATCATATTTCTTATTATTATTTGTCTTTTGTCTGTTATATATTATTTGCTGTATTAGTTGTTATTGCAAGCGATCTATTCCGTGCATTGTATAATTAAATTTTACTTTCACTTTAATTGAGTCCGAGAGCATCATTTTGTAGGAGCGAATCTGAACCTTTCCCTAAAATCACAAAACACAAGTTATACTTTTTTCTTTCCTTTCTTCATTTCTCTCTACCCCAGTGTTTTGCTTCTGCCCACTATTATTCTCCATCAGCCCTCCCCTTTTACAACTGCTCCCCCCTTTCTTAATTTTTTCCCCTTCCACTTCTCTTCTCCCCATTTTATCTCCCCCTTCCTATTCTTCCAGCATAATCTTATTTTCCAATCCTAGCTTCCTTTCTATATCATTACAATAAAGTCAAATTATAGCTCACCTTTTAAGTATACCCCTAAAAAAGGTACAGTTCTCAAGGGCAAAATGTATCATCTTCCCATATAAGGCTGGAAACTTTTTAATCTTTAAAAGACCATAGATGGGTTTTTGTTTGTTTGTTTTTAAGTATTTTACCTTTCTCTTGAGCTCTGTATTTAAAGATTATATTTTCTGATCAGTTCTTTTCATCAAAGAAAAAAAATGAAATTCCCCTATTTCATTGAATGTCCATCTTTTTCCCTGAAAAATTATGCTTAATATTGCAGGATAGTTGATTCTTGCCTGCAATCCATGCTCCTTTGCTCTCTGGAATATTATATTCCAGGTCCTTTGAGTCTTTAAAATAGAAGCTGCTAGGTTGTGAGTAATCCTGATTGTGGCTTCTCAATATTTGAATTGTTTCTCTTTGGCTGCTTGCCCTGTTTAATCCTTTATATGATAATTTTGAAATTTAATTACAATAGTCCTTGGAGTTTTCATTTTGGAGACTCTTTTAGGAGGTGAATGATGAATTCTTTCAATAACTATTTTACCCCCTAGTTCTAGTGCACCAAGGCAGTTTTCCTTAATGATTTTTTGAAAGATGTTATCTTGTCTCTTTTCTTCAGCATGGTTTTCAGATAATCTAATAATTTTTAGATTGCTTCTTCAACATGTATTTTCCATGTGAGATATTTTTCTATTGAGGTATTTTACATTCTCTTCTGTTTTTTCATTGTTTTGGTTTTGTTTGATTGATTCAATAAAGGAGCAAGGAAAGATAAGAGTAAAAACTAATTATAAATTAAATAATATAACTCTAAAGAATGAGTGAGTCAAACAAATCACAGAAAAATTGATAAGTACATCCAAGAGAATGGCAATAATGAGACAACATTCCAAAAGAGGTAAATTTTTTAATGCCATAGTGGCATAATGGCAGTGCTGGAAATAAGACTTTTTGTCTTTGTCTGCATTTGTCTAAGCAGGTTTGTGTTAAGGAAAGGGCTAAAATCCATTAATTATTTATCTAATTAATCATTTCTAGCATATGAATGCTTTAGTCTCATAACATACTTTACAGATTTTTCATCATTAGACATTATCCATTGACAACTACATGCTATGACAGGTATCTGACAAAAAAAAATCTGTAATCAAGCATAATAAACAGATTATGCATGTCATTTTAAAAATCTGGTTTTCAATATAAATGTGAGACATTTTAGCTTCTTAGTCAATTCAATTTTTTTAAAAAATCTATTAAATATCTACTATGGGCAAAGCATTATATTTGAGGCTACAGACCAATAATCAATCAATAGTCGATAAGTTTTTATTGAGTTCTTATTATGGATCAGACACTGTGCTAAGCCCTGGGCATTCAAAAGAAAGAAAAATAAAGGCTCTAAAAGAACTTAAAATTTAATGGGAGAAAGATAACATTCAATAAACATTTAGAAGTAACTATGATACTCTCAGCACTGTGCTAATTACAGCAGTAAAAATATGAAAAAGGAAGGAAGAGAGCTAATCAATACACAAAGGGAATCTGAAAAGCAGAACTATGAAGCATAGATGGAGAAAGCATTTGGTATAATGGAAAAGTACAAAGAAGGACAAAATCAAGGTGGCTAGTGAGAAATGGAGAGAAAATCTTATTAGATGGAGACTGGAGGTAGTAGTTCTGTCTGCTAGTAAGAGTGTTAAACCAGAGGGGCAAAAGTAATGATGAAATGTGAATAATAAGGCTAATAATAAGGACTGTACCTTTTTTAGGGGTATACTTAAAGGGTGAGCTATAATTTGACTTTATTGTAATGATATAGAAAGGAAGCTAGGATTGGAAACTAATGTTAAGCTGGAAGAAGAGGAAGGGAGAGATAAAATGTGAAGTTTATGAAAAACCCCTCATGTGTGATGTTCTTTTGGGAGAAGGAAGGCATGACATCAAATTCCAAATAAATTCAAATGCACTGATGCAAAGATTAGTCTACTAAGTTTCTATCTTCTAAAGCCCCTATTCTTCTAGAAGTTTTAATTTATAAAAAGAAACAGTTATAATTAGCACAAAGAAAAATATAATAAACCTATAGAAAAAGGAAAACAAAGTGCAAATACCTACTTTATGAAAACCTGTAATATAAGATCCTTTATTCTACCATCTCTAAGTCTTTCTTTGACAAATCTGACATTCTGAAACAGCTTCTCTTATTTTTAACACACAATATACTATTTATCATCTAGAAATTTCAAAGACAACCTTGAAGAATAATACACTTGCTTCTTTTCAGTGCTTATATATCTTAAGCAAATTGATAAGTGTCAGAAAAATAAAATATGATGATGTATATGAAGATCTATATTAATATGCTTACAACTTTTTTCATGGCACACATTTTATAGCAGTATTAATAAATTTAAATCATAAGGGTACTTATTTATTTACAAGTTAATAGAACAAACGCTTGTGTTTTTCCTTAAAGAGCAAAAATCATCTATCTTATTTACTTCCATATACTCCAAATATAACAAGTTGGTCATGGTCTTTCCCTTAAAGACAGAGAAGAGTGGTAACTTTTATGGACCTACTCCCAAGTAAAGTAATAATGACACAATTTGAAGTCATCTTTGTGTGTGAGAATATTTTCTATTTACTTTTTTTTTTAACCCTGTCCTAGCAGAAATACATAAACCAGTGATAAATCTCCATTCTAAATTTGAACTCTAGTATCTGGTGAATGAGCCCAATAGGAAATCAAGAATCAGACATTCTTTTACAAAGATCATTTACAAAGTAATTGATCATTTTATCTATCTATTCATTGTATTTTGAATTTACAAATCATGGTTTTACTCAACCATTCTCCCCCTAAAATAAAGATATAATAACCACATGGCTTCCCCCAAAAAATCTGGGCAAATTCAGCCCTATTCCCCTCACTTAGTCTGTCTGGAATTGTCAACTAAGTGAAAGATCAGGTTACTAGCTCTCTCTTTACAAGTTTGAATTTTCAAATTAATTAATTAATGCCAAGAATTTATGTATTGATACTTGCTTTAGAACCCTCAATGTCTGTGCTTAATTCAGTTGTGGATAACTAATTCACATAGTTTAGTACACAATTTAGCTCTGTCTGTCTTTTCTCTGTCTGTCTTTTCTCCAGAAAAGCAAAACAAAAGAAAATATTTCATGGAAGTAATCAATACACCATTTTAATTCACCATGGAGAATATGAAAAAAATATATAAATGTATAAGATAAAAATAAATTCAAATGTGGAATTGTGATACTTTTTTCACTAATTTTAAACTATTGTTAATATCCAGTTTTCCTCAATTAGTTTTAAAAAAAGAAAAGAATCCATGTAATTCCAGTTGTTTTTCAATTCCCCCTATGACAATGATAGGTGATCCTAAAAAGCATTCTCATAATTTCCAGATATTTAGAATTCCTTACTGATAGTCTCAGGTCCTTAAATATGCAGTCACTAGTTATTGACAACAAAATGATATAAAATTATTTTTCTAATTCCTGGCACTGTTAGAGTGTTCTTTGCAAGATAATTATTAGCATCATGGTCTGTAAGTGTCCTCCAAATTTTTGTCTTTGGATTTCTTCTCTATATTATATTTTTCTTGGTGAGCTCCTTAGCTTTAGTAACATTAAGTATTGTATTCCTGTGAATTCTACCAAACAATTTAAAGAACAATTAACTCTAAAAATATGTAAACTACTTGAAAAAATAGGGGAAAAAAGACTCCTACAAAATTCCTTTTATGACACAGATATGACACTGATACCTAAAACAAGTAAGATGAAAACACAGAAAGAAAAGTATAGAACAATTTCCTTAATGAATATTGATGCAAAAATCTTAAATAAAATATTAGCAATGAGATTACAGAAAATCATCCCCGGGATAATACACCATGACCAAGAAGGATTTACACCAAGAATGCAGGGATACCTCAATATTAAGAAAATTATTAGCATAATCGACTATAGCAATTACCAAACTAACAAAAACATATGATTATCTCAATAGATGCTGAAAAAAAATTGATAAAATCCACATCCATTCCTATTAAAAATACTACAGAGTATAGGAATAAATGGACTTTTCTTTAAAATTGTCAGTAGCATTATTTAAAACCATCAGTAATCATATGTAATGAGGAAAAACTGAAACCATTTCCAATAAGATCAGGGGTGAAACAAGGTTGCCCACTATCATCATTATTATTCAATATTGTATTAGAAATGCTAACTTTGGCAATAAGAGAAGAAAAAGAAATTAAAAGAATTAGAGTAATAATGAGGAAACCAAATTATCACTTTTTATAGATGATATGAGGGTATACTTAGAGAACCCTGAAGAATCAACTAAAAAACTATTAGAAATAATCCACAACTTAAACAAAGTTGCAGGATACAAAATAAAATCCACATAAATAATCAGCATTCTTATACATCACTAACAAAATCCAACAGTAAGAGATACAAAGAGAAATTTCATTTAAAATAATTGTTGAAAGGATGAAGTATCTGGGAATCTATCTGCCAAGAAAAGTCAGGGAATATAAGAGCAAAAGTATAAAACACTTTTTTAAAGCTTTTTTAAGTTGTAAACCCAATTCATTAAATTTTTCTTTGACTTTTTATACAAGTAAGCATCTAGATACCATTATACTGCTTTCAGATTGGCCATAATTCTAGAGAGCAATTTAGGACTATGCTCAAATATTTATCAAACTGTGCACACTCTTTGATCCAACAGTTTTTCTACTGGGCTTATATCTCAAAGAGATCTTAAAGAATGGTAAAGGAACCACATGTGCAAAAATGTTTGTGGTAGCCCTTTTTGTTGTGGCAAGAAATTAAAAAATGAATGTATGCCCATCAATTGGAGAATGGCTGAATAAATTATGGTATATGAATATTATGGAATATTATTGTTCTATAAGAAACTACAAGCAAGATGATTTCAAAGTAGTCTGGAGAAACTTACATGAACTGATGCTAAGTGAAATGAGCAGAGCCAGGAGATCATTATATCTGGAAACAACAAGACTATGAGATGATCAATTACTTAGAGAACCCTTCAACGTGGCACCCTTCAACAATGAGATGATTCAAAACAGTTCCAATTGTTCAGTGATGAAGAGAGCCATATACACTCAGAGAGAGAATTATCTGTTGGAATCCTTACTAACTGCTAACTAATTAGAGTTGATCTAATCTTACAAGAAGATGTTTTGGGCAGAACCTGAAACAAGGTACTAAGTAGAACTACCCATAATCCCTCTCTCTGGAAGGAGCATAAATAGGCCAATGGGCCAGTCGGAGAGTTCTTCAGAGAGGAAGACGCTACAAGTCGAGATTTCACCGGAATGACATGAAGACTGGAGCTGGGGAGGCTGAAGAAAGCAGAGGCAGAGGCTGAAGGACCAGACCTTTGGATTTAAAGACATTTGGAGAGAGCTCTTGGAACCAAGCAGAGAGATAGGCCTCTAAGCTAACCGGGCTATATTGGAGATAATAAAAGATCTGAACTTTTATCACCTGGCTGTGTTTTGAGAAGAAAAAGATCACAACATTGGTCAGAACTGTACCAGGAAGATCAACCTGACAACTGAGAATGATGAGACGGGTCAGGAAGTTCAATCAGAAGTCTACAGCAATGAGGTGATAAGGGCTTGGACCAGGTGTGTCAGTGTCAAGAAAAAAAAAAGAGAAACTAGGAAAGATGTTATGAAGGTAGAATTGATAAAACTTGCCAATAACTAAATATGGGCTGGGGTTGGGGTGGTTAGAATGAGTAAGCTGAAAATGAATTTGGGTGACTTGGGAGGATTGGTAGAATTTTTCATATTAATAGGAAAGCTAGGAAGAAGGTAAAGGGTTTGTAATCCTGATTGCTTTTCTGTTGGTTGATGACATCAGAGTTCTGAATTTCTAAAGTCTCTCTGGGTGTAACCTCAGCTGCTATCATGCCCCACCTGTCCTTTGATTGATACTTTAGAGCTGGGCCCTGCCTCTCATTCCTCTGGGTCAATATACATTTAAAGGCCCAGTGAAAGCCTGTGTTACATTTTGGACATGGGGTTTTGGGTTTTCTTTCACCCTGTCTTCTCACTTTATCTCCATTTCTACATTGGGCTCTTAGATGTCCAACTTTTCCACAATGAAAACATCGACGAGTTTCTCTAGAATTCCTCTGCCAAGAAGGACCTTGTCTTTCCATGTTCATCATAGTCTGGGTATAATAAGCATTTGTGCCCACTGTGGCACAGCATCTAATTATCTCCTCCAAAGGAGCATCTTTGTCTAGCCCCCATATAATTCTTTTGCAAACCTCATTGGCATTTTCCTTAGCCAAATGTTTAGTCATTATTTCTGTTGCTGCATTGTCTCCAATGGTTCTTATTACAGCTGTTTGTAAACGTCCCACAAAATCTGCAAAAGGTTCATTGGGACCTTGCTCTATTTTTGTGAAAAGATTATTTCCATCTTTCTGTCCAGGGAGAGAATTCCCAACATAGCATTTTCACTCTTTTTACTGTTGTTTTCTTGCATTTTATTTTGCTTCTCTCTTTTTAGTGGTTTGATCTGATCTTTCCTTTTCAGCATGATTATTATATAAATATGGATGCCTATATTGGATTTAATATATATTTATTGTGGTTTTTACCTATGTCCTTCTGCAGGGTTTTAATGCATATATTGGACCACTTGCCATCTAGGGGAATGTCTGGGGGAATGAAGGGGAAAATTGGAACACAAGGTTTTGGAAGGGTGAATGTTGAAGAATTATCCTTGCATATGTTTTGAAAAATAAAAAAAAAGCTTTAATTAAAAAGAGTATCATGTCTCTAAGTCCCAAATCTATATGTCCATCTGAGCTTCAGTACTGAATCACCATTTGTCTATTGGAGAATTTAAACTGCATGACTTGGATACATCTTCAAAGAAATATGTAAAAGTAAGACCCTTATTTTTTCTCCTCTTCTTTCCATGAAATGATCTCTCCTTTTATTAGATTAGAATGTAACCTCATTGCCAGTAAAAAAAATAAAATAAAATTGTTTCAATCCTTATGATACAGTACAGTATCTAATATGTAATAAATATTTAATTCACTCCATTTTGGATTGATTAATAATTATATAATCCTTTATATGAGAATTATTAAGGATAAGCTGTGGTCCTTGCAAGCTTTATCTGGATTTAGAATTTGAAACTAATCTCATGTATACTGAAGAGTTTCCAAGATGGGAATGGCTTCATAGAGTCTCTCTTTATTGGCAGTTATTCATGAAGAGCTGAACTTGTTTTTTTTTTTTTTTAATTTTTTAAATACTATTTAATTTTTTTCCAAATATATGCAAAGATAATTTTAACAGTCACATTTGCAAAACTTTGTAATTCAAATATTTCTCCCTCTGTACTCCTCTTCTTCTCTCCCTTAGATAGCAAGCAATCCAGTATAAATTTAACATATACAATTTTTCTAAACATGTTTTCATATTCATCATGCTGTGCAAGAACAATTAGGACAAAAGGAAAAAAAACAAGGAAGCAAACAACAAGAACAACAAAAAGTTGGAGATACTATGCTTTGATCTGCATTCAGTCTCCACAGTTCTCTTTCTAGATATCAATGGCTCTTTCCAACACAAATCTATTGGAATTATCTTGAATCACATTGTTTAAAAGAAGCAAGTCCATCATAATTGATCATCACATAAATTTTTTGCTATTATGTACAATGTTTTTTTGTGAACTTGTCTTTTCTTGTGGCTTTTACCTATGTCCTTCTGCAGGGCTTTAATGCGCATTATTATCTGCTATGTGATTCCCACATTTTAGAACTAAGAAATCATTGAGTTTGGTCTTTATTTACTAGAGGTCAGGCTGACCAGAAGTTTAATAAGTATAGTTGTTATTCTGAGTGCCTTCAAGCTTTTGGAAATGATCTTATGCATACATAAACTGGTTAGAATTGCTTATTATGTATTATTATGTATAGAATATGTCAGAGTATAGCAATATTTATGGATTCATTTACTAAGATTGAATTACACAGATAATTTTTTAAGGGAACTAGTCTGACCAAAGTCAGTGAATAGTTCATTATTTCTTTGATCTGTACTCAGAAAATAAACAAATCTGTTATGAATTTAGCCTCAGGGGACATAATAATAGTAAATCTCTAGATAATCTCTCAGACTGATATGACAATTTCTTTAGGGTGATAAAATGACGTAAAAGCTATATTACTCAAGCCCAGTATAATTATTTAAACTTAAATATACAAATAAAATTGATTGTATGGAGATTTAATAAATTAATGTGAATCTGTTGTAATAAAGGCTTTTCTTATAAGTTTATTTTTCTTGATCTTTTATTTTTCTATAGGAAAAGACATTTGTTAGAATCAAGTACTTTCAAAGTATTAAGCAAAATTCTTTATATTTCTAGGCTAATTAAAAGGGCAAGTGGATTTTCATTCCTCAGTCACATTGAATTTCTATTTATCTCTTATTTTCAAGATTTATTTAAATTAAACTAAATATTATAAAAATATAGTATGTGAAAATGAATACTGCTTACACATTCAATACTAATCTTGGAAGATAGACAATATATTTATGATTCTATTTGTTAAATATAATGAAGAATGCAATAACATACTAAGACTGAAAAAAATAAATCCAAGAGGGACTGATTTTCATAATGTTTAAAAGATTAAAAAAGAAAATTTTACTGATAGCAAAATCAGAAAGAATGTTTTTGTTTACTAATTTTGGTGGGCTCAAATACTTCAGTCATTAAACAGTAAGATACACACTATGAAGCAAAAAGTAGCAATTAGTAAGACTCTGAGAGGTTTCATTGTATTTTAAATATCAAGAACATATAATTAATAAGGTCTTTGGGGATTTTTCTCTTGACCTTCGTGTCAGTTTTTTAGAGGACTTTAATTATAACCATTGGATTCTGGTTGCTTTGTTTAAAGTGTGATAAGTGTCCCTGTTTGAAATTTTAATGGATTAAATAATTATCTTTAAAAATGCTTCTTTCTTTTTCCCCATTAAAATGGAGAAGAACCACAGCCAGCTTTTAACTAGGAAAGAACAATTTTTATGGTGTCATTTTATGCCATATCATAAGTATGCATCTTGGCAACCAATTATAATTTTATTATAGTCTCATATGATTACTCACTTGAAATATCTATACACAATTTTTATACAGATTGTTTCCTTTTGATTGCTTTTTGTTACATTCAAAATAATGAGATTGCAATGTTATTTTGGAATTTAAAAGTACAATAATAAAGTCCTTGAGACATAACTTACTGTTTAACTTTACCCCATATATTGTGATTATATTTTAATGACATTGATTCCATAAGTCAAACATGCAAAGTAATATTGTTATTTTAAAACCTTATCCTGGATTTTAGCCTCATATATCTGGTATTTACTCAAACTACTTCCTGAAAATAACAAAATTATACTGTCCTATGGATTAATTAATATCCTATGGATTCATTTGCTAAAATCTTTTATTATGACATCAAAAAATCTACTTAGCTAAAATTTAGGGGAGAGAATAGCAAGATCACACTACACATGGAGTTGTAAAATGCTTGGAAATGGCACTGAACTATCAGAGAAAATAAAAACAACAAGAGAATTTATGCACAGGGTTTTTAAATTGTATAAGAAACCAAAATAATTGAGAACATATCATTCTTATTATTTTATATATAAACGTTAAATAATAGAAAATCAAAAGCATTATGGCCACTTAGGGGAAGCCATAGATTCTACTAGTATTTTAATTTTGTGTGGAGAAAAAGATACTCAGTATATTGAATTAACTCATATGATAAAATCAGAGAACAGTATGACAAAGGATTGAAACAAACACATAAATGTGATCAAAAAACCATTCAAGTATTAAAGAATAGCAAAACTTCAAAGAAACTTACATGGGTACCTTTTGCAACATATATAATTGAGTTCTATAGTAATGGAAAAGGGGTCATTACCAAATTATTTATTTCCCTCTATCTTTGTTTTTCATTATAGTGTTAATCTCTGTGTAGTATTATTTTGTGACCCAGTGGCCCTTAATGATTTCAGTGTTCTGAGTAGATATTTTTACCAATTCATCATAAATCTCAGTGAGAAGTTTATAGTTGCAATGTACTGTTTGTTACTTTGTTCTCAACATTGTTATTATTAATGAGATTTTTTATTTTTATTTTTAGTGTTCCTAGAGGAAAAACCTTTAAAGGAAAACATTATCTTATCTGAAATTTAAGATTATCCTAGCTCAAGTCAACTGAATCAGAAAACAGCATTCCTTTAAGTTTATTTTTTTTTGGCAAATGCTATTTATCTTATTTGTTTTGGTTTTTACTAATATGCTTTCCCACTAGATGGAAGTTATATGTCATTCAGGAATATAGACATTAGCTTATTTCCAAATTTACCAAACAGGTATGCACAGAAATTAAGGAAAAATATCATTTTAAATAATGTCTTTTAAATATACAATTTCAAAATCCGTTACATTTACATTTACATATGTTAAAAGAGCATATTAACAATTAAATTTAGCATATCATTAGAAAATTAATCAGTTGAAATAGGTTACTAGATAATACATATATATGTATACACACACACATACACCCACATTTCTATAATTGCCAGCTACTGTATTAAGCCTTACGGATAGAAATTCAAGAAATCAAAGGTCTCCTTATCCTCAAATGGCTTCCACTCTAATGAGGAGATCAATATATATAGGAGAGTGGTGGCAAAGGAGAAGTGATTCGGTAATGTTGACTTGATTTCTAAAGATAAGAGATAGAAACTGCTACTCTTTGATAACCAACACTAAAGAACAAGAGGTTGTTAGAACCACAAAATGTAAAAGTCTTTATTTTGCCTAAGGAAGAATTCTTTATCAGTATCCCCAAAACAGATATCCTGCTTCTAAATGAAACCTTGAGATGTTGCGTATTATCTTAACTACTGAAGCAAACTATTTTATTTTGGACGACTTTTTATTTGTTAGATTCATATAGTCTTAAAACAACTAACTCCCTGTATTCAACAACCATTCACTGCTATGTCAGCATTCTGAGAAGCCAGGGGATAATCAATTCAATTTTAAACATGATAATTCCCTAAAGTAATCCTCATCTTCTCTAATATAAACATGCTCAGCTGTATCAGCTGACATTTATCTATATAACATTGTCTTTAATCCTTTCATGAATATGGTTTTCCTTTCTTCTTCTTCTTCATTTTTCATTATTTCTAAAATATGTTGTCTAGAATCAAACACAACATTTTAGGAATTCTCTGTCCCAGAAATTTAGCATAATTCTCACCTCTCCTGTTTTGTAAGCTAGATTTCTTCCTTTACTGGTTTCCTTGTAAAAACTATAAATCTGAAATGTAATTGTCAGTCATCAGTACATGGATATAAGCCCATTATTCAGTGAAAAAAGGCAATGAACCTTTTAATAATGAGATGCCAAAAATTATGCCACCTGAAATGTTATGATCAGATATTGTTTTTTGAGGCTACAAATTGTTGGAATCTTTACAAATTGTTAAGTCATTAGAGTTGATAGAGACAATAATTATCTAATTTAGCATGGTTCAGTATCATTGATCTGATCTTACAAGGAGATGTTTTGGGCCAGAACATGAAACAAGGTACTAAGTATGAGTAACTTTGTAACTTTGTGAATTCATACCTCCCTTAGATGTGCCTCCAGAAGGAGGAGTCAACCTTTAGGAGATCATATATAAAAAGGCTCTTAGCTTCGGATTAGTTAGTTACTTTGGGTTAGAGAGAATTACTTTGGAACATGGACTGGGGTCCGAGAGGAGCACTCTGGGAGGAAGCCCACAAACCCTCTCTCTGAGGCAAGAGAGATTCATTCCTTTTTCCACTTGGCTGGCTGGAGGCTGAAGAAAGCAGAGGCAGAAGCAAAAGACAATCTGCAAGAGCTCTCGGAACCAAGCAGAGAGATAGGCCTCAACTAACCAGGCTATTTTGGAAGGAGAAAATAAATGTTTGCATTTTTACCAGCTGGCTGCATTTTGGGTGATTATTACTCTCTCTCTCTCTTTTTTTTTCTATTACTTTTTTTTTTATTTTTTTAACAACTTTTTATTGATAGAACTCATGCCAGGGTAATTTTTTACAACATTATCCCTTGCGTTCACTTCTGTTCCGATTTTTCCCCTCCCTCCCTCCACCCCCTCCCCCAGATGGCAAGCAATCCTTTACATGTTGAATAGGTTACAGTATATCCTGGATACAATATACGTGTGCAGAACCGAACAGTTTTCTTGTTTCACAGGGAGAATTGAATTCAGAAGGTATAAATAATCCAGGAAGAAAAACAAAAATGCAAGCAGTTTATATTCATCTCCCAGTGTTCTTTCTTTGAGGGTAACTGCTTCTGCCCATCTTTGATCAATTGAAACTGAATTAGTTCTTTTTATCAAAGAGATCCACTTCCATCACAATACATCCTTAAACAGTATCATTGTTGAGGTATATAATGATCTCCTGGTTCTGCTCATTTCACTTAGCATCAGTTCATGTAAGTCTCGCCAGTCCTCTCTGTATTCATCCTGCTGGTCATTCCTTACAGAACAATAATATTCCATAACGTTCATATACCACAATTTACTCAACCATTCTCCAATTGATGGGCATCCATTCATTTTCCAGCTTCTAGTCACTACAAACAGGGCTGCCACAAACATTTTGGCACATACAGGTCCCCTTCCCTTTTTTAGTATCTCTTTGGGGTATAAGCCCAGTAGAAACACTGCTGGATCAAAGGGTATGCACAGTTTGATAACTTTTTGAGCATAGTTCCAAATTGAACTCCAGAATGGCTGGATGTGTTCACATATCCACCAACAATGTATTCTAAGTGTCCCTGTTTTCCCACATCCCCTCCAACATTTCACATTATCTTTCCCTGTCACTCTAGCCAATCTGACAGGTGTGTAGTGGTATCTCAGAGTTGTCTTAATTTGCATTTCTCTGATTAATAATGATTTGGAGCATATTTTCATATGTCTATAAATAGTTTCAGTTTCTTCATCTGAAAATTGTCTGTTCATATCCTTTGATCATTTATCAATTGGAGAATTGTTTGATTTCTTATAAATTAGAGTCAATTCTCTATATATTTTGGAAATGAGGCCTATATCAGAACCTTTGATTGTAAAAATGTTTTCCCAGTTTATTGTTTCCCTTCTACTCTTGTCTGCATTTGTTTTGTTTGTACAAAAACTTTTCAATTTGATATAATCAAAATTTTCTATTTTGTGGTCAATAGTGATCTCTGGTTCTTCTTTGGTCATAAATTCCTCCCTCTTCCACAGGTCTGAGAGGTAAACTATCCTATGCTTTTCCAATTTATTTATAAGGTGATTATTACTCTTAACCGAAACTAAGGCTGCCTCTAGAAAACCTCCCCAAGAAACTCGCTCCTAGAGAGAACCTTTATATTATTTTAAAAGACGAAAATCACCACAACAAATGAATAAGGTATTGGTTGTTTTTGTTGGCATTGTTGGTGATATTAATCTTTTACATTAAATGATGTGAACTAAGTAGAATGGGATTGCAGAGAGACCATCATTTCATTCATTGATTTCCCATTTCAAACTTGAGTTCTATTCTGAACTTTTTATTTTTACTTGAATAGAATATATTAAGAACCTTACAACTTCATCTTATATGCACCTAAAGTTCTGCTTCAATGAAGGAAATGTGTGAATTATTGAATTTACTAAAAATATTGTTTCATTATTTTAAATTGCATAAGAAACTATTAAAGAAGAAGTACTGCTAGGAATCTTGGGAATAATTATTTAGGCATAGGTTGTTGCTGTTGTTGAGTCATTTTCAATTATGCCTGAATCTTTGTGATGTCAATAATAGTTTCTTGTCAAAGACACTGCAGTAGTTTATCTTTTTCTTCTCCAGATCATTTTGCAGATAAGTAAACTGAGGTAAACAGGTTTAAGTGAGTTATGCAAATTCATCCAGCTAGTAAGTTTCCGATGTCACATTTGAACTTAGAAAGATGAGTCTTTCTGATTCTAGATGAGGCATTTTATCCACTGCATTACATCACTGCCCTTTTAGCCATATTCATTTACATAAAAATAAGTAGATTAATGTACTTAAAGACTTATCTTTTCCTTTTCTTTAAAGATTAGTTATTTATTTATTTATTTTTTTTTACTAAGCCATACTAAGCCAGAATTCTACTCATTTAAAACGAATGATTTGTGAATATCATAGGGATAGATTTCAAAAACAAAAATTTGAAAGTATTTCTGTTGTCATTTTTGTGAACAAAATAGTTGTAGAGACATATAGATTCAAAATTGTGCGGATACTTCATACATATATGGTACTTGGTCTCAGAAGGAAGTCTCTAATGGAATGTTCCAAAATATGTTATGGCTTATCACTATCAATAACTTTTTTTTAATATAACTACCAAGTTTTGATTTTTTTTTCAGTTTTTATTGATGACAAATCTATGCTGCATTTCTACTACAGTGAATGACAGAGAAAAATCAGAAAGCAATTTAAAAATGTATATTTTTTTAGAATAATAACATAGATTAGCCAATGAAAGTGTAATTCCTGGAAATGAAAGATGGGTTGCTTTACATAAGTAGATATCAATCAGAGATAAATATAAATTTACTAGTTAGAGTTAAATTTTCAATTGTATAGTTGGATTTTAGGAAGAATTTCTATATGATAGTCCACATATGAGAAAATATAAAAGATTTGGTGGACTACTAATATAATAGCAGTTAAGAAGATGTCAGCACAAAAGTCTAATAGGAGGTATTCAAAATGATAGAAGTGGTAATTTGCTTATCTGTACCTTGAAAAGATTACTAACACATGATATTGAAACTGAGAATAAAAGAATGTTAGAATTCTTACAAGGTGCTAAGTCAGTGGAATTGACAGAGACAATGGTTGTTTAGTAGGGTGCTTAGCAGTTCTCTATATGTACTTAGTACTTGCTACAGTTCCACAAGATTTACATCTTTAAGAGAGAATATATAAGCTAGAAGCCTTAACCAGGATTGACTCCTGGAGATTCACAAGCCAGGATTCAGTTGAAGAGATTCACAAGCCACAGACGACAATCAGGCAGAATGAAGGAAGACAGAGAAGTGGTGGTGGCAGGCTGTCCTGTGGAGAAAATTGAAATCAAAATCTGGAAGGCTTCCAGAAAACTAGCCAAGCCCCAAGTGAAAGAGATAAGATTTTGGAAGAAACAATAAAGGATTTGGACTTTAACACCTGGCTGTATTTGAGGTGATTATTACACTTAACTGGAACTAAGGCTACTTCCAGAAGCCCCTCAAGAAACCTGCTCCCAGAGAAAATTACACTTTAGAGGGGAACATTACAAAAGAAGTCCCACTTTACCCACTTGTTCTCACTATAATAATCCTCAAAATCATTTCCTTATTCCATCATTGTAAAAAGAGGTAAAGTCCTGTAAAAACAACCAGATATATCACTGCCTCAGATCTTTTTTGAAATTGCAGTAAGCTATTGAAGTTTGGTAGTGAAGCTGGGCATCTATACTGACACAGCATAATACAAATTACTACTGTCTAGTATGAATCAAATTTTCAATAATGCATGGTGACTCTTTCTCTGTGGCTGATCTAAACAGCATCACGTCTTCAAGTCCCACAATGTCACAATGATACACGTCTTTCAGCATATGAAATCACTTTTTACTTTGCATGAAAAATCTCTCTCATTCATCTTACTAAGGAAGAACAGCAATAACAACAATATTTTCATTTCATTTATATAGAAAACTCTAGAAAGCACAAATCTACTCTATTAAATCAGGATATTAACTACTCAGAAATAATCCTATATAGCTGCTTGAAATGCTTTAAGTTAAGTGACTTTCCCAGGTTTACACAGCAGAAATATGTCAGAGGCAGGATTTGAACCCAGATCTTTCAAGGATATAGTCCATATCAGTAATTCCATCATACCAATCTATTTCTTTTATTGAACAATTCACTATCATCCTTTACTTTGCTCCAATCAAATTTCTTGATAATTTATTTTTACTCTTGTGCCCTAGATCAGGGAAATTACACTCAAATGAAAACAGGCCACTAAACCGTTCGAAAAGATTACTATGTTCCACATATTGATTTTGTGTTCTCTTGTGTATATGGCTTCTCCCTCACAATCTTCAGTGATGGATCATCATTGTTCAGTCAGTTATGTATGCATACACACACACACACACACACACACACACACACACACACACACATATGCACACACATTTATTAAGGGCTTCCTATATGCTTACTACCAAGCTAAAGTAATGCAATAACAATTCTTATTCCAAAAGTCAGACAAAACTGATGACTGAACAATTACAGGATATGCACTTATATAGAGTAGATAAAAAGTAACTCAGAATGGGAGAAGCTATCGGATGGATGAACCAGGGGGGAAAAGCATGCAAAAGGAGAAATTTGGGTCTTAGAAGAAGCAATGCTATGAGACAAAAGTACAGGACAGTATTCTAGCCTTAGAGGAAAGCCAATACAAAAGTATAGAGACAGGAGAAGGAGTGTTGTATGAGGGCAATGTAACAGGGTTATATATTGAGTAGAAATGACAAGTGTAAAAAGACTAAGAAAGTATAAAAATAGATTATGAAGTGTACTAAACGTAAATGACAAAAAATGACTTGATTTTTTTTTTTTCTGGAACTAATAGGGAGCCATTAAAGTAGAGAGTGGTAAATGACTAAATGACTATACTTTCTTCATAGGAAAATCACTTTGCCATGAGTGGAGAATTGATTGAAGTGAGGAAACAGTGAAGACAAGAATAGTAATTAGAAGGATGTTACAATATAATATTTCAGCGAGAAGTTATAGGTGTCTAAACTAGAATGGTGATTATGTGAGTTTTAAAAAAGGAACATATAGTATGGATATTATGAAGGTAAAAATATGATTTGACAAGAAATGAGTGAGAGTGTGGAAGATGGCACTAAGAATATAAGCTTGTGTAAATGAAAGGATGAAAATGCTTTCAAGAGAAATAAAGACATTTGGTGGGGTAGAAAAAGGAGAGAAAGATTTTTGGGGAAAGATAGTGGGTCTTTGCTTGAATATATTACTTTTTAACCCCCAAACCACATTTAACATAAAATATGATGCCTGTTAAATGTCACTATCTTAAAGGATATACTAAAGAAGTATATCCTAGAACATTTTTTTGTTTTTATTTTCCTCTCTGGTTACCCGCCTTTATTGATCCCATATGGACCTATGTATATAATTATTTCTATACAGACAGTTTCTATTTTGGGGGCAATCATAAAAAACAATTTCCTTATGTCCCCTGACATAGTATAATCCATTATATAATTTTGGGGCTCACTAAAGTCCCCTAACAACTTTCAATGAATCACATATGCTCTGGCTCAGAAATAAAACATTTGGCACTTTAGAATAACGCAACAATCCTTTTGTTAGGATGGTGACATCAGTAGAAGGGGAATGAATAAAAAGAGAATTGGCCCCTGAATTGGAATAAGATATTCACAAATTGGATATCTGTTCTTATAGCTCTATGCCACTTGCTGAGGCTTGTGATCTTCCATCTCTGTAAACTTTATACCATCTTATTGGGAGTTGCAATTTCCTAGAAAGAATTAGGAAGCTCACATATGTGAAGTATGATCAGCTTTAATGCAGATAATTGTTGTGAAACAGGAGCCACCTGCCAGTGGCTACTGGAGGTTTAACTCAGACCTGTAGAATGGATCTCTTCATGTGAGAGGATGATGATGATACAAGGAGACTGAGAGGCAGTTGTGTTCTCTGACCTCTTTTTTCTTCCCTCTTGCCTCCAATTTATTTCATTTCCAATACACAAGGAACATCTGCAAAGGCTGCTTTGCAACTCCTTCAAATGTTTTGATTCACAGCTGTGGAGGCTCTAGAAGAATTGACTTACCCTTCACTTAGGCATGGTCCTTAACAGGTAATGAAAGTTTTCTTTCATATGTATATATGCATATATCTACATATTCAGACACACCTTGCATAGGGATAATAAATATCACTTTTTTCTGATCACCATTTGAATGTTTATTCTGTGTGAGTTCTCCATAAAATAGTCTTTTAGGCAAGCCTACATTTGGCATATAAACAATGTGGCTGGCCCCATGTAGTTGACCTCTCTGTATTAGAGTTTGATGTTTGGCAGTTTAGTTCAAGAAATGACCCCAGTATCTAGTATTTTATCCATCCAATGGGTCTTTAGAATTTTCCTAAGACAATTAAAAGGAAAACAATTTAGTTTCCTCTAATGGCATGAGAATACTGTTCAGGTTTCACAGGCAAACAAAAATGAAGTCAGCACATTGTCTCTACACTGTCTCTGTAGACCTTCAGTTTGGTAGTTTGTTAATACCTCTTCTCCCTTACACTGTCCTTCAGAGCCTCTCAAAGACTGAGCTAAGTTTGACAATACATGTGTGAGTCTAGTTATCAATGTGGACATCTATGGAAAGTATTCTTGTAACATAAGTGAACTTATCTAGAGCACTCAAAACTTCTCCATTTGCTATAACTAATGCTTGCTTATATGGATGTTATGTTACTGGCTGATGGAGCACCTGTGTTTTCTTGGTTAATTGTTAAGTCAAAATTAGTACAAGTATAGAGGATGGATGCTAAGCTCCAGAAACCACTGCAACCAAAAATCATTTTGGTTTGACTTGTATCTTTTTCAAGTTGACAAATTTACCTTGTGTGCAATAGCTGTCTTCATGTCATCATTAAATTTGTCTATACCTCTTCAAAGTTCATCATGGTTAGAGCATAGGCACTGATAATGTTGGCAAGGCATTTTACTGCAAGTGATGATAGCATTGGGATAAGACTGTCATTCCCTCCTTTTGATAGTACTGAAAATTTATTCACTAGATTAATTTGTAGCCACTCCAGAAATATGTGTATTCTGTTCCTAATCTGATAAGCTGGTGTATATATATGCAAACACACACACATTGTGTTTGTATATAGCAACATAAACAAATAAGTCAATACACACACATATAGAATATATATTCATATATATGTATTTTTATATATAAACCCTTTTGTACATGATTTAATTTTAGAGGATGAAACCCTTTTCAGATGAATGTGATCTATCTTTTTAAAAATCATTTTTACTATTATTGTGCAGTTAAAAGTATACTTTTCTCCATAAGTAATATCTGCCTTTCTAAAATCCTAAAACTGAGATGATTACAAATTGAATTTCTTGATCTGAGGTATATTAGATAGTTACTAAAGAAAGGCAATACCTTACATGATAACAGATTTTCTCAGCAACATCTTTTATTCTACCTCTTTTATGAAAAGAATCATAGCCAATATTCTATGTAATATTTATTCCCATGATGTGTTTTAGCATTACTTTTAATTCACTTGCAATTTTATTTTTTGATAAATAGTATATTCTGTGATTTGTTACTATGTAATATACATCAGAAAAATACTGTTAAAAATGTGGAGTTTTTTGAAACTGAATAATTTATGATCAGTGCAAAGAGTATGCAGTTTCTCATATGCATCCACAGCACTATGTTTTGCTTAGAATTTTGTTAATTGTCCATCTGCAGTATCTCTTCAAGATAAATGAACTTATAGGCAAATTCATTGAGCATTCAATGTTACTGCCTGTAATAGTCTTGAAAATAAGCATTCCTCATTCCTTGTTTTGATTTTCCTTGTGTGGATTTTTTGAACTGAAAGATTAATTATATTCCATAATATTCTTAGACATGATGTAATTAGCATACTATTATTTTTTAAAACAGAAATATATGGAGAGTTTCAACATTTATAGTGAATTTCTCTTCTGTTTTGATCTTAAAACAGCTTACACGTAAAAATATAGATTGTAGCATCCCATTATTGCACAAAGCTGTTCCTGAGTTAGAAGAATGAAGATTTTTCTTCAAGTTAGTTTCCTTTTGTTATCTCACTTGATGGAGAAGTAGAAGTATGTAATAGAAACAGGATCAATTAAGATAGAAACACTATAGACAGAATAATATTGTTTTAGTCTTTTCAGTTTTTTTTTTTTAATTAATGAGTCTTCACTTTGAGACTACTAATGGTCCCACAATTTTCTTTTAAACATTTCTAGAAACAATATCACTCCAAGAAGAAATGATAAGCACATTATATAATAGGGAACAGGTACCTAACACCCTACTAGTCCTAAGCTTAAGGACACAAAATGATTTCACATAGATATAATAGGATACTGTATTCTTAGTTTTGTTTGATTTCAGGTAACAGGAATTAGGTGTTTCAATGGATAAAGGGTTAGGCCTAGAGCCAGCATATGTTGTCTTCCTGAGATTATATCTGGTCTCAGAAACTTCTTAGCTTGGGAGCCCTGGGCAAATCACTTAACTCTGTTTCAGTTTCTTCCTCAAGAAGATAAGCTAGTGAAGGGAATGCTAAACTATTTCAGAATCTTTACTAAGAAAACTTCAAATGGGGTCACAAAAAATTGGACATAAATGAAACAAATGAATAACAAGAGTTAAAGTTGACTTTGTGGAATAGTCAATTTATGTAGCAAAGTTCTACATTATTCACAGGCTCAGGATTAACCAGGTAAAATTAAAAGTACAATAAAATATAAACTATTGTTGCCATTATTATGAAAGTTAAATAATATGTTTATGTCCTGTTAAAAAGGCAATAACTCGATAAGAAAACTGAGTCAAAAAACACCCTTTCTTTCCCTGTGAAAGATAATTCCCTCAACTTTCCCAGACACAAACAACCACCTTTTAAAGGGTTTTTGATATTTCTCTCAAGTAGAGCTTTGCTGAGTTAATAATTATTCAGGCAACCATACCTCAGTTCAGAAGTCAGAACAATATCAAATTGTATGTCCAAGAAATTTCCCCTCAATTAACAAATTTCACTAATTAAAACTTAGAGGTAAGTACATTTGTTATTATATTTCATTTTGTTAAGCTAACTCTTAACAATAAAAAACTTTACAAGGCTTCTAAAAATATCCTTTTTATATTTTTCCTTTCTCCCTTATTTTTGTCTTCTCATAGTCTATTTCCCAGAAATAATCCAGATTGCTAGAATTTATTTTCCTTGCACTGATTTTGATCTTATAATTTTGCATAAATTTTCAATGTGAAGAAAATATAATATCTATTTTTTGTGATATTTGTGATAAAGAAAAATATTGTTTAAAAATTCAAAAATCTTATCAACCAAGTGACCTTCCATGACATCAGAAGATGTAATAAAATAATGCCCCCACCTCTTGGCAAAAAAAAAAAAAATAGACTACAGACATTGAATAAGACATATATTTGAAATGTAGCCAATGTGTCGATTTGTTTGAGTTGATTATTTGTTTAAAAGGAAGAGCTTCTAGATAGTTGAAATGGTTTATTTGTTAGGAACTAAGATATGAGAGAGAGAGATTAAAAAAACATGAAATATACAGAAGAAAATTTTCAGAAAAATACATCAAGTAATTTTATCATTTATTTTCAAAAATTAATAAAAATAAGTGAGGCATAGTCAATCCACTTTTTTGTTCTCCATATATTATATTCATGTTTGTTGATGAAAATTTTCTAATAAGCAAAAGTTTAATAAAATACAAATTATTGTTACTATTATTATAAAGTCTTCATTCATTTCTTTATAATACATGGACAGTAGTTCTTATTAATCATATTTGAGATCTATTTTTCTTCTAATTTTTGCCTAAATTTGGGTTCCAAATTATGACCATATTCAGAAACTCCAGTTTGAGGGGGCAAGGTAGTAAAAAAAAAATCTTCCTTTAAATTTGACAATTAAAGCAGAATGTTCTGAAAAATAAGAAATATAACCCCTAAAAATGAGTCAAGGAGCTCAAGAGCTCCTTTGAAGGCAGAAAGTAGTGTTGTGGAAAGAAGTAGTTTTAAAGCCAGAGCATATAAGCTAAAATTGATGCTACTAGCAAGAAGAATGTTCTAGTGTCAATACTGCAGCATTTCAATACCTTGAAAATAAAAAAAAAATTAACAAATAAACTTTTTCTTTTTTTTTTGCTTTATTCTGAGAAAAATTCAAATGTAGAGTTGAAATAGGATGAAGTTTAGAGTATATCTTGTTGTTTTTCCTTCATTCTCTTTTTATTATTGTTGTTATAGCTTTTTATTGACAGACATAGGTATGGGAAATTTTTCAACATTGACCCTCACTAACACTTTTGTCCAACTTTTCCCTTCCTTTCCTCCCCCCTCCTTCCCTATATGGAAGGCAGTCTCATACATGCTAAACATGTTACAGTATATCTTAAATATAATATATAAATACATATTTATACAGTTCTCTTGTTGCACACACACAAAAAAAAATCAGATTTAGAAAAGTAAAAAGAAAAAAAAAAAAAAAAACACCTTGGGAAGAAAAACAAAAATGCAAGCAAATAACAACAGAAAGATTGTAAATGCTATGATGTGGTCCACATTCATTTCCCAATGTTATTTTGCTGGATGTAGCTGGTTCTATGCATCACTGATCTTTTGGAACTGAATCGAATCCTCTCATTGCTGATCCTCATATAGCATTGTTGAAGTGTATAAGGATCTCCTGGTTCTGCACATTTCACTTAGCATCAGTTAATGTAAGTCTCTCCAAGCCTCTCTGTATTCATCCTGCTGGCCATTTGTGATATAACAATAATATTCCATAACATACACATACCATAATTTATTCAGCCATTCTCCAAATAATGGGCATCCATTCAATTTTCAGTTTCTGTCCACTATGAAAAGGACTGCCACAAATATTTTCTTATTCTTCCTTATTTCTCTTCCTTATTATCTCTTTGGGATATAAGTCCAGTAGTAACACCTCTGGATCAAAGGATATACCCAGTTTGATAACTTTTTGAGTTTAGTTCAAATTTGCTCTCCAGAATGGCTGGAACCATTTACAACTGCATCAACAATGCATCAGTGCCCCAGTTTTTACACTTCCCCTCCAACATTAGTCATTATCTTTTCCTGTCATCTTAGCCAATCTGAGAGGTGTTTAGTGGTATCTCAGAATTGTCTTAATTTGCATTTCTCTGATCAATAATGATTTGAAGCATCTTTTAATATGACTAGAAATAGTTTCAATTTCTTCATCTGAAAATTGTCAGTTTATATCCTTTGACCATTTATCTATTGGAGAACGACTTGATTTCTTATAAATTTAAGTAAATTATCTATATATTTTGAAAATGAGGCCTTTATCAGAACTTCTGATTATAAAAAATGGTTTCCCAATTTATTACTTCCCTTCTAATCTAGTCTGCATTAGTTTTGTTTGTACAAAAATTTTGAACTTGATATAATTAAAATGGTCTATTTTGTGATCAATAATGATCTCTCATTTTCTTCAGTCACAAATTTCTTCCTCCTCTACAAGTCTGAGAGGTAAACTATCCTATGTTCTTCTAATTTATTTATAATCTCATTCTTTGTACCTAAATCATGAATTCATTTTTATCTTATCTTGGTTTATGATAGTAAGTGTGGGTCCATGCCTAATTTCTGCCATACTAATTATCAGTTTTCCCAGCAGTTTTTGTCAAATAGTGAATTCTTATCCCAAAAGTTGGGGTCTTTGGGTTAGTCAAACACTAGATTGCTATAGTTATTGACTATTTTGTCCTGTGAACCTAACCTATTCCATGATCAACTAGTCTATTTCTTAGCCAATACCAAATGGTTTTGGTAACGGCTACTTTATAATATAGTTTTAGAGCAGTACACTAGGCCACCTTCATTTGATTTTTTTTTTCATTAGTTCCATTGAAATGCTTAATCTTTTGTTCTTCCATATGAATTTTGTTTTATTTTTCTATGTCATTAAAATAGTTTCTTGGGAGTCTGATTGGTATAGCACTAAATAAATAAATTAGTTTAGGTGGTGTTATCATCTTTATTATATTTGCTTGACCTATCCAAGAGCACTTACTATTTTTCCAATTGTTTGTATCTGACTTTATTTCTGTGGAAGGTGTTTTGTAGTTTTGCTCATATAATTTGTGACTTTCCTTTGGCAGATAGATTCCCAAATATTTTATACTATCAACAGTTATTTTAAATGAAATTTCTCTTTGTATCTCTTTCTGTTGCATTTTGTTAGTAATGTATAAAAATATTCAGCATTTATTTGGATTTATTTTGTATCCTGCTACTTTGCTAAAGTTGTGGATTATTTCTAACACCATTTTACTAGAATCTCTGGGCTTCTCTAAGTATACCATCATATCATCTACAAAGAGTGATAATTTGGTTTCTTCATTACCTACTCTAATTCCTTTAATCTCTTTTTCATCTCTTATTGTTGCACCTAGCATTTCAAATACAATATTGAATAGCAATAGTGATAGTGGGCAAAGTTGTTTCACTCTTGATTGTGTTGGGAATGGTTCCAGTTTATCCCCATTACATGTGATGCTTACTGATGGTTTTAAATACATGTTACTATTTTAAGGAAAACTCCATTTATTCCTATACTCTCTAGTGTTTTTAATAGGAATGGGTGTTGGATATTATCAAATGCTTTTTCTGCATCTATTGAGATGATCATTTTTTTTTGTTAATTTGGTTATTGATATAGCCAATTATGTTAATAGTTTTCCTAATATTGAACCAACCCTACATTCCTCGTATAAATCCTACTTCATCATAGTGCATTATCCTGGGAATGATTTTCTGTAATCTTTTTGCTCATATTTTATTTAGGATTTTTGCATCAATGTTCATTAGGGAGATTGATCTATAATTTTCTTTCTCTATTTTCATCCTATCTGGTTTAGGTATCAGTACCATGTCTGTAACATAAAAGGAATTTGATAGCATTCCTTCAATCCTTATTTTTTTCAAATAGTTTATATAGCATTAAAGTTAATTGTTCTTTAAATGTTTGGTACAATTCACATATAAATTTATCTTGTTCTGGGGATTTTTTTTAAGGAGTTGATTAATAGCTTGTTCTATTTCTTTTTCTAAAATGGGACTGTTTAACCAATTTGCTTCTTCCTCTTTTAATCGGGGAAACCTATATTTTTGATAGTATTCATCCATTTCATTTAAATTTTCAAAATTATTGGCATAAATTTGGGGAAAGTAACTTCTAATTATTGCTCTAATTTCCTCTTCATTAGTGGCAAGTTCTCTTTTTATTTGTAGGACTAACAATTTGATTTTTCTCCTTCCTTTTCCTAATCAAATTTACCAAGGATTCATGTATTTTATTGTTTTTTTTTTCATAGAATAATCTCTTAGTTTTACTTATTAATTCAATAGTTTTTTATTTCAATTTTATTAATCTCTCCTTTTATTTCTAGAATTTCAAGTTTAGTGTTTGATTGGGGTGTTTAATTTGCTCTTTTTCTATCTTTTTTTAGTTCCAAGTGTACTTCATTGATTTTTTTCTTTCTCTATTTTATGCAACTAGGTCTCTAGGGATATAAAATTTCCCCTTATTACCACTTTGGCTGTATCCCACATATTTTGGTATGTCCTCTCATTATTGTCATTCTCTTGAGTGAAATTATTAATTGTGTCTATGATTCTTTAATCATTCTTTAAGATGAGATTATTTACTTTTCAATTAACTTTTGGAATTTTTCCCCTGTCTTTTTATTGAATGTAATTTTTTGTTGCTTTGTGATCTGAAAAGAATGCATTTACTATTTCTGCTTTTCTGCATTTGAATTTGAGGTCTTTATGTCCTAACATAGGATCAGTTTTTGTTTAATTAACTGCCAAAAAAAGGTATACTCCTTTCTGTCTCCATTCAATTTTCTCCAAAGATCTATCATACTTAATTTTTCTAGTGTTCTGTTTACCTCTTTAACTTATTTCTAATTTATTTTGTGGTTGAATTTATCTAGTTCTCAGAATGCAAGGTTGAAATCTCCCCCTATTATAGTTTTGCTGTTTATTTCTTCTTACATCTCTTTTAACATTCCTTTTAGAAATTTAGATGCTACACCATTTGGTGCATATATTTTTAATATTGATATTGCTTCATTATCTATGCTACTCTTTAGCAAGATATAATACCCTTCCTTATTTCTTTTAATTAGATCAGTTTTTGCTTCTGCTTGATCTGAGATCAAAAACCCCGTTTTTGTGACTTCACCTGAAATATAGCAGATTCTGCTCCAGCCCTTTTCTTTTACTGTGTATGTATCACCCTTCTTTAAGTGTTTAAGTTCTTAAATAACTACATATTGTAGTTTTCTGACTTTTAATCCTCCACTTTATGGTGGAGTTTGCCCCATTCACATTTATGATTGAAATTACTAATTCTGTATTTCCTGCAATCCTGTTAATCCAAGATTATGATTTTCTCTTTTTTTCCCCCTTATTCCCATCCCCAGCATTAATCTTGTGAGCACTTGTCTCATGCAGTCCTCCCTCTTTAGGATTCCTCCCCTTTTTCAGAGTCCTTCCCTTTTTCTTAAACATTCCCCTTACAATTTCTGTATTCCCTCCTACTTAGCCTACCCCTTCCCTTTTCTCTTTTCTCCTCCCACTTTTTAATGAGTTAAGAAAATTTCTAGGTAAATTGAATATGTTTAATATTTTCTCTGTGAGCTAATTCACATTAGCTGAGTAATGATTCACAATATATTCATTCCCCTTCCTTCTTTTCCTCAGAAATAATATGTGATGTTCTAGTTGGTTTTCTGAGGTCTTGGAACAGCCTTCTTTTCAGTAGAGTAATCACCACAAGAATAGCCAAGTGTTAAAATCCAAAGTCCAAATTCTTTATTGTCTCCTTTTCTGGGGCTTGCTTAGCTTTCTGGAGGCCCTTCAGAGGGACCTTGGTCTCAGTAGGGGGAGCCTGAGGACAGGCCAGCCACCATAAGGCTGATGAAGATGGAATGAATCTGTCTCTTCTTGACTCGGAGAAGTTGATCTCTAGCCTCCAGTCCTGTTGTATTCTCTGGCTCTGACTCTGCCTGAGTTTGTCCCAGCTTTATATGCTCTATTTTAATCACATCATAGGTATGAATCTTTTAGAACTGTATTAAGTATTAAGTACATGTACTGAACTAGAGAACTATTAATTACCATGCTAAACTAGATAGCCATTGTCTTATCAATTCCTCTGAGTTAGCACCATTTAAGTATCCTTGTTTTAAGTACAGAGTTCTGGCCCATAACAAAAATAGGTTTCCTTTGCTTCTTCTTGAGATGTAGTTATCTCCACTTTTCTATTTTTCTGGTACAATTTCCTTTCCACTTCCAGGTTCTTTTCTTCATATTGTAATAGTAAAATCAAATTGTACATGAACTCTTTATGTATACTCATAACAGAAATATAGTTCCCAATATTTCTTTTCATCTATTTATGTTTCTCTTCAGTCCTATATTTGGAGGTCAAACTTTTTGTTTAGTTCCGGTTTTTGCATCAGAAATACATGGCTTCCCAGGAAGAAAATGCTCAATTTGTCCGGGTAAGTTATTCTTGGCTGCATGCCATGTTTCTTAGACTTTTGGAATATTAGATTTCAAGACTTGTGATCCTTTAATATGGAAGCTGCTACATCCTATGTAATTCTTACTACGACTCCTCTATATTTGAATTGTTTTTTTTTTTTTTTTTTTCCTAGATGCTTGTAGTATTTTTTCCTTGGTCTGATAGTTCTGGAATTTAGCCATAATATTTCTTGGAGTTGTGATTTTGGAGTCTGTTTCAGTAGATAATCAATGAATTCTTTCAATGTCTATTTTCCCTTCTGTTTCTATATCATCTTTGATGATTTCCTGAAAAAAATAGTGTCTAGGCTCATTTTTTCATCATGATTTTCAGGAAATCCAGTGATCCTCAGATTATCTCTCCTAGATCTACATTGCAGATCTGTTGTTTTCCCAAGTAGGTTTTTTTTTTCTATTTTTTCATTTTTTTAAAATTTTGCTTGACTGATTTGTGTTTTCTCCTCGAGGCGTTCATTTCTATTTGTTCAATTATGATTTTAATGAATTATTTTCTTCATTTGCTTTTTAATTTCTTTTTTTTTTATTCTCCAATTGAGTTTTTAAATGAATTGTTTTATTCTATGGATTTTTTTTTTCTATTTCACCAATTTTATTTTTTAGGGAGCTATTTTCTTTTTCCAATTTACTAATTCCATTTTTCAGATTTTTGATTTCTTCATCCACTCTATCTTTTAATGAGTAACATGACTTATCCAGACCCTCTTGCAAAGCTTTGCTTTCCTTTACTATTTTTCTTCTAGCTCTTTTTAAAGAGACTTAATTTCTTCATTTAGAATTTTGTGTGATGGGGACCAGGTTATATCATCATTTGAGACTTTATCTAGAGACAATCTGCTTTTAGTCTCCTCAATCTTTAAAATCTGCTCTCTTTCAATAGAGAAGCTATCTATAGTTAGAGCCCTTTGTCTTTTTACTCATTTTGAAAACAAAAACAAACAAAACAAATAAACAAACAAGCAAAAAAAAAAAAAAAACTGCAGTCTGCTTTTTGGGGCTGTGTGGGATTCTTTAATAGACAACAGGAAGTAGCAGTGAAATACTAGTGAGACAGCATGGTTGTGCTGGGATCAGCATCTGCACTTGAATTAGTATCTACATTGTGGTCAAAATCTGTGCTGGAAACAGCAGTTGCATGCTGATTTTATGCTGAGTCTCTCCCTGCGCTGGGTGGGTGTGGCCAACTCCAGAGAAACTATAGCATGTTGGAGTTATAGTCTTTAACCCCTGTGTTTATAGCTTCTTTGCTAATCTACTGGATTGCTGCCAGAGCAGAGTATCTGACACTATGGTAAAATTCTCCCTGCAAATTTTGCACTGGCTGAGACCACATCCTGCCCCACTTGGTCTGCTCAGCATAAATTGTTTTCCATGTTCTCACTACCTACTTACCTAATTCTGTGCCTGGCCTAGTGTCCCCACCTTTGAGGAAAAACAGACCTTTTCTGGCAAATTTAAAGATTATCTTCTGTTGATAATGTATTGTATTCCCAATATTCATGGGTTTGACAATCAAGTACTAATTCTGAAACTGTTTGTCTGAAAGTAAAAGAGAGCTTAGACAGACACGTATGTCCTCTCTTCCATTTTGTCTCTGCCTGCTCTTCATTCTCAAAGAAAACCATGATTTCAGGGAGTTAGTGCCATGACATGCAAGTGAATTGAATATAAGTAAGAAAAAGCTATGCAAAGTTACCTATCTACTTTCTCCTCTAGAGCTATCTGGATCCAGTGGCAAGATATACATTAAGACAACTTGAGATGGTTCTGAAAGAAATGGGAGACCTTGGCCTTTTTAAGCTAATATTTTCAAATGCTCTGTTTGACTATGGTCACACCCATTCAGATTAAGGCTGAATAGCAACTGAAGCAAGAATCCCTCTTTAGGTTACTCCAAACAATCTAAATAAATAAATAAGTGAATGAATGAACCTGGAAGGGGAAGATCCTCAGAGTTTTTGACCAAAGCAGAAATGACTGGTATTTAAATTCAATATAAGTCATTGACTACCCAAAACATTGCCAAATGGAATTTGGCCTAGTAGCTATTAGCAACTATTAGTGTATGATCTTTGTGGGTAAGAAAAATATCGCTGGCATTTTTGGAGAAATGAACAAATTCATGGTAGATTTAAGAAACTTACAGCATCTAAAGTCAGGAGGATCTGAGTTCAAATCTGATCTCAGGCACTTAGCATTTCCTACCTGTGTGACCTTAGGCAAGTCACTTAATGCCAATTGCCTCAGCAAAAAAAAGAAAAAAAGAAAAGAAAAGAAAAGAAACCTACAACACATAACAGTAAATGAAGAATCAGAAAGAAGTATCAGAATAAAGAATATAGCCAAAGAAGTGTAAGACCAAAAATGAACAAGGATAAAATAATCAATAAACCATGGATACCCTGGGTAGAAGAACTTGAGGAAGATTCCCAGAATATTGAGGGCATTGGACATTATGTGTGAATTGCAATTTGTATCACTGACGTGAATGGACCCAAAAAATATAATTAAGGTAAATATGAAACAAAAATTCTTGGTAACAGTTATATTGAATCTATTCTAAAATAGAACTGACTGCCTTAAGAAATACCAAGTTCTCTTCATTAGGGGTGTGATCCTTTGTCATATGTGTAATGCAGAAGATCTTTGATGTAGAAAATGGACTCTGATGTCCTTTACAATTGTGATTCTTTGATTTTTTTCCACACTGGTAAATGTATACAGAATCATATTTATTTAGTCATATTAATATGTCATAAATGATTAAAACTCAAAAGAAAAGGAACAACTGATCTTTGCTGCTAAGATTTATATTTAAATCTAGAGCATATATTATGAGCTCTACTCAAAATTGGGAGGAAGTTCCTCTTAACCCTTTGAAATTCCTCTAAAAAGTACACTGTGGATGATGAACAAGATAAAACTTATTTCCAGAAAATGACCTATTTATTTGGGTCAGGTAACTAATGAGTGGTTTCCTCTGTTATATATTAATGAAACTGGAAAGTTATCATAATACAGTGATATAGAACATTGAGAAATTAAAAAGCCTAAAATCCAAGTAAGAGAAGACAGATGAAGAATGTATAATATCATATCTTATATTTTTATTCTTAGAATATAATAATCTCATTGGCCCTAAAAAGTTGAAGAAATATTTTTAATATAACTTCTCTATGTTCAGTGCTCAGGGTGGCACTTAACTGTATAGTTTGCATAACTAAAAAAAGTTACCCCAGGTAACATACATCCTTTCACAAATCCATATACATAAACTTGAAATGGGAGCATTGCTAATGATCACATTTGAATACCAATGGTTAAATAAGAATATATATACAAAAATCACAGAGCACAATTTTACCAAAAAAGTAAAAAGTGTGGACAAATAATGATGATGATGATGATGATAGCTGTCTTTTAAATAGCACTTTAAGGATTGCAAATGCTGTACAAATACTATCTCCTGTAATTCTCACAATAATACTGGGAGGTAGGTGCTGTGATTATCCTCATTTTATAAATGAGGAAACTAAGATTGACAGTAGATACATGACTTTTCCAAATCATAAATGGCATAGGTAATAAGTCTCTAAAGACAAATTTGAAATTCAGTTTTTGCAATTCTAGGTCTTGCACTCTATCCACTGTACACCCAAATTGACTTAATCCAACACATTGATATGTATATAGAAATGTGTTTCTGGTTGCGAAATAGTTCCACAAACTACCTGTCTTCCCTTCCTCTCCTTTATTCTTTCTTAATAATCATACTCACAATACTATTTCCTTGTCAGAACCATGAATTGTCTTATAACTATACCATAGGAATCTTCAAAAATATAATAATGATTTCAGATGGGGTTATCAGGCATTAATCATTATCATGTATCAACAAAATTAATTGAAATATATGTATTTAATTGAGATTATAGTGAAATGCAATAAAGCCTTTAATCAGGCCTTGAAATGTACAAAATATATTTTTTAAATTGCCCACTTCTCTTCAACCTTTCTCTCTCCTTCCTGCCTGAAAGAAAGTATTTTATCGCCAAAAGTGGAATTTCAGGCTCCAAAAAATGTTCAATCTGTGGGAATATTATGCTTTTCATATATTAAAGATTAGCATCATTCAAAATATGAAAAATGTTCATGTCAATATTTCTCTTGCATATATTAATGTTTAAATTTTTAAACCAGCTTGCTTCTCTAAATTAGAATGATTAAAATAAAACTATTATATGCTTCTGGATCACAAATTGAAACATATTCAGTTCTGCTGAGAATATAGTATTAGCTGAAAAGCAAATAGCAAGATATGCTTATACATACCATTTTTTTGGACAGACTTTCTTCTTTCTAACCTAAATTGGAGAAAGATTTCACTTTCACCTTGATATAAAGAATTACGTCTATGAGTCTTTCAAAGGCACACAATTTCATATGGAAAATGGAATACTCAGAGAAGAAAGATTGTATTTGCATGATTTCTCCCGTAATAGATAAAGAAAATGAAGAGAAATGAAAAATGGAGAAGAAAATTCTCATTTTCAGCAACTCCTATGTCTTTCAATATATATTACAACAAGTAATTTCATGTTTTCAAGAGCTTGAAGTACAAAATCACTTTATTTTTTTAAGTTTAAAAGAAATATATATATATGTATATGTATATATATGCGTCAATCCTCTTTAATAAATAATAACTTAATGCATTAACTTACTTGGATAATATATGTGCATATTTGATGCTATAATTGGTAAGGGTGATTGACATATGTGGGAATTTCTGGCATCAGAACAAACTAGTGCTAGAAATCTATTTGGCTGCTGGGGTCTTATTGGTAACCTCTGGCTATTGTTCTGATGAATAAAAACCACTCTGATTAAGTAACTCAGGAAAGCAATTGTCCTTATTCGATGCAAATAACATGTCAACTTCCTTGTAAAATGACTTCAAATGCAAGTTTAAAGTTTCTTATTGTCATCTCCCTTGTCCAGAGAGAAGCACCACAGATGAATAAAGGTTATCTCCCAATCTCCTTCTGCTGAGAAGACTATCAATAATCCTATATCAGTTCTTTCTACATAGGTATTATGAAAATGAGGACAGCAAGGTAATAGAACAGAAGGTAGATTTTGAAGAATGTTTTTATTAGTTCACCTAATCTTTCAAAAGAATTTCTCCTATATATCCTGAAGGGAATATGAAATAATATTAAATCCTATAAATCAACACATATGTCCTAAAGGGAAGGAAGTTGCTCTGGCAGCTATATAATTACTTTATGTCAGTATTTGCTGAGCAATGAGAGGTAAGAACCAGGAAAGGGGCAGGGGAGAAGCACCAAATATTAGTTTTTAAATTCCAACCTATAGAGAGAACTATTGTCTTTATGCAAAGTTTACTGATGTTGTTGTAGTTGTTGTTGCTGTTTTTCTTTTCTTCTAAAAGGGAACCATGACATCAGGGTGTTGCTGCTATGACATGTGAGAGTTCACTGGCTAATAAAGAAATATTTGAGAGAAAACTTAAACACAAGATGTCAGGAAGAAAATTTAACAAAGATTTGATATCTCACATTTCAAATAAATAGTTGTTATTGTTTATTGTTTGAATCAAAATATTTTTCTTAACATTAGACTAACAAGGAACCATTGTGAATTGAGGTTTAAGATGTTAACCAGTTTGCAACTTCATTCTGACAATTCCACTTAAAACAACCCAATTTTTCCCTCAACTGGAAACTGTGTTCTCTTCAGCACTTTTAGGTGATTAAAGTTATCTTCTTGAAAGGAAAAGATTCTCAAATAACTACATTCTGTTTTCTCTGACTGCTAAGCTACTTGGCTAATAGGGGTAGCTCTGACAACCTAGGACCGCTTGGGTATAATGAAGCAAAATGACATCTGGAATATAAAACGCCCTGCAACAAGCTCCTGTTACTTTGACAAACTGAAAAAAAAATTCTCTTTCCCATTAGCAGTCTTATCTAATTAATAAGCTATGTGTGCATAGAATGACATTTTCTCATTTTATTTTAAATTCAATATATGAAATGAAAATATATTACATATCTTATAAGGAATGTTTTGCCTAGTAGAAACAAGCATGTGTGTGTGCATGTATGTGTGTGTATGTATATATATATACACATACATATATATATGTGTGTGTGTATTTATATCATATATTTACATATGATGTATATGTACATATAATATATCATCCACATCTCTAAATAAAGACTAGAAATAAGCACACATATACTCACATATTTTTCCCCAACAATTTTTACTTTGCGGTATAAAAAGAACATCTGGCAGAATTGTATTTAAAAAAATCATCAGACAGTATCATCAAGGAAACAAAACCTGGTTCAATATAAAATGTAAAAAAAAAATTAATAATAAATTTATATATTTGTTGGTTTCATTTAACATCAGGATTTGTGTCAGCACTTGATCATATCATTTCATTGTTTGTATTTTCCCAAACTTAGGGAGGACCTTTTCTTACCTCTCTCAGAGGAGATATGTGAAGAGCACTGATTCCTGTTTAAAGAGAGACAAAACCTTAGTCCAAAGATGAAATATAATTGTGTGGTTATGAAAGGCCTTTACCATTCAAGTCCTTCTAGAAGCAAATGGGGCAAATCAGGAAGGAATTTTGAATTTAAATGTAATTGTAGCTATAATGATATAATGCAAATTCATTCATGGTTGTGATTTCTGGAGATTGAGGAGATATTTATAGCACATAAGTCAACTTTGTATATAAGTATAGGCTCTATGTGAGATTCCTTAACAGATGCTGGAACATAAAGGTACTTGCCTGATATTCTTACTGTTTAATATTTTATAACCCTATGGTAATGATATACAGCAAAATATCAATCTTACTAACTCATTTCCTGTTTTGTGCTGATTCTAATATCTTTGCTGCTCCTTTCATTTACTATTTACAACTGAGTTTGAAAAGCCTTGTAAGAAAAGGCAATTTCACATTTATGGAAACTGCAGAGAATATCACAGTAAGTATCCTATTCATGAATACTCACAGCCACTGTAGTAATTTTAGTATAGACTCTGGGGCAGACCAGATTAGATTGTATTAGTAGGGATTTATGGGGGGAGGGATATCAGGGAGAGCTAGTGTGAGGGCCCGTGTTTCTAGGGATTATCATCTACCTTTAGTGTCTATCTATCAACCAACTTTCCCCTCTGGCTCCAAAAAGCTATAGTAATCCCAGTGACAATGCCCTAATAAAACCATCTCATCAAATGGGCTAAACCAGGTTGAGGGCTAAACCTCAAACCTGTTAGTGAATTAGGGAGTTGCCTACTCCAACTATGTGAAGACATCCCCTAGTGGAATAAGTGGAGAAAAACAATTTGTTGCATTGGCCAAGAAAGCAACTGAAGTAAAAGCTGAGGAACACTTAGAGCTTGGTCAGACATTGAAGATGTCAAGGATATCCACTGCAACTTGGGCAATTGCCAGTAAACTTGACTTTTGTCTTGGCACTAGAATTCAGTGACTCTAGAAAAAAGAATGAGGCTGATGACTTTGTACTACACTGCATTCTTCATATCTAATTTATTAGCAAGTCAAAACATTACTCCATCAAGGATAATTTGCCCAAAAGGCAGCTTTATGTGTACTCTGTAAGAAAGGTAAAGCATTTAAGAAGCATGGTTTGTGTTTGCAAAATCTATCCTCCACATGTGTAAATTATTTCCATTTTTAGAGGTTTGTCCCTAATTTTTCCCAGTGGATATTGTGTGCATGTCACATACTTAGGAAAGAATGCTCTCATTTAAGGAGATAAGGTTTTTTAGGTGAAGTGGTTAGTATTGTATTTTAATAAATGTCTTTAAGTTGAATTAACTGAGTATATTGACTCAAAGTTAATAAGAATCCACTAGTAAGTAGTCCAAAGTCGGTGCTATAGATATGTCACCATACATAATACTTAATTTATATTATCTTATCTTATAGCAACATTGTGAGATGGGTCATGCACAAAACACAATCTCTACTTGATCAGTGTAATTAACATTTTTAGTCACAGACTTTCAGCCTTACAATATGAGTACTTGGTGAGACATTTTTTTTCCTTTGTCTAGCATCAACTTTATAACAACTTAAGAGAATTCCATAAATATGTAACATAACTTTTATGAACTTTATTAGTAAAATAATTAAATATAATTTTATTTTTTTCTATTTTACTTACATATGATTATTTTTTTTAAAATACCAGGAAAATGATAGTTTTCATTTAGCTTCCTATACAATTGACATTATGAAGTTCTCCCTTCAAATTTCAAATAAGAGAATTATCTTTCTTTTATAAATGCCAAGATCACTAGTTATCACAGAAACATAAAAATCATAGGCATAAAAGAGGGTCATAAGGATTTCATATGAAGTTGAATTAACTGAGTATATTGACTCAAAGTTAATAAGAATCCACTAGTAAGTAGTCCAAAGTCGGTGCTATAGATATGTCACCATACATAATACTTAATTTATATTATCTTATCTTATAGCAACATTGTGAGATGGGTCATGCACAAAACACAATCTCTACTTGATCAGTGTAATTAACATTTTTAGTCACAGACTTTCAGCCTTACAATATGAGTACTTGGTGAGACAATTTTTTTTTCCTTTGTCTAGCATCAACTTTATAACAACTTAAGAGAATTCCATAAATATGTAACATAACTTTTATGAACTTTATTAGTAAAATAATTAAATATAATTTTTTTTTCTATTTTACTTACATATGATTATTTTTTTAAAATACCAGGAGAATGATAGTTTTCATTTAGCTTCCTATACAATTGACATTATGAAGTTCTCCCTTCAAATTTCAAATAAGAGAATTATCTTTCTTTTATAAATGCCAAGATCACTAGTTATCACAGAAACATAAAAATTATAGGCATAAAAGAGGGTCATAAGGATTTCATATGAAAACATGGAAAATATTACTTTTGGTGTCTCATCAAGTTTTAAGTATTACTTGTTATAAACAAAATAAAAAATTCATATATTGCTTTTTGACCAGTGTTATATTGCAAGTTCAAAGCTTTAGATAGCTTTTGTTTATTACAGAAAACAATACAATGATTGAATGTTATGATATGTTCTTTATTAAAAAGTTCAGTTGATCTCAATGTCCAGAAGTAAAATGAAGAATAAGAGAAAAAATAATGTACATCTCAAAGTGAATGGAAAAATGATAACTGGTGGCAAGAGAAAGAACTACTCAATATCTAATTTCCTTATTATTCTCCATAAACTACACACAATGGAACAAAATGATTAGAAGGTAGATATTTTAACAAAAGATCTCTTAGTTTCTTTAACCTGCAAAGGATGTCAGAGATTCCAGTCAAGAATGAAATAGAATTATTACTCATAACATTCTGATAAATTATCACATAATATCTGCTTGAAAATTACAAACTATCTTCATAGTTACCTCTGCTCATTAGAAAACCTTTCCAAATCTCTCTCACTTCAGTTGTGTCCTCTCTGCTGATTAATTTCTATTTATCTTTTATGTAGTTTTTTTAACATAGTTCTTTAAATGTTTTCTCTTCTCCTATTAGATGTTAAGCTCATCAAAAGCAGAGATTGATTTTTGCCTTTTGTAGTATTTTCACTATTTAGCATGGTTCCTGATACATAGTAGGTCCTTAATAAATGCTTATGTACTAATAAACTATAAAGAAGCTGATTTTCCTCTTATGTGGAATATACATCTATCCATTAGAATTAAGCTTCTTCAGGGAAGGAACAAGTTCAAATTTTGTCTTTGATTTGCAGCACTTAGCATACAGTAGACATTAAATAAATGTCGGTTACTTGAGTGACTGAATGAACTCTTTTTTCATAAAACTCCTATCGTTTCTAACCTCCTTTCCTAGATTCAAACAAAACAGATTTAACATCTCTTCTAAATGATAGTATTTCAAATTTAAGAATTTTATTCTCCCCAGAACTTTTCTTCCCTAACCTAAATGTTTTGTACTACACTGTATTACTCATATCTAATTTAATGGCAAGTCAAAACATTACTCCATCAAGGACTATTTGCCCAAAAAACAGCTTTATGTGTACTCTATGTGAAGGGTAGGGAATTCTTCTAATCTCAAGTCGTCTTCTTCTTCTTCCTCTTCTTCTTCCTCTTCTTCTTCCTCCTCTTCTTCTTCTTCTTCTTCTTCTTCTTCTTCTTCTTCCTCTTCTTCCTCTTCCTCCTTCTCTTTCTCCTCCTCCTCCACCTCCTCCACTTCCTCCACCTCCTCCTCTTCTTGTTTTTCTTACTTCTCATTGTTATCATAATTACTATAATAAAAGTTATAATTTAAAATAAAAATAGCTAGCAGTTGTCTAGTGCCTAATGTGTGCCAGGAACCATTTACAAACATCCATTAACCCTAGGGAGTTGGTCCTACTATTATACCTACTTGCTCTTGAAGGAAATGAAGCAAACACAGATTAACCAACTTTTACAAATTCACCCAGAAAGTAAGTGTCTAAAGCTAGATTGGACTGAAAATCTTCCTTAATCCAGTTCTTATTTTCCATCCACTATATTACTGAGCTATCACTTCACTATATTATACCTTCTAATTCAGAAGGTTATAACAAGAGAATTTTTAGTTGCCCTTAACAAATTAAAATTCATCAAGAAATATTATATCAAAGTTCCCCAAAAGAATTTACAAATGTTACTATTGATATCTTTCTGTGATCTTTGAGCTATCATAGAGGACAGTTGAAATATCATTGCATAAACATTGCACAAATGTAACTATAAACAAGGAAAAACTGTGATCTTTAAAATCTTTGTTAGTTACCAGCTCTCAGGAAAATAAGTGTGATTTTAGTAAAGAAGTATTTTATGAGTACTTATAGAAAGAATCAGAGTTTATTATAAGATAACATAGTCAATTAAGAACAAATTATGTAAAAAGTTTGTACTTCTTTTATTTGTAAAATATTATTAGATTTTTCATAAGAAAATCTATATGCAATAACAGAAATTAGAAGAGAAGTGCAACAATTTGAAAATGAACTAATGAAATACCTGATTCTCTGCCATTAAATACATTTATCAGTGATTTAGAAAAAGAAAAAATTAAAGGAAAGTCAAATTTGTAGGTGACATAAATTTGAGAAAGGGAGCTAACAAACTGCACTGCAAAAGAGTTTTTAAAATATTTCAGTGAGCTGGGACAAAGGAATAAATCTAATAATTTGAAATTTAATAAGCACAAATGTAAAGTGTACAAACATGTTGAAAATTTTAAAAGTCAACTGCACATTTAAAATAATGTAAAGATATATGTAGGCAGTAGTCTATCCTTCAATGATTTGAAGCTATGGAATAGGTATAAGCCAAATATGAATAAACATTTAGTAAATGTTTACTGCATGTGAAGTGGAGGCAACGAGATGGTTTAATGGATAGAAATCTAGGCCCGGAGCCAGGATTAAAATCTGATCTTATACACCTACTAATTGTGTGGCCCAGGGTAAGTCATTTAACTCTGAATTTTTGAAAAATAATAATGTTTTATTTTCAAAATATATGCAAAGGTAGTTTTCAACATTTACCCCTTCAAAGCCTTGTGTTCCAGATTCTTCTCCTCCCCTTCCTTTCTGAGAGAGCAAGTAATCCCACATATGTTAAGCATGTACAATTTTTCAATACATACCTCCACAATTAGCATGCTGCAAAAGAGAAATCAGATGAAAAAGAAAAATAAAAATAAAAAGGAAACAAAATTCAAGCAAACGACAACAAAAATGGTGAAACTACTAGGTTGTGATCTATATTCAGTCCCCACAGTCCTCTACCTGGCTGCAGATGGTTTTGTTAATTACAAAACCATTGGAATTTGCCTGAATCCCCTCATTGTTAAAAAGAACTAGTTCCATCAGAGATCGTCATCACATAATCTTGTTGATGTTGTATATAATGTTCTCTTGGTTCTATTCCCTTCACTTAGCATCAGTTATTGTAAGTGTCTCCAGGCCTTTCTGAAATAATGCTGCTCATCATTTCTTAAAAGAATAATAATATTCCATAATATTCATATGCCATAACTTATCCAGCCATTTCCCAACTGATAGACATCCACTCAGTTCCTTGCCACTACAAAGAGGTTTGCTACAAACATTTTTGCATATGTAGATCCTTTTCCCTTTTTTATGATATTTTTATGATACAGATCCAATAGAGACAATGTTGGATGAATGTATATACAGTTTGATAACACTTTGTGCATAGTTCAAATTGCTCTTAGAATAGTTGGGTCAGTTCACAACTCCAGCAACAATGTATTGGTGTCCCAGTTTTCCCACATCTTCTCCAACATTTGTCATTATCTTTTCCTGTTATTTGAGTCAATCTGAGAGGTGTGTGATGATAACTCAGAATTGTCTTAATTTGCATTGATCTGTTCAATAATGATTTAAAGCATACTCTGTCTCAATTTAATGGAGAAGTCAAGGACAAACTACTTTAACACCTCTGTTAAGAAAACCCTATGGACAATTTTGGCATGATATTGTCCATGGAGTCAAGAATAGTCAGACATTACTGAATGACTAAACACCAATAACAATGTGATAAGTATTGCACTATATCAGTCTATGAGTCAATATTGTTTTTTATTAAATAGCTTTTTATTTACAAGTTCTATGCATGGGTAATTTTACAGTATTGACAATTGCCAAACCTTTTGTTCCAATTTTCCCCCTCCTTCCCCTCACCTCCTTCTCTAGATGGCAGGATGACCAATAGATGTTAAATATATTAAAGTATAAATTAAAATCACAATAAGTATACTTGACCAAATCATTTTTTTTTTTTTTTGCTGTACAAAAAGAATCAGACTCTGAAATATTGTACAATTAGCCTGTGAAGGAAATCCAAAATGCAAGCAGGTAAAAATATAGGGTTTGGGAATTTAATGTTCTTAGTCATCTCCCAGATTTCTTTTGCTGGGTGTAGGTGGTTCAGTTCATTACTGCTCCATTGTAACTGATTTGGTTCATCTCATTGCTGAAAGGTCCATCAGAATTGATCATCATGTTGTTGTTGTTGTTGAAGTATATAATGATCTCCTGGTCCTGCTATGAGTCAATATTTTTAAGCTCTGACTATGTTCTAGAAACTGTGTCAAAAACTCAGAATACAAAGGAAAGGTAAAGATAATTCTTAATCTTGAAGAACTCACAATTAAATAGATAAATGCTAATAATTTTCTGCAAACAAGTTACAAAAATAATAAATTACAATTAATTAATAGAGGAAAGACATCAGAATTAAGCAAGAAAATGAAAGTTTACATGGAGAAGATCTAATTTTAGCATGGATTTGAATGAAACCAAGGAGGTAGGTGAGAGACAGAGATAAGAAAGGAGTTTATTCTATGTATGAGGAATAGCCAGTGAAAATAACCTAAGTAAAAAGATGGAGTATCAGATTTACCAAACTGCAAAGAGGTAACTGTTACTAATTTAAAGTTTATTTGATTGGGTATAAAGAAAAAGAAGGGGTGTGCAGAGTGTCAGGCTATAAAAGACTTTGAACGCCAAAAAGCCTAATGAAATTTTAGGGTAGAATTATAGGTCCTAGAGTAAGAAGGTTATAAAAGAAATTGCATTGTAATCTATGATTCTGGTCAGACTGCATCCGGGGAAGTATTGTGTTTCTCTTCTAGCCTTCCATTTTAGGACATATATGATAATCTTGTATAAGTCCAAAGCAATATGATCTCAGAAGTGGGAAAATTTTAATGCATTCCTTGCATTGGCAAGTTGAAAGGCATAGAAGTCCCTTAGCTTGGAAAGGAGAAGGGGAAAAATGAAGTATTATCTCTGCTTTTGAATACTTACATAAGTAGTATGAAGAAAAAGCTAGAATTTATTCTTTTTGGCCATGGTAGCCAGAACTAGGGTCAAATAATCGGAGCAACACAGAGGCAGAGTCATGTCAATGTAAAGAAAAAAAAAAAAATCTTGACAATTAATATACTAAAAAGTACATAGGAAGAGGTATAGAAAAAAAACCACAGCTTAGACAATGAATTGGACCCACAAACTCTGCCTACATCTGTGTCAGAGAAAAAAAAAATTATATATGCGAGGTCATAATTACAATCTTAGCAAATAATTTATTTGTGTATTGTTCCTCTTTTACAATATCCAGAAAGCAGTGTTTGGGAGAGTATGGGAACAATCAACCCAATTCAGACTTCTAGTATTTCTGCTGTGACGATCCAGTGTTCCTTCCTATTCCCTATGCATTTTTTTCTGTGCCTAAAGACTGTGCTACAGTCTGCTCCTCAATAGTCAATGGTTAAATTTTCAGGTAAACATTTATACTTAGGAAATCCACAACTTCTATAAATCAATGTTGGCTTTAGATCTTTTGTGAGACGTATCCTTTAAAAAAGTTTCCAAAAAATCATTGTCTTCCATTGTGTATTTGCAGTGTCTTCTTCTGAGCTTAATCCTCTCAGCCTAAAATGGATATCTGGCAGTGGCATTGGATTGTGATAGTGTGCTTTTGAAAAGTAAAATTGTTCACCTGAAGAATAAATATATCTTCTGTTATTAGAAATTCTCAAGTAAGTAAAATAATGTTATAATAGTAATATCTGAATAAATTTGACTTGTTTACATCCTTCTCTATAAATGATTAAGCAGTAGAAGTAATACTACATTCCTTAAAAGAGAGTCCTTCCTCTCTATAGATTGATTACTTGACACTGTGGAAATATTTTGTAAACATCAACTAATCCAGAAATCAATTCTATGAAATAGAAAAGCCTTGTTTTTGCTTCATCCTTAAAGAAAACAAAACTTTGTCCTAATTTGATTGTTTGGAGTTAAAGAAATAAGAACCAAGATAAGGGAGAAGAAAATTCAATAAATTATCCAGAGAGAAGTTAATCCATTCCCCACTTTTATTATGTTTGTAGAATAGTCAAGTATACAATTGTCTTTGTTGCACTAATCTAGTCACTATACAGACCTCTTCTTGTTTGTTCATTTATTTCATACATGAGAAGTATGAATAATTTTAAAATTCACTAAAATCTTTATTATTAGATTAATTTCTTATAATCTAAACTAAACTCATCCTTGTGACATATAAGCAATTGAAATTGCTAACAAATAGATATTTCTGTATAAAATAATTTTTATTTGTTAAATAACATTTAAATTCTTTATTTATTTTAATCAATTTTTGGGGGGAGATTCCATACCTCTTTTAAAATACTTTTAAAAAGTATTGGTTCTTTGAAAGAAATTGCAATCAGATTTGTAAAGAGTCAGTCACAAATTAGAAACATATGTTTTGAAATATATATATACTACATATGTATATGTACTATGAATAGAAGAAACATTCCTATTCAGATACAGAATACAGAGAATAAGAGATGATAAAATTAATAATTTTAGTTAAATTAAATTAAAAATATTTTGCACAGATAAATCAAATAAACCCAATGATAAAATGGAAATAATTAACTGGGGAAAGATTTTGCAGCAAGTTTATCTTATAAAAGACTTATTTAAAAGATATTTATGGAACAGAATCATTGTAAATCACTCTTTCTCCCATTTCCATGCATAGGTTTCATTGCCCCTTTACCTCTGCTTCATTAATTTCTTTTCCTTTAAAGTACCCTTCGGACACCATTTTCTGCTCCAACTAGTTACTTGTGGTTTATTTTCTATTATACCTTTTATTTAAGTAATATTAAACGCAATCACACATGCAAATTTATCTACACACATGTGCGTACACACACACATTTAAATATCTACAACAATAAGTTTATATGCATTTATATACATGTATGCAGCATAAATATTATGTATGTTGATATATATCAACTTTATATTTGTGATACATATATTTTTTATCTGTATATAACATATTCCTCTTTAAAAATTGGCTCAGTGATTAGAGATAATTTTATTTTTTTAAAATGTGTGTCCCTAGTCACTAAATCTATCACTAAGCCTTTCTTAATCTTGTTACTTCCCAGACAATGTGCTTAGTGATAGGAAAGGCAAAAGATAGTATCTGATTTCAGGCTGATGATCATCTAATGGAGAGAGAAAATGAAAATAAATAAATAAATACACACACACACACACACACACACACATACATACATATCTAGGAGAAACAAGAATAAATCTAGGAGACAAAAATCAGCATAAAAAGGGATCAAAAAAGATTTCTTGTTAGAGGCAAAATTTTTGTATGTATTTGGAGAAAATAAACATTTTCAGGAGGGACAAATGAAGAATGAGAATGTTCCAGGTATGAAGAATACCATATGAAAATGCCCATAATCTAGAAAAAGGTTTTTTGATGTGAGGAACACCAAGTATGTCAATATCACTAGATTTCAGCTTATGGGGGGCTAATAGAAGCTAATATAGTACTGGTCACCTAATAGTTATAGTTCTTAATTTTGAATTGATTGATTGGTAATTTTAAAACTGTATTTTATTTTATATATATATATATATATATATATATATATATATATATATATATATATATATATATGTACATGTTGAAAATTCTCTTTTTTCTTAAGATACTTAATTTTAATTGTTTGTATTTCATATTTTCCTGTCTTTAATTTATGTAGATAATCAGGCTTTGTCAACTCAATAATGCAAATCACTTAAGGCTTCTTGAAATAACACTTTAATTTAAGTTTGGGGCACTTATTATGCATTTACTATTCATCAACTCAGAAATCATCAACTCATATCAATGAATAGTGAGTAAAAAGGTTCGTTGAATGTAATACAAAGTTCACAGAGAAGCTAAGGAGCTAATCATACTTAGTCATCTAAATTAAGCCAGCTGTTTTCTTTTCATTTAAGGATGGTACTCCTGATAGTGATTGTTCTTTGTGAGAAGAGTGTAACTGAAAAGATCGATAACATTCAAAAACATAAAATCAAATATGTGTGTATGATGTGTTATAGAATATTGATGTAAAATTATTTAAACTGTAAGTGATTTTTATCCACTTTACTATCACTTATGAATCTAAAGAAACAGATAACTTATTCCAAATACAAGGTGCAATACATGGCAAAAGTATCAGTTGACATAAAAAGACATGTTTCCTTGTGATGAGTGAATTTCATAAGATGAGCTTATTTACTCATGATGTAGTTTTAATCATGTATTTTGTGAACAGTTACTTGTATTTCAGAGGAAGATAGATTTCCCACTCTACTAATCTTCCAGGGCCTAAAACAGGACAGATTTTATGTTTTGATTGGTCATGCATAAAAATAGGAGTAACTTAAAAGATCAACTTCAAATCACTCAAAACAATTAACAAGCTTAACAAAGTGTCACGATATCAAATAAATCTACATAAGTCAGCATTTCTATAAATTAATATACGAATCATCTATATGTATACATAGGAAGAGATAGGAAAATTACATTGAAAATAGCTTCAAAATAATATAGAATAGTTTGGAGCCTATATTGTGGCTAATATAGGAATGATATTAACATAATAATAAAAGTTTTCATACACATCAAAGGACTAAAGAAATAGAATGATATTATTTGTTCATTGGTAAGAATTATAATAAAAATAATTCTTTCTAAATTAACTTAGATTTTCAATGCTTCACCAATAAAACTATTAAAATTATTTCATGAAATTAGAAATTATAAACAATTAAATTCATCTAGGAAAATAGGCCAATAATATCAAATGAATCAATTTTTTTAAAAATAAAGTTAACAAAGGCAGTCCAGCAGCATCAAAACTCAAAGTACACTATAAAATGATAATCACCAAAACTATTTGGTTCTGGATAAGAAATAGAGTGGATATTTAATAGAATAGATTAGGGATATAATTTGTTGATGTAAATGACCACAGTATTCTAGTATTTGATCAACCTAAAAAGTCATGCTTTTGGGCTATATGACAAAATTGCTGGTAAATCTTGAAAGAAGCCTAAAAAAAACTAGCACTGACCAACATTTCATTCTGTACAACAAAATATGGTCAAAAAGGGCATGTGATTTAAATATAAAGAATCATAAAATGACTATATAAATAACCAAACAGAAATCATATGATTATTTCAATAGATGAAGAAAAAGCATTTGAGAAAATTCAACATTCATTCATATTAAAAATACTAGACAGTATAAAGAGTAAATGGAGTTTTCCTTAAATGATCAGCAGTATCTATTTGAAAACATCAGGAAGCATTATATGTAATGGAGATAAACTAGAACCATTCCCAGAAAGATCAAGAATGAAACAAGATTGCCCACTATCACCATTACTAATCAATATTATATTAGAAATATAACCTTTAGCAAAAAAGAAGAAAAAGAAATTAATGGAATTGAAATAGGTAATGAGAAAATCAAATATTCACTACAGGCAGATGATATAAGATGATAACTTTAAAAAAATTCAAAAGTTTAATAAAGTTGCAGAATACAAAATAAATCCACATAAACCTTCAGCATTTTTGTATGTTACCATCAAAGTCCATCAGCAAGAGTTACAAAGTGATACTCCATTTTGAAAAACTGTAAATAATATAAAACCATTTGATACTAAAAAAATGAAGTAGTCAATCAGTGGAATAGGTTAGGTTCAAAAGATAAAATAGTCAATGACTATAGTAAGCTATTGTTTGATATACCCAGAACTCCAGCTTATGGGATAAGAACTCATTATTTGACAAAAATTCCTGGGAAAATTGCAAATTAGTTTGGCAAAAACTAGGTATTGACCCACATCTAATACCCTACACAAAAATCAAGATAGATTCATAATTTAGAAATAAAGAGTGACACTATAAACACATTAGAAGAACAAATGATAGTCTAACTTTCAGATCTGTCAAGAAGTAAGGAATTTATGGCCAAAGAAGAGCTAGAGTTCATTATGGAATACAAAATGGATTATTTTTATAATATTAAGTCAAAGAGATTTTATACAAACAAAACCAAAGCAGACAAGATTAGAAGGGAAGCAGTAAACAAGGGAAATTGTTTACATTGAAAAGTTCTGATAAATATCTAATTTCTAAAATATATAAAGAATTGACTTGGACCAGCTAGGTGATACATTGGATAGAACATCAGCCCCGAAGTCAGAAGGACTGAGTTCAAAGTAGTCTCAGATACTTAACACTTCCTACCTGTGTGACCCTGGGCAAGTCACTTAACCCCAATTGTCTCAGAGGGGAAAAAAAAAAAGAGTTGACTTAAATTTTAAGAGTATAAACTACTCTCCAATTGATAAATGGTTAAAGGATATGAATAGACAACTTTCAAATGAAGAAATTTAAACCATCTCTAGTCATATGAAAAAATATTCTAAATCACTCTTCAGGGAAATATAAATTAAAAACAACAACAACAACAACAACAACAAACTTTGAGATACCAATACACTCCTATCATATTGGCTAAGATGACCGGAAAAGATAATGATGAATTTTGGAGTGAATGTGGGAAAACTGAGACTTTAATATATTGTTTATGGACTTGTGAAGCTAGTTAATCATTCTGGAGAGCAGTATGGAACTATGCCCAAAGGGTCATATGCCCCATCATCCAGCAGTATCTCCACTGGGACTATGATCTCTTTGGAATCATAAAAAAGGGAAAAGATCCCAACTGTGCAAAAATGTTTGTAGCAGCCCTTTCTGTAATGGTAATGAACTAGAAACTGAGTGGTTGCCCATCAGTTAAAGAATGGCTGAATAAATTATGATATATTTATGTTATGGAATATAATTTTTCTATAAGAAATAATCAGCAGGATTATTTCAGAAATACTTGCCAAGAATTACATGGACTGGTGCTAAATGAAGTGAGTAGAACCAAACAAAAAAAAAATTCTACATAGCAACAGCAAGATCATATGATGATCAACTCTGATGAGCATGGCTCTTTTCAACAGCAAGGTGATTCAGGCCTGTTCCAATAGTCTTTCAATGATGAGAGCCACACTCAATTCCCACAATTTTATTTTCATTTTTTTTTTGTTGTTGTTGTTTGCTTGCATTTTGTTTTCTTTCTCGTTTTACCCCTTTTGATATGATTTTTCTTGTGTAACATGATAATTGCAGAAATATGTATAGAAGAATTCCACATGTTTAACACATATTGGATTACTTGCCATATAGGGGAGGGAATCGAGGAGGGAAGGAAGGGAGAAAAAATTTGAAGCAAAATTTTTTAAGGGTGAATGTTGAATTTTATCTGTCATATGTTTTGAAAATAAAAACCTTTAATTAAAAAATTCATGTAATAACTAAATTAGAGAAATTTGGAAAATATATACTTATTAGATCTATGAATGAAGGAAGATTATAGGAGGAAAAATGAATGATTTAATCAGATTTTTTTTTAAAATTTGTGCACAAAGAAAACCAATACATCCAAAATTGAAAGAAAATCAGGAAACTAAGAAGGGGGATGGATTTACAGTAATTTCTCTGAAAAGAGTTTCATTTCTCAAAAACAGGCAACTGAAACAAATTTAAATATAAAAAGCCATCCCTCAATTCATCAGTGATTATGATACAAAGATAGTTTTCGAAAATAAACAAAAATAAACAAAAAAATTGAAATATTGATAAAAATGTTCTGAAAATAAAATTCAAAGAAATGCAAATTAAAACAATTCTCTGGTATTGTTTAATACCTATGAGACTGGCTATGATGAAATAGAAAAAAAAAAGAAAAAAATGATGAAAAATGAAAAAAAATGCTGGAGGTGGGGTTGAAAAATAGGGACTTTAATGCACTGTTAGTAGAAGTATAAACTAGCTCAACCATGCTGGAAAATAATTTGTAATCATGTCCAAGGTGCTACCAACTCTATATACCCTTTGACCCCATAATACTGCTACTGAATCTCTATCCCAAAAAGACTAAATAAAAGGTAAAAAAGAACAATGTGTACAAAAAATTCAAAGCAGCTCATTCTGTGGTGTCAAGAATTGCATTTTAGGGTATGCTTATCAATTGAGAAATAACTGAGAAAGTTGTGATCTATAAATACTCCTGTTTACTTTAGCTACTTAGAGGCCCAGAGAATTAATGCTTTTACTTCAGAAATTACAACGACATCACTGACCAACATTGGTAGAAAAAGTCCTTCACCATGTGCTCCTCATACTGATTAAATCATAACTATAGTTTTTAATCTCTTTTTTATTTAGAAACCATTTTCCTTTCATAGAGATAAAATTTCATTAAAATGTATATGATCATCTTAGATTTAGTGATATAATTTAATTTCTTATTTATTTAATAAGATAATTTATTCTAGGCCAGAAAATGTCCAAATGCTTCAGAGTGTTTTGGAAAGCAAGTAAACTTGCAAAGCTTCCTCTCATATACATGCATGCATAAACTCATTTTATAATCTTTTTCTTTGTTCATTCATGACATTGTATTAGGTATCCAGGGTATAACTTTCATAGCTACAATAAATTAAAAGTTTTCTTAATTAATAAAATTTGGAATAGTGATAAAATTTTTCATATTGACTGCATTGTCCCTTGTTTCTTCCACTTCTTTTCACTTGTTTTGTTTATATGTTTATTTCTTCAGTACCTATGAGTATCCATTGTGTAGACTCTTAGGGACCCTGATAGTTAACCCTCTAAAATTACTAATTTGCATTCCTATTATTGTTCTGTAAGAAATGACCAGCAGGATGAATACAGAGAGGACTGGCGAGACTTACATGAACTGATGCTAAGTGAAATGAGCAGAACCAGGAGATCATTATACACTTAGATACCGATATTGTATGAGGACATATTTTGATGGAAGTGGATTTCTTTGACAAAGAGACCTGAGTTTCAATTGATAAATGACGGACAAAAGCAGCTACACCCAAAGAAAGAACACTGGGAAACGAATGTGAACTATCTGCATTTTTGTTTTTCTTCCTGGGTTATTTATACCTTCTGAATCCAATTCTCCCTATGCAACAAGAACTGTTCAGTTCTGCAAACATATATTGTATCTAGGATATACTGCAACATATCCAACATATAAAGGACTGCTTGCCATCTAGGGGAGGGGGTGGAGGGAGGGAGGGAAAAAAAAATCGGAACAGAAACGAGTGTCAATATAAAGTAATTATTAAATAAAAATTAAAAAAAAAAACTAATTTGCATTCCTCAAGGACATTTCCTAACAGGAATTTCCTCTTGAATTCCAATTTTATCTTAGACATTTAACCTCTTATGTGGCCTTGGACAAAGTGATTTAATATCTCAGGTTGTTTTTTGTTTGTTTATTGTCTATAAAATAGAGATTGTATTAATATCTAACTCATAAGCTTAGAACATGAAACAACATTTTAAACCCTTTGAAACTTTAAGCACTCTATAAATGCTAGTTACTTTAATTATTTTATCTAATGTATTTTCCTTCCATTTTATTATCAATCCAATTCATCCCAAGTTTATGTCCATAGCAATGCCCCATGCTCTAAATATTTCCTAACTTCTCTCCCATTAAAACTGATATGTAATAAGGAAATGGAACTGCAGATATGCCATCATTAAGTGAATAAGGATAGAAATTAAATCTCAATATTCACTGGTATTGGGAACTCTCAGGTGAGGAACTGCCCCAGCTGCCTTACTAATACAGACTGGCATATTCTCAGTAACTTATTGTCTTAGAAAAGTGTCCAAAACACTGAAAAATTAAATGATATTCTCAGGATCACAAAACAAGTATGAATCAGAAGTATGACTAGATAATGAAACAACAAGATCAAATTGTATTATTGTTGGTTTCCAATGTTATCACTCATCTAAAATTCATGTTTTAAAATAATAATTAATAATTCCATTAAAGTGAGCAATATGGACATTTCAAAGACTTAAAGAGGATAGGAAGTCAAATCATTAGGTATTGATGACTATTTGGTGCCCTGCAAATTATATCATCTAGCTAATTGTTTATTATGCAGTTTCCTCTGCCTCTACACCACACTAACTCCCTGACATATCATTACTGTCTCCATTCATTTAAGTATATTCTATATCTTCCTTATTTACACATAAGCCTGATCCAGTTTTGGCATGTATGCTATACGGGTCCCTATATTCCTGAAATAAGGAAAGCAAAACAACAATAGAGAATGAAAATGTGTGACATGCTGCAAACTCTCGTCTTAATTAAATCCTGTGAAAGCTAATTTTTCCAAAGTTCATAAAAAAGCAGATGCTCTGTTTTTTCCTAAGATAATTTGTTGCCACCTGAATGTATTCATAGGTGTGTACATACATATAGACACACACACACACACACACACACACACACATACACACACATATATACACATACATCAACTTTTGATTATGTTTTTGTAGATCGATAAACAAATCATGTGGAAATAAGTAAATACTTTATTCATAAAATTAGAAATAATATAAAACCACTAGATGAAAATAATAAAATAGAAGAAAAATAGAGATTAAAAATAAGATGTGATAATTTTCTCATCTTGCTTCTGAAATGCTTAGCTATTTAGTTCTATTTAACTTCACTTTTCATTGTTTAAAATTTCCTTTTGTTAACTGCATGTGAAGGAATAGCAATAAGAGTCATCAACATGCTGACATAGGCTTAGGAGAGTACACAGGTCATTTTATATTTATGTTTAGAATCAAGAAACTTTCTGGATCCCAGTTAATTTCAAATTTGTATTCAATATCAAAGCTATATTTGTAGGAAATCCTTAAAAAATTCTGAATGCTTTCATGGTAAACATCAGCTCAATTTTAATTTTTGTGTTTCATGTCATCAATAAGAAATCACAAAGCTTTCAAAATGTCTGGTGTCTCTCAAGAATATATATAAATAGAGGGGGTGGAATTTAGTAGCATAAAAAAGGAATTGAGGAGAATGTCTTTTCTGTTTCTTTTTCATGCAAATTAGACATCAGAATTTTTATTTATTATCTATTTTTTGACAACAGTAAGTAATATGGAAGCATAAACCAAAATTTCTAAGATACTTCACTTACTGAACTTATTTCTCAGCAATCTCAAATACAGTAAACAAAAGGAGACCTATCAATAAATCAGCTCTTCCACTGTTCAATAATGTTGGTATTGATTTCTGCTGTTCCCAATTTTGAGGAATAACATTTTAACATTTTCATTATCAAAATGAAGATGTTAAAAATAAAAAGAAAATGGGTTCTCATGAATTCAGAATCTTACAGTACAAGTAAATACTTGAAAAGTAATTTATTTAAAAAATTAAAAAGCATAAAAACATTTCAGATGTGAAGTTTTAGGGCATTTTCAAAAGACATTTACAGTTCTGAGTTTTTTTCCTGAAATTCATTTTTTATAAATTAATCTTAATAATTAATATAAAACACACTGATTTAATATATTAATCCCTAATAAATGGAAAAATGAAAATTATTTTGACAAAATAAAATAGTATGTAAAGGTGAAGTTTGAATATTTTTTTGTAACATAAATACACAATAAACTTAATTCAGCGTCTACTGAGGTTTTTTCCTTAACTAATGTTCACTGTCTTTTGCAAAGAACATTAAAAAATTTCTCTGTAATGTTCCATTTTTTTCTATTGAACAAAATATTTAACTGTTCCTATGGGGAAAAAAAGAACTTGAGAAGAAAATAGTTGATAAAATATAGCTTATATACAATGACAATCTAGAGAGCAAAGTTGCTCAGAGTCTACAGTGATTTATTTCAGAATACTAATGAAGATATTTATTATTAATCAGTATCATAAACACAAAGTTTTGTATGCAGATGAGAGGCTTTCTGGAGTTGCTAAATACAGCAGTTAGACATGATATGCATCATGACAGCGGTTTCATTAGGCTGCACATAGAGAAGGTCTTCAAATTGAAAAGGTGTATTCTACCCAAAGGGGAAAAATAATACTGTATCTGAAGTTGAGAGCCTTGCTCTTTACTTCTAGTTGCATGAATAATCATACAGTTTTAGATAAGTTACTCAGGCTTCATTGTTTCCTCATAGATCAAATAAGTATTTAGAACAAGTAAAAGTATTGGCTTTAGACTACTTGAACTATTTATTTTGAAAATATAAAACTATCTGAATAAATAGCTATAGCCAATTAACCTTAAATCCAGCATATTCTCTATTCTGAAATTCTATGATTTTTTTGTGGAAGTAAAAGATGTTTATTAAGTGTCATTTTCTTGCTGGCAAATAGAAGGATATCAAAAAGAGTGCTTATTACTATGTAAAATACACATTTATCAAAAATTGTATTTGAAATATGAGATTGAGCATCAAAATTTTAAATTCAGGATTGGACAATTTCCACATATTAGAGTTTATATCATAGAATAATAATAATAGCTAACATTTATAAAAATGAACAAATTACAAAGATATTTCCCAACAATATCCTTTTGAAGTAGATAGTGAAAGAATTATTATTCCCATTTTTCAGATGAAATAACTTTGAAACCACATAAAAACAATGTCCTGACTAAAACTTAACAGTTTATTGTTATTTAAAGACTTCAGAAAAGTATCCAAACTTCAGAAAAAAAAAAAAAAGATTACTATCAAAATAAAAACTACATTCTCTCCTTCATATAATGAAGGATGCAAATGCATCAGAGAAAAGAAGCTCAGATTTATCTAAACATAAGGGGACTTTACATCTAGAAATAGTATATTTGAACATTTTAAATGAGCAAAATATAAATAAGAATTCAAGTTACTATAAAACCAGGCATATAATTCTTAAGCAAATAGGAATCTTAGAAATTATTGTCTAATTTCTATGAAGACATTTCTCTTCATTTAAAGTATTGCATCTGGCAGCAAACATTTATTAAATACTTACAATGTGCCAGAGACACAGAAAAAATTCAACTATATATCATAGAATTGTCTTTAAAAGAAAGATATTTAGAAGTTATCAGATACTGGGAAGGGTAAAAGTCACACTAAAGACAATATAAGAATGCCCCAGTAAATTGGCCTGAAACTGGTTGTTCTGAATTATCACATTTCAGTAGGTTCATCTAAAGCCATTAGTGGTCTACAAGAATAGAGACAAATCAAAGAAAACCCCCTAATTCATTCCACTGATAGTGGGCAAGATGGTGTACCCCACAGAACACTTGCTATCACAGTAGGAGTTAAAGCCAATCTAATGGCTGAAAGTACTCACTGGGGATGTTATAGAGATTGTAAGAATAGCATAATTTCCAGAAATTGACTTACTGAGGAATAGTATGGCTACAGAAACTCATTGAACTAGCTTCCAATTTGGTGTTATAAAAGGAGAAAACAGAGTTAGGCCAATGCAGAGACAGACATAGTTTTATTCCTAATAGCTGTTTCGAATAAACCACAGAGGGAAAAGAGGCCAAAAATATTCCCGCATGATCAAAGAATATACCAGAGAGTATAAATCTTGTCATATGCAAAACCTAAAAATCCAAAAATTGAATTTTGGAAGCATGAATAAAGGGGAAAAACCAAGCAAAAAATCCCCTCAAATGTAGTAAAGAAATACAATGTTAAGCAGAAGGCTAAAAGCAACATAGTACCCCAATAGTAATCCAAATCACTACCCCATTAACATCAAGATTATAGAAAAAAATAAAGCTAAGCAAGATTAAAATAAGTCTTTGTGTAGTTTTTTCTTATCTTGAGAGGAAATACAAATATTTCACAAATGTACAAGCTATATGCCACTGGCAAGTCAATTAACCTATCTGTTACTCCCTTTTTTATCTGTAAAACATGTTGAAATCTATAAGAACTAAATTCCATTCTAGCACAAAATGTAATTGTATGACTATATTAGGAAAGGAGAAATGAAAAAAAGAGAGACACATTATATATAGATATAGATAGGTAGATTGACAGATTTAGATAGATACACAGATTACATAGATAGATAGATAATAGAAAGATAGATCTATATAAAGTTAAGAAATACAAAATTGATTTTCATACCTGTGAATGTATATTGGATAAACTCACAAAAATATTACAAATCAGAATCAAACATACACACATACATACACATACATAAATATACATGTAACACTTAAATTTTATTGATGCTTTCTGTTTCTAATTATCTCACGTAAGCTCCATCTCTCCTCAGAGGAAACATATATGATAACTATTATTTTAAAACAAAAATGGGAAAATTTAGAGAAACTGAGTGATCATTGAAAAAATTTGAAAATACACAATGTGTGGCAACTGTGGACTTAACACTTTCATGAAGGGGTAAGTTGAATATATCTTATCATATTTCTTTAATTGTCATTTTTGCCCTGTATAATCTTGATACAATTACTTTTAATCATTTTTGTTGTATCTTACCTTAAAATTATCACATTTACCATGTATGTTGTTTTCTTGGTTCTGTTTATTTCACTTTGTATCAGTTCATGTAGATCTTCCAATGTTTCTCAGTATTCTTCAGTTTTCCATCATTCCAATGATGAAACACATCATTTCTTATATCACAGTAGTTTCCATTATATAATTATGCCATGATTTGTTTAGTCATTCCTTATCTGATAGGCATCTACTTGGTTTCTAATTCTAAGTTATCAGAAAAAAAATGTCATATGTTTTGAAATAATATAAGGACTTTTTTTTTTCTTATTGGTGATATTCTTGGTATATAACTAAGCAATGGTCTTTTTTTCAGAGATGTAAAGTACATTTATGCTTCAAGTAACAAAAAGTTATCAATTATACCTTTTGTAATACCTCTATTTCTTGTTAGGTTATGAATGTATTTCTTCCTTATAGTAGTAGTATAGTAGTATACTACTTATAATAGTAGTATATTACTATACTATAGTAGTAAGTATAGTACTTATATATAGTAGTATAGTATTCTACTATACAAGAATTTCTCTTCTCTTTTTTCAGAGTATTATCTTTAATATCAAGGTCATATATGCATTTAGAATTTATTTTGGAATGAGTTGTGAGGCATTGATCTAAGACTAATTTCTGATAAAGTGCTTTCCAGTTCACAAAGAAGTGTTTATTGGTCATAATTTTCTGTCTTTATGTAACTTATTCTTTTTACTTGGTTGAATACTAGATAATTGAGTTCTTTAATCTCCTTTATCTAATCTATTCTATTGAATGTTCTCTCTCTTCTTTAACAATTATTAGATGCTTTTGATGAATGTAGCTTTATAATATGATCTAATACCTGGAAACATTATTCTCCTTTATTTTATTTTATTTTTTCACTTCATATTCTGATTTTTTAAAATAAATTGTGTAATTATTTTATCAAGCTCTGTAAAATATCTTCTTAATAATTTGTTTGGCATAGCATTAAAACTACAAATTAATGTGATTAAATTGTCATTTTTATTATATTGGCTTAGCTTAGTTATGTGTCCCAAAGATTCTTTGGACTATGTGGGTATTATTTTTTAACTATTTTTTTTTTGTTTTTGTAAATAAATCTATATGTCTTTTTTTTTTTTTTTTGATTTGCCAAGTTGAACCTCAGGTATTTATGCAATTTGTAGTTAATTGGAATGGAATTTTTGCTTCTATTATTAGTCCTTATGTTTACTATTAATAATCATTTAGAAATGCTATTTATTTTTGAGGATTTATTATGTAATAGCTAAATCTGTTAATATCTCAATATCTTTGCTGATTCCCCACAGTTTTCCAAGTAAACAATCATGTCATCCACAAAGAGGGATACTTTCAACTTCTGCTTGGTTATCATTTTTTTTTAAATTTCTTCCTCTGTGAAAAAAACAAAATATTTAGATGTTTGACCTTGGAGGTGGTATTTTCAATATCTCCATTCTTACCATTAACACAGCATCTTTGAGATGAAGTCCACAGCTGGTTGCACCTACTTGCATGGGGATGATTGATAATAACATGGTGAATCATTTCACTGCTGAGTTCAAGAAAATATACAAGAAGGACATCAGTGAGAACAAGAGGACTATTTGCAATCTGTGCATCACTTGTGAACTTGCAAAGTATATTTTCCAGTACCATGAAATTGACTCCCTCTATGAAGCTATTGACTTCTATACCTCAATCACCTGAACCTGTTTCAAAGAGCTAAAAGCTGATCTCTTCTGTGGTATATTGGACCTGTAGGAAAAGTCTTAACAGATGCCAAGCTAAATAAATGTCAGATTTATAATGTTGTCCTGGTTTCAGATTCGAAACATTGTGTGGTTCCATTCACATGCCCCAAATCAAGGAGTTAGGGTAAAACTTCTTCAATGTCAAGAACCTCAAGAAAAGTATGAGTGCTGATGAGGCTGCTGCCTATGGTATGACATAGTTTCCTAAGATGGAATTTTGTCTGGAAATAAATCTGGAATGTGAAAAACTTATTGTCATTGAATGCCATTCCTCTTTACCTTGGAACTGAAACTTCTAGTAGAGTTATTATAGTTCTTATCAAATAAAATACCACCATGCCCAGCAAATAGATACAGACTTTACCACCCATCCAGACAATCAATCTGGTATATTTATTCAGATTTATGAAGACGGGAAAGCAATGATAAAGGATAACAATCTGATTCATAATTTTCAGCTCACAGAAATTCCCCAAAATTCATGGGTGTGTGTGTGTGGTTTTTTTTTTTTGTTGTTGTTGTTGTTGTTGTTGTTGTTGTTGTTTATTTGTTTTCTTTTTTCTTTTCTTTTTTTTTTTTGGAGAATGAAGTAGCATATGACATTAATACAAATGGTATTTTCAATGTTTCTGCTGTGGATAAAGACACAGGCAAGGAAAACAATATCACTATCATCAATAAAAAGGTCATCTTAACAAAGTACACAGAGTGTATGATCTTGAAAGCTGCAAAATACAGAGAACCAAAGGGAAAAGATGTCTTCCAGTACTTTTCTCAAATCTTATGTTTTCAGTATTAAGGCTGTAATAGAGGATGAAAAACTGCAATGTAAAATTGATCATGAAAACAAACATATCTTTGATAAATGTAATGAAATGATCAACAAGCTGAGTATGAACCAGACTGTTGAGAAGGAAGAATTAAAACATTAGTATAAAGATTTGGAGAAGGTCTGCAACTCCCTCTTTATTAAATTGTACCAGAGTGCAGGAGGCATGGCAGAAAACATGTCTGGTGGGTACTGAAAGTGTTGAAGCAGTCCACTATGGAGGTACTGTTTTTGGATCAATCATTGAAGAGGTTGACTAAACACACTAGAAGAAAAAGGGTTCCACACACCTTTAAAAATATTGAAGGACTGAAATTAATAACCATGGCAAAGCAGCTTAAAAATAACATTTAAGCTACTATGTAAATCTGGGAATTCTGAATACTTGTATATGCACAGAGGGAGAGGAATGAAAAACATTGTACTTTATCTGTATTGTTAAACAAGTGGGAACAAAATTCTTGTCCTGGAGAATAAAATCTATTTTAAATACTCACCATAAAAAATAAAATAAATAAATAAATAAATAAAGACCTACAAGAACTAAGTGGCAATGCTCAATAGAGGACTGATTCTAGAGTCAGGAGGTCTTGGGTTCAAATGTGGCCTCAGATATTTACTAGCTGTGTGATTTTGGGCAACACACTTTGATTTCTATTCTGTTAAAAAGAAGAGAGAAAATGTAAGAAAGAAAAGGAAAGAAATTGTTATTATTAGTCACATTTCAAGAGCTATATAAAATAAAAATGGGAGAGTACACTTGGTTGACTCCTAAATTTAATGGAAAAAATTCTGGTGCACTCCTGCTACACATCATGCTTGCTTTTGGTTTAGGACAGATACATTTTATTTTTTTAAAAAAGGCTGAAGTGGGGCAGTTAGATAGTGTAGTGTATAGAGCACCAGCTTCTGGCCTATGAAACTTAAAACACACTAGCCTTGTGACTCTAGGTAAGTCATTTAACCCCAACTCACAAAAACAAAAAAACAAACAAACAAAAACAGCCTCACAAAAGCAAACAAACAAAATAAGCAAAGGCTTTTAATGCCTTTAGATGGTCTTAGAATAAATGAGTGTAGTCTCTTTCTGGCATTATAATAGTGAGATTTTGAAGATATTTCTCTATTTTGTGTTCTCAGGTTATTATCACTCAATCTATTCTGATAATCTTGTGTATTTCTTCTGGTTTTGTTTTGATTTTAAATTGTATTGTTAATTTCTTATTCTCTTCATTTTAATCAGATTAGTTGTACTTAATCAATTTTATTAGGTTTTTCAAAGACAGTTTTGAGTTTTATCATTTCTACTTTTGTTTCCATTTTCCTATTTACCCTCTAATTTAATATTTCTTCTTTTTGGATAAAGTTGCTTTCTGTTTTTTTAGAATTTTAAAAATTATATTAAGTTCATTCTTTTTTTTCCTATTTTGTTAATGTATAATTGTCAGAATATAATTTCCTCCAAAAACTATTTTAACTGCATCCCAGAAATTTTAGCATTTTCCATCATTATTATTTTTTTTGCATATTTATTAGGTGTTTATATGATTTATTCTTTTACCCAATTATTTAATATTTCATTGATAAGTTTCCATTTGTGTTTGTGGTTTTTAGTTCTTCTTGAATTATTTCCTATTCTTATTGCCCTGTGGTCTGCAAAAGATATCTTGATTATTTCTTTTACATTTGTTTCCAATATTTCTTTATCTTTATATATGGTCAATATGCATAAAAGTTCCATGTGTGCTGAAAAATATAGATTCTTTTGCTGTTCTATTTACAAGGTATAATAAGTTTTTAACTCTGGTTACTCCAGAAATTTGTTCAGTTCAATATTTTCCCTTTGTTTATCTTTTGGTTTAACTCATCCAAAACTGATAAAAAGATAATGAAGTTTCCTTTCATTAGTATGTGACTATCTGTGTGTTCTTGAACTTTAGATAGTAGCTCCTTTATGACTTTGGATGATACATAATTTGAAGCATATAAATATAGTACTGATACAACAATTTATATAGAGAATGAGGTATATGTAGATATGTGCATTATGGGTATCTGTATCTATCCATATAAAACTGTTATTTTACATGTAGATTTCTATAATGTCTGGACTAGCTCTCTGGAGGGTCTTAGGATCAATCAGAATCAGGATCAGTAAAAGTCCTTGGTCTTTAGGAGGAGAAATGAATGAGGCAAGCAAGCTGCCACTCGGGCTCATTAAAGATGAATCCTGGACTCAGGAGTCTGGAGACTCAAGTCTTCTCTCCTCAGCATATTGCAACTGAGAGAGTCTGACCCTCTCCCTCAGTCCTATAATCCTTGCCTCTGATTACCTCATCACAACACATTCAACAAGAGCCAATCCTGACTAGAGCTATCACATACCCATATATTTATAGAACTATTATCACATTTTAAGTAGGTAATTAGCCTTAGGTGCTCTGTTGTCTTAGATTCAAATAGACCTTTTCTGAGTTCCAGCCCTCTACATATTTTCATCTATAATTTTTTTAGGTTATGACTTTCCCCTTGTGTTCTATAAGCACAGTATTATGTTAACTTAATTACTTCACTTTAATAATTTTTTTTTAATGTGGTCCGTTTTCTGCTGATTCACTTCCCCCTCCATTTTGATCCCACCTTCTCATTGTTACATCCTTTAAAAAGAGTGAATAATAATACAAATAAATAAATAATAAAATAAATTTGGTTTGCTAGTTCTGCTCTCCTATTTTTATCTGGTTATATATTTATCCCTGATTAAATGAATTAGCATAGGTAATGAGGAAACCAAAATATCATTCTTTGCAAATGATATGATGGTATACCTAGGGAACCCTAGAGAATCAACTAAAAAACTATTAGAAGCAATCCACAACTTTAGCAATGTTGCAGGAATCAAACTCAATTCACATAAATCATCAGCATTCTTATACATCACAAACAAAATTCAAGAGTAAGAAATACATAGAGAAATTCCATTTAAAATAATTGCTGATAATATAAAATATTTGGGAATTTATCTGCCAAGGGAAATTTAGCAATTATATAAGCAAAACTACAAAACATTTTGCATACAAATAAAGTCAGATCTAAGCAATTGGAAAAATATGGAGCACTCTTGGATAGGTTGTGTTAGAGTTCAAATGTTGGAGTTTGTTCTTCTCAGGGCACAGCCGGTTTAGAGGCTTAGAGCCCTTCGGATGTCTCCAAATCCAAAGGTTCTGTCCTTCAGCCTCTGCCTCTGTTTTCTTCTGCCTCCAACAGAGATGGAAGATCTCTCTTATCTCCTTCTGGGGAGCCCAGCCACACTTGCCGCGGAGAGAGGGCTTCTGGCGTAGCTCCACTGAAGTCCGTCAAAAGTGTTCTCTGCGGCAGAGTCGTTTCTCTCGAGTCTAGCGCGATCAGCCAGCCAAGAGGAAAAAAGTGTGTATTCTGCCATAGATCCTTCATCGCTGGCTTATCTGCCTCTTCTGAGAGAATGGGATTATGGGTTTTCTCCCATAGTGCTCTCTGGCCCAATGACTTTAAGGGAGGTGTGAACTCTCTTGAAGTTAGAAAGTGTACTTTGTGAAGCTAGCATACTTGTGGAGTCCAATGAGTAAAGGTGGGAACACAAGCCTTGTCTTGATTAGTTCTACTTAGTACCTTGTTTCAGGTTCTGGCCAAAACAACTTCTTGTAAGATTAGATCAACTCTAATTACTTAGCAGTTAGTAAGGATTCCAACAAGGTTGAGCAAATATAATAAAGATGACAATACTACCTAAACTAAGCTATTTATTAAGTGCTATATCAATCAAACTCCCAAGAAACTATTTTGCTGAGCTAGAAAATATAACCACAAAATTTATCTGGAAGAACAAAAAATCAATAATTTCAAAGAAATTAATGAAGAGAAAAGCAAATGTAGGTGGCTTAGCTATATCACATCTAAAATTATTTTACAAGCCACTGTTTTCAAAGCCATTTGGCAAAGAAGTTGATCAGTGGAATAAATTAGGTTCACAGAACAAAATATTCAATAATTATAGCAATCTAGTATTTGACAAATGCAAAGATCCCAGCTTTGGGGATAAAAATTCACTTTTTGACAAAAATTTCTGGGAAAACTGGAAACTAGTTTGGCACATAGTAGGCAAAGACCCACACCTAATACCATATACCAAGATAAAGTTGAAATGGGTTCATGTTCTACACATAAAGAATGATGTTATAAACAAATTAGAAGAACACAAGACAGTTTTGTGTTCTCAGATTTGTGGAAGAGGAAGGAATTTGTGACCAAAGAAGTACTAGAGATCATTGATCACAAAATAGATAATTTTGATTATATTAAATTTTTAAAAAGTTTTTATACAAACAAAACTATGTAGACAGGATTAGAAGGGAAGCTATACACTGGGAAAACATTTGTACATCCAAAGGATCTGATAAAGACCTCATTTCTAAAATATATAGAGAATTGACTCAACTTTATAAGTATTCAAAACATTCTCTAATAAATGATCAAAGGATATGAACAATTTTCAGACGAAGAAATTGAAACTATTTTGTAACCACATGAAAAGATGCTCCAAATCACAATTGATCAGAGAAATGCAAATTAAGACAACTCTGAGATACCACTACACACCTGTCAGATTGGCTAAGATGACAGGAAATGATAATGGTCAATGTTGGAGGGGATGTAGGAAAATTGGGACACTGATACATTGGTGGTGAAACGGTCAACAGATCCAACCATTCTGCCATTTGGAACTATGCTCAGAAAGTTATCAAACTGCACACCCATTGATCCAGCAGTGTTTCCACTTGGCTATATCGCAAAGAGATCTTAAAGGAGAGAAAGGGACCCACGTGTGTAAAAATGTTTGTGGCAGCCCTCTTTGTAGTGTCAAGAAACTGGAAACTGATTGGATGCCCATCAATTGGAGAATGGCTAAATAAGTTATGATATACGATTGTTATGAAATATTATTTTTCTGTAAGAAATGACCAGCAGAGTGATATCAGAGAGGCTTGGAGAAATGTACATGAACTGTTGCTAAGTGAAATAAGCAGAAACAGACCATTATAATGGCAACAACAACAAGACTATATGATGATCAATTCTGATAAACATGGCTCTCTTCAACAATGAGATGATTCAAAACAATTCCACTTGGACAGTGATGGAGAGACCATCTACACTCAGAGAGAGAACCATGGGAACAGAGTGTGGATGACAACATAGCATTCTCATTCTTTCAACAGAGTTATTTGCTTGCATTTTGTTTTCCTTCTCAGTTTTTCTTTTTCTTCTACTCAATCTGATTTTTCTTGTGCAATAAGATAACTGCATAAATATGTGTACATATATTGGATTTAACATGTATTTTAACACATTTAACATGTATTGGATTACCTGCCAGCTAGGGAAAGGGGGTGGGGGTAAGGAGGGGAAAATTTGGACAAAAGTTTTTGCAGGGGTCAATACTGAAAAAATTACCCATGCATATGTTTTGTAAATAAAAAGATTTAATATACATACATATACACACATGTGTATGTATATATATATGTGTGTCTGTGTGTATATATGTGTGTGTATATATATATATATATAGTGTGTGTGTGTATATATATATATATATATATATATATATAGTGTGTGTATATATAAATATATATACACTCATTTCACTCATCCTTTTCAGTTTTTCTTATTCATTGGCATTTATTAATTTAATTTTTGTCACTCTTTAAAAAATAATTGATCTCATTCTCTTCATTATACCTTTTTTCATTCTGGTTACTCCAGACCCTCATTCTGTGATCAATGACCCCTACAATCAGTGATCTCTCTTTTTTATTATTATTATTTTTTATGTTTTAAAGGCTTCTAAAGAATCTATTCTAGACTTTGACCTCTTCAATCTTGCCATTACCTTATAGGTCCTACTCTGTGGATTTTTTTTTCATCTTATCTCAGCACTGAGATTTTTTTCCTTTTAATTATAACTCTTAATTGGACCTTGTAGAATCTTTAACTTCTCTAATGCTCTTTTCCTCTCCTCTCCTTTCATGTATCCTTCCATGTAGTAATTGGGCCCCACAAAAGAACAATTAATTTCAGACCCATTGTTGTCATCTTTGGTTCATAATATCCCATGTGCCTCTTCACTATTATCTCTACAAAATTTCCTCATTCACCTCTGTTTTCTTGTGTATTTTTAGAAAGAAGTTTCTTACTGATCTTTCCATCATCCCTCAGTTGCTTTTGCTGTTTTCATTTCTTAATTCTTTCTTTATTTCTGTTTTTTGGATATTTTTTTCTTTAATTTGTTTTGAGTTACTTCTTCAGGTTTAGTTTTTTTTTTTTTTAATGTCTCTAACTTTTTCTCATATAATATCTTTTTTTTTTTTTTTTTTTGCCCATATATGGCTTAACTCAGATCTGCAGAATAAATCCACTTGGAGAAAATCCTGAGTTTGAGATCTATGGAACACACAATCCCTTTCACTTTTTCCTTTTTTTTTTTTTTCTAGTGGGTCTTTTGTTATTCAAATGTTTTTACTTTTCTATTCACGGTAATTTTCCTAATGGTTTACAGAACTTGCTGTCTCTAAATTAAAATTTGCAGTTTAACTAATATATATCTTGGGCTTTGTAGTCTTGTGTTTTGTTTTTCTGAAGGTAACCTTTTTTTTTTATCTTAAGGATTTTATTTTATTTTATTTTATTTATTTTTATTTTTTTAAATAACTTTTTATTGATAGAACGATGCCAGGGTAATTTTTTACAGCATTATCCTTTGCATTCATTTCTGTTCCGATTTTTCCCCTCCCTCCCTCCACCCCTTCCCCCCAGATGGCAAGAGTCCTTTACATGTTCAATGGGTTGCAGTATATCCTAGATACAATATATGTGTGCAGAACCAAACAGTTTTCTTGTTGCACAGGGAGAATTGAATTCAGAAGGTATAAATAACCCGGGAGGAAAAACATAAATGCAAGCAGTTTATATTCATTTCCAGTGTTCTTTCTCTGGGTGTAGCTGCTTCTGTCCATCTTTGATCAATTAAGGCTCTCTTTATCAAAGAGGTCCATTCCATCAGAATATATCCTCAAACAGTATCATTGTTGAGGTATATAATGATCTCCTGGTTCTGCTCATTTCACTTAGCATCAGTTCATGTAAGTCTCGCCAATCCTCTCTGTATTCATCCTGCTGGCCGTTCCTTACAGAACAATAATATTCCATAACGTTCATATACCACAATTTACTCAACCATTCTCCAATTGATGGACATCCTTTCATTTTCCAGCTTCTAGCCACTACAAACAGGTCTGCCACAAACATTTTGGCACATACAGGTCCCTTTCCTTTCTTTAGTATCTCTTTGGGGTATAAGCCCAGTAGAAACACTGCTGGATCAAAGGGTATGCACAGCTTGATAACTTTTTGAGCATAGTTCCAAAGTGCTCTCCAGAATGGCTGGATGTGTTCACAATTCCACCAACAATGTATCAGTATCCCTGTTTTCCCACATCCCCTCCAACATTCCCCATTATCTTTCCCTGTCATTCTAGCCAATCTGGCAGGTGTGTAGTGGTATCTCAGAGTTGTCTTAATTTGCATTTCTCTGATTAATAATGATTTGGAGCATATTTTCATATGTCTATAAATAGTTTCAATTTCTTCATCTGAGAATTGTCTGTTCATATCCTTTGACCATTTATCAATTGGAGAATGGTTTGATTTCTTATAGATTAGGGTCAGTTCTCTATATATTTTGGAAATGAGGCCTTTATCAGAACTTTTGATTGTAAAAATGTTTTCCCAGTTTATTGTTTCCCTTCTACTCTTGTTTGCATTTGTTTTGTTTGTACAAAAACTTTTCAATTTGATATAATCAAAATTTTCTATGTTGTGGTCAATAGTGATCTCTAGTTCTTCTTTGGTCATAAATTCCTCCCTCTTCCACAGGTCTGACAGGTAAACTATACTATGCTCTTCCAATTTATTTATAATCTCATTCTTTATGCCTAGGTCATGAACCCATTTTGACCTTATCTTGGTGTACGGTGTTAAGTGTGGGTCTATGCCTAGTTTCTGCCATACTGATTTCCAATTTTCCCAGCAATTTTTGTCAAATAATGCATTCTTATCCCAGAAACTGGTGTCTTTGGGTTTGTCAAACACTATATTATTAAAGTTATTGGCTGTTTTGTCCTTTGAACCTAACTTATTCCATTGATCAACTAGTCTATTTCTTAGCCAATACCAGATGGTTTTAGTAACTGCTGCTTTATAATATAATTTTAGATCTGGTACAGCTAGGCCACCTTCATTTGATTTTTTTTTCATTAATTCCCTTGAAATTCTTGACCTTTTGTTTTTCCATATGAACTTTGTTGTTATTTTTTCTAATTCATCAAAGTAGTTTTTTGGGAGTCTGATTGGTATAGCGCTAAATAAGTAGATTAATTTAGGTAGTATTGTCATTTTTATTATATTTGCTCGCCCAATCCAAGAGCATTTAATATTTTTCCAGTTGGTTAGATCAGACTTAATTTGTGTGGAAAGTGTTTTGTAGTTTTGCTCATAAAGTTTCTGATTTTCCCTTGGCAGATAGATTCCTAAATATTTTATACAATCAGTAGTTACTTTAAATGGAATTTCTTTTTGTATCTCTAACTGTTGGGTTTTGTTAGTGATATATAAGAATGCTGATGACGTATGTGGGTTTATTTTATATCCTGCAACTTTGCTGAAGGTGTAGATTGTTTCTAATAACTTTTTTTTAGAATCTCTGGGGTTTTCTAAGTATACCATCATATCATCAGCAAAGAGTGATAATTTGGTTTCCTCATTGCCTATTCTTATTCCTTTAATCTCTTTCTCAACTCTTATTGCCAAAGCTAGCATTTCTAATACAATATTAAATAGTAACGGTGATAGTGGGCAACCTTGTTTTACTCCTGATCTTATTGGGAATGGTTGCAGTTTGTCCCTGTTACATATAATGCTTACTGCTTGTTTTAAATAGATGCTACTGATTATTTTAAGGAAAAGTCCATTTATTCCTATACTCTCAAGAGTTTTTAATAGGAATGGATGTTGGATTTTATCAAATGCTTTTTCTACATCTATTGAGATGATCATATGGTTTTTGTTAATTGATTATTAATATGGCCAAATATATTGATAGTTTTCCTAATATTGAACCAGCCCTGCATTCCTGGTATAAATCCTACTTGATCATGATGTATTATCCTGGGGATGATTTTCTGTAGTCTTTTTGCTAATATCTTATTTAAGATTTTAGCATCAATATTCATTAGGGAGATTGTTCTATAATTTTCTTTCTCTGTTTTCAACCTACCTGGTTTAGGTATCAGTACCATGTTTGTGTCATAAAAGGAGTTTGGTAGGACTCCTTCATTCCCTATATTTTCAAATAGTTTATAAAGCATTGGGGCTAATTGTTCTTTGAATGTTTGGTAGAATTCACATGTAAATCCATCTGGTCCCGGGGATTTTTTTTTTAGGGAGTTGATTAATAGCTTGTTCTATTTCTTTTTCTGAAATGGGATTATTTAAGCAATTTACTTCATCCTCTGATAATCTGGGAATCCTATATTTTTGGAAGTAGTCATCCATTTCACTTAAGTTATCAAATTTATTGGCATAAAGTTGGGCAAAGTAACCCCTTATTATTTCTTTAACTTCCTCTTCATCAGTGGTAAGTTCTCCTTTTTCATTTTTAAGACTGCCAATTTGATTTCCCTCTCTCCTTTTTCTAATCAGATTTACCAAAGGTTTATCAATTTTATTGGTTTTTTCATAAAACCAACTCTTAGTTTTATTTATTAGTTCAATAGTTTTTTTTTTACTTTCTATATTATTAATTTCTCCTTTTAATTTTAGAATTTCAAGTTTAGTAATTGATTGGGGGTTTTTAATTTGGTCTTTTTCTAACTTTTTAAGTTCCAGGCCCAATTCATTGATCTTCTCTTTTTCTATTTTATTTAAGTAAGCCTCTAAGGATATAAAATTTCCCCTTATTACTGCTTTGGCTGCATCCCATAAATTTTGATATGATGTCTCATTGTTGTCATTATCTTGAGTGAAATTATTAATTGTGTCTATAATTTGCTGTTTCACCCAATCATTCTTTAAGATGAGATTATTTAGTTCCCATTAATTTTTGGTCTATTTACACCTAACTTTTTGTTAAATGTAGTTTTTATTGCGTTGTGATCTGAAAAAAAAGCATTTACTATTTCTGCCTTCCTGCATTTAATTTTGAGGTCTTTATGTCCTAATATATGGTCAATTTTTGTGTAGGAACCATGAACTGCTGAGAAGAAAGTATACTCCTTTCTGTCACCATTCAGTTTTCTCCAGAGATCTATCATACTTAATTTTTCTAATATTCTATTTACCTCTTTAATTTCTTTCTTATTTGTTTGGAGATTTGATTTATCTAAATCTGAGAATGCAAGATTGAGATCTCCCACTATTATAGTTTTGCTGTCTATTTCTTCTCGCAACTCTCTTAGCTTCTCTTTAAGGAAGTTAGATGCAATACCACTTGGTGCATATATGTTTAATACTGATATTGCTTCATTGTCTATAGTACCCTTAAGCAAGATATAGTTTCCTTCCTTATCTCTTTTAATTAGATCAATCTTTGCTTTTGCTTGATCTGAGATAAGGATGGCTACCCCTGCTTTTTTGACTTCACCTGAAGCACAATAGATTCTGCTCCAGCCTTTTACCTTTAGTCTATATGTATCTCCCTGTTTTAAATGTGTTTCCTGTAAACAACAGATTGTAGGGTTCTGACTTTTGATCCAGTCTGCTATCTGCCTCCTCTTTATGGGAGAGTTCATCCCATTCACATTTGCGGTTAAAATAACCAATTCTGCATTTCCTGCCATCCTAATATCCCCAGATTATACTTTTATTTTTCTTGCCCTCCTTCCCTTCTTCCCTATTGATCCCACTAACGTCGCACAGCTCTCCCTCTTTAGTATCCCTCCCTTCTCCCTTGGAATCCCTTCCCCTTTCTTGTACCCTTCCCTTATTACTCTTTTTCCTTCTCCCTTTTCCTCTACCACTTTTTAATGAAGTGAGAGAAGAATCTGTGTAAAACAAATATGTCAATTGTTTCCTCTTTGAGCCAACTCTGATGAGAGTAGGATTCACCCAATGTTCCTCCCCCTCTCTAAGTTCCCTCATATATGATAGGTTTCCTCTGCCTCATTGTCGCATGTAGTTTCCCTCTTTTTATCTCCCTTCTTCCCTTTTTCTGGCGCTATCCCCTTTTCATTTCTACTTCCCTTTTTTATGTTATATCGGTAAAATCAAATTATATGATTTTTATGTATATTCACAACAGAAATACAGTTCTCAAGAGTTCCTTTTACCTTTTTCTACTTCTCTTGATTCCTGTTGTTGAAGATCAAATTTCTTGTTTAAGTCTGGTTTTTTCCTTAGAAACAGATGGAATTCCTCTATTTCATTAAATATCCATCTTCTTCCATGGAAAAAAATACTCAGCTTAGCTGGATAGTTTATTCTTGGCTGCATTCCAAGTTCTTTTGCCTTTCGGAATATCTGATTCCAGGCCCTTTGATCCTTTAATGTTGAGGCAGCCAGATCTTGCGTTACCCTTATTGTGGCATCTCGGTATTTGAACTGTTTTTTCCTGGCTGCTTGTAAAATTTTTTCTTTAGTCTGGAAATTCTGAAGTTTGGCCACACTATTCCTTGGAGTCTTTATTTTAGGGTCTTTTTCAGAAGGTGTTCGATGAATTCTTTCAACGCCTATTTTTCCTTCCGGTTCTATTACTTCTGGGCAGTTCTCTTTGATGATTTCTTGTAAAATAGTATCTAGGCTCTTTTTTTCATCATAATTTTCGGGTAGTCCGATGATCCTCAGGTTATCTCTCCTAGATCTATTTTCCAGATCTGTTGTTTTTCCCAGTAAATATTTGACATTTTTTCCCAATCTCTCATTTTTTTGGTTTTGCTTGACTGATTCTTGATGTCTCAATGAATCAGTCATTTCTATTTGTTCAGTTCTAATTTTTAGTGAGTTATTTTCTTCATTAGCTTTTTTTACTTCTTTTTGTATATGTCCAATTGAGTTGTTTTGCTCTATGGAATTTTTTTCCATTTCACTATTTTTTTTTTTTTTTTTAGTGAGTCATTTTCTTTTTCCAATTCACAAACTCCGTTTTTTACCTTTTCCAATTCACATTTCAGGAAGTTGTTTTCTTTTTCCACTTTATCAAATTTTTCTTTTAATGAGTTATGTGCCTTTTCTGTACTCTTTTGCATAGCTTCTCTTTCCTTTCCCCATTTCTCTTCTAGCTCTCTTTTAAGGTTTTGAATAGTCTCTTCTAGGAGAGCTTTTTGTATTGGAGACCAACAATCGTCTGGAGACTGTCTGCTATTAGTCTCTTCAGGGTTGAAAAGCTATTCTCTTTCTGGGTAGAAACTATCAATCGTTCTTTTGATTTTTTTACTCATTTTGTTAAAGCCTGTAAGGTCTGCCTTCAGAGCCAGGAGGTTACCAGCTTCCTCTGCAGAGCAGTGAAAGGTATATGGACGGGTAGCTGTCCTGTTGATCGGCTACAAAAAGCAGCGAGGTACTGGAGTGCTCTGGGAAAGAGTTCCCCACCTGAAAGTAACTCAGGCCTGCAGGGCTGGGCTGGGAAAGTGCCTTTCAAAGAACCTCAGCTGTGTGAGATAATGACTGCCCTGGGGCTAGACACTTAGCAGTGAGAGTTTCACTTCCCAAGCCAAACCCTGCCCTAGGGCTGTGGGTATTAGCAGCTGAGCAGTGAATGGATTTGCAGGGACAGGAAGTGTCTGCCTGGGGAAGTACTATTGCCCCAGGCCGAGCCCCCCACTCTGCCGATTAGAGACTGCCCAGGCTGTGCCCTACTGTCATGAAGATTAGTAACTGCCCCCGCAAAATCCCTGAACTGCCGGATGTGGCCACAGGCCTGCGGTAAAGTCTGCCTGAGTCACTTCCGGGTTTGAGGGGTTACAGCCAGATCTCATTAGGTTCTGGTGTTTTTTAGAGGACCCTCTGTTTTAGGCTTTAACTTCTCTGCCAGTTTACTGCTTTGTAATCAAGGTAGAGCAGTTAGCCTATAGCAGAGTGGTCCCTATAACTTCTCTAGCCACAGAGATCACGCCCACCCCTAGTCTGCTCAGGACGCTAGGCTCTTAGGCTCTCGCTGCCTGTGCTAGTCTGTTCCTGGCCCCTCAGGACAAACCTTTCCTGGCGAGCTTCCGGATTGGCTGGTAAGTTGTAGTGCTTCTTATCTTCATGAATTTAAGCAGTGAAGAGTTATTTTTGAAGCTGGATTAAATATTTGGTTATGAGGGTAATGAGAGGAGCTTAGAGAGTCGTGTGTGCCTGCTCCGCCATCTTGGCTCCCTGAAGGTAACCTTCTAATGTTTTTCCACTGAGAATTCATTTTCAGAAATTCTTGCAGTTTTCTTTCTATTTTGTCATATCATTTTCTCCTAGAAAACTTTTGATTCTTAGGTTGTCTCTGTATTTTGTCTTCAAGAGTCATATGCGTTGCTCACATAAGGATATATTTTCTTTTAATGTTCTGTTGTTGTTGTGTAGAAGTTGATTTTGATTCCATGTATTTGCATTCCAAAACTATTATTTTTTCTCCCTCTTTTATTTCTGTACTTTTCCGTCCTCTCAAATCCCACTCCCTGCAAGCGTTGTGCCTTTTCCTTACAGCACAGAGTGCTATCCCAAGCTCTGAGAAAAATCTACTTTTTTTCCTAGTATCCTAGTTCAGTGTTTCTTAAAAATTTGTTCTCAGTATTTTTATACTATTAAAAATTATTGAGGACCTGTCTAAAGAGTTTTTATTCAAGTGAGTTATGTTTATAGATATTTATCTTTTAGAACATGGGTGGTCACACCCTCCCTGACTTCTCAGGAAGGGAGGTGAAAACACCAAATCTGATATTGTTAGGAAGTTTCCTCGAGGGGGAATGGTAATTGAAACAGGTTTACATAAATCCTTCAGCATAGGAGGAGCTACACAAGTACATAGTGATATAACACAGGCTTGTAGTGATGTAACAAACAACATTAATCAACATGAGGAATTATACATGTCTATGAGTCCTAGAAGGAGAGTATATAAATAACAATCACACAAACACTTCATTCAGCAGCCAAGAGATAGTCCAAAACCAATGTATTGTCCATTACATCACATGTCAGGGAATCCAATGATTCCTGCAGATTTTGAAGTCCTGCAGCAGTCTCATTGACAATTTTTGATGCTCATGAGTTAATTGCCATATTCATTGAATTAACTGTCAGGTTGCCAGATATGGAACCACCTGATGTTTCTTGGGTCTTCTCCTTTGTTTCAAGGTCTTTTCTGTCTCTGTCAAGTGGACAAGGCAAAACAGCTCATTGGCACCCATCTGATTCCTTCTCCATCTGTAGATATACAAACAAACCCTTTTCCCCATGCAATTAACATATCTGGTTCCTTCCATTCACCACTTTCTGGATCTCTCCATATTACTTGGTGATTATGTAAAGATAGTGGAGCTGCTCACACTGGACACTGCCCTTCCAATGGTTTATAAACCTATCTGCTGGAGCCAGTGAATTTTTATCAAAAATCAAGAAGTTAATTGTGTAAAGAGCTAAATTTAGAAGTTCTCTAGGGTTACCTGTGGCTCCCCCTTTCTTTTGTTTTTGGAGAAGTGTCTTGATATCTCTGTTTCTCCTCGCTCCTATTGCCTGTTCTTGGGGATTAAAAGGTATGCCAGTGGTGTGTAAAATCTTATACTGTGCACAAAAATGTGCAAAATGTTTAGAAGTATATGGAAGTCCATTCACTTTTTTTTATTGTTTGCAGCACACCCATAATTGTAAAAGCTTGTATAAGGAATTCAGTAACCATTCTGGCAGTCTCTTTTGCTGCTGGTATTACAAAAATAAATCCTGGAAAGGTGTGCATTATAACATGGATAAAGGAGATGGCCAAAAGATTTATAATGGGTCACATTCATTTGCCAAATTTCATTGGGTCTTAAACCACGTGGGTTCTTCCCTGGAGGGAGCATAGGAGTGTAGAAAGGAAGGCAAACTGTATAGGTTTTTACAATGCTTCTAGCTTCTTCTTTTGTTATCCCAAATTGCAAACGTAAAGCTCCAGCAACCTGATGATATTTCAAATATCATCTGCTTGAAATAAAGGAGTATTGGCCAACAAAGTTAGAAGGCTATCTGGCTTTGAATTTCCATCAAAAATAGGACCTGGAAATCCACTATAAGAGTAGACGTGCAAGGTATAAATCTTACTTGGATGCTTTCTCATTTACTCTTGAAGTTCCTTGAAGAATGGGTAAATATTAGAAACTACATATTTTATTTGGATAGTGGCACTTCTTTGTACTACACCTACTGAATAGGCCAAATCAGATATTATATTTACATCTCCTGGATAATAAGTAAGAGCTAGCATGATTGCATACATTTCATTCTCCTGAGTGGACTGAAAAGGAATTCTGACTACTCTATAGTTAATTCATGAGAGTATACAGCACAAATGTTATTTTTGGATGTATCTGTAAAGTCCTTTAAGAGGAACCCTAGAAATCTTTTCTTCAAAAAATCCATTACCAATTATGTAATTGTCAGGTTATCTTTAATAGAGACCCGTGTATAAAATTTGGAGCTGTGGCCAATAAAATTTGCCACTTTGAGATGGTTTCACAGCATACATTAATTTGTGCATTGGTATAAAAGTTGTATATCTTGTCAGGTCTTATTCCAGATAACTGTACTACTCTTTTAATGACCTTTAATAAAATTTTAGCCACAAGTACTTGGTAAGGAGTAAGGCCTGATTGTGCTGGGAGGTTCACTCACTCTATCACATTGTGTCCTTGAAGAAGGAATGCTGTGGGTGCCTTTTTTATAGCAAAAACTGATATTTCCAAGGGTTTTTGAGTAACTCCTTAAACTATATTGGATAAAATCCATTCAACCTCTCTCAAAACCTCTTGAGCTTCTTTTGTAAGCTGAAGTGGTGAGTTAAAAGCAGTATCTTCCTTAAAATGTCATCTAAAGGTTGTAATTGGCAAGTAGTTAAGCCTAACATTGTACACATACACTGGATATCTCCTATCAATTTCTGAAAGTTATTTAAGGGGTTCAACTTCTCTGTTCTTAAAGAAAGCTTTTGTACTTTAAGCACTAGAGGATATACTTCATTTTCTATATATTGAAAAGTAGCATGCCTTGGAATTTTTTCTGGAGCTATATGCAATTTGTAGTTCCTTAGTGTTTCTATGGTCTTCTGTAGACATGCTTCTAACATTTGTTCCTCAGGTGCACATCCCAATATATCATCCATATAATGTTATGACATAACTTTTGGAAATGCTTTTCTTACTGGAGTAAGAGCAGCAGCAACATACTTTTGACACATAGTAGGGATGTTTTTCATTCCCTGTGGCAAAACTGTCCATTCATATATTTTATAGGCCTCAGTTAAATTAACGCTGGGCACTGAAAAGGCAAACTTTTCATATGCTTCTTATCCAGAAGGATAAAATAGAAACAATATTTAATGTGTATGACCCAAAGAGGCCATTTTCTAGGCAATTGAGTAGGAGATGGAAGTCCAATCTGAAGAGTTCCCATAGTTTCCATCTGTTCACTTATTTTTCTTAAATCAGTCAACATCCTCCATTTTCCAGATTTTTTTTTTTTTACAATAAATACAGGGGAATCCCAAGGACTTAGAGAACGTTGTAAGTGTCAAGTTGCTCCTGTACTATATCTAATAAGGCATGAATTTTTTCACTTACTGAGGGCCACTGGTGTACCAGTTTTCTATTGAATTGGAACAGGTGAGAATGCAGGCAGGCCTTCAGTAGTAGCCCTACCTAATAAGCCAAAGTACTCACTTGTAATCCTAACTGTTGTAAGATATCTCTTCCCCATAGATCTATGGGGATTTTTTTCCTACCACAAAAGAAGTAAAATCTCCTGTTTCACCTTCAAATATCCATCTCAAAAAGGTAGCACTGATTTCAGCTGCTATTGATCCTTCTATGCCAGACATATAGATGTCTGCTATAATCTTTGGCCAATAAGTGGGCCAAATGGCACCTCTAATGACAGTACAATCTGCACCTGTGTCTACCAACCCTTTCAATGGCATGCCATTTACATTGATAGTGAGTCTGTCAGCTGTCATATGTGCTATCCAGAATATTCCTGTATTCTATTGCTGGGAGTTAGAATCTGAGCAACTATCACCAGATTTTCTATTAGGAGTCTGTATCAGTAAAATCTGATGCTACTGCTTCTCTTGGTTGATAAATCACACATTGTCTACCATGAAATCAACAAAGGATTCATTTGGACCTCACTATTTTTGTGAAGGCTTCCCCTCTATCTTGTCTTCCTGAGACGGTGTCCCATGCTTTGATAGCAGCAGAAGCAATTTGCTCATATGCTGCTATAGGGTAATTAATCTGCTCTAAAATATCTGCATAAGGACCTAAACCTGCTAGTTGATCAAAGGTGACTTCAGATTACTTATTTCCTTGGGTTTGAATTCTATAGAGTTTACTCTACTCAGAAAGCCATAACAAGTTTTGTCCAGGTTCTAAACATGTTCCACTTATCTGGCTCTATTTTTTCTTCCTTAGAGAACCAAGGAAACATGTCTTCTAATGAATCTAAGAGTCCTATGATCTGCTCCCAAGTTAGCAACAAACTTTATTCCTCTATTAACTTAACTATGCTTGCTACCCACTTCCCTTGGGGTGGGGAAGGCTCTTTTCTTAGTATTTGCCCCATTTTCACTGAAATGCAAAAATGACTAGTTTATTCACCTTATTTCCAGGTCACAGGGACTTCACTGAACTTACAATCACATCAGTCAAACTGCTGAGTATAGGTAGGTCCTTATGTCCAGAGCCTCAAAATGTTGTGTGCTTCTTTTAGTGCCTCATGTTGGGTAGCAAAATGTAATGTCTGGGCTAGCTTTCTGGAGACCTCCGGATAGGTCTTGGTCTCAGCAGGATAGGCATCATGAGGATAGTCAGAGATAAAGTCTAAAGTCTTTTACTGTCTCCTTCTCAGTCTGTGTCTGTCACAGTCTGACCCAGTCTTAATATTAGTAGAGGAGTGCAGGAGGCAGGAGAATCACCAGGAGGATGGTCAAAGATAGAATGTCTCATTTCTAGTCCTCTCAGCCCTTAAATACCCCATTACAACTACATTATTACAGCATATTGCATATGTGTGAACTAGAGAATCATTACATCACCATGCTAAGTACTAAGTCTATGTAAACTAAAGAACCATTATCTCATCAATTCCACCGAGTTAATATCTTGTTGTAAGCATCCTTGTTTCAAGTATACTTCTCCAGAGTTCTGGCCCTCTACATTTGCCGTATTAGAAATAAAAACTAATTTTTGAATTTTCACACTTTCTGAAAAGGTTTTAAAGACCCCTAAGATTCTCTGGACCACATTTTGAGAAGATTACTTCCTTGATAGTGTCCTTGATGTTGCTTACAGGTTTCAGTGCCCAGTTGACTTCTACTACTGAAAGAAAATCCCAGTTTGTCTTCTCATTGATTGTGGGATGGGATAGAAGGAAGGTAGATAATTTGAAACTCAAAACTGACAAAGAAAAGAAATTTCAAAATAAAAAAAGTAAAAAGAAGTAAAATAAAATAAAGACAGCTCAATTATTTATCAAATCAATTGAAAAAAGATAATTCTCACATCATATATGTGTTAAAACATATGATTTCTGATGTTTCTTAGAACTTAGGACATATGGTTCAAGTAGAATTTAGTTTTGCATATTTGTTTTATTTCATTATAATCTAAGGCTCATTTTGAGGATAGATAATGTCAGTAAATGAGTATGATGTTAAAAACAAAACAAAAAGTTTGATTTTTAAAAGGAAAAATGTGTAAAACTTAGTTGCAATACATATATAAAGGTGCAGTGCAGTTGTAATAGAAACTAGAGAGATACAAATGATTGTCGGATGGTTTTAAGAAATGGATTAAAATCAAATCAAAGACTAAGTTGAGAATAATATTTTTACACTTTCAGGTGAAAATGCTATATCCTCACATAAACCTTCAATTAGCAGCATGATGACAGCAGTTGATGGGTATGTAGTCCTGGAAACAGAATCTGGATTTGTACATGTTCAAATTAATAAGTTTTTCAGAATTTAAAATTATGATCCAAAGAAAATGTAGTTAACAGTGAAATAAATTATGCAAACATTCCTCACTCTGTCAAATTAAATTCTTTTCAATTTTTGGTCTTCTTTAAAGCTATTAACATATCTTTAAAATCATTTCCACATCTAATGACATGAAAAAGGATCCAGTTAAATTATTTTGAAAGAAAAAAAATGATGATAATTATTTGTGGATAAATAGTTAATATTGTATAATTAGTAATTTTATGACATATTTTAACTTCTAATTCTTAATAAACAGGCATTTAGAAAACAAAAGAAAACTTTGGAATATATTGGTTTATATAACAATTTCCAAAAAAATTATTATCATATTTAAGGTTTTCCTTTAGGAGACCGTTTCATAATCTGCACATTATTATGCAAATGTATGTTGAAATGATTAATTACTATAATCATTAGTAACAAAATGTTACATTAGTATTATTCTTTTTAAGCACTATTAATTTAGTTTTATGTTGCCTCTTTGAGTTCTGAAGATGACCTTGGGTCTTGAAAGTTATGACAATAAAACTCAAATTTTGATAATTTTGACAAAGATAGAAGAACTTTGAATGTCACTCAGAAATATAGTGAGTAAATAGCACCTCAAAATTTATCTACTGAATCAACATAATGCAAACTACCACAATGTGATTTTTATTTTTTATATTCTTAGTCATTATATCCTAATCTCTTATTTAGGGTGGACATTTAATACATTTTTATTTAATTTAATAGCAGTATAAAAGTATTTTAATTCTGTGTTGCTAGAAAAACTATCCATTCTAACAAAATCACATTTAGAGTAGATTCTTGTTATATAACTTTATGAGATTAAAATGTTAAATGCTATCTGCTCTATCTTATGGATAATGAAAATGAAGGTCAGGAAAAGAAAGTAAATTTTCCAAAATCTAGCATGAAGCTATAATTCAGTTAAGGCTTATTTATAGGTTTTCCAAATAGTTTTTATTTGTTTGTTTGTTTGTTTGTTTTTTCCCCGCAACCATAAATAATCAAAAAATGTTCCCTGTTGAGGATAATATTTTAATATATTCATAGATGTGATTTGGTAAGGTACTAATATATCCCCCAAAGATAGTCAAAATCAGTATTATTTTAAAAAGTCCCCTTTATTTTTTCTCTTAGTAATCATTTCTCTCTCATCTACTGTCCCTCTAATCTCCCACTCATATACCTATACTGCTAAAATGGTGTCAGGAGAAAAAGAAAAGAAAAGCATTAATAGCAAATATTTACAGCCAAATAAAAAAAAATTTCCACATTGCTCATATTCAAAAATATAAGCTTCATTCTATACTTTGGACCCAACTCCTCTCAATGATGTGGACAGTGAACATTAGAATTCTTAAATCTTTCAAAGTTATTTGTCTCTACAGTGTTTTTATTTTTTCAATTTCTTTCATGGCTCTGCTCACCAGGTTACTCTGAAACAACTATTTTGATCATTTCTTACATAATAGTAGCATTCCATGACATTTATTTCCTATATTATTATATGGTTACCCATTCCATCAATTAACAATTAATTTAGTTTTCCAATCATTAGTTGTTATAAAAGAGTTCTATAAATGTTTTTGTTATGTAAGAATCCTTTTTCTCTTATTAGGTCCTACAATCTAAAAATTGTTTCTCCCTGTAATTAATTTAGCATTTCCTTTAAGAATTTAGATCATGGCTATTTTGTAGTGGCAAGAAAACTGGAAAATCAATGGAGCACCTTCAGGTGAGGAATGACTGAATAAGTTATGATATATAAAAGTTATGAAATATGATTGTTCTATAAGAAATGATGAGCAGGCTGATTTCAGAAAAGCCTGGAAAATCCTGTATGAACTGATGCTGAGTGAAGTAACAGAACCAGAATATTGTACACAGTTACAATAAAATTAGGTGATGAACAACTATAATGGATTTGTCTCACCAACAATGTAGTGATTCAAGGCACTTCCAATAGACTTGGGAAGGAAAATGCCAGTCACATCCAGAGAACTATGGAGGCTGAATATGGATCAAAGCATAATGATTTCACCATTTTTGTTTCTTTGTTTTTTTTTTCCATTGTTTTTATTTATTTTTTTCTTTCCCTCTTATTTTTTTCCCTTTTGCTCTCATTTTTCATGCACAACATGACAAATATAAAATAAATTATTGCACATATCAGATTGCTGTCTCAGGGAAGGACAGGGAGTTTAAACAAAGAAAAAATTGAAACACAAAGTTATATATATACAAAAATGAATAGTGAAAACTATATGTATGTTTGGAGAAATAAAATACTACTCGGGAAAAAAAAAAGTTATTTTCTATTCTTTTCAGTGTGTATATATATGTTTTTTAAGGACCATATCTTAAACCCAGATCACTGAGGCTTTCATTGATTGACCAACAATAGATCCCAGGCCAAGACCTACTTGGTCTTTATTTGGGGCCTGGTTGACTCAAAGTGAATATAAATAGCAATTTGTTTCTATTTTGACCCTGAAGGTCTTCCCCTCCTAGACTGATATATTTTTGACCAGGTAAAAAAGACTGTTCTCTGCTTCACTTCTCACTGATTAGATGTTGCTTCAGTCAAATTGAGTTTTGTTGAAGACTTCAGAATAAAAAGGGGAAGGTCTCCCACTATTTCCTGGGCTATCTCCAGTCATCCTAATTGCAAATGAACTCAAATGGCTCCAGAAAAGAAAGCAAGGTTGATGACTATGCAAAACACTACCTCATTTAAATCTAGAATGAAAGACAAATAACAAACCACAATATATGTATGTTAAGTACTGTTATAAATTCACACCCAGTTTAATAAATTCTCTTGTGACATCAAACTGAGGCCTGTTACCATATATATTACCCTCTTTTGGGATATTGTCCAGCTAATCTATCAATGTATTTGAAAATATGGAACCCATAACAGAACAGTCCAGATGAAATCTGGTCATGTAGGAATACAGCTAGCATCTAAGAAGTCTCATTTGACAAAAACAGATAGAGTTCATTCCCATCAATCCCATTTACTCCCAGTTACACAGGTGTCATCTTATAAACTGTATGTCTATGTATTTATGCACACACATATATATGTATATAAGTATTATATGTATATATCTATATATATAGATATATACACACACACACACACACATACACACACATATATATGCCTACATATGTGTACTCATTTATTTTATGTTTTATAGAATTAAAGACACAAGATTAGTTTAAATAAGCCCCTTTCAAATTCTGTGAATTCAACAATAGAGATAAAATGAAATAATCAGCAGATTACTGATATTAGAAATTAGAAAGTATTAAAAAATAATACTGTACATCTCAAGCAAAATACCTATTAAATGATTAATTATTACATAGGTAATAATAATTAAAAACTCATTATCTTTGCAAGTCAATTTATCCAAAGAATCCCAGTATCACTGGGAAACTGACATAATACTACTATCTATGCATGTAAGCATGTATATTCCTCTTTCCTTGACTGTGATTTTCTACTTTACTAAAATCTGTAATGGGCTGAGGCTTGAGTTGATGCACTGAGGTCCCAAGCACATGAGGCTAAATAGTAATTGGACCATACTCTATTAATATATAAGCTTGCAGGGACTCTGACCTCCCTGAGGAGTCAGGGATGGCATGATCACCTGTGTTCTAAAACAAAAGAAAGCAGGAGATGTAATGGGTTGAGGCTTGAGTTGATGCACTGAGGTCCCAAGCACATGAGGCTAAATAGTAATTGGACCATACTCTATTAATATATAAGCTTGGAGAAAGAATGGCCCCCGCTCACTCTTTGTGCAAGTCCTGATGTGTTGTATAGGAAATGATGATTTTGGTGGGTGGAGGCAGGGGAGTGGAAAAGGAAGGGGAGGAGAGACTGCTTGCCTTTGCCATTGGGACGACCTTTCAGCTCAGATCCCCCTCTGTTAGCTGGCTTCCTGTCGCAGCTGACCATATTGCTATCACAATCTTTCTTGCCCATATTGCTAACACAATCCTTATTCACCTCTTCACTTCAATAAAGATTGAAGATTTTTCCCTTAACCTGAATTCCTGACTCTGGCTGATTTTAAATATGTGGTCATTACAAAAATCTACAAATATACAAATATTTTTGTATATTTTATAATCATATATATATATATATATATATATGTATGTATGTATATATGTATAATTATTCATGAAATAAGAATAACATGAGGAATTTGCAATAACTGACAATATAGTTTAAGTAAAAAAGCTAATTGAGCTGGATATATTACTAATTTTATCATTTGCCTAGTCAAACAATGGTTCAGTTTGCTAATCAAAGCTCAGACAATAGTTCTGGGACATCATTTTTTACATATATGCCATATTCACGTTTTTATTTTTATAAAACGAGCTGCATACTATTAACTAGCTAAGCTGAATACTTCAACTATTAAGTTTCTGCATATTTAACTGATTGAACTGAATATTTCAGTAGTTTAATTTACATAAGCACTGATTGCTCTGAATATTTGTGAAGCTGTATACATTAATATGAAAAAACATCTAAATACTTATGTATTAGGAAGATTTTAAACTAATGGATTCTCACAAACCTTGCTACAACTTATTTTGATCTGGAACACTGTTTCCTCTTCTATCCATCATTTAATAATAACGATGATTGATGAACTAAAGATTTTAAAGATGACTTCATTTTAATAATGAAATTATCATTTAACAATGAAGCTGTTATTTCAATAATTTACTTCCATGATTGACTATTTTGGTCCATGCTTATTGATTGTAAGCTTTAAAAAATAAGAACAATGATTTGATCAACTGGAGTTAATATGGTTTACATGATGGAGTTAGTAATCTATTTCACTTAAAACTTATGAAAGTTATCTTTTGTTTTAAGAAATTATAGGATGATACATATATTTCTTGTTAAATTTTTATACATGATTCCACAATGCATGCTCTGAGATATGGCATTGTCGTGTGGTTTGATACTGTTTACTTACTTATTTGTTTGTTTATTTATTTATTTATGTGTCTTCCTAGGAGAAATGTAATTTCCTTAAAAACAAGAACTATTTCTTTTCTATCTTTGTATTAATTCTTAGCTTATAGTTGGTATTTAATAAATATAGATGTAAATATAGATATAGACATATTAAATATATATATGTGCACATGCATAAATAGAAATCCATATCTTTATGTATATGTGCACACATATACACATATACTTTTGTAGTGTGTATATGTTATATATATATATATATATACATACACACAAAATTCCATATACACATATTTAACCACATTTTTATATATGTGTTGTATGTGTCTGTTTACATATATCTCTTATATGTGGGTATATTTGTATATATATATATATGTATGTATCTGCTTGTATCCCCATGTTGCTAGCAAAGAAATCAGTGAAGTTCCACAGATGAGAATATACTAAACAATACCCTGAGTGAAGGATGACTGAGGTAAGGGGGTTGGTTGTAGAGAATCACAGAGACAAGACAAAAAAAAAAAGGCAAACCTTACTTAAGGGAAAATTCCTCAAGTTTTCTAGTATTGTAAAGTGAAAATGGCATATCAAGTAAACAGCTACAATTAAGTCATCAGTCTTTATGAAAATAGGCTAGAGCCCTGGAACATACACACACACACACACACACACACACACACATACCCCCACAGGCATACCCACACTCACACACCCACACACCCACATATACTATATATATATATATATATATATATAAAATGTATGTGTGACATGTATACACACCCAAATATGTATATACACTCATATGTATAATATATTATGTGTATGATGTCTTTATGATGTGTGTATGTTCTTATTCATCTTATTACTTAGATAACTTTGATAAAATTGGCATTTGGTGGAAAGGAAGATAAACTTTTGGAAATGTGACTTCAAGAAGTATAAAAGATAATCTATCTCCCTAAAACAGATAATTCTTAGTTCACAAAATAGATAGAAACCAGCAACCCAATTGGACTTAAAAATTATTCCCTCTTTTATTTTTTTAATTTTTATTTTTTATTTAATGATTACTTTATATTGACAACATTATTCCTTGCACTCGTTTCTTTTCCGATTTTTTCCCCCTCCCTCCCTCCACCCCCTCCCCTAGATGCAAGCAGTCCTTTATATGTTGGATATGTTGCAGTATATCCTAGATACAATATATGTTTGCAGAACCGAACAGTTCTCTTGTTGCATAGGGAGAATTGGATTCAGAAGGTATAAATAACCCGGGAAGAAAAACAAAAATGCAGATAGTTCACATTTGTTTCCCAGTGTTCGTTCTTTGGGTGTAGCTGCTTATGTCCGTCATTTATCAATTGAAACTTAGTTAGGTCTCTTTGTCAAAGAAATCCACTTCCATCAAAATATGTCCTCATACAATATCGTTGTCCAAGTGTATAATGATCTCCTGGTTCTGCTCATTTCACTTAGCATCAGTTCATGTAAGTCTCGCCAGTCCTCTCTATATTCATCCTGCTGGTCATTTCTTATAGAACAATAATATTCCATAACATTCATATACCACAATTTACCCAGCCATTCTCCAATTGATGGGCATCCATTCATTTTCCAGTTTCTAGCCACTACAAATAGGGCTGCTACAAACATTTTGGCACATACAGGTCCCTTTCCCTTATTTAGTATTTCTTTGGGATATAAGCCCAATAGAAACACTGCTGGATCAAAGGGTATGCACAATTTGATAATTTTTTGGGCATAATTCCAGATTGCTCTCCAGAATGGTTGGATTCGTTCACAACTCCACCAACAATGCATTAGTGTCCCAGTTTTCCCGCATCCCCTCCAACATTCATCATTATTTTTTCCTGTCATCTTAGCCAATCTGACAGGTGTGTAGTGGTATCTCAGAGTTGTCTTAGTTTGCATTTCTCTGATCAATAATGATTTGGAACACTCTTTCATATGAGTGGTAATAGTTTCAATTTCATCCTCTGAAAATTGTCTGTTCATATCCTTTGACCATTTATCAATTGGAGAATGGCTTGATTTCTTATACATTTGAGTCAGTTCTCTATATATTTTAGAAATGAGGCCTTTATCAGAACCTTTAACTGTGAAGATGATTTCCCAGTTTGTTGCTTCCCTTCTAATCCTGTTTGCATTAGTTTTATTTGTACAAAGGCTTTTTAATTTGATGTAATCAAAATTTTCTATTTTGTGATCAGTAATGGTCTCTAGTTCATCTTTGGTCACAAATTTCTTTCTCCTCCACAACTCTGAGAGATAAACTATTCTATGTTCCTCTAATTTATTTATAATCTCGTTCTTTATGCCTAGGTCAAAAAATTATTCCCTCTTGACTAACACTATTGATAGGGACAAATTTTTCTAGTCTAATACTCTTCCCTCAAAGAAAGCAGAGGAGATAGCCTTGTTGTCTTGATCTGCTTGCCCCCTAGGTAGCAGAAATTAAGTTCTTCCTTGGAAAAAGAAGAGATTTTAAAGATTGATATTCATGCCTCTCTGTTACATACATTTGAATAGACATATGCATTCAAATATAATCTACATGGGAAACACTGAAACATATCTACATGACGTGGACTTTGTGTTGAATAAATTTATAAATATTTCTAGTGCAATGAGGTATGTTTAGTCAAACATGTCCTTATTTGATTGATTTGAACCATTATAAGAACTAGATATGCTGCATATTGACACTATTGGTATTAATCATTTGATATTGATATATTTATTTTACAATTTTCTTGGTAATAAAGCACTTAGAAAATTGATTTGCAAAATGTCATCTATGAATTACATTTGTTTAAATAAAATTTTAAGGCAATGGAAAAAAAATGAGAGGAATCTCAAGGAACTATTCAGCCCAAATAAACAAAGACTAAGGCATGATTAATACATTATATTATTCTGGATCCCAGTTATTTAAGTCGATTCCACAATCAGTAAATTAAGCAACACACACTTTCTAGAATATTAAAAATTTGTAAATGACCCCATTCTAGTGTACATTCCCATTAGCAGACTTGGTCACTGAAGTAAAAATAAAAGGCTAGAAATGAATAAGGAAATAACATTTGTTGATTGCTAAAATATCTCTGAGGCTCCTAAGTAACTGTGATATTTGTCAAAATTTACAAACAAATAAGGTGAGGAGTGTATAGCTAGTATAAGGGTGAAGTTCTGGGAAAGGACAAGAAAGTGGAGATATTATAAGTCATGATGATGTTAAAGGTTACCAGGCAGAAGGACTATGGTCAGAGAGCAATTTTGGGGTTTATGAATATCAAAGCAGAACCTTTTGTGATGACAGGATCAAAATTATTATCATCTCTATATATAATTGATGTGGGAGTGAAGGTATAGATTATGGGAAATAAGTAAATTGAGGAATTGAGAAATTACAATTAATGAAAAGATATTAAGGAATTCTCCTAATAAGAGGGCAAGCCTTAGGTGACAGACTCTGGTAGGTAATTGAACTCATTGAATTAAGAAGGAAAGTGCCTTAAGGCTTGGTAAATGAAGAATACTAGAACCTCTTCTTCATCAGGGAAGAATAACTGGCATTAATTTTCTTTGGCTATTCCCAATGCCCTGAGCATTTTCTCTCTTCTGATTTGACCTCTGTTGCTTCATTTAAATCTAATCCAAAATTCTGCTTTCTACAGAAAATCTTTCACAATCTCTCTTAATCCCATTCCTCCCCTTTGTTATATGTTATTTATCATAAATTTAGCTTGCTTTGTATTATCTTTATATATTGTTTTCTCCATTATTATAAGCTCCCAGAGACCAAGAACTATATTTTTATCATTTTTTTCATATCCCTAGATTTTTGTTCAGCAAGCTAGTACATAGTAAATGTTTAATAAATATATACTGATTAATTGATTAGTTGTTCCTCACACACAATATTCCATCTCCTGTTCTTGTGACCATCTCCCTTTCCTGGAATGCTCTCCTATCCTCTCTCTTTAGAATTCTTTCAGTATCTACATCTTTAATGCCTTAAATATTAGAGTCTCTAAGGTTATTTTCAAATTACTTTTGTATATTTCTTACATTTCTATTTATGTACATGTTATCTCACACATTAGAATAGATGCCCCTAATGGTAGCAACTGTTTACCTTATAGAATTATATCTACCACACCTAATATATAGTGAATGGCATACAGTAGGTACTTAATAAATGCATATTCATTGTTCAATCATAGATTCGAATTACAAACTTTCTGGATATTTTCATCTGTTCTTAGGAATAAAATGCAGAATAATCTCTTGTTTTTCTAGAAGATTTTTAGACAAAAAACTTTACAGGAATAGATGTCCAAATCCAGTGAGTTCAAAAAGACGAAATTTCAACTTGCATCTATATAACCTAATTCCCAAAAAACTAGGTGACTCAAAATTATATGGCTAACTTCCACCAATTTAGTAAATCACTTCTGAATATTTCAATTCCCATGTGCCCTATCTATGCCCATTAAATAAGAAACCAAGTCATGAGTTTAGAAAGATAAAAATTCACACAATTTGGAAAGGCTCTTACATAGATACTTATAAGTTAATATGCAGAATATATAATTAAGGTAAAATTAAGCTTTAAAATAGGCAAAATTTCTATAGCTTGTTAAATGATACTGTTCTACAGACCTATCTATGACACACAAAATTATGATAGCATTTGGGCATGTGGCAATATTGGGCATTTGGAAAATTCTGAAGAGCTTTGTTTCTTCTCACATTTATGTTTTAACATGTAAGTTTGAATAATTTAATAGACACTTTAAGTAACATTTCTGATTCTATTATTTTGTTTAAAGGATATATAACATCCAGTTATGTCATTTTTTTGAGATGGCAGAGCTTTATTTGATTTCCTCTGAACTTCTCAGATCAACAGCCAATTAAACCTTTGAACTGGTTTTGAAGGGACAGAACCCACAAATATTTGCAGTACAACAAATTCCCAGAAAAAGATACTTTGGAAGAACTTCAGGAAAGGTCTTTTTCAATTTGTCAGGCGGGGGAGGCTGCCAAGCCCAGACTGCAGTGTATGGAGCCCGGGGAAGGGAGCTGGGGTGGGGAAAGGGGTGCAGACAATGGTGGTGATCCAATACTGTGAGGCTCTTAGGTTAGTCTGTCCTGGTAGGAAGCTGGTGATTTAGCATATTTGCTACAAGACACCCAAAAGGAAATACAAAAGGAAAACTGTACACCACTGAGCCCTGGAAGAATGTAGGACCTGGAATCTGATATGCTAAAAGGCAAAGGAACTTGGATTATAGACAAGATTAAGTTTACCAGCTAAAATGAGCATTATCTTTCAAGGAAGAAGATGGATATTTAATGGTATAGGTTTTCACCTATTTTTTTTTTTTCTTTTTTGGCTTTTTTTGAGTTTTTTTTTAAATTTTTAAAATAATTATAACTTTTTATTGGCAGAACCCATGCCTGGGTAATTTTTTACAATATTATCCCTTGCACTCATTTTTGTTCCAACTTTTCCCCTTCCTCTCTCCACCCCTCCCCCCAGATGGCAAGCAGGCCTATACATGTTAAATATGTCACAGTATATCCTAGATACAATATATTTGTGCAGAACCGAACACTTATCTTGTTGCACAGGAAGAATTGTATTCAGAAGTAAAAGTAATCCGGGAAGAAGAACAAAAATGCAAAAAGTTTAGTTTCATTTCCCAATGTTCTTTCTTTGGGTGTAGCTGCTAATGTCCCTCATTGATCAATTGAAACTGAGTTCGATCTTCTCTTTGTCAAAGAAATCCAATTCCATCAGAATACATCCTCATACAGTATCATTGTTGAAGTATATAATGATCTCCTGTTCTGCTCATTTCACTTAGCATCAGTTCATGTAAGTCTCTCCAAGCCTCTCTGTATTCATCCTGCTGGTCATTTCTTATAGAACAATAATATTCCATAACATTCATATACCACAATTTACCCAACCATTCTCCAACTGATGGGCATGCATTCATTTTTCAGTTTCTAATCACTACAACAGGGCTGCCACAGACATTTTGGCACATACAGGTCCCTTTCCCTTCTTTAGTATCTCTTTGTGGTATAAGTCCAGTAGTAGCACTGCTGGATCAAAGGGTATGCACAGTTTGATAACTTTTTGGGCATAATTCCAGATTGCAATCCAGAATGGTTGGATTCGTTCACAACTCTACCAACCAATCAGTGTCCCAGTTTCCCCGCATCTCCTCCAACATTCGTCATTATTTTTTCCTGTCATCTTAGCCAATCTGACAGGTGAGTAGTGGTACCTCAGAGTTGTCTTAATTTGCATTTCTCTGATTAATAATGACTTGGAGCATCTTTTCATATGGCTAGAAATAGTTTTAATTTCATCATCTGAAAATTGTCTGTTCATATCCTTTGACCATTTATTAATTGGAGAATGGCTTGATTTCTTATAAATTAGAGTCAATTCTCTCTATATTTTGGAAATGAGGCCTTTATCAAAACCTTTAGTAATCTTGTTTGCATTAGTTTTGTTTGTATAAAGGCTTTTTAATTTGATGTAATCAAAATTTTCTATTTTGTGATTAATAATGATCTCTAGTTCATCTTTGGTCACAAATTTCTTCCTCCTCCACAAGTCTGAGAGATAAACTATCCTATGTTCCTCTAATTTATTTATAATTCGTTCTTTATGCTTAAATCACAGAACCATTTTGATCTTATCTTGGTATATGGTGTTAAGTGTGGGTCCATACCTAATTTCTGCCATACTAATTTCTAGTTATCTCAGCAGTTTTTTTCACATAATGAATTCTTATCCCAAAAGTTAAGATCTTTGGGTTTGTCAAACACTAGGTTGTTATAATTGACTATTTTGTCTTATGAACCTAACCTATTCCACTGATCAACTATTTCTTAGCCAATACCAAATGGTTTTGGTGACTGCTGCTTTATAATATAATTTTAGATCAGCTACAGCTAGGCCACCTTCATTTGATTTTTTTTTTCATTAATTCCCTTGAGATTCTCGACCTTTTGTTCTTCCATATGAATTTTGTTGTTATTTTTTCTAGATCATTAAAATATTTTCTTGGGAGTTTGATTGGTATAGCACTAAATAAATAGATTAGTTTAGGGAGTATTGTCATCTTCATTATACTGGCTAGGCCTATTGAAGAGCACTTAATATTTTTTCAATTATTCAAATCTGACTTTATTTGCGTGGAAAATTTTTTTGTAATTTTGATCATATAATTCCTGACTTTCCTTTGGTAGATAGATTGCCAAATATTTTCTGCTGTTGACAGTTATTTTGAATGGAATTTCTCTTTGTATCTCTTGCTGTTGGATTTTGTTGGTGATGTATACAAATGCTGAAGATTTATGGGGATTTATTTTGTATCCTGCAACATTGCTAAAGTTATGAATTATTTCTAATAGCTTTTTAATAGAATTTCTGGGATTCTCTAAGTATACCATCATATCATCTGCAAAGAGTGATAGTTTGGTTTCCTCATTACCTACTTTAATTCCTTTAATCTCTCTCTCAACTCTTATTGCTGAGGCTAGCATTTCTAATATAATATTGAATAATAATGGTGATAGTGGGCAACCTTACTTCACTCTAGATCTTATTGGGAAAGGTTCTAGTTTTTCCCCATTGCATATGATGCTTATTGACAGTTTTAAATATATGCTCCTGACTATTTTAAGGAAAAGTCCATTTATTCCTGTTCTCTCAAATGTTTTTATTAGGAATGGATGTTGGATTTTATCAAATGCTTTTTATGCATCTGTTCAGATGATCATATGGTTTTTGTTAGTTTGGTTACTGAAACAGTCAATTATGCTAATAGTTTTCCTAATATTGTACCAGCCCTGCATTCCTGGTATAAATCCTATTTTGTTATAGTGTATTATCCTGGGGATGATTTTTCTGTAATCTTTTTGCTAATTTTTATTTAAGATTTTAGTATCAATATTAATTAGGGAGATTGGTCTATGATTTTCTTTCTCCATTTTCAATCTACCTGGTTTAGGTATCAGTACCATGTTTGTATCATAAAAGGAATTTGCTAGGACTTCTTCAGTCCCTATTTTTTCAGATAATTTATATCACATTGGAGTTAATTGTTCTTTAAATGTTTGGTAGAATTCACATGTAAATCCATCTGGTCCTGGGAATTTTTTCTTAGAGAATTGGTTAATAGATTGTTCTATTTCTTTTTCTAAAATGGGACTGTTTAGTCTATTTACTTTTGTCTGTTAATCTGGGCAAGCTATATTTTTGAAGGTATACTTCCATTTCATTTAATATGTCGAATTTATTGGAATAAAGTTGGGCAAAATAACTCTTCATTATTGCTCTAATTTCCTCTACATTAGTGACAAGTTCTCCCTTTTCATTTTTAAGACTAACAATGTAATTTTCCTCTTTCCTTTTTTTAATCAGATTTACTAAGGGTTTGTCTATTTTGTTCATTTTTTCATAGAACCAACTCTTAGTTTTATTAATGAATTCAATAGTTTTTTTTTTTACTTTCAATTTTATTAATCTCTCCTTTTATTTTTAGAATTTCAAGTTTAGTGTTTGACTGGGGGGGGTTTAATTTGTTCCTTTTCTAGCATTTTTAGTTGCAAGCCCAATTCACTGAACTTCTCTTTCTTTATTATGCAAGTTGGCCTCTAGAGATATGAAATTTCCCCATATTACCACTTTGGCTGCATCCCACACATTTTGGTATAATGTCTCATTATTGTAATTTTCTTGTATGAAGTTATTAATTATGTCTATGATTTGCTGTTTCACCCTATCATTCTTTAGTATAAGATTATTTAGTTTCCAATTATTTTTTGATCTATTTTCCCCTGGATTTTTGTTGAATGTAATTTTCATTGCATCATGTTCTGAAAAGGATGCATTTATTATTTCTGCCTTACTGCATTTGAGTTGGAGGTTTTTATGCCCTAATATATGGTCAATTTTTGTATAGGTTCCATGAACTGCTGAGAAGAAAGTGTACTCCTTTCTGTCTCCATTTAGTTTTCTACGGAGATCTATCATATCTAACTTTTCTAGTATTCTGTTTACCTCTTTGACTTCTTTTCTATTTATTTTGTGGCTTGATTAATCTAATTCTGAGAGTGCAAGATTGAGATCTCCCACTATTATCGTTTTGCTGTCTATTTCTTCTTGCAGCTCTCTTGATTTCTCCTTTAAAAATTTTGATGCTACACCACTAGGTGCATATATGTTTAGTATTGATATTGCTTCATTATCTATGCTGTCCTTTAGCAAGATATAGTTACCTTCCTTATCTCTTTTAATTAGATCAATTTTTGCTTTTGCTTGATCTGAGATCAGGATGGCTACCCCTGCTTTTTTGACTTCACCTGAAGCATAGTAGATTCTGTTCCAACCTTTTACCTTTACTCTATATGTATCTCCCTGTGGCTTTTAATCCATTCTGCTAACTGCTTTCTCTTTATGGGGGAGTTTACCCCATTCACATTTATGGTTAAAATTATCAATTCTGAATTATTTGCCATCTTGTTAATGCCTGTTTATGGTTTTCTCCTTTCCTTCCCACTTACCCCCTTCCCCAGTATTAAATTTGTGAGCACCACCTGCTTCTCACAGCCCTCCCTTTTTAGTATCCCTCTCCCTGCCTTAGAATTCCTCCCCGTATCTTACTCCTTTTCCTCACAGTTTCTGTATTCCCTTCTGCTTAGCTTATTCCTTCCCTTTTCACTTTTCCCTTCCCACTTTCCATGAGGTGGGAGAAGTTTCACTATAAATCAAATATGTCTAAATTTTTTCTCTTTAAGTCAATTCTGATGGCAGTAAGATACACATTGTATTCACCCCTCTCCATTCTTTCTCTCAGATATAATAGGTTTTCTTTGCCTCCTTGTGGGATGTAGTACCCCCACTTTACCCTTTTTCTAGTACGATTTCCTTTCCACCTCTAGTTTCTAGAACAAGGTATACATGTACTCTTTATGTATCTTTATAGCAGAAATATAGTTCCCAAGATTTCTTTTTACCTTTTTAGGATTCGCTTGAGTTTTATATTTGTAAATCAAACTTTTTGTTAAGTTCTGTTTTTTTCATCAAAAATAGAAATCCGCTTATTTCGTTGAATGTCCATCTTCTTCCCGGGTAAAAGATGCTCATTCTGGCTGGGTAAGTTATTTTTGGTTGCATACCAAACTCCTTAGCCTTTTGGAATATCATATTCCAGGCCCTTCGATCCTTTAATGTGGACGCTGCTAGATTCTGGGTAATCCTTATTGTGGATCCTCTATAGCTGAATTGTTTTTTTCCTAGCCACTTGCAGTACTTTTTCCTTCATCTGAGGGTTTTGTATTTGGCCACTGTATTTCTTGGTGTTTTGATTTTAGGATCCCTTTCAGTAGGTGATAGATGAATTCTTTCAATTTCTCTTTTACCCTCTATTTCTCTTACTTCTGGGAAGTTCTCTGATAATTTCCTGGAAAATAGTGTTCAGGCTCTTTTTTTCATCATATTTTTCTGGGAGTCCAATAATTCTCTTCTCTCCTAGATCTATTTTCCAGGTCTGTTGTTTGCCTAAGAAGGTATTTGACATTTTTGTCCATTGTTTGGTTTTGCTTGACTGATTCTTGTTGTCTCCTCAAGTCATTCAATTCCATTTGTTTGATTCTGATTTTCAATGAAGTATTTTCTTAACTCACTTTTTAAATATCTTTTTCTAATTGTCCAATTGAGTGTTTAAGTGAGTTGTTTTGTTCTATGGAATTTTTTTTTCCATTTTGCCAATTTTATTTTTTAGAGAGCTATTTTCTGTTTCCAGTTTGCTAATTCTATTTTTCAATGATTTGATTTCTTTATCCACTCTGTCTTTAAATGAGTGGGATGAGTTCTCCAGACTCTCTTGCCAAGCCTCCCTCTCCTTTTCCCATTTTTCCTCTAGCTCTCTTGTGAGAGCCTTTTTAATTTCTTCTATGAGATTCATCTGTGCTGGGCCCCAGATGATATTTTCCTTTGGGGATTCACCTGGAGACAGTTTGTTTTTAGTCTCCTCAGGGTTTAGAGTCTGCTCTCTATCCATATAGCAGCTATCAATGGTTAAGGTTCATTTAAATTTTTTGCTCATTTTGTCAGAGATGAATCAAAGACAAACTAGCAAAAAAAAAAATGGAATCTGCTTTGTTTTTGGGGGGAAGGGGCTGGGTGGTGTTACTCAGCTTCTTCTACAGACTGTGGTGGGGGAAGGGGAGACAGCAGTGAAGTGTTATCAGGACAGCAATGGCTGTACTGTACCTGTGCTCTGAGACTCCGACAGCGTGCTGAAACACTGTGGGGGAGTAGTGGCTAGGTCCCAAGAGACCCTAGCTGTTTGGGGTTGTATTCTTCACTCCCAATGTTTTTAGCTTCTCTCCTTGTCTACTGGCTTGCTGTGAGGGTAAAGTATCCAATATTGTAGCAAAACTCTCCCTGCAGAGACAGCTGAGATCACACCCCATCCCGCTCTGGTCTGCTCAGCTGTGAGCTGCCTGCTGCACTCTCGCTGCCGCTGCCCGCCCTCAGCCTGTGTCTGATCTAAAACTGCCCACGCCCTCGAGCAAAAATAAACTGGCCAATTTCAAGCATGTTTTCTCTTGGTAACTGTGGGATTTTTTTTCAGTCAAGCATTAATTCAGAGGCTTGTAATGAAATGGATTCTGAGAGAAAACACGGAGCTTACATAGATGTGTGCCTCCTCTCCGCCATCTTGGTTGGAAGTCGGATTTCACCTATTTCACCAAAAAAATCTGGTCTCCAAATACAGAATTCAGGAACAGCATAAAAAAATAAAAAGGAATCGAGAACTATATCTCTGTGATGGGTATACATAGAGAGTGCGTATATAATTTAATTTTATTGTGATAATATGAGAAAGAAAGTAGAGATGGAAAGGTGATTGTGAATGGAATAAATTCTCCCATAAAATTATAGAAGAAAGCAGAATGAATTAAAAGCCAGAATCCTACAATATGTTTTTTTTTTTTTTTTTTTTTTTACAAGAAACACATTTAAAGAAGAGTGATACATACTGAGGAAAAGTAAAAGGCTGGAGCAGAATTTACTATGAGTTTGTCCGAGTTTATATGGTCTCTTATCAAAGTTCTTGTAGAACTATAATAAGTACTAAGTACATGTACTGAACTAGAGAACTGTTAAATACCAAGCTAAATAATCATTGTCTCTATCAATTCCACTGACATAGCATTTTGTTTCAATCCTTTGTTTCAAGTTCAGAGTACTAATCCATAACAAATTAATACTTATTACAATCATGATTCCATTAGTAGACATCCAGCAAAGCATGGAAAAATTGTAATATGTAACAGAGGAGAGAGCTTTTTGAACTATTGCAGCTCTATAAGGCTCTCCAAACAGATACTGTGATACTTCAGTTAAATAATACTTTAGTTAAATAACACATCTAGTATTTTTCTCCATAAAATTAAGCCTTTTTAGCACAAGTTTAAAGGATTATTAGTTGAATACATGCTTGGTATTATCCCCAATTCATATATCCATACATTTCACTTCTCTACTGAAACCAAGATCCGGAAGGATTCTTGTATTCTTCATAATAGACATCCAGTCAATTTCTGTTGATTGAAAGATCCATAGCAAAAACTTAGACATAATTGATCTTCTAAAGACAATGTAATACTCTTTTCTTTTTTCAGGGAATAAAATTATCTCTGAAAATGAGCTATCTTCCTAAAGCATACAGGAGTGTCATTTGCTAAAACTGACTTCACCACCCAATTCTCCTCCTTCTCCCCCAAATGACCCATTTAGTGAGCCAGAATTCATTTAGTTTGTTTCAAAGGATTTAAAATTAAAACAATTGTGATTCAATGAAGGAAACATTCAGATTACCTAGGAACAAGACAATACATTGAAGCAGATTTTTCCAGGAGCCTTTACAATCTTGGGTTTTTTGGACAAAGATCAGACTTTCATGAAAAAAAAAAAAAGTTATTGACGTAGTTTTGGAAAAACTTACCAGTCTGTATACTTATTTTATTACTGCATCTGTGTAATAAAGAGAGAGAATCTTTTTGGTAACAGAAATATATTTTCAGGAAAATAATAGATGGTCTTCTTGAGTGTTTTTTGTTTATTTGTATTGTGTGTGTGTGTGTGTATGTGTGTGTGTGTGTGTGTGTAATGTAATCAGAGGGACCACCAATGAACATGAATAGATTTCCCTTATCAGGTAGGATATAAAGAGTATATAAAATGTTCCACACTTGATTTTAATCTGACATAGAGCTTTGGGGAGCCAATTTCTAGCCATGAGTGACTAAAGAGTTCTTACTATGAGATGAGGAAAATCTTTTGGTTGGTTAAGAAAAAACAAAAACTAATGACTGAAGAAGAAAATAGCCATTGAGTATACATATGAAAGTTTAAGTAGATGATTCTGTGTGTGTGGGTGTAGTTGTTTATCTTTGTCTCTCTCTTCTTCCCCATCTCACTTCTGACTTTATTTCCCCCCAAGGAGATAAATAGTGTTTTATTGTCATCCAGGTTAAGGAGTCCAGATTGGGGCCTACCAAAATCTTTGCAAAGTCTGAATGTTCAAGCCACGTGATATAAATACATGGCTAAAAATTAACTGAAAATCACTAACTCATAATTATTAATCCCAACAAGTTGCACAACAACTTTCTTTTTAATGATTGGAAGATATCTGAAATGCTCATGGAGAAGCTGGTCAAAATCCAAGCAGACTTAATTCTTGACAGCATCATTGGGAGGCAGGTCTGTTGGCTTTATCTGGAACATCATGAACTGGAAGACAAAGCCATCTGTGTCAATGTCCTGCACTAAGATGAACAGTTCTATCATTTAAGCCTTTTTCACATGCATAGTCCAAGCTTGAGCCAGACCATTGCCGAAAGTAAACATGATCACCTTGTCTCCCAGCTGCTCAGATTGAAATCCAACTTGGTGACTGTTGGCTAACTCACTGAAGTACAGTGTGCAGATGGCATAAACATAAACAAAAACCTATGTCTTCTCTCACATTGTAAAAATCACATTTCTGAAGATTCATGGTTGAAGTAATGAGGTAGAAGGTCTATAGAACATGACTCTCAGTACCGTGGCTCTCTTCCTAGGAAGCAAATGACAACAAAGGATTCTTGGAAATCAATGAGTTCTATTGAGACCATGAATCTAAATGAAAATGGGTTTTCCATGCCATGAGGTCAATAGTATATATGTAATCTTTGGCTTGAATACTGGTCAGAGTAGGATACTGGGAGCTCTTCATTCTATCCACTTGTATTAGGTTGTCCACAATGGGGCAGTGTCTTTCTCTCTCTTTTTCAGGAATATCCTCAGTGGAATATCAGAGGAGTGTGTTGCAGATGGCATTGTGGACCTGCTTATTCTGGTTCTTGATATTATTCACTGGACCTCAGCCAGGATGAAGAGCCTCTCTGGGAGGAAGTTAATAAACTTCTATTTAGTGAGACCTCTGTCTTGCTTTACACCCTTTAGCGGGTCCCAATTCTCTTAACACCAAGGGAAGGGTGAAGTGCAGGAGTGGCTAGGGACACTGCAAGTCCCAACAACCTGATGGGAACATAGGCTGGTCCAGTCTAGACTACGGATGCTGGAAGCCGACCCACATCATAGGCACTATGCCCGAGATTTCATATTTATGGTCCAGCAATACCTGATTGAGCTTTACTTGTGGAACACATGTCCCATGCTGGGCGCTAGGCAAGCCCATTCCCATCATAGTCAGGACCCCTGGGGCTGCCCCAGACTTCATCTTCCAGACCACTGACTGTCCACACCCACCTTCTGACTTTCTTTGAGACCCAGAATACAATAGAGCATAGATAACCTAGTTACTACTTTATTTTAAGCATATGGCCTATTACCTGTGTTTCCTTGTGTCTCTTTATCTTAGGTTAATGACAATCCAAAAATTGACCAGGTTATGATATTGTGAGTTTTGACTGAAGGTCCAAAAGATGAACAAAGGTCCTCTTATCACACAGAAATCCTTGGAGAGGAGACAATTCAAGGCAAAAAAAAACTGAGAAATACTTCTTGGAACAACATGTTCTCTAAAAAAATATGTCAAGATAATTGCATTTAAAGATCAGGAAGCCTCGTTTTTCTGAGTTAAAATCTGACCTCAAATACTTATATCTTTTTGCTTCAGTTTCTTCTATTGGAAAATGAGATAGAGAAAGAAATAGCAAATCACTCTTGTGTCTCTGTCAAGAAAATCTCATATGGAATCATGAAAAGTTGACCATAGCTGTAAAATAAGCCCCTCAGCCCATCTTGTTGTAAAGATAAAACAGCTTAATAGTTATGAACTGTGTTGCAAATCTTGAAATGCTTTATCAATGCTGTGTCACTATTTTTGCTGTTGTGGTTGTTAAATGGACAATAATCCTAGAACTCCAGCCATTTAAGATTACTCAGTGATGGGAATCTCCTAAGAAAAGTAGTCAGCCACCTCCTAGATATCCAACTGTGCAAGTTGGGGTTAGTAAAGTGAGTATAGAAGGGGTAGAACACTCATATTTACATAGATATTATTTGTTCTTCCATTCTAGCTGGAGTCCAGAAAATTAGTCTCAAAGTCAGGAAAATCCTGGTTCATGTCCTGATGGAATATTCTGAGAAGGTAACATAACTTCTCAGTGATACCCAGGCAACTCTTAAATTGTAAGTTATAATAAAGTTACTTATCTACATTTGCAGAAAAATATGACCTTGCTAAGACTTTTCTACATCAATGAAATTACATGTTCACAAACATTTCTGTGCCTTTAATAAGATACACACAGATATGTGTGTGAATGTGGGTGTAGGTATATGTGTATGTGTATTTGTGTGTATTTGCCACTAGTTGTTTATTGATTTACTATGTTATATTGTATATATGTAGCTTACATACAAACACACATACATATACATACATAAGGTTGGGATTTCTATATACACATATACACATGTATTGACAGAATAGCTACAGCTTGATCATAAAGTCAAATGACTGAAGAATATCACAATCCAATTCCCATAGAATAGATTAATCACTTCTGATATGCCAAACTCTTCATTCCTTTTTGAGGATACCAAAATAACAACAACAAAAACAAAACAATAACAATTAAGTCCTTAATCTTAAGGAATTTACATAGTATATTTTCCAAAATTTGAGAATCATTGTTTTAGCAGTTTATGCAGACTTTCCATGTAAGAAGTAGGACAAACAATTCCAATTTTGCTTAGCATTATTGGTGGAATGGGAGAAAATGCCCAAAGCACAGATTCAGGAGTCATTACTTTAGAAATGAGGGTAAGAAGTTCAAATACAATTGGGATGGTTTGATCTGAAATGAGGTTAAGAAGTTGAAAAACAATTAGTATGGTTTGTCTGAAAAGCTGGACTTAGCATCAAAACAGCTTTTTTTTTTTTTTTTTTTTTTTTTTAGTTTTTGGTCAAGAATGTGGCAGGCAAAATAGAAAAAGAGAAGTACAGACAAACTTCCTAATGAATATTGATGCAAAATTTTTAAATAAAATATTTACAAATAGATTAGCAATTTATAAACAAGATAATACACTGACTAGGTAGAATATATATTAGGAATGCAGGCTCAATATTAGGAAAATTATTAACATAACTCATATCAAAAAAAACAAAACCAACAGAAATTATTATTCTTTCAATAGATGCTGAAAAGTTATTTGATAAAATACAGCATTTAGTTCTATTAAAAAGTCAAGAGTATAAAAATAAAGACTACTACTAACTCTATATCTCAAAGAAACCATACAAAGGGAAAAGAACTCACATGTACAAAAATATTCACAGCAGCTCTCTTTGTGGTAGCAAAGAACTGAAATTAGAGGAGATGGCTATCAATTGGGTATGATTGAACAAACTGAAGTATATGAATGTAATGGAATACTATAGTTCTATAAGAAATAAGTAAGGTAAATTTCAGAGAAACCTGGAAGTATTTACATGAATTCATATTGAGTGAAATGAGCAGAACCAGGAGAACATTGTACACAATAACAACATTGTATTTATCAACTTTATTAGATTTTGCTCTTCTTAGCAACACAATGATCTAAGTTAATCCCCAAAATAACTTGTAATGGAAAATGCTATCCATATCCAGAGAAAGATCTAAGGACAATAAATGCATGAATAAAACATAGTTTTCATTTTTTTTCCATTTTGTTCCAATTCTTCTTTCACAAGATGACTAAAGTGAAATATGTTTAAATATGATTTTACATGTATTACTTACATCAGTTTGTCATCTTGAGGGGGGGGAATAAAAGGGAAGAGAACAAGAAAAATTGGTAATCAAAATATTATAAAAACAAATGTTGAAAACTAATATATGATTTTTTTCTTTTAAAAAGGAGTGTGGTAGGCATATTTTAATAAGTTTTACACAGCATGGGGAGGGCAGAGTCAAGATGGCAAAGAGCACACATACATTTTTCTCACCTTTCCTCTATCCCCAAATTATTTTACAAATCTCAAGCTCTGAATTAGTGCTTGGCTGTCAGAACTCACAAATATTGAGAGTATAACACATTACCAACAGAAGATAATCTCAAAATTCACCAGAAAAGGTCTGTTTTTACTTGCACACATACAGGATGGAATGGGATTAGATGATGGACAGACTCAGGCAGATAGGCAGTGAGAACATGGAGAACAGCACACGCTGAGCAGATTAGAAGGGGGGAGATATGGAGGGTGAAATGTGATCTTTGGAAAATCTCTAGGGAGAACTCATTGCAGTGTCAGCTACTCAACCCTGGCAGCAAGCCAGTAGATCAGCAGAGAAGCTATAAACACAGAGGGTAAAGATTCTAATTCCAAAAGGCTAGAGTCTTGGGACCTGGCTACACCCACCCAGCACCAAGAGGGATTCAGCACAATTTCAGTATGCAACTGGTAATCCCAATGCAGTCACTGCTGTGCCATTGCCACTTCACTGTCACTTCCTGTTTTCTGTTGAGGCAGCTTGGAAATACCTCAGTGACCCATAGGCAGACCATAGCATTTTTTTTAATGATTAAAAAGGCAAAGCAGGCTCTAACTATAGGTAGATTCTATACTGAAAAACATCAGATTTCAAACCCTGAGGAGACTAAAAACAGTTTGTCTCTAGATGAAAACCCAAAGCTGGATATAATCTGGTCCCTACCACATAAGGCTCTCATGGAAGAAATTAAAAAGATCTTAAAAGAGAGCTAGAAGAAAAATGGGGAAAGTAAAGGAAAGTTTGCAAGAAGGTCTGGATAAAACATATAACTCATCAAAAGATAGAGTGAAAAAAAGAAAACAAAGAATTTATGAATTGGAAAAAGAAAATAACTCCTCAAAAATAAAATTTGCGAAATGAAAAAAAAATCCATAGAACAAAACAACTCATTTTAAAATGCAATTGTACAAACAAACAAAGAATTAAAAAATGAAGAAAATAATTTATTAAAAATGCGAATTGAACAAATGGGAAATGAATGACTCGAGGAAATACCAAGAATCAGTCAAGCAAAACTAAAAAAAAAAAAAAAAAAAAAAAAAAAAAAAAAAGAATAAGAAAAAGAAAAAAAGAATAAAACTGTTAAAGACCTACTTGAAAAAACAACAGATCAGGAAAATAGATATAGAAGAGATAATCTAAGAATTATTGGACTCCCTGAAAATCATGAGGAAAAAAAGAGCCTAGACACTATTGTTCAGGAAATCATCAAAGAGAACTACCCAGATGTTATAGAAAAATAAGGTAAAATGGTCATTGAAAGAATTCACCAGTTACCTACTAAAAGAGAGCCCAAAATTAAAACTCCAAGAAATATTGTGGCTAATTTCCAGAATTATCAGACCAAGGAAAAATACTACAGGCAGCAAGAAAAATATTATTCAAATACTGAGGAGCCACAATAAGTATTATTCAGGATCTTGTCCTGAGCATCCACATTAAAGGATCAAAGGGTCTGGAGTCCGATATTCTGAAAGACAAAGGAGGTTGATATGCAACCAAGAAAAACTTACCCAGCCAAACTGAGCATTTTCTTTCAGGGAAGAAAATGGACATTCAATGAAAAGGGTGAATTCCATTTATTTCTGATGAAAAAAAAAAAACAGAGCTAAACAAAAAGTGTGATCTCCAAATATAGGACTCAAGAGAAGTATAAAAAAGTAAAAAGAACTCTTGAGAACTGTGTTTCTGTTATGGGTATATATAAAGAGTACATGTATAATTTGGTTTTACTGTTATAATATAAAAAAGGAACTAGAGATGGAAAGGAAATTGTACCAGAAAAAGGAAAAAATGTAGATACTACTCTCACAAAGAGACATAGGAAAATTATATTTGAGGGAAAGAAGGGAGGGAAATGAACATAGTGTGAATCTTACTCTCATCAGAACTGGATGAAAGAGAAAATATTAGACATATTTGGTTTACAGAGGAACTTCTCTCACAGCATTGAAAAGTGAAAGGGGAAAAGCAAAAAGGGAAGGTATAGGATAAATAGAAGGGAATACAGAAATACTAAGGGAAAGATTTAAGAAAAAAGGAGGGATCCTAAGGAATAGAGAGGGATTCTAAAGAGGGAGGGCTGTGTGAGGCAAGTGTTGCTCATAAGTTTAATACTGGAGAGCAGGGTAAGGGGGAAATAAAGGAGAAAGGCATAATCTGGGAAAAACAAGATGACAGGAAATACAGAATTAGTAATTTTAACCATAAATGAGAATGGAGTAAACTCTCCCATGAAACAGAGGCAGATAGCAGTCTGGATTAAAGGTCAGAATACTACAATAAGTTGTTTACAGGAAACACACATGAAGCAGGGTGATTCATACAGAGTAAAGGTAAAAGGCTAGAGCAGAATCTATTCCTGATCTCAGATGAAGCAAAAGCAAAAATTGATCTTATTAAAAGAGATAAGGAAGGGCTATCTTGCTAGACGCAGCATATATAATGAAGCAATATCAATACTAAATATATATGCACCAAATGGTGTACAATCTAAATTCCTAAAAGAGAAGTTAAGAGAGCTGCAAGAAGAAATAGAGAGCAAAACTATAATAGTGATAGTTCTCAACCTTTTGCCCTCGGAACTAGATAATCAAATCACAAAATAAATAAGAAAAAAGTTAAAGAGGTAAATAGAACACTAGAAAAATTTAGGTATGATAGATCTTTGCAGAAAACTAAATGGAGACAGAAGGGAGTACACTTTCTTCTTGGCAGTTCATGTAACCAGTACAAAAATTGACCATATGTTAAGACATAAAGATCTCAAATTCAAATGCAGAAAGACAGAAATAGTAAATGCATCCTTTTCAGATCATGATACAATAAAAATTGTATTCAATAAAAAGCCAGGGGAAAATAATCCAAAAATAATTGGAAATTAAATGATCTCATCCTGAAGATTTAATAGGTGAAACAGCAAATCATAGACACAATTACTAAGAGAATAACAACAATGAGACAACATACCAAAATGTGTGGGATGCAGCCAAAGCAGTAATAAGAGGAAATTTTATATCTCTAGATTATTACTTGCATAAAATAGAGAAAGAAAAAAAAACACAATGAATTATGCTTACATCTAAAAAAGCTAGAAAAAGAGCAAAGAAAAATCCCTGCTAGACCTGAAATTCTCAAAATAAAAGGAGAGATTAATAAAATTGAAAGTAAAAAAGCATTGAATTAATTAAATTCAACTAAGAATTGGTTCTATGAAAAAACCAACAAAATAGATAAACTCTTGGTAAATTTGATTAGAAAAAGGAAAGAGGAAAATCAAATTGTTATCCCAAATTTGAAAGGGGAGAACTTTCCATTAATGAAGAGGGAATTAGAGCAATAATTAGGAGTTACTTTGCCCAATTTTATGCCAATAAATTTGATAACTGAAATGAAATGGATGAATACCTCCAAAAATAAAAGTTGCCCTGATTAACAGAGGAAGAAGTAAATTGGTTAAATAATCCCACTTTAGAAAAAGAAATAGAACAAGCTATTAATCAATTCCCTAAGAAAAAATCCCCAGGACCAGAGGATTTACATGTGAATTCTACTAAACATTTAAAGAACAATTAATTGCAGTGCTATATAAAGTATTTGAAAAAAATAGTGAATAAAAGAGTCATACCAAATTCCTTTTATGACACAGACATGGTACTGATGCCTAAACCAGGTAGAATGAAAACAGAGAAAGAAATGTATACATGAACCTCCCTAATGAACATTGATGCAAAAATCTTAAATAAAACATTAACAAAAGATTACAGAAAATCATCCCCAGAATAATATACCATGACCAAGTAGGATTTATACCAGGAATGCTGGACTGGTTCAATATTAGGAACATATTAACATAATCGACTATTAAAATAACTGTCACTAGTATAAAATATTTGGGAATCTATTTTCCAAGGGAAAGTCAGGAACTAAATAAGCAAAACTACAAAACATTTCCACAAAAATAAAGTCAGATCTAAACAATTGGAAAAAAATATTAAGTGTTCTTAGATAGGTCAAGCAAATATTATAAAGATGACAATATCACCTAAACTAATCTATTTATTTAGTGCTATACCAATCAGATACCCAACAAACTCTTTTAATGACCTAGAAAAAATAACAATAAAAGTCATCTAGAAGAATAAAAAGTCAAGAATTTCAAGGAAACTACTGAAAAGAAAATAAATGAAGGTGACCTAGCTGTTCCTGATCTAAAACTCTATTATAAAGCAGCAGTCACCAAAATCATTTCGTATTGGCTAAGAAATAGACTAGCTGATCAGTAGGATAGCTAGATTCACAGGATAAAATAATCAATAACTGTAGCATTCTAGTATTTGACAAACCCTAAAACCCCAACTTTTGGGATAAGAATTCACTATTTGACAAAAACTTCTGGGAAAATTGGAAATTAATATGGCAGAAACTAGGCATTGACCTACACTTAACACTGTACAACAAGATAAGGTCAAATTGGGTTCATGACCTAGGCATAAAGAATAAGATTATAAATAAATTAGAAGAACATAGGCTATTTTACCTCTCAGACCTGTGGAAGAGGAAGGAATTTGTGAGCAAAAAAGAAATAAAGATCATTATTTATCACAAAATAGAAAATTTTGATTATATCCAGTTAAAAACTTTTGTACAAACAAAAGAACTGCAGACTAGATTAGAAGGGAAGCAATAAACTGGGAAAACATTTTTATAGTTAAAGGTTCTGAGAAAAGCCTCATTTCTAAAATATATAGAGAATTGACTTTATAAGAAATCAACTCATTCTTCAATTGACAAATGGTCAAAGAATATGACCAATTTTCAGATCAAGAAATTGAAACTATTTCTAGTCATATGAAAAGATGCTCCAAATCATTATTGATCAGAAAAATGCAAATTAAGACAATTCTGAGATACCACTACATACCTGTCAGATTGGTTAAGATGACAGGAAAAGATAATGACCAAAGTTGGAGGGGATGTGGGAAAAGTGGGATACTAATGCATTGTTGGTGGCATTGTGAATGAATCCAACCATTCTGAAGAGCAATTTGGAATGACACTCAAAAAGTTATCAAAGTGTGCATACCCTTTGATCCAGAACTATTACTATTGGGCTTATATCCCCAAAGAGATATTAGGGACCTGTATGTGCAAAAATGTTTATGACAGCCCTTTTCATAATAGATAGAAATTGGAAATTGAAAGGATGCCCATCAATTAAAGAATAGGTGACTAAATCATGGTATATGAATGTTATAGAATATTATTGTTCTATAAGAAATGTCCAGTAGGATGAATACAGAGAGGCTTGGAGAGACTTACATGAACAGATGCTGAGTGAAATGAGCAGAACCAGGAGATCATTATACATTTCAACAACGATAATATATGAGGATCATTTCTGATGGAAGTGGCTATCTTCAACAATGAGAGGATCCAAATCAGTTCCAATTGATCAGTAATAAATAGAATCAGCTATACCGAACAAAGAACACTGGGAAATGAGTGTGGACCACAATATAGCATGTGCACTCTTTCTGTTATTGTTTGCTTGCATTTTTGTTTCTCTTGCTGGATTATTTTTACCTTCCTTCTAAAACCAGTTTTTTTTTTCCCCTTGTGCAGCAAGATAACTGTAGAAATATGTATACATATATTGTATTTAACATATACTTTAACATATTTAATATGTAAAAAAAATTGCACTGCATAAAACCTTTCACTCACTTCTCTGTGAAAATGCATGCATAATCTCTAATTTGGAACTATGCTGAAAAAGTTATCCAACTGTGCATACCCTTTGATCCAGCAGTGTTACTACTGGGCTTATATCCCAAAGAGATCATAAAGAAGGGAAAAGGATCTATATTTGCAGGAATGTTTGTGGCAGCCCTCTTTGTAGTGGCCAGAAACTGGAAAGTAAGTAGATGCCCATCAATTGGAGAATGGCTGAATAAATTGTGGTGCATGAATATTATGGAATATTATTGTTCGGTAAGAAATGACCAACAGGATGATTTCAGAAAGGCCTGGAGAGACTTACACAAACTGATGCTGAGTGAAATGAGCAGGGCCAGGAGATCCTTCTATACTTCAACAATAATACTATATGATGATCAGTTCTGATGGACCTGGCCATCTTCAGCAATGAGATGAACCAAATCAGTTCCAATGGAGCAATAATGAACTGAACCAGCTATACCCAGTGAAAGAACTCTAGGAGATGACTAAGAACCATTACATTGAATTCCCAATCCCTATATTTTTGCCTGCCTGCATTTTGGATTTCCTTCATAGGCTAATTGTACAATATTTCAGAGTCCAATTCTTTTTGTACGGCAAAATAATGGTTTGGTCAAGTATACTTATTATGTATCTAATTTATACTTTAATATATTTAACATCTACTGGTCATCCTGCCATCTAGGGGAGGGGGTGGGGGAAAGGAAAGGAAAAATTGGAACAAAAGGTTTGCCAGTTGTCAATGCTATAAAATTACCCATGCATATATCTTGTAAATAAAAAGCTATTTAAAAATTTTTAAAAATGCACGCATAATCTCTATTCTTTAAGGCTTACGTGCTTTCTTAAGAAACCTAAAATTTAAAAAAAATTACCCCTCAAAAAAGTCAATGAGAATTAATGCTTCTTATTGGACACACTAAGATTACTATAAATTTCCTTGTATCTTTATTTCTGATGATACTGCATGTGTTCAACATATTACCTATTCAAATTATATCCCAATTCCAATCTGCACCCCAATTCCAATCCTTACTCCTTAGCATGTGTGGATAATGTCATATAGACAAAAATAAAAAAAAAAAGTCCTTGTGAAGTCTATATGGGTTTTACTGGTCACTGTGCCATAGTCTAAATAGTCTGCAACTATTCTGTGAAAAGAAATCAAATTATTTGTCAGAATACAGTCTGGCTTTTATCCAGCCCCATAGATACTTCAGGATGGTCACAACCTCTAAATTTCAAGTGATCTAGTATTTTTCTTAAAATGAAAGTAAAGTCAACAAATCTATAGTCAAAAAGAATAGCTTTTATTGAGACATATTTAAAGGAGTTTTATTCAAGGTAACAGAATTTCAGATACCATCTAGTCTGATCTATAGATAAGTAAAAACACCACCTAGAATATAGCCAACAGGATATCAAATATGTGTTATTTTATTTTATTTTTGCAATATCACAAGAAGGTGACTAAGGGAGCTATATGGTATGGTGGAACAGGGCCTGTTGTTTAAATCTGGAGATACTGGAGAATTTAAATCCAGATTTTGATCTTTAATTGATACCCAAGAATGTGTTAAAGCAAGCAATAAAGAAAGCAAGCAAGCAAGAAAGCTAGAACGAATGAAAGAAAGAAAGAAAGAAAGAAAGAAAGAAAGAAAGAAAGAAAGAAAGAAAAGATGGAAGGAAGGAAAAAAGGAAGCAAGGGACAAAGAAAGGGAGGGAAGAAAGGAAGGAGGAAGGGAAAGAGGGAGGGAGAGAAGGAAGAAGTTAAAACAATCAAACAATAAGCATTTGTAAAGAAACTACATATTATACGTAAGTGGCACAGTGAATCGAGCTCCAGGCCAAGAGTCAAGAAGTTGTTGAGCCTGAGTCTTTGTGATCCCCTTTGAGGTTTCTTGGCAAAGATACTGGAGTGGTTTCCTGCAATTTCTAAAACAGATTTTAATTCATGAAGAAGAGTCTTCTTGATAATGTTCTACCTCATTGCCTGGAGTTGAGAAGACCTGGTAGTAGACATTTACTTGTTGTGTGTTCCTGGATGGACAAGAAAATGCAGGTACTTCATCAACCAGTGTCAGTCATGTACATGTGGAACAATCAGTTACAGCAAATGTAGAAGTTTTGAATGCTTTAGATAAGTTCATTTATCTTAACAGTATACTTTCCAGGGAAGTCCACATTAATAATGAGATTGACACATACATTGATAGAGGCAGCTCAGTGTTTGGGAGGCTTCAAAAGTGTGAGAAAAGGGAGGTTTAAACTGACTACCAAAGTGAAGATCTATAGAGGCATTGTGCTGACTTTACTACTGTATGTCTGTGGACCTCTGGACAACATATCAGCACTATATTCCAGGAAACTAAATCATTTCTATTTGAATTCTCATAGGAAGACTCTGAAGATTACCTGAAAGGATAAGACATCACACACTGTGATTTTTCTAGAACAGAGAATGCAACTATAATCATCTTGAAGTGGGTTGTGGTCCCTTTAAGAAACTATATTTCCTATTGATCTGTGATTCCTTTCAGATTCTCAGCCCCTCTTGCCTGAGGCATATCCTCTCCAGAAAAAAAAAAAAAAAAAAAGTTGTATTTCCCAGATGCCAGGCTCTTTGATTCACAAATCCTGATCAAAAGCATCCCTTTTAATTCCAATAGGAGATGTGAACTTGTCCCAGCCACCACTGATTCTGATCTGCTCCGATTGTCCCAGCCCCATTCTGACTTGCTTGGGCCACCCAGATCAGGCTTCCCAACCCTCACCAAGACAACCAATATAATAAGCTTCCATCAACTAAGGTCTTTGCAGATGGACTTGATAGCTTACTCAGCTGCCAGGACTTTCTGTCCACTGAGAACTGCATTCTCAGTGCAAAACTCTATTTTCCATAGAACGCCCATTGGAATAATATTATTTTCCAGTGTTATCCTCACCTATTTTTCTAACCAGACTGTATGTCTCTCTGTCAGGATTTCTAACCTTCCAATTCCTATAATAAACCTCTTTTATCAATCTAGGTTTTCAGGTCTGTAAATTCCTTTCCAGAGAACCTCTGCACCGCCAGAAGGGAGTCCCTAAAACTCCCTACCTTTGCCCCACATCCCAAGGGTTGCAGGGGAGCCAAATCTCTATTTGGTTCCCTAAATCCTGAACCTGCCACTAGACCTTATCATTTAACTCCCTGACCACAAAAACCTTAATTTCATGTTGGTTCCCTAAATCTAAACCTCATCAGGCTGATCCCATTGTTCATGTTCTAAAACCAAAAAAATACTATTTTATGTACAACTTAAAACAGGGCAAGTGCTCACATAATAACCAGAAAGAGCAATGCAAGGACACTCTCAAGGCTTCTTTCTCTTAAGTACTTTAGAACTGATTACATGACTTGGGAGACACTGGCACAGGACTGCCCAGCAAGGCATGTCTTTATCAGAGAAGGTTCTGAGCAAAGCAGAATTGAAGTAGCTCAAAGAAATATGATATGTGCAATTTGAGAATCCACCCCAAATATTCATTTGGAATGTTTGTGCCTGACTTATGGCAGAGAATTCTGAGCTCATGTTAGTCTGATCATTCATAGCTGGATATATTGTAAACTTGACTCTAACATAATGAACACAAATATTTGGAGTACAACACATTTCCAGAAGAATATACCTTGAAAGGACTTCAGAACATATCTGCTTCAAATGGGCAGGGGGACAGTTTGCCAAGTCCAGACCATAGCATGAGGAGCTGAAGTAGGAAATCAGAAGTTCCAGCTTTCATTCACTTGGAAAATCTGAAGCTTCTTAGGGTACTCTCTCCTGGTTGTAAGCAGGTTGTTTGGCAGATTTGCTACAAAAGGTAAGGAATACCATGGCTAAATTTCAGAATTATCACACCAAAGAAAAATATTGCAAGCAGTCAGGCAGAAAAAATAAATAAATAAATACTGAGGAACTACAATTAAGATTACCCAGGACCTAGCAGTTTCTACATTAAAAGATCAGAGGACCAGGAATCTGATATTCCAAAAGGCAAAGGAACTAGGATTATAGCCAAGAATAAGCTATCCAGCTAAAATGAGCATTATCTTTCAAGGAAGAAGATGGACATTCAATGATACAGGCAAATTATACCTATTTTTAATGAAAAGACCAGAACTGAACAAAAAAATTGATCTCCAAATACCAAACTCAACAAAAACATAAAAAGATTAAAAGGAAAGAACTCTTGAGAACTATATATCTTTTATGGATATACTTAGATAGTGTGGGTATAATTTGATTTTATTGTGATAAAATGAAAAAGAACCTAGAGATGGAATGGGGGTCATACTGGAAAAAGAGGGAAAAGGAAGTAAAATAAGGGAAGTTACATTTCACGAAGAGGTATGAATGACAATATAATCAAGGGAAAAAATGAAAAGGGATGAGCATCATGTGAATCTTACTCTCATCAGATTTGGCTCAAAGAAAGAATATCAGACATATTTGGTTTCACAGCAAAAGTGTCTTACCTTAAAGTGAAGTGGGAGGGAAAAGGGAAAAGAAAGGGAAAGACTAATAGAAGGGAAAACAGAAGTATTAGTGGAAAGATGTAAACAAAGGGAAGGCCTCTAAAAGGGAAGGGCTGGTTGAAGGAGGTGGTCATAAGCAGCAAAGTACTGAAGAGGAGGGAAGGAGAAAAGTAAAAAGAAAAGCATAACAGGGTAAATAAAATGGCAGGAAATGCAGAATTAGTTATTTTAACTGTGAATGGGAATGGGATGAACTCTCTCATAAAATGGAAGCAGATAGCAGACAGCATTAGAAGCCAGATTCCTACAATATGTTGTTTACAAGAAACACATTTAAAGCATCATGATATATACAGAATTAAGGTAAAAGGCTGGAGCAGAATCTATTATGCTTCAGGTGAAGTTAAAAAAAAAAAAAAAAACAAGGGTAGCACTCCTGATCTCAGATCAAGCAAAAGGAAAGATAGATCTATTTAAAGAGGATAAGAAATGAAAGGATATTTTCCTAAAGGGTATCACAGATAATGAAACAACATTAATAGAAAACATATATGCACCAAGTGGTGTAGCATCCAAATTCCTAAAGGACATATTAAGAGAGATGCAAAAAGAAATATACAGCAAACTATTCTAGTGGGGGATCTTAACCTTGCTCTCTCATAACTGGATAAATCAAACCACAGAATAAATAAGAAAGAAGTTAAGGAGGTAAACAAAATGTTATAAAAGTTAGGTATGATAGATCTTTGGAATAAATTGAATGGAAGGAGAAAGGAGTTTACTTTTTTCTCAGCAGTTCATGGAACCTATACAAAAATTGACCATTTATTAGGGCATAAAAACCTCAAAATCAAATGCAAAAAGCCAGAAATAGTAAATACATTTTTTAATTATGATGCAATACAAATCACATGCAATATAAGGGCAGGGAGAAAATAGTCAAAAAGTTAATTGGAAATTAAATAATATAATCCTAGAGAATGAATGAGTGATTGTTGGGTCCCTGGCGTGCTTCTATTATGGGAGGAGTATCTGCCCTCTACTTACCCACCGTAAGGGTCTTCGGTCGTCACCAGCCTCCAAGGAGGAATTAGACACTGAGTCGAACTGCCGTAGAAATATTCGGTGCTTTATTCAGGGGTCGGTTACATGGTGCAGAAAAGGTGTGGCAGGCAGGCCATACAATCAGGGAATATTTCAACTTATATACTCTTTAAGCAATGGCGAACTCCAATCAAAAGTTAAATGCAGGGTTTTGCCTTTTATGGCTGTATATAGATCTTAAAGACTATGTGTCTTAACATAAGGAAGTGTGTGCGTGTCACATGCCTGTCCCAAGGGCCTCATACTCCCCTTACTCAGCAGGAAATGTAGGTTCAAGTTGACCCTGTACTCCAACAATTCAGCAGGAAATGTAGGTTCAAGTTGACTCTGTACTCCAACAAGTGACATAGCAAATAATAGACACAATCATTAATTCAAAAGAATGACAATAATGAGATAGCATACCAAAATTTGTGGGATGCAGCCAAAGAAGTATAAAGGGGAAATTTTATACCTCTGGCTGCTTACTTGCATAAAATAGGGAAAGAGAAGATGAATGAATTAGACCCACAACTAAAAATGCTAGAACAAATTAAAAACCCTCAATTAAATACCAAATTTGAAATTCTGAAAATAAACGGAGGAATTAATAAAATTGAAAATTTAAAAAAAAAAACTAGTGAGTTAATGAATGAAACTGAGATGGTTTTATAAAAAAAAAACACAAAATAGATATAACTTTAGTTAGCTTGATTAGAAAAGAAAGGACAAAATCAAATTGTTATTCACAAAAATGAAAAGGGAGAACTATCCATCAATGAAGAGGAAATTAGAGCAATAATTAGGAGTTATTTTGCCCAACTATATGCCAAATAAATTTGATAATCTAAATGAAATGGAAGAACATCTACAAAAATATAGATTGCCCTGGTTAACAGAAAAAGAAATAAATTATTTAAATAGTCCAATTTTAGAAAAAGAAATAGAGCGAGGTGATAATCAGCTTTCTAAGAAAAAATCCCCAGGACCAGATGGGTTTACATATGAATTCTACCAAACATTCAAAGAACAATTAATTCCAATACTGTATAAACTATTTGAAAAATTAAGGAAAAGAAGTCCAACCAAATTCCTTTATGACATAGATATAGTGCTCATTGCTCAATCAGGTAGGGTGAAAACAGAGAAAGAAAATTATAGACCAATTTCCCTAATGAATATTGATACAAAAATCTTAAATAAAATATTAGCAATGAGATTACAGAAAGTCATCCCCAGAAAAGTGACTAAGTAGGATTTTTACCAGGAATGCAGAGCTGGTGCAATATTAGGAAAACTATTAGCATAATGAACTATATTAATAACCAAACTAACAAAAACATATGATTAAATATGTATTAAAAATATTTGATAACATCCAACATACATTCCTATTAAAAATTATAAAGAGTATAGGAATAAATTGACTTTTCTTTAAAATCATTAGTAGCATCTATATAAAATCATTAATAAGCATCATATGTAAAGGGTACAAACTAAAACTATTCCCAGTAATTTCAGGAGTGAAACAAAGCTGCCCACTATCACCATTACTATTCAACATTAGATTATTAGAAATGTTAGCTTTGGCAAAAAGAGAAGAAAAAGAAATTAAAGAAATAAGAATAAGTCATGGGAAAACCAATTTATCCCTCTTTGCAGATAATATGATGGTATACTTAGAGAACCCTAGACAGTCAACTAAAAAATTACTAGATACAATTCACAACTTTTGCTAAGTTGCAAGATACAAAATAAATCCACATAAATCATCAGCATTTTCATATATTACCAATACAGTCTAGCATCAAGTGATACAAAAAGAAATTACATTCAAAATAACTGTCCATAGTATAAAATATTTGGGAATCTATCTGCAAAGGGAAAGACAGGAACTATATGTGCAACTATAAAACACTTTCTACACAAATAAAGTCAGATTTAATCAGTTGGAAAAATATCAAGTGCTCCTGGCTAGGCCAAGCGATTATAATAAAAATGAAATATTATTAAAATTAATCTACTTATTTAGTGCCATACCAATCAAGCTCCCAAGAAATTATTTTACATATCTAGAACATATAATAACAAAGTTCATCTGAAAGAACAAAAAAATCAAGAATTTCAAGGGAATTAATTTAAAAACTGCTAATGAGGGTGACCTAGCTGTACTAGACTTAAACTATAGTATAAAGCAATAGTCATCAAAACCATTTGATACTGGCAAAAAAAAAAAATAGTAGATTAGTGGAAAAGGTTAGGATCACAGAGCAAAATAGTCGATAATAATAGCAATTTATTGTTTGACAAACCCAAAGACCCCAGCTTGTGGGATAAAAACTCAATTGTTGACAATTTTGGCAAATTTTGACAATTTGACTAGTTTTGGAAACTAGTATGGAAGAAATTAGGGCTTGACCCACAGCTAACAACACATACAAGATAAGATCTAAATGGGTTCATGATTTAGACATAAAGGTTAATATTATAAGCAAATTAGAAAAACATAGATAATTCACATCTCAGATCTTCTATGGAGAAGGAAGCAATTTATGTCCAAAGAATAACTAGAACTCATAATTGAACACTAGAGAGATAATTTTGATTATATTAAGTTAAAAAGTTTTTGTCCAAACAAACAAGATCAAAAGGGAAGCAATAAATTGGGAAATTATTTTTTTACATATAAGGGTTCTAATAAAGGCCTCATTTCTAAAATATATAGGGAATTGACTCAATTTTATAAGAATTCAAGCCATTCTCCAGCTGATAAATGTTCAAAGGATATGAACAGACAATTTTCAGATGAAGAAATTAAATCATTTCTAATCATATGAGAAGGTGGTTTAAATCTGTATTGATCAGAGAAATGCAAATTAAGACAACTCTGAGATACTACTACACATCTCTCAGATTGGTTCAGATAACAGGAAAAGAAAATGATGAATGTGGGAGGAGATATGGGTAAAGTGGGAGACTAATACATTGTTGGTGGAACTGTGAATGAATCCAGCCATTCTAGAGAGAAATTTGAATGTTATTGAATAGTATTGTTCCATAAGAAATGAGCAGAAAGATGATTTCAGAGGCTTAGAGAGATTTATATGGACTGATACTAAGTAAAATGAGCAGAACCAGGAAATCATTATACAAGGCAACCTCAGTATTATAGGACGGTCAATTCTGATGAACATGACTGTTTCCAAAAATGAGATGATTGATGTCAGTTGTAATGATCTTGTGATGAAGAGAGCCATCTACACCCAGAGAGAAATGATTGTGGGAACTGAATGTGCATCACAACATAATATTCTCATTCTTTTTGTTGTTGTTCACTTGCATTTAATTTTCTTAATTATTTACTTTCTTTTTTAATCTGATTTTTCTTGTGCAGCAAGAGAGTTATCTACATAGGTTTATACATATTTGATTTAACATATATCTTAATATATTTAACATATATTGGATTGCTTGCCATCTAGAGGAGGGATGAGAGGGAAGGAGGGGAAAATCTGAAGCATGAGGCTATGCATGGGTCAATGTTGTCAAATTATCCATGCATATGTTTTGAAAATAAAATCTTGAAAAAGTAAAAAAAAAATAATAATAAATTTTAATTTTAAAAAATGAAGGACAATCAAACATGGGAAAATACATTGACTGATTATATATGATTTTTCACTTGTCAGCAGGTCCAATTATTCTATTATTTTGGAGACTCTGAGCTGCTAGAAATTTGTATTGTTTTCCTTAAATTTTCTTATTCATTTTCCTCTAAACAGAATATGAGAATCACAGAATTTCAATATTTTAGGACCATAAGTTCCAAATCTTGCAAGAAGCCATTCCTATTATATAATCTCCATTAAGGTTTGTCCATTTTCTGATTGAAAACCACCAAGTGGTATCATCTCTCAAGGTGCCTCATTTCACTTTTGTATTACTTTTTTGTATCATTCTTCTTAGTCTCATTTTAGTTATATTTTTCTTTTCTTTTTTTTTTCCTTCTCTTTCCCCATCACCCTGTATCCAACTGACATGTGCTCTGTAAATTTATTTGGATAACAATATGAGGGGCTTCAAAATGCAAAAGTCTCCTTCAGAGAAGCCACAATTAAGTTGTGGTGAGCTTTTTCTTCTCAAATCGCAGCCAGGTGATAAAAGTTCAGATCTTTTATTATCTCCAATATAGCCCGGTTAGCTTAGAGGTCTATCTCTCTGCTTGGTTCCAAGAGCTCTTGCTGCTTTGTCCTTTGCTTCTGCCTCTGCTTTCTTCAGCCTCCAGAGCCAGCACCACTCTTCATGTCATTCCGGTGAAATCTCGACTTGTAGCTTCTTCACTCTGAAGAACTCTTCGTCTGCCACCAACCAGCCAAGAGGAAAAAAATGTATTCTGGAATGGCTGTCTCGCCTTATATGTGAATCTTCTGAGAGAATGGGATTATGGGTTTTCTCCCATAGTGCTCTCTGGCCCAAAGAGCTTTAAGGGAGGTGTGGACTCCCTTGAAGTTAGAAAGTGTACTTTGTGAAGCTAGCATTCTACTTAGTACCTTGTTTCAGGTTCTGGCCAAAATCTTCTTGTAAGATTAGATCAACTCCAATTAGTTAGCAGTTAGTAAGGATTCCAACATCTCCCCCTTTTTTTGTTAGATGAAAACACCAAAGGAAATAGGAAATCTAATCAGATTAGTGGGTTTCTGAAGGGGTACACATAAATCCATCAATATGGGCCAGAACTTTGTAACAGATATACATGGTATACATAAATCCACCAATATGGGAGGCATTACACATAATTTACATAAGCACATAGCAATATAACACAGGCTAGTAGTAATGTAACAAATAACAAGAATCAATCTGAAAATTTACACATGTCCATAAGTCTTAGAAATAGTCCATAAGCAATCCATTGTCCATTAGTTCATGTGCAGGAATCTAATAATTCCTGTAAGCTCTGAAGTACTGCAAAAAGTCTCATCAACAATTTTTTCATCTCAGGGAACCCAATGATTCTTGCTGGTTTTTCAAGAACTAAAGCAGTTTCATCTTGTTTTAGGAAATCCAATGATTCCTGAAGATTTTAAAAGTCTTTTTAACAGTCTCCTTGTCAGCTATGCTCTTTCAATGGTGAGCACAATCAGCAACAGAACCACCCGATATTTCTTGGGTCTTCTCCTTTGTTTCAAGGGTCTGCTCCATCTCTCTGCGATGGACAAGGCGAATGCGGCTCGTCGGCACCCATCTGATTCCTTCTCCACATGTAGAGATGCAAGCAAATCCTCTCCCCCAAGCAGTTAGCCTATCTGGTCCCTTCCATTCACCACTTTCTGGGTCTTTCCACATCACCTGGCGATTATCTAAAGATAGTGGAACTGCTAGCACTGGACACTGCTCTTCTGGTGGGTTATAAAGCCTGTCTGCTGGAGCCAGTGCATCTTTATCAAAGATTAAAAAATTAATGGTATAGAGAACTAAATTTAGAAGTTCTCTAGGGTTACCCGTGGTCCCCCTTTCTTTTGTTTTTGGAGGAGTGTCTTAATGTCCCTGTTTCTTCTTTCTACTATTGCTTGACCTTGAGTATTAAAGGGTATGCCAGTAGTGTGCAAAATCTTATACTGTGCACAAAAGTGTTCAAAATGTTTGGAGGTATATGCCGGTCCATTATATGTTTTTATTTCTTGTGGTACACCCATAGCTTCTTCACTCTGAAGAACTTCTTTGACTGGCCCATTGAAGCTCTATTTATGCTCCTTCAAGAGAGGGGATTGTGGGTTTTCTCCCATAGTGCTCTCTGGCCCAAAGAGCTTTAAGGGAGGTGTGGACTCCCTTGAAGTTAGAAAGTGTACTTTGTGAAGCTAGCATTCTACTTAGTACCTTGTTTCAGGTTCTGGCCAAAATCTTCTTGTAAGATTAGATCAACTCCAATTAGTTAGCAGTTAGTAAGGATTCCAACAAACTGACATGTGCTCTGTAAATTTATTTGGATAACAATATGAGGGGCTTCAAAATGCAAAAGTCTCCTTCAGAGAAGCCACAATTAAGTAAAATATATTGATGCTTCAGTGTGAAGTTTTGTATGAAACGTGTCAGAAGGCTAATAAAATAGCATTCACCATGCTTACAGAAATTATGAATCTAGAGAATAAATGCTAAGAATATTTCAGTTTAATTAGTGAAAAAAATTATCTTGTCACAAAGAGGATAAATCTAAGAAAAAGAACCACTATGCATGGCAGCTTTTAAAGAAAATGATTTTTTTCTCTAAGTATGCTCAGAACACTTCTTTAAAGTATAAGAAATGTTAGATTTTAATTTCATATAAGCAGCTTTCTGACATTCCCCTTAAAGTAAACTCTTTATTCATGAAGTTAGAAAACAGCTATTTGACTAATTATAATATCCACTAATGGATCATACAAACAATGTTCAATGACCTAAAATTACCTAGTCTTTTCATGAAAAAATTCAATACTGAATATTCTATCTTTGAATAAGAGGTAAGAAAAGCACAGTGAACATATATAAATAAGGGATTTATACTCTTAGCCTCCTTCCAGACCTTACCTTTATTAAGGATCTTTGCTCTGCTACAATCCATGTGCTTTCTTATTTTCAACCAAGGTTCACTTGTTGAGTGTGAGTGAGATAAAATTCAAAACCTGAAGCATAAATACTCCACAATCTATACCATTAGTGATGCTCCATCTTGATTCTATTGATCACCCCAAAGGAATCAGAAAATAATAACTCTGTGAAGAAGATTCAGCCATAATTTTCAATTTAATCTGTATTGTTAAAATTCTTTCCACAATTTTCTTAAGTCTAGAGAATTAGCAAAATGACAAATTAAGCTTTAAATTGTCACCTTTGCTAATTTTCAATGTATAAATTCTCACAAACAAAATGTTTAAAATTAGCTCTTATGAGCTGGTAAGATCTACTGCCAGCATATCCTTGATATCTGAAGCCAAAAGCTTAAAGCAATGAGAAGGCACATAATTTCATAGTAAGCAGCAGCATAATAAACTGTTACAAATGAAAACAATGGACTAAAAGAAAACCATTAGAAATGTAATAAAACTAGAAAGGACTAATACCAATTTTATTATATATCACACCCTCTTATGGAGATTTTATGACTGTCAGACTTTCTGTGCCATGAATCAATTGGAAAGCATACTCTATGAAAAAAGTGTAATGACTTAATCAGAAGATATGCATGACTATGCTGCTTTACTTTTGAGTTATTGTGAGTGTACCGAAATTTTAATAAAAAAAATTCAGCATAACAAAATTGAGATCTTTAATTTGAACAAGTGGGTAGTTATATCTTCAGAAGTCACATATTGAGTGTTTGGATAACTGAAGAGGGAAGTGGGAAAAGTATTTATGTAGGATATTAAGGCAAAATAGAAATAGAAAACAAAACTATACTAGTAGAAGATCTCAAACTTGCTCACTCAGAACGAGAAAAATTAAAACACAAAATAAAAAGAAGAAAATTAAGATAAATAGAATTTTATAAAAGTTTGATATGTTGTATTTTTGGACAAAATTGAATGGGGACAGAAAGGAATACCCTTTTTAAATTAAGAAAGAGGAAATCAATGAAACGGACTTGCAAATAAAAAAGCTAGAATAAGAATAAATTAAAAACTCCCAATTAAATATCAAATTTTAAAATAAAAGGGAAGATTAGGAAAACTATTGAATTAAAAAACAAAATTAGGAGTTGGTTTTATGAATAAAAAATAGATAAACCTTTGATTAATTTGACTAGGAAAAAAGAAAGAAACAAACCAGATTACATCACAAACAGCATCAAAATCAGTTTCAATCGGCATCAAAACGGAAAAGGATGAATTTATCTCCAATGAAAAAGAAATTAAAGCAATAATTAGGAGCTATTTTGCCTAAGTGTATGTCAGCCAATCTGATAATCTGATTGAAACGGATGAATATTTATCAAAATAAAAAGTTTTACTATTAAAAGAAAAGGATAAAATTGCTTAGATAGCTTCATTTTAGAAACAGAAATTGAACAAGCCATCAACAAATTCCCTACAAAAAAATCTTCAGGACCAAATAAATTTACAAGTTAATTTTTTTTCAAATATCTAAAGACCATTTAATTCCAATATTATGTAAACTATTTGGAAAAAAAAACAGATAATGAAAGAATTCTGCCAAATTCCTTCTATGACAAAATATGGTATTGATATCTAAACTGGGAAGAACCAAAACAGAAAGAAAATTACAGAGCAATTTCCCTAATGAATATTAATGCAAAAATTTTAAATAAAATATTATCAAAGACATTACAGCAACTTAACAACAAAAACAACATTGTGACCAAGTGGAATTTATACCAAGAATCTGGGTTTGGTTCAATATCAGGAAAACTATTGGCATAATTGACCATATCAGTTATAAAACTAAATAAAATCATATGATAATTTCAACAAATACAGAAAAAAAAATCTTTTGACAAAATAAGCCATTCCTATTAAGAACACCACAGAGTATAAGAATAAGTGGATTTTTTTTAATAGGTGGCAATTACCTGAAACCATCAGCAGGCATTATTTGTAATGGAGAGATGCTGGATGCATTACCAATAAGATCACGGGTGAAAGCAGTCATCATCACTTTTGTCCAATATTATACTATAAATGTTTGCTTTAGCAATAAGGAAAATAAGTTGGAGGAATTAGAATAGGTAATGAGGAGAAAAAAAAACTATCACTCTTTGCAGGTGATATGATGGTATACTTAGAGAATCCTAGAAAATAATCCAAAAATCTATTTGAAACAGTTAATGGCTTTAGCAAAATTGGAAGATATAAAATAAGCCCATAGAAATCATGAGCATTTTTATATATTACTGACAAAGTCCAAAAGCAAGAGATAGAAAGATAAATTCTATTTAAAATAACTGTGAACAAAATAAAATGTTTGAGTGTTTACCTGCCAAGACAAATCCAGGAACCATATGAACAAAATTATAAAACACTTTTTCCACAAATAAAGTCTATTCCAAACAACTGGATAAATATCATTTGCTCATAAGTGGGCTAAACTCTAATATGATAAAATGACAATTCTGTATAAATTGGTCTAGTTGTTCAATGCCATACTAATCAAAGTGCCAAAAAAATATTTATAAAGGTAAAAAAAAATGACAAAATTCATTTGGAACAGCAAAAGGTCACTAATATCAAGGGAATTAATAAAAAAAAAACTAAATAAAAAAGGATGGTACTCTAGCAGTACCAGACCTACAACTTTATTATAAAGCAACAGTTACCACAGCCATTTGTTACTGACTAGAAATAGTGTGATGGAACAGTGGACAAGATTAGATACATGTGATACAATGATCAGTAACTATCTAGAATTTGATAAACCCCCAAAATTCCAGCTTCTGGAATAAGAATTCAGTATTTCACAAACATTGTTGGGAAAACTGGAAAATAATATGATCAGAGACTTAGCATATAGCTGTATCTCACACTCCATACCAAAATAAGTCAAAATGGCTATATGATTTAGGCATAAAGGGATGCTATAAGCAAATTTGGAGAGAAAGGGATAGTTTATCTATCAGATCTTCAGAAAAGGCAGGAATTTATGATTAAAGAAACTAGGGAATATTAAGAAATGCAAAACTGGCAACTTTGATTACATTCCATTAATATCTTCTGCACAAACAAAACAACACAAACAAAATTTAAAAGGAAGTACAAAGCTAAGGAAAAAAAATTACAGCTCATGTTTCTGATAAAGACCTCATTTCTAAAATATAAAAAGAACAGTGTCGAATTTATAAGAATATAAGTCATTCTCCAATTGATAAATGGTCAGGTGTTATGAACAGACAATTCTCAGATGTAACATGAAAAGATAACTTAAATCATCTATTGATTAGAGAAATGCAAATCAAAATTACTCTGAAGTACCACCTCATACCTCTCAGACTGGCTAAGATGACAGGAAAACATAATGATAAATGTTGGATGAGATGTGGGAAAACTGAGGCACTAATGCATTGTTGATGGATTTGTGAAATGATCCAGCCATTTGGAAAGCTATTTGGAACTATGCCCTAAGGGTTATAAAAGTGTGCATATGATTTGACCCAACAGTACAACTGGATAAAAGGACCCACATTTGCAAAAATGCCCATCATTTGGGGGAATGGCTTAATAAATCATGGCATATGAAATAAATTAGAACAGTATGTAAAGGACTTTGACACTGTGACTTATTTTATATAACTATAACTATATAACTATATAACTTTGGAAAAGCCATTGAAACTGTGCCTGCTTTGGTTTCCTTGACTGCAAAATGCTGATGATAATGGTATCTATCTCCCAGGGTTATTGGAAGGATAAATAAGATAATATTTATAAGATCCTTATTAATTTGTTGTATTCAAACTATTTTTGAACCTTAAAGAGTTATTATTATCTTTCTTCCTATCATTTACTCCATGGAGTTTGGATAGAAATTGTCCTGTCAGAAATCAGTACTCTACTATTTTTCGTTCATATTTAATATTCAGTGGATTATTGTACACGTAACTAAAATGATTTTTAAAAATAATGACATACAGCTACTAGAACATGAAACTGTCTGAAATCCTTTAGAATTCAGAGCATTCTGACTTCACTTTATCCTCTGTTCAGCTTGCCTGTTCCTAATTAAATTATTCTACCTTTATTTCTTCCAATTTGTTCAGAAATGCATTCTGATCCACAAGATAAATAGACTTACTCCAAACATCTTAGTTATAAAGAGAAAACAAAATAATAATTCTTTAAATGCCCATAATCTCTCAAATATGGAGAAAAGACAATAGTATCCTTGAATTTGACAATCAAAAGTTTTGTATTTCATGATGTTGGCAAAAAAGATATTTGGCTAGTCAGTATTATGTAATATTTTCATATAATTAAACCTTATTTTATTTCAAATAATTACATGAAATTTGGAAGTCAACATACTGAACAGAAAACTATTTTCAAAATCAGGAACTACTAGGTCACACTCCTGAAAGATATTAGCTATATAAGCCAGGAAAAGTCCTTTAACCTCTTATTTCTCAAAGGAAACTCTCTACAATCACAAACTGCAGAACTATTGCAAATATATAGTGGTAGCAGGTGTTCCATCACCTTGACTTCTCTAAGCTAAAGAAGTCACAAATCTAAACTGCTTCCCCCCAAAAGTAGAAAAAATACTGCTTTAACCCATTTTATTCCGTATGGGATTTTTTGTCTTTCTCTCATTGATATACATATCACAAAACAAATTTAGTTGAAATTATTCCTTTTTGTTGTGACATGTCCTTTCTTGGAAGTTTACCTCGATTTTATTTAACTCAAAGTTATATAGATATATTGATATATTTTTTTAAATACATATATATTTGATTAGTCCAGTTCACAATAGCTGTGAAGAATTGTCAATCATTTTATATTTCTAAGTTTCTTGTAGTTTATGTATACTATATAATTGTCTTCTGTGGAGTGAATCCATCACTATACCAAACAGAAATATTCACATGCTTAAAATTATGTTGCATTATATCTTAAAGCTATAATTTAATAGTTGTCTTTTAGCAATAATATTTTTAGTATTTTTCATATGCTGTTTATCTTTAAGGATATACATTGCAATAGAGAAGAAAATGTTCTGTTAAAAAATCAATTATTTGCTATTCCTTAGAGCTGTAAAAATAAATAAAAAATCAGGAGAAATAAAGGAGGAAAATGATAGGTCACCATCTAGGACAAACACTATAATGAATAAAATATTCATTTTGATTGCTAATAGGCTGGAAATCAAATGAAATTTGAATCAGTACTATTAAAATAAATATTTATAGTGTGTCTTTGTTATTTTGTTGTTAAAGTAGTTTGTGGTTGTATAAAATAGCATGGAATTTGCTGTAATTAAATTTCATCCAATTTCCCCAAACTATCTATATATATTTTTAGTTAAAAGCAAATTGCAGTACTAGCAGAATGTAGTGAATAAATTGACTTGTCTGTGATGAACAGGTTGTTGCTTAGTATTTAATCTTAATAAGAAAAACAAATTTAATTATGAATTTTGTTATAAGCAATAATTCTCCCTCTTTTCCAGCAGAATTATTCCTCTCCCATCTATTTATAGCATTTGTATGCATCCCTCAAAAGAAAGGTTTCTTATAAAATTGAGTCTTTTAATAATTACTATATATATTTTATATATATATATATATATATATATATATACATATATGAAACCCTCAAAATAAAGTTGTACATCTTATAAAATGATAGAATGAATGTTATCTAGTTACTTTATCTCAATAGGTTCTGTCATAATTTCCAAATTGACACTTTTAATTTCTAAACCTGATTTTGTCACATTTTCAAAGAGATAGAAATAGTTGAAGATGATCAGCTCCAAATTTTAAAAATCCTAATAGCTAATATTCTATCAAAATCTGATTCTAAGAGGGCGGCAACCAAGATGGCAAAGAAAAGACAGGAATTTGCTTGAGTTCTTCTTGCTTTGAGTTTCCCTTAGAGAAAAAAATAAATAAATCATCTTTAAATAGATTTTGGATGGCAGAATTCACAAAAAGACAGTGAAACAACTTTGTAGCCTAAGATAACACAGGACTTCAGAAAGATCTGTTTCACTTGAAAAAAGGGAGCACATCACAGTTCAGGCTCAGTGAAGGCAAATCAACAGGAGCTTATCACAGAACAGAAAAGCAACTGAGGACTCTCAGTCTTGGATCAGCAGACTAGTTGGGAGGCCTCCAGCAAAATGCTGAGGGAAATCTCCAGCCTTGGAACTGTGGCATAACAGGCAAGATTAGGCTGGGGCACTATATCACAGTGGATAAGCCACAAACACTTCAGGACCCAGCACCAAAATCCTGACTACATTCCTGACCTCCAACACAAGAAGATTTGGAAAGTGCCTCCTGTGCTCAAGAAAGTTCAACTTTAGAAGTCATGCAATAGGCTAAAACAAAACAGACTAGACCATAGAAGGCTACTGTTGTAACATAGAAGATGAAAACAAAAACTTAGAAAAGAATACAAATGGCAAAATGCTTACACACAAAGCTTCGAAGAAGAATATTAATGATGTCAAGCTTTAAAAAAATTATTGTAAGAACAAAAGCAGTATTTAAAAAAAACAAGTTAGAAAGATAGAAGAAAATTAGGGGAAAAGAAATGAGAGTTATGCAGGAAAGCTGAAAAAAGACTCAAGAGCTTGGAAAAGAAAGCACAAAAATTAACTGAAGAAAAGAACTCCTTAAAAAATAGAATTGATCAAATTAAAAAAAAAATCTGCAAAAGATAACAACTCTTTTAAAAGTAGAATTGGCCAAGTAGGAAAGGAGGCAAACAAACTATTTTTTAATTTAAATTTTATTTTAGTTAATAATAACTTTGTATTGACAGAATCCATGCCAGGGTAATTTTTTACAACATTATCCCTTGCACTCGCTTATGTTTCGTTTTTTCCCCTCCCTCCCTCCACCCCCCCCAAGATGGCAAGCAGTCCTATATATGTTAAATATGTTGCAGTATATCCTAGATACAATACATATTTGCAGAACCGAACAGTTCTCCTGTTGCACAGGGAGAATTGGACTTAGAAGGTAAAAATAACTCGGGAAGAAAATCAAAAATGCAAATAGTTCACATTCGTTTCCCAGTTTTCCTTCTTTGGGTGTAGCTGTTTCTGTCCATCATTTATCCATTGAAACTCAGTTAGGTCTCTTTGTCATAGAAATCCACTTCTATCAGAATACATCCTAATACCATATCGTTGTCGAAGTGTATAATAATTTCCTGGTTCTGCTCATCTCACTTAGCATCAGTCCATTTAGGTCTCTCCAAGCCTCTCTGTATTCATCCTGCTGGTCATTCCTTACAGAGCAATAATATTCCATAACATTCATATACCACAATTCACCCAGCCATTCTCCAATTGATGGGCATCCATTCATTTTCCAGTTTCTAGCCACTACAAACAGGGCTGCTACAAACATTTTGGCACATACAGGTCCCTTTCCCTTTTTTAGTATCTCTTTGGGGTATAAGCCCAATAGAAACACTGCTGGATCAAAGGGTATGCACAGTTTGATAACTTTTTGGGCATAATTCCAGATTGCTCTCCAGAATGGTTGGATTCGTTCACAACTCCACCAACAATGCATCAGTGTCCCCGTTTTCCCACATCCCCTCCAACATTCATCATTATTTTTTCCTGTCATCTTAGCCAATCTGACAGGTGTGTAGTGATATCTCAGAGTTGTCTTAATTTGCATTTCTCTGATCAATAGTGATTTGGAACACTCTTTCATGTGAGTGGTAATAGTTTCAATTTCATCATCTGAAAATTGTCTGTTCATATCCTTTGACCATTTATCAATCGGAGAATGGCTTGATTTTTTATAAATTTGAGTCAGTTCTCTATATATTTTGGAAATGAGGCCTTTATCAGAACCTTTAACTGTAAAGATGTTTTCCCAGTTTGTTGCTTCCCTACTAATCTTGTTTGCATTAGTTTTATTTGTACAAAGGCTTTTTAATTTGATGTAATCGAAGTTTTCTATTTTGTGATCAGTAATGGTCTCTAGTTCATCTTTGGTCACAAATTTCTTTCTCCTCCACAAGTCTGAGAGATAAACTATCCTATGTTCCTCTAATTTATTTATAATCTCGTTCTTTATGCCTAGGTCATGGACCCATTTTGATCTTATCTTGGTATATGGTGTTAAGTGTGGGTCCATGCCTAATTTCTGCCATACAAATTTCCAGTTATCCCAGCAGTTTTTATCTTTTTTTTTTAATTTTATTTTATTTAATTATAACTTTGTATTGACAGAATCCATGCCAGGATAATTTTTACACGACATTATCCCTTGCAATCACTTATGTTTCGTTTTTTCCCCTCCCTCCCTCCCCCCCCTAGGATGGCAAGCAGTCCTAGATATGTTAAATATGTTGCAGTTTATCTAGATACAATACATATTTGCAGAACCGAACAGTTCTCTTGTTGCACAGGGAGAATTGGATTCAGAAGGTAAAAATAACTCGGGAAGAAAATCAAAAATGCAAATAGTTCACATTCATTTCCCAGTATTCCTTCTTTGGGTGTAGCTGTTTCTGTCCATCATTTCTCCAATGAAACTCAGTTAAGTCTCTTTGTCAGAGAAATCCACTTCCATCAGAATACATCCTCACACAATATCGTTGTCGAAGTGTATAATGATCTCCTGGTTCTGCTCATCTCACTCAGCATCAGTCCATGTAGGTCTCTCCAAGCCTCTCTGTATTCATCCTGCTGGTCATTCCTTACAGAGCAATAATATTCCATAACATTCATATACCACAATTTACCCAGCCATTCTCCAATTGATGGGCATCCATTCATTTTCCAGTTTCTAGCCACTACAAACAGGGCTGCTACAAACATTTTGGCACATACAGGTCCCCTTCCCTTTTTTAGTATCTCTTTGGGGTATAAGCCCAATAGAAACACTGCTGGATCAAAGGGTATGCACAGTTTGATAACTTTTTGGGCATAATTCCAGATCGCTCTCCAGAATGGCTGGATTCGTTCACAACTCCACCAACAATGCATCAGTGTCCCCGTTTTCCCGCATCCCCTCCAACATTCATCATTATTTTTTCCTGTCATCTTAGCCAATCTGACAGGTGTGTAGTGATATCTCAGAGTTGTCTTAATTTGCATTTCTCTGATCAATAGTGATTTGGAACACTCTTTCATGTGAGTGGTAATAGTTTCAATTTCTTCATCTGAAAATTGTTCATATCCTTTGACCATTTATCAATTGGAGAATGGCTTGATTTTTTATAAATTTGAGTCAGTTCTCTATATATTTTGGAAATGAGGCCTTTATCAGAACCTTTAATTGTAAAGATGTTTTCCCAGTTTGTTACTTCCCTACTAATCTTGTTTGCATTCGTTCTGTTTGTACAAAGGCTTTTTAATTTGATATAATCAAAATTTTCTATTTTGTGATTGGTAATGGTCTCTAGTTCATCTTTGGTCACAAATTTCTTTCTCCTCCACAAGTCTGAGAGATAAACTATCGTATGTTCCTCTAATTTATTTATAATCTCGTTCTTTATGCCTAGGTCATGGACCCATTTTGATCTTATCTTGGTATGTGGTGTTAAGTGTGGGTCCTTGCCTAATTTCTGCCATACTAATTTCCAGTTATCCCAGCAGTTTTTATCAAATAATGAAATCTTATCCCAAAATTTAGAATCTTTGGGTTTGTCAAACACTAGATTGCTATAGTTGACTATACTGTCTTGTGAACCTAACCTTTTCCACTGATCAACTAATCTATTTCTTAGCCAATACCAAATGGTTTTGGTGACTGCTGCTTTATAATATAATTTTAGATCAGGTACAGCTAGACCACCTTCATTTGATTTTTTTTTTCATTAATTCCCTTGAGATTCTCGACTTTGTATTGTTCCATATGAATTTTGTTGTTATTTTTTCTAAATCATTAAAATATTTTCTTGGAAGTCTGATTGGTATAGCACTAAATAAATAGATTAGTTTAGGGAGTATTGTCATCTTTATTATATTCGCTCGGCCTATCCAAGAGCACTTAATATTTTTCCAATTATTTAAGTCTGACTTTATTTGTGTGGAAACTTATTTGTAATTTTGCTCAAATAAGTCCTGACTTTCCTTTGGTAGGTAGATTCCCAAATATTTTATGCTATCAACAGTTATTTTGAATAGAATTTCTCTTTGTATCTCTTGCTCTTGGATTTTGTTGGTGGTGTATAAAAATGCTGAGGATTTATGGGGATTTATTTTGTATCCTGCTATTTTGCTAAAATTATTAATTATTTCTAATAGCTTTTTAGTAGAATCTCTGGGGTTTTCTAGGTATACCATCATATCATCTGCAAAGAGTGATAGTTTGGTTTCCTCATTGCCTACTCTAATTCCTTTAATCTCTTTCTCGACTCTTATTGCAGAGGCCAGTGTTTCTAATACAATATTGAATAATAATGGTGATAGTGGGCAACCTTGCTTCACTCCAGATCTTACTGGGAAAGGTTCCAGTTTTTCCCCATTGCATATGATGCTTACTGAAGGTTTTAAATATATGCTCCTGACTATTTTAAGGAAAAGTCCATTTATTCCTATGCTCTCAAGTGTTTTTATTAGGAATGGCTGTTGGATTTTATCAAATGCTTTTTCTGCATCTATTGAGATGATCATATGGTTTTTGTTTGGTTGGCTATTGATATAGTCAATTATGTTAATAATTTTCCTAATATTGAACCAGCCCTGCATTCCTGGTATAAATCCTACTTGGTCATAGTGTATTATCCTGGGGATGATTTTCTGTAATCTTTTTGCTTATATTTTATTTAAGATTTTAGCATCAATATCCATTAGGGAGATTGGTCTATAATTTTCTTTCTCTGTTTTCAGCCTACCTGGTTTAGGTATCAGTACCATGTCTGTGTCATAAAAGGAGTTTGGTAGGACTCCTTCAATCCCTACTTTTTCAAATAGTTTATTTAGCATTGGAGTTAATTGATCTTTAAATGTTTGATAGAATTCAGATGTAAATCCATCTGGTCCTGGGGATTTTTTCTTAGGGAGTTGATTGATAGTTTGTTCTATTTCTTTTTCTGAGATGGGAGTGTTTAGGATATTTACTTCTTCCTCTGTTAGTTTAGGCAAGCTATATATTTGGAGGTATTCTTCTATTTCCTTTAAGTTGTCGAATTTATTGGCATAAAGTTGGGCAAAGTAGCTCCTAATTATTGCTCTAATTTCCTCTTCATTAGTGGTGAGTTCTCCCTTTTCATTTTTAAGATTAACAATTTGATTTTCCTCTTTCCTTTTTTTAATCAGATTTACTAAGGGTTTGTCTATTTTGTTGGTTTTTTCATAGAACCAACTCTTAGTTTTATTAATTAATTCAATAGTTTTTTTACTTTCAATTTTATTGATCTCTCCTTTTATTTTTAGAATTTCAAGTTTAGTGTTTGACTGGGGGTTTTTAATTTGTTCCTTTTCTAGCATTTTTAGTTGCAAGCCCAATTCATTGACCTTCTCTTTTTCTATTTTATACAAATAGGCCTCTAGAGATATGAGATTTCCCCTTATTATCACTTTGGCTGCATCCCATACATTTTGGTATGATGTCTCATTATTATCGTTTTATTGGATGAAGTTATTAATTATGTCTATAATTTGCTGTTTCACCCAATCATTCTTTAGTATGAGATTATTTAGTTTCCAATTATTTTTTGGTCTACTTTCCCCTGGCTTTTTATTGAATATAATTTTCAATGCATCATGGTCTGAAAAGGATGCATTCACTATTTCTGCCTTACTTCATTTGAGTTTGAGGTTTTTATGTCCTAATATATGGTCAATTTTTGTATAAGTTCCATGAACTGCTGAAAAGAAGGTGTACTCCTTTCTGTTCCCATTACATTTTCTCCAGAGATCTATCATATCTAACTTTTCTAGTATTCTATTTACCTCTTTGACTTCTTTCTTATTTATTTTGTGGTTTGATTTATCTAATTCTGAGAGTGCAAGCTTAAGATCTCCCACTATTATAGTTTTACTGTCTATTTCTTCTTGCAGCTCTCTTAGTTTCTCTTTTAAGAATTTAGATGCTACCCCACTTGGTGCATATATGTTTAATATAGATAGTGCTTCATTATCCATGCTACCCTTTAGCAAGATATAGTGTCCTTCCTTATCTCTTTTAATTAGATCAATTTTTACTTTAGCTTGATCTGAGATCAGGATGGCTACCCCTGCTTTTTTGACTTCACCTGAAGCATAGTAGATTTTGCTCCAACCTTTTACCTTTAACCTGCATGTATCTCCCCGCTTCAGGTGTGTTTCCTGTAAACAACATATTGTAGGATTCTGGCTTTTAATCCATTCTGCTAACCGCTTCCTCTTTATGGGGGAGTTTACCCTGTTCACATTTATGATTAAAATGACCAATTCTGTATTACTTGCCACCTTGTTAACCCCGGTTTATGCTTTTCTCTCTTCTTATCCCCTTACCCCCCTTCCCAGTATTAAGCTTGTGAGCACCACTTGCTTCTCACAGCCCTCCCTTTTTTAGTATCCTTCCCCTCCCCCTTAGAGTTCCTCCCACTATCTTAGCCCTTTCCCTCCCAGTTTCCGTATTCCCTTCCACTTAGCTTATTCCTTCCCTTTTCACTTTTCCCTTCTCACTTTTCAATGAGGTGGGAGAAGTTTCACCATAGATTGAATATGTCTAAAATTTTTCTTGTAAAGCCAATTCTGAATGCAGTAAAATACTCACTATATTCATCCCTCTCCATTCTTTCTCTCAGATATAATAGGTTTTCTTTGCCTCTTCATGAAATGTAGTACCCCCACTTTCCCCTTTTTCTGGTACAATGTCCTTTCCACATCTAGTTTCTAGAACAAGGTATATCTGTATTCTTTATACATCTTTATAGCCGAAATATAGTTCTCAAGATTAATCTTTACCCTTTTAGATTTCTCTTGAGTTCTGTACTTGTAGATCAAATTTTTTGTTAAGTTCTGACTTTTTCATCAAAAATAGGTGAAATTCGCTTACTTTGTTGAATGTCCATCTTCTTCCCTGGAAAAAGATGCTCATTCTCGCTGGGTAAGTTATTTTTGGTTGCATCCCAAGTTCCTTAGCCTTTCGGAATATCATATTCCAGGCCCTTAGATCCTTTAATGTGGATGCTGCCAGATCCTGGGTGATCCTTATTGTGGCTCCTCGATACTTGAATTGGATTTTTCTAGCCGCTTGCAGTATTTTTTCCTTTGTCTGAGGGTTTTGGCATTTGGCCACTATATTTCTTGGTGTTTTGATTTTAGGATCCCTTTCAGTAGGGGATCGATGAATTCTTTCAATGTCTATTTTACCCTCTGTTTCTATGACTTCTGGGCAGTTCTCTTTGATAATTTCCTGGAAAATAGTGTCCAGGCTCTTTTTTTCATCATACTTTTCTGGGAGTCCTATGATTCTCAAGTTGTCTCTCCTGGATCTGTTTTCCAGGTCTGTTGTCTTCCCCAGAAGGTATTTCACATTCTTTTCCATTGTTTGATTTTTTTGGATTTGCTTGACTGATTCTTCTTGTCTCCTCGAGTCATTCAATTCCATTTGTTCGACCCTGATTTTCAGTGAAGTATTTTCTTCACTCACTTTTTAAAGATCTTTTTCTAATTGACCAATTGAGTTCCTTTGTTCTGTGGAATTTTTTTCCATTTCGCCAATTTTGTTTTCCAGTTCACCAATCCTATTTTTCAAGGATTTGATTTCTTTATCCACTCTCTCTTTAACTGACTTCTCCAGGCTCTTTTGCCAAGCCTCCCTCTCCTTTTCCCATTTTTCTTCTAGCTCTCTTGTGAGAGCCTTTTTAATTTCCTCCATGAGATTCATCTGTGCTGAGGAACATATGATCTCCTCCTTTGGGGATTCAGCTGGGGACTGTTTGTTTTTAGTCTCCTCAGGATTTGGAGTCTGCTCTTTATCTGTATAGAAGCTGTCAAGGGTTAAAGTCTTTTTCAGCTTCTTGCTCATTCTGTCTAATAATCAAAGACAAACTAGCCAAGAAACAGAAGAAAAAACCCTTGAATGGAGGCTGCTTTCTTTGGGGGAGGGGCTGGGTGATGTTACGGAGCTTCCTCTACAGACTGCGGCGGGGGGGGGGGGGGGGGGGAGGGAGAGGGCAGCAGTGAGGCACTGGCCCTACTGTGCTGCGCCTGCGGTCTGAGATCCGAGAGCGTGCTGAGACTCTGTGGGGGAGGGGCGGCCAGGTCCCGAGAGACTCCAGCTGTTTCGGGTTGTATTCTTCATCTTCGGTGTTTTTAGCTTCTCTGCTGGGCTGCTGACTTGTTGCAGGAGCAAAGTATCTAATCCTGTAGCAAAGCTCTCCCCGCAGAGACTGCTGCGATCACGCCCCACTCCCTCTCCGCTCTGCTCGGCTCTGAGCCGCCTTCGGTGCTCTCGTTGTCGCTGCTGCCCACAGCCTGCTTCCGATTTAATAACCGTCCCGCCCTCGCGCAAAAACAGACCTTTCTTGACGAGTCTCAAGGATGGTTTCTCTTGGTAACTAATTGTATGTTTTTTTTCAGTCGAGCATTAATTCAGAGGCATGAAATGAAATGGATAGTGAGAGAAAAGCACGGAGGTTACACAGTTGTATGCCTCCTCTCCGCCATCTTGGTTGGAAGTCTATCCAAACAAACTATTTGAAGAAAATAATTGGTTAAAAATTAGAATTTTACAAGTAGAAGCCAATAGCTTTATGAGCAACCAAAAAATTGAAAAGAATGAAAAAAATGGAAGAAAATGTAAAATGTTGCATTGGAAAATAACTGACTTGGAAAATGTTTCAGGAGGAAGAATTTAAGTTTTATCATGCTACCTGAAAATCATGATGAGAGAGAGATACTGGGTAAAATATTTTAAGAAATTATCAAAGAAAATTACTTCAATATCTTAGCTTTAGAGTATAAGTAAAAATCAAAAGACACTATCAGTCAACTCTTTAAAAAAAAAATCCCCAAAATAAAATTCTCAGAAACATTATAGCCAAATTCTAGACCTCCACAGTCAACGAGAAAATATTGCAAGCATCCAGAAAGACAATTCAAATATCAGGGAACCTCAGTCAGGATCATGCACAATTTTGTTGCTTTGACATTGTAGTGGATTTGGAATATGATGATCTAAAATACAAAGTAGCTGTAATTACATTTAAGAATAATCTACTCAGTCACGCTGAGCATAGTCCTCCAAGGGAAAATGGATATTTAATTAAATAAAGAATATTCAAGCATTTCTTTTGCAAAAACTAGTGTTAAGTTTTTTTTTTTTTTTTAATGACACCAACATAAGTTCCAAAAAAAAAAAAAAAACATAAAAAGAAACATAAATGAGTCATCAGGAGACAAAAAATGTTTGACTATTTTACATTTCTAAATCAGAAAATAATATATACATATATAACTCCTAATGACTTTAACATTATTAAGAGACTACATAGAAAAAGGAGATGAATATAAGGCAACTATGTTGAGATGATCTCTTAAAAAAATGAAAAGTTGAGAAAAGTATGAACTTCAAGAACAGGAAAGGGAAAATAAAAAGGAGGAAAATATCTTCCCATGAAAGATGAATACAAGGTGAAAAAATTATAATGGCTATATGTGCCTATATGTGAATACATGCCTGCATGTATGAGTATATATGTATATACATAGATAGATCTATGTCTACATGATATATGTGTGTGTATACATATACATGTGAGCATGCACATACCCAAACAGTAAATTGGGCATAGATATCTCTTATCCAAAGGGAAATAACTAGAGAAAGGAATTAGAGAAAATAAGGTTGAGGAAATTAAAAGCATGGGAGAAACAAAAACTTTTGAGGAGGGATAAGGTTAAACGATATAGAAAAAAGATAAGCAATAGAATACAGAATTGAGGCAAATACACAGTAATCATAACTGAATGTGAATGAAATGAGTTAAGCAATAAAATAGAAGTTGGTAACAAAATGAATTAGAATACAGAATCCAATGTTACATTGTTTTCTAGAGACACAGTTGAAATAGTCACACATAACTTAAAACAAAAGACAGGAGCCAAAATATAAATAAATAAATAAGTCAATAAGGCAACAAACAAATAAATAAATAAAGTCAGAGGTAGCAATCATAATCTCAAACAAAGCAAAAGCAAAAATAAACTTAAGTAAAAGAAATGAAAAAGGAAACTACATTTTTCTAAAAGGTAGCAAAGACTATGAAGTTACATATAAAAGCTTTAAAGGCAAACTTTTATGGTAAAGGCCTCATTTTTCAAATATATTCAAATATTTTCAAATATATTACCTATGTTCATGTAACAAAGTTCTACACTACTAATGATTAGAGAAATAAAATTAAAATAACTCAGAAGTACTATATGACACCAAACAAAAATCACACATATTTTATTGGATGAAAGAAAATAGGTCAACAAATAAACTCTTACTTATTTGTGAACTATTCTGTTCATTCTTGAGAACAATTTGGAATTATGTTCAAAATATTTTAAAACTGTATATACCTTTAACTTAGCAATACAACCAATAGTTCTATGTCCCAGAAGGATTTTTAAAAATGCAAAAAAAAAAAAAACTCTTATATTCCAAAATATTGATGGCAACAAGGATTTGGAAATTGAAGAGTTGCTCAATAATTGGAGAATAGTTGAAAAAGTTGTGGCATGTGATTGTTGCAATGGGCCAGAAATCTGTACTTGAAATAAAGAGTCTTACAAGTTATTAAGTCAGTGAAATTGATAACACAATGATTATCTAGTTTAGCATGGTGATTAATAGTTGTCTAGTTCAGTATGATTGATTTAATCTTACAACAAATAATGGTTCCCTAGTGATAATGATTGGCTTATACTCAGTATACTGCATATAAAGTGGGACAAACTCAGCCAGAGAGATCCAATTTATCTCTCACCTTTGTGGTGGCTGGAGGCTGGAGCACAAACTCTTGGACTGAGATAGACTTCAAGACTGAGACCAAAGGGATATGAACAGACAATATATGAAAGAGTGTTCCAAATCACTACTGATCAGAGAAATGCAAATTAAGACAACTCTGAGATACTACTACACACCTGTTAGATTGGCTAAGATGACAGGAAAGAAAAATGGTGAATGTTGAAGGGGATGCGGGAAAACTGGGACACTGATGCATTGTTGGTGGAGTTGTGAACGAATCCAACCATTCTGGAGAGCAATCTGGAATTATGCCCCAAAAGTTATCAAACTGTGCGTACCCTTTGATCCAGCAGTTTTACTTCTGGAATTATATCCCAAAGAAACAAGGGAAAGGGACCTGTATGTGCCAAAATGTTTGTAGCAGCCCTGTTTGTAGTGGCTAGAAACTGGAAATTGAATGGATGCCCATCATTTGGAGAATGGTTGAATAAATTGTGGTATATGAATGTTATGGAATATTATTGTTCTATAAGAAATGACCAGCAGGATGAATACAGAGAGCATTGGCGAGACTTACATGAACTGATGCTAAGTGAAATGAGCAGAACCAGATCATTATATACCTCAACAATGATACTATATGAGGATGTGTTCTGATGGAAGTGGATTTCTTTGACAAAGAGACCTAACTCGGTTTCAATTGATTAATGATGGATAGAAGCAGCTACACCCAAAGAAAGAACACTGGGAAATGAATGAAAACTATTTGCATTTTTGTTTTTCTTTCCAGATTATCTTTACCTTCTGAATCCAATTCTCCCTCTGCAACAAGAGAACTATTCAGTTCTGGATACATATATTGTATCTAGAATATAGTGCAACATATTTAATATATATAGGACTGCTTGCCATCTAGGGGAGGGGGTGGAGGGAGAGAAGGGAAAAATCAGAACAGAAGTGAGTGCAACGGATAATGTTGTAAAAAATTACCCTGGCATGGGGTTCTGTCAATAAAAAGTTATTATAAAATAAAATATAAAAATCATAGGAAAAAAAAAAAGACTGAGACCATCATGATGGTTCTCCTGCCTCCCCCACAAGAAAGCTAGCCTGGGCCACAGGCAAGGAAACTAGACTGTGAAGGAGATAATCAAGAATTTGGAATTTAAAACCTAGCTATTTTCATGGTGATTTCTCAGCTGTAACGAAGGCTTGTCCAAGACCTCCAGAAAGTCAACTGAAACACTACAGATTGTGATAAAGTAATATTGTCCTTTAGGAATCCATGGTGTAGATGGTTTCAGGAAAAATATGTGACAACACATATATTAATTGATTCTAAGTGAATTTAGAAAAACCAAAAGTTGCTGTACACAGTAACAACATTGTGGCAATGATAATCAATTGTGTAAGAGACTTGGTTACTCTGATCAAAAAAATGCGGCAAAACAATTACAAAAGAGTCACGAAAAATGTTATGTACCTTCAGAAGAGCACTTATGAACTCTGAATAAAAATTCAAGTATAATTTTCTTATTTTCCTTATTTTTATTATATGGCTAATGTAGAGATATGTTTTGCATTATGTCACATGATAACATTTTATTATTTTGCCATATCTGTGGATGGATCAGGACTAGAGAAGGGGAAGAAGAGTATTTGGTACTGAAAATTTTAAAAAAATAATGCTTAAAAGAAATATTTTATTAAAGTAGAACTAATGATTGTCTAATTTTAAGTTATTTGGGGGGACAACATTGCTTTACTGGTAAGCCAAAAAAATCTTGAAAAGCTTGAACCATTAATAGCCCATATACACTATGCTAGATGTATACTAGTAAGGTAAAATTGGAATTGGTTGAAAAAATGTGACTAAAACTGTAGACATTAATAGGTTCCCAGAAACTTGAGGGTATACTGTAATGAAGTGTCCAGGGATCTTAATTTTTCTCTGTGCTCTTTAATATTTTAATCAAAGACATGAATTAAGTCATGGATGTTATATTCATTAAAGTTCAAAAGGATAGTTAAGATGTTGGATTTCACTGTCAGGAACAAAAAGAATCTTGACAAAATATATCTCTTAGCCACATGTAATAAGATAAAATAAAAATAGGCTAGGAAGGATGATGATAGACTATAGTTCATATGAAAAGGATTTCAGATTTTTAATTGATTACAAACTTATTAATCAACAATATGATATAGTAACAGAACTTTACCTATTTTAAAATTTATTTTAACTAAATTTTCAATAAGGTTAAATTTTTTTCTGAGACATCTACTCACTCTGAGATGTTGTATCTGGTATGATGTAAACACATACACATATACATTTTTATATACATACATACATAAAATTCGATATGGACCTGTGATTTCATAGGTTTGGGAAATTCCTAATCTTAAAATCCTCATAATGTTATGATGACATTTTTAGCAAGTACATAATGCTCAAGCTGCCAAGTTAAGTGGCATTATATCATTGTCATAAAAGTTTCTAGTGCATCACTTCTGTTATTAATCCTAAAATTCATGATCAAGGTCACTTTTCAAATTTGGGGAGACAGAAGAAGTGGACAAGATTGACTGGACTCATAGTGATTTTATTTTGAGAAAATAGCAATAAGGGCACAGAGGAATAAGTAATTTCCTTTGACTTTAATGAGATAATGGAGAAGATGCAGTGTTTCTCCATTAAGGTACTAGGAAAGATGAATCTTTCATATTCTCCCATTCACACACACAGCATGGATGTGCTAGGGACAAAGGAAGAAGGAATGAGTCTCAATGTTAAAAAATAATGATGATCCCATATAGTTTAACTTATGTTATATCTACACTCAATTACTCAAAAGCATCTTGTTAAAAATAACTATCTCACCTTAATAAATTCCCACTATGGGGAAACCACTCACTTTGTATCAGGGATGCAGCAAGGTTCTGTGGCAGATATGCTGCCTGGTAGCAGAGAACTCAGGAGAATTAAGCACTACCTTGTAAAGAGATCAAGTGCATATAGGACCATGCAGATCTTCATATGCCTATGGTCTGTGTAGTGATAGCAGTTCTGTAGGTTTCCTGTTCTTTGGCTTATTACTGTTTTACAGACTCCAAAGACCCTGTGGTAATATATCAACTACACTACAACCGAAAATGCTGAGGTAGTACATTCGAAGATAAATGTCTGTTATTCTCACTTTGGCAAGCAACAATTTTCTGGCTGGTGCACAAGGAAAGAAGCAATATTCCCTCAGAGCTCTCTGACTTAATATTAAAGAGGGCAGAGTTGATCTCGAAACAGCTGGAGGCAGACCTAGCCCCTGGAAGGAAAAAAAAAGTGATCAGAAATCTCATAATAACTGCACTAATTTTACCACTTTTCTGTTATGACAAATAAAGATAACTAGCAGGAGGCATTGCAGGCTACATGCTAGGTCTGTGATGCCAGAGGCTTTCCTGAGAAGACTGGAAAAGTAACAATTCTAGTTTCTCAGTCCTATTCTGTACACTTATTCCTCCAGGATTTTTCACAAGTTCACAGGGACATTATTAAAATACTGGAAACTGAGATATGCATTCTATGATAATGATGATATTTAGTACTTTAGTATGTGGTACATTCATACACACATATAATGTGTGTGTTTGTGTGTAGTGTAATTTAGCTTTACAAAGTACTTTAGAAATATTATCTAATTTTATCTTTTAAAAACTCTAAAAAGTAAAAGTTATTATTATCAGATGAGTAAACTGAGATCAATAAAATTGCCTTGGACTACACAGCTTTTTTTAATTCAGTCTTTTAAAGTCATGTCTGACTTTTCATAAGATCATTTCAGTTTTTCTTGAAAAAAAAAAACTGTAGAAAGTTGTAATTACCTATTCCAGCTCATTTTACAGATAGGAAAACTGAGGCAAACAGGGATAAAATAATTTGAGTGTCAAACAGCTAATACATGGCTGAGGACAGCTTTGAACTGAAAAACATGCCTTCCTTTCTCTAAAGCCCCAAATTTTTAATTTTGCCTTCTAGCTGTGTCATGTGCCCAATTGAAAATGATCTTACTTTCAAAACATTGTTACTTCAACTCTGGCATCAATTTATTAAAGAAATACCTTGTATGTTATGAATAGGGAGAGATAGCATGATATAATACAGAGAACATTTTACTTTTGGTCAGACTCCCTCAGAAGCTTACCCTCCTCACCGCATTGTTATAATGAAGGCATTTTACAAAATGTATAACAACATAGTTTCATCTATGTGATACATATTTTTAATGAACTAAATAAACATAAGATTCAGTGAGAACATTAAGATACTGAAGAGTAAAGCAGGAAACTACTCAAACTCTCTCAGTTTCTTTCAGAAACGACATGAGATCAAGCCTTTGAACAGAGTCTGATGGAATGAAACCACTATCCAGCTCAAGGTAGACTGAAAAAACTTCAAAAATAGTCAGTCTCATTTGACAGAAAGGTGTGTTCAGCCCAGCTCAGATAGATAGGAAAGCTGGTAAGAGAGTTGTAATGACAGCAAATCAGCAACTAAGACCCTCAGTCCTAGCTCAATAGAAAAGCAGAATCAGTGGGGCAGGTTTTAGTTTCAGCTCAGAAGGCAAACTCTGGGGGAAAAAAGCCACCCACTGCAAAAACATGGGGCCCTGTGCTCAAAGCTAAGTCTGAGAGCTACACAGGAAGCTTAGGACAGCACTTCCTTTACCCTAGGAGAAAAGTTCCACCACAAAAGTTTAAAAAAAGGAAAGAAAATGAACAAGAAATAGAATAGAATCTTGACCATAGAAAGCTATTATTGTAACAGAGCAGACCAAAACACAAAGTCAGAGAGGATAAAATGTCCACAGAAGAAATCTCAAAGAGAAAACAATAATTGGTCTCTAGCCCCAAAAGAATTCTTTTTAGAAGTGCTCATAAAATACTTTAAAGGGGAGCAAAGCCAAAATGGCATACTAGACAGGTCTTTCCCTGAGTTATTCCAGGCTTGCTTCAGAGCAGCACCAGATCAAGCTTTTGAAATGGTTTTGCATTGATAGAATCCACAAATATTTGGAGGGTAACAAATTTCCAGTAGAGGATATTTTGGAATAACTGCAGAGAAATTCTGTTTCAATTGTTGGGATGGGAGGGTCAAGTGCAGGCACAGTGAAGAGATCCAGGTGATGTGGTATTCACAGACACCAGGGGGAAATCTACTGTGAGGCTCTTAGACAAAATAAAGAAGCTTTGGGTATTCTGTCATTGTTCAGTAGTGAGTGGATCAGCAGACCAGCTGTGAAACATTCAATGTAAATACAAAAAGCAAAGAGAGAGAGCCTGAACCCCAGGATAAGATGAGAGTTGGGCAAGTCACCCAGCAGGGAAGGAGGTCAGCAGCACTGGCCCTTGGGCACTGTGAAGCCTTTTACAGGTAGAAGAAGCATGGGACAATTTCCCCTTTGCCCTAAAAGGAGTCATCAATTTTTAAAAATGAGCAGAAATGCAAAAACAACTCTAACTATAGAAAGCTTACATAGAGGCAGAAAAGAACAGATCTCAAACCCTAAGGACACTAAAGGCAAAACATCACCAAATGAAATCCTGAAGGGAGATATGACTTGGTCTCCATCTCACAAGACTCTCTTGAAAGAATTCAAAAATGATGTAAAAAGAGTTAGAAGAAAAGTGGATAAAGGAAATAAGTAGTCTGAAGAGAATTTGGAAAAAAAATAAAAATTATCTGAAAAAAAACCCTTAAAACATATTTAGCAAAATGGAAAAAGCATACAACTCCTGACAAAAAACACTGGACGAAATGGAAAAAGAAACCAAATCACTGAAAAACATAATTTGTGAAATGGAAAAAGTAATTCCAATGAAGAAAACAACTGATTTAAAAGTTCAGTTGGCCAAATGCAAAAGAAGACAAAAAAGTTCACTGAAGAAAATAATTCACTCAATGAGACATCAGGAATCAGTCAAACAAAACCAAAATAAAAAGAAAAAATAGAAGAGAATATAAAATACCTCATTGGGAAAAAAATTGACCTGGAAAATAGATATAGAGACATAATCTAAGAATTAATGAACCACCTAAAAACAATAATGGAAGAAGCTAGACAACATCATTCAGGAAATGATGAAGGAAAACTGTCCTGATGTCCTTAAATCAAAGAGCAAAATAGCCATTGAAATAATTCACCAATCACCTCCTGAATTAGATCTCAAAATGAAAACTCCAAGTGATGTCATAGTTGCATTTCAGAATTATCAAATAAAAGAGAAGATATTAAAAGCATATAGAAAGAAACTATCCAAATAACACAGAGCTACAATCAGGATTACCTAGGACCAAGCAACTTATATTTAAAAAGATTAAAAGACCTTTATTGGAATATCAAAAGATATTTGGATTGCAGCCAAGAATCAACAATCCAGCAAAATTAAGAATTACCTTTCAGAGAAAAAGATAACATTTAATGAAACAAGTGAATTTAATTTATTTCTGATGCAAAGATTAATGCTGAAGAGAAAAATTGATTCTTAAATAAAGAAATCAAGAGAAGCATAAAAATGGAAAAAGAAAAGAAAAATAAGTTTCTTTTAAAAGTTGAAAAGGTTACATCTTTTCATATTTAACCCTTGAGAACTGTATATGTATTATGGATATATTTAAGGGGTATAATTTGATTATATTGTGATGATATAAAAAAGACACTGAGAGATAGAAAGGGGATTATATTTAAAGAAGAGAGAAAAGGAGATTAAAATGGAATAAAGTACATCTCATACACAGGCAAAAAGATCTACTTAAATTGAGGAAAAGAATGAAGGGGAATGAGCATTGTGTGAACATTACACTCATAGGATTTACCTCAAAAACCGAATATTCACAGAGAAACTTGTTTCACCCAATAAGGAATTAGGAGAGAAAAAGGAAAAGGAAAGGGAGAGACTGATAGAACGGAGAACAGAAGTAGAAGGGAAAATGGATAAGAAATGGGGAAGGGCAATAAAAGAGGAAGAATGTTCAAGGAAGATGGTGGTCAGAAGCAAAACATTGGAGAGGAGTGAAAGAGGACAGGGAAGGGAAAAGTATAACTTGGGGAAAACAAGATGTATGAAATACAGAGTTAGTCATTTTAACTGTGAATGTGAATAGGATGAATTTCTACATAAATCAGAAACAGATAGGACATTGGATTAAAAGCCAGAATCTACAATATATTGTTTTTTGTTTGTTTGTTTTGTGTGTGTGTGTGTGTGTATGTGTTTGTGTGTGTGTGTGTGTGTGTGTGTGTTTATATCTTTTTATTTACAAATTATATGCATGGTTAATTTTACAGCATTGACAATTGCCAAATCTTTTGTTCCAATTTTTCCCCTCCTTCCCCCATTCCCTCTCCCTAATGGCAGGTTGACCAATATGTAGTAAATATGTTAAAGTGTAAATTAAATACAATATAACTATACATGTCCTAACAGTTATTTTGTTGTACAAAAATAATTGGACTTTGAAATAGTGTACTATTAGCCTGTGAAGGAAATCAAAAATGCAGGTGGAAAAAAATAGAGGGATTGGGAATTCTATGTAATGGTTCATAGTCATCTCCCAGAGTTCTTTTGCTGTTTACTGTTCTATTGGAACTGATTTGGTACATCTCATTGCTGGAGATAGCCATGTCCATCAGAATTAATCGTCACATAGTATTATTGTTAAAGTGTATAATGATTTGATCCAGCAGTGTTTCTATTGGACTTATACCCCAAAGAGATACTAAAGAAGGGAAAGGGATCTGTATATGCCAAAATGTTTGTGGCAGCCCTGTTTGTAGTTGCTAGAAGCTGGAAAATGAATGGATGCCCATCAATTGAAGAATGGTTGAATAAATTGTGGTATATGAATGTTATGGAATATTATTGTTCTGTAAGAAATGACCAGCAGGATGAATACAGAGAGAACTGGCGAGACTTACATGAACTGAAGCTAAGTGAAATGAGCAGAACCAGGAGATCATTATATACCTCAACAATGATACTGTTGGAGGATGTATTCTGATGGAAGTGGATTTCTTTGATATAGAGAGCTAATTCAATTTCAATTGATCCAAGGATGGACAGAAGCAACTACACCCAAAGAAAGAACACTGGGAAATGAATATAAACTGCTTGCATTTTTGTTTTTCTTCCCGCGTTATTTATACCTTCTGAATCCAATTCTCCCTGTCAACAAGAGAACTGTTTGGTTCTGAACACATATATTGTATCTAGGATATACTGTAACCTATTTAATATTTAAAGGACTGCTTGCCATCTGGGAGAGGGGGTGGAGGGAGGGAGGGTAAAAATCAGAACAGAAGTGAGTGCAAAGGATAACGCTGTAAAAAATTACCCTGGCATGGGTTCTGCCAATAAAAAGTTATTTAAAATAAAAAAAAATAAAAAATTTAAAAAAATAAAAACAACAAAAAGAAAAGAAAAGAAAAGAAACACTGCTGGATCAAAGGTATGCACATACCCTTTTTTGAGCATAGTTCCAAACTGTTCTCCAGAATGGCTACATGTATTCACAATTCCACCAACCATGTATCAGTGTCTCTGTTTTCCCACATCCCCTCCAACATTCCGCATTATCTTTCCCTGTTATTCTAGCCAATCTGACAGATATGTGGTGGTATCTCAGAGTTGTCTTAATTTGCATTTCTCTGATTAATAATGATTTGGAGCATCTTTTCATATGGCTAGAAATAATTTCAATTTCTTTGTCTGAGAATTGTCTGTTCATATCATTTGACCATTTATCAATTGGAGAATGGCTTGATTTCTTATAAATTTGAGTCAGTTCTCTGTATATTTTGGAAATGAGGCCTTTATCAGAATCTTTGACTGTAAAAATGTTTTCCCAGTTTATTGTTTCCCTTCTAATCTTGTCTGCATTAGTTTTGTTTGTACAAAAACTTTTCAATTTGATATCATCAAAATTTTCTATTTTGTAGTCAATAGTGATCTCTAGTTCTTCTTTGTCATAAATTCCTTCCTCTTCCACAGGTCTGAGAGATAACTATCCTATGATCTTCCAATTTATTTATAATCTTATTCTTTATGCCTAGATCACTGTGGTGTTTTTCTTCTTTAAAATATAAGGGTTCTCCCTGGGAGCAGGTTTCTTGGGGAGGTTTTCTGGAGGCAGCCTTAGTTTCAGTTAAAAATAATAATCACTCAAATGCAGCCAGTTGCTAAAAGTTCTGATCTTTTATTGTATCCTTCAATATAGCCCGGTTAGTTTTCTCCAAGCTGCTTGGTTCCAAGAGCTCCCTCCTAATGCCTCCAAATCCAAAGGTTTGTCCTTCAGCCTCCAGCCAGCAGGTTGAAAATGGAATGAATCTCTCTTGCCTCAAAGAGAGGGCTTCTGGCTCTCCCAGAGTGCTCCTCTCCGACTGACAATGTTCTAAAGTAACTCCCTAACCCAAAACTAAGAGCCTCTTTATATATGATCTCCCAAAGGTTGACTCTTCCTTCTGGAGGCAGGGATTAAGGGAGGTGTGAATTTGGATATCTCATACTAAACCCTGAAATCTCCCAAATGTGAATTCCAATGAGTACTTAAATACATTAGTGAGCTAGATAATTTGCTAAGTACCATGCTAAATTAGCACTTTGTAAGGATTCCAACACCAAAATGTGGTGTTTTTCTTCTTTAAAATATAATGGTTATCTCTGGGAGCAGGTTTCTTGGGAAGGTTTTCTGGAGGCAGCCTTAGTTTCAGTTAAAAGTAATAATCACCCAAATGCAGCCAAGTGTTAGAAGTTCTGATCTTTTATTGTCTCCAACATAGCCCGGTTAGTTTTCTTAGAGGTCTCTCTCTCTCCTTGGTTCTAAGAGCTCTTGTAGCTTTGTCCTTTGCTTCTGCCTCTGCTTTCTTCAGCCTCCAGCCAGCACCAAGGTGAAAGTTGGAAATTAATCTCTCTTGCCTCCGATAGAGGGCTTGTGGGCTTCCTCCCAGAGTGCTCCTCTCCGATCCCTGGCAATGTTCCGAAGTAACTCACTAACCCGAAGCTAAGAGCCTCTTTATATATGATCTCCCAAAGGTTGATTCCTGATGCAGAACTAGCAGTTTTAATAAAAATTTTTAATGTTCATGAATAAATTGCCATAACTGCCATGCTTTTTCAGTGGTGGGCACAGTCAGTGATGGAAACACCCAATGTTTCTTGAGTCTTCTCCTTTGTTTCAAGTGTCTTATCCTTCATTTCAAGGGTCTTCTACAACTCTCTCCAATGAACAGGGTAAAAATGGCTTATTGGTGCCCATCTAATTATTTCTCCATCTGTAGAGATACAAGCACACCCTATCCCCTAAGCAGTTAACCTATCTGGTCCCTACCATTCCACACTTTCTGGATCTCTTCACATCACCTGTTGATTATCTAAGGAGAGTGGAGCTACTCAGCACTGGACACTGCCTTTCTGGTGGATATTAAAACCTATCTGCCAAAGCCAGTGAATCTTTATCAAAAATCAAAAAATTAATAGTATAAAGAGCTAAATTTAAAAGTTCTCTAGGATTACCTGTGACTCCCTCTTTCTTTTGTTTTTGGCGGATTGTCTTGATGCCTCTGTTTCTCCTCTCTATTATTGCCTGTCTTTGAGGATTAAAAGGTATGCCAGTTTTATGTAAAATCTGACACTGTGCACAAAAGTATGCAGAATGTTTAGAAGTATATCCAGGTCTGTTATCTGTTTTTATTATTTGTGGCACATCCGTAATTGCAAAAGCTTGTAAAAGGAATTCAGTGACTACTCGGGCTGTCTATTTTGCTGCTAGTATTGCAAAAGCAAATCCTGAAAAAGTATGTACTACAACATGGATAAAAGACAGACAACCAAAAGATTTACATTGGCAAATATAAGTTTGCCAATTTCATTGGGTCTCAAACTGCTAGGGTTTTTCCCTGGAGGGAGTGTAGGAGCATGGAAAGAAGGCAAGCTGAACAGCCTTTTACTATGTTCCCAGCTTCTACTTTTGTTATCCCAAATTACAAATGTAAAGCTCAAGCAGCCTGATGATATTTAGAATGAGATCATTGGAGTATTGACTAACATGATAAAAAGGCTATTTCCCTTTGAATTTCCATTAAAAAATAGGACCTGGAATTCTACTATGAGTGTGTATATGCAAAATATAAATCTTACCTGGAGCTTTCTCACTTGCTTTTGAAGTTCCTTAAAGAGCTAATATTTATTAGAAGCTACACATTTTATTTGGGCCATGGCAATTCTTTGTGGCACACCTACTGAATAGGCTGAATCAGATATTATATTTATATCTCCTGGATAATAAGTAAGAGCTAGCATGATTGCATACAATTCATTCTGCTGAGGAGACTGAAAAAGGAGTTCTGACTACTCTCTTTATAGTTCAGTCATGAGAGCATACAGCACAAATGTTATGTTTGGATATATCTGTAAAGATAGTTGGTCCCTAAAGAGGAATCTTAGGAACTTTTTCTTCAGAAATTCATTGCCAATTATGTAATAGCTGGATTACCTTTAATAGAGAACCATGTGCAAAATTTAGAGCTGTGGACAATAAAATTTGCCACTCTGAGATGGTTTCACACCATACATTAATTTGTGCATTAGTATAAAAGGTATATATCTTGTCAGGTCTTATCCAAGGTAATTGTACTATTCTCTTAATGGCCTTTAATAAAATTCTAGCCATCAGTACTGGTAAAGAGTAAGGCTTTAGTCTTATTGTGCTAGGAGGTTCACCCATTCTATCACACTGTGTCCTTTATGAAGGAATGCTTTGGGTGCCTCTTCTGTAGCAAAAAGTAATCATGTCTTTTATAGGGCTCAGCTAAATTAACACCGGGCAAGTCTTTTCATATCCTCCTTATCTAGAGAGATAGAATAGAAACAACCCTTAATATCTATAACCCAGTGAGGCTATTATCCAAGCAATTTGAGTAAGAGATGGAAGTCCAAGCTGAAGAGTTCCCATAGTTTCCATCTGTTCATTTATTTTTCCTAAATCAGTCAACATCCTCCATTTTCCAGATTTCTTTTTTATAACACTATAGGGGAATTCCAAGGAGTTAGAGAAGGTTGTAAATGACCTTGGCCAAATTGCTCCTGTACTATATCTAATAAGGCCTGAATTTTATCACTTATTAAGGGCCACTGTTCTAACCCCACTGGTCTTTCAGTTTTCCATTGAATGGGAAGAGGTGAGACTGCAGGCAGGCCTTCAATAGCAGCCCTGCCTAAAAAGCTGAAGTATTCAATTGTAATCCTAACTGTTATATGATGTCGTTTCCCCTTTTGAGTTGTGGGGATTTTTTTTTTAACTATGAAAGGTATAATAACTCCTGTCTCACCTTCAAATATGCATTTTAGAGGGGTAGCACTAATTTCAGCTGCTATTGATCCTTCTATGCCAGACATATAGGTCTCTGCCTTAATCTTTGGCCAATGACTGGGCCAATTGGAACCTCTAATAACTGTATAATCTGCACCCATATGTACCAATCTTTCCAGTGGTATGCCATTTACATAGATAGTAAGAAAAGGACGGTTAGCTGTAAAATCTGCAGTCCAGAATATTCCTGGATTCAGTTGTTGGGAGTCAAAATCTGGGTTTTGCCTATCAGGATTATGTATTAATAAACTTAATGCTACTACTACTCCCGGGTGATAAGTCACATATTGTCTACCTGTATGAGTGACTAGGATATTAGCTACACATTCCCCACTTTTCCAGATCATTGTATGGATGGACACTCATTTATAAGCCCTCTCTCAAGAGATGAAATCATCAAGCCTACCGTGCCTGAAGGCAAGGGATCCATAGGCTGCAGAAGAACAGATTTCACCTCTCCAAGGGATATCTCAGTAATCCCACCTATATACAATTCTATTCTCCCCAATAGTAATCCCTTTCATTCATCAGGTTGCTTCTTTGCTGATTGATCATGTTGGTTTACTTCTGAAGTTCTAGAGACTTCCTGGGTGTAACATTGGTTGCCCCAAGTCTTTTTTGCCTGGGGCCCTGGAGCTGAGCCCCAGTTCCCATTATCCTGAGTCAGTCTATATTCTGATGCCCAATGGACACCTCTGTTGCATTTTGAACATGGGGTTTTGGGTCTTGTTCTCCCATGCTGTTTTTTCACTCAGTCTTTATACCAACATTGAACTTTCAGATGTCCTATTTTACCATATTGAAAGCATTGATGAGTCTCTCTGGAAGTCCCTTGCCAAAAAGAACCTATCTTCCCATGTTCAGATTTTGAGAAGTCTGTATCATAGCCTGAGTACAAAAGGCATTTGTGCCCACTATGGCACATGGAATATTTTTTTGTGTGCTATTTTGTGTGTTATTGTGTCATGGTTCTCTTTTTTTCTTCACAATTTTTAGATAGTCCAATTATTTTTATATTTTCCCTACTTGATCTATTCTCCATTTCTTTCTTTTTCTTGTTTCACATTCTGTTCTATTTTTCCATTCTTTATATTCTGTTATGCTAGTATTTCCTCAATGTCTCTCATTTGATTTTTAAATTCTCTTTTGAGTTGTTTTGTAAATTCTCTCTTGGCAGGAACATATTTACCATTACTTTTGGGGTTAGAAGAAGCTCTATTTACTTCAGTTTCTTCCTCTGAAGATGAACTGTGGTCTTTCTTATTTGTTCCCATCCAAAGCTTCTATGCTGTGGTTATTTCTTCTTTCCCAGTTCTTTTTTTTAAAAATGAGAAATATTAGTACAAGCATCTCTATTCATGGGAGGATAGTGCCTCTGCCTTCCCTTCAGCTCTCCCCTCTGACTCCAAGTTAAAAGTTTCACCCTTATACAAGTGTCCACAAGATTTTACATTCCCCCAGTGTCCTGGTTCTTTCTGGCCCAGGATAGAGTCTCGCTGGTTCCTTCTAACCCAGAGCAGAGTTTCATCAACATAGTTGGGCCTGGCATGCCTAATTAGCCAAGGTTCACTTGAACTTCACTGAGTTCCTAAACTCAGACCCCTGACTTCTCAAGCCATCTTGAAGTGAAAGTTTCTGTGGTTCCTTCTGAGTCAATAATCAAATTCAGCTACTCCAAGGGGTCCCCACTTGGTGTTTCTGCAGAGCTAGCCTGGAGGTATTTGCGCTTAACATGGGTTAATCACAGCCTGAGATTTTTAATCTGGTCTTTTTGTGTTGTACTAGGAAGACTCATGTTCTGATTCAAATCTTCTTGATCTTCAACCTGTCTATGTTTGTTCTGAGATGCAAATTTGTCATGTTTGTGAGCAAAATCTGAGAGCTTGATATTTAATGACCTACATCTTCATCCTCCAGAATTCTTCCCCCTTCATATATTTGGAAAGACATTTCTTTTTTTCTCAAATAGCTTCCTTTTTTACCTTGTCCCCTAAATTTCCTTCAAAAGTCCAGTCATGTATCTTCATCTTCTATTAAAAAATTTCCTAATCTCACTAAGTTCAAATCTTTAAGACTAAGAGCAATTCTCTACCAGTTAAATTGCCAAAAGAATATGAGTAGACAATTTTTAAAGGCAGAAATCTGGGTTATGATAAAGCATTTGAATAAATTCTTCAAATCACTAGTAACTAAAAAAATACAAATTAAAACAATGTTGAAGTTTTATTTCATAACAATAAGACTGTCAAAAAATAACAAATGGCAAAAATGGAAATTATAAGGTAAAGCCTGCAAAAACAAGCATTCTAATATAGTCCTGGTAGGACAGCTCTGGTAGAGCTGTGAAGTTTTTCAACCATTGTGGAAAATGATTTGGAATTGTGTCTAGAAAGTTAGTAATCTGTGCATAGATACTCTTTGGCAGGGTTGTGCCATTACAAATTCTTTGTCTTAAATAAATCAAAGAAAAAGGAAAAGAATCTATATTTACAAAAATACTTATTATCAAACACTTTTATGGAATATAAAAATTATAATTTCAGTGAATATACTCCAATTGGATAATAGTAAACATTATTAAAAGGGAATATTAATTTCACCTTAAAATGACATTGACAGTTTGAGCAGAAATTGATATTTCTACAAACTAACACAAAGTTAATTGAGCCAAAGTAGAAGCACAATTTAAACAATGAAAACTACATTGCAGAGGAGAGAAGAAAAGTTTTAAACACTTAACAAGCTTATAAATGCAAAATTTCACACAGAGAAAAATTTAAAATGAATTATCAAAAACTAATAGCCATAACTATGTTCAAGATGGAGGAGAGGTAGTCTTAAGTTAAAGGACATGAAATAAGGACCAAAAATTGTAAAATACTTTATTATCAGAGCTTAAGAAAATGACACTGAACATTTACAAAAATGAAATAAGAAAGGAGATTTTAAAAGGCTACCAATCTATTCCATTTATTTATAATTAATTTTACCAAAAAATTAAAAATAACACCTGCACTACACAATTTATTCTTAACAACTGGGAAAATAATATTCTTCCAAGTTCTATCAATGAGACAAATATATTCCATCTACTTACTTCAGAAAAAAAGATGATGTAATGAAATGAAACAAATCTAACTAACGATAAGTAATAGAAAAATTTTAGATAACAAAATAAAATAGCAAAAATTTGTTTACTATTTCCAAATTTAATTTATACTACAAATTCAAATATGGTTTAATATTAAAAAACAAAACTAATAAAATTGTTAAATAGCAATTTTAAAAGTTTTTGACAAAGTAAAACACTTATTTTTATCAAAAAAAAACTATAAAATTTGGGCATAGAAAAAAACATAAAATATAGACATATAAAGAATGGAATTTTTGACATAACACAAATATGTATCAAAAAGCAAGAGCCAGCATTAATATTGAAGGAACACACTAAAAGATCCTAGAATATCCAGGGTTAGAACTAGTCTGGCTCCAATTTATCAATATTATTTAACATAGTTATAAAGAAGGTTAGCGATAGCAATAATATACCAAAAATTATTTCTATTCACCTGAGATATAATAAGTTAATTGGAAGATCCCAGAGAATGAGTAAGAGTGGGGGGCAGAGCAGAGAGGGAAAGAGAAATTGAGAAATTAAGACACAGTCATAGACAGAGAGAATCAATAATAATATCTTATAAATTAGCAGGATACTAAAACATATATCCTCCAAGAGGATATGTGTCTGAAGTTTTATTCAGAATAAATTAGTAGAAAAGGATATCCCATTCAAAATAATTATAAAATAAATAAAAGATCAGGAATCAATCTACATGAAAAATTCAAAACACATATAATTAAAAAAAAACTTAAAGAAATAAATGGTTCAAATAACTGGAGTGATTTTATTTTGAAGCCACATGATTACAATAAAGTGAAGTTTTCCAGAATTATTCAAAAATTAATTCCTATATTCATCAGCCTATCAGAATGCTGGATATAGATTGTAAAAATGTGAACATTAACTGGAGAAACAAAAATCTAAAATTTCATGAAAGAACTATAGCTCAAAAAAAAAAAGATGAAAGAATTTTATTTGTTCATTTATTCAGTGCAGGTTTAGTATGTACCTACTATGTGTCTGGTATTGTGCAAAGTAAGGTACTTAGAAATACTACTGTCTAAAAAAGGGTTAAACATACTTACAAGCTAATAAATCATTTAATTTCTTTTCCCCCCCCAGTTACATGTAAAACAACATTTATTTGGGTTATATTCATTTGTTATACATGCATTTTTATATATTTCCTTAAGACAATAATCAGATTGAAGGGAAAAACTACAAGAGGGAAAAAAAAAAAAAAAAAAAAAAAAGGAAAAAAAAAACAAGAAAAAAAGTGAATATAACATGTGTTGATTTACATTCAGTCTGGATAGTTCTCTCTCTGAATGTGGATGGTATTTTCCATCCAAAGTTTGTTGAGATTTCCTTGGATGACTCAACCACTGAAAAGAATTATCTATCAAGGTTGATCAACACACAATAATGCTATTGCCATGTACAATATTTTTCTAGTCCTGCTTGTTTCATTCAGTATCTGTTCATGAAAATCTTTAGAGACCTCTTTAAAATCAGTTTGTTCATCATTATTTTTAGAAAATAATATAACATTACTTTCATATCCTATAAATTATTCAGTCATTCTCCAAATTATCAGATATCTACTCATTTTCCAATTCTTTACCACTCCAAAAAGAACTGTAACAAACATTTTTATGCATATGTATCCTTCCCCTTCTTTAATGATTTCTTTGGTATACAGACCCAGTAGTAGCCCAGTTTTATAACTCTTTAGGCATAGTTCCAAATTGCTCTCCAGAATGGTTGGATCATTTAACAACACCAGCAATGCCTTAATGTTCCAGTCTTCCCACATTTTATCCTAAATTTAGCATTAGCTTTTCATGTCGTCTTGGCTAATCTAATAGATGTAAGATGATAGATACCACAGAGTTATTTTAATTTGCATTTATCTAATTAATAGTGATTTAGAGCATTTTTTAAAATGACTATTGATGGCTTTAATTTTGTAATTTGAAAATTATCTGTTTTTATCATTTGATTATTAATTAGAAAATGACTGTTATTCTTATAAAATGTGAATCATTTATATATATATATATATATATATATATATATATATATATATTTAAAGTAAGCCTTTATCAAAAAAAGTGGCTGTAAAATTTTCTTCCCAGCTTCCCCTCTGATCTTGGCAACATTGGTTTTGTTTGTGAAATTTTTTTTTTAATTTGAGTAATCAGAGATTACTGATTTGTAATTACATTACAAAATGTCTATTTTGCATTTCATAGCACACTTTAACTTGGCCATAAATTCCTCCTTTTTCCAAAGATTTGATATGTGAATTATTTTTTGCCCTCCTAAATTTCTTATAGCATCATTCTTTTTGACTAAGTGACGTGCCCATTTTTAGCCTTATGTTAGTATGGGTTGTAAGATGTAAGTCTATTCTGAATTTCTGACATGTTATTCTCCAGTTTTCACAACAATTTTTGTGAAATAGTGTCATATCCCAGAAACTAGCGTTTTGGGGGTTGCCAAATACTAGATTACTATAATCATTGATTATTTTGTCATGTGTATCTAACCTATTCCACTGATCCACAACTCTATTTCTTAGCCTGCATAAAATTGTTTTGATGACTGCTACTTTATAGTAGTTTTAGATCTGATACTACTAGGCCCCTGTGTTTTGTATCCCCCGCCCCTTAATACCTTGATATTCTTGAACTTTTGCCCTTCCAGATGAATTTTGTTATTGTTTTTCTAGTTCTATAAAATATTTTCGGCAGTTTAATTGTATGATTCTGAACAAATAGACCAATTTATTTAGGAATATAATTTTTGTTATATTAATTTGGCTTTCCAATGAACACCTGTCCAGTTGTGTACATCTCATTTTGTTTTTTATAATCGGGTTCATATATTTTTTGTAATTGTATAATTATGTTCATATAATTTCTGGATTTATCTTGATAAGTAGATACTTTTTTGTCTAACATTATTTTAAGTGGAATTTTTCTTTCTGTCTCTTGCTAAGGGCTTTGGCTGTAATAAATAGAAATGATGCTAATTGTTTCAGGTAAATTCTTGAATGATTGTCTAGGATTCTCTATGGATATCATCATATCAGTTACAAAGAGTAATAGTTTTATCTTCTCATTGCCTCCTCTAATTGCTTTAATTTCTTCTATTTTTCTTTTCTTTTTGTTAAAACCCACCTTTCTAGTACCATACTGAATAATAGTGGTAATAATTTACAGCCTTATTTCATACCTGAACTTATTAGGAATATAGCAAGTTTCTCTCCCTTATAAATGATGCTGAAAGTTTTAGATATATGCTGCTTATTATTTTAAGGAAAGTCCTACTTATTCTATGCATTCTAGTGTTTTTAATATGAAAGGGTGTTTTTTTCCCTAGTAAATTTATTTATTTTTTAGACATGTTACTTTAAGAATCATGTTGGGGGAGAAAAATCAGAGCAAAAGGGAATAATAAACAAGTGAGAAATTAAAAAAAAAAAAAAGAAAAAAGAATTGAACATACATATCTAGGATTCTATAATTCTTTGGAGTTTTGCATTAATATTCCTTGGGGTTTTCCTTGTTGCGATGTCTTTCTGAAGATGATCAATGAATCCTTTTGATGAATACTTTCCCCTGTTTCTTCAATATTGAGTCAATTTTCCTTAATGATTTTTTGAAGAATGCGATCCAGGTCCTTTTTTTTTTTTTTTTTTTTTTTTTTTTTTGTCATGGCCTTCGGTTGGCCACAATTTTTAAATTGGGTCTTCTGGATCTGCTAGGCAGCTATTTTTCCAATGAGGTTTCCACATATCTTTTTCCCCATTTTTCATTTTTTTTGTTTGACTGATTCTTGCAGACTCACAGAGTAATTAGCTTCCATTTTCCCTGTTCTAGTTTTTAATGTGTGATTTTCTTCAGTTAGCTTTTTTAATTCTTTTTCCATTTGGTTAATTCCACTTTTGAAGATGTTGCTTTTTTCAGACAATTATTTTCCTTACTATTTCAAGCTGCTGACTCTCTCTTGCCTATCTCTCATTTTTTTCTTCTACCACTTTTATTTGCCTTCTAAAGTCTTTTATGAGCACTTCCAATAATTCTCTTTGGGCTTGAGATGAATTCATATCACTCTTTCAAATTTCTTCTGTGGACATTTTGTCTTTGTCTGAGTTGGTGTTTTGTTCTGCCTGTCACCAGAGTAGCTTTCTATAATCAAATTTCTTGTCTGTTTCTTGCTCATTTTTCTTTCCTTTTCTTTTGACATTCCCTGTTTTTACTTTCATGATTGATCTTTGCTTGTAGGGTATAGCAGGTGCTGTCCCAAGCTTCCTGTGCAGCTCTCAGCCTTGTCTTTGAGCACAGCACCCCCTTGTATTTGCAGGAGTACCTTTGCCTGTTCTTTTCTTTTCTTTTTTTTTTTTTTTAATTTTTATTTAATAATTACTTTATATTGACACTCGTTTCTGTTCCGATTTTTTTTTCCTCCCTCCCTCCACCCCCTCCCCTAGATGGCAAGCAGTCCTTTATATGTTGGATATGTTGCAGTATATCCTAGATACAATATATGTTTGCAGAACCGAACAGTTCTCTTGTTGCATAGGGAGAATTGGATTCAGAAGGTATAAATAACCCGGGAAGAAAAACTAAAATGCAGATAGTTCACATTCGTTTCCCAGTGTTCTTTCTTTGGGTGTAGCTGCTTATGTCCGTCATTTATCAATTGAAACTCAGGTCTCTTTGTCAAAGAAATCCACTTCCATCAAAATATGTCCTCATACAATATCGTTGTCCAAGTGTATAATGATCTCCTGGTTCTGCTCATTTCACTTAGCATCAGTTCATGTAAGTCTCGCCAGTCCTCTCTGTATTCATCCTGCTGGTCATTTCTTACAGAACAATAATATTCCATAACATTCATATACCACAATTTACCCAGCCATTCTCCAATTGATGGGCATCCATTCATTTTCCAGTTTCTAGCCACTACAAACAGGGCTGCTACAAACATTTTGGTACATACAGGTCCCTTTCCCTTCTTTAGTATTTCTTTGGGATATAAGCCCAATAGAAACACTGCTGGATCAAAGGGTATGCACAGTTTGATAACTTTTTGAGCATAATTCCAGATTACTCTCCAGAATGGTTGGATTCGTTCACAACTCCACCAACAATGCATCAGTGTCCCAGTTTTCCCGCATCCCCTCCAACATTCATCATTATTTTTTCCTGTCATCTTAGCCAATCTGACAGGTGTGTAGTGGTATCTCAGAGTTGTCTTAATTTGCATTTCTCTGATCAATAATGATTTGGAACACTCTTTCATATGAGTGGTAATAGTTTCAATTTCATCCTCTGAAAATTGTCTGTTCATATCCTTTGACCATTTATCAATTGGAGAATGGCTTGATTTTTTATAAATTTGAGTCAGTTCTCTATATATTTTAGCAATGAGGCCTTTATCAGAACCTTTAACTGTGAAAATGTTTTCCCTGTTTGTTGCTTCCCTTCTAATCTTGTTTGCATTAGTTTTATTTGTACAAAGGCTTTTTAATTTGATGTAATCGAAGTTTTCTATTTTGTGATCAGTAATGGTCTCTAGTTCATCTTTGGTCACAAATTTCTTTCTCCTCCACAAGTCTGAGAGATAAACTATTCTATGTTCCTCTAATTTATTTATAATCTTGTTCTTTATGCCTAGGTCATAGACCCATTTTGATCTTATCTTGGTATATGGTGTTAAGTGTGGGTCCATGCCTAATTTCTGCCATACTAATTTCCAATTATCCCAGCAGTTTTTATCAAATAATGAATTCTTTTCCCAGAAGTTAGGGGCTTTGGGTTTGTCAAACACTAGATTGCTATAATTGACTATTCTGTCTTGTGAACATAGCCTTTTCCACTGATCCACTAATCTATTTCTTAGCCAATACCAAATGGTTTTGGTGACTGCTGCTTTATAATATAATTTTAGATCAGGTACAGCTAGGCCACTTTCATTTGATTTTTTTTTTCATTAATTCCCTTGAGATTCTCGACTTTTTATTGTTCCATATGAATTTTGTTGTTATTTTTTCTAGATCAATAAAATATTTTCTTGGAAGTCTGATTGGTATAGCACTAAATAAATAGATTAGTTTAGGGAGTATTGTCATCTTTATTATGTTCGCTCGGCCGATCCAAGAGCACTTAATATTTTTCCAATTATTTAAGTCTGACTTTATTTGTGTGGAGACTTTTTTATAATTTTGCTCACATAATTCCTGACTTTCCTTTGGTAGATAGATTCCCAAATATTTTATGGTATCAACAGTTATTCTGAATGGAATTTCTCTTTGTATCTCTTGCTGTTGGGTTTTGTTGGTGATGTATAAAAATGCTGAGGATTTATGGGGATTTATTTTGTAGCCAGCTACTTTGCTAAAATTATGAATTATTTCCAATAGCTTTTTGGTAGAATCTCTGGGGTTCTCTAGGTGTACCATCATATCATCTGCAAAGAGTGATAGTTTGGTTTCCTCATTGCCTACTCTAATTCCTTTAATATCTTTCTCGACTCTTATTGCCGAGGCTAGTGTTTCTAATACGATATTAAATAATAATGGTGATAGTGGGCAACCTTGCTTCACTCCAGATCTTACTGGGAAAGGTTCCAGTTTTTCCCCATTGCATATGATGCTTACTGATGGTTTTAAATATATGCTCCTGACTATTTTAAGGAAAAGTCCATTTATTCCTATGCTCTCAAGTGTTTTTATTAGGAATGGATGTTGGATTTTGTCAAATGCTTTTTCTGCATCTATTGAGATGATCATGTGGTTTTTGTTTGTTTGGTTATTGATATAGTCAATTATGTTAATAGTTTTCCTAATATTGAACCAGCCCTGCATTCCTGGTATAAATCCTACTTGGTCATAGTGTATTATCCTGGTGACGATTTTCTGTAATCTTTTTGCTAATATTTTATTTAAGATTTTAGCATCAATATTCATTAGGGAAATTGGTCTATAATTTTCTTTCTCTGTTTTCAGCCTACCTGGTTTAGGTATCAGTACCATGTCTGTGTCATAAAAGGAGTTTGGTAGGATTCCTTCAATCCGTATTTTTTCAAATAGTTTATATAACATTGGAGTTAATTGTTCTTTAAATGTTTGGTAGAATTCACATGTAAATCCATCTGGTCCTGGGGATTTTTTCTTAGGGAGTTGATAGTTTGTTCTATTTCTTTTTCTGAGATGGGACTGTTTAGGATATTTACTTCTTCCTCTGTTAGTTTGGGCAAGCTATATTTTTGGAGGTATTTTTCTATTTCATTTAAGTTGTCGAATTTATTGGCATAAAGTTGGGCAAAGAAACTCCTAATTATTGCTCTAATTTCCTCTTCGTTAGTGGTGAGTTCTCCCTTTTCATTTTTAAGACTAACAATTTGATTTTCCTCTTTCCTTTTTTTAATCAGATTTACTAAGGGTTTGTCTATTTTGTTGGTTTTTTCATAGAACCAACTCTTAGTTTTATTAATCAATTCAATAGTTTTTTTACTTTCAATTTTATTGATCTCACCTTTTATTTTTAGAATTTCAAGTTTAGTGTTTGACTGGGGGTTTTTAATTTGTTCCTTTTCTAGCATTTTTAATTGCAAACCCAATTCATTGACCTTCTCTTTCTCTATTTTATACAAATAGGCCTCTAGAGATATGAAATTTCCCCTTATTACCGCTTTGGCTGCATCCCATACATTTTGGTATGATGTCTCATTATTATCGTTTTCTTGGGTGAAGTTATTAATTATGTCTATGATTTGCTGTTTCACCCAATCATTCTTTAGTATGAGATTATTTAGTTTCCAATTATTTTTTGGTCTACTTCCCCCTGGTTTTTTGTTGAATGTAATTTTCATTGCATCGTGGTCTGAAAAGGATGCATTTACTATTTCTGCCTTACTGCATTTGAGTTTGAGGTTTTTATGTCCTAATATATGGTCAATTTTTGTATAGGTTCCATGAACTGCTGAAAAGAAAGTGTATTCCTTTCTGTCTCCATTACATTTTCTCCAGAGATCTATCATATCTAACTTTTCTAGTATTCTATTTACCTCTTTGACTTCTTTCTTATTTATTTTGTGGTTTGATTTATCTAATTCTGACAGTGCAAGGATAAGATCTCCCACTATTATAGTTTTACTGTCTATTTCTTCTTGCAGCTCTCTTAGTTTCTCTTTTAAGAATTTAGATGCTACCCCACTTGGTGCATATATGTTTAATATAGATAGTGCTTCATTATCCATGCTACCCTTTAGCAAGATATAGTGTCCTTCCTTACCTCTTTTAATTAGATCAATTTTTGCTTTAGCTTGATCTGAGATCAGGATGGCTACCCCTGCTTTTTTGACTTCACCTGAAGCATAGTAGATTTTGCTCCAACCTTTTACCTTTAACCTGCATGTATCTCCCCGCTTCAGGTGTGTTTCCTGTAAACAACATATTGTAGGATTCTGGCTTTTAATCCATTCTGCTAATCGCTTCCTCTTTATGGGGGAGTTTACCCCGTTCACATTTATGGTTAGAATGACCAATTCTGTATTACTTGCCATCTTGTTAACCCCGGTTGATACTTTTCTCCCTTTTTTCCCCTTTCCCCCCCTTCCCAGTATTAAGCTTGTGAGCACCACTTGCTTCTCACAGCCCTCCCTTTTTAGTATCCCTCCCCCCGCCTTAGAGTTCCTCCCCCTATCTTACCCCTTTCCCTCCCAGTTCCCGTATTCCCTTCCGCTTAGCTTATTCCTTCCCTTTTCACTTTTCCCTTCTCACTTTTCAATGAGGTGGGAGAAGTTTCACCATAGATTGAATATGTCTTAAGATTTTTCACTTAAAGCCAATTCTGAAGGCAGTAAGATACCATTATGTTCATTCCCCTCCATTCTTTCTCTCAGATATAGTAGGTTTCCTATGCCTCTTCATAAGATGTACTACCCCCACTTTACCCTTTTTCTGGTACAATGTCCTTTCCACATCAATTTCTAGAACAAGGTATACATGTATTCTTTATACATCTATATAGTCAAAATATGGTTCCCAAGATTAATCTTTACCATTTTAGATTTCTCTTGAGTTCTATATTTGTAAATCAAACTTTTTGTTAAGTTCTGTTTTTTTCATCAGAAATAGATGAAATTCGCTTACTTCGTTGAATGTCCATCTTCTTCCCTGGAAAAAGATGCTCATTCTTGCTGGGTAAGTTATTTTTGGTTGCATACCAAGTTCCTTAGCCTTTCGGAATATCATATTCCAGGCCCTTCGATCTTTTAATGTGGATGCTGCCAGATCCTGGGTGATCCTTATTGTGGCTCCTTGATACTTGAATTGGGTTTTTCTAGCCGCTTGCAATATTTTTTCCTTCATCTGAGGGTTCTGGCATTTGGCCACTATATTCCTTGGTGTTTTGATTTTAGGATCCCTTTCAGTGGGTGATCGATGAATCCTTTCAATATTTATTTTTTCCTCTGTTCCTATGACTTCTGGGCAGTTCTCTTTGATAATTTCCTGGAAAATAGTGTCCAGGCTCTTTTTTTCATCATGTTTTTCTGGAAGTCCAATGATTCTCAGATTGTCTCTCCTGGATCTGTTTTCCAGGTCTGTTGTCTTCCCCAGAAGGTATTTCACATTTTTCTCCATTGTTTGATTTTTTTGGATTTGCTTGACTGATTCTTCTTGTCTCCTCGAGTCATTCAATTCCACTTGTTCAATTCTGATTTTCAGTGAAGTATTCTCTTCACTCACTTTTTTAAAATCTTTTTCTAATTGTCCAATTGAGTTCTTTTGTTCTGTGGAATTTTTTTCCATTTTGCTAATTTTGTTTTTTAGAGAGCTGTTTTCTGTTTCCAGTTCACTAATCCTATTTTTCAAGGATTTTACTTCTTTATCCACTCTCTCTTTAACTTTCTCCAGGCTCTTTTGCCAAGCCTCCCTCTCCTTTTCCCAAGCTTCTCTCTCTTTTTGCCAAGCCTCACTCTGCTTTCCCCATTTTTCTTCTAGCTCCCTTTTGAGAGCCTTTTTAATCACTTCTATGAGGTTCCTCTGTGCTGAGGAACAGATGATCTCCTCCTTTGGGGATTCACCTGGGGAATGCCTGTTTTTAGTCTCCTCAGGATTTAGAGTCTGCTCTCTATCTGTATAGAAGCTGTCAAGGGTTAAAGTCCTCTTCAGCTTCTTGCTCATTTTGTCTAATAATCAAAGACAAACTACCAAAGAAAAACAGAAAAAACTGGAGTCTTTCTTTGGGGGGGGGGGGGAGGGCTGGGTGTGTTATTGAGCTTCCTCTACAGACTGCAGGGGGTAGCAGTGAGGCACTAGCAGGACTGTGTTGCGCGTGCGCTCTGAGATCCCAAAGCATGCTGAGTCACTGTGGGGGGGGAAGGGGGTAGCGACCAGATCCCGAGAGACTCCAGCTGTTTGGGGTTGTATTCTTCAGCTCTGGTGTTTTTAGCTTCTCTGCTGGGCTGCTGACTTGCTGCCGGAGCAAAGTATCCAAACCTGTAGTGAAGCTCTCCCCGCAGAGATGGCTGCGATCACTCCCCACCCCCTCTCCAGTCTGCTCCCGTGCTCTCACTGCCGCTGCCCTCAGCCTGCGCCCGATCTAAAACCGCCCCAGCCCTCCAGTAAAGACAGACCTTTCTTGGCGGATCTCAAGGATGGCTTCTCTTGGTAACTATTTGTGGGTTTTTTTCAGTCAAGCATTAATTCAGAGGCTTGTAATGAAATGGATAGTGAGAGAAAGCGTGGAGCTTATGCAGCTGTGAGCCTCCTCTCCGCCATCTTAACCCGCCTGTTCTTTTCAAGAAACAGCCTGGTTTCCCAAAGTTTGCTTTGTGAGCTGGAACTGGAGGTTGCCCTACTGATCTGCTTCTCTACTGAATCAGGACTGAGGGTCTTAGTTGCAGATTTGTTGTGATTAAGAGCCTCTCACAGGCTTTCCAAGATTCTGTCTGAGCTGGGCTAAACACCCTTTTCATCCCAGTGAGACTGGACTTCCTTGAAGTGTTTCCAATTTATCTTGAGATGGAAAGTGGTTTCATTTTTTCAGACTCTGTTCAGAGACTTGGTTTCATGTGTTTTTTTTGTTTTTTTTTTTTTTTGGTAGGAACCTGGAAGAGCTTGAACAGCTTCCTGGCTTTACTCTGCCATCTTGGCTTTACCCCTTGAGGTCTCCTATTTGATTGTTTCTTAATTTCTCATATGGTCATTAGCTTCCATTTGTTCAATTCTAAATTATAAGCAATTATTTTGCAGAGCAAGCTTTTGTAATTCTTCCATTTGGCCATTTCTGCTTTTTAAAACATTTTTCTCTTTATTAGCTATTTTGTATTTCCTTTTATGTCACTCTCATTTCTCTTTCTAATTTTTCCACTACCTTTCTTGCTTCATTTTAAAAATCCTTTTTGTGATTGTCCATAGCCTGAGACCAATTATTTTTTTTTTTTGGAGTCTTTGAATCTAGGAGATTTAACTTTGTTACTTTCTGCTAAATGTGTTTTGTTCTTCCTTGTCAGAATCTTTTTTTCTGTTGCTTGTTAATTTCCCTAACCTATTTATTTGACTTTTAACTTACATTAAAGTAACTAACATTTAAACTAACATTATAGTAGAGCCCTGCTTCTAGGATGGAGTATGCAGTATTCAAAGTTTCAGGAGTTTTGTGCACTACTTTTAGAGACTTTCTAGGATCCTGTACATTTTCAATTCCTCCAAGGTGGTATGATCTAAAGAGGAGGTTTTTTTTTTTTTTTTTTTTTTTTCCCCCCTGGCCTATACTCTATATATGAGCATTTCTTTCTGTCATGGATCTATGAGGGGAGTCCCTGATCCACTGTTACTGTTCTAGTGTGCTAGTGTTTCTTCTTGTCCATCCAGAATCTGAGTATGGACAAAGCAAAAGAGGCCTTTCTCAGTGATAGCAAAAAGACCTCTGTAATCTCCTTCTGATTAGTTTGTCCTTCCTTCCCCAGTTGCTATGCTGGTGCTATCACTAGGCCAATTCAGTGACTCCAAAGGCTTGCTCTTGGTGTGCTAGGCTCCCCTTTAACTCTAGTGAGGAAAACCTCTCCTGATGACCTTTGTTTTTGTAGTCTGAGAGGTCTGTCAGGGACCCTGCTACTACTGACTCAGAGTCCCAAGGGATACTCCTGGTTTGCTGTTGCTGGAGGCTGTGCTAGCACAACAATGATAATACTATATTACCCACCTGGGTGGGTGCCAACTTTCTTAGTGGTCTTCAGATGGAAAATTGACTAACTCCATCTTTTTGTGGGTTCTAATGCTTTAAAATTTATTCAAGCATTTAAAGATATTTGGATGGGTTTGGGGGAGAGCTGGAGCAAGTGTCTACATTTATTCTCCCATCTTAGCTCCATCTCCATATAATTAAATATTGAATGAAAAAAAAATACAATACCACTATTCCTGTTAAAACAAATAAATAAAAACAAAATAAGAGGGATTTTCACCAATTAGGCAAATGTTGAACAAATTGTGGCATGACAGCATATAGTGAATAGATCATAAAAATGAAGAATTCAGAGAACCATATGCAAAGATGGTAGTAATGTAAAAAAAAAAAAAAAAAAAAAAAAAAAGAATTGAATACGCAAAGCCAAAAATTTAATATGAGTGATAAATTGTGGTTCAGGAATTATATGAAAAAATGACCTTCATTCCTTTACTTAGATATATGCAATAGCTTATGCATTAAGTGATCCTAACTCCATCATATATAGTTGCTAAATCAGTTTTTTTTTTTTTTTGCTTAATTGTATTTCTTTGTTTGCTATATAAGATGGTTTGTTGAGTTATAGGTTGCATAGGAGTTTGTGTGAAAATGACTGCAATTTTAAAATGACCAATGTAAATAAAACAGAAAAATGCATGAAAAAAAGACAGAAATTGTAGTAACGATAACAGGCTTGTGTCATTAAATGATATCTAGCTTATATAATATGTAATATGTATTTTAAATATTATATAATGTAATATATATTATAAATTTTCATATTTGTTTATAATACAGTTATGAACCTATTAACATTGTTAATATTTATTAACATTGTTAATGTCATAACATTAACAATAGAGATACAATTTTAAAAAGTCCATTCTTTAATATACCTGATGCTCCAATTTATTATAACAAGAATCTCCTATAGTAACATAGTTGACATTTTCTAGCAGCATAAGATTTTCATAATGCTCTATAGATATCTCATTTGAGCAACACAGCTACTGATTGGTGATATTTTTATGACCATTTTATAGAAAAGAGTACTAGCAGTCAGAAAGGTCAAGTAATTTTCTTATAGTGATACAGTGTCAGAGTCAGAATTACAAAGTATATTTTGTTTGACCAGTTTCTTTCCACTATGCATTCAAGCCTATATATCTATATATGTATGTATATGTGTGTGTCTATGCATATATATACATATATATGCACATATATATACACATATATATATATACATATATGTGCATATATATATATATATATTCCACTTTTTAGAGAAACAGTTAAGAATAAATCCAAAAGTCCATATTTTACATTATAATTCTTTAAATATTTGAGGTCCAGCTTTAATCTTGTCCTCCTTTTGTCTTCTCTTCTCCATCTGTAGTTCCTGTACCTTTTACTTATCTGATGTGATCCTCAGCCTGGCACATAGGTATGTATGTGTATATGTGTATGTGTGTGCATTAATGAATTACTTCAATACACTTACAAATAACCTTTTTGGCTTTTAACTGTTTTAGCAATTAGCTCCTTTTGAAAATTGCTCTCGTTGATTTGTTCTTCTATTTATAGCTCCTGGAAATATTTTGTGCATTTAGATCATGAACCCACTTAGAAGGAAGTCAGAAAGTGATTTATAAAAAAGGGTGAGCAAAAAAGTCAAATTTTTCCTGGAATGAGTATATTTAACCTAAACCTTTTAATACTATTTACCCTGGATTCTCACATAGAAATTTTGTCTGTATGGGCACTAATTCGAAAATGAAAGAAACCTAATAAACTTTGAAGATTTAATTGACCCAGATGATTAGATTCTAGTTTTATACTTTTTTACAATATTCATAATCATTCCAAATGTAATAGAGCTTTAAGCAACTTAAGGATTCATCTAGTAAGAGTGTGGTTGATGCTGTGCATGAATTAGCTGAAACAGGTATATTAATTTTTTGAAGAGTCCATAACAAGGAAAAAGTGAAAGTTAACTAGATTGCCCACTGATTTTTTCATTTATTAGCCACAAAAATATTTTTAAAAACATGACACATTTTTATTATCATTTTTTTTATTATCAGTCTTACTCTGCACAACTTGAGCCAGCTCAAAGAACTGTCATAAAGTCAAAGAGGGATACACGGTATTTATTTTCCCATTATTGTAGAAAATGACCATAGTAAGTATCCATCCCATAACCTAAGTCTAAAACAGCTAAAATAAAAATGATTACAAACAGGCTTTCTTTCTCCTTGCTTTAAAAGGAGTGTAAAATCAATCAAATAAAGTATCATTCACTTAATATGTTATAATTTAATTATATAACTCTTACTTGAATAGGAAAGGTATATCAAGGAATTCCAAATTAAATGTTTTATTGACTCACCCACAGCATGAGATATATATAATTTCTGTACATGGTAAGATGAAGATTATTTCCTCCTATCTTTAATAGTATCCATCTTTTTCTGAAGATTATGTCCAGACAAGAAATTATACTTCTCATTGTCTCATGAGGCAAAATCATATTCTTATTTTCAAAAAATCTCTTAGGAAAAAATATGTTTACCTTCCTTTTCATGGTAGAAAGAGAAACCAAAATCTTCCCTGGAGCATTGCATTTTGACATATTGTTCTCAAACTGTCTAAATTTCAACTTGTTGTTTCCCCTGGTTGCCATGTGATCTGGATATAACCTAGCAAGGAGGAATGGTCCCTCCTCCTCATTAAAATATGCTGACCACAAAACACTATTGATTATATGATAACACAGCAATATATGCATATATTTAACATGAATGCCCATTAAATGAAAAAATTACATTTAAAACAAATTTTCTATATAGCCATTTACAAGTTCCAATAAGGTGCATTATTGTGTTGGCATGGCTCCAATTTTGAGCATCTGTTTGTGTATCAGAGCAATGTTTCCTTTCCAGATGGTTTAAAAATATTGACAATATCTCTCCAGTGAGCTTTTTTGACAGTAATGACAAATAAGAAGTAGGTCAATGTATTTATTAGAACTTCTAAAGATATGGGAAATAGTAATTAAGGGCATAATGGGAATTTGATTGTATAATTTATAGTAACTTAAAAGTAATTATAATAACCTACTATATACAAGCATTACTTAAAATATTAGTTTCTCACAATATCTTTCATTCCATTGTTTTTTTTTAACTCTTGCACAATGTTCAGATTCTATAACTGAATAATAATTTTAATTATATACTTAATTCATGTGTCTTGATAGAACAGACTACCCTATCTATTTCTAGATTCACAATTTCACAAGTAAAAATAATATATCACAAGAGAATGAAATTGTAGTTCATCTATCCCAGGACAATCATTTGCAAAATGTGGATAAGCATGTAATATATGTGAAGATGCCTATCCAATTGAAACACCATTGTTTCACTTAATAAATACCAATAGTTCTGGAAGCTATATTTTACAGGTAATAGGAGACATCTCAATGTGTTGCCAATTTATTACAGTTTCAAAAATTCTGAATTGGCTGCATGAAGTATACGTACATTAATTTATTCTTTTTTTCATTTATTCTTGACAATATTCATAGTATGGAAAGTGTACTTCATTGATTAAGACATTTATTTGTTCACTCTTTAATGGGGCCATAATCAGTGTATATCACATGACACGTTTATGACTCTAAAAAGTGAAAAAAGATGCCAACAGGTTCTTTTTTAAAACACAGTTGATGTAGAGGATAAACAAATGTTGTGCTAAAAATTGGGGTTGCCATTTTGACAAAGATTTTTAAAAGGAATCAGAATAATTTTCAGACCACTGCTGTCTGCATTTCTACAGTGAATTTCCTGGAGTAGGTAATCATTAGTGGAATGTAGATTAAGGGACACAATAAGCTTCTGATGCATTAAAAATAAGTCTTGGCAGATATTACTGTATAGACTATTAATAAGGGTTCATTTTTGGATTGTGCTTAAGATATCCTTTATAAAATGGAAATATCCTGAGAGAAGAGACTTAATATTTTATCCTGAAGGATAGTAATAAACCTGAGAAAAGAGCAAACTAATCCCAGGGGACAGAACATTGGAAAAGTGACCCTGGGGGAGAAGAGCAGAGGATTATAGAGTCACAAATTTATTTTAGAGATCTCAGAATTTCTCTAGTACAACTCTCTCATTTTGTAAATATTCCAGAAGAATTAAGTGACTTGCCCAGAGTCACCTACATAATAAGCAGTAGAGCAAGCAATTCAAGCATGGTTGTCTGACACAAATCCCATATACTTTTGGAAAGGCCCAAAGTACACAAGTCAAATTTTATCTACTTCATAATTTTACTTCTGTGTCTTTCTTTGAGTAAATATAAATGCAAGTATAGTGAAATATGTGATCCATGAAGATAGGGAAAGTGATAGAATTGATATATAATTAGAAAGATTCTATAAATTATTTCATTTTATGATGTTTGAGAATCATCACCCCCCCAAAAAAAGATGCAAAGTAACATTTCTGTGTGAACTTTGTATCTGAGGTATTACAACTAGAAAGCTGTATTAATTTAGTTTAAAGTTCAAAGGATATGAACAGACAATTCTCAGATGAAGAAATGGAAACTATTTCTAGCCATATGAAAATATGCTCCAAGTCATTATTAATCAGAGAAATGCAAATTAAAACAACTCTAAGATACCACTATACACCTGTCAGATTGGCTAGAATGACAGGGAAAGATAATGCGGAATGTTGGAGGGGATGTGGGAAAACAGGGATACTGATACATTGTTGGTGGAATTGTGAATACATCCAGCCATTCTGGAGAGCAATTTGGAACTGTGCTCAAAAAGTTCTCAAACTGTGTATACCCTTTGATCCAGCAGTGTTTCTACTGGACTTATACCCCAAAGAGATACTAAAGAAGGGAAAGGGACCTGCATGTGCCAAAATGTTTGTGACAGTCCTGTTTGTAGTGTCTAGAAACTGGAAAATGAATGGATGCCCATCAATTGGAGAATGGTTGAGTAAATTGTGGTATATGAATGTTATGGAATATTATTGTTCTGTAAGAAATGACCAGCAGGATGAATACAAAGGGAACTGGCGAGACTTACATGAATTGATGCTAAGTGAAATTAGCAGAACCAGGAGATCATTATATACCTCAACAACGATACTGTTTGAGGATGTATTCTGATGGAAGTGGATCTCTTCGATAAAGAGAGCTAATTCAGTTTCAATTGATCAAGGATGGACAGAAGCAGCTACGCCCAAAGAAAGAACACTGGGAAATGAATATAAACTGCTTGCATTTTTGTTTTTCTTCCCGGGTTATTTATACCTTCTGAATCCAATTCTCCCTGTGCAACAAGAAAACTGTTTGGTTCTGCACACATGTATTGTATCTAGGATATACTGTAACCCATTTAACATGTAAAGGACTGCTTGCCATCTGGGGGAGGGGGTGGAGGGAGGAAGAGGAAAAGTCAGAACAGAAGTGAGTGCAAGGGATAATGTTGTAAAAAAATTACCCAGGCGTGGACTCTGTCAATAAAAAGTTATAATAATAATAAAAAAAAAAAAGATCTTTGAAAACTGTTAAAAAATTAGTTTAAAGTTATATCTACTGTTAAAGTGCTTGAGGTTAGAGGCAGAAGTGTGGTACAATGGAATAAACTCTGGATTTTGTCAAGAGTCCAGGATTGCTATACCAGTTTATTCAGGAACTATTTATTTTTAACACTGGACAAGTCAATAAACTCTTTAGATTTTGTTTTCTCATCTGTAAAATAAAAGCATTATAGGAAACACACTTTATTTGTTTGATATAAGTGATAATTATGATCAAATAAATGATCCTATTGTCAAGCATATACATTCTGAACCTACTTTACCAGATTTTATTTAATGATAACAAAAAGAAAGAAAGGAAAATTTATATATAATGTAGACATGACAGGAAATTTATCTTCTCCCTTCAAGATGAAGACATAGATCAAGAAAAAAAAGTTCAATCTTGTAGTTTAATATGTTTATTGGTTAAACTGACCAATTTAATTATAAAATGAAAGTCTACATTATATGTAATAAATATCAAAACATATCAACTTACAAAACCCACTGCCTACCATATAATAATCATCTGACATAAGAGGTAGAATAAACATAATAAGAGTCAGTTAAGTTTTAGATTTCCACTGGTCTTAATTTTATATGCTGAGACCTGTTGCACCCAGGGCCATCTGCTTATCTACATCCTGCCATTGGACCCAGAAAGTGAGCAGTGGGAACCAACTCTGGCTCCTAAAGTTACGGTATTTCCCCCACGCAGCACAGCTTCTCGTGGGGTCAGAACCAGGAGGAGGAGCTGGGACACAATCCAGACTTAAGTTGGTGACTTAATGAATGGAACCCTTGAACTGTTGGAAGTGCCCATGTCAGACCTGTCCCCCCTAGAAGGAGAGCCTCCTGAGGCAGATGAGGAGAGTCCCAGTGATGATCAGGTCCTCATTATCCATCACCCAGCAGAGAAGCAGGCCTACCGATGTCTCTTGTGTGGGCAGACCTTCCCTCAGCAGTCTAGCCTAGTTCGGCACCATAAGGCTCACACTGGAATGAATGGAGCAGGGAGGGCTTTGTATGTCTGCCCTGAATGTGGCAAGGCCTTCAGCATCCAGCACAATCTCTCTGTCCACCAACGCATCCACACAGGTGAGCGTCCTTTCCCGAGCCCTGAGTGTGGAAGGAGATTCAGCCTCAAACAGAATCTGCTCACCCATCAGCGCATCCATAGTGGCAAGAAACCTTACCAGTGTGCTCAGTGCAGGCGCTGTTTCTGAGAGGCCCGCTTCCTCCTTAACCATCAGCGTACCCATGCCAGAATGTCCCCTACCCCACCCCAATGCTCTGAGGTCTCTGAGGAGCAGTGATGCTACTTCTGCACTTGCTGGAGCTGGGGCTTTGCCCAAGAAAGCTCTCTCCAGACTTATGCATTCAACGATGGCTGTGGAACTGAGGGGCACCTAAGCTAAGCTCAGTGTTCCTCCACCTAGAATATTCTCTGTAAGAAGACCATATAAAGACAGTTCACTGAATTCGCATCTGCTGTGTTCTGCTTTCCAACCCCTAACTATAGGAAGAGATGAGAGAGTAGGTCCATGATGGTGGTGAGACATCCAACAGAGTGGAAGGACTGGATTTTGTAGGTGTATGTGGGTTATCTAGTGCCTGCTATTCCCTGGAATTCCTTGGTGTCCCAAGCCTTAGGAGATCGCATCTTGCTGAGCATAGCTGCTTTGGTCAGAACTATTGCTCCCTTCATTATCACCTCATTTGTAGCAAATGTGGGAACAAAGAGATCTGAGACTTGAGACTCCTGGGTATAGAGCTCCAGGGTGGAAACTTCATTTTGTGGTGTCAGGGGGGAGGAGGGCTGAGAGATGGAAGTTCAAATCAGTATAATTCACTTCACTTTTATAGAATATATTTTTCAGTGTGCTTAAAGATTGTACAAATAAAGGATTACTGTACTTTGCCCCTCCAAAAAAAATTTTTATATGCTGAGAAATGTTAAAGAATTAAATCCAGAATTGGTTGTACCATACTTATCTAATATAAATGTTTCTATTAGTTTCAAATGAATAATATTCATTTGAAACCATACTCATGGAAATTCTGTCATTAAAAGCACTGGATATTACTTGGGCCATATTTCAATTTTTTAACCTGTTAGATACTCATTAGACATTTCTTAATCCACAGACATTAACTTCACTCCCTTTTTCAGATATGTCATGACATGAAAAAAAATGAATGAATTGTCAACATTATTAATCCCTTCTAGTAAAAAAAAAATTTCAAGAAAACAAACCCAAACAAAATATGTTGTCAGATATAAGGCATAACCAGTCTTGCTATGAAGTAGGAATAGACTCTTTTTCTTGTGAAACACTAAGAATTTTAATTAAATTAGTATCTACATTCACTGGTAATATTTTACTTTTAAATTTTATTGATATAGTTCAGATTTTAGAGCCATTTCTGCCTTCATTGTGTCATTGCTGCTCCTGCTAATAATTCCATTCACCAGGAGAGCACTGACATCATTTTTTTTCAAAAAGCATTTAGGGGCATAGGTTTTAGCACAAAAGGAATTAGAGAATCATATCGATAATATCTTGAAAAGATATTGAAAATGGGTCATAGTGTATTCTATCCTGATATCTCTTTTCATTTAACTAGGAAGAATTTTCTAATACAAAATAGGTTTTTATTGAAGAAATTATTAATATTTATATAAAATTATAGAACAAGTCACTATGAAAAAAGCAAACCTTGAAAACTCACTCAGTCTAAAGAGGGAAAGAATATTAAGGTTAAATAATATAATTTAAAGGAGTAGTTTTTCAGCTTCTTCCAAATATCAGATGCATGGATAGAGACTAACAAATGAGGTCTGATAAAAGAAGGTTAGAGAGAGAAAAATGTATACTTCATGAAGGAGGAATTATGTCAAAAAAATTTTAAGACTGTAAAAAAAACACAATAGAATTGAAATTTTCTTTACTCTATCAAATAAGTCAATCTGAAATCAACATGATAATGATATCCAAAAAAAACTTATATTTCCAAAATAGTAGATATTTAAGGTTTATAGAACCTAGACAAGTTATAGATGCCATTTTAATTTTCTGGGGAATTTTTAAATTTAATATTAATTTTCAAGATAAGTAGGGATTGTGAAAATGTTATCCTTAAATTTAAGTGCCTTTTACCTTGGGAGTACTCAAGTAAACAAGAACTTCATCAGTCAAGAACTTTTATTGAGCACATAAAAGTTCTGAGAAAATATTATTGAACATTTTTAAAAATACTTGCAGGTTTGCAAAATATTGCCTTACAGTATGTATTTCCACCCTCACAATAATCCTTTAAAATGAGTTCATAGTATTATTATTTTGTATTTAGGAAACAATGAGTAAGATTACATTAATTTCCTAGAGTCACATACCTAGTAAATATGTGTTGGAATCCTTACAAACTGCTAACTAATTAGAGTTGATCTAATCTTACAAGAAGATGTTTTGGGCAGAACCTGAAACAAAGTACTAAGTAGAACTAATTAATACAAGGCTTGTGTTCACACCTTTACTCATTGGAGTTCACAAGTTTGCCAGATTCACAAAGTAAACTTTGTATCTTTGTGAGTTCACACCTCCCTTGAAGCTCTTTGGGCCAGAGAGCACTATGGGAGAAAACCCATAATCCCATTCTCTCAGAAGAGTCAGATATAAGGCCAGTGATGAGAGATCTATTCCAGAATACATTTTCCTCTTGGCTGGCTGTTCGCAGAGGAGAGTTCAGCTGGACTCGAGAGGAGCGACTCTGGTGCAGAGAGCACTTTGACGGATTTCAGCGGAATTACGCCAGAAGCCCTCTTTCCGAGGCAAAGCAGAATATATTCCACTTGGCTGGCTGGTGGCAGACGAAGAGTTTTCAGAGGATAAAGCTACGAGTGGAGAGTTCAGTGGACAACCAGATTCATCTTCATCTCACACCACTATGGTAGGTGGCTGGGCTCCTGCACGCCCCCCACTGAGACCAAGCTGGTCTGAAAGACTCACCAGAAAGCTAGCCGAGCTCCAAGAGAAGGAAACAAGAGATTCATTCCATCTCTGTGCTGGTTGGAGGCTGAAGAAAGCAGAGGCAGAGGCTAACGGACAGAACCTTTGGATTTGGAGATATTTGGAGGGCCCTAAGCTAAACCGGCTGCGTTTTGAGAACAAGAACTCCAACATTTGGACTCACTAACAAATATGTACAGCAGAATTGATACCTTTCTGTCTTCAAATCCAACCCATTTCTATCCTGGTGATTCTTATCCACTTATACACTTATGCAGCTTTGATATCTTTGTTGAACTGTAGCAGTTGTTGATCTTGTATCTATGATTGTCTATGGAATATCTCAAATTAGATGTATTATAATCACCTTAAAAGTCACATGTCTGAACTTAAATATACTACCTTTGCTCCTAAACTCTCCTGTCTTCTTAAATTCACCATTGGTGTTGAGGATTCCATTATCATTCCAATCCTCCAGGCTAATATCCTAAGTGCCATTCTTGATTCCTCACTCTTTGGTACCTCCATTTCATATCTATTGCAAAAACCTGTCTTATTTATCATTATTTTATCTCTTGCTTATACCATTCCCTTCTTCTTCTAGAGAGCCTGAACTCTGGAGACATATACTTGAAACAAGGTGTTAACTCAGTGGGATTGATGAGACAATGGTTCTCTAGTTCACATATATACTTAGTACTTAGTATGGTGATATAATGGTTCTCTAGTTCACACATATTCATATACTGTAATGACGTAATTATAATAGGGTATTTAAACCTAGACAAAGTCAGACTCAGAGGGAGAGTATGTCATACTGTCAGACAGCTAGAAGACACTGGGTCAGACAATGACAGAAAGTTATCCCAAACATTACACTTTTGTTCTATGATAATACCTCCACCTTGGTGCAGGTTTGAACTATGGCATACTTGAAATATTTCAATAACCTGCTAAATGGTCTTCAGTACACAAGTCTTTTCCCCTTCTAGTATATCATTCATTCAGCTATTAAACTGATCTTCAAAAGTTCAGGTCTGACTGTGTCACTCCCCTACTAAATAAACTACATTGACTTCCTATTACCCCTAGAATCAAATATAATCTTCTTTTTGGAAGTCAGTCTCACTCCACTTTTCTAATTTTCTTATACCTTACATCTCCCTCTACTTTATTATTCTATGATACTGGCCTAATTTGGTATTCCTCACCAGGAAATTCTGTCACCTGACTCCAGATATTTTTTTCCCCCTGAATTTCCCTCCATGTTCTTTCTCTCCTTCCCTACTTAGTGGTCTTCATCAAATTCTAAACTCATCCTCTAAAGGGAAATTTTCCTCATCTCCCTTAATTCTGGTGCCCTTATTCCATTACTTTCAATTTTTCTTGTATATAATGTGTAAATAGTGTTTGTATGTTATCTCTTCCACTAGATTGTGAATTAATTGAGAACCAGGACTGTTTTTCTGTTTCCTTTTCTTTTTTATATCCCCAGCACTTACCACAGTGCCTGACTCATAATGTATTCTTATTGACTAACTCTCTTACTATTGTGCTAACTGGTTCCCTTACCAGTTCTATATGTGACAGACTCTATCTAAATTAGATACAGTACAGAGAAAGTCATAAACAATGCTTGCCCATAAGGAGCTTATACTTCAATGGGAAAAAGAACATGTATTTAAGGCTGGTGAAGAATGATTGGAAATTGGTCTTAAAAGAAAAGGCATTAGCAACTGAGGGACTGGGAAAATTCTCTTTCAGGGAAATTATTTCAGACACTTGCCACAAGGCACATTTCCAACATAAACTTCATTTCATGATGTACAATTCTTTATAGAACATTCTTCTTCTGATCAGTATGGTACTGAAATTTCAATAAAATTGTAGATTTACAAATAAAATTGTAGATTTAAGACACAAAAGTCCAGTAGCCTTGCTAAACTCCAAACCTCAGGGCCAGAGCCACAGAGTGAACCTATAGCAAAGAAAGTAATCTGACAAATTCATGTAATTGTCACAAGGAACCTATTCAGAAATTGTCAATAGATAGTTGTAAATTCTTCACTATTTTTGACATAAATCAAAAGACAGAAGATTACAATCATGTGGAAAAAGTAGAACATATACATACATGTATTTGTCTATTCTTAATTTTTTTTTAGTTTAAAGATTTTATGTACTTATGACCACGACATTAATTTATATATCTTGAAATAATCCATAAAGGCAATTATTACTCATTTGAAACAGTTCCCTCAAAGCTTCATTCAGTCAAGAAGAAATTTTTTTTTTGAAAATGAGGAATAAGTTTAAAAAGGAGGTAATGCTATGAAAAGTGGCAGGTGCTCAAGGCTGTATTTTCAGTAATCCAAAAGTTATAAATGGATATACATGTATATGCATGTACATATGTATATGCACATTGCATTGTGTGTACAGTTTATACACATGTGTATGTAGGTATGCATACTTAAACATATGCATACATAAATATCTATATACAGAAAGGTATTTACAAGGAAGGAATAAGGAATGTTCAAAGATGAAATATCATGTGGAAAAGGAAGTCTATTTCCAAGCAGGAAAAAAAAAAAACACACAGGAAAACCATAGTGATAAATGGAGAATTTGAATGTTGAATGAATCAGTGAGTGATGGATATACTTCTATATCATTGACATAGGTGTTTTTAAGTAGCAGACATTTCCACAGTAAGTCCTCTTCATTACTCTGTAGGTGAATATGTATGTATGTCTATGCTTATAAAAGAGAGAAAGAGAAAGAGAGGAGAGAGAGAGAGAGAGAGAGAGAGAGAGAGAGAGAAAGAAGGGAGGGAGCAAGAGAGGAAGGGAGTAAAAAGAAAAAAAAAAGGAGAGAGAAGCAAAGAAGCTGTGGAAAAAACTTAACATTCTGTACTTGACTGAATTTCAAAGAGTTTGAATGCCTGTGCAAAGTGAATATTTAGTGCTGCAGCTGGCATTGTTACTGATTGAAGAACAACTTATTTCACTAAGTGCCTACTTTCCTGGAAATTTGTCTCAGTGCCTTCCACACAATTTATCTCTGATGCCAGTGAAATTTTTCTCTTCTCTCACACTACCTTTTGTAGGCAGCTTGCAAATACATGCCTTATATCAGTGGAATATAGTGAAGATGCATGTTCTAGAAGGGGAGGACTAGTATTCTGGATGCATTAATGCTACATGAGATTTTCATTGAAAGCTAAATATAGGGACTTATGAGACAATCTGTGAATTGTGCAATTCAAATACAGTGTTTTATCTCTTTAGATATGTGGGTAAGGAAGTTTAAATCTAAACTACACCAACGACAAAATACCATTTTACAAAAGAATATAACCTGACTCCCAAAAATAATTTGCAAAACTTGATAGATGAATGCACACATAAATACATATATGCGCATTCATACATTCATACATAATTGTAAGTAAACAGGCAAGGCTAACAGCTAAGGAAAGAACTCTAGACACACTTATAAAAGTAAGATGATTTGCAGTTGGAGATAGGAATGTAAAAGAAAGAGCTATGGAGGAGAAAGAGAAGGGGGAGAGGGAAGGAATAATGAGTGTTTTTACTAAGAGTAAAAAAAAACAAACAAAAAAATCACTCTTCTTGAAAATGAAAAAATAGATTCATAGACACTCTCAGGTGAGAGAGTGTGTAGTAAAGGTTAGAAAATAGAAGAAAAGAGGAATGATCATGGTTAGGGATTCATCGCTAAGGGATAATGAGACTAGATATGAAATCCTGTTTAAGAAAATTAATTTCTGTCTGCCAGTTTCCTCAGCTGTAAGAAGAAAATAATAATAGCATGCATTTCCTAGAGCTGTTGTGACATTCAAATGAGATATTTTTATTAAAATATTTTTTCCAAAACATATGCATTGATAATTTTTCAACATTGACCTCTGCCAAAAAAAAAAAAAAAATCCTCCCCTTCACTGAACCCCCTTCCCTGGATGGCAAGTAATCATATAAATGTTAAACATGTTAAAATTATGCTAAATCCAGCATATGTATAAATATTTATACAATTATATTTCTGTACAAGAAAAATCAGATCAAAAAGGGAAAAAAAGAGAAAGAAAATAAAATGCAAGTAAACAACAACAGAAAGAGTGAAAATGCTATGTTGCAATCTACACTCAGTTCCCACAATCCTCTCTCTGCTTGTAGATATCTCTCTTCATCACAAAGTTATTGGAACTGGCCAGAATCATCTCATTGTTGAAAAGAGCCATGTCCATCAGAATTGATCTTCATATAATCATGCTGTTGCCATCTACATCGATCTCCTGGTTCTGCTGATTTCACTTAGTATTAGTTCATGCAAGTCTCTCCAGGCCTCTCTAAAATCATTCTGCTGATCATTTCTTATAGAAAAATAATATTCCATAACATTTATATAATATAACTTATAGCCATTCTCCAACTGATGGGCATCCACTCAGATTCCAGTTTCTTGACACTACAAAAAGGGCTGCCTCTAACATTTTTGCACATGTGCGTCCCTTTCCCTCTTAAAATGTGAAATAATATATGTAAAGCACCTGGCATGGAACCTGATTAATAATTCCTATCCTTACCAATTTTTAAACTGATAACAGAAAGAGCTAAGATTATTATCCCTCTAGGACATGTATTAGAGTGTTGGGATCATTACAAACTGCTAACTCATTAGAGTTGATCTAATCTTACAAGAAGATGTTTTGGGCAGAACCTGAAACAAGGTACTAAGTAAAACTGATTAGTACAATGCTTGTGTTTGCACCTTTACTCATTGGAGTTCACAAGTATGCCAGCTTCACAAAGTAAACTTTGTAACTTAGTGAGTTCACACCTCCCTTGAAGCTCTTTGGGCCAGAGAGCACTATGGGAGAAAACCCATAATCCCATTATCTCAGAAGAGTCAGATATAAGGCCAATGATGAGAGATCTATTCCAGAATATATTTTCCACTTGGCTGGCTGGTCGCAGAGGAGAGTTCAGCTGGACTGGAGAGGAGCAACTCTGGTGCAGACAGAGAGCACTTCGACAGAATTCAGCGGAATTACGCCAGAAGCCCTCTCTCCGAGGCAAGGCAGAATATTTTCCACTTGGCTGGCTGGTGGCAGAAGAGTTTTCAGAGGATAAAGCTACAAGTCGAGAGTTCAGTGGACAACCAGATTCGTCTTCATCTCACACCACTGTACTAGGTGGCTGGGCTCCTGCACGCCCCCCACTGAGACCAAGCTGGTCTGAAAGACTCACCAGAAAGCTAGCCGAGCCCCAAGTGAAGGAAACAAGAGATTCATTACATCTTTGTGCTGGTTAGAGGCAGAAGAAAGCAGAGGCAGAGGCTGAAGGATCAGAACCTTTGGATTTGAAGATATTTGAAGGGCTCTAAGCTAAACCGGCTGTGTTTTGAGAAGAACAAGAACAGATTCAGATCCATCTGAACTAGATCACCAACATTAGAGAACAGAGACTATTCCAGAAAGAATACAGAAAATATTGGACAATAAACTGAAAATTATAGAAGAGCAAAGTTATTTTCTACTATTGAAGACAAGATTTGGGAGAAGAAAGACCATTGAGAAGTGAACAAATTAACAGTTGTATAAGAAGATGTTATTTTTAATGATATTTAGATTTCTAAACTATAGGTAATAATAGAAATGTCAAAATATTGGCTATTGTTGGAATGAAACTAATATGAACTTATAAAAGTCTTTCAAATATACTCGAGGCCTTTAAACACAAAATGGAAGGGTTCAGGGGAAAACCATCTATTTTTCTTCCTCTATTTATGATACAGATAGATCTGTGTATGATTACACATGGATCTATATGTCTCTATGTATCTATCCATGGTTGTCTCTATCTAATCCATCCCTCTATATGATACAGGTGTATGTATGCTTTCATGCCTGTATTATATGAGTGCTTATATGCATGTCTTCACCTGCCTATCTGTATCCATACATCTATATCTATCTATCTATATATCTATCTATCTATCTATCTATCTATCTATATATATATATATATATGTATGTATCTATGTATGTATATATGAATATATGTATATATCTCTGCATCTATTTGCCTATCTGTTTATCTATGTATATATGTGTGTTAGATATATCCATGTGCTTATTTGCATGTCTGTTATGTACATATGTATACATCTATCTTATCTGTTGCACCATAAGGAAAGTAATTGAGATTCTCAAAAGTTCATGTTAAAGACAAAATGCAAGAAATGAAACAGAGAGGATCTCTCAGTGTCTCCAAGATGTCTGCACAAATGCCCTAAGAAAAATCAACATTTAAGATCAGCTAGAAGTTTTAATCCAAGGAAGAAATTTGAATTCAAATATATCATTAAAACTGGTGAATTGAGATAGATCTGACTAGCATATAATTGGATAAGTATAATTTATTTAAAAGACAGAATAACAAAAGGGGGGGATAAGACTAATTAGCATAGTATATTAACATAGACTCAAGTGAGAAAAACAACACATAGAGATATGATGTGGAGAGAAAGAGTACAATATTAAGGTACAGATTAGAGCAAAATTAGAGGGAATTTGTCTTTGGAGTATATTACTGATGCCCTTGACAGACAAAAGCAATAAATGAAGACAGATAATTAGTCAAAAGCATGACCTGCTATGATAGTAATGAGAAACTTCAATTATCTTGACTAGATAATACTTTCATTGATTACTTCAACAATAATTTCATCCATCTAAAGGAAGCAAAAAAGTAGCTTTAGTATGGTTGATGAGTTGAAAAATCTTCTTTGGGAAAATGATGTTTCTCTCTTAGAGTTTATAATAGAAAAAGAAGAGGAAACAGTAACTACCATGACATACATAATAGATTCAGGAAAAACATATCTCCAGAATGTTCAGAAGAAAGATAAGTTGGATCCAGTGGAGTAAATTGCTATAGAGAAGAGAACTCAGGATATAAAAGAGATTTCAAGAATAAAATTCTGAAAACAAAAATGGAAATATTTATCATAAAGAAGACAAAAAGGACAATTGCCTGAAAAGACACTTGCAGATGCCCTAAGAACTGACCAACATAGTTAATATGGGAAAAAATGTTTGTACGATTTCATTTATGTAAAGTATACAAGATTGCTTGCCTTCTCAATATAGCTGGATCTGCAGCTAGATTGAGGAAGATAATATGGAACTCAAAATTCAGAAATGAATATTAAAAATACATTTAAAAGCATAATTAATAAAGCAAAAATACAGAAGATGAAAGCAAAAGCAGGTATCAGGGGTAATATAAAGATATAATGTTACATTGTGAAAATAGTATCAAGAATATTAAAGTTAAGAGGCAGTGCCAAGATGGCGGAGAAGGCACATGCGACTTTCTAAGCTCCTCTCATACTCTCATGAACAATTATTAAATTCAGCCTCAAAAATAGTGCTTGATGAGTGAAATTCATGAAGATAAGAAGTACAACTTACCAGCTGAAGATAATCTGGAAAATCACCAGAAAAGGTTTGTCCTGAGCAGCCAGAGAAGATCAGCGCAAGCAGGGATAGAACCAAAGGCTAAAGTCCAAGTGGACCGGGGGTGGGGAGTGGCCTCTGTGGTTAGAAAAGTTATAGAGACAATTCTGCCATAGGTTGACTGCTTTGGCTTGATTACAAAGCAGTAGACCAGAAGTGAAATTAAAGCCAAAGGTAGAGGATACTCTTAAAAATGCCAGAACCTAACAAGATCCAGCTATACCCACCCAAAACCAGAAGTGACTCAGCATAGACCACAGCACAGCTGTGCATCTACATTCTGCAGCACGGGTGGAGCAGTCACAAATCTGCACAGCAGGGGACCTAGCCTGGCAGCGTCTAATCTGTACCATGTGGAGCTCTGCCTGGGGCAATGAAACTTCCACAGAGCACCTATGCTTCCCTGGGCAGAGAAACTTCCAGTTAGTGCCAGGCTATATGCTGGATAATTGTTAATACCCACAGCCCCACAGCGGCCTTTGGCTTGGGGTAGAAACACTTTCACTGCTCAGCCTCTAGCCATAGGGCAGTCACTAATCCACACAGCAGAGTTCTTCATTGGCACTTCCTCAGCTGGGCCCTGTGCTACCTAGGTCTGAATCACTTTCAATGAGGAACTTTTTACCAGAGCACACCTGTTCCTCGCTGCTCTTTGCAGCCTGTTTGCAGGATAGCTATTGTCCATACACCTATCACTTCTCTGCAGAGGAAGCTGATAAACTCCTTGCCCTGAAGGCAGACCATACATGCTTTAAAAAAAAAAAAAATGAATTAAAAAATCAAAAGGACAATTGATAGCTTCTATACAGAAAGAGAAACAGGTTTGCAATTTTGAGGAGACTAATAGCAGACACTCTCCAGACAAAACCACGAACAGGGATGTAACCTGGTTCCCATCACACAAATCTCTCCTAGATGAGACTATTAAACATCTTAAAAGAGAGCTAGTACAAAAATGGGGAAAGTAAAGAGAAGCTATGTAAGAGAGTAACAACTTCCTGAAATGTGAATTGGAAAAAGTAAAGAGCTCCCAGGAAGTGCAGGGAAACAAAATTTGTGAATTGGAAAAGGTAATGAAATCCCAAGAAAGAAGTATTTGTGGATTGGAAAAAGAAAATAACTCACTAAAAAAATAGTGAAATGGAAAAAAAAATTCATAGAGCAAAACAATTCATTTAAAAACTCAATTGGACATATACAAAAAGAAGTAAACAAAGCTAATGAAGGAAATAACTCATTAAAAATCAGAACTGAACAAATAGAAATGAATGATTCATTAAGACATCAAGAATCAGTCAAGCAAAACCAAAAAAAATTAAAAATTTGAAAAAGATCATTAAATATCTATTTGGAAAAACAACAGACATGGAAAATATTTCTAGGAGAGAAAATCTGAGGATTATTATACTTCCCAAAAACTATGATGAAAAAAAGTGAGCCTCGATACTATTTTACAGGAAATCATCAAGGAGAACTGCCCAGATTTAATGGAATCAGAAGGTAAAATAGGCGTTCAAATAATTCATTGAACACCCTCTGATAAAGACCCTAAAATAAAAATTCCAAGGAATATTGTGGCCAAATTTCAGAACTATCAGACTAAGGAAAAAATATTATAAGCACCCAGGGGAAAAAAAAAAAAAAAAACAATTCAAATACCAAGATGCCACAATAAGGATTACTCAAGATCTGGCTGCCTCCACATTAAAGGATTGAAGGGCCTGGAATCTGATATTTCTCAAGGCAAAAGAACTTGGAATGCAGCCAAGAATAAACTACCAAGCCAAGCTGAACATTTTCTTCCATGGAAGAAGATAGACATTTAATGAAACAAATGAATTCCATTTGTTTCTAAGAAAAAAAAAAAAAAAAAACAGATCTAAACAAAAAAATTGATCTCCAACCATAGGACTTAAGAGAAGCAGAAAAAGGTAAAAGGAACTCTTGAGAACTGTATTTCTGTTGTGGATATACATAAAGACCACATGTATAATTTGATTTTACTGATACAACATAAAAAAGGCAAGTCAAAATGGAAAGGGGATAGTGTCAGAAAAGAGAAAAGAGAAAATAGGGAAACTACATTTCATGAAGAAGCAAAGGAAACCTATCATATCTAAGGGTATGTAGAGAGGGGTAGGAACATTGTGTGAATCTTACTCTCATCAGAGTTGACTCAAATAGAAAATAATTGACATATTTGTTTTACCACAGGTATGAGAGGTAAACTATCCTATGGTTTTCTAATGTATTTATAATCTCATTCTTTATGCCTAGGTCATGAACCAATTTTGACCTTATCTTGGTCTGTGGTGTGAAGTGTGGGACAATACCTAGTTTCTGCCATACTAATTTCCAATTTTCCCAGCTGTTTTTTGTCAAACAGTGAGTTCTTATCTCAAAAGCTGGGGTCTTTGGGTTTTTCAACCATTAGATTATTAAAGTTATTGACTGTTTTGTCCTTTGAATCTGACCTGTTCTACTGATCAACTAGTCTATTTCTTAGACAATACAAAATGGTTTTGGTAACTGCTACTTTATAATATAATTCTAAATCTGGTACAACTAGGCCTCCATCATTTGATTTTTTTTTTCATTAATTCCCTTGAAATTCTTGACCTTTTTTTTTTTACAGAGAATCTTTTCTCACCTCATTAAAAAGTGGGAGAGAAAAAGTGAAAAATAAAAGAGTAATAAGGGAAGGGTACAAGAAAGGGGAAGGGATTCAAAGGGAGGAGGATGGGATCCTAAAGAGGGAGAACTGTGTGATACAAGTGGGGCCCATGAGTTTAATACTGGGAAAAGGGGTAAGGGGGGGGCAAAAAAAAAAGAAAAGCATAATCTGGGGATAATAAGATGGCAGGAAATACAGAATTAGTAATTTTAACCATAAATGTGAATGGGATGAATTCTCCCATATAAAGCAGAAGCAGATAGCAGATTGGATAAAAGTCAGAACTCTACAATATGTTGTTTATAGGAAACACATTTAAAGTAGGGAGATACATACAGAGTAAAGATAAAAGGCTGGAGCAGAATCTATTATGCTTCAGGTGAAGTCAAAAAAGCAGGGGTAGTTATCCTGATCTCAGATCAAGCAAAAGCAAAAATTGATCTAATTAAAAGAGATAAGAAAGGAAACTATATCTTGCTAACAGGTAGCATAGACAATGAAGCAATATCAATACTAAACATATATGCACCAAGTGGTATAGCATCTAACTTGCAGGAGAAGTTAAGAGAGTTGCAAGAAAAAATAGACAGAAGAACTATAATAGTGGGAGATCTCAACCTTGCATTCTCAGAATTAGATGACTCAAACCACAAAATAAATAAGAAAGAAACTAAAGAGATAAATAGAATATTAGAAAAATTAGGATAGATCTTTGGAGAAAACTGAATGGTGACAGAAAGGAGTATACTTTCTTCTCAGCAGTTCACAGAACCTATACAAAAATTGACCCTATATTATGACATAAAGACCTCAAAATTAAATGCAGGAAGGCAGAAATAGTAAATGCTTTCTTTTCAGATCACGATGCAATAAAAACTACATTCAACAAAAAGTTAGGGGTAAATAGATCAAAAAGTAATTGGAAACTAAATAATCTCTTCTTAAAAAATGATTGGGTGAAACAGCAAATTATAGACACAATTAATAATTTCACTCAAGATAATGACAACAATGAGACATCATATCGAAGTTTGTGGCATGCAGTAAGCACTTGACAACTCCTTTTTTTCTATTCCTGTAAAAATGTTAAGAAACATATTATATATAATAATAAATTTCTGTGATTTGAAATTTGTTGAATAACAAAATAAAAATGAAGTCATTGGAATGTCCCAGGCATCTCTTTTTGGTCCTATGATGTTTAATTTTTTTTTATGTCTATTATTTATTTAACATTTTTGAATATAAGTGAACTTGCAGTCTACAAAATAGAAATGAGAAAATAAGCATCAGACAGCAGATTCTAACTTTGATTCCCAAGAAACAACTCCCTCTTTTTTCTTAGTACAACCAACTCTTCAGAAGAGGTTAAGTGATTGACTACTGTGTTATCAAACTCAGTCATTCTGATCTCTCTCTTCACCTCCAATAACAAGGCTTGCAGAATCCCATCATACCCAGCTCCTTGCATAGGAATCCCACCACTTTCTTTTCCTTGTGGATACACTATCTTCATCACAAAGTAGTATTGATATAATTCTTTATTTTTCTATCTCTTTCTAAGGTGAAAGGCCAAATAACTCAAAGTACATGCAGAGTCAGAAAAGACAAAAGAAGCAGAGGGACTCAAGTGATTGTAGATTCTAAGGCTCTCTTTTCTCCAACTTTACCCTGCCCTGTAGAGGGCTGAAACTATGGAATCAATGCACTGAGGCCAGGACTGCTGAGCGCTTGAGGCTAACTACTTATTGGACAATACTGTATGGGCATATGCTTGGAAAATGGTCCTTTCCACTATCTGTACTAGCTTAATGATTGGAGTATAGAGGATTGTAGGAGGGATTATGGGGTGGAGTAAAGTTAGTTAGGGAGATACACTCTCAGGGGTAAACTAGGGAGAAGGCGCTTGCAGAGATTTTCTTCCATGCCCTTCACTTCTACCCCTAAAGACCAAGAATAAAGACGGACTTTTGTTTATCCTGATTCTGGCTAATTCTGGGGTGTCCTGGGTGCGAGCGCAGTCATTACACTGCCCCTCAATTAAACTCAATGCATTGACTTCACCAATGAGTAATGGACTTTAGCACTCATTTAGAGAGGTATGTTTATTTGTGTATTTCCAATATCCAGCAAGTTTGTGAGTCCATGTACATAAAGTTTTTAAATGCCATCCACACAGTTCCATGAAATAGTTGCAGTTTGCCTCAGAGTTCCATATTTAGCTATAAAAATGTTAAAGATTTTATTGTACAGTATATCATCTTAATATTTTTTAAATTATAAACTAAAAACCAAGAGCAGAATCATGGAGGACTTAACTATTTAAACTTTTTCATTCAAAGTTATCCTTTTAACCTTACCTTTTATTTTGTCCTCTAAATATTTTCTTTGGAGGAAAAAATGCTCTACATCAAATATCATAGTGATCCAATTCATTTAAATAACTTTTGGTAATTAAATTGTAAAATCTTTTAAAAGCCTAACTGAATTATTATTACTGTGTCATCAAATTTGTCAACTAACTCTAAAGTATCTGATATATTTTTCATTATTTGACAAAATATTTCCCAATAGTCAATTAGAAAGTATAATTTGCAATGGAAAAATGTCAGAGTACTTATGCTAAAAGATAAGATTTCTAGAGAAAGAGAAAAATATAAACATCACTATGAAATTAGCTATCTTTTTTTTTTTTATCAAAGTTATTACTCTGACCCTTGATATCAATTTCCTTGAAGGGGGTGATTAGAATTGATGGTAAGAACAACTTTAATCATGTTGCTACTAAATTCTCTTGTCTTCCTCCCCAGATATCTTGTTATTCAATGACTTTGGCTACTTAGGCAAAAAATTTGACTCTAATGATCCTATTCAATGATTCCTTCATTCTCATACACTTCAGCCTTACTATTCAGGAGTTCCTATCCAATTTTGTCATCTCCTTTTATATTCCACACAAATCCATTTTTATAGTTTCTGTTTTTTGATATATTTTCTTCTCACTCTTTCCATTTTTTTTTTTTTGTATTTGTGAAAACCCCTTAGAAGATAGTTCAGTCAGTAATGGCTCTATTTTTCTCTCATGATAATTGACACTCTGGCTAGAAAGAATAAGAATAGTACTAGTATATGCTCTTCACTGTCTAACCCAGATCCTCTCTCTTCTTCCATCTTTTTTTTCTAAGTTCGAAAGTAACTTCTAATCTTTTTTAACTTTGTGATATCAACAAGTTATTTAATATCTGTTTACCTCAATATCTTCCTCAGTAAAGTAGGGTTCATAATAAAACCTAGATCACAAGGTTGTGAGAATCAAATCAGTTGTCTGGAATATAGTAGGCAATTAAATGTTTATCTCCTTCCCTTTTCTTTCTGATGTATATCATTTCCATAATGCATCTCTTTCTCTTCATGCTTTCAAGTTAGTCCTTCATACAAGAAACAGTCTATTCCAAAAGAAAGCTTAACAATTCTTGGAAATCAAAGATTTTAAGAAAATAAAATGTCCCTGGGATGGAGAAAGTACCTCTACAGAAAGGGAAACATGAATAGTTTTCTCCCTTTTCTTGTTTGTAAAGTCCTCCATTAAATCTCTTCTGTCACTGATCACTCAGATTATAACTTATACCTGAGCTATTCTCTTTTGCAAAAGCAAGATGAAAGTCTATTTCAATAGAAAAAACAAGTCTAAAGTATTTCATACCTTCCTTTGTCTACATACACTTCTACTGACTGTTCTTTAATTTTCTTGCAAAATTCTCCTTGCATTGTGTAGAAGAAAACATTAAAGTACAATTTATGGACTAGAAGGTTCATGAAGAATGAGAAGGAAATGAAAAAAACTAAAAGGAAGTGGCATATTTCTCACAATCAATAAATTCACAGAAATTAACTGCCTACTATGTATCAAGCACTGTATTAAGTACTGATAACATAAGTTGAAAATTCTGTTCTGAAGGAAATTGCAGTCTAACAGAAGAGAAAACACCCAAAAATTATGAACAGAAATGTTATATGCAAGAAAATAGGAAATTATCAATGAAAGCGTAATGATGATTAGAAAAGGTATAATATGGAGTTTTAGCTGAGTCTTGAAAGATGTTAGGTAAGCCAATACAGAATGAAGGACATTTAGTGAAAATGCTTAGAACTTGAAGATGGAGTGCTTTGTTTTAAAATTAGTAAGGATAGCAGTTTCACTGGATCATAGAATAAAATGGGAGAGGTGATAAGGTCTCAGAAGACTGGAAAAATAGTATGAGGCAGACAAGTTATAAAGGGCTTGCATTGCCAAAAAGAGGAATTTATTTTTATAAGGGTATTTTATGTTTACGTTATATCCTGGAGTGAAGGAGATAGTAGAGTTTATTAGAATTTGGTAGGGGAAATGATATGGACTTACTTGTGCTTTAAGAAATGATCACTTTAACATCTGAATGGAGGATGAACTGGAGAGGGAAAAGAATAGGTGCATGGAGATCTGCCAGTAGACTACTGCAATGGTTCATATATTTGATGAAAAAGACATGCATCAGGATAATAGTTGTGACAGAGAACGGAAGGGAGATATATGCAAGAGGTGTCAAGAAGACAAAATGGGCAAACCTTGGCTATATATCATGAATAAGAGTGAGTGAGAAATTGAGGATGACACCTAGTTTATGAGCTTGGATGATTTATAGGGTGATTGTGCCCTGAGCAGTAGTGTGGGAAGAAAGGAAGAGGAGACAGTATTTTGGAGGGAGTAGATGATGAGTTTGTTTTGAATATAGTGTTTAAATATCTATGAGACATACAGTGTTAGATGTACAGGAACAGTTGGAAGTATAAAAATGGAATTCACCAGAGAAGTTTATGCTTAATGAGAATATCTGAGAATCATTAGCATAGAAATGATAGTTAAATTCATAGGATCTAATAGATCATTAAGTGAATCAGTATAAAAGAAGAAGTGATGAGGACACAAGATTGAATATTTTGGGGCACCCATGCTTAGCAGGTATCATCTGGATGAAAATTCAGCAGAGAAATGGCCATATAAGTAGAGGGAGAGCCAGAGAAGATTAGTCATGAAAGCAAGGGGAAAAATAGTAATAAGGATAAGAAAGAGTTCAACAATTTAAAGACTCCACAGGAGTGTAAAAAGATAAGCATAGAAAAAAGCCAATATATTTGTAGATTAAAATATGTTCCCCAAAATATTAGGAACTGGAACAAAATTCTGGATGATCAACTCTAGGTGTATCTCTACTGAATTATAATCTCAACATTTTACCTATCAGGAAAATGAGGTCTTGAAATGCTAGAATGATAATATGGGGATAAGCTCTAAGTAAATGCAGAGTAAAAAGGTGAGGGCAGGTCTTTTGACTCACTGTCCACTCTAGTATTGATGGATTTTGGTTCATTTGTTTTCCAAATAAGTATTGAGGCAACTAGATAGTGTAGTAGATAAGAGCACTGGCCCTGATGTCAGGAGGACCTGGCTTCAAATTCAACCTCAAATACTTAACATTTTGTAGTTGTATGATCTTGATCACTTAACCCCAATTACCTCACCAAGAAAAAAAAATCATCCAAATAAGTATCTAATGCCAAATATATTCAAATCTTTACTAGAGAAGCAGGGATTCCCTGCTTTATTTGAAATCTACTCATGTGATGCAAGTTTATGAGAACCCAGATCCTTCTACCATAATTGAATAAATACCTCACCAGGCTTTTATTTTATAAGATTTATTAAGTACTTACCATAACAAAATGGAGGGTAGCTAGAGTGATGGATCTGGAATCAGGAAGATTCATCTGAGATGTAAAAGGGAATGTCATAGCATATCAATATCTTAGCTAAGAAAACCTCAAATCAGGTCACAAAAAGTCAGACAGGATTGAAACAATTGAATAATAATAGCAATAATAAAACATTCTATAAGATCTTGAGGATAGGAAGACAAGAAATAAAGCACTGCTTACCTTCAAGGAGCTTACCTCTTAATAACTATGAATTTACTCTAATTATGCAAGAGCCTTTGAACTTTAATTCTTGTAACTCAGAAATTAGGGCAGTCACTATGGCAACACTGAGAATTGATTTGAGCATGAATCCTCATTTATCAGTGGAAACTTATAAAAATAATAATTTATTTGATAAATGGCTTGATTTAAGATTTTCCTCTTTGCCTAGATCCTTTCTTCAAATGAACAATCTGACTGCTATTTGTCTAACACTACCCTGCACAATGCCCTATTTTTTAAAGATTGCTTATAAGTATTGTCCTCCCTGGCTCTAAGTAAATCCTGGCCCTGTTCTGGCCCAGAAACATGTGCTGTTTACAAATAAGGATGATTTTTCATCTGTCCACCTCTACATTCTTTCTAGTACCTGGCATTATTCTGACCTCTTCTACACATTATGCCACAGTTTCATCCTTACCTGCATCCTTGCAGTGACCTGTAACTCAGTTCTGCCTTTTTTCAGACCTCTGCACCAATTTGGAATAGAGCCAAAAGTAGATGGAATTCATTTGATGTTTCTGTTCTCTCCTTTTTGACATTCAGTGTACCATTTGCAGCATGAATATCAAGCTCCAATTCTCTAGCCGACTTTCTGCCTTTGATGTATTTTAAAAATGTCTTGTTACTAGCTTTGGAATCTCCTGCAAGGTTAACTTAGCAGCCAGTCAATCAACATTTATTGGAGATCCATCTACTCTGTGCAAAGCAGTATACTGTGTGCTTCAGGGAAATATAAAAGGAGGAAGTAACATCTATGGCTCTTTCTCTTAAGAAGCTTATATTCATATCATGCTGTTTCCTATGTTTTTCAAGGCTTTTTATTGTATATACAACAATAGATGTTCTGATAGGAATTATGTATCAGTACTGACCTTCTGATTCCAACATGTTAATCAATTAAATCTAATGTTTTTAGATTCCTTGCATTGCTACTTCTTAGATATCCTCTAGTCCAAAGCAGACAATTAAATTCAATGCTTTTAAATTTTACTTTGAGTGTGTGTGTGTCTGTGTGTATGTGTGTATTCTATTTAACCAGTTTTCTAAAAATAGCACATATGAGTTCTTGAGATATTTTAAATTTCTTTAGATTCACTTTATGTTTGTAAACCACATAAGCAAATAGGAAATTAAAAGACAAATTTACAAACTAGAAGATAAACATAACAGGTACCTAGGTCACTTTTAGTTTTCTCAATATTTTTTTCTTAACTGATTTCTAGTATAGCTTAGCTCTTGTCTAATTATACCCATTTGAGAGCATAGAATAGACTAACATTTCATTGATATTTTAAATTGATTAACCACTATTAATAGAGTGATAAAGATAATCTGGAGTAATCTACATCATTAGTAAGCCTATTTTTTCCAACTAAAAGTTTTGAGAAAATGAGTTTTACAGTGTTTCCCTGATAATAAGACCTATCCCGAAAATAAGCCCTCCCCTTACTGTGTGAGATTCCTCTAAAATAAGCCCTCCCCCAAAAATAAGCCCTATTGAGATTGCTACTGTAGTGAAGGTGATCCCCTGCACTACATGCTACATTACGGTACCCTCTGTATGCACCGTCCCCTTCCTCCCCCTTCTCCCCCCACCCCGCCCTGGGTGAAATGCACGTCACGCTCCCAGCTGCATCCAATCAGAGCTGCAGCAGTGAATGTGTCATCCTGTTCTTCCCCAGTGATTTGCTTGCTGGCGCCATTGAGGGCAGTGCCATGGAGTAGAGCTGAGGCAGGACAACTAAAAACTCAGTATGTAAGCGGGCATGAGGGGGCATGATGGAGGATAAAAGAAGAACTCAGCCAGCACTCACCATGCTAAAGAAGTGAAGAACTTCCTTGCAGAGAGAAGAATAGATCAAGTAATGATTCCTGCAGGAATGACTGCCTATCTCCAGACTCTTGATATTGCTTTAAACAAGCCATTCAAGGACCATTTGCGCATGGAAATCAATGACTACATTGAAAATAGAATGGAAAGAAATCAGTGTGGAAACTTTGTGAAGCCCTGTCTGCAAGAAGTCATGACTTGGGTGAAGAAGTCATGGGATAAAATTACTGACAGCTGTGTCACCAAGGCACTACGAGCAGGTTACCTGGACAAGACATGTTCATTTAAAGAGAGCTATATTGCTGGACATGACAGATCGGGTCCACTTCTTCTGAAGGAAATAGAGATGCAAGACATCCAGGATGGAATTCAGGGTATGGACACTTATGATGATGTTGTTGAAGAAGATGACATGATCATTATTGAATAAAGGTACTTTTTTTTGTTCACATTTACCTGTTTATTAAAATTACTGTCAGTGTTCATTAAAATAAGCCCTCCCCTGAAAATAAGCCATCTGGTGTTTTTTCTGTCCAAAAAAATAATAAGACAGTGTCTTATTATTGGGGAAACACGGTATATACAGACACAGCTCCTATCCTACTGAACAAAAGTACTGGGTTCAATGTAGCAGGAGTCCAATTCACCTTCTGAACATAATCATTATTATCCATCCCTTTTGCTTGATACACAGAAGGATCATTCCAATATTTTTTTTTAATTTCACACTTCTCAAGGGAGTGGTTTGCCAAATCCTCCACTACAGGAACTTTGGTTGGGAGATTGAACAGGGGCAAAAGAATCATCCTCAGAAAAAGGAAAAAAAAGTCACACAAATCCAAGTCTTCTTTTACTAAAAAGAGATTCATGTTGTTCAATAAGGATAATTAAATCCCATACAATGGAGCATGCCTTTAATCCCTGTAAGAGTGAATTTGACTCTGGTAGATCATTAGATTTCAGGAGTTCTAACCAACACTTAGCTAAAGCAATCAGATGTCCTTATCGATATCAGAAACAAAAATATCTGAAAAAGTGAAACAAGGTATCATCAGAGTCTTTAAGGGAGGGTGAATCTGTATGTTGGAAACAGAATTGGTCTGTGCTCATTTTCTATTCAAAAGTGGAATTGGCTCCATCATTGGTTTGTTTGCCAGAAGATGGAATAAGAAAAGGAGAGAGAATTTTTTAAAATAGATTTAAATAAAAAAACCTAGAGTTTTTCATTCCTCTATTTAATCTTATAAAATATTTTAAATAATTTTGCTGTTTATTTTTACAACTTGAATTGTTGTATTTGAATTATTCTTATAATATAGAAAATTATTTTACAGTAATGACTTTAAAAAAACAGATCTATAAAAACAAGTTTTCTAAGTAGATATATTACTTCTTCATATTGTTATTCAAGCCTGATCTATATTTAAATTACATCACTTTTTATAAATTCACAAATCATAGGATTGTATATTACTTCCTGAGGAAATCTCATTAGTCCTAAACTGTAGGAATTATATATGTATGTGTGTGTGTGTATATATATATATATATATATATATATATATATATATATATATATATATATGTGTGTGTGTGTGTATATATGTGTGTGTGTGTGTGTGTGTGTATTTTCTCCTAAAAAGACATATTCTCCTTTGATGATATATCCCAATCAAGAAATGCTCTTGGGAATTTACCTAAACTCTTCTGAAATGTATTTTAGTTACATTATCTCATACGGGAGGCAGAAATCAAATTTTCATTGACATCTGTACATTGTATTTTCAATATGGAGTAGCTCTACTCTGGAATAATATGAGAATTTAAGAAGGTTCAGTAAAGAGGGAGGGACATGTCAGTAGAAGCTAGAAAGGATAGCGAGCCCACCAATTTCTTTGTAATATAGGATTTATTTAGGAGCCACAAAGCAGTATAGACAAAGTGGGACTAGAATAAAGAAGTTTAAAACTAAATATAGTTGTTTGGATATCATGTTACTTGTAGCAGAAAACCATTAAAAACTTTTCAAGAGATCAATGACATTGGAATGGGTTTTTTGAAAGAAGAATTAGATAAAAATTTTCATGGACTTATAGAGAAGGAAATGGTAAATCACTCTAACATCTTTTCCAGGAAAACTTTACAAAATATGGTCTGGGATAAATGAAAAATGGTCATAACTGAATGAGCGAAAATATTGGAATAAATAGGGGGAAAGACTGATTAGCATATTTGATAAGTAAACAAATGTAAACTAGTACAGATCTGTATTATATGAATCAAATGCAATATAATTTGTACAGAGAGGCAATGTATTATTTGTTGATTAAGTGTAGAAAACAAAGTAGAGGAAGAATTTAAAAATAAAACTTAAAGTTTTACTTAACAGGTCAAAAGAATCTTTTACACATAATCCTTGTAACATTGATATAGAACAGCAAACAAGGAGAATTCACATCCCCTAGAGATGTCAAGCCTTAGGATACCAGAGTTACTAAGGGACATATATATTCATCTTCACTAAGCCTGAAGTCAGGAAGATGTTAGTTTTAAATCCTGCCTGCAGATATATACTAATTTTGTGACTATGGCTAACTCCCTTAAACTGTTTCTTCAGTTTCTTCAACTATAAAAAAGCAAAATAGCACCAGTCTCCCAAGGTTTTTGTAAGGATGAAATGAGATCTTTTTTAATAGTACCAGCTTTTTTATTTTTCAAAATACATGCAAAGATAGTTTTCAACATTCTCCTTTGCAAAACCTTGTGTTACAAATTTTTCTCCCTCCCTCCTCCTCTCTTCACCAACAAAACAAGCAATCCAATATAGGTAAAACATGTGCAATTATAGCAAACACATTTCCACATTTATCATGCTGCACAAGAAAAATCAGATTAAAAGGGGAAAATGAGAAAGAAAGAAAAAAAAAGCAAGCAAATAAACACAAAAAAGTGAAAATACTATGTTGTAATCCATATTCAGTCCCCATAGTCCTCTTTCTGGATGCAGATGGCTCTCTCCATCACAAGTCTACTGGAATTGCCCTGAATCATCTTATTGTTGAAAAGAACTGGACAGGGGCAGGAGGGAGAGGGTGGTTGAGGCAAGGCTGAGCCAAGATGACAGAGAGGGCACATGCTTCTTTCTGAGCTTTCCTACTACCCTCACACTAATTACAAAGCTCAACATCTGAAATAGTGCTGGACTGAAATAATCCATGAATATTGGAAGTGCATCAAATTACCAGCAGAAGTTAATTTTGAGGATTATCAGAAAAGGTCTATTTTGGTTGGGCACCGGCATGGGAGGAAGCCAGGTGCAGTCAGGGAGGCAGAGCATGAAAGCCAGAGCAAGCTGAGTAGACCAGGAGTGAGGTGTGGTCTCTAGGGGACTGAGAATGTATGGGAAGGACTCTACCACAGTGTTGGACACTCTGCCCTGGTTGCAAACCAATAAATCAGCAGAGAAGTTATAAAATATCTAACACAAACACAAACCACAAACACAAAATAAATAATACAAACACAAACATAAAAGAGTGTATCCCAAAGTGTTGAATGTTCATAGGACCTGGCCATACCCACCCAGCACCAGGAGTTAGTCAGCACAATCCCAGCACAGCCACTGCCACTTCATGCTGCCTGAAGAAGAAGCTTGAAAAGGCTTCCTTGCCCTATAAGCAGATCCAATTTTTTTTTTAAATGAGTGAAAGAGCAGAACAGATTTCAAACCCTGAGGAGACTAAAAACAGATAGTCTCCAGATGAAGTCCCAAAGAGTGATATAACCTGGTCCCCATTACAAAAGGCTCTTCTAGAAGAAATCAAAAAGGTTCTCAAAAGAGAGCTGGAAGAAAAATGATGAAAGAAAAGGAAAACTTTGCAAGAAGGTTTGCAAAAGGCATATAACTTATTAAAAGATAGATTAGAAAAAAGAAAACAACTCCCTGAAAAACAGAATATGTGAAATGGAAAAAGAAATAACTCCATAAAAAAAAACAAAATTTGTGAAACAGAAAAAAATTCATAGAACAAAACAACTCATTTAAAAACTCAACTGGACAAATGCAAAAAGAAGTAAAAAAGGAAATGAAGGAAATAATTCATTAAAAATCAGAACTGAACAAATGGAAATGAATGACTTGAGACATCAAGAATCAGTTAAGCAAAACAAAAAAAAATGGAAAAAAGTAAAATACCTATTTCTGGAAACAAATGACTTGGAAAAAAGATCTAGAAGAGATAATCTAAGGATTTCTGGACTCCCTGAAAACCATGGGAAAAAAAGAGCTTAGACAATATTTTTCAGGAAATCATCAAAGAGAACTGTCTAGATGCCATAAGATCAGAAGGTAAAATAGCCATTCAAAGAATTTATCTAACACTTCCTGAAAGAGACCCCAAAATTAAAACTTCAAGTAATATCAGTGGATAAATTTCAGAACTACCAGACCAAGGAAAAAATATTACAAGCAGCCAAAACAAACAAACAATTCAAATACTGTGGAGCCACAATAAGGATCACTCAGGATCTAGCAGCTTCCACATTAAAGAAATGAAGGCACTAGAATATGACATTCTGAAAGTAAAGAAACTTGGAATGCAGCCAAGAATAAACTACTCCGATAAAGTGAGCACTTTCTTCCAGGGAATAAGATGGGCATTCAAGGAAACAGCTGAATTCCATTGATTTCTAACAAAAGAAAAAAAAAAAGAGCTAAACCAAAAAATTTGACCTTCAAATATGGAATCAGGAGCAGCACAAAAAGGTTAAAATAATTCTTCAGAACTGTATTTATGTTCTGGGTAAACATAGAAAGTGCATGTTTAGTTTTATTTTAGTGTTATAATATAATGAAGGACTAGAGTTGGAAAAGGGAATGTATCAGAAAAAGGGAAAAGTGGAGGCAAAGAAAAAAAAAAAAGGAAATTACATCTCACAAGGAGGCAAATAGGTTTCCACCTATTGTATTTGAGGGAAAGAAGGAAGGGGAATGAACATTGTGTGAATCTTACTCTTATCAGATTTGGCTCAAATTGAAAATATTAGACATTTTTGGTTTACAGAGAAACTTCTCTCACCTTATAGAAAAATGGGAGGGTAAAGGGGAAAAGAGAAGGGGTAGTTGAAATAGAAGGGAATACAAAAATAGTAGAGGAGAGGTATAAGAAAGAGGGAGGGATTCTAAAGGGGGAGAAAATTTAAAGGGGGAGGGCTGCTTGAGGCATTCTCATAAGTTATATACTGGGGAGGGGGAGGAAAGGAAAAGGAAAGAGAAAAGTATAATCTGGGGATAATAGATGGCAGAAAATACAGAATTAGTAGTTTTAACTATAAATGTGAATGGGGTAAACTCTCCCCTAAATTGGAAATGCACAACAGACTGAATTAAAAGCCAGAATCATATAATATGATGTTTACAGGAAACTCATTTAAACCAGGGTGAAACATACAGAGTAAAGGTAAAGGCTGGAGTAGAATCTATTATATTCAGGTGAAGGTAAAAAAAAAAAAAAAAAAAAAAAGAAAAAGAAAAAAAAGAAAAAAAGCAGGGGTAGCCATTCTGATCTCAGATCAAGCAAAAGCAAAAATTGATCTAAAAAAGGAAGGAAAATATATTTTGCTAAAGGGTACGATAGATAATGAAGCAATATCAATACTAAACATGTATGCACCAAGTGGTTTAGTATCCAAATTCCTAGATGACAATTTAAGAGAGTGCAAGAAGAAATAAATAGAAAAACTACAATAATGGGATATCTCAACCTTGCTCTCTCAGAACTAGATAAATTAAAGCACAACATAAATAAGAAAGAAGTTATAGAGAAAATTGAATGGAGACAGAAGAAAGTATACTTTCTTCTCGGCAGTCCTCCTATATAAAAATTGACCATATTAGGACATAAAGACCTCAAAATCAAATGCAAAAAGGCAAAAAAAGTAAATGCATTTTTCAGATCACAATGTAATAAAAATTACATTCAATAAAAAGCCAAGGGAAAATCAACCAAAAAGTAATCAGAAACTAAATATTCTCATCCTAAAGACTGAATGGGTGAAATAGGAAAATTTTATTATTAATGGGAAATTAAATTAAATATCAAATTGAAAAGCTTTTATACAAACAAAATTAATGCAGACAACATTAGAAAGGAAACAATAAACTGTGAAAACATTTTTACAATCAAAGGTTCTGACAAAGGACTCATTTCCAAAATATATAGAGAATTGACTCTAATTTATAAGAAATCAAGCCATTCTCCAATTGATAATGGTCAAAGGATATGAACAGACAATTTTCAGATGAAGAAATTGTAACTATTTCTAGTCATATGAAAAGATGCTCCAAGTCATCATTAATCAGAGAAATGCAAATTAAGACAACTCTGAGATAACATTACACACCTATCACATTGGCTAGAATGACAGGGAAAGATAATGCGCAATGTTGGAGGGGATGTGGGAAAACTGGGACACTGATACATTGTTGATGGAATTATGAATATATCCAGCCATTCTGGAGAGCAATTTGGAACTTTGCTTGAAAAGTTATCAAAAGTGCATACCCTTTCATCCAGCAGTGCTACTATTGAGTTTATATCCCAAAGAAATCTTAAAGAAAGGAAAGGGACCTGTATGTGCCAAAATGTTTGTGGCAGCACTCTTTGTAGTCGCCAGAAACTGGAAACTGAGTAAATGTCCATCAATTGGGGAATGGCTGAATAAATTGAATGTTATGGAATATTATAAGAAATGACCAATAAGATGATTTCAGAAAGGCCTGGAGAGATTTATATGAACAGATGCTGAGTGAAAAGAGCAAAACCAGGAGATCATTATATACTTTACCAACAATAACATATGATGAGCAATTCTGATGGATGTGATTGTCTTCAACAATGAGATGAACCAAATCAGTTCCATTTGTTAAATAATGAATAGAACCAGCTACTCCCAGCAAAAGAATTGTTTGCTTTCTTTTTTTTTCTTTCCATGTGTGTCTTTTTTACCACCAACTTATGATAGAGCTCTGAAGATGCTACTGAACTTAAATTAAAGTTAGTTCTTAACAAAAGACTTTATTTGTTTCTGATATCTAGACAAAAACCTCTATATTTTCTCATTCCTCTCTAGTTGCTTCTGTTTAAATAGGAAAATTGAAGCTGCCATTACTGCTAAGGGCTACTTTATCATTCTTCTTAAAAAAGGGAACCCAAGAAACTGATTTTTTGGTCCTCCACATACCTATTAATGTTATTTCCCTGCAGGGATCTTCAAACTTTTTAAATAGGAGGCCAGTTCACTGTCCCTCAGACTGTTGGAGGGCCAGACTATAGTAAAAACAAAAACTTTGTTTTGTGGGCCTTTAAAAAAAGAAACTTCATAGCCCTGGGTGAGGGGGATAAATATCCTCAGCTGCTGCATCTGGCCCACAGGCCATAGTTTGAGGACCCCTGCAAAGTTTAAAGTATTCAAAAATTCTAGTGGCTAATTCTAATCTATAGGATCAAAGAGAAAATTTACAACCTGTTCTCTTCCTACCTTTCTAGTCTTCCTTATTATAGTATAGTTTTTAGATTCACATTACTCTTCACAATATATGCATTCCATCTACATTGTCTTAATCTTTCTCATGCATAAAATTTTATCTATCGTCTCTGTGCCTTTTAACTAGCTCTTCCACATACCTGGAATGGCATCCCTCCTTATTTCTACTCTCCCCCCCCAAAAAAAAAAAATCAATTCCCTCCAAAATTCAGTTAAAGCACCACCATCTGGATGAAGCCTCTCCTGAATACTACACCACCTCTACACCCAGGTAACATTAATGCTTCTAAAACCTTCTCCCAGAATTATCTTCTATCTCTTTTGCTAATATATATATATATATATATACACATACACATACAAGCTGTTTCATCAGGCTTTGTTGCAGGCTCTTTAAGGGAAGGACTATTGATTTCTTTTTTTAACCTTTATTTTCCCAAGAACTTATCACAATGCTTGACATATTGCCAGTACATATTAATGCTTTTTGATTGATTAATTGATTACAACCAATATTTCAAAGACATAGACTCCTATTTAATAATATGTCAAATCTTCTTTGGGTCCTAGGTGGTAAAATAAAGGCAGGAACTTGCCCAACCTCTCCCCAAAACTGCTCTAAATTTCATTAAATTTTGACTTAAAACTAATTTTAGAACACCAGATCTCTCAAAAAGATAAGAGTAGAATATTTTCTAGCTGAATACAACTTAGAAGATCAGCAGAAAAGTTTTGTGACTCCAGTGTGGGAGTCCAGCATGCAGTCCCAGTGCAAGCTAGGCCAGTGCACTCCCAGCTACAGCCCTGACCCTGGTCCATGCCCCAGTGCCAACAAAGCAGGACCTCTGAATCAGCACTAGCACTGGAGGTATCTAGACCTCTCAGTGCAGAGACACCAAAGACAACTTGTAAGATCTGCACAAAATGTGTGTAAGTAGGGTAAGGGGGCCTTGGGGAATCAGCAGACCAAGAGTGGGCATGGGAAGTGGTGGGGGTGGCACCCCCATAGGCCACATACCACTAGAGGTCTTTTTATTAATACTAAAGAAGGACTAGATCTTACAGGTAAAATGGGATGGGAACACTCCTAATAATTGCTAGGCAGAATAATTTGTGAAGTGTTGTTATGTTTACCCATGTATTTTATAGCTCTAAAATATTTTCTGATTCTAAATCCCTGGTCATATGACAATTAACTTTCCTCTAAATTAATTATTTTCTCTTCTATCTCTGTATATTTGCATAAGTTATTCCTTTTGCTTAAAGTATACTTGTTAATGGACTGGTCAATTCTCCAAGAGTCTCCGCAGCTGTGGATCATAATGTCTGAAGGAGTTGCAAGGTAGCCTTTTGTTGACACAGGTGTTGTGGACTGGGACTAAGATAAATTGGAGGCAGAGGAAGAGTAGAGAGGTCAGACAACACAACAGCCTCTCAGAGAGGTCAGAGAACAACAGCTGCCTCTCAGTCTCCTTGTATCATCTTCTCACAAGAGGAGATCCATTCTGGGTTGGATCTCCAGCAGCCACTATCAAGTGGCTCCCGTGTATTCCAACAGCCCTCCTGTATATTACAATATATACTCCTTCATAACTGTTTTTCAAGGTCCCCATTTTCCTTAAGTGTCCTCTTTTATAAGTGTTTTGTTAATCATCTCCATAGTTTTTAGAGTGTCCTGTCTCCTTAAACTGTTTTTACTCCTTTGTAAAATGTGAGCTTCTTGTGGACAGACTCTGCTTTATTATCGCATTGTCAATGCATAGCACAGTGTCATACAAATAATAAATATTTGTTACACTGTCATTGAAAGTGATGAATTACATTTTAAATATTGATTTTTAGATGATGCAGGAATATCCAAGTGGAAATGCCTCAAAGGCAGTTGCAGACATGATCCTAGAAATTGAATATATTAGTGTATGAAAATATAAAAACAAGCAAAAATAAAACAGGATGGGTGATGGATCTCTATTTGGAATTTTTAATTTAACAAACATATTGTTATATAATTTTGGTAACTATATCAAAATTATTAGTCAATTAATGAAAGTAATAAACTAGAGAACTTTAATTTAAATCAACCCTGTTCTTGGGACAGTATCATATAATTCTGGATAATGAAGATCAAAAATGTAGTCAAAAGAACTGGATTTGAGGGCTGACTATGGTATTTATTAGCTGTGTGATATTAGCCATGCCATTTACCACTTTTTACATCAGTTTATTTTTTTGTAAAATGGGGAGGAAGGCATCAGGATGTAGTGACTAGAGAGATGATCTTGGGGTTAGAAAGAAATGGGTTTCTTCTCTTTAATATATATGGACTGTGTGACCCTAGGTAAGTTACTTAACCCCTCAATGGTCCTGACAACTCTATACTGCAGACCAGGTGCCAATTTCCCATTAGAGGAATATCAGGAGGAAACTACACCAATGGAATTGTAAGTTTAGCTTTAATATTTTAAATTAGAATAAAAACACTCACAATATCTTAAATACAATTCTCAAAATAAAATATTTTATAATATTATTGTAAGTGTAGCACTTTCTAAAAGCTATATGTTTATGAGATGTTATCCTCATTATCATCTTTGCCACAAAGGGTAGGGCCTTTTAAGGCAAGCAATGTGGCAAAAATAATAAGAATCACAGAATCATGGAATCTGTGACTTACAAACCATGTTTTCAAGCTGGCCTTCATACCACATTGCCTAAAGAGAAATGATAACCCAAGCTGAAACACTAATATGCACAGAGAACATAACAGTGTCATCCAGCATGAATGCCAAGGGCTACTGGGTGGATGAGGACATAAACTCTCTAATTAGGCATTTTTCCTTCATATGTGGGTTGGATCAGTTGGCTGCTGAGTTTCTTTGCAACTTATGACTTTGGAACAATTCTGACACTTAAATAGGTATAATTTGGCTCAGAATCATATCAAGCTAACAACTATTCTTATTTTTACTTTGCATCTCTATTATATTACTATTGATGATGATGATGATGATAGATAAATGAGAGCCAACGTTTCTATAACACCTACTATGTGCCAGATGTTTTAAAAATAATATCTCATTAAATTTGTATCACATCTCTGAGAAGTAGGTGCTTTTATTATCTCCATTTTACACATGAGGAGACTGAAATAAAGAGAGACTAAATGAGTTGGCCAGAGTAACACAGCTAACCAATGTCTGAGACCAGGTTTAAAATCAGATCATCCTGACTCTAGAGTCCTTGTTCCACCTACTTAGGTCAGCAAAAAATGAAGCAATGTATTCTGACAGGTGTATTTCAACAGGGTGTATTGGAAAGAATCCTGGATTCAGAATGAGAGATATTGTTTATGAATCCTATTTACCATTAAATCCCACAATGACTTTAGGCAATAACATTCTTCCTCAACCTCATTTTCTCCATCTATAAAATGAGAGAGATCAATTCAGTAACCACTAAGTTTCATTTAACCTCACATCTTCTCGTTCTATGATTTTATATCCTAATTAATGTTTAGATTCCAAGTTACCTCTCAATGTTCCTGACAACTCCATACTGCAGACAAGGTGCCAATTTCCCATTAGAGGAATATCAGGAATATCAGGAGGAAACTACACCAATGGAATTGTAAATTTAGCTTTAATATTTTAAATAAGAATAAAAATACTCACATGTCTAATTCCTTTTCTTATTTCATTGTTCTCTACCTCCCTGTCATGTCCAATTCACTCCAGAGATTTTTTTTAAATATTATATAAATAAATAAAAATATATAAATTATTTACTAGTATTTATTAATTGTTGTGTTACATAATAATAATTTATGTCATTTATGTCATTCATTTGCTTTTAATATGTCTTTAATTTTTAATATTTCATTTTCTAGTTTCCAAAGCATTTTATGTCATTTTATTTGATTCTCATAAGTTCAGGAGGGAGCAGATACTTTTATTATTATTCTCATTAAAAAAAAATGGAATGAAACTAAAGGAGGTTAAATGCCTTGTTCCAGTGCATATGACATTTTCTTTTTTGGCAAGGCATTTGGGATTAAGCGATTTGCTACATGTAACACAGCTAGAATCTGGTGCTGAATTTGAACTCAGGTCCTCCTGACTCTAGTGTCAGTGTTCTATTCATTAGCACTAGAACCTGTTTATCCTATAGTGACATAATTTTTTAAGGGATTTGAATGCAAAATCCCTCTAATTGCAACTCTGACACTCCATCTACTATACCACTTAGCTTCCATGTGCTCATTACTCTTTTTATGTACTACAAACCTACTCTATTATCCAGCTCCAATGACTGGGTCTTATACTTTGTATAAGATATACCTGATGCTGACTGCACATTGCTATGGGTCTCAACTCATGTTATGCTTTAATTCCTCATATGAGAATATCATCCTTCTGCTCTTCATTGGATATCCTTTATTCAGACTGATTGTCAACCTATATCTCTCTCTCTCTTTTTTTTTACATTTCTTACTACCTCAAAGTCTCAAACTCTTATACTTCCTTTTTGTCACTATCTTTTGCTAATACTTTCTGATATTATTTAATCTACCTTTTGCATGACCACTTTATCAACTTTTAGGACATGATACTAACTAGTGAATATGAGCTTTGATATTTGGGAAGGGAAATTCTAGTTCCATTTAATCCACATATATTATCATTTTTTTCTACTGGAACTTAGCCAGACCCACAGAGCTAGAGAAGTGATTTCAAAGCCTGAATACCTGATAAATATATTTTTTAATTGAAATCACATAGTTGATTGAGCTCTTTTAATAATCAAATCTCTTCAAAATAAAATTAATTTTCTTGAAATGTAAATTTCCATTTCTTCCTATTTGAATTCTTCAGTTAGAGCCTTTATAACCAATCCAATCAACAGATATTTCCTATTGTCTGTTTTATGCCAGTAAGTATGATAGGCATTGTCAATTAAAAGAAAAAAAAATGAAAAATACTATATTCCCTCAAGAAGCATATATTCTTATAGGAGTAACAACATACCTATATATAAATATGTGAAAAACAATCAGGAAGATAATGAAATGCTTTTCATAGTAAATGGAATAAAACCTTGGAAGAAGATAAGAATTATAAAGCAGAAAGATGAACAGGTATTTAAGGAATATGGCACAAAATTACAAAGGGATAGAAGTGAGAGTACTCTGAATTCAAAGAACATCAGATAGCAGTTTGGATATACAATATTCTTGGTGAATTAACCTGTAGCCAGGGAATGAATAGTTTTAAATGATAAACAGGAAAAAAAATGTGTGATTTATTCTAGAGACAGTAGAGATTTTTAATAATAATTGATACAGCCAGATTTGCTTTATTTTAGAATGATAATTTCGGTAACCCAAGTGCAGGAGATATACATTGGAGACAGAAGAAACAAGAATACTAGAATATAATTAGGGAGCTTTTGTAATTGCTCAGAAGAGAATTGATTTGTGCCAGAGCAGGGGAGTTAGAATGGAAAATGGAGAGAAGGAAATAGATTCAAGATATGCTATAGAAGTAGAAGCTTTCACAAGTAATTGAATGTGGAGGAGAGAGGCCAAGAAGAAGGAAAGTTATCTTTGGACAACTACATAAGATTTCAACAAAAATAAAGATATGAGGAAGAATGTTTGACGTCCATTTGGTGATTGACTTTGTGTATCTGTATGTACACACACACACACACATACACATATGTATACATGCTCATTTATATGTTGTATAATTTATATATATATATATATATATAGTGTTTATAATAAATATACTATGTTGCATTATATTTATTATATTACATTTAGAGATATTTGCTGATAGAGAAATAAAAATCACTACAGCATTTAGAGTTGAATAGATTGATATGTGAAAGATGTGAAATGGGACATTTGCAAAATGGTGAATGAATTAATTTATAGGGGCTAATGAGTATTTTGAGAGGAATAGAGAGAAAAAATGCTATAGAAAAGACCCTCGAAATATAAGTAAAATTTGAATGATGATCTAGCAAATGAAAAGGAAGAGTGCTAGGAAAGTAAAAGGACCACTAAGGCAAATAGACACATATAAATTAATAAATGCATTAATATTTAACAAACATATTAATGAATTAATAAATATATTAAATATATATTAAACCCCGGAGTTATTGAGTATTAGAGAAAAGGGTAGTCCATATTATCAGATGTTGCAGAAAATTCAAGAATGATGAGAACTGAATAATGATCTTTGAATTTAGCAGTTCAAAGATGATTATTCCTCTTGGAGATAGCAAATTTAAACACATGTTTTGGTTAAAATATGGTTTGAAAAGAGAAAGATGAAACAGTCCAGGTAGATAGATGATTTTTTTTTTTTGTTTTGCATCTCACTCCTTTAGTTGCCTAATTGGGAAAGTAAGCTTAAAAGCCTGGTAATGTCAACTAAAGGATTCATAAGTATTTATAAGGACATGGATATCTTTAGAGGCATTACATATGGTGTCAGTATAAAGAAACCAAAGTTTAGAGAAGTATGTTAAAAGAAGTGCTATAATGTCATAATATAAAGAGGGAATTATATTTTGAAATAGAAAGTGATGTCCTTGGAAATAGGAAAGACTACCTCTTCATTTGTCAGTGTAAGAAAGGAGAAGAGAGAAGTTGATGTTGAAGATATTTTGAAACAAAATAAAGAGAAACGAGTCGACTGTAAAAGCTAAAGCCTAAGTCCTATTATGATAAGTACTAAAAACATAGTGTAGGGAAGGTTAAAGGAGAGAAAACTTTAGGAAAAAGTTGATTTTTCATTGGATATAATTAATTATGGAAAAATAACATGATTGCTTTTCAGCAGTTAGTGACTAGATTTGATGAAATAAATTTATAGTACCTCAAGTAAGCATGTTTCACAACTTCCTAGCATCTTAATAGAAGCAGAGAATGCAATTGTGTAGCTCACAAGTTTTGTTAGGACAATCATGTTTATTCTACAATTAAAAGTGAAAGTAGTTCTAAGAACATGAGCTGTGAGAGCAGATAACAAATAGGATCACCTATAATCATTAAAGTTGTAGCAGGAAAAGTATGAGGAGGAAAATAGTTACTATGGATGCAAGAACTGAAGGACCATAAATTCACAAGTGTGTAACAATTTTTTTTCCTCCTGCAACAAAGGACCTTGGAGTATAACTCATCAGTGAAACCCCATCCTAATTAGGCAGCTAATGTAGTTGACAAAAATCATTGTCAGTATCTATTCATACTGGTTGGTTTTCTTAGCAAATTTTTACAGCAAAAACAGCTACCTCAGGTGAGATCCTCCAGTCTTTTGTCTGTGGGGAAATATGACTTCTGACCTAATTGGTTTAGATTGCTTAAGGAGATAACTGAAATGAATTGGGATTTACTGAATAAATTAATCTCATGTCACGAGTCTCTGTGATTCCAATTCCAAAATAAATGTTACCCATAGAATGAAGATCTCTCAAAGTAGTAATTTACAGACCTTCTGAGCTTTTCCATCAGATTTTCAAAAAGATATCAAAATCAAAATGAACTATACTCATTATCCATACATAATAAACTATATTTTCCAGATAAAAAACCATCCTTCATGAGTTAGAAATAATTGATCAGTCTAAGTTTCAAATAAAAGTCAACAAGCTATACTCTGCCAGAGGTTTACCTTCATCCCTCAAATTTTCCAATCTTTCAAAGAAGATTTAAGATCCATAAAAAATATTCACCAATTCAAAAATATAGTTCATGTTTTGAAGCATAATACAACTCTTGATTACTGAGAGACACTTCATCATGATTTTCTACCTGATGCTGACTATAAACTGGGGTATATCACTCTATAGGGGAAAAGAATCTTCCAACATGTTTTAATTTATAAGAGAAATAAAGAGTTTGACTGGATTAGAAAAAAAAATGAAAAAAAGTGTAAAGTAGATGTTTATAAATATAAGCACAGTGGAAAATATTTATAATTATCCAGATAAATTAAGACAAAAAATAAACAAAAGTATGTTCTTAGGATTAAACATTAAAGGCCATTAAAATGCTACATAAATGTGAGGTATTTTTTATTAAACAATTTTTTCAAATTACTGAAGGGTTGACTCTAAGATGATAAAATTTTTTCTTGCTGTTATTTGTCTTTGTGTGTCTGAGTGCCAAAATAATTATTAAAATTAGTAAAATATGAGGGGTGTAACCTGTATCTGTACAGATAAAAAATGCCCACAGATATAAAATTATGGAATATTATTTTCATAACCATTTTTATTTCCTGTTAGTTTCTCTTTAATTATTAATTTCAAATAAAAGTTTTATTGAACATATAGTTTTATTTTAATCTGATGCCACTGAGTGTATTTACAAATAATAATAGAATTTAGAGTATCATTTTATTAATATCAATATTTTATCCATTTTGTTAAATTACATGTGTATATGTGTGTAATCAGAGAAAAATTTATCCAGACTTCTTTCAAGGATGTGGATGATTTTCATCTTTTTAATGATAAAGCTTAGTTCTCAGAACTAATGAAAAGTTTCACTTCCCCTTTAATCAAATAAAAGTGTGACCATTTGGGATCAATATTCAAAAGGTCTGGAGAAAAACAAGATAGATGTTCCTAACTCTGGATTCAGTTATAAGATCTGAAACTGAAATAGTGTAATTCAAATCACAAAATAAAAGAGTTTAATGAGTAAATGTTATGGTTCTCTAAGTTTTGATAATGTATTTAGGTGTGAAGAAAGTGAATGAAGTCTAAAATCAGCATGATAGAGAAGCAAGAAAATTGGATTTGGAGTCAGGAGATGACTTCAAATCTTTCTTGAATTTATAATCCACACAACCTCTTCTAACATTACTTCTGTGACCTCAGACAAGTGTGTTAGATTGTAAAATATAATCTAATGATTTTAATACAAAATATAAATTATGACAATATAAGGTGTTTTAGAAGCAAAGAAGATATATTGAATGAAGGCAAGAATACAAATTTTTATACTGATACAAGAAGAGGATAGGTGGAAATCTTGGTGTAACAGTTAATATGTAAAAGATGCCAGTGAGTCTAGGATTACCAGATAGCTTGAACATGAATCCTCTGTCAGTGAAAAGATACAGGAAGTCAAACAGTATTAAAGAAGAAGATGACCAGGGCATATCAAGTTACAGCTGAGATAGCCAGTTTCTAGTATCTTATTTTTTTTTAAAGAATTCTACTAATTTAGAGCAAGGAGAAATTTTAAAAATCACTATATAGAGTTTTAGGCTAAATCTGCTCCTTTTCAAAACATGAGAATGTTCATGATAATGTATAAATTAACCATAGAAAAATAGCTAATAAATATATAGTTTGCTGGGTCACATAGACTAGATTGGAATAAAATGCTTAGACCAAAGTCCTAATGCTAAAAGATAAAATAAAAAGATTAGTGGAAAATAGTGCTAATGAATATGACCCAGTCAGAATTATAGGTGGACTTTTCTCACCTTTGCCAAAATTTCAGAACTCTATTCCCAATATAATATGCTGCCCATAAATGAAACACAGATGAAAGAGAAATATTCACACTGACTCATTTGGAGAAGTCCAGAATTACTTTATTGGAATTCAAGGTTGAAAAATATTAGAAGTTAAATTCATCCATACTTTATGTAAAGTAGCCTTGATGAGAATAAGTCACTTTATCTGAATGCTGGGATAAGCAAAATGTAATATATAGTATTTAAAAGATAGCTGTGATTTTAAACCTTAAAGCATTATGCATGTATCACTATTATTTACCTATATATCTACATATATGTAATATATAGATAATGTATATGTAGATAATGTAGATGAGCACACATTGATATAGATAAGCACATATATATCCACAATATATGTGTGAATATGTACGTGTACATCATGTGTATATGTGTGTATACTTTAAAAACACTTACAGCTGTAAACTGTAAAATACTATATCCTGTATTATTGCTTTTTCAATACTTAAATTAGATGACTTAATATGTCTATATATATATATGGGTACATACATACATTTTTTGTTTTTAGCAACACTTAAAGTAAATTTCAGGTCAATTATCTCAATCTACATTTCATGTTTTTGGTTTCCAGACCTGTGATGTCATTAGTATAGCTGACTCTTATCAAAGAGGCATTCTACCAGAATAGTTTAGCAACTATTGCAACTTAGAGAAATAAAAAATTTTCTGGGGCATGGAGAATTTTGGTACTTTGACTAGAGGTGCAAAGTCAGATCATACATGAAACTTAAACCTTATTTTGGGGGTGGTTTGTTTGTCTTGTTTTATTTTGTTTTGTTTTTCCCCTCAATCCATATTCAGCACTCTCTTGTTGTCTATATAATTAAAAGGTTAAAAGAAGATTCTCAATTATAAATGTTTTACTAAACAGTTAAAGGATTTTAACAAACAATGACAGTCCTGAAAATTAATGAGATAAATGACTTCCTCCATATAATATGAAAAGAATCAGATTTATCCAAAAAGAAATAATAGTTCTTATGCCCAAAGGACTATCAAAATGCATATCTTTTGACCTAGCAGCATCTTTCCTGAGTGTGTATCCCAAAAAGATCTTAAAAAAGGGAAAAGGACCTATGTGTGCAAAAATGTTTGTAGAAGTTTTTTGTAGTGGCAAGAAACTAGAAACTGAGTGAATGCTCATCATTTGAGGAATGGCTGAATAACATGTGGTATAAATGTTATGGAATATTATTATTCTATAAGAAATGATCAGGGCAACTAGTTGGTGTAGGGGATAGAGCACTAGCCTTGAAGTTATGAGGACCTGAGTTCAAATTTGGGTGCAGACATAACACTTCCTGGCTATGTGACCCTGAGCAAGTCACTTAACCCCAATTGCCTCAGCCAAAAAAAAAAAAAAATCAGGATGATTTCAGAGAGGGTCCTGGACATACTTACTTGAACTGATGCTAAGTGAACTGAGTGGAACCAAGGGGACATTGTATATGGCAACAGCAAAATTATTCAATGATCAATTATTACGGATGTGCCTGTTTTCAGCAGTGTGGTGCTTCAGGCCAGTTCTTCTGGCCCTGTGATGAAGAGAGCCATCTGTACCCAGAAGAGTGAGTATGAATCACAACATAGTGTTTTCACTTTTTTATTATTGTTTGCTTATATTTTGTCTTATTTCTCATTTCTCCCCTTTTTGATCTGATTTTTCTTATGCTGCATGATAATTATGGAAATATGTATAGAAAAATTGCACATGTTTAATATATATTGGATTAGTTGACATCTGAGGTAGGCATGGGGGAAGTGAAGGAAAAATTGGAATACAAGTTTTTTCAAGGGTGAATGTTGAAAATTATCTATGCATATGTTTTAAAAATAAAAAGCTTTAATAAAAAAATAAAGAAAAAGAGATAAAACAGAATAGTTCTTCCACCCTTCCATGATCCTTTGAATTCTACTATTAGTGATATTTCTGGGAGTCTTGATTTCTTTTCTGACTTCTTATAAAAATGCAAATGCTCCTGTGAGAGGCAACACCTTAAGCCCTTATCAGTTAGCACCTTACTGAGGATTATTTTTCAACCATGATAGAAAACTCAGAATGCTTTTCAAAGCATGGCACTTTGAAAAATAGGACTCCTGTTACATTGCCCACCAGAGTGGGAAGTAAAGGGGGATAAGAAGGATACTGAAAATGAAAATGGGAAGATATCTATATTTATACCTCAGATTTTTGCTTAAAGACAGCATTCTTAAGGATCAAGTGATAAAAGAATCATTCCATACACATTCATGTGTTAAAAAGTACTCTAGTGTTGTGATGAATACATCAGAGAAAATTATCAATAAATACAGGGAAAGAAAAAAAAAAGAACTGACAAAAACAAGCTGAATCTTTACAATATTTAATGTCATTGATAGAAGCCTTTGGGCAAGAAAGCAAGAGAATTCATTGGGTTGTATGATATATAAACACTATTTTAAGAACAGATTAATTATATCAAATTTTATTATACCATTCTGATTTTTTCTATTTTGATTAAACTATTTATAAAGATTGTTTTGAGATAGCATTACAGATGATGAGTAACGGTTCTTTATTTTTAAGTCTAGGACATATAGTTGAAAATTATTCAGCTTAATTTGAAAAAATTCCTAGTCAATAATAATCTGTTTCATCTTGCCCCATTTCTGTTTGCTCATTATCCACATCATCCAAGAAGAAAATTCTAACACAAAATCCTCATAAAACCAGCCAATGTGCTGTGCAGTGAAATAGTGATGGTTTAGGGGCATGCCAAATGGCAATTACAGGTACCACTACTGCCAAAAAAAAAATGAAGAGACCATAAATGATCAACACTATAAAATACCAGTGTATTATTTTAATAATCAAGAGACAAAAAGATATGTTAAAATAAAAAATGAGGGGTTGAAATTACAAATAAATGCAAAACTAAGACAAGAGGAGAAAGGTGAGAATAGAATTGAGTCATTTAAATGTAGATATAGATATGACTTTGTAAATAACTGGACTAGTCTTTCCATGCGACTTCCATAAAAAAATTTCTGATTTCATCAAAGGTCTGCATGTGCCAATGAAAAAATTGCCATTTCCTCTTGTCTTCTTAACCAGTAGAAACAATTCAAATGATAAAAACAAAAGTTTCTTTGGTTTCAATCTAAGGGAAATTTGCAGCATGAATTAAAAGTATTTTGATCAATGGGTTGATTATGTACATTAATCAAAACTGAGTTATTCTTTATCCACATGTTCTACTCCTCCTTTTGAAATCAGCTATGTTTAAATGATCATAACTTTGATTTTGCAATCACCCACAAGAACTCCAGTTTTGTTTTCTTGAACTCCAAAAAATAAGTTTTTGATCATTTAATTTTATTGGAAATCTATTACTTAAAGAAATGGGAAACAGGTTGCAGTTGGAGAAATTGTTTTCAAAGTATCATTAATTCATTTCACACAGACACACAGACACACAGACACATACACATCTTCACATATAAATAAGCATCCCATGAGTAGACTATGATAAAATCAAAGCAATTCCTTTAATTGTTGGAGAATATGAGGAAAAGTAAATGGGCGTGCATAGCAGAAAAGCAACAGTTTGACATACACATGTTTTCCCTCTTTTAATAAATATTTACTAAGTATATAGATATAGATAGATAGATATCTATTTCTATCTATATCTATATCTACCTATCTATCTATATCTATATCTATATCTATATATAAATTAAAGTTAGATGATGACCATAGTGAACACAAATTTAAATACCATATTGTGGAAGTCTCTCATTTTCAGAAAGGAAAAATCATGTCTCAAAATGGCAGGTAACTTGGTATAGGTCACATAGTTTTGTAATGGAAATGTCAAGCTAACAACCTATGATAAAGGCAAAACAATAAGGATTTTAGAGTTATAGAAGCCAGATCAAATGATCACTCTGCCGTTTACTATCATTTTAATATTATTAAAGTTGCTTAATCACTCTAAGAATCAGTTTACTTATATGTAAAATTAATCAATTGTACTATAAGACTTCTAAAGACTGACAATTCTTTTGAGTTCATCTAAGACCTAATGATCTTAAGGAACACAACCTATAAATGCAGATGTTTTTTCTGTATTGTTCAGGAGTTTTTAACTTAAGGTCCATGAATAGAATTTAGGAGGTCCATAAAGTTGGTTGGGGAAAGAAAAATAATGCTTATCTTTATTTTTATTAATGTCACACTGAAATCTAGCATCTTTCAATTCTGTATTTTTTCCAAAATAAATTATTCTGAGAAACAGTTCATAGTTTAAAAAAAACTGCCAAAGTAGTGCATGATACAAACATATTAAAAATCATTGGAGTGAGATTTATTCTTAATTTGTACAGTTCTAACAATTAAATTTGATTCATGACTTGTTTTTTTTTTTAATCAAATCACTCTATGACATAAGATGACAATTGAATTGTCTTTTGTAACAAAGAAAAACAATTAATCAAAACCAATCAATTAAAAATATTTAATAAAGTGGGCAAAATTCTACATCTTTGAAAGTAAAACTCTCTACCTAAAGTAGGAAAATTGGTTTCTGCTGTTTTGTCTTTATCAAAAAACTTATGATATTATTTCAGTCATTCTTAGTCATAACCCTAAATGTAGAAATATGTTATCCATAGCCAACATAGATATTTTTACATAAACATGTCATTCATATTATTGGAATTATGTCATGGTTTTACTTTGCTATCTATTCTTTCCTTTTTTATTTCTCTGAAATTGATTTTGAATGGTAGATTTTATATATATATATATATATGTATATATATATATATATACATATAGATGTATATATATGTCTTTTTTTAGTTACAATGTCTTAGTTACAATGAAAATAGATTAAAGTTTTTTTTATGATTTTGTGAGTTTTATTTTTATTTATTTAATGCTATTTTCTGGTTAATTAGATCAGAACCTTAGAAGTTTTCCAACATTTAAGAAAAATGGTCGTCTCATCATACTTGCTTTTTATAAAATGTTATATTTTAGATAAATCATTCTCCTTTGCAAGTATTAGAAAATCATTTATTCTTCAAATCATGTGTTTCACTGCTTCAAAAGATTGGTGTTTTAATTACTGTGGGTACTTTTTAAATTCCTATTAACTCTTTAATAGATGATTTTATAGGTTGATACGATATCAAAAGTTCAGTGCTTGATGAACAGCTTCCCATTAATGACTCTCTCCTTCTTAAGTCAGGTGGTCCTTAAGTGACAATCACAAAATTCATTATTTGGGATTTCCTTACAGTCATTCCAAATTTGTCATGTCTCCCAGAGTGTGTTTTTTCATTGACTTTGAGAACACAGAGTTACTTTAGACATCAAAATAGAATTTTAATGAAAGTCTAAAATATATGCCATTGTTTTAATTTGCAGAAGAACAAAAAAAAAGTGTCCTGGCAACTGATAGATAAATTGTTACTCAAGATGTCTAGTTGTGATAGACTATTTTTTCCTATAAATCAGCTCTGCTTTGAACTAATACATAAATGTCAGTCTTTTCATCATACTTTTACAAACTACACACATGAACACATTGTTTTTCATTTCAGCAGATCTGATGAAACAAAGGCATTTAAAAATACAATAATAGCATTACAAAATTCTAATACAGATTAATACAAACAGATGATATAATTGACTATTATGTAAAATGTGTTAGATAAGATTCTCTGAAAATTCAGAAAATTCAGTCATTCTAAAATTAAGCTGAAAAATAAAAAATACATTACTTCATGAGTTACGTGGCTAATGACAATGTAGATTTCAAATGGAAAGTTAGTTATTACAGATTTTTCCTTAATTTTGAAATTTCAAGAAAATCATTTTGGAAGAAAACGATAAATGATGCATAGGATTTGGCAAATCAAAGTTTCATTGAAATATTCTTGAAGTTATAAGCTGATCTAATTCTTCTGGAGAGCTATCTGGAATTATGTCCAAAGGATTATATATATATATATATATATATATATATATATATATATATATCTGTTTTTTACCCAATAATACAACTACTGAGTCTACACCCAAAGGGAAAAAAAGAACCATATTTTACAAATATAAATAGAATGTTTTGTGGTGGCAAAGAATTGAAAATTGAGGAGATGCCAATCAGTTGGGGAATAGATAAACAAAATTGTAATATATGATTGTGATGAAATTTAGTTGTGTTATACATGATAAACAGGATGTTTTCAGAAAAACTCTGAGAAAAATTATATGAAATAATTCAAAATGAAGTAAATTTAACTAGAGGACCATTGTACACAGCAATAACCTTATTATTCAGTGATCAGATGTTTTAGTTTTTCTCAACAAAATAATGGTCTGAAACAAGTTTGAATGACATGATGAAAAAAAAAAAAGCTGTCCATCTCCAGAGAAGGAACTAATTCAATCTGAATGCAGATTAAAGAATGTTTTTAACTTTTTCTTACTTTGATTCTTTGTTATTGTTTTTTTTTTTTCATTCAAAACAAAGCTGTGAAAACATGTTTTGCATGACAGCACATATATAATCTACATTTGATTGTTTGCCTTTTCAGTGGTAGGGAGTAATAGACTTTGTAATTCCATTTTTTAATGTTAAAATAAAACAATTTTAATTTTTTAATAAATAAAACAATTTAATATATTTATATTTTCTAATTACATGTAAAAACATACATGTAATTAGAAAATATAAATATAAAAATATTAAACATGTATATTCTGAGGGGCTATAATTAATGAAATGTATAAATATATACAAAGAGAGAATATGTGTGTGTTATATATACAAGAAGCAACCTTCATTTAACAAATGATTTTCAGTGTTGAAATGTTCTTTGAGTTGAAAAAAAAATCATCAAAATACCATCTGGAAATAAAGATATCTGGAAAAGCTCACTATTTGCAATAAATTTTCTTTGTTGACCCTTTGTTGGACATCAACAAAGTGAAATGAATCTATGACAAGTTTTTTCTTTATACAGACAATATTAAGTACATTAAAATCAACCAAGCCTAAAAAAGGAGATCCATATTCTCTCATATACTTTGTTCTATCTATCCAGAGAGGAAAGACCAAGTGATTCAAAAATGCCAGATTCTGATGTGTCACCAAAGAGACAACCCACTGAATTGATCCATCAGTACATCATCTGACACAGATTTAGTCAATTGATGATAAACCAAACCATGAAAATGAAGAAAAGGAAGAGAATATCCTGGATTGCCTTTAGGCAATTAATTGCACAGTGTTTTTAATAAACTGAAGTTTATACCAGAAGTAATGGCCTATGTTCTTAACATAATATTCTTCTTATGTTTATGGCTGTTACCAGTCTCTAAAGAATTAAAGTTATAAGTCTCACAAAAGATAAGGAGTGCACAGTGGATATGAGGGAGCTTCAATAGGCTGACAATGAAAAAATTTTCTAAATCTTGCAGAAGTTGCTTCAATTGACCAAAGAAAGCTACTTTGTGTTCTCTTTCTCTTTCTCTCTATAGATAGATAGATAGATAGATAGATAGATAGATAGAAAGATGTGTAATTTCTTTTTCATGTCCCTACTATGGGATGGGATTCCATTCCACTTAAGATGATGTCTTCATTCAGCTTTTGGGGTCTTGAATAAAAGTTGTGGCAATAGAACAAATCATGCACACATAAACACAAACACACACATATACATGCATGCATGCAAACCAACAACATTTGAGGACTTTTTATTTCCTTGTGTCAGTGACCTTTTGTCAATTAACATTCAGTCATTTAAGTCATTTATCTTTCAAGCCCTCATTCATATATTCATTATCCTTTGTTTATCTTGAGTAGTTTATCACTTCACGTAATATTCTCTTCTCTAAAATATAATCATCTCTGGGAGCAGGTTTTTTGAGGGACTTGTGAGAGCAGTCTTCGCTTCATTTCAGAGTGATCACCCCAAATGCAGCCAGGAGTTAAGGTCCAAATCCTTTATTTTCTCTTTCAAGTATTGTCTCCTTCCTGGGACCTGGTTAGCTTTCTTAGAGGTCTATCTCTTTCCTTGGTTCCGAGAACTCTTGCCACAAGTCCTTTGCCTCTGCCACCTCCAGCCTCTAGCTCCCTCTGAATGTCTCTAGCCAGCACAGGGATGGAAAATGGAATGAATCTGTCTCCACCTCTGAGAGTTGGCTTGTCCTTTCTGACTTCTGAATGTCCTGGACTGAATCCTGGTTTAGGTTCCTAGCTTATATATGCTCTCTTAAAGGTGTGAACCTTGTAGAACTCTAATAAGTACTAAGTGTATTAGTGAATTAGACAACTGTTAAGTACCATGCTAAATTAGATAACTGACTTAGCACCTTGTAAGAATTCTAGCAACTTCATACCCTTCCTGATGTTTCTACAGATGTTTGAAATGCATTCTTTAACTTTATTTGTTATTTGAATTCCTTCTGTCCTTTAGAGCACAAATCAAAATCTTCCTCTTTTAGGAAGCTTTCCTTGATTCCATTTTCATTGATGACTTTACCTCTAAGACATTACAAAGCACTTTATTTTCACCTCTTCAATACATTGGGCATATAACATAATGAATTATAAAAATCTATATTGTAAAGTACAAGCTAGCTCCCTAGAGGGCCTCAGGGTCAGCCAGAGTCAGCCAGAGTCCGGATAAATGAAAGTCTTTGGCCTTTAGGGGGAGAAGTGAAGGAGGCAGGCAAGCTGCCATGCAGCTAGTTAAAGATGTATCCTGGATTCTGGAGTCCAGAGTCTCCAGCCTCTCTCCTACTAGTCCTGCTGTCAAATGCCCTCATTTCTCTCCCTATATTCCCCCATCCTTTTCTATGATTTTTAAACTACCAAACATTCAGCAAGCACCAATGGTGAGGAGAGCCATCATCCAAATATATATAAATAGAGCCATTGTCTCACATCTAATAGGTAATCTTAAATGCTCTCTTGTCTGATTCAGAGTTTCAGCCCTCTACATCTGCTTTCTTTTGTTTTAGAACACAGGAGATCATGCACCCCTTGACTTCTCAGGAAGAGAGATGAAAAACACCAAAGGGAAGTGGGGAATCAAACCAGATTTTGTTAATGGGTTTCTGGGCTGAGGGGTCTTAATAGAAACAGGTATGCTCAAACCCATCAAATTGAGAGGCATTACACAAACACATAGCAATAAAGCACAGGATAGTAGTGATGACTCTCTTCAAAGCTGTCACAGGCTCAATATGGTGTCACAAACATGAATTGTACACACAAGTAGTAATATAAGAAACAATATGAATCAACATGGTAATTATAAAAGATTTCCAGAAGTCCTAGAAGTAGGATATGTAAATAACAATCACACATATGCCTCCTTCAGCAGCCAAGAGATAGTCCAAAACCAATCTATTGAGTCCTGCATCACTCTCATTAATAAATTTTGATGTCCATGATTCAGTTTCCATAACTGTCATACTCTTTCATTGGTTGGCACAATCATTGATGGAACCACCCAATGTTTCTTGGGTCTTTTTCATTTCAAGGATCTTCTCCATCTCTCTCCAATGGACAAGGTGAATACAGCACATTGACACCCATCTGATTCCTTCTCCATCTGTAGAGATACAAGCAAACCCTCTCCCCCAAGCAGTTAACCTATCTGATCCCTTCTGGATCTCTCCATATCACTTGGCAATTATCTAAAGATAGTGGAGCTGCTCATAGAGGGGACTGCCCTTCCAGTGGGTTGTAAAACCTTTTTGCTAGAGCCAGTGAATCTTTATCAAAAATCACAAAGTTAATTGTATAAAGAACTAAATGTAGCAGTTCTCTAGGGTGACCTGTGGCTCCCCCTCTCTTTTTTGTTGGGGGGGGGGGAGGAGGAGTGTCTTGATGTCTCTGTTTCTCCTCTCTACTATTGCCTGGCCTTGAGGAAAAGGATATCCCAGTGGTGTGTAAAATCTTATACTGTGCACAAAAGTGTGCAGAATGTTTACAAGAATATGCAAATCCATTATCTGTTTTTATTGCTTGTGGCACATGATAATTGCAAAATCTTGTATAAGGAAATTAGTGACCATTCGGGCAGGCTCTTTCACTGCTGGTATTGCAAAAGTAAATCCTGAAAAGCTGTCTACTATAACATGGATAAAAGACAGGCGACCAAAAGATTTATAATGGGTCACATCCATTTGCCAAATTTCACTGGTCTCAAACCATGAGGGTTCTTCCCTGGAGGGAGCATTGGAGCATGGGAACAATGGCAAGCTGTACAGACTTTTACTATGCTCCTAGCTTCCTCTTTTGTTATCCCAAATTGCAAATGTAAAGCTCCAGCAGCCAGATTATATTTTGAATTAGATTCTTGGGCTGACTGAAATAAAGGAATAGGCCAACATAGTTAGAAGGCTATCTGCCTTTGAAGTATCATCAAAAGTAGGACTTGGAAGTCCACTATATGAGTGGACATGCAAGATATAAATCTTGCCTGCATGCTTTCTCACTTGCTTTTGAAGTTCCTTAAAGAGCTGATATATATTAGAAGCTACAAATTTTATTTGGACTGTGGCAATTCTTTGTGCCACACCTACTGAATAGGCTCAGTAGATATTATATTTATATCTCCTGGATAATAAGTAAGAACTAGAATGATTGCATACAATTAATTCTGCTGAGTGGACCAAAATGGAGTTCTGACTACTATCTTTATAGTTAAGTCACAAGAGTATACAGCACAAATATTATGTTTGGATGCATGTGTACTTTAAGAGAAAATTTAGAAACGTTTTTCTTCAAGAATCCATTGCCAATTATGTAATAGTTAGCTTACCTTTAATGGAGACCCGTGTATAAAATTTGGAGCTGTGACCAATAAAATTTACCACTTTGGGATGGTTTCATAGCATATATTAATTTGTGCATTAGTATAAAAGGTGTATATCTTGTCAGATCTTATCCCAGATAATTGTACTGATCACTGAATGGCTTTTAATAAAATTCTAGCCACAAGCAAAGGGTAAGGAATAAGGCTTTGTTATGATTGTGCTGGAAGTTTCACCCATTCTATCCCACTGTCTCCTTGATGAAGGACTTCTGTGGGTGCCTCTTTTGTAGCAAAAACTGATATTTTCAAAGGTTTTTGAGTGACTCTCAATCATTTTGGATAAAGCCAGTTCAACTTCTCTCAAAACCTCTTGAGTTTCTTTTGTAAGCTGGCATGGTGAATCTAAAGCACTGTCTCCCTTTAAAATGTCATATTGTGATTGCAATTGATAGGTAGTCAAGCCTAACATTGGACATATCCATTGGATATGGATGGCAGCAGAAGCAATTTGCTTATATGCTGCTATGAGGTAATTAATCTATGCTGAAGTGTCTGCATAAGAATCTGTACCTATTAGTTTGTCACAAATGATTGGTATATCAACTCCAGTTTGCCTATTTTGGGGGCTTATATTCTAGAAAGTACACTATATACAGAAAGACACAACACGTTTTTTCTAGGTTCTAAGCATGTCCTTGCTATAGATTTCCAGTCATGAGGGGTAAACATTTCAAAAGCCAAATTCTGTAATAATATCTTAACATAAGATGATATAGACCTGTAAAAGTGCAAGACTAATTTCTAGATTAAAAAGAGTGTATAGTTGCCTTTCTTGACCTGAAGAGTTAAGCTGTTCAATCACAGGATACATTTCTATTCCCAAATCAGCTGCATAGTGCCTTTCCCCTTTGGTTTTAATTAATGCCTTTTGCAATGGATTCATGGAGGGAGGGGTTTTGCTGGGGAGAGGGGAGGATGTGCTGGTGATATTACTGCCCTTCTCACTCCTCCTCCTCCCTTCACTCAGGAAGATGAAGTTGATAGAGATGGGTCAAGAGCCTGCTCGGGTGGAGGTGGAGGTGACATTGGGCTGTGAGAGAGAGAATTGCCATGCCCTTTAAGTTCACTTAACTCTCTATGCCTTTTGGTAATATTTTTATCACCCTCTCCCTTCTCTTCCTCTTTCTCCTCAAGCTTCCTTGTCTGACTGTTCTCCTTAGAACCTTTCTTTTTTTCTAGAAGTTGCAGGATTCTTTAAGTCCAATTGCCTTATGTTGTATATATAGAATGTTTACTTAGAAATTGAATCAGGACCTTTATCATTGTAATATTCACATAGTTGATCTCTTACTAGTTTCCAATTATCTGCCTCTCTTCTTCCTTGAAGAATCAAGAGGATGCACATTCTAATGTTTCCAAGAGTCCAGCAATCTGTTCCCAAGTTGCAAACAAATCTTGCCTCTTTATTAGTCTAGGTATGCGTTCTATAAAGCTCCCTCAGGGTGGGGGTGAGGGAGAATCTTTTCTTAATATCTGCCCCATTTCAGCTAGAAAAAACAAGTCACTAGTTTAGTCCTTAACAAATTAAGTTCCCTGTTTGTCTATTTTAATACTCACCCTACTTTCTGGTCATAGGGATGTCTTCACTGAAATTAGGGTCCTTGTTTCATGTTGGATGTTAAATGTAAAGTACAGGGTAGTTCCCTGGAGGGCCTCAGGGTCAGCAAGAGTCAGGATAAATTAAAGTCCTTGGTCTTCAGGAGGAGAAGTGAAGGAGGCAGGCAAGCTGCCACATGGCTTGCCAAAGATGTATCCTGGATTCTAGAGTCCGAAGTTTCCAGCCTCTCTCCTCCTAGTTCTGCTGCCAAATGCCTCTCACTTCTTTCCCTCAGCCCTCCAATTTTTGCCTACTATTATCTTACTACCAAACATTCAACAAGTACCAATGGTGAAGAGGTCTATCATCCCAATATATGTTAATAGAACCATTGTCTCAGATCTAATAGGTAGCCTTAAGTGCTCTCTTGTCTAATTCAGAGTTTCACCCTCTACATGGTATTTTGTCTTATTTCCCTTTTTTGCTCCAAGTTCAAGAAAACAGGGAAAATTAAATATAAACTATATATCTGTGTGCCTTAGGAGCTTGCACATTGCTACTCAGTTGCTTAATTCACATGAATAAGTTTACCTTTGTTGACTAAAAGATGAAGAAAAAACTAACTGAAAGCTGCTGCAAACAGTATAATCATTTTTTCATGAATTTTAGATATTTTCAATATTAAAAAGTTTCAGGCAAGTTTTAGAGAGAATTTGCACATAGTGTTATACTTTTACTTCTATGAATTATCATTACATAGTTATTATTTGTCTTTCATTCTCAAAGAGGACCATGACATCTGGGAGATGATGCCATGCCATACAAATGAATTGGATTTAAATGAGGGGGGAGAGTGTATGTGCAAGATCACCTGACTTACTTTGCTCGTTAAAGACAAGTGGATGCAGGGGCCAGATCAGGATGACTGGAGATAGACCTGGATGAAATGGGAAACCTGTGCCTTTTTAAGCTAATGTCTTTAATAGGGTTTGGTTTGTCTATGATTTTGTTTTGTTTAATTGTTTTTAATGAATAATTTTATTTTCCCCAGTTACATTTAAAACAATTTTACATGTTTTTAGACTTTTTAAAAGTTTTTTTAAAAAAATTTTATATAGTTTTAAAACTTTGAGTTCCTGATTTTTTCCATTCCTCTCTATCCTGATGCAACCATGTAAAATTATGCAAAACATTTCCATAAAAGTCATGCTGTGGAAGAAAGCATAGATTCTTTACCTTCCCCCCCCCCCACCTTCAAGAAAAATTAAGTAAGAGGGGAAAAAAAAAGTATTGTTCAATCTGTATTCAAATACAGTTAGTTCTTTCTCTGGATATGGATAGCATTTTTTATTATAAGTCCTTCAGAATAGTTGTAGATTATTGTATTGCTGAGAATAGCAAAGTTACTTGTAGCTGATCACTTCAGAGCATTGTTATTACTTTGTATACAGATGTTTCACTTTGTTTGAGTTCATGGAGGACTTTTCAGTTTTTTTCTGAGAATATCCTGTTAAATATTTACCACAGAACAATGAAATTCTATCATAATCACATACTGCAATTTATTTTGCCATTTTCCAATTGATGGGCATGCCCTCAATTCACAATATTTTTCCCTGAGAAAAGAGATGCTGTAAAAATCTTCTTTAAAATAAATAAATAAATAAATAAAACATGCAAAAAATGTTTGGCTTCATTGATAGAAGTGGTATTGGTTGGCCAAAGGATAGGCTAATTTGTAGCCTTTTGTGCATGGTTCCTATTTTTTTTATCATAAATACCCAATTAAGGAATGGCATATATATATATATATATATATATATATATATATATATATATATATATATATATATATATATATATATTTGATTCAGTTGCTCATACATTTGGGAAATGAGGTTTTCTTCAGAGAAACTTGCTTCCAAATTCTTAGTTAATTACTATTCATCTGCCAAAATTTACAGTTACTATTACTAACTATATTCTATCCCACCTCTTTTCATTCTATTCTCCCTCTCTTTTCACCTTGACCCTTCTCAAGTGTTTTGCAACTAAGAAAACTCTCTATTAATACATATGCCCTCTCTTCTATAACCCTTTTCTTTCCTGCATCTCCTCCCCTTCCTCCTTCCATACAGTATGAAATAGATTTTTTATACCCATATTGAGTGTTTATTATTTCCTCTTTGAAACAATTTGATGAGAGTGAGGTTCATTGATCTGCCTTCCCTTCTCTCTTCAACTCCAATGTTAAAGGTTTTTCTTGCTTATTTTATGGCAGATAATTTATGTCATTCAACCTCTCTTTTTTTCCATTTCTACTAATTCAATCTCTCATCCCCTTAATTTTATTTTTTTACATATTATCCATTCATATTCATCTCACACTTATGCACTATGTTTATGCATATTCCCTTCTAACTACCATTATTGTAGAGGGCTGAAATTCTGAAAAATGTGTGCTTGAATCAGACAAGAGAGCACTTAAGGCTATTTACCTATTCCATGTGAGATAATGGCTCTATATACATATGTAGATGAGATGGTGATGTGATGGTTCTCCTCACCATTGGTGCTTGCTGAATGTTTTGGTAATGAGACAATTGTAGGCAAGGATTGGAGGGCTGAGGGAAAGAAGTGAGAGGCACTTGGCATCAGGACTAGGAGGAGAGAGGCTGGAGACTATGGACTCCAGAATCCAGGATACATATTTGGCAAGCTGCATGGCAGCTTTCCTGCTTCCTTCAATTCTCCCCCTAAAGACCAAGGACTTTGATTGATCCTGACTCTGGCTAATCTGAGGCCCTCCATGGAGCTAGTTTGGACATTATGCATTATAATGAGAAAGTTCTGAGATACATGTATCCTTATGTGAAAGAATGTGAACAGGTAACTCTTACAAAGTACCTTCTGCTAACCCTTTCCTGATTACCCCCTTAGGCTTCTCCTGAGTCCTATATTTGAAAATAAAATTTATATTTTGCTCTGATCTCTTCATCACAAATGTTAGAAAGTCCTCTATTCCTTTGAATGACCAACTTTTCTCATGAAGGTTTATACTCAGCTGAATAGATGATTCTTGGTTGCAATCTTAACTCCATTGTTCTTCAAAATATATTACAAGCCCTCTGATCTTTTAATGTAGAAGCTGCTAAAACTTCTGTTATCCTGATTGTGGCTCAACTATATTTTAATTGTTTCTTTTTGGATGTTTGCAATATTTTCTTCTTGATCTGGGAGCTATGAGATCTGGCTATATTATTCTTGGGAGTTTTCATTTTACAATCTCTTTTAGGAGGCAAATGGTGGATCCTCTCAATTTCTATTTAAACCTTTGGTTCTAGACTATTAGGAGAGTTTTCCTTAATTATTTCTTGAATGATGATGCCTCAACTCTTTTTTGGATTATGGTTTTCAGGTAGAACAATAATTTTTCATTTTTTAAAATTATTTTTCAGGCCTGCTTTTTATTAATGAGATATTTCACAATCTTTTTTCTTTCTTTTGTTTTTGCTTTATTGTTTCTCATTTTCTCACAAAATAATTAGCATCCATTTTCCCACTTACAAATTTCAGGGAATTATTTTCCTCAATGAGTTTTTGTATCTTCTTTCCCATTTGAACATTTTTTTTTTCTTTTTAAGAAATTTCTTTCCTTAGCTTTGTGTATTTCCTCATTCACCATTCTCATTTCTCTTTCTAATTTTTCCTCTATTTCTCTTACTTGATTTTCAAAATTCCTTTTGAGTTCTTCCAAAATCTGATTCCAATTCATATTTTTCTTGGAGGCTTTTGATGTCAGAGCTTTACTTTGACATTGTTATCTTCTTGTGAGTGAGTGTTTTGATATTCTTTGTCACTATAGTAGCATTCTATGCTGAGAATATTTTTCCAGCTCATTTTCCAGACTCAGCTTTTAATTCTGTTAAAATAAGGCTCTGTTCTTCAGGTGGAGGGTGCACTGTCTCTAAGGAGGAGGGTGCACTGTCCCAAGCTTCAGGGATTTTCTGCAGCTCTTTTCAGAGATCCTTCTAGGAATTTGACCACAAGAACTCTTTTCTGCCTTGGAACTCTGAAGAATTAACCCACTTCACTGTGGTTGTAAGTTCTAGTGTACTAAAGAAACAGTCCTTCTCCAACATTAGTAAAAAGACCTCCTGTGAACTGAGGCCTGTGGAAGCTCTTGCCAGCATCCATGCCCACTCCTGGTTTACTGGTTTCCCAAGCCTTCTCAGTTGAGAAAAACTTTTCTTATTGACCTTCCTAGTTATTTTTTGGTCTGAGATCAGTTCTGCCACTGATTCAGAGGTCCCAGGGTCTATTCTTTAATGCCTGAGCAGGGGCCAGCACTGTGTTGGCCAGGCTTCTTCCAGAACCAATGCTGGACTCCTACTATTTTACAATAAACTTTGCCACTTACCTTCTAAGTTGTCTTTGGCTCAAAAATTGTTCCACACCATCTTTTTGAAGGTTTGGATGCTCTAAAATGTGTTCAGTCATTCTTTAAAAGAATTTGGAAGGGTTTGGGGGAGAATTTGGTGAGTCCCTGCCTTTACTCCATCATCTTCCATCAGTTTGCCTGAAGCCATACCCATTCATGATTATTTTAGGAGCCATTGGAGCAAAAAGAATGGACTCTTCACCTATCCTCTCCCCTAATATATACATATACATATACACATATATGTGTGTGTATATATATATATATATTATATATATATATATATATATATAACATACATTAGGAGAGATCCTTCATTGATTATGATATATATATATATATATATAAAACACCCTCAGGGTTTCTGCTATTTACATTCAATCTGGCCCCAAACAATGACTAACTGGGGCTTGACCTAAAATTTTGGCCACTCCATGAGAGGCAGAATGGTGAATGGTTTTGGTTTAAGTCATAGGAATTAACAAAATCTAGCCAATAAAACCCCAGAGTGAAATATAAGGTAGTACCTCTTTAGGACGAGATATTTAGATATGTTATAAGCATAAATATATTGGGAAACTCTACTTATATTAAGGAAAATGGTTATGTTTGAAAATAAAAAATATTACAAAATCACACAAAACTTTTTGAGATACTTGTATGATTGTATGCTTCTTGAGGGATATTACTTATTATTATTATTATTATTATTAATTACATCCCCAAGGGCATAATGCATTGTTTACAGAAGACACTTAATAAATGTTTGTTTGATTGGATTGGACACTGGCCAACAAATCCAGACCTTATGAAAATGTGAAAAACTCTTGGTGATAAAAAGTATCTTAGGATATTTGAAGCATGATAAATTACCATGTTACTTGTTCCACTCTTCTAATAACTTGATGAATAGATGCCCCTTTAGTTGGCTTTAGAGCCTAAATTAGAGTGTTGTTCAAAAAAGTCTGGATGACCAGGGTTTCTTTATGTCTGGCTTGTACAAAGGCAAAATTAAATCCTGCATGTAGAGAAAGACCTCTGGCTTTTATCTTCACATTGGGAGTGCCACAGTATGGTCCATGAGAACCAGGCCTGCTATTGGTGCTGTCATGGGTGAAAGACTTTAAAAATAACTATGGCCTTATGAAATTTGAGAGGTCAGAAAGTCTAGTCATCAGGAAGTTAAGAAAAATATTCCAAGACAGCCTTAGTGGCTAGTCAGCATAGCTTTGTGTGAGGAACAACTTTGGTATGCTGCTAGTAGGGGATAAAACTTGAACTTAGCTATAGAACTTATTAGCAGCTAAAGTGTAATAGGAAAGGAATTTGGTGGAAAAAAACACCATGTAAAATTTTAGTCAAACCTGAGTCTATTCTACCCAGGGACTGTGGGGTTATAAGGGAGAGTATATCCTCATGGGGTTTAGAAGAAAAAATGTCTGTTTTTGCAATATCTTTAAGGTAAATATTCATTTGAAATAGTTTTTGGATAACTAAGATGAAACTGGGGCATGTATCATTGACAGCTTACTAGGGAACAATATAGTAGAATGAAAGCTTGAGGTCTTTAGAGACCTTTAGACACCTCAGCTACTCTCATATCCCCAACCACAGTCCTTAAGAATTAGCTCTAAAACCCAGAGCAGATGTTGCTAACCTAATTTTAAACTTGTAAGGACAGCATGGTGGACTCTAATTTCAAAGTATAATGGTTTCTCTCAAGTACAGAAAGGCCTGAGCTATTTCCATGGTTTTTGATGAAATTACCTCTTTCAATTCAAAATTGAGATGCTAGGGAAAACTTGGAGTCATGTCTGGACTGATGATTTCACTCTACTCAGCAGATCAGAAATAGAACCTTTCTTCTTTCTTTTTTTTTACATCTTATATTTATAAAATGCTTATGGAGATACTCTTTGAAAGGTTAAGGAACTTCTTTCTGCTCAGTCAATCAGAACTTGTTAGACATGGGACCTGAAAGCAAGTCTTTCTCTTTCTATGACAAGCTCTCTATTTCCTTTTCTAAGCTTTTTTATAGTGCAAATGTAAAATGATTCATTATTATCTATTTTATTGTAAAATCTATTCAATAAATGCCCCGAAGTAGACTTCTGTTTCTCTTGGACTAAACTATATCCCCAGTTAAAAAGTTCTTAGCTTTTCCATTTGATTTTATTCCTCTTTTGATATTTAGTTCCCAGTCTTGAGATCTGGTCTCATTTTTATTCTACCTATGCATTTGAAAAGGAGAAGCAACAATTCATGACTTCTATGGCCAATGGTTTTTAATTTCATCAGTCAACATTATCTTTTTTAAAGCTAAAGCATGATTTAATCTAACTTTCTACAAGATGTGTATAATTTATGATTATAATTTTTCAAATAAGCAAAATTTACATCAAACCCAAACATGAACTTTCAAAGTTTCAGTTCTCTAAAATCTTGGAAGATTTATAATGTTATCATTGTGGTGCAAAATGCAAGAAAAGAATGTTCTATATAAGCTCACATGCTAAGACTTTTAAATCATAAAATCTTTGACTCTTAGAAATAGTAAGAATACTAAAGAGTTCTAATCATTTAATATATAGATGAAAATATCTGAGGCTCACTTCACTTAACTCACTCATATCAGACATCAAAGTTAGGATACTAGGTATCATTTCTTTTTATTGAACTACAATATCTGCTTTTGAATGTTAGAGAATCCTACTGATAATGGAAGATATTAATAATCTATTAGCATTTTGTTCCTCTCCCATTTCTAAAGCACCAGTTAGTGGAAGAAAAATGTCATGAGACACATTCACAGTAAAATTTAATTGCTCATTTTGTGTGAAAATCTTGCACTTCAAATCTCAAATCCAAGACTATTTGAGAATATCGATTAAATGATTTAGAAAAAAGTTGATTTCTTCCTGTTCTTTCATGAAAAATTTGAAAATGTGATACACAAAAAAGAAATGATAACTGTCCAAACAATATTCCAGAAATTTAAATTGGGCATATAGAAATTGCATTAAAAGTTGCTTTGGAAATTTAATAAAGTAGATGGAATGGGGTGAAAAAATTGATGTAACAAATTAGATATATTTTATTATGAAAGTTTTCATTAGACTATAAAGCCCAAACTTCCTTTTAGGTCAATAATGTGTAGAAGTGAATTACATAGGGAGTCCTTCACATGTTATGTCCTTTACTTGTCATGAACAGGGAAGAAAAGCTTCTGTATCTACAGCTACAGGCAATGAATTTATTAAGTGTTTTAATCATTCAAAGATAAACAGATGGCTGCTGTTCAAGCCAAGCCAAGCAGTGATTACCCACATCTGTACACTGCCAATAAAGCCTAATATATCCAGCAGCAATTGGATGCCATTTCAAACTTACTAAAATATTTGGTTTACAAAAACAATGGCAATTCAAAATTCTTTTTTGCATGACTGAGAGAAAAGGGACATATGTTTGACCAGGGCAGGAAAATACAATACATCCTAAGTATTTGCAAGTCACAACACTGTGTAATAGTCATTACATTCAAGTTACTGTCTCCTCTTTCACCTCATTCCCTCATACTTTTGTGTGCCAAGAAGCATTTGCTCTTCTATTTGGAATGTAAAGCTGTTATTTACTATAATGTTTGAAGGAACTGATAAGTCCCCATCATCAGGGGTTGGATAAAAATCATACTTTCCAAAGCATGTTGAGAACACTGGACTTCACCAAAAATGAAATGGAGTTCTGTAGTATCCAAACCTTCCTTCCTGAGTTTTCATGCACAAGCAGAAATGTCAACACCTAAAGTAGTTTGTTGTCCCCGCCAAATGAATGAACAGCAGCTTGGCCATCTGGATAGACACTTTTAAGGTTTTTTATTGACCAATTGTTTTTTCCCATCCTCTTTATGCAATCTGTAGATACTGACATTCTCTGTTTAGAAATGTAAATAGATACTTTCATTTTTGGCAGCTAACTCAAAATGTTGCATTTTGCATAGTGAAGCTGAGACTCTTGTGGCAACCAGAATCATTTCGTTAATGCAATTACAAAAGTACATATAAATTCTAGATTAAACCATACAAATTCAATTCTTATTACTAATCTTAATGAGTTCAATATGTTATTTTACCATTGTACATTAGTGAACCCAGTGTAAATTTAATATACAACTTAAATAGTTCTATGACTATTTTGCACATTGTACAAGTCTTCTACAGTCAAATAAATTTAATTTTCCTGGTTGTCTCTCAGCTTTTGTATCTGTATGACCTTATGCAATTAACTTAATATCCTCAAATCTCAAATTCCTCATCTATAAAATGAGAGGTCAGATTAAATGGTCTCTGAGATCTTTATAAGCTATTGATCTACTTTACTAAAATCTATTATGAATTCAAAATACAAACATATATACACATATATTTGCTAATACATTATTAAGTATAATTAAACATGCAAAAACAAAGTTAGAAGCTAATATGAGAAATCTGGACATTTATTCTAGTAACATGTCCTAAAATTCATTTTAAATTTGCAGAGGGTATTCAAAAACTAACAGAAATTTGACAATATTAGATAATTTAAAATTATGTAAGCACACCTATAATTATTTGAATATATATTTTTGTTTAACTTACAAGTAAGCACATTTTTAAGAAAGGAAAAGAAAGCTTTTTATTGAGGAAATTAGAATGGTACAGTGAATGGGGCCTAGAGTTAGAAAGATTTAATTTCTAATTTAACATCAGACACTTATTAGCTGTGTGATCCTAGATAAGTCACTTAATGTTAATTTACCTCAGTTTCATCATATATAAAGGGGAGCAATAAAAGCTTCTCTGGCATTGGGTTACTGTGAGAATCAGATCATATAATAATTGTAAAGCACCTATCACAGTTACTGGCGCATAGTAGGTATCATATAAATGTTAGCTACTACTGTTAAAAATAATTATTATAAAATTACAACCATTCCAAAATACAATGACTCACTTTCAGGAAATTCCCTCATTGTACTTCTTTATGCAAAGTATGCATAGTCACATGTCAGACATGTTATATAGAAAATTATTTTCATATCCATAGGTGGATTATGTGTTTTCTTTGATTGTTTCCAATTTTGAAAGTCTATGATATAGTGAGTCTCTGAAATGAAAACAAGAAGAAACCTTGATAGTGAAAAAGAACATTTATTCTGACTTACATCATCGATATTGGTCTAATGATATTTATTAAAAATTTAGCAACTCTCTACCATATGCTCAACTCTTATTTAGAAACAGTAATGATCAAAAGAAATATAGTATGTATTTTCTGCTGAAGGGGAATTAATTTTTTTGCTAAAAAGGGAAATAAATTAATAAATGAATAGATAGATAAATTAATAAGTTATAGATAAATAAATAAATATACATACATATATACACATATGCTTGCATATGTGTCTGCATGTAGGTATTGAAATATATGTTATATAATTATATATAAAAACAAAGTATATTCCCATATATAAACATACATGTATGTGTACAAACACATATGTTTGTATGTATACACACATATATGTATTTGTGTGTGTATGTATACTTACACACTTTTTTTTGCTTTGCAGTTTATGAAGTGCTTTTCTTACAACCAATACTGAGAAATAGATAGTATTAACATTATTACTTTCATTTTGCAGATGAGGAATATGAGGTCAAATGTGATTAAATGATTTGTCTGTTGCAATTCAGTTATTCAGTATCAGGACTATTATTCAAATTTTGGTGTCCTAATTCCAAATCTTATATTATTTTTACTACATCACATTAAAAATCCAAAGCAGCACATGTGGTAGGAAGCCAAAAGAGTTCAGAGAAAATGCTTAATATAGTCAAAGAAGACTTCATGGACTTGATAAAATTTGTGAATCTTGAAGGATAAAAGGACTATGAATTCCCAATGCTTTGGCTATCAGAATCAAGAATTTGACAATAGGTGGGGAGAGGAATCAGGGTGTCCAATGGCATCCAATTCTTTTACATAAGGCTCAAGATATAGTAGAGTGATAAATAAGCACATCACTTATAGATTGATGCACATAAAAGTTCATTATGGTGCCTAGCTTTTTGTTGAATATACTTGATTAGGGAGTTTAAATGTCAAGTACCTTATTTGCTAGCCTAAGAATTCTGGATTTACCCTCCAGGCAACTAATCAGAAGATTTCTGATCCAGAGAAAGTGATATTTTATAAAGATTAATTTGGCAATGGGTTACACAATGGATTGAGGGATTTGAGAAGCATGGATAAGCATCTCTAGATCTGAGTTTCCACATCTATAAGATAAGGTGGTTGAATGACCTAATTTGTAGGGTCTTTACAACTATGAAAGACTATATTTTAATACTTGTAAATTATCCAGTTGCTGATTAAAATAGTTTCAAAATACAAAGTGACAGATATGCTCCCAAGCCTTACTTTGCTATCTGTTGCTGTTTCCAAAATGATATAAGGCAAGTCAAATAAGATACCACTATTTTAATGAGAAATGTCTTGACAGCATATTAAGGCATATGATTTAGCACTTAGTTCCTTCAATTCAGAGTATATGCAATTATAATCAATTGTAATTATATATATTTCAATTACAAGTGAAATTTCCTAATATGGTGAGGATTAATTCTATTGTGTATCTTACTAGAAAGAAGACAGGACATATTTTCTACAGAACACATGCTATTCACATCTGTTCTAATCCTTTATTCAGACAAAGTTTCTTTTGTTTGCTTGTACATTGAAGTGATTTGGACCGTATCGAGAAGCAGTTCAGAATGTCTCAGACAAATCTAATCTCTGTTGATGATAACTGATGTTGGCTCCCATGGAAATGCTAATTTGGTAGCAGTCACTGTCAATCAGTCCCCTTGGGTTATTGTTCTTGCAGTTCTTTCCAGATGTGATATGTGATGGCAAATATATGGCAAAAATAGTAATTGGACTGTTTTCTGAACAGGACAAGGCTAGGTTAACTTAGACCTGAGGAAGCTGATTCAATAAGGAGTAGGGGATGGTTGGGAAGGGAGAAAGGAGAGAAATAGATTTAAGTAAATGAAACAAATATAATCTAATCTCTGAAAATCATAACATTGCATTGAAATATTTAAACAACATTTCATAAGATCCTTTGAAAAGTACTTTGATATAAAGACACCATGGTACAGAAAAACAAATATTGGATTTGAAATCAGAATATTAAGTTCTTATGTTGGGCTTTATACTTAATATAGTGTGACCTTAGGAAGTCTCCTTAATCTATCTCTCCTGTAGTTTTCTTCTGTAAATTGGTGGGAAGAGGAGTAATTAATTATTTATGTTGTTGAATTAAGATTATTTAATTAATTCAGGAAATACTGTTAATTTAGATAGTATTCTCATACATTAAATTGCTATAAGAATATAATTTATGATCATGATTACTATATTCAAATGAAAGGATTAGATTTAATGATCTTTAAGGTCCTTTATAATTTACTATCTGCCATGTAATTTTTCTGTGATCTGGATCATGAAAACTTTTCATAGAAGAAGGGAAAAAGTTGCCATTTATTTTTATTCTGAGACAGAATTACATCAAAAGTTCAGGATTTTTTTCCTTTTTTGCTTTCATTTTTTAAATAATCATTTAGGTAATAGTATTAATATTGTTTCTTTTATAACAAAAATATATTTATGGTTTGTTCTAGGCTGTTACCAGGATGATGGAGTTATATTGTAAAGAACCTTTATGTTCAAACTTGATTAGTTATTAACAGGATACTAATACAAGAATAGATCAGTAACTATGTGACTATAATTCTATCAAGTTGGATGGCCATTTAATGAATACAAACAGTTACTTTAAAAAAAATAGCATTTTATAAATGCAATAAATTTTAATGACTCCACTAATCATCAATTTATTATTCTTGATAATTAAGGCAGGAACTTTACTCAGCTCACTTGAAGTCTAAACTATTGACCTTTGAAGTTTTTGAGTAAATGGTATAAATTACTAGGATAAGCAAGATTAAATGTGTATGGGGAAGCATTTTCAACATTTCAAAAACATTGTCATTGCTAGGTAATTATTATCATTTAGACTCAAATGGTCATCTACATACAGAGGATAGGGAGTTTAAATTTCAAAATATTAAAATTCAGACTACAAATTAAAATCACTACATCAAAGGAATTGAATTGTGGAAGTTTTCATACCAATAATATTCTTTGTATTCTACAAAGAAGTGCATCCTATTGCTTACCTTGTTCCATAACCTCATCAGTGTGAATACCATCATCACTTTTTATTCCTATTCTCTGAAATTGTGTTTTAATTAATTAAAATGTATTTTAATAAATGTCCCATTGAATATAATCCTGACAAGGTCAAGGCCATTAAGGTAAATAAGACAGTGTGTGTGTGTGTGTGTGTGTGTGTGTGTGTAGAGAATACATACGCACATATGTATATATAAAGATACATAGATAAAATATGTGTGTATGTATATAAATATATCAAAATAATATGTATATATATATATACATACATACATATATATAGACTGTATATATAAGTATACAAAGAAAAATGTGTTTGTATATATATATTCTGCATAAATATCATAAAATGTATGTTTGTGTATACACACATATATGTATTTGTGTGTGTATGTATACTTACACACTTTTTTTTGCTTTGCAGTTTATGAAGTGCTTTTCTTACAACCAATACTGAGAAATAGATAGTATTAACATTATTACTTTCATTTTGCAGATGAGGAATATGAGGTCAAATGTGATTAAATGATTTGTCTGTTGCAATTCAGTTATTCAGTATCAGGACTATTATTCAAATTTTGGTGTCCTAATTCCAAATCTTATATTATTTTTACTACATCACATTAAAAATCCAAAGCAGCACATGTGGTAGGAAGCCAAAAGAGTTCAGAGAAAATGCTTAATATAGTCAAAGAAGACTTCATGGACTTGATAAAATTTGTGAATCTTGAAGGATAAAAGGACTATGAATTCCCAATGCTTTGGCTATCAGAATCAAGAATTTGACAATAGGTGGGGAGAGGAATCAGGGTGTCCAATGGCATCCAATTCTTTTACATAAGGCTCAAGATATAGTAGAGTGATAAATAAGCACATCACTTATAGATTGATGCACATAAAAGTTCATTATGGTGCCTAGCTTTTTGTTGAATATACTTGATTAGGGAGTTTAAATGTCAAGTACCTTATTTGCTAGCCTAAGAATTCTGGATTTACCCTCCAGGCAACTAATCAGAAGATTTCTGATCCAGAGAAAGTGATATTTTATAAAGATTAATTTGGCAATGGGTTACACAATGGATTGAGGGATTTGAGAAGCAAAGAAATTATCTATGTAACTTTTGGATAAGCATCTCTAGATCTGAGTTTCCACATCTATAAGATAAGGTGGTTGAATGACCTAATTTGTAGGGTCTTTACAACTATGAAAGACTATATTTTAATACTTGTAAATTATCCAGTTGCTGATTAAAATAGTTTCAAAATACAAAGTGACAGATATGCTCCCAAGCCTTACTTTGCTATCTGTTGCTGTTTCCAAAATGATATAAGGCAAGTCAAATAAGATACCACTATTTTAATGAGAAATGTCTTGACAGCATATTAAGGCATATGATTTAGCACTTAGTTCCTTCAATTCAGAGTATATGCAATTATAATCAATTGTAATTATATATATTTCAATTACAAGTGAAATTTCCTAATATGGTGAGGATTAATTCTATTGTGTATCTTACTAGAAAGAAGACAGGACATATTTTCTACAGAACACATGCTATTCACATCTGTTCTAATCCTTTATTCAGACAAAGTTTCTTTTGTTTGCTTGTACATTGAAGTGATTTGGACCGTATCGAGAAGCAGTTCAGAATGTCTCAGACAAATCTAATCTCTGTTGATGATAACTGATGTTGGCTCCCATGGAAATGCTAATTTGGTAGCAGTCACTGTCAATCAGTCCCCTTGGGTTATTGTTCTTGCAGTTCTTTCCAGATGTGATATGTGATGGCAAATATATGGCAAAAATAGTAATTGGACTGTTTTCTGAACAGGACAAGGCTAGGTTAACTTAGACCTGAGGAAGCTGATTCAATAAGGAGTAGGGGATGGTTGGGAAGGGAGAAAGGAGAGAAATAGATTTAAGTAAATGAAACAAATATAATCTAATCTCTGAAAATCATAACATTGCATTGAAATATTTAAACAACATTTCATAAGATCCTTTGAAAAGTACTTTGATATAAAGACACCATGGTACAGAAAAACAAATATTGGATTTGAAATCAGAATATTAAGTTCTTATGTTGGGCTTTATACTTAATATAGTGTGACCTTAGGAAGTCTCCTTAATCTATCTCTCCTGTAGTTTTCTTCTGTAAATTGGTGGGAAGAGGAGTAATTAATTATTTATGTTGTTGAATTAAGATTATTTAATTAATTCAGGAAATACTGTTAATTTAGATAGTATTCTCATACATTAAATTGCTATAAGAATATAATTTATGATCATGATTACTATATTCAAATGAAAGGATTAGATTTAATGATCTTTAAGGTCCTTTATAATTTACTATCTGCCATGTAATTTTTCTGTGATCTGGATCATGAAAACTTTTCATAGAAGAAGGGAAAAAGTTGCCATTTATTTTTATTCTGAGACAGAATTACATCAAAAGTTCAGGATTTTTTTCCTTTTTTGCTTTCATTTTTTAAATAATCATTTAGGTAATAGTATTAATATTGTTTCTTTTATAACAAAAATATATTTATGGTTTGTTCTAGGCTGTTACCAGGATGATGGAGTTATATTGTAAAGAACCTTTATGTTCAAACTTGATTAGTTATTAACAGGATACTAATACAAGAATAGATCAGTAACTATGTGACTATAATTCTATCAAGTTGGATGGCCATTTAATGAATACAAACAGTTACTTTAAAAAAAATAGCATTTTATAAATGCAATAAATTTTAATGACTCCACTAATCATCAATTTATTATTCTTGATAATTAAGGCAGGAACTTTACTCAGCTCACTTGAAGTCTAAACTATTGACCTTTGAAGTTTTTGAGTAAATGGTATAAATTACTAGGATAAGCAAGATTAAATGTGTATGGGGAAGCATTTTCAACATTTCAAAAACATTGTCATTGCTAGGTAATTATTATCATTTAGACTCAAATGGTCATCTACATACAGAGGATAGGGAGTTTAAATTTCAAAATATTAAAATTCAGACTACAAATTAAAATCACTACATCAAAGGAATTGAATTGTGGAAGTTTTCATACCAATAATATTCTTTGTATTCTACAAAGAAGTGCATCCTATTGCTTACCTTGTTCCATAACCTCATCAGTGTGAATACCATCATCACTTTTTATTCCTATTCTCTGAAATTGTGTTTTAATTAATTAAAATGTATTTTAATAAATGTCCCATTGAATATAATCCTGACAAGGTCAAGGCCATTAAGGTAAATAAGACAGTGTGTGTGTGTGTGTGTGTGTGTGTGTGTGTGTGTGTGTAGAGAATACATACGCACATATGTATATATAAAGATACATAGATAAAATATGTGTGTATGTATATAAATATATCAAAATAATATGTATATATATATACATACATACATATATATAGACTGTATATATAAGTATACAAAGAAAAATGTGTTTGTATATATATATTCTGCATAAATATCATAAAATGTATGTTTGTGTATATATAGATATATATACATGGCCAATTTGTGATTACTTACACATATAATTTTACCATGTGATGGTTAAAAAAAAAGACATGTATATATACACACATATATATATAGATAGGTAGATAGATAGACAGATAGATATAGATATATACACACACATACACATATATCTTGTATGACCAGTTTGTGACTGCTTTTAAATATAATTTCACCTTTTGATTGGCAAAAAAAAAGGCATCTGGTCAGGTAACATTTTTTAACAGAATCACACAAATTAGTTTTGGGCAGTTTAATTTTATTCTGTGTAAAGAGGGTTGGGGGAGAAGCACAATAATGACTTTTCACTACATATTGAGGAAAGGGATTACATTTTACTATGCAGTAAGATCATTATTAGTGCAAATAATAAATTCTGTGAAGTGGTCTCATGGATTCAAATTCAAACTATTTGAAATTATTGTGTAAAATATTCTAATTGGTTCCAGTTCAACAAAAATAAGCAGTTAAATTGGAATGATGAAGCCTTTTTATGAGATTCAGTATTTGTACTGAGGGACTCGAGTTATATCTGACCTGCTTTTGTTACTAAACAGAGCCTAGCATAGTAGTGAACAAAAACAAATCAGACCTCTGACAAGGATGTAGAAGCAGCACCAGTCTTTAATCTCATAACTCCTTTTTTAACTAGAAGCAATTATTATACTAAGAAAGCAAACTATGAAACTGATGGATGATTATAGATCTCTCACCATTTAAATCTATGATTATGACTTGTAGAAGAGCAAATTCAAATTTTTTGATAAAGAAAATCCAAACCATGTTTTATTCCCCAATAACTATTTTAAGGTTTAGTATGTACATACATGTGTGCCGATTTTACACCTCTTTATCTCCAAGATGGAGCCTTTTATCTTTGGAGAAAAATAATTTAGTTTCAAATCCAAGTTCTCATCAATTCTCCATGAATAACCTTGAAAAAAGAACTTAGCTTCCATAATCTTAGGTTGCTCATCAATCAAATGAGGAGACTGACCCTTCAGCTATGACCCTATGACCACAAGTCTACAGAGAAAGCACGCACACTGTTATTCATCCAAAAGTCAAGAATACTATATTAATTGTCCAGCACATAATAGTCTACCTGAGCTATCAGCCCTAGCTTTCTTAATTTCTCTGCCTGATCTCCAGGACAGAGCTTTAGAAATTTCAATGTCTCCACTAGAGGGTAGCTAGCCTGTAAATGACCAAGCTACTCTCCTTCCTCCAAACCTTACAGGAATGTGATCCAAAGGTACCTATGAGGAAGCTCTCTCTATCTGAATTCAATCCACTGGATCCTTGGAATACTTCTCAAAATATTAGAACATGAAAATAGTTTTCTATATTTGGCTCAAAACTCATACCCTGAAGTGGGCTCTAGTCTAACAAATCACATATCCTTGCATTCATATTTTGTTGATTTAGTATAGTTTTATTATATCTTCCAATATACATAGAATAAAATGAAATTTCATTGTTCATAGAATACATTTTTGAAAGAATTTATACCAAATACTTCTATATAGAGATTGTTATCATACCATTCAATTTCTCTTTCTCCTTCCAATGCTTTCACAGGTTTTTGGTACATACAAGAAAATGTCTAATACCCAATCCACCTGCAGCTCATGAAAAGGAATATTTGGAAGAGATGTGTATTGAACATCAGGGAGTCATAGACTAAAAAAGAAAACTCCTGAAGACTAACAAGCTAAATGAGATTCATAGTAGCTGGCATTCTTTGTACTTCTGAATCTCTTTTCTGCACATGGTTCCCTCCTGGCCATCACTGTGCTCCGGTATTAGCATCTCTTTAAGCTGTGATAACTTTTCCAAAACAGTCTTCAAGTTGCCTCCAAGCATAAGGAATCTTGGTAGCTGATGTATTTCAGTCACTTCTAATATTGCTGGTAATGGTGATAGTTACTTTGAATTTAGGTCCTGGTCACACCATCCATTTCCTTCTCTTAAAAATGCAAATGTTATGATCAAGAAAAAGAATATAGGAAGCCAAAAGAGAATGCTGCAATATGCAGATAGCAATTTATCCTATCATATTATTTCTGCCTCCAGTGAAATCAAGAGAGTTGTGCAGATCTCAGATGTGGAGCAACCATTCTCTTGCTCTACGATCATCAGAAATTGCTTTTCCAACCCCTCTTTAAAAATGTGAATCATTCTCATAGAGCCCTGAAAATAAATCCAAAAGAAGCAAAAGGCTACATATGAATACATGGAATCCCATGAAAATTATTCTATGAAATTCACTGCTAAATGTGACCAGGAGCCCAAGCCAATTATGCATATAAATTCTGGTAACCAAACCAGTAACTACTATCACTAAATTCGGAAATATCAGCACTAGGCTGCTTATAGGGCAAAAATCTAGGGGCCATAGAAACATCCAAAGCTCATTTCTCAAAAGACAGAGGGGCTTTGCTGTATATCAGTCAAGAAAGTAGTCCTACTGATGAAGTAATAAACCTTTGAAGTATTGTGATAAGTAATTATTTTTTAAATTAATGGAATATCAAAAAAAAAGTGTTTTCTACTTAGCACTAGCAGTATTTAGGCTTTCAAAATCTGTCTAAATTAAATGCTTTCGTAATTTTGGTTTATCTTAAATGAATCTCAACAGAATAAATTATATAACATGGGCCTGCGTAACCCAACTATAATCTAGTATATCTATTTATGATCTGTTTGCCAAGGCAATCCTGGCAATTATGAGTTTTGGAAAGCAGATTGAATTTAACTATATATCTCTAGACCAAGTACAGAAAATGAGCACCTACCCTTAGTGTTTTTTCTATGTGTACAAAGAATCTGCCCAATAGGAACTCCAGCTTTATTCTCCTTTTGACAAATGGTCAAAGGATATGAACAGATAATTTTCAGATAAAGAAATCAAAAGCATGTCTACTCATATCAAAAAGTGCTCTAAATAGCTATTGATCAAAGAAATACAAATTAATGGTCAAAGCTAGCACCTCACATATCTGCAATTGCCTAAGATGACAAGAAAAGATAATGATAAATCTTAGAGGGGATATGGGAAAACTGGGACACTACTACATTGTTGGTGCAGTTGTAAACTGATTCAACAATTCTGGAGACCAATTTGGAACTGTGCCCAAAGGACTGTCAAACTCTACATACCATTTGATCCAGCAGTGTCTCTACTGGGCCTATATTCCAAAAGGATAATATAAAGGGGAAAAAAGATACACATGTGCAAAAATGTTTGTAGAAGCCCTTTTTGTAGTGGCAAAGAACTGGAAACTGAGTGAATGCCCATCAGCTGGACAATGGGTGAAGTTATGGTATATGAATGTTATAGAATATTATTTTTCTATAAGAAATGATCAGTAGGATGATTTCAGAGAGGCCTAGAGAGATTTACATGAACTGAAACTAAGTGAAGTGAGTAGAATCAGGGGATGATTATACACGGCAACAGCAAGATTATTCAATGATCAATTCTGATAGATGCATTTCTTTTCAACAATGAGATGATTCAGGCCATTTTCAATTGTCTTGTGATGGAGAGAGCCATCTGCACTCAGAAGACTGTGGAGATTGAGTGTGAACTACAACATAATATTTTCATTCTTTTCATTGTTGCTTTTTTTGCATTTTGTTTTCTTTCTCTTTTTTTTTTCATTTTTGATCTGATTTTTCTTGTGCAGTATGATAATTGTGAAAACATGTCTAGAATTACACATGTCTTACATATATTGGATTATTTGCCATTTAGGGGGAGGAGTGAGGGGAGATAGGGAAAAAAATTTGGAACACAAGGTTTTGCTAGGGTTAATGTTGAAAATTATCTCTGCATATGTTTTGAAAATAAAAAAAGCTTTAATAATAATAATAATCAAAGAAACTCTGGCTTCAAAAGCTTTGTTTTAGTGATGTACATTTTAAATATATCATTTATAATGACTAGTCTCATCTGATTGTCCTTAATTGGTAATCTAGTTGTCCTTACATTGGTCATCATTTTCCCCCAATGTTTTTTTATAAAGACTATTATAAAACCATTCAAGAATTTATTCAACAATTATTCATGAAAATATTTCTTGCTATATGGTACCCACCATGCTAAATGTTCCACACATGGTAAGAAATTTAAGGCACGTCTTCTGTCCCCATAAACCTCACCATTTAGTTAGAGATTTACTGGCTCTAAAAGAAGGTTTGTTGTTTGTCCAGCCAATCCTCAGCAGTAATGGATGAATGATCTTATATCTCTTAGATGTGCATAGTTTTTTTAGTCTTATCTAGTTTGTTCTCTAAAGGCAGCATCCATAAATCTGTTTTTCCAGCAATGACAGAAAGGGGAACCCAATCATGAGCATGAATGCCCACAGTACTTTGCAATTGTCTGATCCATCTTGTATTCCTGACTTCTTCAACTGTAATAGATCAACCAAATAACACTTTGGCTTACAGCAACTGACCCCAGAATTGGGGATTTAGAACCAGGACTCAGCAGAGATGGTCAACAGTGCTAAGATAAAATGTTGTACCAGCATATGGTAGATGAGCTTGGACTATAGTAGCAGCAATTGCCACTACACAGAAGATAATAGTAGCCTGTGGCAAAACAGCCAACATGCTAATCAGGTAAAATCTGGGTCCTATTGAGACTGTCCAGGAATGGGGTCTAAATGTAGGCAGCCAAGGTAGAGTACAGCACAGTGATTCATAGTGGCTGTGGAAACCCAATTATAGAAAAATGGACACAGGCCGATGAAATGATAAAAGATAGCATACTGAACATTGCTTATTATAATGCAAAATTGATGGATTCTACTACCTTTTTCACAATAAAACTCTAGTTATCAATGTCCAATAGATTTGGAAGACTAAGAATACCATTACTGATAGGGTACTTGCTTTCTGGTAACAAGGAAGAAATGAATGTCTTTAACAAACTTCCAGCAAGATAATCCCTCTCTCAGGCCTTTTCATAAAGTAAAATTATTTTTTTGTTTGTTCTGTGGTTATTGCTGTTGCTGTTTTTCCCTTCCACTGCCCCATCCATGTGGGCTCCATGGATCTTTAGGTCTCAGTTTGTATAAGCAAAGTAGTGATATAGGAGTGATATAGGTATACTTTTTTCTTCATAGCTGATAAGGATTGATGACTATGCAAGAACTGTCACTAATATTTCTTTGGCCCTAATTTTACTGGTGCTATTCCTATTTATAGTTATCTTTTTTATAAAGAGAGATCATCTATGTCCATGTCTTCTTCCAGTGAAGATGTCTCACGATATGCAGGGAAACACTTCTCTAGATTTTTTGATTGTCTATTTTTTCATCTATCTCTATATGACTGGTTTCCTTTTCCAATAATGCATTTCTTAGAAGGCGGTTTTTTAAGTTGCTTTCTATTGACAATTTATCATGTACACAATATATAGAGAATGCCTTAGAGGCTTTAGTCTTTTTGTAATAAAGGAGGAAAAATGTGTTTTTTACAACAAAACTCATTTTTACATTCTTTAATAATAGTTAACTATTTTAAAATATTTAGATTTTTAAAATGTATTCCATTGGATGAAAATAATTCAGCTTTCGCATATAAACACACTAAGGTTTCTTTGACACTGAAAAGATAGACTACATAAAATACAGATAGTATATTTCCTTTATCTATTCCAAAAATTCACATTTACTTAGAGCAAGGGAAAGGGTAAGAGAATAAGCATTTATATAATGTCTATTCTGTGTCAGGCACTGTACTAAGTGCTTTACAAATATTATATCATTTGGTTCTCACAATAACCTTTGAGTAAGGTTCTATTATTTTATATTTGAGAAAATTGAGGCAGACAGAGGTTAAATAATGTGCCCATAGTCCTGCAGCTAATGAATCTGAGGCCTATATTTGACTTTAGACCCAGTAGTCTCTCCTCTGTGGCATCCAAATGCTTTTTATGAATCAAAACTTCCATCTCAAAATACTCAGTTGCTCTCCATTGCTTGAATTAAGTTCAAGATCTTTATTTCAGAATTCAAAGTCATCACTATTCCTTTTGTGAAGCCTGTTTTTTTTTTTTTTTTCCTAACCAAATTATGCCACTTATCATTATTTAAATGCATTCATAGCTTCCTGGTAACCCTCGGGAGTTTTATAAGTCCAAATCAAATACCACCTTCTTTTAATGTTTTCCTTGACACAGAAATCTATTTGGGTTGATCATCTAACCAGAAGTGATTTTTCTTTTATGGAAATTCACCCAGAACTTGTTTGAACTAGTCCTGTCTTTTATGATGTTTAGTTACAGCTTTTAGAGTTCAATTATTATGTCATTAATATATTGTAAAATGATAGCTAGTAATAAATTAAGCATATGTTTCTAAATAAATATTGAATCAATAAACAAATGAATGCTTTTCAAAATTTACTGGCAATTGATTAGCTTGTATTTGTAAAGTATGTTTAACCATATCTAGAAATACTAATGGTATAACAGAAAATAAGTTTAAACTGGAAATCAGAAACACTTAGTTTCCATTCCTGCCTCAGAAATATACTACTGTCTCATACTGGACAAATCAATTAGCCAATCTAAGCATCAGCTTCCATATACAAAATTAGGTTAAAAACAACAACTTCTAAAAACTTAAAAGCTACTAAGGTAATACATATATGTAAAAAATATGTAAAACTTCTCATCATGACTAAACATTATTATCTACATAGTTATAATTTGATAATACATTTACTAAAATATAAATACTCAAACATTAAAATAGCACTAAAATAAATGTTTCATTAAATGGAAATGGAAATAGAATACCATCAGTTATAATGACGTGTTGATTAAGATACTACTACATTTCATTCCTAAAAAGCCAGCTTACAAGGATATGTGTATAGTCACAAAATGTTTAGCTTATCAACTTTCCTGTGTTCAGCTAAACAGCATGTGTAAGTTTTCTACATAAGAATGTAAAGTTAATTTGTCCTCAGGGTTGTAGTGATTTAACCCATGCATTATTGTACAAATTGATTCTAATTTAGTTAAAACCATGAATGTCTGATAACCTCAGAGGACTGACATACATATTGACCTGTGGGTATGCCAATTACTTTATTCCATGAAATTTTACCTGCATGAAGAAGCAATGATGAGTCTTTAAAATCATTTTTATATTGCCTTCAGAATGATTCTGAAAATAAATTACATTTCTCATCTGAAACACTAATCTGCGCTGGCTATATGAAGATTTGTTTCTTTAATTCTACCTTCAAGATAAAATTTCAGACTTCTGAAAATGATTTATAATGTCTAGGCTTGGATAGGAAAACATCAAATACAATTTGCACCAAAGAAATTACTTCTGTTATGATATTCTAAATCTGTCTCCCATTTAACACTAATTATCTATGTAGTATGTCAGGTATTTGAACTGGCACTCACTAACATGTTAGATGGTGAAGAAGCAGGAGACATTGTTATGAAAAAGGCCCCAAAAGGAAATATCAGAACTAGATTTTAATTCTGGGACTGCCACTTGCCTGTGGTGCTAAATAGGCTTTAAATATGTGAGTTAACATTCTGCATAAGGACTTCATCATCTGCTAAATTAGAGGTTAGAATACATGATTTCTAAAGTCCCTCCCAATAGTAATATTGTATATTATAATTCTAACCTGGAGGTCATCTTCCACTTTGGTAACTTGTGTTTGTTTCTGATAACATTTTATCATTTCTGGTTTTAGAGTAAACTACTCTTCCTTGAAACTATTGAATTCTGTCTAAAGTTTAATCTCAGAGCAGCTATAATTCATTGCTTGGATTGGCACAGGAAATGGATCTATTATTTTTATTTAATACAAAGAATTTCAACTAGCTTCTTTAAAAACAGAAATGGTCCAGAGGGATTGTAGGATCAATTAATTAATCAATAAACACTATTTAAGCACCTATTATGCAGTAGTGATTTACTAGGTGATAGGGATACAAATTAAAAGAATGGAAAAACTTATATTTTTCAGGTTATTTCCTTCTAGCTTTAGTGCCTGAACAGACCTCATGGACCATTCACATCAACTCCCTCTTTTATAGATGAAAAAACTAAAACCCCATGGGGATTAGATTATCAACCAGTAGTTTAATCAACTAATCTTCTCCTTCCAGAACCAATATCAGACCTTATGCAGTAGTATTTAGGGACCTGATCCTAGTGAGGAAAATCTTTCTCTTTCAGCTACCCATGTTGCCCCAGGGCACACACTCAACCTTCCCAACAATGCCCTCTTACCATTGTATCTCCACAGCACCCACAATTAACCCTCACTGAGGGAACCTGGATTATTCACTCCTTTTCACACTTTATCAGTGGTGCTGGATCTTTATCTTCTTTCTTAATGCCCCTAGAGTCACATATCTATATCTATATCTATATCTATATCTATCTATCTATCTATCTATCTATCTATCTATCAATACATTATATATATCCAAAAAGACACCTGGATCTTCAAAGGATATGAACAGACAATTTTCGGTTTATGAAGTTGAAACTATTTCTACTCATATGAGAAGGTTTTCCTAATCATTATTGATCAGAGAAATTCAAATTAAGACAATTTTGAGATATCACTACATGCTTCTCAGATTGGCTAAAATGACAGGAAAAGATAATGATGACTGTTGGAGGAGATATGGGAAAACTGGGACATTAACACATTGTTAGTGGAGTTGTGAACAGATCCAACCATTCTGGAGAGCAATTTGAAACTATACTCAAAAAGTTATGAAGCTGTGCATACTCTTTGATGCAGCAGTGTTACTACTGGGATTATATCCCAAAGAGATCTTAAAGAAGGGAAAGGGACCTGAATGTGCAAAAATGTTTGTGGCAGCTCTTTTCATAGTGGCTAGAAACTGGAAATTGAATGGATGCCCATCAATTTGGAGAAAGAGTGAGTAAATTGTGGTATATGAATGTTATGGAATATTATTGTTCTGTAAGAAATAACCAGCAGGATGAATGAAGAGAGAGCCTTGTAGAGACTTACATGAACTAATGCTAAGTGAAATGAGCAGAACCACGAGATCATTATACACTTCAACAACAATATTATAAGAGGATCAATTCTGATGAAAGAGGCTATCTTCAACAATGAGAGAATGCAAATCAGTTCCAATTGATCAGTAATGAACAGATCCAGCTACACCTAGTGAAAGAACACTGGGAAATGAGCATGGACCACAACATAGTATTTGCATTCTTTCTGTTATTGTTTGCTTTCATTTTTGTTTTTCTTCCCAGGTTATTTTTACCTTCTTTCTAAATTCAATTTTTCTTGTGCAGCAAGATAACTGTATAAATATGTATACATATATTCTAATTAACAAATATGTTAACATACTTAACATGTATAGGACTACCTTCCATCTAGGGAAGGGGTAGAGGGAAGGAGGGAAAAAGTTGGAACAGAAGTTTTTGCAAGGGCCAATGTTGACAAATTATCCATGCATGTTTTTTTTTTAATAAAAAGCTATAATTAGAAAAGATGCTTGGACCTTGCCATCCACCCTTAGAACTTTTGGGTCTTTTCATCTAGCCTTCAATTAAACCATGCTATATGTATTGTTTCTATCATTTAGAATGTAGATTCTTTGAGAGTAGGGAATGTGTTTTTTATGTCTCTCCATTTTGCAGCACTTTTGTCACTTTTAAAGTGCTTGTTTTTTTTGTCTTATATGTTTATTTGTTTCATCCCACACTTTTGATCTCTTGGGTGTCCACAGAAAGTAAAAAAGAATTCCCTTCAGCAAACTTATGGGATGGAATGAATAAAAGACACAGAAGATTTTAGTAACTGCATTACTGAAGAGAAATCCAAACTGATTGAGATCACATAGCCATGTGCAGATGATGAGAAAAAATATTATAAAACTAAAACAAGTAATTTATGTATAATATTAAGCCTAATAACAAAAGTATTGCTAGGAGACAAACATGAAGATATGTGTGTTGGGAGAAGAATCAGAAAGACAAACAGAAAAAATAGAGGCAGACAGACAAAATCAAGAACAAGAAAAGAGAAATAGAAAGACAGAGACAGGTTTATACAGAAATAGAGAAAGATTCAGATATATACTAGACATCTGTTCTTAAAATCAATTTTGTAGGGAGTTGCATGCTTTTTTTTTTCATTTCTCTAAATCTATTTTAAGGTGTTTTCTTCAGATTATTTCTGTGTTTCCTTTTCCAGACAATCCTGCAAATCTAATTTCCTTTCACCACTTTTCATCTAACTCTTTTAAGATTCTTCTTGAATTTTTCCAAGAGAGCCTTGAGAGATGAAGAACAAATCATCTCACCCTTTTGACTTCATCTGGAGACAATTTGCCTTTAGTGTTCTCAGGATTTGAGATCTGTTCTTCTCTGTCTCTATAAAATCTACCCATGGTCAGAGCTCTTTTTGCTTTTTTTGCCCATTTTTAAAGGTTGAGGTTTGCTCTTACAGCAAAGGAGAGATTGTTACAAAATTCTTCTACCAGGTACAGTGGCTTCATGATGCCCTAGTTCAATGCTGCTGACTTCATTCTGGAGCTGGGTTGGCATGGCCAAGTCCTACATTATTCTGAGGCTCAAGGGCTTTCTATTTGCCTTTTGTAGTTGTATTGAATGTCTCACAGCTAGTCTGCTATTCCACTGGCTTCTGAACAGAGCACAGAGTAGCCAAAACTATTTGGCTAAAAACCTCCCAATAGATTCCTCTGGCTCCCAAACACCACATCATTTTGGGTCCTTGTGCTGTGCCTGCCCTCAGCTGTAGATCTTCTAGGTCTAATTGAAATAAACCTTTTTTCAAGTTCTTCCAAAATATCTTCTGCTGGAAATGTGTTATACTCCAAATATTTGTGTGTTTTGTCACTTCAAAACTAGTTTTGGGGCTTGATCTGAGGGAAGCCAGGAAGTGCTCAAAGATCCCTCTACTTTTTGCCATCTTGGCTCTGCTTTTCTCCTTCCCCCCCCAGCCCTGCTGCTTTTATTTTTCAAAGAAATATTTAAACTTTTTGATGCAACAGTTATCTAGTGGGTATCAAAGGATAATAAGGTTAATGGGGTCAAAGCAATGTTTAATGTGTGATGATAATTGAAATCATTTTAGTTATAAAGTTACATTTTCTGGAAATGCTCATCTTACTGCTATTATATCTTCAAAATTATTAGCTAATAAATATTCTCATATTTTCTCTAAAATGAGCCCATATTAATAATCGGTTATGCTACAAGCTGCTAATGAGTATTTCTCAAGTAAGTTGACAGGAGTTAATAAGTGTTTAATACTATTAGTGACATTCTGTGAATTATTAATGAAAGAAGATATTGTTAATATACACTCATCATGGGTTGTTCATCATGGAAATTATACACAATGATGATCTTACTCCATAACGAAGTTTCTCTTCTATTTTTGTAGCTCTCTTAATATACATAGCATTTTATTCATTTCTTTAATTGGGATTTTACTACTAATTTCCCAGAAGAGAATCATCATTAAGTTTTCCACATATCCTTTAACTTTCTGAATTTCAACATCATCCCTGGGATTTCCCTAAAGAAGTCTGAGATCATCTTACACTGGGAAATCCTTCTAATTTCACATCTTTTTTCCCATTGATAAATTTCTTCTAGCTGCTCCAATTGGGGGAGAGTTCTTACCAGTATTCCTTTATTCCTCTTCTGATTGTAATTCTTGCTTTTTAGCTTCTTGAAAAGCTAAAGTCTTTTCTGTCTTTCTTTTTTTTTTGTCCCTGACTCACATTAACTTGTATCTTAGGCAGATAACATATGTCCTGGCACATAATAAATTCCTAATAATTGTTACTTTGTTTTATCTTCACTTATCTGTTCCTTACTGGATTAGTTTGTTGAGCCAGGTGAATCATGTTTATTACTATAAACTTTTGCATGAGCTATATTTGGAAGAATTTGCATCACAATGGAGTAGCTAGAATATGTGTTGAATTTAAGACTTTTGAAAATCAGATATTGAAATATTTAAAATACTATTAGTGTGAGTAGATGAACATCAACTGGGGAATGGTTGAACAAGTTGTGCTATATGAAGATAATGTAATATCATTATTCTATAAAAAATGATGAACATTCTGATTTTAGAAAGACCTGCAAACATTTACATGAATTGGATGCTAAGTGAAACAAGCAGAACCAAGAATACATTATACACAATAATAGCAAGAATGTGTGATGATCAACTATGAAAGACATAGTTCTTCTCAATGGTTCAGTGATCCAAGTCAATTCCAATAGATTTTGAACAGAAAATTCTATCTGCATCTAGAAAAAAGAACTATGGAGAATGAATGTAAATCAACACATGCTAGGTTCACTTCTTTTTTTCTGTTTTTTTTTAATCTCTCCCATGTTTTTTTTTTTTTCCTTTTACTCTGATTTTTCTATCCAACTAGATTCATAAAGCAACATGTATTAAAAATAAATAAATTTCCTTAAAATAAATAAAGTATTATCAGTGAAAGGATGGAACCAATATAGCAGAGACAAGGCAAGGACTCCCCTGAGTTGCTCCAAATCCTTCTACAAACAACTTTAAATAACCCTTCAAGATGAAATGTAACCCAGAAGAAGCCATAAAAAAACAGGGTAAAACAATGTTCTTGGTCCAAGACAACTTAAAAGGTTGGAAGCAAAAGTGTGTCATAGTAGGATAAGAAGGGAGCAATTCAATATAGGCAATACCCAAGCAAGATGTTACTAGGTCTTGGTGGCAACTCAATCAATGCTTTCTATAATTCACATATGGTATGGAGTCAAACATCTTGTTAGTAACAGGTTACAGAGGTTCTTTTGCTGACATTTAATGTAAGATTCTGTTCCAACATTAGCCATATATGTATCTGAGTCACAGTCTTGGGTCACAGTCCCAAGGCAGGGAGGAACATTAGCACCCTAAAGCTTGTGGCCACAGTGGAGCAGCAATCTTTGCCACAATTCCAGGGCAAAGAGCGATTGTCACTCACAGATGAGAATACAGTCCAGAAAAAAAAGAACAAAAACATGTCTCTCATTACATCATATCACCTTGGAAGAACTAAAGATGTACAGACCTCCAGAATTAACTTGGAAAACAGCTCTACAAAAACAAACAAACAAATGAGAAAACAAAAGCAAAAACAAACAACAACAACAACAACAACAACAACAACAACAAAAAAAAAAAAAACCTGAAGCTCAGGACACTTCCCTCTCCACCAGGAAAGTCAAGTGCAAATTTAACATAAAACTAAATAAAATAGATATTGGAAAAACAATCAAAAAACAACCTGACAATAAAAATTTATTAAGATAAAAAGGAAGATCAAAACACAAATTCAGAAGAAGACAACTAAATTAAAACTGTTATGTCCAAAGTTCCAAAGGAAAAAAGTGAATTAGTTTCAGATCCAAAAAGAAATTTCTGAAACAGCTTAAAAAGGATTCTAAAAATCAAATAAGAATGACAGAGGGGGGAAAAATTAAAAAATAAGATGGTTGCAAATGTGTGGAATAGAGAGATAAGGTGAAAAACTTACAGGAATATATGAACCCTTTTTCTGTATTTTATTTTCATTATTTCAGTGTTTCCCCTATGATCTGTATAATATATGCAGGCCCATATTTACTTGAGTCTTGGCCAGCTATAAACATATTTACTTAACATGAGCTGAGTACATTTATCAGTATTTGACATTTATCGATATTTAGTCTATTAGTTTGACCACTATTTCCTTGATTAAGCCTGAAGGCCTGATTTTCTGTTTCCTAGAAATCAGGTGATTTTGTGGAAACAGAAACCTTCCATTCCAATCTCTCTGAATAGCAACAACCAATTAGATGCCTTCCCCTCCCCTTCTTAATGCTCTCTTACTTGTGATGTAATCTTTTGTATAAAAGCTATGTATCTTTACTACTTCTTTAGTAGTAGTAGAGCTTTCTCTTTCTTATCTCATGACGGGACGGCTCATCCTCCACAGGTTTCAATGAACAACTTTTCTGTTTTCTATTTTGAGTAATCTCTGAGTAGTCATTTTGGGTAAGGGTCTTCTATATCCCTCACAAAGGAAATTAGGAAAAAAGAATCAACATCTTAGTGGAAATGGCAAAAAATACTGAGAATAACACCCTACAAAATAGAATAGTACAAATGGTGAAGGGAACACAAAAAGTAACTAAAGAAAAGCAATCATTAAAAAATAAAATTGGCCAAATTGGAAGACGGGGAGAAAGATATACAAAAAAAAAAAAATCACTAAAGAAAAAAATTTCTTAAAAAGCAGCACTGGTTACATGGAAAATTGCTACAAAAAATTCACTAAATTAAAGAAAGACTTAAAAAGGAGAATTGACCAAATAGAAAAGGAGGCACAAAAGTTAATTAAAGAATCCAGTTCCTTAAATTTAGAATTCAAGTGGAAGCTGATATTTCCATAAAACAATAAAAAATAACAAAATAATATCAAATTAATAGGGGAAAATGGGAAAAAAGCGAACCAACTCATTAGAAAAACAAGCGACCTGGAAAATAGATCCAGGAGAAATAACTTTAAAATTTTGAATTATCTCAAAATTATTATCTTAAAAGAAACCTATATATCATCTTTCAAGAAATAATTGGGTGAGAGGAATCAATACTATACTAGTACATTAATAAATAATTGTTAATTTGAAATTCACTATTTTCACCCTATTTGAGTTAAGACCCAACTTCTGAAAAGGTTGGTTAATCTCCAAAGGACAGAACAGAATAATAAGATTACTCTCAGCCCCCAAGGCAAATATTGTAAACACTAAGGAGGCCATACAAGTGAGAATTCAGATTTCTTTAAATAGTATAAATAGAATCCAATATGGATGAGAAGTTTGCTATGGAAAAGGAACAATTGTACTTTATCTCTCTCATTAGAGTTTAGGACTATGCAGCTCATGAAGGAGAAAACTAGATAGATCCCAGATGGAAAATGACTTGCTCTGACCAAATGCCTTTAGACTACTTTGTCTTGTGATTAAGCTACATTCTTAGCAGGAGGAGCTAAAATCTTTTAGCTCACCTTATTAAATGTATGCCAATTATGGTTTGGCTTTACTTGTCAGGGGAGTTCATTGTCAGAATGTACATACCTGATTTAAGGTATTTTAGCATTTCCCTTATTAATTAGGCAACCTAATGAGCAACAAAAATTATTAAATACATGGAAAGTGTCCATGAGAAATTGTTTTTGCTACCTAAGAAAAGCTTTCTTGATATTCTGGACATAGAATTTAAAATAGAAATTGAAAAAAATCCACAAATCATCTCCTGAAAGAGATCCCAAAATGAAATCTTCTAGAACCATTGTAACCAAATTTCAGAATTTTCAGGACAAAAAGAAAATACTGCAAGCAACCAGAAGAATTTTAAATTTTAAATTTTTTTTTAAAAGTTTAAGGTATGGATATGATTAAGATACATAAAAGGTTATATAATTCACAGCATGAAATATCAGTCTTATACCAAAATGAAATATATTAAGAAAAGCTGAAATAGTAAAATAGTTTTATTTTAAAAATATAAATATTAAATAAATAATATTAAATTTGAGCCCCAACATTTTATCATTGTTATTTTTTGCTAAACATGAAATTCTGATGGAATCTATGTGTTTATAGAGAACAGATATTTCAATTTATTTAATTTTTCACCAAAGGTAAGACTAATCTGACCTAACTTAATGGGACCTACTAGGTAGTGTTTCATTTTACTCATTCATTGGGTATTTGGTAACTAAGAAAAACAAAATATTTTGCTATTGGAAGTTAATTTGGTGGCTTTATGATCATAAATCCCTAGTTTTATTTAGACATTGTTATTTCAAAAGAAAATAAATTATAGTAAAAAAAAAAAACACTTTGCAACACATCTGTATATTTTAAAAGGCAACTTTTCATGAATATACAGGTACCAAAATTTTATGTGTGACAGCAGGGCAGAGAGTAGGCTGATTGATTTACTCAAATCACTTGAAATAAGTGATTTTACCCTTGGACCTTAAGCAAGTATAAAAAAAAATCTGTCTAGTTGAAATGAAGATTCATAAGAATAATGTTAGAATAGACTTGGCCACAGGTTAGAATTTGTTTATAAATTGCCATGCTAATTAGAAATATATTAATTCTAACAGTTGGATAAAGCATGTCATCCCAACACACCCCAAAGGAGCAAAGGTGCAGATGAACTATGAAAGCGAAGAGATAAATCAGAAAGTCATTATCTTTATGGTCACTTCAAAGCTGAAAAAGAGGACAAAGAGAAATAACAATCAAGAATCACTTCTTTTCCTTTTTTCTCCTCCTGGTATTGTCTATACAAACACTCTGTGATATGACTCATTATCAAAATGTTACAGTATACTTGAATTTTGCCTTTACCACAAAGAAACTAGGAATTAACTAGAAATAAATGAAAGTTAAACAAAAAATCAAATATTTGTCTAAATGTTAGTAATTTCCCCAATTAGAAACTTGGAGAGATTGTGACTGAAATCATCACTTTTTTTTTCTTTAAAATTAATTAACTGATCAAATATTAGGGAGATAGCTTTTGGGACACTTAGAAACATTATATTGCCCATCAGATCAAAAAATACCCTAATTATTGCAACTGTGATAATACATAAGTATTTATGGCTGTGTGTATATATTTATGAATTTGTTTCTTATACTCTTTTGTCATCTTTTTTTTTATCCTACTTAGATAAAGATGTCATGCAAAAGTCATCTCTTTCCCCATCTCATCTTTACAGGAAGAATTATTTAGAAAGGAGATATCTAGGGGAAAGAATGAGAAAAGGGGAGAAAAACCAGTGTTTATTCTTAGCTTATATAATTCCATTTCAGGGTTAATTGTCAGAATAAAATTTAAGAGTTTAATACAAAATTTGAAAGTTACTATGCTTCCTTGGTTTACAAAAGGTCCCACAGCTATTAAGTAATAAATGAATAGAATGCTAAATCTGGAGTCAGTGACTCATCTTCCCAAATTCAAATCTGATCTCAAATATTTAGTGGCTTCATAGCCTTGGGCAAGTCACTCAATCATATTTGCCTTAGTTTCTTCATCTGTGAAATAAGCTGGAAAAAGAAATGGCAAAATATTCCAATATCATTGCCAAGAAATCTCCAAATGGGATCCCCCAAATCAGACATGAGTCAAAATTCCTAAACAGCAAAAACAGCAAAGTCCAACAGATTATGAAAAACAGAGGCTTCTTAAGTGTTACCCTCAGAAGTAGAATTCTGGAGATAAATCTGTTGCAATAAAAAATGCTAGATTTAGAATCAGAAGACCTTCCTTATTTTGAAGTTAAACCCTGCCGGTTTCCACTCTTTTAACTGTAGGCAAATTGCTTAAAATTGCCCTCAATTTCCTGATTATTAAAGAAAGAGAAATGGAAATCTCTGTAGAAAGTTGGAAGCTCCTTTTTATTATGTATCTATGATACTATTATCTCCTCTTATATTCCCAGAAAAGATGAAATAAAGATAGCCCATCTAGTGTGTTAAGATATTTTTACAAAAGAATTATGCACAAAACCTAACAGTAAATGTAAGCAATAACTGGGGGTAGGATAAGTATAAATAATATTGAGAATATTACAATGGCCTGAATGGAATAAGCATATTTGTATTTCTACCACAGTTAAGGGATTGCTATCTATGCACAAAATGCATAGGGATTTCTCTTATAAAAAGAAAAATTAATTTGATTCTTAGAATATTTCTCCATTCTTCAACTAAACAGAAAGAACAATTATGAACAAGGGCATCAATGTGAAAGCAAAGAAAAAAAATTCATTAGGAAAGAATTATATTAATTGTGACATATATTCGGAGAATATAAGGTAATGTGATCCAAAAAAACTCTAGCAGAAAAACACATGGAATTATCTAACAATTTTGAAGCTCTTCCTGGATAAGAGAGAAATGGGCTCTTTGAGGATAAAAGAACCGCTTTTTCCCCAAGGAATGAAATTGTGAATCCACAAGTGCCCCTCAGGAAAGTGAATATCTAAACTGCAGGTGTTTAAAATGAAGAAAGAAGAGATGTGGTGTTATGATTACTTTCTTCAAGTATTTAAAAGAGCTCCATGGGTATAATATGGAACTAGAGAGATTAAACTTGATGTGCTTCAACACCAAAAAGTATGAATAGGATGAAAGAGTAGAATTTCAATTAAACTTGATGGAAGTTAGAAGAAAATAAAAAAAACCCTTCATGACAATTAGAGATGTTCAGAAGTTCACCTAGCTTTGTTAGGGATTCACTCAAGAAATGCTGTATTCTCCATTATTGTTGGCATTTAAGGGAAGGTTTGATGGAATCTTTTAGGAATGACAGAGAGGAGAATTATATTCAGAAATATGTTGGAGGAGATATCATCAGACCTCACATCTACTTCTGATTCTCCTTAAATTTGATTTTAGAAAATATTCTACTTAAATCTATTATTTAATTAACAGAAACTTATTTTAGTTGGTAAGAAACAAAAGCCAAAGTTCTAATTACTATTCAGTTTGAGAAAACAGTCATATTCAATTTTGGAGTTCCCAGACTGTATAAGAATTATCTGACTGAGATTTAAATAATTGGAAAAATATTAAGTGCTCTTGGATAGAGAATAAAATAAAGATGACAATAATCCCTAAACTAATATAGTTATTTAGTGCTATACCAATCAGTCATCCAAGAAACTATTTTAATGACTTAGAAAAAATAACAACAGAATTCATATGGAAGAATAAAAGATCAAAATTTCAAGGGAATTAATGGAAAAAAAAAACCTGATCTAAAACCATATTATAAAGCAGTGATCACCAAAACCATTTGGATTTGGCTAAGAAATAGATTAGTTGATCAGTGGAATAGGTTAGGTTCACAGGACAAAATAGTCAATAACTATAGTAATCTAGTGTTTGACAAACCCAACGATCCCAACTTTTGGGATAAGAATTCACTATTTGACAAAAACTGCTGGGAAAACTGGAAATTAGTGTGACAGAATTAGGCATGGACCCACACTTAAAACCATACACCAAGATAAGATCAAAATGGGTCCATGATTTAGGCATAAAGAATGAGATTATACATAAATTAGAGGAACATAGGATAGTTTAATTCTCAGACTTGTGGAGGAGGAAGGAATTTGTGACCAAAGAAGAACTACAGATCATTCTTGATCATAAAATAGAAAATTTTGATTATATCAATTTAAAAAGCTTTTGTACAAACAAAAATAATGCAAACAAGATTAGAAGGGAAGCAACAAACTGGGAAAATGCTTTTACAGTTAAGGGTCTTATAAAGGCCTCATTTCCAAAATATCTAGAGAATTGACTCTAATTTATAAGAAATCCAGCCATTCTCCAATTGATAAATGGTCAAAGGATATGAACAAACAATATTCAGATGATGAAATTGAAACTATTTCTACTCACATGAAAGGGTGTTCCAAATCACTATTGATCAGAGAAATATAAATTAAGGCAACTCTGAGATACCACTACACACTTGTCAGATTGGCTAAGATGACAGGAAAAAATAATGATAAATGTTGGAGGGGATGTGGGAAAACTGGGACACTGATGCATTGATGGTGGAGTTGTGAACAAATCCAAACATTCTGAAGAGCAATCTGGATATGCCCCCAAAATTATCAAACTGTGCATACCCTTTGATCTAGCAGTGTTACTACTGAGCTTATATCACAAAGACAGACTAAAGAAGGGAAAGGGACCTGTATGTGCCAAAATGTTTGTGGCAGCCCTGTTTGTAGTGGTTAGAAACTGGAAAATGAATGGATGCCCATCAATTGGAGAATGGCTGGGTAAATTGTGATATGTGAATGTTATGGAATATTATTGTCCTGTAAGAAATGACCAGCAGGATGAATACAGAGAGGCTTGGAGAGACTTACATGAACTGATGCTGAGTGAAATGAGCAGAATCAGGAGATCATTTTACACTTCAACAACAATATTGTATGAGGATGTATTCTGATGGAAGTGGATATCTTTGAAAAAGAGAAGATCTAATTCAGTTCCAATTGATTAATAATGGACAGAATCAGCTACCTAGAGAAGGAATACTGGGAAATGAATGTAAACTGTTTGCATTTTTGTTTTTCTTTCCAGGTTATTTTTACTTTCTGAATCCAATTCTTCTTGTGCAACAAGAGAACTGTACGGATCTGCACACATATATTGTATCTAGGATATACTATAATAAATTTAACATGCATAATACTGCCTGCCATTTAGGGGAGGGGATGGAGGGAGAAAAGGGAAAAGTTGAAATAGAAGTGAATGCAAGGTATAATGTAAAAAGTTACCCATGTATATATCAATAAAAAGTTATAATAATAAAAAAAGGAAAAAAAAAGAATTATCTGACTGACTTCTACAACCTTGGCATTGATTAAGAGATTATGACTTTGATTTTCACTTTTCTTTAAGAACAATGAATATTGCTTAGATAAATATTTATATCTTTCTGGACAAAAGTGGGATGAGCAACTGGAATAAATAAAAACAAATGATGGGTGAAATATATTTTTGAGCAGAATTTAGTATTTTCCTTTGTTTTGGTCAGCCGTTTTAAGAATGGTAACCCATTAAGGCTGGACTGAAGAATATGTAGAGGAGAGTTACAAGGATAGGTGAGGATATTGGAGACCATAGTTTGTCAAGAACAGTTGAAGAAAGCAGGATGTTTGATCTGGAGAAGAAAACACTTGGGTAGAACATGATACCTATCTCCAAGTATTGAAAGGCTGCTTTGTAAAGAATGAATTAGACCTGTTCTACCTCTTTTCAAAAGGTCCAGTAGTTCTTAAATAACATTCAACAGGTCATCGGGATTTTTTTTTTACTTCATAATTTAGTATCTTGTCTGTCACAAATGCACTGATGAAGGAAGTCTGAAAGTGGCCCAGCACAATGAAAAGAAATTGTTCAGAGAAAGATTTAGATTTCAGGTGAAAAGAATATCATAATAATTTTAGGGTCCCCGAAGTATCATGGTTGACTTAGGAGGAAGTGAATTTGTCACTAAAAACCTTGGAATGAACAGTTGTAGAAGAGACTTTTGTTCAGATAAGTGTTTGCCCTGTCTGGGAGACTAGAAAATATTCAGGGGGATTGTAGTCCCTAATATTCTAAGCTTAGCAGTACTTGTGCTTTAACTTTGAATGCAAGGGTCTGTGTAAAAACATTTTTTCTTGGACTCTGATAACAGTTTTTCCACAATATGAATAGTAACCTCTCATCCTTTCTTATAATGTGGAAGATAAAAGAGATGGGGAAAATACAGAATAGAAGCAGAGTCCATGTTTATACTGGGAACAGGAGGCTAATAGTCCTGATTCTGAAGATAGTAATTAGCTGAGAGCCTGGCAGCATAGGGTGACTCTTTTAGATAGCTTACTTGCTTTTCACAATTTCAAATTTCATGGCTGTGCCTTTGTATCGACAAGAATAATTCTAAACTTCAGAACCACAAAGCCTTCTGTACTTACCTCTACTGCTTAAATTATTTCACTTTCCTTAATGACTAAAATGAAATTCCATTTTCCTACAAAAGGCCCTTAACAGTACTCCCACATAAGGGTGCTTTCCATTTACTGTGCATGAATTTTATACATATCTAGTATGTATATAGTTCTACATATATCTTCTCCATTAGACTATAATCTCCTTGAAGGCATTGACTTGATGAAACATTTTTATTACACTGAGGGATAGACAAAACAAGTTATTATAGAGGCCTTTTATATACTGGGATGATAATCACAACAATCCTGAAGGGTTGTTAGAAGGATCAAATGAGAAATATTTGTAAAACATTTAGTATGGTTCCTGATACATTTAGATGCTTAATAAATGCTCGTTTTCATCCCCTTCCTCTTCCTCCTTGGGCATATAAATATTCATTTACTTAATGGGTTGCCCCTATTATTCCACTCTGCTCTCATCTTAGCACACAAATTCAAGTTCTTTCAGTATCTTAGAGAGAATTTTATTGAAGGCCTCTATAATAACTTGCTTTATCTATCCCTCAGTGTAATAAAATTCTGTTTCATCAAATCAATGCCTTCAAGGAGATTATATTATATACACACTCTCTTCTTAACTCAACATGTTTAGCTTCATTCCTCATACTGTGTCTCATTTTGGGCATTTTATTTTTATACAGCCAATTACTAACTAGGTAGCAACCATATAGTATGTGGTGTTTACATAATCAGACACTTGGAATAATGACACTTTTATATCCTAAAAATATCTTTAAATCTGAAAAACTGTTTTTTGTTTTTTGTTTTGCTTATTTTTGTTGTTGTTTTTTGTAGAGAAATCCAAAGCTTATTGAATGGGCTATTTCTAGGCTCTAGAAACAAGCCAGTCAGTTATTCACTCATCTTGATGTACTTTGTACATTCAGAAGAGAGCTCACAAAATAACAATGCACAATTGACAATTTAAGCCACATAAAAGAAGCCTAGCCAGTTTATCAGAATCAAAAGCAAAATAATGGCAGAGAAAGGATCTCTTTGCTATTCCTTTTCTAAGGAGAGGTAGCAGCAGAGAGCAACAGATACTTCTGAGACAAAACATCTCAACTATACTGTTAAGGGCAATGAAGGGGTTTCTAAAACAACTATTGGTAAATTAACTCAATTTGTCTACCACTGATCAGAAATGACTGAGCTTCAAGCTTCTTTGAGCTAACTACTTCTAAATGCTTCAGCTCCTACTTTTAGCACCTTCATTTATCCCTCAGATTTCAATTCTTCAATTCTATTGATCAGGTGGTTAAATCAATTTCTCTTCTAAGAGACCTTACTTTTATTCATTGTTACATACTTCATAACCTAAGTCAAAAAGCCTTCCAACTTTAGGTGACTCAGCTTTCACTTACAAAGAAAAAAAAAAAAAGCAGTTTCACAAATTTCCCTTATCAAATAAATATGTTAAATTTATATGTCACATCAATTTTCAAATGGATTAATGATTTTTCTTTTGTCATTTTTAGCTTTATAATCTTTATTCCTAAAATAGTCATATTTAAATTAGGTGAAGTATTTCAGCCACTGTATTGCTAAGGGATTCAAAATATTTGATATCTCTTTGGTGCCTTTAGAAGTATATGTGTATATGTATGTGCTTTATATTTCTCAAGATTTCAATAAAGATCTTTCTCTGCATTTTTGTAGAATATAAAGTTGTTCTCATGAGCAAAGTATCATTGCATATCATTCTTAAGGCCATTTGAGACTTTGTTATATCATAATTTTATTTTTATTCAATATTGTTCAAACCCCAATTAAAATCCTAATTCCATATATTGAGATATGCATGTATACGAAACTATATGCCCTTTGTACTACCCAAACTTTGCTAGGCTAGCTTGCTCAAGACTTACACCTGTAGTGATTTTTCATCCCTAACTTGCTAGCAAAGGATGTTTAGAAAGAATGCAAAAGTTCTAAAGTTTGCAGTGTAAAATCATTTCTTCAATTAGACAGTGATATGAGTCACTTGCTAAAAAATACATGAATTGTCATTTGCATATGTAATTTAATTTAGTGCTTTTATTCAAAGAAAAATCATTAATAATAACAATAATTCCTTTCCATATCTTCAATTAATATTTGGAAAAGATATCCTTCTGATCAATTTCAATCCTCTGTTGTTTAATCCTCACCTCCAGGTGAGGTAACCTTCTCAGAATCAATAACAATGGATCATCAGTAAATCTGACTGGTTCTGGCATGATATAAAAACTTTCATAATAATCCCAAACTAAATCTTTTTTTTTTTTTTTTGAGAATAAAATTTTTCAGTTTGGAGAGACTGATACAATAACTGGAAGGTAGTTGGAAGTGAATTTTTTGACCCTTACAATCAATGTCATAAATGGGTTTCATCTTTGGAATGCATATCTACATTAATGAGATTATGGATCCACTTTAGTATCTGCTTCCTCTACATTTTACAAGTTTAAATATACATCATTAGAATAAGAAACTCTCTCTATTTGTCTGCTTTTATCTCTAAATTATCCCACCAACAAGCAATTAAGTCTTTTCTTTTAAATAAAAATTTTGTCAGCTTATTTTTTTAAATCTCTAACTTATTTCAAAATGCTTTAGAGGTTAATATACCCTATATGGCATAATGCCCAATATAGTTTTGTTGTTAATCAACCATGACTTCATTTGAGATTTACTCAACAAAGTTATTGGAATGGTTTGCCATTTTCTTTTTCAGCTACTTTTATAAGTAGCAAACCAGGTTAAATGATTTATCCAGGATCACACATGTAGTAAATGTTCAAAGTTAAATTTGAACCCAAGTTTTTCTGACCCTTGTCCTGATGCTCTACCCAGTTCACCATTAAGCAGTAAAATATGTGTGTTTACATCATTATATAAATATTGTATGTATATATGTATACGTACATATATATATACATATCTATCAAAGTTATAATTATTTCATAATAATAAAAGTTTATCAAATATTTCTTGACTGTCTTATGCCTACCTTGATTATCCTAAAGATTTTTCTCAATTTATTTTCTTATCTATAAAACAAATGGATTTGACTAGATGATTTTAAATGAAGTCTCTAAATCTATGATGTAAATATGAATTAGGAATGATACATTAGGATTTAAACTTCTGATAAATAGAGTGGGATTAGAAAGGATTTTAGTTTTCTCTTAGCAAAGCTCATAGAAGAGAAATCTTTCTTATTATAAATGCCCCTTTTTTATTTTGGTTGTAAGAGACTTTTTAAGGTATAAATCAACAAATTGCACATTTGGTTATGTTAACCACATCTGACATCATCGTCCCCAAGTCCTCCCTCCCATCATCATCAAAATAATTGTTTGTTGTTAACATCATATTCATTGTCACAGAAACAGAGAGTCTATGTTCAAGGCACAGTATAGGATATAATGTATTCTTAGGAAAGAGACTCTTAAAGGATTTCAGTTTTATTTTCCCCCAAGGGAGAGTAGTTTTCCTCAAAGAATATAAAAATTGTCTAGGAAGCAATGATATAGATAATGTATGACCCTTCTTTTATGCAATTTACTTGAATTCCTCTCAGCAGAGGCCTACAATCTATGATTCACTAGTCAATAGTTTGGAAATATAGTACTAAATTATGTGCTCATATTGTTATTTTTATTGTATTTTAAATAAGCAGAGTTTATTTGCAAAGATCATCTTTCAAGATTAATTTTCAAATAAACTCAATAGTCAAGAACAAGTGCATTTATATGATGTGGTACAGACACTGATTTTTTTTTTAAACAAAATAAAATGCTAGTATATTTTCAACCACATTTCCTTTGCTTAATAGTCTTCCCTAAAGAGAAATTGGATTAAGTATCATCAGTAGGAAAACAAGACATTGAAAAAACAGGGAAGAACTTTATTTCAGAGAATGAAACAAATTTTATATATTATTTTTGTAGTGTATACTTGAAAAACAAAGTACATCCAAGGAAAATCTGGAAGATAAATTATACATACATACATATATGTATATAATATGAAAAATTAATTCTATGTTTAGTTTTGGAACTAAGTAAATGAAAGTACATTATCCAATTAAATTCTCCTCGACTTGGAAAATAGGGTCTTTTTTAAAAATTCCCTATAAAAGGAATCAACTCTTTTATACATATACATATATATGTATGTGTGTGTGTGTGTGTGTATATATATATATAATCAGTATTTTAAGAACTAGAAAGAAGCTGACCCATAAAAATATGCAATAGGCACCATTTAGCAAATTCTTTATTTTTTTATTACAACTGATGGGGGAAGGAAGAACCTGTCTTTTATGATTTATGACACTAAACAAGCTCAAATTTCAGGTTTTTTAATAGAATGTAGAGAGGGTTTATCTAGCATATTGCTATAAAAAATCTGTCTTTGTAAAGGGAGTGACAAACTACTATCACCTTGATAATATTTATCACTGTCCTGGATAGCACTTTCACTAAGACATATTCTGTGGTTACCTTTATGTCTTTGAAACTTTCTCTGCTTGGCTATGTTGTGTTGTTAATCTAAATGGTTTCTTTCATGTTTATTATCCAGTCAGACCCAGTGCTAAGCCCCACTTACTGGAAATGCTATCTCCTTCCCAACAGTTTTATTTTATGAAGCACTAACCATGTGAAATTACTGTAATGGAAAACTTTTTTCTTTCTACCTATCATGTGAAAGGACAGAAGTTTTTGAAGATTGTCTACGGCATTGAATTCTTTTGAGATATAAGCCTGGAAACTACATAGACCCAGGGCATTGTAAATAATAAGCAAAACAATCTAAAATTCATGAATCCTTGCAAAGTACCAAATTAATTTCTTAGGTATTCTATAGACACACATGACAAACAAAAGAACAAAATGAGTGAATATAAGAAATTTCATATCTTTTTTTCCCTATAATTAGAACCAAATTAATTTTTTTTCATTGTTTTGTGCTCTAACTTTCCTCCCTTATTCTTCTCAATCTTAAATGAGAAGCCATGTAATTTGATATAGATTATACAAAAGCAGTCATGAAAAACATTTCCATATTAGCCATGTTGCAAAAGAAAATTCATCCCCCTCAAAAATAATAAAATGATTTTTAAAGTATGTTTTTATCTTCATTCAGACTCTATCAGTTTTTTTTTTCTCCAGAGGAGAGCACTATTTTTTATCATAAACCTTCAGAATTGTCATATATTACTATATTGCTGAGGATAGTTGTCACTCATAGTTTATCATCAAACAATATTACTGTCATTTGTACAGTGTTTTCCTGGTTTTGCTCACTTTGCTTTGCATCAATTCATATAATTCTTTCCAGGTTTTTGGAAGTATCCCAATTCATTTTTCTTATTATACATTGATATCTCATGATAATCATATACCAAGACTTGTTCAGACATTTCTTAATTGATGAGGAGCTCATCAATTACCAATCTTTTACTATCACAGAAAAATATTTGCTATAAATATTTCTTCCCATAGCTTCTATTCCTTTTTCAATGACAAGTGAAAGTTTGGTTTTACAGACTTTTGAAAATAATTCTATTCTCCACAATGGTTGGATCAACTCACACTTTCACCAACAGTACATTGATGTCTCCAGTTTTTCCATGTCCCTTCGAAAATTTGGCACTTTCTTTATGTTTCCTATATAAGTCAATACTATAAGTATGAGGGGATGCCTCAGAATTGTTTTCATTAGCATTTCTCTAATAAATAATGATTTAGATTTTTTTCTATAAGAATATTTTCTTAATTTCTTCTTCAGAAAATTCCTATTTATATTTGTGAATCAATTGTGATTATTTGTGAATTATGGAATGAATTATATTCTAATGAATTTGTCTCAGTCTCTCAATATGTGAAAGATGAGCCCTTTATCAGAGAAATTGATTTAATTCTACACTTTGTCCCCCATTTCCTACATCCTTCTAATTCTGACTGATGTAGTTTTGTGCAAAAATTCTTTTTAAATTTGATGTAATCAAAAGTATCCTTTCCATACCTCATAATGCTTTCTCTCTTTCTTGTTTCATCATAAATTCTTCCCTTATCCAAAAGTCTGATAGGTAAAATATTACATGCTTCTTAATGTCCTTATGTTATATTTTGTCTAATTTTGACGTTTTCTCATCATATGGTATGAGAAGTTGGCCTATATTTACTTTAAGTCATTTCCAGTTTCCCCAAATAGTGATTCTAATTATTTCAAATAGTGATTCCTTGAGTTAAAATCTTGGATCTTTGAGTTTATCAAACTTTAGATTCCATGAGCATTTGCTAGTATATACTGTGCACCTAATCAAGATCATTGATCTTCTACCATATTTTAAACCAATACCAAATTGCATAATGATTGTTACTTTACAATATAATTTGAGAGTTCTTACTGCTAAATCATCTTGCTTTACATATTTACAAATATTCTTGACCTATTAATATTCCAGAGAAATTTTATTATTTTTAATATGCATAAAATAATTATTTGTCAATTTATTGATATGATATTGAATAAATAAATTAATTTAGGTAGAATCATCATTTTTATCACATTAGTTTGGTGTACCTATAAGCAATTAATGTTTCTCTAATTATTTAGGCATGACTTTATTTTTGTGAAAAATGTTTTATAATTGTATAGATATAATTCATGAATTTCTCTTGGCATGTATACTCCCAAGAATTTTATATTTTCTGCAGTTATTTTAAATAAATCTCTCTTTCTATGACTTGCTGCTGAACTTTGTTAGTAAGATATAGAAATATAATACATAGAAATACTAATGATTTATGTAGATTTATTTTATATATTGAAACTTTGCTGAAGTTAATTATTTCAACTATTTTAGCTGTTACTCTAGGATTATATATACACATATATATGTATACACATATACATATACACACACACACACATATATATATACCATCATATTACCTGTGAAGGATGATAGTTTGGTTTCTTCATTATCTATTCTAAATCCTTCAATTTCCTTTTTTTCTAATACGGCTACAGCTAGTATTTCTTTAAAAAAAAAAAAAAAACTCTCCCCTTTTATTTTATTTTTATACATTTTAATAGCTTTTTACTTTTCCAAATACAGGCAAAGATAGTTTTCAACACTTACCTTTGCAAAACTTTGTGTTGTAAATCCTTCTTCTTCCCTCCTCTCTCCCTTTCCCTAGACAGCAAGAAATCCAAAATAAGTTAAGCATGTGCCATTCTTCTAAACATATTTTCCATATTCACCATGCTGTGCAAGAAAAATCAGATCAAAAGTGGGGAAACACAAGAAAGAAAGAAAAAAAGAAGAAGAAGCAAACAACACAACCAAAAATAAAAGATGAAAATACCATGCTGTTATGGGCCAGAACTCTGTACTTAAAACAAAGATTCTTACAAGGTGTTAAGTCAATGGAATTAATAATACAATGGCTATCTAGTTTAGCATCGTGATTAATAGTTCTCTAGTTCAGTACATGTACTTAGTATTTAATACAGTTCTACAAGAATCACACCTACGATAATGTAATTATAATAGAGTATATTATAGCCAGCAAGGACTGGACGAGATTCATTCCATCTTCTGTCAGGTTCCTGGTGGCTCTCCTGGGGGACCGAGAGGCTCGTAGAAAGTCAGAGAAGACAAGAGGACTGGAGGTAGGAGCTCAAGCTCTGAGAGCCAAGGAGAGAAGGATTCATTCCACTGTCCACCTTTGTGGTGGCTGGAGGCTGAAGCACAAGCCTGGGTACTCAGAGCCAGATTTACTCACTTCATCTCACACCATCATGGTGGCTGGCCTCCTACACTTCCCCCACTAAGACCAAGGCCAGTCTGAAAGGCTCTCCAGAAAGCTGCCCAGCCCCAGGCAAGGAGGCAATAAAGAATTTAGATTTTAACACCTGGTTATTTTCATGGTGATTACTCTACTGAAAAGAAGGGTGGTCCAGAGACCTTCAAGAAAACCAAACAAGAACACTATGCTTTGATCTATATTCATTCTCCATAGTTCTCTCTCTGGAGGTAGATAGTTCTTTCCCTTACAAACCTATTCAAATTGAATTGCTTTGTGTCACCTCATTGTTGAAAAGAGCCAAGTCTATCACAATTGATCATCACATAATCTTGTTCTCTTGGTACTACTCGCTTCACTAGCATCAGTTCATGTAAATCTTTCTTTTCTGAAATAAACCTGCTCATCATTTCTTAAAGACCAATATTCCTTACATTCACATGCCACAACTTATTCTAATCATTACCTAACCAATGGGCATCCACACAGTTTCCAGTACATTTTTTGCTCATGTGGATCTTTTCACCATTTTTTAAAATGATCTCCTTGGGCTTCAGACCCAGTAGAGGTACTACTGGATCAAAAGATATGCACAGTTTGATAAGTCTTTGGGCATAGTTTCAAATCATCCTCCAGAATGGTTAAATCAATTCACAAGTCCACCAACAATTATAGCTAGCATTTCTTGAACAATATTCAATAATAGTGTTGATAATGGATATCCTTGTTTCACTAGATCTTATCAAGAAGTCTTATAATTTATCAGCTTTACAAAAAATGCTTATTTTAGAAAGATATTACTTATCATTTTAAGCAAATATCCATTCATCCTTGTTTTCTAGAGTGTTGCTAATTTATTTACTTACTTTAGATTCTGTAATCTGAGAAAAGGTTAATCTGCATTCATTTAATCTCCATTATTCTATGTAGTCTCTGTCCTAAGGCCTCCTTCTTTTAAGTTCTGAGACCACATGAATCTGGTTATATTTTTAAGGCCAAAACAAATCCTCAGCTTTATCTGATTGCCTTCACCTGGAGTTTACACTGGAAAATCTCTTCTTATGGATTGTGTGTCGCTCAGGTCTGTGTAGTTTTCTACAAATGTAGGTAAGTAGATCATAAGTTTCTATATAAAAACCAAAAACACTGCATATTAGGTGAACCATTTTTTTGCTTACAGAATATTACAGAAAACACACACATTTTTAAGCAACCATAGCAATGCATAAGCAGAAACATATAAAAAATTAGCAATAGTTGATTTCTATATAAATTAAAGTATAAAAATAGCTGATCTGTATATAGTATTGAGCCCCTTTCAATGTTTTAATGTTGTTTTTTTAAAGATTGTGGAGAAAGGCAAATATTCCTTCTTTTTGTTTTGGAGTTCTTTTGGAAAGAAAAGAATACAATCATGAAAATAAAGTCTTATGCAAATTAGTTTGCTTTCAAGGGAAATTCTATGGCAGGGGAATACAAAGATGACTAATAAACAAATAGGAAAAGAAATATCACAGAAACCCAGCATAGCTACAACAAGAAAACAGAACATCTTGGCCTAAACATTTCCTTTTTTAGTGGGAAGACAACTGGTAAAGTTTTTGTAGAAATAATTTACATAAAGTCTTTTCTAAACTGATCACTTCTAAATCCTCTATTTTCTTTGAGGTTATGGCAATTCATCAAACTATCCAAGTTCACAAATTACTAGATGTAGAATGTTTCTTTGAGATTTAGAACTAGAATAGACTTTAGAATCTATCTTAATTCTTTATTCTCACTCACCTTTAAACTTTAATGAGCTACCAATTTATATATATTTTATCTCTTTACAATCTGCCATATTTCCTTCCTCTACATTTATATCATAAATAACCCAATACTGCTCTCAGCTTTTTTTGCTTAATCTATTGCAATAATCCCTTAATTTCTCTCATCCTGAATTCAATTTCTCTCCTTTCCAATGGCTCCTTTCCATACCTGCCAATTGATATATCTAAACCACATATTTTGTCCTGCCATCTTACTACATAATGAATTTCTGTGGCTCCCTAATGCTTCCAAAATTTTTATTTCTTTGTTTGTTTTTGTTTTGTTTTAATCTCAATTTGACAATTAAATATTTTCACAAATTGATGCCAATCTAAGTAAATTAACATGCTTCATTTTCTCTTGAGCACACTCCTATTTTTTGGATTTAAAAAAAATTTCATGTTATATTTCATTTGATACTTTCAACAATTTTAAATAGAAAATACCTAGATCACAGAAGTGTTGAATGAATTGCCCATGGTTAAAGCAATCAATAAAACAAAGTTTGATTTTATCCCAAGTTCTTGCTGGAATTCAGGCCAAAGTTCATGCAATTGTTGCCAATTAGGTTAATTTGCAAGAAATTACAGCTGAGAGAAATTTCTTTTCTGGTAGTTGGTATTTAAAATGGTACTTGATGAAGCATTTTAATTGTACCTTCAAAGATAAATAGAAAGTCAATAAATAGAAGTAAAAACATGAGCAAATGTACAATGCCTTGCACTTATTTGTTATATTAAGTTGAGCTGAAATGAACTGAATTTAACAAGGAAGGAAAAGGAAAAGCTTTGTGAAGGACAAGTTCTCTCTCTTAGAATGCCTACCTTCCTTCTAACATCACTTCAAGTGACATTTTATTCAAGAAATTTTTCCTGATTGTGCTAATTTTTTATTATCCTCCACATCTAAATTTTTTCTCTATTTATCTGTACTTATGAGTGTTGTACTTTCCAAATAGAATTAAATCCCAACATAAATCCCCTGAATTCAGAAAGTATCTTATTTTTGTATTTAAATATTCAGCACCTCTTGGTTAGGTCTAGCAAATATAATAAAGACACAATACTACCTAAACTAATCTATTTATTTAGTGCTATACCAATCAGACTCCCAAGAAACTATTTTAATGACATAGAAAAATTCATCTGAAAGAACAAAAGGTCAAGAATTTTAAGGAAACTGATGAAAAAAAATCAAATGAAGGTGGCCTAGCTGTACCTGATCTAAAATTATATTATAAAGTAGCAGGCACCAAAATCATTTGGTATTGCTAAGAAATAGACTAGTTGATCAGGTTAGGTTCATAGGACAAAATAGTCAATACCTATAAGAATCTAGTATTTGACAAACTCAAAGACCCCAACTTTTGGCATAAGAATTCACTATTTGACAAAAACTACAAAAATTGATAATTAATATGGCAGAAACTAGGCATTGACCCTCACTTAACACCATATACCAAGCTAAGATCAAAATGGGTTCATTATCTAGGCATAAAGATTATAAGTAGATTAGAAAAATGTAGGATAGTTGACCTCTCACACCTGTGGAGGAGGAAGGAATTTGTGACCAAAGAAGAACTAGAGAGTCAAAATAGAAAATTTTGACTATATCAAGTTAAAAACCTATTGTACTAATTCAGTCAACATTGGAAGGGAAACAATAATTTCGGAAATCATTTTTACAATTAAAGGTTCTGATAAAGGCCTCATTTACAAAATATATATAGAATTGACTCTAATTTATAAGAAATAAAGTCATTCTCCAATTAATAAATAGTCAAAGGATATGAACAGACAATTTTCTGATGATGAAAATGAAACTATTTCTAGTCATATGAAAGGGTGTTCCAAATAATTATTGATCAGAGAAATGCAAATTAAGACAATTCTGAGATACCACTACATACCTGTCAGATTGGCTAGAATGATAGGGAAAGATAATGTGGAATGTTGGAGGGGATGTGGGAAAACAGGGACACTGATGTATTGTTGGTGGAATTGTGAATGGATCCAACCATTCTGGAGAGTAATTTGGAATTATACTGAAAAAGTTTTCAAACTGTGCATGCCCTTTGATCCAGGAGTGTTACTACTGCGCTTATATTCCAAAGAGATATTAAAGAAGGGAAAGGGACCTGTACGTGCAAAAATGTTTGTTGCAGCCCTTTTCATAGTGGCTAGAAACTGGAAATTGAATGGATGCTCATCAATTGGAGAATGGCTGAATAAACTGTGGTATGTGAATGTTATGGAATATTATTGTTCTGTAAGAAATGACCAGCAGAATGAATACAGAGAGACTTGGAGAGACTTACATGAATTGATGCTGAGTGAAATGAGCAGAACCAGGAGATCATTATACACTTTAGCAATACTGTATAAGGATCAATCCTGTTGGAAATGGCTATCTTCAACAATGAGAGGATCCAAATCTGTTCCAATTAATCAGTAATGAAGAGAACCAGGTAAACCCAGCAAAAGAATACTGGTAAATGAGCGTTGATCACAACATAGCATTTGCACTTTTTCTGTTATTGTTTGCTTACATTTCTGTCTTTCTTCTCAGGTTATTTATTTATTTGTTTGTTTGTTTATTTACTTATTTATGTTATAGTTTTTTTATTGACAAGACATATGCATGGATAATTTTTCTGATTGACCCTTGTAAAACCTTCTGTTCCAATTTCTCCTCCTTCCCCCTCATCCCCTCCCCTAGGTGGCAGGCAGTCCAATGCATGTTTAATATGTTAAATGCAATATATGTTTACATGTATGTATACATACATACATATATAGACACGCACACATATATATATATATGTTTATACAGTTAACTTGCTGCACAAGAAAAATCAGATTTAGAAAGAAGGTAAAAATAACCTTCTCAGGTCTCTTTCTAAATCTGATTTATACACTAAGTATACTTCACAGAATATTGAGTTCTAAACAATTATATTATTTTAGTAACTAATTGATTAGAATATATTATATAAGAATGAATAATAGGAAATAAAAATAGAATAGGTTGTGACTATGTTATGAAGAACATTAAATGATATGCTAAAGAATTTAACCTTTATTTAAGATAATGACAAGTTGTTGCATGTTTTTAGCACAGAATCCTATCTAATCATAGTAAACAAAATTAATCTTGCATCACTGGACAGATTTTGAAAAAGGAGGATAAAAATGTAAGAAGAAAGTAGCTAAGAAACTATTGTGATAGATAATGCTAATACCATATTTGGAAAGAAGAGAAAATTAGAATATATAATGTAATGAGTAAAGCAATGTACTTTCCTCATAGTGTCTTCTCTAAATTGATGGATATTGTATTCTGATTAGGAATATAGATTTAGAGATGAAAGTAATCTGAATTGTCATTTAGTAAAAGCCTCATATTTTTTCACAGTTGAAGCTTAGAGGTATTAGGAAATTCAAATTGTATCTGATCTTAATAGTTGATTGTATACATAGGTCAACCAATGGCTCTTTTGTAGTCTTCAAAGATAAGTCTTAAAGATAGTTAAAAGTACATAATCAAATGAAGAAAGCACAGGTAATATTATCATAAAAGTTTTTTTTTTGGAAAAACATTTCTTAATCTTTAGAAAGATCATTTCTAGGCTCTGTAGTTTAAAAAAAATTAATAGATTCACTTAGGAAGTATAGAGTATATGTTTTTGATTATTATTGTATTTAAATCTTATGAAAAAATACTGATTTTTTCATGCTTTTTTATAACCTACTTCCCTCCACCATTTTTGGAAATATTCATCTTCAATGTAATAATTTGGAACTAACAACTCATTTATTTATATTGTACATATTTTCTCAAATATGTTTTCTATCCAATTAAACAAAAGTTGCTGTGGGAGATGGAGAAAAATCATGGGTATTAGTCAATTCAAAGATTTTAAAGCCAAACATATAGTGTATATGTGTATGCATATGAATGTGTGAATCTATATTATGTATATGTTTATATTATGTATAAGTGGGGGGAGAAGAAGGAGAAAGAGAAAAAGAGGAGAGAGAGAGAAAGAGAGAGATCTGGGAGGGGAGAGGGAGACTGAGAGAGAGAGAAAAGAGAGGTAGAGAGAGAAAATGAGAAAGACTCACTATCTTGGATTGAAAAGAAGATATGATAAAAATAAATACAAATAATCTCATAAGTAATCTTCCTTTAAGATACATTTGAAAGGTCCTTTTTTTTTTTTTTTTACTATTCCATTACTTCACTTTATGTTATTCAAATAAATCATAGCTACCTCTAATTTTAACCCCCCAAAAATGTTAAAATTTATCAGTATTTCTGATAAAGAACAAATTATTTTTATCCCTTTATTCTCCACACTTGTAAGAGGTAATAATTGAAGATTAGTGAGAAAATAATAAATGAGAATAATTTTGTTTTACTATTTGTTATATCTTACTTAAAAGTAGATCACTTAAAATCAATAACCAGAATATTAAAGGAAACATCTAATATGATATTTTAAGGGCATTTGTTTAATCCATGTAGTTTTTGGATGTCTTTTTTTTCTGAATCATGAAAGTCAAGTTAGAGATAAAAATATATATAAAGATGAACTTTTTTTTTCTTAATTACTTTTCAAACTACATAAGAGAAAATTATATACTACTACATCCATTTTGTATAGGAAATTTGTCCTGTTGCTGAAATTTTATTATTTTGAAAATATTAAAATTAAGTCAGTGAATATGATATTTAAACTTATTTTCTTCTCATACCTCACCTCTTCTCTCCCCTTTCTCTGAGATTCAATTGTCTCATATATTCAAAGAGTATACATGTCACATTACAAATGACAATTTTAAAGATGGCAATATTTTGTTTGATAAAGCTTTCCATTTTTTTAATTCTTCAAAGTACTGTAAGCACATTTTCTTTGTACTTGAAATATGAAAGTTTCACCTCCCACAAATGTTAATTAATACTAATAGTAGCCTAATACAAGCGATGCTTCTTCCTTAAAACCATGCAACATCATGGCATGCTTTATAAATCAACTTTATAAATGATCGCTATTCATGCTTTTAAAATCACCTTGGAAACTATAAATAAAATCAATCATAAACAAAACTATTATAATACAGATGGGACAGCTTTATCCTTAGTTATTGTCCATTTTGTAAGCCAGTAAATGATGAAAGAAATGGAATAGTTTAGTGTTTTCAAGGTATGATTTTTACTTAACTGTATATACCTTAAATGTGGGAATAGACCTGAAGAGGCAGTAACAAACAGAAAAGGATATTTCATCACATACCATTCATTTGAGATAGCTGCTAAGACCTCTATTTTTGGATAGTCAAGAAAGGGAAGAAATACAACCTGAGATATCCAAAGAAGTTTAGTTGTTATGGTTTTCCAGTCAAAGAGGGAAAAGAGTTCCACAGTGATTCTTCGCAAAGTTCCTTTCCCCACTTCTAACCCTAAATATCAAAGGTTGCTTGCATTAAGCTCTCACTGATTCAAAGGAGAGGACTCAGAATTATAATAAGGAGTTATTTCATCTTGGGAAAACTCAATCAAGGTGAAAAGGAGATAATGGAGTTAGTGGTATAAAAGACAGAATAACTGTGAAATAAAAAGTGTAGTCTGCTGCCAAAGGTGTTAGTTTCTTGTCCCACATGATCTGGGATAAAATAAAAGATTGTAAAGGAAGTTGTGGCAGAAATCACTGTAAAGAAATTAAACATTATTTTCCAGTTCAAAAGTGTCTAGCTCTCAGGTCACAAAATTCTAGGCAAAACCACAAATGCTTCTGATTATTGCTCAGCTGAAATATAAGGACTCCAGATAAGTCCTTATATTTTAATACTTCATAGATCCTGAAGAAGGCAATATTATTTTACCTATCAAATACCTAATAGGTAGGTGTATTACCTCCCTATTAGTAGAAGGTTCTGCCACGAATCATGCACAAATAGTCCATGTGAACATTTGGTGTGAATTTTCTAAATTTGCACAGCTCATTCTTCTTTTGAGCTACTTCATTTTTGCTTTTCTCACAAAGTAGAACATCTTCTCTGATGAGGGTATGCAATTCTGGGCAACCTGTGTCTGTATCTCTCATATCACATAATCAGTTCCAAAGTTCTTAAAAAAAGACTTTGAGTGCTTTTTCTGACTTCATGTGAGCACTTGTTATGTGCAAGTTTTCTATAAAATAATCTTTTTGGCAAAAGCACATTTGCATTCAAAAAATGTGGCCAGGCCAAACTCTGTGATAGAATTTGAATGCTTAGCAATTTAGTTCAAAAAAGGACCTCAGAATCTTCCTAAAACAATTCAAATGGAAGCAATTCAGTTTCTTAGCATGACACTGGCTTACTGGCCAAGTTTCACAGGTATATGTGACACTGGCTTACTGGCCAAGTTTCACAGGTATATGACATTTAGGTCAGCACAATGGCTCTGTAGATCTTGATAGACAATCTAATAGCTCTTCTCTCTGACATTTTCTTTCCAAGTCTCTCAAATGCTGCAGTAGCTCTGACAACTAGCTCAGGCCATTAGCTCATTATCAAGGTGTATATCCCTAGAAAGTACTGTCAAGGTAAGTGACCCTATCCACCGCATTCAAAATTTCTTCATTTACTATAGCTGATGGTTGCACATATGGATGCTGTGGTTCTGGCTGATGGAACATCTGTGTCTTCTTGGGGTTAATTGTTAGATCAAAATTTGCACAAGCAGCATACTTCATTTCATTTCAGCTTCAGAGGTTGCATCGGGTGCACAAAGATCTGCAAACAGTGAAATGTGTTGCATTAGTTTATACCCCTGAGGTCACAAAATAAGGACAATCAGAGTGGTCATAAGTAAATGGAAGTTTCTAATCCAAAAATCCCAGAAAAGGGAATGAATGTCAAGCATGAGATGGGGGCATAGCCAAAACAGAGACAGCCTTTCAAGGAAAAACTAGGCCACAAAGTAGAGATGGTATTGTTGTTGTGGTGTTGTTGTGGATGTATTTTTCCCATACACCAAGTCCTATTCTCCCAAGTTTGAAAAAATTAGATATTTCATGTGAATGCAATACATTAAAACCATTCATTTTGTGTTCCTTAATGTTTTGTTCCTTTTCAGTTGCCATTGTTCATGCTGTTTTGCAGATTAACACTGTAGCAATAAAACTTAATCATGTAGAACACCTCGCCTATGTCTGACACCTAACATAACATGAAAATGACTGAAAAAAGCAGAGGAAAATAGCATCTTCTCAATAGCATGCTCTTCCTAAAGATTCACTAATCCGAGCGCTAGCCATTTTCATATTAGAAATTTATGCCTTTCATGTACTTCCAAGTGGAATTTGGAACTTTGTCTCCTGAGGGTATGTGCTATTCTATATGATTCATAGATTGAAGGAATAGGGTCACTAAAGACAGCAGGTTCCCTGTGCCAGTACCTACTGTGAGAGCAAGACTTCCCTACCAAATAAAACTGCAGAGAAAGAATTGAACTGAATAGACAATATCCAAAATGAAAAAGAAATTGCCATAGGTTTAGTTCATGGTCAAGGCTATCTACAATATTCTAGTCAATTCTTAATTATCTAGGGGCCAATTATTCACTTGGTGGGTTATTCTTACCCTTTCCATTTGCTATTTTACCCTTTTTTATAATTTCACCACTCATTATAATCTCTGCCACAGGGCAGGAAGAGAAAGCAGAAGAAAAACATGTACACTGTAGTATTCAGCTTTTCTATTTCATAATGGTTCTCTAAAAATTTCAGGAAGTAAGAAAAATATAAATAGCTATATCCATAGTTGATATAAGTATAGGTGATAAAGAAATAAATATGCACATTTATATATATACATATATATATATATATATAACATATATGTGTGTTTATATGCAAATGTAATATATAATCTACATGTTATATATACTAAATATGCAAAAATGTTTATATAAATATAAATGTAAAATACTTTATATCCAATGGACTCTGAATGATATGAAATTGTCCCCATTAAAATGAATAAATTGATTAATTATAATTTACATGATAATTATTACATATTTACTTTAGTGTATTCTGTAATTATGTTCTGATTTTGTTATAAATCAAACATCAAAATCAGAAACCAGATGACATAAACATAGACTAAAAGGGTACTTGACTTGAAAGAAGTAGATTTAACTATTAGGAAAAAAACACTTTTTGAAGTCTATTCTATAAGAGATGATTATAGCTGTGTTTCCTAAGTACATTTTCTATCCTGATGCACATTCTGCTTCTACATAGTATGTGATCTTAGTACACCCTTTGTCAGCGGAAATACATTTCATAATTAGTTTACTCTTCAGAAAATACCTCATCCTTACTACACCTGGTAAGTGGAATATATCATTGACAGCATTCACTTAACTGAGGAAAGGAAACTATTTCCATTAAAAGCCTATATTTCCTGAGATTTGTAACTTAGTTTCTAAAAAGTGCCACAATAATAAACTTAACATATGAGTTATTTGCACCATAGCTCATTCTGAAAGCAAGAATATTTGTCTATAGGAGTTAACACTGCCCTTCACATCTGTAGGTGTGACTGTGGACAGTGTTGCCACCAATATATTCTATTATTCAAAAGCAGTCTTGCTGTATAGTACATATGTAAAAGGGGATATTCATCATTTCAGAGATGTAGTTACCATTTTCATTATCTTTCTGATCTAGATTTGTTCCATTGTCTCTGCTTAGTGAGCTTCTGCATTGCTGATTGCTAAAAGCAAGTTACTCTTTTCACTGAATTCCCATTCATCCATCCCAACCAGCCCTTGGATTTCAAGATTATGTAATATCACTTGAAGTATGATCTTTAAGCTTTATGCTCAAGTATATTTCTTGAACATTTTGTTGCATAAATGGTAAGGCAGAATGTGTATTTGTGTTTTGGGTTAGGTGAAGGGGAGAGAGAGAAAGAGAAAGGAGGGGGAAGAAGGAAAATAGAAGAAGGAAGAGGAGGCAGAGGAAGAGGAACAGGAAAAGGAAAAAGAGCAGGGAGAGGAGGAGGAGGAGAAAGAGGAGGACAAGAAGGAGGGAGAGAAAGCAAATCCTTTCTTTGGGAGACCATAAAAAGAGTCACAATTTTATTGTTAGAAGTAGAAAGTTATATGCACAATATTTGCCTCCATTTGCTCATCTACAAAATGAGCGTAGTACAGAATCTACTTCATAGAGTTGTTGTGAGAATTAAATGAGATTACGTATGTAAAGACCTTTTCATATCTTAAAGCACTATTATTTTCCTTATTGATCGATCTGTCTTTATCAATGTCTCTCCAGTGTTTAAATTTTCTTCAAACTTGGATTATTCCAAAATGGAATGCAATGTTGTGATAAGAAATATGTCTTTTTACCCAAGGCTGAGGAAAATAACACTATTTTTAGTTAACATTTTTTCAATCATCAAATATTTTACTGTTCTCTGTGTGTGTGCGCTTCTACAAGTTTTTACACCTCTTTATCAAGAGGTAGGCAGCACACATAATTGCTAGCCCTTTGGGAAAGTGGTTGGCCATTATAATGATCTGAGAACATGAGACTTTCAAAATTGTGTGCTATATTCCTGTATAAACTGATGCCCTAGTTCTGCTTATTCTACTCAACATTACTTCCTATAAATCTTCTTAGATTTCTCTGAACTTATCCTCATAATTTTTCATAGAACAATAGTATTCTTTTACGTTCATATACTAGAAGTCCCCTAATTGATGATGGATATGTTCTCTGTATCTATATACATATCCAAAAAAAAAAGAGATATAACAATTTTTGAACATTCTTATTTAGCATTTGTTTTACTTAGGATTCTTCCTTCCCTTGATGCATTAATGCTTCATTCTTTCCTTTTACTTATATTGAATTGAATGAAACTTATTTTTATACACATCTGTTTATAAATGTGTTTTCCCCCTTCTTTTACCCATTAAGAGGAGGGTTCAATTGTTAGAAGTTACACCTATCGCTTCTACCTTTTGCCTTCTACACTACCATATTCTAAATTCTTTGAGACATTGTAATAGTGGCTATTTAGTTTAGTGTGATTTTGATTTTGGTTCATCTCTATTTTAATTATTTCTGACTGTTTGTAGTATTTTTTCTTCCTTTGATCTTAATTTAAACTATAGTATTCCTAGGGATTTAATTTTGGTATTTTTTTGAAGGAAATGATCAGTGGATCCTTTCTATTTCTATTTTACCTTCTATTCCTGAGAGAACTGGGCAATTAAAAATGTCTTGAAATATGAATCTAAACTTCTTTATTTTGTTTTAGCTTAGTTTTCTTTTGTTTTGTTTTTGTCATGCCTTTTAACTAATGTAACACTTTCATTTTTAATTCAATCTGTTTTTTCATGTGTTTTTGCTATGAGATTCCTTTCATGTTCTTCTATTTTCTCGTTATTTTATTTATTTTTTAAAATCAGTATTGTCTAATAGTTATTTGATTCTCTTTGTTCTGATTTAATGTTTATTGATTATATACAGTTTCATATTAATTTGCAAAGTGCTAATTTCCTTTTTAATATGGTGTTCCACAGCTCTCATGATTTTTCCCAATTTTTATCTAGAATTCTCATTTATTTTATTTGAAAAAATTAATTAAAATGTTCTTTTATCTCTTCCCCTCTCCACCCCTCCCCAGACAACAACAATGAAACATCTTGTTGAATTTATACTCAGGAAATATTTTTCTTTGAGGCTTTGCCTGTAGCTTGTATAGAGTCATTCTTTTCTTACTGCTTTGTATCTTGCGCATACATTGTCATCATAATATTTTTATGATGGAATTCTTTTTTTTTCAATTTACCCATTCTCCTAGACGAAGAACAGGCTCTATACATTTGAAAATGAGATTCTGGACTAGTCCTTCTATTGCTTTCTTGGAGTATTTATTTCTTTGTTATTACTTCAGGATATCAGGGACAACTCAGGTTGGACATATGAAAGCTTTCAGTATTTCCAAAGTTTTATGAATCATATGTAAGTCTGATTGCTGCTCCCCTTTTCTGAGCCCTGTAAATTCATCATATTGAAGTTGAAGTTTAGGAACATACCTGTAGGCATGCCCTTTTGAAGTTTTTGTAGATTGCTGCTAGACTCAGTCCCTATTTGTTGTTGTACAGTTGTTTCAGTATCACAGTATTAGTGACCCTATTTTGGCATTTTCTTGGCAAAGATTCTGTAATGGTTTGCCCTTTCCTTTTCCATTTCCTTTGACAGATTGGAAAATTGAGGCAAACTGATCACACAGTTAGTAGGTGTCTAAGGTCAGATTTGAACTCACAAAGAAGAGTCTTCCTGATTGCAGATCCAGTACTCTATTCATTGTATCAGCTAGCTGTTCTTCAGTCCCTATTAAATAAAGTTCAGCTAGTTCAGAGTAACAAAAATATAAACTATTTCTTTGATCTGAGATTTCTGGTTATTTTTCTGCAAGCTGGTGGCTGAACCCTAGATCCAACTCTGCCTTTGCGATTTGAGTCACTACTTCTGAATTTTGTCCTCTCTTAGGACTCATAAGGATTCATTACTCTGTAATGCCATCTGTAAGACCAGGTTTTGTTCTACATGATCTATGACCCCAAACTGAGTAGTAAGGGCCAAAGCTATCATTGGGCACCTATTTCTATACCTTAGAAAAATAGGCCTCTCTCTACTGGAACTGGGGATCCTCTTGTCTTGGTGTACATTCTTTCTCTGTATTATATTGTCCCACAACATGATAGGGTCTGTTTGGAGTCTGCATTATCTGTAAACATCTGTCTTTCTAAGCTGACCTGAACTGGAAAAAACAATGTTTTCTTTATTTGTTTTCCTTAGCTATCCCCATCAGTATTTAGTCATTTGGACTTTTAGGTGTTCTGGAAGCATTCTTTTTAAATTAACAGACTGTTACTCTAGCATCTTGTCTTCATCTCAGGAAACTAATTTTTTTTATCTATTAATTATGTTGGGTAGGAGACAGACTAGATTTGGAGGGAAAAGCACTGAACTTGTCGAATTATATGGGGGCTAGTCTTGTGAGTTATTCATCATCTTTCTTCATCTGTAAAATTTAGTATCTTCTTTAAATCACAGCTCAAATTCTACTTTTTGTGATATTTTTTCCTCCTAGATGCTAGTCTTCTTTGCTATTATTTCCCATTTTCTGCATATGTCAAATGTATATTTTATTATTTACATATTGTCTCTCCCATTAAAATGAGAGCTTTAATACTGAGACTGTTTTTAGCTTTCTTTGTATTTCCAGCCTCTGATCCTGATCCAGTGGAAAAGACTCTTCAACCCAGAAATTAGAGTGAGTACAACAAAGAAATTTTGTTAGAAGAGTTAAAGTAGAATTTCATCTAAGATGGGACAGATATTTAGAAAACAGCCTGTTTCTGTTCAAGGAAAATGTTTAGAGAGCATTGTCAAAGTTATGAAAAGCCAAGGTTTAATTATAAGTTTACAGCAAATCACTGAATTTTTACAAATTGTAAAGGATATATGTCCTTGTTTCTCTCTTGATAAGGAATTAGATCTAAATGAATGGAAATTGGTTGGAGAGGATCTTTGTCAATTCTATGATAAAAATGGGCCTAACTCAATAATTAATACATATAATGTAATACAATTGTCTATAAGAAGTTATTTAAGTGATAGAATGATGAAAAGGAAAGTACAGGAGGAAGTGCCAACTTTACTAGGTGAAAAGGAGGACAAATCAGATGAGAATGGAGTTAATTACAATTCTGAGTATGATACTTCACAGAAGGAGGAATTAGGTGATTCCACATCTCATGACCCTCCCCCCGCAATTAACCCTTCATGGGTAGAACAAGGGGGAGGGAGAGAGACAGAAACACAGTCAGCTTCTCCTGTAAAGCAGAATTTGACAAGATTAGAAAAAGCATTAATTAAAGCAAAAAATGAAGGAGAAGATATATCTGATTTTATAAATGCATATCCTGTGATTGAAGAGCTCAACTCCTCAGGTCAAAAAGAGAGAAAATACACTCCTTTTAATTTGGGAAAAATTAAAGATTTGAAAAAGGGTTGCACTCTTTATGGGGCTACATCATCTTATGTGAAGATGTTACTGGATAATTTGTCTTATGAAATCCTAACCCCGAATGACTGGAAATCCATAACAAAAACTTGTCTAGAACCGGGACAAAATTTATTGTGGCTTTCGGAGTTTCATGAATTATGTAGGATTCAAGCCCAACGCAATAGGCAAACAGGAGCTATTGTACAAGTTGCTTTTGACCAACTAACTGGAGAAGGTCAGTATGCAGAGAGTTCAGAACAGATTTATTATCCCATAACAGTGTATGAGCAAATTTCTAAGGCTGCAATAAAAGCTTGGAATTCTCTCCCTGGACAGAAAGATGGAAATAATGCTTTCACAAAAATAGAGCAAGGTCCCAATGAACCTTTTGCAGATTTTGTGGGATGTTTACAAACAGCTGTAATAAGAACCATTGGAGACAATGCAGCAACAGAAATAATGACTAAACATTTGGCTAAGGAAAATGCCAATGAGATTTGCAAGAGAATTATATGGGGGCTAGACAAAAAAGCTCCTTTAGAAGAGATCATAAGACGCTGTGCCACAGTGGACATAAATGCTTATTATGCCCAAACTATGATGAACATGGAAAGACAAGGTCCTTCTTGGCAGAGGAATTCTAGAGAAACTCGTCGATGTTTTCAGTGCAGAAAAATTGGACATTTGAGAGCTCAATGTAGAAATGGAGATAGAGCGAGAAGACAGGGGGAGAGAAAACCCAAAACTCCATGTCCAAAATGTAATCAAGGCTTTCACTGGGCCTCTAAATGTATATTGACCCAGAGGAATGAGAGGCAGGACCCAGCTCCAAAGTATCAATCAAAGGACAGGTGGGGCATGATAGCAGCTGAGGTTACACCCAGAGAGACTTTAGAAATTCAGAATTCTGATGTCATCAACCAACAGAAAAGCAATCAGGATTACAGTTGGGAAGAATACAGGCCTTTTAAGACAACAAGACAATATCCAATGCAAACAGCTCCAATGTAATTACCAGATGAGGAGAAATCCCAAATTTGGTAAATAGAAGGGAATTAGGTTAATTGCTTGGGGAAGAGGATCTGCTTATATTTCCACAGGTGGAAAAGGCTAACAATGAGACTGTCAAAAGAACTTTAAAATCTTCAGCTTTCAGTTCCTGAAAAACCAGCAAGAATCACTGGATTCCCTGAGATGAAAAATTGTTGATGAGACTTTTTGCAGTACTTCAGAGCTTACAGGAATTATTAGATTCCTGGTGCATGAACTAATGGACAATGGATTCCTTATCGACTATTTCTAGGACTTATGGACATTTGTAAATTTTCAGGTCAATTTATGTTGTTACATTATTACTAGCCTGTGTTATATTACTATGGGCTTATGTATTTTAAGCAATTGCAAGAATCACTGGATTTCTTGAGATGAAAGATTGTTGATGAGACTTTTGCAGTAGTTAAATTTTCATGTTGATTCATGTTATTTGTTACATTACCACTAGCCTGTGTTATATTGCTGTGTGCTTTTATAAATTATGTATAATGCCTCCCATATTGATGGATTTATGTATACCATGTATATCTGTTACAAAGTTCTGGCCCATATTGATGGATTTATGTGTACCCCTTCAGAAACCCACTAATCTGATTAGATTTCCTATTCCCTTTGGTGTTTTCATCTAACAAAAGAAAGGGGGAGATGTTGGAATCCTTACTAACTGCTAAGTAATTAGAGTTGATCTAATCTTACAAGAAGATGTTTTGGGCACAACCTGAAACAAGGTACTAAGTAGAACTACCCATAATCCCTCTCTCTGGAAGGAGCATAAATAGGCCAATGGGCCAGTCGGAGAGTTCTAGAGAGGAAGACGCTACAAGTCGAGATTTCACCGGAATGACATGAAGACTGGAGCTGGCTGGAGGCTGAAGAAAGCAGAGGCAGAGGCTGAAGGACCAGACCTTTGGATTTAAAGACATTTGGAGAGAGCTCTTGGAACCAAGCAGAGAGATAGGCCTCTAAGCTAACCGGGCTATATTGGAGATAATAAAAGATCTGAACTTTTATCACCTGGCTGCGTTTTGAGAAGAAAAATCTCACCACATCCATCACTTAACATAATGTCAAACACACAGTGTTCACTGAATGCTTTCTGATTAATTGACTGATTAAAGAAGGTAGTATATATAAATACTATGCTCTTTTTTTCTAGAGTTTAAAATACAATAGACATGTAATAAATACTTGGCAAATTGATTTCCTTATTAATCCACTAAAAGTTTTACTTGCCTTCTTTATTTGATCTTCTACATGTCACCTATTAACAGGTCATACAAATCAAAGAACCTAATAAAATAATTTATTAGGCAATTTGGGATGTTCATATAGGTAGAGATCATATCAAATAACAAGGATTCTCCTCCTCTTAAATAGATAATTGGCTGAATAAGAATATTCTATTGGTATAATTGCTAAACTTTTCCATATAAAATAAAATGTAAATTCAATATAATTTCCACCCCTATGGCTTCCCTCTTAGATATAGCTATGTTGATGGTACCAGTGAGGTAATCAGTTAGTCAGACTCATGTTCTAATCCTTCCTTCCAAATTCAGATGACACTTGAAGTAAAGCTATTTAAATAACTTTTATTTATTTAGGAGAAAAAGGAGAAGCATTCCAAAGAGAAAAAGAAAGCATTTCAACCCTACATCATACCACTACCACCACCGAAGACCACCATTATATGCAATAGGACATAAATTCCTATACATCTCCGTACTATCACTTCTTTAGACTTTCAGCAAAGAACTGTGCCTTACAACTGTATTTCACATCAGAGGCTGCTACTTTCTGCTTCTCTATACAAGTTCTATTGTCATCTGATACTTAGTTTCTTTGCCATTGAGAAGCTACTGTAATCACTTTTTTTTTTTTTTTCTGAGATTAGTTTGGTCAAAATATGACTAAGGCTAATCAATATATTTTTAAAACTTTATTTTATAAAATTCCTTGAAAATTAGAATTGAGGAAAAAGCCAATTAATGACATTCTGAGACAGAAATAAATAATAATAATTTTAAAAGTAGGACTGCTAATCATTGACCTCAGGTGAAGTCAAACTTCAATCCAGAGTTAAATCTTCATTATATCTGTGCATGTATGCATGTAGATATATGTATGTGTATACATACACACAAACATATATATATATATGTATATGAATTTACACATACACAGACATGCAGCTAAAATAATATTAATATGGCTTATATGTATCTGTGTACATTCATGGGCATATATGCACTCACATACATAAATACATCTGTGCTTAACTGTAATCTGCTTATAGAAGGCAGAAAGAAGGGGAGGAAATAAACTAAAAAGTACATAGCAGAAAACAAAAGAATACCCTGCAAGGAAGCAAAGAAAAGATGGACAGTCATGACTATGATGTTTTCTATTATCATATATACTTTCTTGAATGGGAATATATCATTACATATTTTGATTCCTCCCTGATCTGCTGAGAATGACAATTTTTTCTCCTTTTTTCTTTTACTCTTTTGTTTTTTTTTCTTATTTTGTATTTTGGTTTAAATAAATAATTTGTGAAATTAAGGTTTCTAAGACTGAGACTGCTTCTAACTCCCACTGTCTTCAGGGCTTATTGGGTTTGTTTGTTTGTTTGGTTGGTTTTTTGAATGCTGCAGAATTGATTTGGGGCTGCTTGCATTTCATTCAGACTAAATCTTTCCCCCCTGGAGATCAGATCTTTTCTGGGATCTAGGTGTTTTGACTTGTTCCATCATCTTCCCAGAATCCTGTCCCATATATTTATTTTTCATATCCTCTTTTCCAGTCAAGGATACTTCCACAGATAAATCTTAAATTTACATTAGTTTGAGTAATTGTTTCAAATATGACCATGGACTTAGTTGTAAAAAAATTGCCCTGGGACTTTACTTAATCAAAATAGAAAGGAAAAGTAGAAATGGAGACATAACATCCCATATTTCTATAGTTATAACAAGTTGCTGTCTCTTTATATAAGTAATCAAATATGAAAATAATTGTATAGTGCTAGTTATTTGAAATAATAAATACCTGTAGGAACTAAAGCAATACCCCTCCAAGAAAAATCCATTTTACATATGGCATACTAATGGCAATAATTATGGTAAAGAGTTCCAGAAAGTCTTCAGAAATAGACATTATTGATGAGGTTGAAGTGTAATGCCAAAGAAACTAAGGGAAGATAGAGATTAGAGGGTTTTAATATTTTATTTAAAAGGGAGAGATTGTGCTGGGGGTATGCTGCCTCCAGGGCTGATGTTCAAAACATCCAGGGACCAATGTAAGTTCTCAGGGACATACACACACACACACACACACACACACACACACACACACACACACACGGCTCAGCTATAGGGGTAGACCGAGGCAGGGGCAGAATCAGAGGATTGAGAGTGGAATGCACTATCTGGTTCTAACAGGGTGAGGGGAGGCACCTGACATTCTGATAAGTTGGGATGGGGAGAGGCACTCAGCATTCTGATGATGTCTTAGAAGGTCTTTCTCCTTATCTGGATCATCATAATTAGAATGGAGGGGTGGTGTTCCAAAATTGACCAGAACAATTAGGAATTGAGGCAAAACAATTTAGGGAAACTGAGTCAGAACAATTAGGGAAATTGAGTCAAGACAATAAAAAGGAACTAAGGCACAACAGAAATAGCAATAACTAATTTGAAATAAACATGTGACAAATTCATAATAGCCATTCTCTTTGTCAAAAAAAAAAAAAGGTTTATTTAGGAGAAGTTTACAGACAAAATAAGAGATAAAATAGCCATCATGAGTGGCAAATAAGAAAGAATTGGGAAAGCATATATTTAGAAGAGAAAGGAATTTGGAAAAATCCATAAAGGAATATGCCATGAGTCCTGGGTATGCCATTGACTGACAGTTAGATCCATCGAGGAGTTTAACAGATTAACAAGAGTTACCAGAGTAAGGAGAAAGGCACTATTAGGTGGAAGGCATTATGAGGAAGAAGAGAAAGAATAACCTCATAGGGGCCTTAGTCAAGCAAAGAACTTAGAACAAAGATCTCATCATAAGCAGATCTTTTCATAGGGGAAATATAACTTTGGGGTTTCCCAGGCATAAAGATTTGAACTCAGGTGGGAAGAGGAGATCAAGGACAGAAAATGCTAGGGAACTCAAAGGTAGGGGAAACAAGAGCCAAATGGAATGCACCTGGTAGATCAGGTCTCAGATCTGATTTAAAGATATGATAATTAATATCTTAAAGATTGTTTAAAGTGATGCACAGAGGTTTTTAGGATAGACAAAAGAGTTCTATCTTTTTAATCACTCTATACAAAAAGGATACTGTTGGAATTGGTTGCATCTGTTAATAGTCAGATGGGCTTTTTCTTGAGAGGGGAAAATAATTCACATAACTATTAAATATAATGTGTTTCTACCCAAGGGAAATCTTAGAGGCAGAAAGAGAAGAACATATAAGAATATAAACTTATGAAATGGGAGGTTTTTTTTTTTTCCAGAATACATATCTGTACTGAAAATACTTGACAGTACTGTTTCTGAATAACTAAACTACTAAGAAACTAATACAAATTTATATAATTGTATTTTTGACTGCTTTGATTGTCTTTGTCAGAATCTAAATTGCAAGTCCTAGTAATAGCACCTATTTATGGACGTTTAATTCACAATATGTACTACATAAATGTCTAATGAGCAAATTAATAAGACGGGGAAGTACCTTGGATACAGAATTTGCTTATACTGTTCAGCACTCTATAGATGATGAATACTTTTACATAACTTAAAACATTTAATTTTGTATAGCTAAATTCCCATTGGAAAAATCTATAATTTTAAGGTATCCTTTAAGTCCCTAAGACTGTCCTATAGGTGCTTAAAGATTTTCTTTCATAAACATAAATCTCAGAATACAATGAAAATTGTCTTAAAGACAATCACACTACTGAAGATTTTTAAAGTGGACTATTATCAATATTTTTGACATTAGCAGTGTGTATGTATAAAATTTTTGATAAGTTCGGTTTGTTTGTTTGTTTGTTTGTTTTTTCACTCTGAGAAAGTTACCTACCCTTCTAAAGACTTAGAAGTCAATAGATTTCTGTTCCTCATGATTAGTTGGTTAATATGTCTTATAAAAATACATCACATTGATGCGGGAAAGCTTGCTTTCTAGATTCCCACCCTCTCCTAGTTAATAATGTAAATTGCCCTTTAACTCACACATCCTGGTCCCTTTGAATTCCAATAGAAGATTTATAGGCCTCCAGTTTCCCCTGACTTCTTAGTCTACACCATGGACACCAGGAGAAATTAGCTTTCCTGGAAATTAAGAGTGAAAGGGCTAAATTCGAGGCTACTTAATACTTTTTACTATAGACAAATAATCTTTTGCTCCCAGCATTTTCTCCTACTTCTCCTTGTTAGATGGGCCATCAGCATTTTACAGGCAGCCCACAGAAGGGACCTGATGCATCTCCTGCTGTCTCCATCTCCACCGTGGATGACACCCCGGTTTTAACCTGCTCCCGAGATCTGGGCTTCAACCTTTGGACTCTCAACCGCCCTTCAGCCTGGAGAACATGGGACAACTGACTGGGAATGACTGACTGGGACACACACCCCTTAGATGCACAACTGTCATCCCCAAACCCCACACCTCATGCCTCACCTCCTGGCATGAACCCCCAAATCTCTACGACCCTTGCCAGCTCGAAGCAGTTAAGAGGAGATCGGCGCCCCTTTTCCCACATGCCTTTGGAGGTGACTGCTTGAGGGGGGGATGAAGAGGGGACTCCTGAACTTGGAAATTCCTGGAAGGAGAAAATCTTCAATTCTGTCTCAATAAGAGACTTTGCCCTATTTCTTTTTCCTTAAATGAATTTAAGTTCCAACTGCTTGAGGGGGGAATGATGCGGGAAAGCTTGCTTTCTAGATTCCCACCCTCTCCTAGTTAATAATGTAAATTGCTCTTTAACTCACACATCCTGGTCCTTTTGAATTCCAATAGAATATTTGGCCTGTTCCCAGCCCCACCCGGATATGAGCCAACTTTGGGGCTACACCTGAAAGCCCCTCGAGCTAAGTCTCCTATTATAAAAAGGCCAGGCTGGGAACCCCTCTTTGCAGAGATTCCAAACATGGCTACCATGTGAGGACCCTCTGTCCACTGGACCCTCTGTCCAGTGCCTTCCTTATCTCTACCTTCTCCTATAATTTAACTTTGCTTATATAATAATAAACCTCTTTTATCAATCTAGCTCTCTGGGCCAATAAATGCTTTTATTGGGAACTCGCGCCGCTACTAGACCACCTTGCACCGAATCTGTATCCCAAACCTGCCACTAGACCTTAACCCTAATTTCATTTAGGTACCCCAAAGCTAGACCTCAACAACATGACAATGAATACTTTTTTTTAATTTTTAGGCTAAGTTATTGAGTGTGTGTGTGTGGGGGGGGGGGGGTGTCCCTGTGTATGTGTGCATACATCTAATTCTTTTCACAGTTCTTTTCTTTTTCACAGACTCTACTCAAATATATCTCTGTAAAGAGGTAATATTATCCCTTTCTCCAGATAAACTAAAGCTGTTCCTATGATTTAAAAAAAAAAAAAGTTTGATTCTTTCTTTTCAGCCTTTTATAAACTTCTTGAATGAATTTTCTCTTGCTTGATCTAATTATTGTCCAATCTCCTCTAAGATTCATCCAATCAATTTCTTCCTTTACTATGCTAAAGTTGACTTCATTAATATCTAATACTTTCATTTTACCCAACTGTGTAATACGGCAAATCCAATTTACAAATAAGCAACTGTATCTCAAGTGAAGAATAGATTTATTTTAGAATCTTACAAGAAGTAAACATCTTTCCACTGGAGATCTGCCAGTGATTGAAGTGAGTTATATAGGCATGACCACAAGAATCCATGACCCTCCTTCTCCTCTTGTTGATGAATTCTCACTTCCCCACTTAGTGGCACAAATTTTCTCCAGTCAGGTCCATATGGTCAGCTTTACTGTTTGCAGGTGTGTTTTCCTACACTTATGGATTTATGGTGAACAGTTTCAAAAGTTTTACAATTGTTTACTTCAGCCAGTATGAGCATCCCATTTCATTTTCCCAAATTGCCCAGAAAGACTGAATCTAAATTAGAAATTCAATCTACCTTAGTTAATAATTTTATAAGAAACCATATAATCCTTCCACAATAAGGAAATTTGTTTAGGGGTAAGTAGTCCATTAAACTGGAATAACCTAGGAGATTTAGTTTACCTCAGGCTTCCTCAATCAACAAATAGAGATTAGCTAGTTTATAGTCTTCTTAGAATATCTCCAGGCCATTAAATATTTAGATTCTTCTCTAAGTAGTTAAGTAAAAGTTCGGGAGATCACCTCAGTTATTTCTACTAGGAGATCAAGCCTTTTGTTCTCCTTAAAGATCAACAGACCTTTGAAACTGGGTCTGGAATTATCAAGTAACTATTCTGATAAGTCCTCAGTTTCCCTAACAACCAAAAAGCACTCTTTTTCCTATGTCTTTTTTTTTCCCCTTTAGGTAATTTATTACTTCCATTCTCTTTTGGTGTAATTATGTCCTCTTTTATTCTCCTCATATTTCTTTAAATTATCTTATAGAGTACTGGTCACTTATCCTTCCTTCCAATCAAAACTCTGATAATAATAATATATTTTTAAACCTACTCCTCTCTTTTTGAGAGAGAAATTGTTTAATTTTCATTATGTGCATTGTGCATTTATAGATCAAAGCTCATAAATTAAGACTTGGTTAACTTTAATCTTGATTGCCTATAGTTAAGAAAACATGAGAATGTTAATAAGGACTTAATTTATATTTTTGTCATTTGCTTTTTTCTTTCTTTCTGAAGAACCACTTATTAAAAACATTGATAAACTTCTGGTGATTAGTTGTCTTTTCTGGGAAATCAAACAGTTATTACTATATGTTCTCTAACAGTTCCTTTTTTACTTAAACTTCATTTTAGTTTCATTAGACTTCTTCCATCTTAGAACTATCAAAGAATAATGACTCCCCCCCAAAAAATTCACTATATTTAGATATATTATCTAGTTGATAGTTACTTGATATTGCCCACATAATGCTCTTTCCTTTTTTATAGGAGTTCAGTAACATCCTCACAGTGTTCTCTGTTCTTATAATAGAGTATTTCAGGATACACCTTCATGTTGCCTATAGCACCATGATCTTCCAGCATTTCAATTTTGTACTTTATTTCACCTGTGTCATGAGCAGTAAGAATCATCCTCTTAAATTTGACCTCAATTACAATTGTATAATCTCCATGATCAAAACTCTTGATGTTCCAATGATCATTAATTCTATCTTTTATTGTGTCTTGTTACTTCATTAATCTATACTTTGACTTTAGCTGAGATCTTCAGTAGTCTGCCAGTATAACACCCTTACTCTGGTTTCATTTTTCTCTCTAATAATGCTGGGAAAGCAAATTGGGATTAGTTAGTCCAGAGCTTTAAATGTCAAGCTGAAGAGTTTACATTTAATGCTGAAGTAACTAAGGATTCTCTGGAATGCCCTCTGCAGGGGAATAATAGCAAAGTCTTAACTGCACTTTAGGAAAATCATTTTGACATGTGTTAAGAGGGCAGATTAGAGAAAATAGAGACCAAAGGTGGTGAGAATTGATTAGGAGAACATTAAAATAGTCTATAATTAGCCAGTTCAAGATTATGTCCTCTATTCTAAAATCTTACTCCCTTTATCACATCTCTGTGCCTTACCAAATCCTAATTCTGAAGTATTCCCCAAACCCCCTCCCTCCAATATTACTCACATGTTGCTAATTTGAACAAGAGAAAGTTAGGCAATCATCTTGACTTGATTCACTAAAAATTCACAGTATGTTATTTAAATGTAGCATGATAATGATTTTTTTCTTATCTAACTCATACTTTCCAAAATGATTATTTGAAGATACTTCTCTCTTCTAAAACCTCTCCTTACCTTCTTTTCTTAAGGATGTTGCCTCAAAAAGAGAGATAGAGACAGACAGAGACAGAAAGAGACAGAAAGATAGAAATACAGCAAGAGGCAGAGACAGAGAGGGAGGGAGGAAGGGTGGCAGGGATGCAGATGGAAGAAGGGAGAAACGAAGGGAGAGAGAGAAGGAGAGAGGAGGGGGTTAAATTACCATACTCTATTTCTTTTTTACTTTTAGCCAAATTATTAACTGTGAGAGGAAGAATTGTACAGGATTAAGAGAGAGAAGAGATAATTTCAATTTTGTCTCTGACACTACTTATGTGATCTTGGACAAGTTTTTTAATTTCACTGCTTCTCGGTTTTCTCTGATTTAAAATGATGTTCTATAAAGTGACCTATAAACTCCCCTTCAGTTCAATCTATAATTCTAGAGGAAAAAAAAAATGTGTTAGAATAGACTCATCTACCATACTTGCTCACCTCTTATTTCCTAACCCTCTGATTTTTGACATCATTAATCTACTGAACTTGTTCTTACTGAGGTTACCAATACCTCTTAAATCAATCAATCGGCAAGATTATTTAGCTTGTATACAATACTAGAAACTATGCTCTTAACTAGAAAGTAAACCATTACCTCCTGGGTAATTTTTAGCTTTCTGTAGAATTGTTCTGGACACTGAATAGTTATATGACTTATCTATTGTTACACAATTGATATGTGGCAGAAGAAATATTTGAATCTACTTAATCACTTTGATACTTGATTGACAAATGTGCAGCTCTTTTCTCATATTTTTTTTTTCATTTTTATGATTTATACTTTTTCATCTTTCTACAAAATTTTATATTGTTGATCACTTTCTGTTCCAAAATGTTGTGGATTTTTGTGTGTGTGTGTGTGATATTCATGATACTATTCTCTCCTAGTTTTCTTTTAAATGCTTTGATTATTTCTTTTCCTTCTCCTTTTCAGTTTGTCCTACATAATCAAAATCCTTACTAAGGCTTTATTCTTCACTATTCTTTTTCTCTACACATCCTCACTTGATGACACCATTAGCTTTAGCTCCCATACATTTATCATCCCTATACGATCAACCTCCAACTTCCTCATACAATTCTATTCCTTTTAGATTATTTCTTTTTTGTATCTATAATGAACCCCTTCTTCCATGTGTTTAAAGAAAGACTTAATTTGCTACACAAACTAGGAAAGTGAACAGGTAGATTTTTAACCTCTCTTTAAAAAGGAAGACAAGAATATGTTTATTTTTTTTGCACTGAAGTTATTGTGGCTCCAATATTTTCTGAAATTGATACCTGCAACATTCAATCATTCTCTTGGTGACTCTAGCTTTCACTATCAACAGAAATACTATGACAATCTGCTTGTCATCCTCCCATTTGGCTAACTGAAGGTAATTTGCACTTTAAGAACATTTTTTAAAATGATCTCTGTAATAGGTATTTGCTTTTTATAGGTTATTATGGTTTTCTTCCTAAAAGAAAATTTCAATTATGTAAACTTAAATTTAGTAGGAATCTCAGAAGTGATCAGTAAAATTCATTTAAAAGAAATGAGTAGTAATTCCCTTTACAAGGGGACATTCAAATTCCTTTCAAAGACCATTAATATCTAGGAATTAAAATCCATTCTAAGCATATCATTCCACGTTTTGACAGCTCTCATTCTGAGCTACCTACCGCCCATCAGTTTTATCCAGCTAAATTAGATTCTACAATCTATCCCCATTTTTCCTAGTTTGTTCCTCTCCAATTATGCAATTTTAATTGTTCAACTGACTGCTTTTCAGAAGCTTAAAGATAGCTGCCATATCCTCTTCAAATCTTTTTCCAAGTTACATTTGCCCATTTGTCAGTCTGCAGATTAAAAAAGAAAAAATAGTCAAACAACAAAGATGTATTAAGCACTTACCATGTATCAGGCTAAGCATTGGAGATCCAAAGAAAGAGAAAAGATAATCCTTGACTTCCAATCAAGTTCTAGTTTGTAGGAGATGTTGGGGAGAAAGTAAACTGAACTCTGGAACACTAATTAAGAAAACTCAACAATTCAAGTGAAATGTAATGAGGGATTAAATTGTGAAGAGTAGACAGTGAAACTGGAAAAAAAAAAGAAAAGAAAGCAAATATGAGAAATATTTTTAAGGTTGAATCCATAGTGATTGATTTGGACATAAGTTGAGGAATCAATTATGACTCAATGATCTAGGAAGTTAAGTAATTCAAACAATGAATTTTTTTTTAAAAAAAGAGCTAATGAAATGAGGAAGAAAAACGCATTTTGAGAAAATAATGGGATCATTTTTAAGTTCATTGTTTCTTATATGTGTATGTAATTTTAAACATTGTACAATAGAGTGTTGAACGAGTATCAGAAAGATTTGGGTTTATATTCAAGCTAAGAATCATCCTAGCACAATGAACTTGAGTAAATCAGCCAATCTGAAGCACAGATTTCTCATGAAATTATCTAGCTTGCAAATAATGTTATAAGGACTGATAGTATCTAGGAAATTCCTATGTAAAACTTAAAACTTTATTTAAATATGAGCAATGATTATTGGAATTAGCATTTACATATCCAATCTTCATTAAATATGAAACTAAAGACTTCCTTTTTAAAAAAAATTACTGAAATGCTTATTCATAAATATTTAGCATCTTGAGGACATAGCATATTCATATATGTGTAACAATGGATGATTATAATTTTAAAAAAGCAATTTTCTTCATCAGTTAAGTACAGACTGAGACAAAAGGTCTAAGTCCATATGGTGAGTTATTGTTATTTCCAAAATCCAGAGGGTTTTTTATGAGGTTATTCACATTTGTGCAATAGTTGTTGCTGTTTTAATTGAATCTATATGGATTTTTTTCATTAACAGATATAAAAAAGCATCCATTGTTTGCATAATATTGTGGGAAAAATTGAATAGAATAGATCTGTTTGAAGAATCATAGACTCCACTTTTACATAGCTTATCATCTTATGGTGACATATGACATACAAAATAATTATTAATAAAGAAAATGTCTATAGGAGACATTCAACTAAAATATTTTTTATGGTCTGAAAAGGGATATATTAATAATGATTTGGGTGGATCAATCAAACTTTCTGAGACTGTGTTAGCTGATATTCTTAAACACAGATACCACAAAGTCACTCTCATCCTAAATAAATAATCTATACCTACCTATCTTCTTTTATATTTATATATGTGCATGTAAGAATGTTTATATGTATGTGTAAGTGCGTGTGTATGCCTGTGTGTACACATACGTATGTGTGTACAGATATATGTAAATCCCTAAAATAAAATTACCTGGCTATAATCAATTCTCTTCGCACACTTTATGATATATTCAAAATAACACACTTGCTTTTTCTTGCACTTGATCTTAATCTCCTACTCTACTATCGTTGCACATATAGTACCCTGTAGTAGGAATCCTTCAAAGTTAGGTTCAAATTTCCCTTCCTGAATAAGGCCACTCCTAATGCTCATAGTTCTCTGTCTCATCATCATCCCCCCACATGTAATTATAAATACACACATGAAAATCATTTAGCTTATTAAAATCTCAATCAACTCTTCTAAAATTCAAGATTACAGGGAAGATGCTAATATGAACTTTCAGTAGGACTTTCTCAATGGGAGCTTCTTTGAATTAGGAAATCAAAGAGTCAGTATATATTCAACCCAGCATATGACTTGGAATATAAAAAATAATTTACAAATTCTTGTTTGAATTAAATCAATTCCATCATATAATATTCTATCTAGCTAGATTCAGCAAATCATTATTTTTAAGTAATTAAGAATATTAAATTTACTTTGTTATTTCCCATTTTCTTTTAGGAGATTGCCTCCATACTGTATAATTTTATCTTTTGGAATATATTCATTTTTAGTATTGGTGTAATAGATTAGTAAAACTGTATATATAATGTGATTTCTAAATGTGCAAAGAAATTTATTGAATAAAATATCTGTAATCTAGATGTCTTTATTTGAATTTATTGATGTTTTCTAATGTTAATTTATGTAAATTTCTATGTGCCATGTAGCTGCAATGACAGATTCTTATTAATAAGAATTATGTTAATAATATTGATCAGCATTTGCACAGTAGTGTGTCAGGTTTACAAATCTCTTTTATAGCTATATCTAAAGTGCTGCTTTATGATACCACATCTCATCTACAAAGAAAATTTTGCTCCCTCGACTGACCCTGGAAACTACTGTTGTTTTGGACCTTGTTTTAGTGCAGAAGAATAAAGTCACTGCAATGATCTTGTTTGAATTCTCCACATTCTCCCCAGAAATCCAATTGTAGATGAATGACAATGTCAGTATGGAACTATAATCTGATGTTTACTGATATTTTTTTTTCTAAAGTCCATGCAGATGGATATTCAAATACTTACAGAAAGTCTGCTTCATGAGACTATAGCAGCTACCTGAACAGTTTTTTTGGATCATTGCAGAAACTGGATGGTAATTTTTTTTTTTTTTTGTAAAATTCAAAGGTATTCTAAACTGGAATTCACATAGTCTTGACACTTTACTGATTAATTCAATAAATTTGACTACAAATTTTGAATATCCTAGCCTTAAGTTTACACAGTATATATCCTCTAATAACAAGAAGCACTAAAATATTTTTGTGATAACATTGGCAGGCAAACTTCCCTCCATAGCTTGTTATCACAGAATAAAAATTGGTTAAAATGCTTATGTCTTTTGTTCTTCCATAGTTATCTGTGTTTTAACAGATTCTGTGAAAACAGAAAATCTTATGTAAGAAAAGAAAGAAAAGAAAATGAGTGACTAGAGTCAGGGCATAAGAATCAATAGACTGTCAAAGTCAAAATTACAATAGTAGTTATAGTAATTAGTAAAGTTTATATGAATCTCGATTGTAATGTCCAGGCTAACTTTCTGGAGGATCTCTGGACCAGTCTTGGTCTTTAGGTGGAGAAGTGAGGAAGGCAGGACAGCCACCATGAGACAGGTCAAAGATGAAGTCCAGAGTCTGGAATCTAGTATCTTGAGTCTTCTCTGTGTCTGTGGCTGAGACTTTTGTGACTCCCTTAAATACCTCAATATAATTATACCACTTCAGCACACTGAGCATGCACCAATTGTTGGGAAAGCTATTACATCACCATATCATATTAAGTATATGTTTAGAGAACCATTATCTCACATTGAGTAAATGCTTAACTATAAGCACTTTGCTGTCCTTAATTCAGGTATACATTTTCGGAATTCAGGATCTTTACATCTCTCACTTTCTTTTGTTTTAGAACACAAGGGTTCATGCCCTCCCTGACTTCTTAGAAAGGGAGGTTAAAAAAAAAAAAAAAAAAAAAAAAAACAAAGGGAAATGGAGATTCAAACCAGATAGTGTTAATAGGTTTCCTCTGGGCTGAAACTGAAACAGGTATATGTAAATCCATCAGCATGGGAAGTATTAAACAAGCATATAGTAATATAACTCAGGCTTGTAATGACATGGGAACAACATGAATCAATATGATGAATTATACATATCCATAAGTCCTAGAAGGAGGGTATATAAATAGCAATCACACATACACCCCAAGAGAAAGTCCAAAACCTATCTATTGTCCATTATGTCACATGTCAGGAAATCCAATGATTGCTACAGATTTTGAATTCCTGCAGTAGTCTTATCATGTTTCAATGAATCCAATGATTACTGTTGGTTTGATAATTTTTTGATGTTCATGAGTCAATTGCCAAAAACATTGAATTAGCAGCCATGCTTTTTCAGTTTTTTAGTCAGAGATGGAAACATCTGATGTTTCTTGGGTCTTCTCCTTTATTTCAAAGTTCTTCTTCTTCTCTCTACAATGGACAAGGCACATATGGTGTGTTGGTAACCATCTGATTCGTTTCTCCATCTATAGAAACTCAAGCAAATCATCTGCCCCAAAAAGTTAACCTATCTGATCCCTTTCATTCAACACTTTCTGGATCTCATCATATCACCTGGCGATTATCTAAAGATAGTGAAGCTCCTCGAACTGGACACTGGCCTTCTAAAGTGATCTCACCTTAGATATATAAAACCTGTCTGTCAGAGCCAGTGCATCTTTATGAAAAATCAAAAAATTGATAGTATAACATCTAAATATAAAAGTTCTCTAAGGTTACCTGTGGCTCTCCCTTTCTTTTGTTTTTGGGGGAGTGTCTTGAGGTCTCTGTTTCTCCTTTCTACTATTGCCTGTTATTGAAGATTAAAAGATATGCAAGTGGTGTGTAAATCTGATACTGTGCACAAAAGTATGCAAAATGTTTAGAAGTATATGCAGATCCATTATCTATTTTTATTGCTTGTGGCACACTCATAATTGAAAAAGCTTGTATAAGGAATTCAGTGACTTCTCGGGCTGTCTCTTTTGCTGTAAGTATTACAAAAGTAAATCCTGAAAAGTTGTCTTCTACAAAATAGCTAAAAGACAGATGACCAAAATATTTATAAAGGGTCACATCCATTATCCAAATTTCATTGGATCTCAAAGCATGAGGGTTTTTCCTTGGAAAGAATATAGGAGCATGGAAAGAAAGGGAAGCTGTACAGTCTTTTACTATGCTCCTAGGTTTCTTCTTTTGTTGTCCAAAATTTCAAATGTAAAAAGCAGCCTGATGATACTTAGAATAAGATCTTGGACGGCCTGAAATAAAGGACTATTGGATAACATGGTTAGAAAGCTATCTGCCTTTGAATTTCCATCAAAAATAGGATCTGGAAGTCCACTATGAGACTAGACATGCAAGATATCAATCTTACCTGGAAGCTTTCTTACATGCTCTTGAAGTTCCTTAAAGAACTGATATATATTAGAAGCTACATATTTTATTTGGGCTGTGGCAATTCTTTGTACCACACCTACTGAATAGGTCTAATTAGATATTATATTTATATCTCCTGGAAAATAAGAGCTAGAATGACTGCATACAATTCATTCTGCTGAGTGGACTGAAAAGGAGTTCTGACTACTCTCTTTATAATTGTCACAAGAGTATACAGTGCAAATATTATGTTTGGATGCATCTGTAAAGATAGTTGGTCCTTTAAGAAGAATCTTAAAAACGTTTTCTTCAAAATTCCATTGCTAATTATGTAATAGCCGGGTTATCTTTAATGGAGACCCATGTGTAAAATTTGGAGCTGTGGCTAATAAAATTTGCCACTCTGAGATGGTTTCACAGCAGACATTAATTTGTGCATTGGTATAAAAGTTGTATATCTTATCAGGTCTTACCCCAGAAAATTGTACTGCTCACTTAATGGTCTTTAATAAAATTCTAGCCACAATCACTGAGTAAAGAGTGATTTTTTTATTCTGGTTGTGCTAGGAGCTTCACCCACTCTATCACTCTGTGTCCTTGATGAAGGACTGCTATAGTTCCTCTTCTGTAGCAAAAACTGATATTTCCAAGGATTTTTGAGTAACTCTTTCAACCACATTGGATAAAGCCAGTTCAACTTCTCTCAAAGCTTCTTGAGTTTGATTTGTCAGTCGGTGTAGTGAGTTTAAAACATTGTCTCCCCTAAAATGTCATAAAATGGTTGTAATTAATAGGTAGTTAAACCTGGAAAATTCATTGGATATCCCCTATCAATTTTTGAAAGTCATTTAAAATGTTCAACTTCTCTGTTCTTAAAGAAAGTTTTTATACTGTAAGTACCTTAGGCTATACTTCATATTCTAACTATTGAAAAGCAGCATGCCTTTGAAATTTTTCTGTCCTTATATGAAATTTGTAGTTCCTTAGTGTTTCTATGGTCTTTTATAGACATGCTTTTAACATTTGCTCCTCAGATTCACAACCCAAGATATCATCCACGTAATGTAAAAACATAACTTTTGGAAATGCTTTTCTTATTGGAGTTAGAGCAGCAACCACATGTATTGACACATTTGACACAAAAATAGTGCTATTTTTCATTCCCTGTGGCAAAACTGTCCATTTATATCTTTTATAAGGCTCAGCTAAATTAACGCTAGGCACTGAAAAAAGAAAATCTTTTCATATCCTCCTTATCAAGAGGGATAGAATCGAAACAATCTTTAATGAATATAACCCAAAAGCCATTCTGTAGGCAAATGATGAGTAGATGAATGTCCAGGATGAAAAGTTCCCATAGTTTCCATCTATTCATTTACTTTTCTCAAATCAGTCAACATCCTCCATTTTCCAGATTTATTTTTTACAACACATACAGGAGAATTCCAAGAATTTAGTGAAGGTTGTTAAGTGTCCTTGGTCAAGTTGCTCCTGTACTATATCTAATAATGCCTGAATTTTATCATTTGCTAAGGCCCATTGTTTTACCCACACTGTTGTATCAGTATTCCATTGAATGGGAACAGCTGAGAATGTAGGCAGGCCTTCAACAACAGCCCTGCCTAAAAAACTGAAGTATTCAATTGTAATCCTAACTGTTGTAAGATTTCTCTTTTCTATAGATTGATAGGGATGTTTTCAACTACAAAGGGAGTAAAAATTGCTGTTTCACCTTCAAATATCCATCTCAAAGGGTAGCACTAAATTTAGGTGCTATTTATCCTCCTATTCCAGACATATAGGTATCTGCCTAAATATTTGGCCAATAATTGGTCCAATTGGCACCTCTAATGACTTTATGATCTGCACCTGTGTCTACCAACCCTTTCAATGGTATGCCATTTACATAGATAGTGACCATAGATCTGTCAGCTGTAACAGCTGCAGTCCTGAATATTCCTGGATTCTATTGTTGGGAGTCTGGGCAAATATCAACAAACTGCCTATGAGAACTTCTCTTGGGTGTCACACATTGTCAACCTGTATTAGTGACTGGGATATTAGCTACACATCTCCCAGTTTCCCAAATCAATGTTTGAATGGACACTGTTTTGTAAGCACTCTCGGGAGGTTAAATGGTCAAGCCTACTATGCCTTGAGGCAAAGGATCTATAGGCCAGACAGAGACAAATTTCACCTCTCCAGGGTATATCTTAGTAGTCCCAGCTATATACAACTCTATTCTCCCCAACTATAATCCCTTTCTCCCATGAGATTGATTCTCAGCTGATTGATCATGTTGGAGTACTGAGCTTCTAAAGACTCTATGGATATAACATCAGCTGCCATTATGCCCCAGTTGTTTTTTGCCTGGAACCCTGGAGCCAAGCCCCACTTCCCATTTCCCTGAATCAATCTACATTCTGATGCTCAGTGGAATTCTTTATTGCATTTTGGTCATAGGGTTTGGGGTCTTGCTCTCCCACCTTGTTTTTTCACTCTATTTTTCTGCCAACATCTAGCTTTCAAGCACCCTACTTTACCACATTGAAAGCATTGACCAGTCTTTCTGGAAGCCCCTTGTCTTCCCATGTTCAAATCTTAAAAAGTCTACATCATAGCCTGAGTATAAAAGATATTTGTGCCTGCTTTGTACAGCATCTTAAGATTTCATCTAAAGGAGCATCCTTTTGTCATCCTAGTATAATTCTTCTACAAACCTCATTAGCGTTTTCCTTAGCAAGTTGTCGTTGCTACATTTTCACCAATAGTTCATACGACAGCTGTCTGTAGACATCCCACAAAATCAGCAAAGGATTTATTTAGACCTTGTGCTATTTTCATGAAGGTTTCCCCTCTTTTTTGCCTTCCTGAATGGGTGCCCCATGTGTTGATAGCAGTAGAAGCAATTTGCTCATATGGTGTCAAAGGGTAATTAATCTGGGCTAATGTATTTGCATAAGAACCTACACCTATTACTTGGTCAAAGGTGACTGGTATATTAACTCCAGGTTGCCTGTTTTGTTGGCCTTGTATTCTACAAGATTCATGTTCTTTTTCTTGATCTGAAGAGTTAAACTCTTCAATCACAGGACATGCTTCTATTCTCAAATCTTATGTATCCTCTCTTTCCTCTTTAGTTTTAACTAGTATCTTTTGTAATCATGTCATAGAGGGTGGGCAAAGCTGCTGCATGGGTGGTGCTGATGGTGTCACCACCCTACCCACTCTTCCTCCTCCCTCCACCCATGAAAGCAAAATTGAAAGAGTAAGGTCAGGAAATGGGGAATGCCCTAAGGGTGCCTGCTTGGGTGTAACTGCTGTGATAGTAAGAAGCACCATATCTCATAAATTTATCAGCACTGTACTTAACTCCTTTCTTGTACAATTCTCCATTCTTTTCAGCTACTTTGTGAGTACCCTCTCCTTCCTCCTGCTCTTTCTCCTCACACTTTCTGTCTGGCTGTCCACCTTAAAACTTTTCCTTTTTATAGAACTTGTGGGATTTTTAAAAGCCAAATGTATAATATTGTACATAAGGAATGTTTCCTCGGGAATTGAATCAGGACCCACAGCTTCATAATATTCAGTTAGTTGCTCTCCCACTATTTCCCACATATCTGGCTCTTATTTTTCTTCCTTAGATAGCCAAGGAGATGGGTACTCTAATATATTTAAAAATCCAGTGATCTGCTTCCAAGTTACCAACAAACCTTGTTTCTTTATTAACCTAACTATGAATTCTACACACTTCCCTTGAGGTAGGGGAGACTCTTTTCTTAGTATTTGCCCCATTTCGGGTGAAAAGCGAAAGTGAATAATTTAGCCCTTACCAAAGTTTCCTGCTTGTCTATATTTATACTCCCCCTATTTCCAAGTCACAGGGACTTCTCCACTGAGCTTACTATGGTGTCAGTTGCACTGATTTGTGCCCTGCTTTGCAAGGTCCTGAATTTCTAGGGTTCCATGTTTAGGGGCCAAAATGTAATGTCTGGACTAGCTTTCTGGAGGATCTCTAGATGGGCCTTGGTCTTTAGGTAAAGACATGATGAACGCAGAACACCCACCACAATACAGAACAAATATGGAGTTTGGAGTCTCGAGTCTTCTCTGTGTCTGTGGCTGAAACAGTCAGTCATCTTTGTCTGAGACTCCTTTAAATACCTCAGTACAATTACATCACTACAGCACTGAACATGCACCAACTGTTAGAAGAGCCATTATATCACCATATCACATTAAGTACATATTTTGAGAACCATTATCTCACACTGAATAGGTGCTTACCTATAAGCACCTTGCTGTCCTTGATTCAATTACACCTTTTCAGAATTTTGGCCTTCTACACTAGATATTAAGTTCATGGGAGTAAATAATATCAAGCAGAATATAATATTAGCAAAAGTTCAATCTTAATTTGATATTCAGTCATATATATATACACAATAGCCCTATGAGTCTATCAAACCCAGAATTTCCATTTTAGTAAAAGCAAGATAATAAATAAATAGAGGAAAAATAAGATGAAAAAGTATTAGAGCAATACAGCATCTGGAAGATTCAACACATGATTTGGCACAAGGAGTCTGGGATTCAAGAGCAGAAAGATTAGATATTTGGTTAAGACAAGTTAAATAAATAGATCAAAAAGATTCATTACGTCTGATGTTGTGCTACACAATAGAGATTTTAAAAAGTAGGTCAGTCATTTACTAAACTTGTATTACCTATTACTTATACATTGCATGCAAATCTGGAAAAAAAAAGAGTTCTTTCTCTCAAGAATCTTAAAATCTAATAAGGGAAAATGCATAAAAAGAAGTGAAAATAATGGTGGATACAAAGGGAAGGAGAACATTAGATGGCTCCAGGGGAAAGATGGAAAAATCCAAAGATGAAAAAGATGAAAGGGTGTCTGGCCTTAGGGTACATCTTAAATGGAAGTTTGAAAAGGATGTCTTCATTTTGTCCTCCAGTCAATGGAATCCCAAAGGCAGAAACTATTGGTGAGGTTATGAGTACCAAGTCTGATGTGATTTTTCAGAAGGATAGGTCCCTGATATTTAAGAGCCTAGAGGCATGAAAAGAAGTCCCCTTGAGTCTATCCAGGTTAAAAAAAAATAGAAAGTCAAACCATAGTTCCTGATGTCATAAAAATTTACAATTTAAAGGAAAATAGTATGCAAATTTCAATCTATGTTCAAAGAGAATGTGTATTATTATTATTATTATTATTTTACTAAGGCAATGCCAGATGGAAGTAAGTAAGATTCTGTATGTGTGGAGATAAAGAAATAGGAAATTCTTCTGTGGAAAGAAAAAAGAAGCAAGGATATCTCAGGGTCAGGTGTGAAGGTCAAGGTTTTCTAGGCATGAGGAGCAACCAGGACAAAGGCACAAAATAAGGAAATAAGAGTACTATGTGCAAGAACCAGCAAAAAGAGTAGCAGGATGGTAGAGTAGATGGAAAAAGGTACTAGAAATGTAGGAAGGAATAATTCATCATCATTATAGTCATAATCATTAATTCATCATCATCTTCATTTTAGCTGTTTATTTTTCCTTACTACGTGCCAAACATACTAAGTGCTTTACAATTATTATCTCATTTGATCTCCATAACAATCCTAAGAGATAAGTGCTATTTTTAATTTCCGTTTTAAAGATGAGGAAAATGAGACAAACAGAAGTTAAGTGATTTTCCCATGGTAACATGGCTAGTAAATGTCCAAGTCATAATTTGAGCTCCTCTTCCTGTCTGTGGGATCAGGACTATCTATTTTGTCACTTAACTCCCAAATGGTATCTTATATTTGATCCTAGACTTAATAAAGAGCCAGTAGAATTTCTTCAGTAGAGAAATATCATGATCACCTTTTACCTGAGGCAACTCACTTTGACTACTAAATGGAGAATAGATTGGAGTAGAAAGTGACTTGAGGGGAAAAGATCAGAAGCTCTATTAAAGTCACCCAGCCAAGAATTAGTGAAATCATGTGTAACTTACAGTGAGGAAATATGAATCCAAACAAAAGGCTATTACATTAATCTAAGCTAAAATTGTTGAGGACCTGTGTGAGTGGAGATAAGGATTGTAAAAGTGAAAATGATAAGATTTGATTTTTTTTTTTAATGGTATTTGGGGCTAGTGTTTATGATGAATTTAGGTTGGCACGAATACTTCAAGATCTAATGCCTAGGATGATGGTGGTGTCCTCAATAACAATAGGGAAGTTGAGAAGAGGATAGCTTGAGGAGAAATATAATAAGTTATATGTTGAATCTGATGAGTTTAAATTTTCTAAGGCACATCAGATTATGTCTAGCAGGAGAGTAGTAATGTCAAGTCGAGTAAAGTCAACAAGCATTTACTAATTATAGACTATGTGCTAGGCACTGTGCTAATCAGTGTGATTAATGCTCAGCAGAGAGATCAGAGTTGTATATATAGTTGTGGGAATTATTTGAATAGTGATGATAGTTTAAATCACAGGAGCTAACACAATCAAGGGAGATTATGGGAGGCAGGAAGAAAAATAAGCCCAGGACAAATAATTGGAATTTACCTATCAAACAACCAAGGATTCTGAAGAAAGACTGTCAGACAGGGAGGAGAGTCAGGAATTAACACTCTCTGTCTCTGTCTCTCTATCTCTCCTTTCTCTCTCCTTCCCTTCCTCCCTTCTCCCTCCTGTCTTTCTCTCCCCCCTCTCTATTTATTTCTCTCTCCTTATCTCTCTCTGTCTTTGTCTCTGTCTCTGCCCCCTTTCTCGTCTCTCTCTTTCTCATACACATATGACATTATATGACATATACATTAGATATAATGCACATTTTTATATATATATATATATATAAATGTGTGTGGACATATATATTACTAAATATTTATTAAGTGCCTAGTATATATACATAGTATGCAAATATGAAAAAGTTATTTCAAGAAATTTAAAATCTAATAAGGAATATAACAAATAAAATGAAGCTGAAAGGGTGGCAATTGGTGGGGAGGGAAGAAGGTAGATGGTTCTAGGGGAAGATGAAAAAGTACAAAGATGTACAGCTGAGTAGGAAACGAATGGGTATTTAACCCTTATATTAGGTCCCTGTTGTTGAAGTTCCTGGAGGCATGAGTGTATCCCGGTTAAAAAAGTGGAAAGTCAAAACCATAGTTCCTGTTGTAATAAAATTTACAATTTAAAGTAAAACAGCATGCAAATCACAATCCATGTACATAGAATATATATGCTGTGTATGTTAAATAAGGCAATCCTAGAGGGAAGTACATAAATACATATATTATATTTTATATGTAATATTTTTGTGTGTATGTATATATTAGAGCAAAGAGCTATCTGACATAAGTGGATGATCAATAACATCAAAGCTTGCAGACATGTCAAGAAGGATGAAGACAGGAAAAAGTCTTGGTAGATTTTATCTACTTATGAAATGGTGACATTTAGTAGACATCTATTAAAAGTAAATCACAATACTCACTTCCTCAGAGGTAATAGACTTAAAACACAATGAGATGTGAACATTTGGCCATGACTAATAGCTGCATGCATTGCTGCACTATGTATTTTCATTGTGAGGGTTTTACTCCACTCTTCAAACACTTGATTCTTGCCAACATCATCACTACTGAACTGGTTACATTCTTCTCCCTTCTACCATTTAACTTCTTTATTAAAACTTATTACACTCTCCTTTGTAATTCCATTCCATTGCCCTTTTAACCTATCACTGATCTTGTCCTGTCAAAACCCAGCCTTAAATTAGTCACACTATTTGCCTTCTTTCCTCCTAACTAATGCTGCTGGACCAAATTAAATAAAAATATGTGATTTGGTTCATATGAATTTATTTTACATAATCTCAGTTGGTCCTTCACTACAGCAAGGCAATCTTTCAAATTCATTTTTCACTACCCCACTTATGCCTTTAAACCTGTCATTGTATCCCTCCTCCTTTTTCATAGATGAGAATTTAGATGAGAATCCTGACTCATATTCCACTGAAAATAATGAGGCAATTTTCCAGGAATAGTCTATTATACTTTTTCCTCATTTTATATGATATACATACCTGTGGGTACTCTTTTGTCTTTCACCTTCTTCATGTCAAAATAAATCCTCCTAAATGCCCAAATGATTAATATCCTGTTTTCTCAGATTTCCTCTCCTTTCATCATAAAGATCTTTCATTTATCTTCAATTTCTCCCTATCTACTGGATATCCTGCCAGTTTCCTCCATCCTCAAAACAAACCAAAAACCAAAAACCAAAAAAACTCAAACTCTTCCTAGATCAGTCCATCTTCCTTAGGTAGTTCTATATTATTTCTTCTCAATTTCCCAGATAAACTTCTTGATAAGTCTTCTATATAAGATATCTTCAAATCTTTTCCTTTTATTCTCTTCTTAATTGTATGTAGTCTGGTATTCAATTTCAATTTCAATAAAATTACTCTCTCTAAAACTACTACTGCTCTCTTTAATGCCAAATACAATAACCTTTTCTCAAGTCTCATCTTTGGTGACTATAGTGTTGCTTTTGATGTAATGGAGCATACTGTTTTCCTTGATTTTCTTTCTTCTAAGGTCTGCTCCTATTTGTGGACTATTACTCAGTCTCCTTTGATGTAACTTTGTTGCGTTGCTAATAGTTGGTGTCCCCCAAAAGTTCTGAGCTTTCTCTTTTGCTCTTTCACTATTACTTTGCTTGGTGATTTCTTCAGCTCAAATGGATTTAATTACCACCTCTAATTTGATAATTCTCAGATTTACTTATCCATCCCTTACTTCTCTCCACACCTCAAGATCCCCAATTACCTACCAGATATTTCGAATTGGATGTCCTACAGACATCTTTAACTTAATATGTATAAAATTAAATTCTATTTTTCCTTTAAAAACACTCCCCTTTTCTGATCTTCTCTATTCCTCTCACCCACTCAACCATTTCAAGTCAATCATTCTTGACTCATTTTCTCTGACTACTTATATGCCATCTTTGGCCAAATCCTATTGATTCTATTTTTAAATCATCTCCCATATTTCTTCTCTGACAATTGTCACCATCCTGGAGAAGGAACTCTTCACATCATACTTAGACTGTTGAAATAATTGTCTAGTTGATATCTTTCCTTTAATGATTGCATTTTCTTGTTAGCAATCTCTTCACCTGCATATGAACAAACAGATAGACACACACAGACACACACACACACACACACACACACTCATACATACATGTATACATATGAATCCCTAGACTTCTACCAAAAGAATAACATTCAGGAAAAAGAAGAAAAAAAAAAACTTGAAAATTGATTAAATTTTACCTCGGAAAAAAGTATCTTAATTCATGTCTCACATATGCATAGCTTACAGGTACTCACAAAGCCATTTCAAAAAATAAACTGTATAGCAAAAGAGTGAATCTGGTAGAAGTCTGCACATTTGCCCAAGAAGTATGGGGCTATTTAACACAATAACCTCATATGATATACTGCATTCTGTATAATTTCCTTTTCAGTGAGAAAGAAAACACCATTCTTCCTTATATTTCTTAAGTCTTAGAGATTTATAAATGTGAAAGCCTCAAAAATAGTTTATCCCCACGATTTAGTTTTTAACAACTTAAAAAAAAAAGCCAAGATAGTGACTTGCAGCTACAGTGTAAGAATTGTCTCCCTTTACCTCTCTGAAGAATTATAGGTACATAATTCTTAATTGCAGTATTTGTAAAGCATTACTAAGAAGTTAATCCAATTTGGTTATTACTTATATATATTTACATACATATATAGACATGCATATAAAATATATCTATATCTATATCTATCTATCTATCTATCTATATAGTTAGATGGATAGATCGAGAGATCTATATATATATATATAATACACATCCTCCATTAAAGAGTAGAGAGTTATTATGCCATATCAGCCATCCATCTTTCTGGGTTTCTCATATGAAACATTTGTTCTGGAGAGGAAAAACAAAGTGAAATTATGACAAAAGTGAAAATGTAGGCTTTCTGTGTGTGATGGCACAAAATTGTAATGAGTCCAATGTTATCACTAGAATTTAAGACTTTTGAAATGTAGTAGGACTAGACCTAATCAGGTATCTGCACTTCACTTAATAAGAATATAGCAGGGTGATGGGAGCACAAGGGCAACAGAATTGAGGAAAGAGCCCAAGTTAAAAAAAGAGAATGGGGTCAAAACTTCAGAATCAATCAGTATTAGGATCTGAAACTTTACTTGCCACAGCATGAAAAAAATATAGCTGATTTCAAACTTCCAGATTTCAATTAAAAAATATTATATTTTCTTTAAATTACTTTTGTCCTATGTTATTGTTTTAGATATTAAACATTACTATAAAATTTAAAATGTAAAATAATTTTTTTTCTTGGAATCTAAGCTTGTTATTTATTATTTTGGATGTTGATATCTTGAGGCAAACTACATCCTCAAGTAAATTCCATTATTGCTCCCTTTTGCTCTTCACACTGATTTTACACACACACACACACACACACACACACACACACACACAAATAAAAGCATGACAAGAATCTAATCACCTTTATTCCTCCCCAAAATTAAGATTTTGCTTGGTTTGGGTATCTGTCTTCATACACAGATTTGCCTTAAGCCAGTTCTATAGATTTTTAGTATAGCTTAAATTCTCAAAGGCAAATAGCCATTTAGTCCCCACTTCAATGTGGTTCTAAAGAACTAGCCCTAAAGCTTGTGACTTATGAGTATTGGGCTTCAACTTAACCTTTCTTTCCTTTCTTTCTTCCTTCCTTCCTTCCTTTTTTTCTTTTTCTTCATCCTTTTTTCCCTTTTCTCTTACTTTTCTTCTTCCTTTTTTTCTTTTTTGCTTTCATTTTTTTTCTTCCTTCATTTTTCCTTTCTTTCTTTTTTCACATATTTCTTTATATATTCACTTGTATGCATATATATGTATATGTACACATATATGTGTATACAACTATGCATATGTTTGACAAATGCATAGCATATAGTAAATTCTTAGTAATTACAGACAGATGTGTGGCACAGTGGTAAAATAGATAGAATATGGACCTAGGAATACTTGAGTTCAAGTTCAGCTTCAAACACTTATTACTTGTATGTCTCTGGACAAATCATTTAACCTCTGTTTGTCTTACCTTGGGCAACTAATATAATTTGTCTCAATTTCCTCATTTGTAAAATAGAAACAATAGCTTGGTTGTGAGAATAAAATGAGAAACCTTAATGCACTATGTAAATGCTAAAACAATAATAACAATGAATATAAATGTTTTTGTTGAATTACATAGAACATAACTTGTCAACTCAAACATAAAAGCATTTACTTGAATCATTTCAAAGTAAGATGCAGCTACAGATCTTAAATAGAATGAGTACTTTCATTTGAGATATATGTATATAAAGGGCTTTGTAAAAATCTTAATATGTTACATACATATTGAATATTATTACTATTACTAGTAATTATTAACAATGCAAAAGTCTAGGGATAGCCTTTTGCATAAAATATAAGGAGTGTATAGATTTCAAGTTTTGTGGTTAGGAAGATCTGAATTCAAATGTCAATATCTAATACACACTCATAATATGATCATGACTATTGACCATTTATATAAAATATGGGTATTCAAGGAAGACTAACATCTCTGGTGTGAGAATTTGCCAAACTATTTCAGGCCTGTTTGTCCAACTTTCGTGTCTCTACCTGTCATGCTCATCTATGACTCTAAGAAGTTGTGGAATGCCCACACCCTCTTAAACTATCTCAGTGCATGGGCTAAATTAAGTTACTAATGGGCCTCAAACACATCAGTGAGTTTCGGCGGTGTCTCCTCAAGCATGTGGGATAATAAGAACAATTTGTTCCAATAGCCATGAAGGCATTTGAAGCACACACAGTGGATCACTTAGTATTTGGTCAGACTTTGAAGACACCAAAAACTTTTACAGTTATCTTGGACTATGGCCTATCATCTTGATTTTTGTCTTTCCGTAATTTTCAGTGAATCAGGAAAAGAGAGTGGAGTTGATGACTTTGTGCAACTGTTTCACTTAAATAAAATCCAGTTTATTGCATGTTTTAACATATAATCGGTCCTTTGTAGTGCTTTAACAAATGTGTAAAGACAATTTAATATTATTTAATGTGAAAAATTCCAACATGACAGTAATTGCTGACATTGTATTATGTCACAAGAAAGAAAAAAATCTTAATATAACATTGGACTTCATTATGACATAAAACCTGTTATTATGATCAGGTCAAAGATTCTTGTATTTTGCATTGAAGATGAGGTAATTCTCATTTAAGATAACAATGTTATGTATGCTTCTGCGTGTCATTTTAGGCAAAGTTGAAGGGACTGATATGAATGAATTTGATAATGAAGAAATCATGAATTACAGTAAAATTAACTACCAATCTTGGTTATTGTCACATTGATGGCTGATGTTCAAAAATTGAGAAAATCTTATTTAATGACCCCTTTAGTCATTAATGTGATTTTAAAAATGATTGAGAGGGCAGAGGTTCAATTTATTTTTAAACTATTTTGTAATTTCAGCTATTTGTATACTTTCACATAGTTTATGACCATTTCATGACAAGCTGATTGGCTTGGTGGACAGAGAACTGGATTGTTCATCAGTAAGATAGATATTTAAGTCTTATTTATGATATGTACTAGAATAGCCTGGAAAAGTCATTGAACTCTCAATGCTCTGGATTAGTGGTTCTCAAAATATGCTCTGGGGACTCCTGGGATACCTGTAAAATTTTCTGAGAGTTTTCAAAGTCAGAATAATGTTCTAGAGCAGTAAGGTAGCATGGTGGATAGAGTTCCATGCCTATTATCAGGAAATGGCAAATCATTTTTTTGTCAAAAAACCATCTTTGCCAAAAACAAAAAGAAAATCTCAAAATACTTGTTCAATCATTTCAGTTGTGTGTGCCTGACTCCATTACTTCAGTTTGAGATTTCCTCTCAAAGATACTGGAGTGTGTAATGTTCTGGTTCGGCTTTCTGGAGGTCTTTGGACCAGCCTTCATTTCAGACAGTAACCACCAGGAGAATAGTCAGGAATAAAGTCCAAATTCTTTATTGTCTTTTTGTCTGGGGCTCTGCTAGCTTTCTGGAGGCCCTTCAGACTAGCCTTGGTCTCAGTGGGGGAAGCAGGAGGACAGGCCAGCCACCATGGTGTGGGGAGATGAAGTGAATATCTTTGACTGAGTTTGTCCCAGCTTATATATCTATTATAATTACATCATCATAGATGTGAATTTTGTAGAATAGGTATCAATCTTGTAGAACTATATTAAGTACTAAGTACACATACTAAACTAGTTAACTATTAATCACCATGCTAAAATATCAATTCCACTGAGTTAACACCTTTCTCCAGAATTTTAGCCCATTACATCTCCTGCTTTCTTTTGTTTCAGAACTTAGGTGGTCACACCCTCCCTTCTCAGGGAAGTGACAACCCCCAAAAAGGAGGTGATCATGCCCTTCCTGACTTCTCAGAAAAAGGGGTAAAAACAGAAAAAGGAGGTGATCACAATCTCCCTGACATATCAGGAAGGGAGATGAAAACAGCAAAGGGAAATGGGGAGTCAAACCAGATTTTGTTAGCAGGTTTCTGACATGTCTAACTTTGGAACAGGTATACATAAATCCATCAACATGAAAGGTATTATATAAGCACATAGCAATATAGCATAACATGAATTAACATGAGGAATTATACATGTTCATAAGTCCTAGAAATAGTCCAAAACCAATATATTATCCATTACTTCATGTGTCAATGATTCTTGCAGATTTTGAAGTCCTATATCCAGTCTTATCATGTTTCAGGAAATCCAATGATTCCTGCTGATTTTGAAGTTTTGTAACAGTCTCATTATCAGCCATGTCTTTCAGTGTCAGATTTTTTTTTTTTTTTAGGTCTTCTCCTTTGTTTCAAGGTTTTTTCTCTTTTTCTGTCTCTCTCCAATGGACAAGGAAAATATGGCTCATTGGCATCCATCCGATTCCTTCTCCTTTGCCAATTATATAGCCACAAAATATAGCTTGTAGAGAGACAAGCAAACCCTCTCCACCCAAGCAATTAACCTATCTGGTCCCTTCCATTCACCACTTTCTGGATCTTTCCCCATCCCTTGGCAATTACATAGACACTGTTCTTCTGTTGGGTTAAAAAGCCTGTATTCTCCCCAATTATAATCCCTTTCTCACATATGATTGCTTCTCTGCTGATTGATCATATCAGAGTATTGAACTTCTAAAGATTCTCTGAATCTAAATTTGGCTGCCATCATGCCCCACCTGTTTTTTGTTGTTATTTTTTTTTTTTTTTGCATGTGGTCCTGGAGCTGGGCCCCACCTCTTGTTTCCCTGAGTCAATCTACATTCTGAGGCCCAATGGAAGCCTCTGTTGCATTTTGGGCATAGGATTTTGGGTCTTGTTCTCTCACCTTGTCTTCTCACTTTATCTTTATGTCAACATTGAACTTTCAGATGTTCCTACTTTACCACATTGAAAGCATTGGTGAGTTTCTCTGGAAGTCCCTTGCCACAAGGGACCCTGTCTTCCCATGTTCTGCATCATAGCCTGAATACGAAAGGCATCTGTGCCCATGGTAGCACAGCATCTTAAGATCTCCTCTAAAAGAGCATCTTTGTGTAGTGTTGGAATCCTTACTAACTGCTAAGTAATTAGAGTTGATCTAATCTTACAAGAAGTTGTTTTGGCCAGAACCTGAAACAAGGTACTAAGTAGAACTAATCAAGACAAGGCTGGTGTTCCCACCTTTACTCAAAGTCCACACCTTAAAGCTCTTTGGGCCAGAGAGCACTATGGGAGAAAACCCATAATCCCATTCTCTCAGAAGAGGCAGATAAAAAGCCAGCGATGAAGGATCTATGGCAGAATACATATTTTCCTCTTGGCTGGCTGATCGCGCTAGACTCGAGAGAAACGACTCTGCTGCAGAGAACACTTTTGACGGACTTCAGTGGAGCTACGCCAGAAGCTCTCTCTCCGCGGCAAGTGTGGCTGGGCTCCCCAGAAGGAGATAAGAGAGATCTTCCATCTCTGTTGGAGGCAGAAGAAGGCAGAGGCAGAGGCTGAAGGACAGAACCTTTGGCTTTGGAGACATCCAAAGGGCTCTAAGCCTCTAAACCGGCTGTCCTCTGAGAACAAACTCTAACATTTTGAACTCTTAACATTTGGCGCCGAACAGGGACCTGAACCCTGGACCAACCATCTTTACAGACGCAGCCAAACAAAATATTTGTGCTGTATACTCTCATGATCTAACCGTAAAAAGAGTAGTCAGAACTCCTTTTCAGTCCACTCAGCAGAACGAATTATATGCGATCATGCTAGCTCTCACTTATTACCCAGGCGACATAAATATAATATCTGATTCAGCCTATTCAGTAGGTGTGGTACAAAGAATTGCCACAGCCCAAATAAAATTTGCAGCTTCTAATATATATCAGCTCTTTAAGGAACTTCAAGAGCAAGTGAGAAAGCATCCAGGAAAGATTTATATCCTGCATGTCCATTCACATAGTGGACTTCCAGGTCCTATTTTTGATGGAAATTCAAAGGCAGATAGCCTTTTAACTATGTTGGCCAGTACGCCTTTATTTCAGGAGGCCCAGGAATCCCATTCTAAATACCATCAGGCTGCTCGAGCTTTGCGTTTACAGTTTGGGATTACAAAAGAAGAAGCTAGGAGCATAGTGAAAAGCTGTACAGCTTGCCTTCCCTTCCACGCTCCTACACTGCCTCCAGGGAAGAACCCTCGTGGTTTGAGACCCAATGAAATCTGGCAAATGGATGTGACTCATTATAAATCTTTTGGTCGTCTGTCTTTTATCCACGTTGTGGTAGACACCTTTTCAGGATTCACTTTTGCCATACCAGCAGCAAAAGAGACAGCCCGAGTGGTCACTGAATTCCTCATTCAAGCATTCGCAATTATGGGTGTGCCACAAGAAATAAAAACAGATAATGGACCGGCATATACCTCCAAATATTTTGAACACTTTTGTGCACAGTATAAGATTCTACACACTACTGGCATACCCTTCAATCCTCAAGGTCAAGCAATAGTAGAAAGAAGAAACAGAGACATTAAGACACTCCTCCAAAAACAAAAGAAAGGAGGAGCCACGGGTAACCCTAGAGAACTTCTAAATTTAGTTCTCTATACCATTAATTTTTTAATCTTTGATAAAGATGCACTGGCTCCAGCAGACAGGTTTTATAACCCACCAGAAGAGCAGTGTCCAGTGCGAGCAGCTCCACTATCTTTAGATAATCGCCAGGTGATGTGGAGAGACCCAGAAAGTGGTGAATGGAAGGGACCAGATAGGCTAACTGCTTGGGGGAGAGGATTTGCTTGCATCTCTACAAGTGGAGAAGGAATCAGATGGGTGCCTACGAGCCGCATTCGCCTTGTCCATCGCAGAAAGATGGAGCAGACCCTTGAAACAAAGGAGAAGACCCAAGAAATATCGGGTGGTTCTGTTGCTGATTGTGCTCATAAGAATTATTAGATTCCTGGCACATGAACTAATGGACAATGGAATCCTATTGGACTGTTTCTAGGACTTATGGACATGTGTAAATTTTCAGATTGATTCTTGTTATTTGTTACATTACTACTAGCCTGTGTTATATTGCTATGTGCTCATGTAAATTATGTATAATGCCTCCCATATTGATGGATTTATGTATACCATGTATATCTGTTACAAAGTTCTGGCCCATATTGATGGATTTATGTGTACCCCCTCAGAAACCCCCTATGTTTTAAAACAAAAGAAAGGGGGAGATGTTGGAATCCTTACTAACTGCTAAGTAATTAGAGTTGATCTAATCTTACAAGAAGTTGTTTTGGCCAGAACCTGAAACAAGGTACTAAGTAGAACTAATCAAGACAAGGCTGGTGTTCCCACCTTTACTCAAAGTCCACACCTTAAAGCTCTTTGGGCCAGAGAGCACTATGGGAGAAAACCCATAATCCCATTCTCTCAGAAGAGGCAGATAAAAAGCCAGCGATGAAGGATCTATGGCAGAATACATATTTTCCTCTTGGCTGGCTGATCGCGCTAGACTCGAGAGAAACGACTCTGCTGCAGAGAACACTTTTGACGGACTTCAGTGGAGCTACGCCAGAAGCTCTCTCTCCACGGCAAGTGTGGCTGGGCTCCCCAGAAGGAGATAAGAGAGATCTTCCATCTCTGTTGGAGGCAGAAGAAGGCAGAGGCAGAGGCTGAAGGACAGAACCTTTGGCTTTGGAGACATCCAAAGGGCTCTAAGCCTCTAAACCGGCTGTCCTCTGAGAACAAACTCCAACATTTTGAACTCTTAACAGTGTAGTCCTTGTATAATTCTTCTACAAACCTCATTAACATTTTCTCTAGCAAGTTGTTTTGTCATTATTCCTGTTACTGTATTTTTCACTAATAGTTCATATGACAGCTGTAGTCAGACATATCACAAAATCAGCAAAGGGTTCATTTGGACCTTGCTCTATTTTGGGGAAGGCTTCCCCCTCTATCTTGCCTTCCTGGGAGGGTGTCCCATGCTTTGATAGCAGCAGCAGCAATTTGTTCATATGCTATCAAAGGGTAATTAATCTGTGCTAAAGTGTCTGCATACTGATCTTAACTGCTTATTGATCAAAGGTGACTATCATTTTAACTCCAGTTTGCCTATTTTGTTGGTCTTGTAGTCTACAGAGTTCACTACACTCCAAAAGCCACAATAAGTTTTGTCCAGGTTCTAAATATGTCCTTGATATAGATTTCCAATCACTAGAGTTTAAAATTTCATAAGCCGAATTCTTTAATATCATCTTAACATAAGCTGATGTAGCCCCATAAAGAGTGCAATCCTTTTTCAAATCTTTGATAATTTCCAGATCAAAAGGAGTGTATCTTCTCCTTTCTTGACCTGAAGAGTCAAACTCTTGAATAACAGGGTATGCTTTTATTTTTAAATCATATATATACTGTCCTTCTTTTTCAGCTTTAACTAATGACTTTTCTAATCATGTCATAGGGATAGAACAAAGCTCCTTTATGGATGGTGCTGATGGTGTCACTGCCCCTCCCCCTCCTCCTTTTCCTTACACCCATAAAGGGTTAATTGAGAGGGGCAGGGTGGGGGGGGATGGGAAGTCAGGGAATGGGGAATGCCCTAATGGCTCCTGCTGTGAAGCCTCTCATTCGTTAAGTTTATCAGCATTGTGCTTAACCCCTTTTTTCTCTAATTCTTCATGCTTTTCACCTAATTTGTCAGTATCTCCCTTCTGCATTTTCTCCTTTTTCCTAATTCTAAAATGCATGTAATTCCTTAAAGCCAATTGTATTAAGTTATATAATATGTATTATGTAATATACAATGAATTGCTCTCTTACTAGTTTCCACTTGTCTGGCTCTAATTCTCCTTCCATAGAGGACCAAGGAGCTGTGTATTTTAATGTTTCAAAGAGTTCAATGATCTGCTTCCAAGTTACCATCAAACCTTGGTTTTGTATTAGTTTAACTCTGCATTCTACACACTTTCCTTGTGGTGGAGAAGGCTTCTTTCTAAACATTTGCCCCATTTCAGCTGAAACACTAGTTTAGCCCTTAACAAAGTTTCCTTCTTGTCTAGTTTTGTACTCACCCTAATTTCTGGGTCATGGAAACTTTTCCACTGAACTCAGGATCATGTCAGTCTGGACTGTTGAGTGTAAATCCTTAGCACCACATTTAGGCACCAAAATGTAAGTTCTGCTTCAGCTTTCTGGAGCTCTTTGGACCAGCCTTCATTTCAGCACAGTAATCACTAGGAGGATAGCCAAGAATAAAGTCCAAATTCTTTATTGTCTCTTTGCTTGGGGCTCTGCTAGCTTTCTGGAGGCCCTTAAGATTAGCTTTGGTCTCAGTGGGGGAAGCAGGAGGACAAGCTAACCACCATGGTGTGGGGAGTGGAGTGAATATCTTTGACTGAATTTGTCCCAGCTTATATACTCTTATTATAATTACATCATCATAAGTGTGAATCTTGTAGAAAAGGTGTCAATCTTGCAGAACTATATTAAGTACTAAGTACATGTACTGAACTAGAGAACTATTTATCACCTTGCTAAACTAGATAACTATTGTATTATCAATTCCACTGAATCAATACCTTTCTCCAGAATTCTGGCCCATTACAGGAGTGCTTCACTTTTTTCTTCCCTTATTCATTTTATAAATGTTCAACAAGACTATTAGTTCTGAATTAACTTAATTTTCTTTTTTCCTAGAAATTTCAAAAAATTTTGATTATGTCTGCAGAAATATTTAAATAAGTCTAGAAAAGAAATTACTAAGAAAACATTTCATCTCAGGTGAAGTATTAGGGAAGGTTTGTCAACAATACAAAAAAATAGGATCAAGTATGTAGAGAGAGGAATTTTGAGTGCAAAGAACTTTGGAAGTGGAAAGTAAATGTTAGTCCCAATATGTGTAGTAAGCATTATTAAGCATAAATAATTAAGCAAGCCACTTGGATTTTATATGCTATGGTTTCTCCTTCTGTAAGTACCCAGATGGGTACTTTGAGGTCAAACCCTGTCAATCCTAATTGGGAAAGCAATGACTTATAAATGAATCAAAGAGATGTGGTTGTCATTAGTTCCAATTTGTGCACATTGTAATTACAGGTTAGAAAGTATCATCATGCACATGAAGAATTGAATGAATTATTGATTGTCATTTGGATCTTTCAATCACACTTTTAATGTCAGGCACTGACTTTTTTCAGGAGGATTTTTGGATGGAAAAGACATATAAACAGGAGCTCTTTTACAACTGGATTTTGGCCCAAGTAAGATATTCACCAACCAATTTTCTGTTCTCTTCCTCTTTGAACAAAGAGCAATGGACTAAAGGGAAAAGATGTCAGCTTAGAAATAAAAATTTCTGAATAAAGGAAATTAGGAATTAGAATAGTTTCTTTAACATTATGGAAAGAAAATGGATTGCTGCCTAGAGGAGGGTGGGGAATAGATACAGCTTTAAGGATACTTTTTGAGTTTATGATTTGAAGTTTAAAGTTGAAAAGGAAGATTCAGGTATGGGAATTCACAAGCATCATCTTTTTCCCAACAATCCCTTCAGAAGTAGCAAAAGGAACACTCTGGGGTCAGAAACCTTAGTTCAAATTAGATACATTTTTTTTTTCTTTTAGGCAAGAGACAACTTCATTGGATCTTATTTTCTTATAAATCTCACTGTATCTTAGTTTCCTCAATTGTAAAATGAGACTATGATTAGAATATGTTAAAGATTTTTTTTTTAACCCTAACTCCATAATATTATGAGACTATTATGAACCTAAATGAGTAATATACATTATTATAAGAATTTGAGGGATACTTCTATGCTCAATTACTCCTTACAAACACTATATTATTTGCCATTAACTTAAAAAAATTTGAAAGTACTTTATCTACCACATGAAGAATGGGATAATGTCTGAGGATATATTTTAAATCTCACCTATTTAACTATCAGAAAAAGTAGTTTCGGATAAACTAAAATGAGAAATGAAGAAAGTTTTAAAGTAGTGAAGTTTTCCCCAGAGAAAGGTCTAGAATTCCAGTATTAATTGTACATCTTGATAACTTGAAATTCAAAAGTTATGTTAAACAAATTTAGTTATAGAGACAAGAAACTTCAAAATCAAAAATACATTAGCTTTTAAAATTTTGTTATTATATTTTAGGAGGCAACTTTCTAGTCCTAAATCAGGAGTTTCATTATGTTTGGACTAATATGCTATTTTTATGCCTTTTATTGAAGAGAAGGAACTTAGTTTCTTGTCTCATAATTTTAAAAAAGAAAGAAAAGGCTGAGATGAGCATCATCAATTCATTCTGTATGTTAGCATGTTCTGTCAAGAAAAATCAGCATTTTGATTGCCGAATTGTCCTCTTTTCATCACTTCACACCTTTAAAAGACACAAATGACTGGCTCTGAATCATTCTTGTCAGTGTTTCTTATCAATTCTGATGTCAATTCAGATGCAGCCATCTGTTCTTGCTTCTAAACAATTTTAAGCAAAGTTGTTTTATTTATTTATTTTTGTTATAACACTTTGTGAGGAGGGTCATAATGTTCATATGTTACAGTGGTCATGTTACTATCACAGTATACAATTGCAATTTTGTTATTGTTGGAAAAAATATGTAGTCTATGAAATCTAGAGAAGTTAGATCAAAGAGATGAGAATAGGGAAATGTTTCCAATATGTTGTTACTGGAAAAACGTATTTTTTTGGCTTGACTTTGCAAAAAAAAAAAAAAAAAAAAAAAAAAAAAGGTCAAGTTCAACATGACAGAAGAAAAGCTTCATGGAGACTTACACTCACATAATAGGAATAGTAAGCCAATTATAATAAGGTCTTATATAAGACCAAAGGATTTGAAGATTATTAATTCATATGTGTGTATAACATTGCAAAACTAGTCTGTTATCTGAAGTCCAAAATACTGCATCTTTGCTCTCTGTAAATGACTACAGTCCCCACTAATGTTATTCTCTCGAGTACAGGAGTGGATTCCTTGCACCCCAGCTCCATTTAACCTCTAAGAGTTTGTTTAGTTTTTGCAAAGAAAGAGATGATCACAAATATACAAACTTGCTCCCAAACACATTGGCTTAATTATTTCCCATATTTCTTCAAGTCTCTGAGGGAGAAGACTTGATTTATAACAGTTCATTTCCTATAGAGTTCAGCCACAGTTCTAAGTCCAAACCACTCTTTATGTTGAATTCTCAGGTTTCTAGCTTAAGAATTACATGCTGGGCTGTCTGGATTCCTGTCTTCAAGGTCTAAATGGCTTGAATTCCCATTCTTCTATGTCTGGGGGGGATCATCCAGCACCTAAAACAGAAGAAATAATTTAAAAAAAGAACAAAACAAACATTCCAGTTCCATTTCTCAGACAGAAAATTAAATGAAAAGAAAACAGGTTAAGGAAAACTTTGCCTTTTCAGTGGTTTCTTTCATGGCACCTGTATTAAGAATGGTTACAAAGAATGGACATCAGCATTTGGAAGAAGCAGAAAATAGCATGAAGGAAGTGAGCTAGAAAGAGAGAGATTATCTTAAACTCAACCTTTCCCAACCACATAGCTAGTATTCAGTCAAAGGAAGCTACTTCTACCTATATGGTAGGGAGCAAAGAATACCTCCATATTAAGAGATTTGGATATTCCCAATCAAGTCTCCTTGCTTTTGCAAAAGCCAAATTAATCACTATGGAAAAAAAGATAGCTAAGAAAAATCCCACTAGTATCATTTGCTTCACTTGAATAGTCAACAATTGGAGATGATATGTCAACGAGTAAGAATTTTTTTGAGTACCTTGGGCATATATAACTCCAGATGACATGCAAGTATCACCAAAACATAAATATGAAGGGAGTTAGCCTAGAAAGAATCTATCACCTGAAAGTTAAGTGGGATAGTAAAAATATAAGGCCAAGAAAACAGGAGGACTTAAAGAAATATTAGAAAAGTACATCAAAAAAGCTATGGTAGCACACAAAAGAATTCAAACTTAACAAGCAACACTATTGACTTAATTATTATTTTAATAATAAATTATTAAAGTGACTTAAGGACAAGAACCATTATAAAAGATTAAATAGGAGAGACCACACAATCATAGATTTAGAGTTGGCAATTCTGTAATCAACTTCATTGATTTTGCAGACAAAGAATCTGAAGCCCAAAGATTGTTTGTTCAGGATCATCTAGTAAATAAAAAAGACTACATTTGTGTCTAGGTCCTCAGAGGTTAAACAACCCTCTCCACTGTACTACTAGTTTCTAGTTTATGTAAAGGACTAATTTGAATATTTAATACTTAAGTATCTTGGAAATCTGTCAATCTTACTGCTTTTTTTGTTAATTTATTTTATATTTCTCTTCTGATACTCGTCATAAATAAATTCCTTAAAATACCAAGTATTACTACTTCTAATAATCAGAAGAAAAAAAAAAGGATAGATGTAAGAAAGAAGCCATATTTTTTTAATCCAGTTCTGAGTATATAAACCTACCAAAAATGTGGGAAGGTGGTAGCATATAGAATCCCCAGTAGTAATACCTGGAAGCCAAGACATTAAATGAGTAATGTAACAGAGAAACTAAAGCATTTTTGAAATGGAGAGGTAACATTAGGTCCCTAATGACTTCAGTTATTATATTACAGACTTTTGAGGAGAGAAGAGAAATATTTTATAAGATAAGAATTAATCAAGGAAAGGCGGAGGGAAATAGAAAAAAAATGTGTTATGTATAGATTAAAGAAAAAAGTAGAGCTCACTCTTGCCAGTAATATCATTTTTTTCCTATCAAAGTTACAAAGCTAGTATTGCCAGAAAGGCTCAATCTATCATTAAAAACACTTGGGTAGACAATAGGGAGTTGCATTAAGGAAAACTAGAATTATGAATTATTTTCCAATGTCTTCAAAAACACTGCGTAAACCTCTTTCAAAAGGGGCAAACATTTAAATATTCTAATATTTAAAGAATGATTTTTTATTAAGTTTGACAGACCATCTATTTAAAAATATTTAAACAGTTAATATTTGTTATAATAGAGTTTGTGTTTTAATAATAAAAACTGATTTTGTTCACCTCTTTGCACCATCATTTTATTTTATTTTATTTTTTGGAGGTTGGTACTGAGTACATTGTTTTTTTGTTCCACAAAATCTGAATTACATTTCTGCTTGTGACTATTTTCCCTGTTGTTTTTGATAGATATTAACTGTACAAGGAATCAAAAAAGTGGAATCCTCCTTTAAAAAGCCAAAAGTATATCTTATGTTGAACTTAAGCATTTTGTAGAGTAAAAGTTTAGTGACTAAACTATACTAGAAAATGAATGCTGACTTATTGAGTCAATTCAATAATTTTACCTTAGAAACAAAATTATCTTAAGTGCACAAAGCTTTTCACTTTATCTTTGAAATCCCAGTAATATAAATATTTCACATATTTGTAAATATAGTAGACATAGGGAAATCATATAGTAAATATAGAACCATTTTTTAAATTATTCTGTAACTAAAAGATGTAACTCAAGGAAATGATGTGTTCTGTTATTTTTCTACTGTTTGTTGATTCAGTAACCAACACACACACAAAAATGTGTTTTACCCTTACATTTATACATATCCAAAAAAAATGGACAAACGTAATACTTAAAATAATTTCAAATATGACCTCACATTCTATCCACAATCTACTCCCATGGAAGTTATAGTTTTATGTGTGTTGTTTTCATTCAATTCACATATTCATATATGTATATAAATATTTGCTGTTAAATTCATACGTGTGTGTTGTTAATTTACTATTGCTCTTTACATGTGGTATATCCCTCTTCAGAATCCAATACCTTTAGACTTTATCTACCATCACTTTACTATAATAAAGATTTTCTGTTGAAACATTTCCCACACTTAATATTGCTAGCAACTATGTTTTTTAGGCATATATTCAAATATTAATCCAAGAATTAGATTCTGAGTAACAAGTTATATTCAATAACTTCAGAGATTTTTTTAAAGAGGATTGAGAATTTCTTAATATTTTTTACAATTTAGTTTATTTGAAAAACATAAAAGGAATACAAAGCAAAGTAAAAACAAAAGAGAATGTTGTCATGTGCCCAGCAGAACATTGTAGAGGGTTCAAATTATGTAACAAATTACCAGTTCAAGAAAGTGTGTGTGTGTGTATTAGTAGAAAAAATTATATTCATAAATATCCATTTTTTCTTTACTTCCTTGTAAAATTATTCTTTGGTTCTCTGCTTCATACCTTTTGTTAGTCTTTTTTCTCCCTCTCATCCCCACCCCATCATCCCCAAGGAAGCTACAGTTATGAAAAGATATGTACATACATACACACATTCACATACATTCCCCACATATAAACACATCATTACTAACCTTGCTGCTTCTTTAATTGAATTCTGCTCCATAACTTGCCTTACTATTACTATTACCCCCAACCCAAGAATGCCTCTCTCTTTTTTTCCCCTCATCCTTTGCTTCCCCATTTCCCCATTCCTTCCCCCACCCCACCTTTTTTTCTTCATAGATTTTGGAGGATACTATATCAAGATACATATGTAATGTTGTCTATTGAACCCCATTCCAGATGTGAATAAATTTTCAGAACTATGAGCCTTCCTCCCCACTCTAATGCTATCCTCATTGAAATAACATAATTATTTGCCTTAACTCTGCCAATCTTTCTTTGTACCTACCTTAAACACATAGTATACATTTCCCGAGTAAACAATTTGTCTTTGTTTAAACAATTTATCCATGTTGAGTAACTTAAAATTGATCTTCAATATTGACTTTTAAATGTCAAATTTTCTGTTAAGTTGGGGTGTGTTTGATAGAAACTCTGGAAAATAGACAAGGTTGTTGAAGGTCCATTTTTTCTTATTCATAATTATAGATAAATTTTTGCTGGATATGATCTTTTTGGCCATAGGCCTAGTTCTTTTGTCAGTAATATGATCCCAGGATGTGTGGTCTCTTATTGTAGTTGCTGATAAGTCTTGTACAATTTTAATTGTAGCAGCAACATAATAGAATTGCTTTTTTTCTTGTTTCTTTCAAACTTTTCTCTTATATTTGGGTTTTTTCCCTGTGTCTTTTTCCCAAAGGATCTCTTTGAAGTGGTGATTGGTCGAATTTTTCTTCTTCTACTTTCCCCTGTATTCTATCACTCCAGAACACTTTTCATGGATTATTTCCTATATTGCTCTGTCAAAGGTTTCATCTTGGTCACAACTTTCTGGCAAGTCAATTATTCTTATATTTTCTCTTCTTGATCTGTTCTCCAGATCTGTCATTTTTCTTATAAGATGCTTCACATTCAGTTCTATTTTTTATTCTTTATTTCTTTATTCTTATTCTTATTCTCTTTTGTTATTTATTGGTCTCTTCATAGCTTTACTGCCTTCTCTTTGCCCAATTCTAATTTTCAAAGAATTATTTTCACCTTTGAAACTCTATACCTCCTTTTCTATTTAATTAACCTTTTTTCATAAGCTTCTTATTTTTCTTGGATGGTTTTAATTTCAATTTTTATTAGTTTTTTCTCAATGTTTCTCATTTGATTTTTTTTTCTTGAGTTCTTCTATAAATTTTCCCTTTGTAAGGAGCAATTTCATGTTACTCTCTGGGGTAAATAGAAGCTTTTGTAACTAAAGTGTCTTCCTCTGAAGATTAACCCGAGTCTTCCCTGTTCCCAAATGTTTCAATGGTTTGGTTTTTCTTTGCTAATTCATTTTTTAAAAAATAAGAGATATTAGTGTAAGCACCTCTAATTATGGGATAAGGGAATGGTGCCTCAAGCTTCCCTTCAGCTCTCCTCTTTGACCAGGAACCCCAAATCAAGAGCTCCTCTCTCCTGCACATGCCCACAGTCAGAGACATCCCTGTCCCCTGCTTCTGCATTTACTAGATGCTAATTCCTTCTTGCCCAGGGCCAGGCACAGACACAGCTAGGACTAATGTTGCCAATCAGCCATGTTTCATGTCATCTTCCCAGACACAAACCCCTACTCAAAGAAGTTCCAGCCACTCTCAGTTAGTCCAAGGGCTTCCCACATGATGCCCCAGCTTCAGGTCTTCAGATCTTCTTGGGTTGTACAAAATTTCTTTGTTCTACCCCAAATCTTCCTGATTTTTCACCACTTTGTGATAGCCCTGAGGTGCAAATTTGTTCTAAGTTTGTGGAAGAAATTGAGAGAGCTTGAAATTTACTAATCTACTATGACATCTTTCCAGAATTCTCCCTGGAGATTTTCTAGATTATTATTTTCCCAAAAAGTGTGTGTGTTTTTAATTTTAAGATTATTTCCATGAACCTCCTTTACCTTTATCCAGGTTTTCTTCAAAATGTTAATTTCTTTTACTTCATAATTTCAAGATTCCTAAATAAACTTTCCTATGATTCCTGCATATTTAGTTTTCAGCTAAAATCTTCATCATTTTAGTCCATTTACTTGAAAAAATAAAATAAAATAAAACCAACCAAGATCAATAGGCAAAGACAGTCAGAATTATTTTTTTCAGGATTAATAAGTAAGCTTACAAAAAAAAAAAAAAAAAAAAAAAAGAATAAGTAAGCTTACTTAAGTTATAAGAATTTATAATACATAAGTTTAGAATTAAGGAAGATCCTGACCATTATAAATGCATCCCTTTCATATTTGACAAGCAAAAACAATTTCTTCAATTCTTGCTTCTTTCTATTGTATATGAAACACAAACCATTTTTGTGTATGTGTATGATACATGTTCATATATCTAATCAATTACAATAAAATAATACAAATAATACAGCACAAGTACTTTGTCTAAGCCTTATTCTGATTACTTATTTTATGAGTAAAATAGAATCCACATTCATGAGATAAGCAGGATGAATTGGTGAGTGGAGAAATTTCCTCTGAGTCAGGAATATCTAAAAGCAAGTCCTTTCTCTGACAAATCCTGGCCTAGTGATCCTGGTCAAATCATTAATTTATTTTTCTCTAAGACAATTGACTTTCTAAGACTGTAAGTTTCAGAAGATTTGACTTGCATTTATAAAAGAAGTTTTATCTAGATACCAATTAATTTTGTCTAATACCTATCCCTATCCTGTATGATTTCTTAACTAGAGGAATAAACTTTGGTCTCTGAGATTTAGTAGCCGATAACTAAAATTAAGCAGATGATTATTACAAATGTGAGACATTATGAGAATTTACTTAACACAGACCAGAAACAACAGAATAGAAAATACTTGAAAAAATAGGATTAAATTAATAATGATTGGCAAATGATAGAAAGAACAGTCTACAACATATTGAGTATCATTGATGATTGACCATGTATGAATATATTCTAAACTTCTTTGCTTCACAGAACATAAGCTAAGACATTAATTTCATATATAAACCAACTACTCCCATTTTTGACTTTTTCAGTCAGTTTCATTGTATCTTCTTGGACATCCTACTAAACCAAATTTTTATAGAAAATCAGTGCCCAAGCAATTTTCTAGTTACTGTTTATATAATCTGAGAAAAACAACACTATCTAAGAGTTAAAATTAAAACATGAATGTGAAATTTTGGTAACAATTTTGAATTAATTAAATAGAACAATAGGAAAAAATGTTTTGTTATGCTGAAGAATTATTTCCATAAAATTATTCAATCCTTACTTAACCACTTCCTCTGAGAATTCTCCTATTAGATTAATCAGAGAGATTAAGTAATAAAGATTGCATCTGAACCTGTAATTTCATTTTTATGGATATATCTAGGTGAGAAAATTTTCTTTGCCAATGTTGTTTAACATTTTTCTTGAAATTTGTAGTCATAGAGTATTACCCTGGAATATAAGTAAAGAGATTTACCCAGGTAATACAGTATATGTTAGAGACAGAACTTGAACTCAGATGTTCCTTGCTTGGAGGACAACTATCCATTATTTCATGTTGTAATTCAAGAGATACTGTTTTACTATTTGATTTAACAAGAATGAATTCTTGTTCTTGGCCTGATAATTATTACATTGTGAACTAGTGAGGACAAGAAATGTCTTTGGCCTTTGTATCCCAGTGTTTGGTACATCATCTGTCATATAGTAAAAGCTTATTAATATTAATTTAATGATTGACTGACCTCAATCAGTTTCAAAGAGGAGTTAACTATTCCAGGGATGATCATCATTCTCCTTTTATAAGCTGCTTAGGTCTTCAATAGGAATAATATTTTTAAAAAGATTTTAGTGTAGCATATTGTTTTTCATCTGATTAACACTGATAGTTTGCCCATTCAGATTAGGGAAAAGACTTCAAAGAATTGTGCTAACATAATTTTGTTATATGGAACGTAAAGATGGCATGGCAGGATTTATTAAACTTTCATATTTTAACATCACTACATACTACTGCATAATTTATATCAAATATCACATCACTCAATAATGAAGGGGGTAGAGAAACTACATATACATGCTTAATTCAACATCAAAAGTGTATATAGAACCTCATTAAAATACACATACTCTATTTAGATGCTGAGTGAAAAAGATGTGTCTTACTAACTTGTCTCACCCAAGAGTAGGAATAATCAAGAAATAAAGCCCTTTCAAAACCATGAAGTAGGAATTTTTACAGCAAAAGCTAAAAAGAAAGAAAGTTCAGACTTGGAGAATCTTCAAATAGCTTGGGAATTGCTGAGCAAAGCAAGAATCGATGGCTAGAGAGGCATGAAACAATTATTGGACAAAATGTAGAACAATCAAGCAGAGACTGGAGAGTGGAGAAGAAAATAATGCGTAAGAGTCAGTCCAAAATTTTTGGTATCAGGATAACAATGAAGGTCTAGTTTACATAAGTTGTTTCAGTGGATCCCTGAGGGTACAACTGAATTTTTTTTTTTTTAAATATGGAGCTTGAGAAAGTTGATGTTGGCTTCCAGTCTTTTCTAAATTAATTGCAACAGGTCCCATTGACGTTTCCTTAGTGTAACCTTTTAAATCACAAAGATTCAAATCCCAGATATCTCACTTACCATTTCTATAACCTTGGGCAAGTCAGAAGGAAGAATTTAGAATAAAAATATACCTAAAACATTTGCTAGCTCTAACAATCTGCCCAATTACAATATGAATCTATTTTCAAAAGAAAGTAGCTACAAATATACACCACTCCTGTAGGTCTATTTTAAAATCATCATCTTGTCCAATTTATTTCCCATGTCATGATGGCACCTGAAAGTCTCAGGTTATTTATCCTTTTGTGATAAGACATTCAAAGTCCTTGTTAAGATGATTTTTTTAGGGAAATATAATAGATATTGTTCAGGCTGTCCTGAGAAGATGTTTAACATTTTTTTTCTGTCTGTACTTTTGTGACACTTTTTTATTCTACTAGTTCCCCTAACTGTCTGAACACATTTACTTAGGCTTCTTTTCTACATGATATTCCAAATTCCTGCCCCAGTTGCAGGTATATCTAAGAGTTCTGTTCTGGACCCCTTTCTCAGTTCTCCCTGTATACTTTCTCTTGGTAATCTAATCAATTTCAGTTACCTCCCAGATTTATATCTAGCTCCATTTCTCTCCTAAGCTTGAACTATATATTGGACATTCTCAAGAGAATATTTATGTGCACATTATATTCAATGTATCTATGAGAACAACTCTCTAATTTTCCCCCAAACTCTCTCCTCTTTGTGACTTCTTATATAAGATAAGAACATAATGATTGCACTTCCAATCATTTAGGTTTGTACCTACAAAGTCATTCTTGATCTGTTCTCCCTCATTCCACATATATAAATTTTCAAATCCTTTTTATATTATATATATATATATATATATACATATATATATATATATATATATCATCATGATGTTATATTATCATATTATCAATTTTATATTATCATTATATCTCATATTCATGTCATTTTCTTTCTATTAGTAATGCCAACACGCCAGTGTAAACACTTAGAACAACTTACAAGGCTTATTTCAATTGATTCTAATAGGCTTATTTCAATTGACTCCTAATAGGTTTCCCTACCTCAAATCTCACTGGAAATATTAATATTCCCCAATCAAAAAGTTTCAAGGTCTAACAAAAGATATATATACACATATAAACCTTTGGTCAACATTTTAAACCTTTTACTATCTAGTGCCAATATACTTAACCATGTTTACTACAGATTACTTTTCTTCAAATATTATGTTATATAAAACTAACCAACTTGCTCTGTACTTTCGCCCAAGTTTTAAACCTTTCCTCCATAGAAAATATCTAGTTTCCTTCATGGCTCAGTTCAAGTATCAAATCTTAAATAAGGTTTGTCTAGATTTGCCTTCTTGCTAAATCCCTCCCTCCTTGGAAATATCTTTGTATAAATTTTGTATTGGCTTGTTTTTATATAAGTTATTTCTTTACAATTAAAGGTTAGCTCCTTGAGAATGGTCATTGTTTAGATATTATTCTTGTATTCAAAGCACTTAGTATCATGTCTACTACACAAGAGCCCTTATTTTTTTTTTTTGAAGTTATATATGTACAATCATGTTATATGTATTCCCATATTAAGTCATATGGTGAAAAAAAATCAGAACAAAAGGGAAAAACATGAGAAAGAAAAGAACAAAAAAGTGAAAATAGTTTGTTTCAATCTATATTCAGTCTCTAAGCTTTTTTCTTTGGATGTCAATGACATTTTCGTTCACAAGTTTTTTGGAATTGTCTTAGATTACTGTACTTCTGAGAAGAGTTAGGTCTATCACAACTGATCATCACACAGTGTTGCTATTACTTTCACAATATCCTTTTTTTTAATCAATGTTGTTGGATTAGTGGGTAAAAAGATGAGCATTAATAATTATCATGAAGTGAATAAATAACATGAAATATGTCAGTCATTCAAGAAAAAAAAAGAGCAGAAGTAATAGAAAATAGCATCCCAATAGTATTTCATATTTATGTAGCATTTTACATTTTACAAAACACTTTATACATCATTGTATTTGAGTCTTAAAACAGCATCTTAAGATAAATGCCATAGAGATAATCTCTATTTTAATTCAATTATTTATTTTATTTATTTTTTTTTTGCTGGGATCAGAAGTAGGACATAAATTTAATTATCAAATAACTTAAAGTCTTTGGAGTTAATGAGCTTTTTCAATATACTTGTTGTTTTTTTGTTTGTTTTTATCACTACATTTCTACACAATTGATTTCCTTTGTAATCCACAGTAGTAGTAGTAGTAGTAATAGTAAAAAATATTATTTAATATTTAAATAATAATGATCATTATTTAATAATTATTAAATTATTGCATAATTATGATGGTCTAAACATAAAGTATTAAAATAATCATATTATTATTATTATTTAATGGATTAGTTAGGCAGTCAACTAGCAAGACCCTCAAAGAAGCAAATACAAGGTAATTAAGTTTTCATGGACAGGAGGCAGTAAGATCTGAAGAGTGAGGAGTTAATCAAAAGGGTAAGAACAGGACATAATTCTTGTCCTCAGAGACTCCTGTCTTAAGATGGTAGGAAATCTTGAATAGTCAGAAAAGGAAGAAATTTTTAAGGGAGAAACAAAAGACTAATAAATGGGAAGAAAGCAAACTATAACCACTTCACAATTTTATTTAAAGCTAGCCTTCTGCTACAATATTATTGAAAGCAAAACAAAATCCCAAGAAAAAAATGCAAATCCATTTCTTGCCACACTTTTCAAACAATATTCCTAACACCTTAAAAAAGAAAGGAAAAAAAGGGGGGTGGGGTGGGGGGGAAGTTCCCTAAGAGAAAAACCCAAGAGAAATGATTAGTGTAAATCACCATGTCTTTAACTCCCCGCATAAAGAATTTCCATAACAGAAATAAATCAATGGTTTTTGACACTCATAAAAGGGAAGAGTATTAGGTTTGGAATTGAAGGACATGGCTTTGAATTCCTCTCAGCTAATTTTATGATCTTGAGCCAATTATTTCATCTAGCTTGCTTCTTAGCTTTAAACTAATAATGAGGAAATAGGACTTACTGATTTGCTAGGTCTTTTCTGCTTCTATATTTTTCATGTTAGGATTCTGTAAGCTCTTCTACGTGATTAGCATGTCTTTCTCTATTTCAATGTCATCCTGATATTTTGTTATTTTTTCCTCCACAACTAACAAATACTCATCCTCTCCTCCATCCACCCAATATTCTCATTGACTTCAGGGGTACTGTTGACTTTATGTGTTGACTTTGAATAATTGTGTGATCGATTTATGTTGACCTACTTCTGCTTTAAATAGCTCTCATTACCACCTTATCTCTGCTTATGCAATCATACAAATTCTTCTTATATGAGTAAGCGAATTAATGTCCATGAAAATATATCATTTTAAGTTCTGAAGATGGAAATAGAAAATCAAGACTGTGCCTACTCTCAAGGAGTTAATAATACTCTTAAGTGTAAAAGAAGATATATGTCAGAGAGTTCTAATGCAGGATTGAAAGAAAGGCTTGGAAATCCTAAGAGACAGGTGACAAAAGTCTCAGATCTTTATGGTATATCATACTCCAATCAAACTCTAGTTCCTAAGCATTTGGAATTTCTAGTGGTAGAACATGTATTAAAGTCTGGATGTTACTCATATTAAAGTGTAAGGTTCATCACATACTGCTTATCCAAGTTGTGCAAGCAGGTATATCTTCTTCACAGAGAGGCAGAGACCCTGACGTGGCTTGTCCATTACAGGGGAGAGTATTAAGTAGGGAAAATGAGCCTAAGACTCTGAGTATGAGAGAGATTCTATGGTCCTGTGTGGGTCAGAAACCATTTAATAAAAAAAGGCTGGAGAGATCTCTAGAAGTAAAGCAAAGTTTATTATACATTCTTGAGAATCAGGATTCCCACCCATCAAGCCGACAATCAAAGGGAGGAAGCACCATAGTGGGCAGGGTCAATGCTTTTAATCCCTAACACAAATTCCCCCTCCCACCACTGACCCTCATCCTTATTGGCTGAGGATCTTACATTCTAAACGTGGGAACTACCCAAGAAATTGAACTTGACCAATAAGTACATAGTTGCCCATATTTGGTTGAAATAGGAAGGATAAAAAGAAGGAGACTTAAGTATGCCCTTAGGGGGATAACAGAGAGGAGACTTTAAGTATGCCCTTAGGAGAATAGCAGGGAGGAGACACTTTAAATATGCCCTTGACTTAATGCTTAAAGTCCTTCAGGCCTACTCAAACTTTGAAATAGATGAAGCCTTACTTGATTTTCACAACTGTCTTGAAAGATCGCACCTTATCTCGTTCAGTCCCTTCTAAAAGGGTCATTGTCTGGCCAGTAGAAGAGAAGTATCTTTTCTTTAGAAAATGGAAGATCCACAAAGGTTATGTCAAATTCTCATAGATGGAACCAGAGAAGCTTGGTTGAAGGGAGAATGGAAGAAGCAAACTCTACTCCTTTTATGTGATCATGACTACCTTGATAGTCTTTTAGTAATTTGGGGTGGACTAGGGATATAGAATTTCTGTGCCAGCTTGGCCCCATCAGTTGGATAACAATTGTCCTCTGAATCCCCATTTCACTTATACTTGTCATTACTCTGATTTAACACTAAATTGTTGCCTTATTATTTCATATCTGTGTGCTTACTCTTTACTTTATATTATAAACCCTTTTAGGTTAGGAACTTTCTTGAGGAACTTTTAATAGAAAACAGAATTATTATGATCAATGAATGCAAGGTCCTGGAAGGAAAATCTTGGTTAACTAAAAGGAAGGAAGGACTTACACCAGTTATAGATATCCTAAAATGAAATGTCCTTTCCTAGAAGGAAAAGGATTTCCTATACTTAATGCTTTGGGGATTAACTCAAAGGGAAACATAACCACATACTTTTAATAAGTATGCTTGATGACAACTTAGAAAACCATGAATTAATATTATTTATATTCTATTGTATTACTATCCTAATTACATTTTAATTTTGTTCCACCTCATTTAGCAATTTTATTTGCAGAGCTATCTGACTCATCTGCTTGAAGGTAACCAGGAAATGTGATGACCATTCATAGGCAATACATTAAAGAAAACCATAAATATTCCTCCATCTCATTGAAAGGAAGCTATCCAGTATCTACAGAATATGCATATCAAGAATATGTGCTTGCTCTCCAATAATGGATTATTTCTCTCCAATACAAATCACCATGGCTCATGATGTTATTCAATTCACTTTCTCATTCTATATTGTTATTTTTAATATCCTCTACCAGACTGAAAACTCCATGAGACCAGGCACTTTGCTTAGAATTCTATGGGTATCCCTTCATAGAACCTAGACCATTTACTTGTATGAAATGTGTATTCAATATGATGAGGTATGGATCATGGCAGGAAAATTGATTGGTCTCCTAGTTCTCCAGAACACCAAGTTAGGGGGGCTCATAGCCAGAAAAGCTACACAAAAGGCTGTGATAAGATAAGGCACTTTATTAAAGAGAGAGACACCAAGATGTTCACTTGGTGGGCAGTGTCAAAGAATTGCAGAGACATTTTCTCAAGGCTTACTTTTATACAGAAACAAAACAATTTGGGTTTTGCATCGGAGAGGAACATACTTGAGATAGGGTGTGGGAAAAGAGTCTTTCCCAGGGAATGTAAGTTTTGCATCCAAAATGTGCATAATGTATGGGAACAGAGTCTTTCCCAGGGAATGTAGATGCTCTTCTGGGCAAGGCTGTATTGTCCTCATCAAATAAAGAGTTGCTAAATGTTTGAAAATAATTCATGCATTATATGTTTTGGATGAAATGCTCTTTAAAGCTCTGGTTCAACTATTAAAATGTATGATTTTTTTTTCTTTTGTATTTTCTTCTAACTCTAACACCTGTCACTTGAACCATTGGCCACAAAATGGGAACTCCATTAAATACCAAATTTTTACACTTTTCTACCTCTCTCAGTCCATTTCACTCCTATATTCTTCTTCCTCATCATAAACAATCATTCCTCATTCCTCATGATTTGTTAATGCCTTTAACCCTGATCTGATTTTACTTTCTTCCCTTCTCAATCTTAGCACTACAGCCAATCAATACAACAATAGGTTATATTTTGCCCTTTATTTTTTTTTCTTTTTCTTTATTTTTTGTTGTCACCCATATTTTACTAAATCTTAATTGTTAATTATTCTAATCATACTACTCATCAGTTTTGATGTATATGCTAATGAATAGATCTGGAAGAAGTTGGTCTAACTGAGCTAACTAGGTCCATTACACTTTTATGCTATTTAATCATAGCAGGGCTCTCAGTTCAACAGACAATATGTTTACTATTCCTTTCATTGCTCACAGAAGTTCTTTCAAACCTCTTGCTACCTCAAACATTATTTCACTTACATTTCCACAACTCAATATATGAGAATATAATTCATATGTCTCTCTTCTGTGGATTTTTCAGGTACTACTCTCTCCTAATCCTACTTTTTTTTTTTTTTTCCATCACATCTTTCTTCACATAACAATGATGGTAACACAAATATCTGACCTGGACTTTCTTCTCTTTTTTTCCCTATATTTTCTCTGGGTGACTTCATGAGTAATTATGATTATAAATAGTACCTGACACTGATATTTATGTGTACATATATTCATGCATCTGGATGCATGCATATACACTTATGCATGTGTGGTTATAAAATACATGCAGAAATACAGATTCAAATGCATGTGCATGTATACATATGAATACACATTTATATTTGTATACTTAACCACACATGGGTATATACAGGTATATGTGCATACTGTTTATATAGTGTTAAAATGTAAATGTGTATACTTGTTCCTGGCCTCCGTTTTGTGGAATCTCATATATTCTTCAAAACTCAACTCAGGTATCACTTTCTATATTATTTCTTTCTCAGTTTTATGACTCTAAACTACCTTGTATTTATTTTTTTTAATTTATTTTTACACTCATATATAACTATATCCTTATCCCTAGTTGAAGATAAATTCCTTGATAACAGGAACTATTTAATTTCAATCTTTGTATTGATGTTCATCCTTCTTTCACAATGAGTTCAATAACTTCAAGGAGGTGATGTCATAATATGCAAGTGATTTCGATTTAAATGAAAGTGAACTGGGCAAACTCATTAACTTCACTTATCCTCCAGAATCATCTGGGTTTTGTGGCAAGACTGGTTGGTTGTTGCCTTTCTCTATTGAAAAGAACCAAAATGGCATCACTAAGTTAGAGTCCAGTTGCAGTGTGTCTGACTGTAGTTGATTAGACCAATATGAGCTCAGAGTGCTCTGCCACAGGTTGGACAAATAGTCTTTATGAACTTTCAGAGTAGCTTCTCTAATTGAATTGGAGATTATTTGGCCTTTTAAAGATAAAGACCTTGACTTTTTTAAGATAAAGTCTTTAACAGGTCTCAGTTTGAAACTATATCCATTCAGCAATTACGGTTATGTAGAAATTGAGGCAAAAATAATAATAATAATAATAATAAATAATCTGGGGGGATAAGACCATTAGAGTTTCTGGCCAAAACTAAAACCATTACAATTTATATTTACTCAATTCAATCTGGGGCCAAACAAGGACCAGCTGGGCCTTAGCCTGGAACTTGTTGTTGCCCAGTAAATGAGAATCAGGGTGAGTTAGTTTTAAGGCATGATCATTAACAAAGAAATCTCGCCTGTGAACCCTAAAATATCTTGCAAATTTTACTAAGAAGTAAAAGAATAAACACACACACACATATTCATTCCTTTAAGCATAATAACATCTTCAAGTAAGGATATGATGATATGATATTGTAGGTAGACAGAAGGAAGGGAAAAAAAAAAAAAAACCTAGAGACAGAGAGATTTAAGGTCTTTAACAGATCTGTTTGACTGAGACAATGTACCTAGATTAAGGATAGGTGATATTGAAGCAAAGAATGGCCTCTTTTACCTAGTTAAAAAAAAAAAAAATAAACTGGAAAGGGAAAAAAGCCTTAGGATTATATCTTTGCATACAAGACATGCAGCAGAGGATGGTAGGGTCCTGAATGGTGTGTTGGACAGAAGAAAACTGAAGAATTGATTCCGGAGGCAAGCAGGGAGAAGACATTGATACAGATCAGTTTAACTTCATGGTTCCATCCTCTGGAGAGGTCATCCAGTCAGAAATCCATGTTATATCAAATCCCTGTTCCCTACCCTCTGTAGAAGTGACAAACAACCTCATCTTGCCATGCATGTCCTGTCAAAAACTCCAATCATGACCCTGAGATTAAATTTTCCCTATTAAATTTATTTAGGGCCATCCCATGGCTACAGACTTTCTTTAAGTCAGTCCAACATGGCCACATGGTGTCTTTCCCTTTCTCTTTCCACCTTGCCACCTTGGTATCTCCCCTAACTCCAATATGCTTCCCAACCCCATTTCTCCTTACAGCTAACTCTTTTAAGCTACAGTTCTTTCAGGATTTAGCCTGACAGCTAAGGGCATGTTTCAACTTCGTGGAGTGTTCCCTTTCTACTGGGTAATTGTGAGTTCCACTGAGGAACTAGTCTTTCATATGCTCTCCCACTCTATTTCTCATTTACCATTCCTGGTGTCTATTATATCCCTTCGTTGTGTTTGTAACATATTCCTTAATATATAATATTATATAATAATTATATAATATCATATAAGAATAATAATAACATAAACCTAAATAAATGTATCTTTTGCCAAAGAGAATGGCCATTGTGATTTTTTTTTTCATGTGACCAAACCCCAATCTTTGGTGTCTAATATTATCTAGTCACTACATCACCCACATCAGAGAATAAAGTATATAAGACCAAGTAAATGCTTATTGATTAATCAATATGTAACAGCATAATTGACACTAAACAAAAATACTATTATATCCCAATCTTATTCTAAAACCAAACATAAAATCTAAAGGAAAATAAATATTACCTTTACTGATAATCAATGCTTTGATGCACTTTTAGAGGAGTACAACAATTATGTCTAAACACTTAAAAGAAACACACACTATTAAATTTCTGTAGATTTATTTGACTCTTTTGTTTAGTACTTTATTGAATGATCTCAGGAGTGCCATATTACCATTTAGTGATGAATTTTAAAAATTAAATGTGATATATAATTATTGAATTCTAAAGAAATATAAAACAGTGTTTCATGGAAGCTTCTTTTGTGTTTTTTTTTATTGTAATATTACTTTTCTTTTGAAAATAGCACACATATAGCACATACTTTTAAAAACATTATTTTGAAATGAAATATGGATTTGATTATATTGTTTTATATTCATAGACTATTTTCTTCCTTCTTTGCATTAAGTTCAATCATTGTCTGAAGAAGATTTTTTTTTAAAGGAATTTGCCTAGGGTAATGAATTTAACAACAGAAATAGTGTCTCAAGAAACACTGATACTCATTCCGAATCAATGATGAACAACTGAATATATAACAGGCACTTTCAGATTCTGGAAAGAATGACAAAGCTTATTTTTACAGAGGCTGGAACCCAAATTTCATTGGTTTGAACAATTTAATCATATCTAAAATTTTAATGACTTTGCTTAGGGCAAATCATAATCATATGTAGTAAGTGCTTGGGTTAAGTAAAAATAAAAAATTAATAAAGGAAGGAAATAAGGTCTGTAAATCAAAAACAATGATAACTTTATGGTTTACCATCCTTTTCTTTCCTCCCTTATGTATTTCTTTCTCCTTCTATAGCAGAAAATTATTCAATATTTCCAGTAGCCTTTGGAAGTATTCTTCCCCTATGGAGTAAAATCAATCTTTTTCAATTTTGCCCATTTTATAGTAATTATAATGTTAGCTCTCCTTAACTTTGTAATAGAACTATTATTCTTAAGAGGCATTCTAATTTCCTGAATTATAAATTATAAAAAAAAAAGATTAAAAAACAAAATTGATGATACAATCAAAACTGAATGATAAGTTTTCTGTTTTCTTAGGATTTCTTTTTAGTATTTGCCTCTTTTTATTTTCGAAGAAATAAGTACTGCTCTACATTTCTCCCTCATTTTTCATAAGTTTTGCAGATGAGCATGTGCAGCATTTATTATCCCTCTTCAGGGGAGTTTGAGGTTAAAGATTCCCTTGAGCTCAATAGGCCCAAGCTGCAAAAGGGCAGTTGATTAGTTATCTGAACTAAGTCTAGCACTAGTACAGTGAAACCTCAGAGACAGGAGTCAATCTGACCACCTAAGGAAGGCTAATCAATACACACAAGAAATTTAAAAACTAACAATGACAATGTCTTTGCTCCAAAGGAGTTTATATTACAATTTCAGAAAACAATTCTAAAAAGATGAGCTGAAAATTGTTGAGGGGTGAGAATTGCCCATGCTGGGGCATTGTGCAAAATTCTAGAGAATTAAGTATGACTGATGAGAAAGAAGGAAGGAAGGAGGGAGGGACAAAATAAGTATTTTTAAGAACATGTTATTTTTGATGTTCTAGTTCTATAGAACTATCAAAATGTTGAGGTTACAATGTGCAGTCAGATTCTTCCCATTTTAGACCAACAGAATGATGAGGTATGGGTTGTTACCTCAAAGGCATATTGAAGTTATGGTTCAGTCATCCTAAAAGAATCTGTTGGCATAGACCTCAAAATCAATGGGCAAAGATGTTATTATTCTGTTAAAAGCAGACTAAATTCCAAGAGAAGTTAGCACAGAAAGGGGTTTTAGCAATTAACAAGGAGGAAAACAAGTTTAGTGTTACTCACAATTAACCAGGAAGAAGATGCCATGAGATGGGAGTATACCATAGACTGAGAAGCTAAATTCATAGAGAAGTTAGCAAAATTCTTCTACAATATGAGCAAATCATTTATAGTGGAATTATAATTTTAGGTGTTTGGTCTTTTTGATTGGATAAGTAAAGATGAATTTCTAGAAACTTCCATTTAGGATGTGATTTTAATCAAAAGTTCACTTAAACAAAAGTACTATTTAAGAACAAAAGGTCTACTTAAGACTGAGGTGATCCTATCAATGCCCCCCAGCTTGCCTTTTGAGTATTTTAATCTTATCAATGCTTCAGGCTTTCTCTCAGCTTCCTTAGACCCAATCATTATATGCTAAGAACTTTAAAAATATCATTTCATTTGATTCACACAACTCAGGGAAGTAGATGCTATTTTAAGTCCAATTTTACAGTTTAGGAAACTGAGGCAGACAGAGATTAAGTGACTTAACCAGTGTCACAGAGAGACAATCTTTCTAGTTTTAACTCAGATATTCCAAATTTCTGGTCTATCAATGGATTCTACACCTGGCTGCCTTATTGGGGAATTTATCCGTTAGAGAAAAGGCCCACAGGTAGGGAGAGAGAAAGCAACTGAATCACAATTGCAAAATTAAAAGAGTCCTGGCATTTCTCAAAAGAGAGTTTCTAAGAGGACTTTCCCAATTGTAGAAAGGCAGGAGTAGGCAAAGAAGGGTGAGTGAACAGTAATAAGATGAAGTAGAAGACCACTTGAAAGGGAAGAGGAAGAGTAGCACAGAAAATGTTTACCTACTTTAAATGTTTGGTAAGGTCTAGTTCTTAGGGACTAAATTTTAATAATCTAAAACTATTTGAATGGAAATGAATATTAGAAATATAGTTTAAGCATCTCAACTTATATATGAAGAAATTGGAGCCTAGAAATAAAACTACTTATCCAAAGTCATTCAGAAAGTAATAGTAATAGCTGAGGTATAGACCAAGACCTTGTGATTCCAGAGCTGTTTCTATTATACCTCACTGATTTTAGGAGAGTGGCAAATAAGGAACATCAAAAAGTCTGTGTTTGCAAACTTTCACAGTTATAAATGGTGGACATTTTATATATTATTAATTATTCATGAGCTGTGTCCAGTAGAATGAGGAATGTTATTTTATTTGGCTTTTTATTTGTTTAACTATTTCTAAATGATGGTACTTTTATATGATCTGGCTGAAATCTTGTTTAGTTAAGCTATTATATGTAAGCAGCACTGAATCAATATGTAATCCTATTTATGGACCATAATTTTAATAAGTTCTTTAATTTTGCATTGGGTAGAACTACAATTTTCTTTAATTAAAAATTCAATAGGCTCTCTGACCTCCTAATTAGCAAGTTTGGAAACTAGAAGTGATTTTATTTTATTCAGAGAGAGGGATTTAGCATTACTTTAAAAAGGTTATTACTGACTTTGTGCCTGAGTACCAAAATGGGAATCTACTGGACCATTATTGATTATAACTTAACTTTTCATGAAAGTTTTTTTTTTCCTGGTGTTCAAAAATTAATTTTCTTATATTTTTTTCATTTTATATAAAAGCTTGTTTATTTATTTTTCAAAACAAATACATGAACACTTCTTTTACATTAGCCCTTGCAAACCTCATGTGACAATTTTCCCTCCTTTCCCCCTCCCCCTTTCCTTGATGGCAAGTAGTCCAATATATGTTAAACATGGTAGAAATATGTTAAATCCAATATATGAATACCTTTTTATGCAATTATTGTGCTGCACAAGAAAAATCAAAAACAGTTTTTTAAAAAAAGGACAAAAAAGCAGCACAATAAAATGCAAGCAAGTAACAACAAAAGAGTAAAAATGCTATGTTGTGAATTATATCAGTTCCCACATTCTTCTCTTTTGGTGTAGATGGCTCTCTTCATCACAAGATCGTTGGAACTGGTTTATATCATCTCATTGTCAAAGAGAGTCACATCCATCAGAACTGATCATCATATAATCTTGTTGCTGTGTATAATGATCTCCTGGTTCTGCTCATTTCACTTAGCATCAATTCATGTAAGTCTTTCAAGGCCTCTCTGAAATCATCTGGCTGGTTATTTCTTGCAGAACAGTAATATTCCATAACATTCAATACTATAATTTATTCAGCCATTCTCTAATTGAAGGGGATCCATTCAGTTTCCAGTTTCTTGTTACTACAAAAAAGGCTGCCACAAGCATTTTTCCATACTCAGGTCCCTTTCCCTCCTTTAAGATCTCTTTGGGATATAAGCTCAGTAGAAACATTGCTGAATCAAAGGGTATGCACATTTTGATAACTTTTTGAAGATAATTCTAAATTTCACTTCAGAATGGCTAATTCCATCCACAGTTGCACCAAAATGTATCAGTTTCCCAGTTTTCCCACATCCCCTTCAGCATTCATCATTATCTTTTCCTGTCATCTTAGCCAATCTAAGAGGTATGTAGGGATATCTCAGAGTTGTCTTAATCTACATTTCTCTGAACAATAATGGTTTAGAGCATCTTTTCATATAATTAGAAATAGTTTCAATTTCTTCATCTGAAAATTATCTTTTTATATCCCTTGACCATTTATCAATTGGAGAATGGCTTAAATTCTTATAAATTTGAGTCAATTCTTCATATATTTTAGAAATGAGGCCTTTATTTGAAGCTTTGAATATGAAAATGTTTTTTCCAATTTATTGATTCCCATCTAATCTTGTCTGCATTCATTTTGTTTATACAAAAACATAATGATATAATAAAAATTATGTATTTTCTGATCAATAATGACTTAAATTTCTTCTTTGGACCAAATTCCTTAATCCTCCACAGATCTGAGAGGTAAATTAATGTATTTGTAATATCATTCTTTATGTCTAGATCATGAATCTATTTCAACTTTATGTTGGTATATGGTGTGAGGTGGGGTCAATGCCTAGTTTCTGCCACACTAGTTTCTCATTTTCTCAGCAGTTTTTGTGAAATACTGAAATCTTATCCCAAAAGCTGGGGTCTTTGGGTCTGTCAAACACTAAATAACTATAGCCATTGACTATTATGTACTGTGAATCTAAACTATTCCACTGATCAACTACACTGTTTCTTAGTCAATACCAAATGTTTTTGATGACTGTTGCTTTATAATATAGTTTTAGATCTGGTACAGCTAGGTCATCTTCATTTGCTTCTTTTTTTTTTTTTTTTTTTTAATAATTCCCTTGAAATTGTTAACCTTTTGTTCTTTCAGATAAATTTTGTTGTTATTTTTTTCTAGGTCAATAAAAGAGTTTCTTAGGAGTCTGATTGGTATAGCACTAAATAAATATATTAGTTTAGGTAGTATTGTCATCTTTCTTATATCATATCAGGATGGCTAGCCCCCTCCCCCCTTTTTTTAACTTTACTTAATGCATAATAGATTCTATTCTAGCCTTTTCCCTTTACTCTGTATGTATCACTCTGCTTTAAATGTATTTCTTGTAAACAACATATTGTGGGATTCTTGCTTTTAATTCACTCTGCTTCCACTTCCACTTTAGAGGAGAATTCACCCCATTTACATTTATGATTAAGACTACTAATTCTATATTTCCTGCCATCTTATTAACCCCAAATTATACTTTTCTCTTTCATTTTTCCACTTTCCCTTCTCCCCAATATTTTACTTATGAGCATCACTTGCCTCATACAGCCCTCCCCCTTTAGAGTCCCTTCCCCTTTCTTATATTTTTCCCCTACTATTTATGTTTTTCCTTCTATTTATCTTACTCCTTTCCTTTTCCCCTTTCCCCTCCCACTTTTCTATAAGGTGAGAGAAGTTTCTCAGTGAAACCAAATATGCCTAATATTTTCTCTTTGAGCCAAATCTGATGAGAGGAAGATTCATACAATGTTCATCCCCCTCCATTCTTTCCCTCAAATATAATAGGTTTCCTTTGCCTATTCATGAGATATAATATCCCTCATTTTATTTCCACTTTCCCCTTTTTCCAGTATAATCCCCTTTCCACCTATAGTTTTCTTTATATTATAATTAAATCAAATTATACATGCATTCTCTATGTATACTCATAAAAGAAATACAGTTCTGTAGAGTTCTTTTCTTTTTTACCTTTTTTTTTGCTTCACTTGAGTTCTGTATTTGGAGGTCATTTTTTTTGTTGTTGTTGTTGTTGTTTAGCTCTGGTCTTTCATCAGAAATAAATGGAATTCACCTGTTTTACTGAATGCCCATCTTCTCCGCTGAAAGAAAATGGTCAGTTTAGCAGGGTAGTTTATTCTTGGCTGCATTTCAAGTTACTTTGCCTTTTGGAATATCAGGTTCCAGACCATTTAATCCTTTAAGGTGGAAGCTGCTTGGTCCTGGGTAATCCTTATTGTGGCTTCTTGTTATTTCAGTCATTTATTTTGTGTGTGTGTTTTGTTTTGTTTTGTTTTGTTTTATTTTGGTTTGGTTTTTGTTTCTGTTTCTGTTTCTTTTCTGTCTCCTTGTAATGTTTTTTCCTTGGTCTGATAGTTTTGAACTTTAACCTCGGTATTCTGTGGAGTTTTAACTTTGGGGTCTCTTTCAGGAGGTATTTGGTGAATTCTTTCTGATTCTATGACTTCTAGGCAATTCTGTTTCATGATTTCTTGAAAATCATGTCTAGGCTTTTTTTATTTATTTATTTATTTATTTATTTATTTTTTATTTCATCATGTTTTTCAAGAAATCCAATAATCCTTAGATTGCCTTTCCAGATCTATTTTCCAGGTCAGTTGTTTTCCCAAGTAAGTATTTTACATTTTTGCTATTTTTTTCTTTTTTCGTTTGGTTTTGCTTGACTGATTTTTGATGTCTCATTGTGTCATTCATTTCCATTTTTTTCAGTTCTGATTTTTAGTGAATTATTTTCATTTAATTTTTTTTTTTTACATCTTTTTGTATTTGTCCAACTGAATTTTTAAATGAGTTGTTTTGTTGTATGGATTTTTTTTTTCCATTGCACAAATTTTGTTTTTCAGGGAGTTGTTTTCTTTTTCCATTTTGTCAACTCTATTTTTAAGGAGGTACATATGTTCATTTTACTAAGTATATTATGTAGTGAATTTTCTTCAGATTATTTCTGTGTTTTCTTTTTCAAACCTTCTTGTAAAGTTCTCATTTCCTTTGCCCATTTTGCTTCCAGCTCTCTTTTAAAAGCTTTTATAATTTCTTCTAGGAGAGCCTTGTGTGATGGTGACCAGTCTATATCACCTTTTGGGGCTTCATCTGGAGACGATCTGCTTTTGGTCTCCTCAGGGTTTGAAGTCTGTTTTCTTTCATCTTAAAAAACTATCTAGTCAGAGCTTTTTTTGCTTTTTACACATTTTTTTTTAAAACTTGAGACCTGCTTTTAGGGTAAGGGAGATTGTCTAGGTTTCCTCTACAAGTAGCAGTAGCTGCAATGAGTTAGTGCTGTTTCATTGCATTGTTTTAGGTTGGGCGTGGCCAGGTCCAGTGAGATTATGATGTTTTGAGGTTCAAACTTTACCTTTTCTGTTTGTGTTAGATGTTTTATACCCTCTCTGCTGATATACTGGATTGAATCTAGGGCAGAGTAACCAACACTGCTGTAGATTTATCCCCATAGCTTCTCTGATGCTTGGAGCCTCCACCATATTGGGTCTGTGTTGCCTGCACTCAGTGTTTCTCTTCAGCCTGCTTGCATTTGGCCCGCCTTCCACCATGCCTAATTGAAATAGACCTTTTCTGGTGATCTTCAAAATTATCTTCTGCTGGTAATTTGTTACACTCCCAATATTTTTGTTTTCTGCCAATCCAGAACTAATTCATAGGCTGGATTTGGCAATTATTGTGAGAGTCATGGGAAATCAGGAGAAAACATGTATCCTCTCCACCATCTTGGCTACACTTCTCCAAGTTTTATTTTCTATATTAAATAGTCCAAAACAAAATGTCATCCTGCTTGGTTATGTGGGTATAATGTATATGTATGTTACAATACCAAAAAATAACGAGTCCATTTTCATTTCATTGATTTCTTTGTCTTCCACCTGGGCATGAAGAATTCTTTTTGATTGGCACTGAAAAAAGCACATCTATATCAAAAATTTTCCACCATGAATTTTTGAACATGCATCTTAAATGCATGCCAAGGAATTATTATATATTGTACTTAGATTTCATTAAAAATAGCAAATGCATCATTATATTTATAGCTGTCAAACTAATGTTTTTATTTAAGGGTTACAGTGCAGTATTTAATAACAAATATATATCTAAGGTAGGTGTTGTTTGTCCTTCATTCACAAAGTGGACCATGACATCAGAGAAGAAAAGCAAAGTCACCATCTAAATTTCCTTTTGATATGACTATTACATGCTTTTTTTTTCTGGCCTCAAAATACAGAGGTATTTTCTGCATACATTATATAAAATGCAAAATATTAATCAATTATTTATTTCAGGGATTGTTAACCATTTTTAAAAAAATATATTCCCTTTCATAGTATGATAAAAAGCCATGTACCTCTTCTCCAAATAATTTTAAATGCATGAAACAAACAAAAAAAAAGAAAACAAAGACAAAAACATACAGAAAAAAATCATCAATTAAGAACCCCCAAAATCTATTCTCCATCCCAGTAAAACTAAGGAAAATATATTTTTAATAAGTTTTCTTTTTTTTCTCACTTTTAAATCTACATATGTTGGATTAAGAAAATTGGTGTTATTGTCCATAAAATGCATTAAAAGTAGTAAATAATGAAGCATACAGGTCAAATAATAAAGCAATGTTTTGGTTGTGATCCATATTGTAGGTAAAGTTGCATCCAACTTTCGTAAAGTAAGTGAAAGAAGAAATTAATGAATAGAATTCCACTCATCCATCATTAGCTCCCACATCTAACAAACTGTATTTACAGTACAAATCAATTCTTTTCAGAAAATGGTTAACTCAATTAATTTCTTTTTTGTTGTTGTTTTTGTTTTTTGGTTGAATAATAGTCTTTTATTTTCAAATAATAACTTTTTATTTTCCAAAGTACATGTAAAAATGGTGTTTAACTAAATTAATTTCATAGTAACATTTCACTGTTTTCTCAGAAATATCAATTAATTCTTCATTTCCACAATGTCACAACTATATCCTCATGAATTCTTCTTACAGTGTGTATTCTTCACAGAATTCTTTCTCTCACAAACTTCTGCCATGATTATAATGTCAATAATATTTTCAGTGATTTTTTTTTAAGGCACTGGATTAATATCCAAAGTATGTGATGTTGCAAATTAGCAATCTATAGGTTACATTAATAATAGATTAGATGATGTAATTAATTCTCAAAATTGTCTGCTAATTTATATTTTAGGTTTAAGTATTTATTTGATTACCACTTTTAAATAATGGCAATTTTCAGTAAAGCAAAAGAAGTCTAACTTGTAATACCACAAAACTGTCTTTCATAACTGTGCCCTAATTAAGGAATTTACAGAGTTTTCTTCATTACAAATATTAGATCTAATTCATCTTTGCATCAATAAATGGACACATTGGTTTCTTTTTATGAATTTTTTCTTTTGTTATTGTTGATATCTTCTGTTTGCATCAATGCAGGGAATGGAAATGGGATGCAGGGAATTGCCCTCAGGGATTAATATAGGACTTCAAATCCTTCTATGCCACAGGCCCCTTTTTTTTTTTTTTTTTTTTTTTTTTTGCTTATTTTAATTACTCCTCTCTAGGTTTATATTCAATGGGAGTACTGTATGGAAGTTCTGGGATATTTTTGCTAATTGGAAAAAAAAATCATACAAATTGACCAAGATGGCAGATTAAAGACAGTGATTTTCTGAGCTTCAGCCCATGAATGATCTCTTTCCCAGTGCTGAGTACAGCCATACTAGAATGGGGACCCTTCTAACAGTTTCAGGGCAGAAAAGAGTGTTTGTGATCAGATACCTAGAAGGATCTCAAAAAAAGCTGTACAAACCCCTTGAAGCTTGGGACCTTACATTTTCCACCCTAGAAACAGAGTCTTACTTCAACAGTTGATAGCAAAGTATTAGGCAGGAAAATAAGCAAGCAACAGAAAAAGATTCTGATCATAGTTACTATGATGACAATCAAAGATCAAAACACACACTCAGAAGATAATAGTAAAGTTAAAGATCCTCCATCCAAAACCTCCAAGGAAAATAAGAATTCTTTTTAACCCATGGAAAAACTATAAAGGGTTTTTGAAAATCAAGTAAAGGAGGTAGAGGAAAAAATAGGAAGAGAAGTGAGAGTGATGCAAAAGTAAATTTAAAAAGCTAATGAGAAGAATGCCTTAAAAGGCAAGATTGGTGGGCTGGGAAAGGAGGGACAAAAGCTCACTAAGGAAAATAATTCCTTAAAAATTGGAAATGATCAAATAGAAGCTAAGGACTTTATGAAAAAAAGAAAAACAATAAAACGAAACCAAAAGAATAAGGGGGAAGAAAACAGTACCAAATACATCATTAGAAAAATAACTGATCTGGAATATAGATCCAAAACAGATAATTTTAAAATTATTGGTCCATCTGAATGTCATGATCAAAAGAAAAAAGAGCCTAGACATCATCTTGCAAGAAATTATAAAGGAAAAGTATTTTGATATTCTAAAACAAAAGGGTAAAATAGAAATTAAAATAATACACCAAAGAGATCCCAAGCTGAAAACTCCCAGGTTTTATTTTTTTCCAGGTCAAGGAAAAGATGTTGCAAGCATCAGAAGGAAACAATTCAAGTATAGTATAATCACTATAAGGATAACACAAAATGGATCAGCTTCTATATAATGGATAAAAGGACTTAAAATATGATATTCTGGAGCACAAAGCTGCTAGGTGTTTGATTGCAAATAAGAATCACCTACATAGCAAAAGTGAGTATAATCCTTCAGGAGGAAAAAAAGTGGGAAATCCAAAGAAATAGAAGTCTTTCAAGCATTCATTGATAAAAAGGTCAGAGCTGAATAGAAAATCTGATTTTCAAATTCAGTATTTAGGAGAAACAGAAGGCAGTGATAAGGAAAGGGACTTACTAAGTTTTATCTGTTTACATTTCTACATGAAAGGATAATACTTGCAATTCACAGAATTTTCTCATAATTATGGCAATTAGAAGGAATATATATAGCTAGAGGTCACAGGTGTGAGTTGAATTTGAAGGGATAATATCTAAAAAAAAATAAAATTGAGGGGTAAGAGAGAATGTATTGGGAGAAAGGGAAAGAGAGGAGTGAAATGGCATAAATCATCTGCCATAAATGAGGCAAGAAAAATCTTTTACAATAGAGGGTGAAGGGAAGGGGAGGAGAGGAGAATCAAACTTTACTCTCATCAGAATTAGCTCAAAGAGTAAATAATATATAATATTCAATATTGATATAGAGATCCATTTTACTCTGCAGGAAAGTAGGAAGGGAATTAGAGGAGAATTATACAAAAATAGGGGAGGCTTATAACAAGGAGGGCATATTGAAGAAGGAGGTGGCTAGAAGCCACTTTGAAGATGGACAGGGTAAAAAAGGAGAGAAAAGAATAAATGGGGGAGGGGGAAATACAGTTGGCAATAATAATTGTGAAAAGTTTTTTGAAGCAAGTTTCTTTGATGAAGATCTCTTTTCTCAAATGTATAAGAAACTGAATCAAATTTATTAAAAAAAGGAGCCATTCCCCAACTGATAAATGATCAAAAGATGTAATATATGCCTATGGACTATAAAATCATGCATACTCTTTGACATAATAATGCCAATAATAGGTATGAATCCTAAAAGAGACTAAAAAAGAAAAATAACTTATATGTACAAAAATATTTGTTGCTATTCTTTTCTCAAGTCAAAGCATTAGAAATTCAAAAATGCCATCAGTTGGGAAATGGCTGAATAAATTGTAGTATGTGATTATGATGAAATACTATTGTTCTTTAAGAATTGATGAGCGACAGATCTCAGAGCGCTCGGATCTAAGCGCTCAGGCGCCATAGCACAGTAGGACCCGTGCCTCACGAATACCCTGCCCCTCCCCCAAAGAAAGCAGCCTCCATTCAAGGGGTTTTTTTCCTTCTGTTTCTTTGATAGTTTGTCTTTGATAAATAGACAGAATGAGCAAGAAACTGAAAAAGAATTTAACCCTGGACAGCTTTTATACAGATAAAGAGCAGACTCCAAATCCTGAGGAGACTAAAAACAAACAGTCCCCAGGTGAATCCCCAAAAGAGGAGATCATATGTTCCTCAGCACAGATGAATCTCATGGAGGAAATTAAAAAGGCTCTCACAAGGGAGCTAGAAGAAAAATGGGAAAAGGAGAGGGAGGCTCTGCAAAAGGGGAAGGAGGCTTGGCAAAAGGAGAAGGAGGCTTTGCAAAAGGAGAGGGAGACTTGGCAAAAGGAGAAGGAGGCTTTGCAAAAGGAGAGGGAGACTTGGCAAAAGGAGAGGGAGGCTCTGCAAAAGGAGAGGGAGGCTTGGCAAAAGAGCCTGGAGAAGTCAGTTAAAGAGAGAGTGGATAAAGAAACCAAATCCTTGAAAAATAGGATTGGTGAACTGGAAAACAAAATTGGCGAAATGGAAAAAAATTCCACAGAACAAAAGAACTCAATTGGACAATTAGAAAAAGATCTTTAAAAAGTGAGTGAAGAAAATACCTCACTGAAAATCAGGGTCGAACAATTGGAATTGAATGACTCGAGGAGACAAGAAGAATCAGTCAAGCAAATCCAAAAAAATCAAACAATGGAAAAGAATGTGAAATACCTTCTGGGGAAGACAACAGACCTGGAAAACAGATACAGGAGAGACAACCTGAGAATCATCGGACTTCCAGAAAAGTATGATGAAAAAAAGAGCCTGGACACTATTTTCCAGGAAATTATCAAAGAGAACTGCCCAGAAGTCATAGAAACAGAAGGTAAAATAGACATTGAAAGAATTCATCGATCCCCTACTGAAAGGGATCCTAAAATCAAAACACCAAGGAATATAGTGGCCAAATGCCAGAACCCTCAGGCAAAGGAAAAAATACTGCAAGCGGCTAGAAAAACCCAATTCAAGTATCAAGGAGCCACAATAAGGATCACCCAGGATCTGGCAGCATCCACATTAAAAGATCGAAGGGCCTGGAATATGATATTCCGAAAGGCTAAGGAACTTGGTATGCAACCAAAAATAACTTACCCAGCGAGATTGGGCATCTTTTTCCAGGGAAGAAGATGGACATTCAACGAAATAAGCGAATTTCATCTATTTCTGATGAAAAAGCCAGAACTTAACAAAAAATTTGATCTACAAGCACAGAACTCAAGAGAAATCTAAAAAGGTAAAGATTAATCTTGGGAACTATATTTCGGCTATAAAGATGTACAAAGAATACATGTATACCTTGTTCTAGAAACTAGATGTGGAAAGCACATTGTACCAGAAAAAAGGGAAAGTGGGGGTACTACATTTCATGAAGAGGCAAAGAAAACCTAGTATATCTGAGAGAAAAAATTGGAGAGGGATGAATATAGTGAGTATTTTACTGCTTTCAGAATTGGCATTAAGAGAAGAATTTTAGACATATTCAATCTATGGTGAAACTTCTCCCACCTCATTGAAAAGTGAGAAGGGAAAAGTGAAAAAGGAAGGAATAAGCTAAGTGGAAGGGAATACGGTAACTGGGAGGGAAAGGGGCAAGTTGGGGGGGGGAACTCTAAGGGGGGAGGAGGGATACTAAAAAAGGGAGGGCTGTGAGAAGCAAGTGGTGCTCACAAGCTTAATACTGGGAAGGGGGGTAAGGGAGTAAGAAGGGAGAAAAGCATAAACCGGGGTTAACAAGATGGCAAGTAATACAGAATTGGTCATTTTACCCATAAGTGTGAACGGGGTAAACTCCGCTATAAAGAGGAAGTGGTTAGCAGAATGGATTAAAAGCCAGAATCCTACAATATGTTGTATACAGGAAACACACCTGAAGCGGGGTGATACATGCAGCTTAAAGGTAAAAGGTTGGAGCAAAACCTACTATGCTTCAGGTGAAGCCAAAAAAGCAGGGGTAGCCATCCTGATCTCAGATCAAGCTAAAGCAAAAATTGATCTAATCAAAAGAGATAAGGAAGGGCACTATATCTTGCTAAAGGGTAGAATGAATAATGAAGAAGTATCTATATTAAACATATATGCACCAAGTAGTGTAGCATCTAAATTCTTAAAAGAGAAATTAAGAGAGCTGCAAGAAGAAATAGACAGTAAAACTATAATAGTGGGAGATCTCAACCTTGCACTCTCAGAATTAGATAAATCAAACCACAAAATAAATAAGAAAGAAGTCAAAGAGATAAATAGAATACTAGAAAAATTAGATATGAAGAATTGATGAGCGAGATGTTCTCAGCAAAACCTGGAAAGTCTCCCATAACTTTATGCAAAATGAAATATATTATGTACAAAGTAATAGCATTATTACAGAATGATCAGCTGTGAATGACTTTGCTATTCTCAGCAATACTGATTCAAGACTATTTTGAAGGACTTATAATGAAAAATGCTGTCCATATCCAAAGAAAGAAATAATTATCTGAATACAGACTGAAACATACTTTTGTTTTTTACTTTCTTTTTCATAAGTTTTTTTCTGGGGGGAGGGAAAATTGTTTTCTTTCACAATATTACTTTTATGGAAATATTTAGCTTAACCTCATATGTACTTTGTCAAGGCAGAGAGAAGGGGAATAGGAGGAAAGGAGAAAATGTAGAACACAAAATTTTAAAAAAATGTAAAAATGTATTTTACATGTAACTGGAAAAAATATGTGTATACTCATACCATAAAAATATAATATAAATTATTACTCTTAAGTGCTCATTCCTATGTCGCAAATTGGAGGATTTTTTTCCCCTGGTGATAGAGCTCTTTCTTTTAAAGACTTACAGAAAATCTTTCTTTCTGGAATGCAATTGATAAGCATTATCAAGCCACACAGAAATACAAAGAGAAAAAAAAAATCAAACATAGGATAGAGGAAGGCAACTAAGGTCACCTCTTTTTCTCCTCCTCTACTATATTTCCTCCCAGATTGAAAGAGTTGGGTGGTTAAGTGTAGAGGCCCAAATTTTGGAGAAGTATACTTGAAACAAGGATACTTACAAGAAGATGTTAATCCAGTAGAACTGATGAGATGATGGATCTTTAGTATACATATACTTAGTGCTTAGCATGGTGATGTAATAGTTCTCTAGTTCACACACAAATAGTGTGCTATAATAATGTAATCATACCAAGATATTTAAGAGCTGAGAAGGACTGGAAATGGGACATTCCATTTTTGACCATCTTGCCTCCTGCATTCCTTAATTCCAGAAAGCCATCTGAACATTACAGTAAAGAAAAAAAAAATACAATAAAATTTAAGATTACTTATCTCTGTACTTCGGGGAAATAGGAAGCAAAAGCAGAGATTGAATTTTTCTTTCACAAATTACTGCAAATTTGTTATCATCTTTTGATATTGTTTGTTTTGTTTTTGTTTTTGTTTTTTACAAGTCAAAAACTTATATTCTCTCCATTTACTCCCTAATATAAATGTTTTTTTTTCTTGCCCCTTCAACCCCACTGTCTAATTCCCAAGGCCTCCAAGGGGAAAAAAAAAAAGTTTTTATAAAAAATCACTTTTTGTAAACCACATGCACCCTCAAATAAACTGAACTTTCCTCAAGGCTTTCTAATAATCTCGCCCAGGATTTGCCTTTCATTCAACAAAGGTCTTCATAAGTCACATGGGAGTTTCCACAAAATTCCATTGTTCCCATGGACATTTTTTTTGAAATTTTGTGATTCTTTGCCATTTCAGTGAAACTACTCTTTTTATATCATCTTCATTTAAACATTTCATTCTCTGTTTCTGTATCTTTAAAAGCTTTAAGAAAAAGAAAAAAAAATGTTTGGAAAAACTAAATGATAGATCATTCTCATCTAACTAGGTACAAAATCCAAAGTTGTATTAATATGTATAAATGTGTATAAATATATTGGTAATGTAAAATATATCTATTTTTTTGGGGGGGAGCTTATATTCCTATGTCTATCATAATCTATAACCTATTTAGTGACAGGGGTGGTTCAATCATCATAATAACCAGGAATACGGGAAATAAATGAAGATAACTAATATCTATAATACTGAACATTTTGAAAAATATTATCCCAATTTTTTAGTTATTATCTTTTTACCTAGAAAACTAAAACTGACTTTTTTTTAACTTAAAATTTTAAATTATTTAAGGATCTCAATGACTATGAAATCAATATCTTTCATCATAATGGTTGATCTAAATCATGCAAAACAAAAATGTTTCCTAATAATGTAAACTTTAAAGATTTTAATAATATTGCCATAGAGCATCTACAAGTAATATTGATAGATAATAGAATCAGAGAACGCTTCATAGATTTCAGGATCAAAGAATCCTCAGAGGTCATCTGGTCCATTCATCTTACTTACAAGATGAAGAAATTGAAGCCTAAAAATGTCACATGACTAACAAGTGTCATAGCTTGAATTTGAACTCAGATCTTCTGACTTCTATCTTCAAATCTAGGCTAATTTTTAATGTATATTTTAATTGAATAATAGGATGATCAAAAGATATTCATAAATATAATAGAGGGAATTTGATGTAGAAGGTAATGTTGCTGTTTAATTTGGTTAGATTCATGATATTAATTACTAAATATCCATTCATCTCCCCAAAAGCATAAGGTCTTCAAAGCCGTAAAGCTAATTAAAGGTGGTAAAAATAGAACCTAGAAAAAACAAATAATATTGATTGAAAGTGTTCTAATTACAAGTCTCTTGAGCTATTCTTTTATATACACAAAGGCTTATGATTTGTTTTTAATGCATTGAATGACTACAAACATTCTTGAAAGATAGATCTTTCGTGTTTTTATTGAGCACCATCTAAAAATACTTAATTACTGTGCCAGCTGTCATTAGGAATATGATAATGCTATAATTTCCTTAAGTATCCTTACCTCTGTTAGTTGTTACATTTTTGTTTTAAATTATCTGTGTATATACATACATATAAACATACATATATATGAATTTGTATTATACAAATATATAAAAGATAATTTTAAAAATGTATAATCATAGTGTAGATTGTCAGTTCTATTACAAAAAGCACAAAAGCCTAAATTTGCAATAATCTGCAGCTTTCAGTTTATCCAAGAATGTAATAATTTTAATAAACAAAATTCATGTGAACAATATATATTGCAATTAATTATAAAATACATTTAAGTTTTATTTTTATTGTGCTTTTCTTAAAGAAAAAGATTATAATGTTCATTTTTTGGTACATAATAAAATTTGGAAAAGCACCTATTATGTGTGAGGTATCATGCTAACCTAAGATTATCCAAAGAAAGACAATAATAGCAAACTATCTTTGCTTTCATGCTTTCAAGAAATCACTAATGAAGGAGATAAACATATAAGACTATTTACCTACAGACAAGTTTGAAATATTCATCAAAGAAAAGACATTATGATTAAGAAAGATTAAGAAATACCTTGTAGAAGATGGAAACAAAGGAGGCCAGGAGATGGAGAGAAGGAGGAAAATTCCAATATAGGATTTCTAAAGCAAAGAATAACAATGAGAACAGTGTAATTAAAATGATAAATCTTTGGGTAGGGAAAAGACTAAAAAGGTAATGATGGTCAGGTTATGAAAGGATCTGAAGGCTGAACTGAGGGTTTGAGGGTTTTTTGTTTTTTGTTTTTTTTGGTCTGTCTGTTTTGTTTTGTTTTGTTTTGTTTTAATCCTATAGGTGAAATAGAACTCTTGGACTTTATTGAGCATGTCCTAATACAGTCTGCTCTATTTGTTTAGGGAACTGTATGAAAGAAAGACTAGACGGAAGAAAGACTCGATGCACAGAAACCAGTCAAATGGCTATGAGAAAAATCTCTGCATATGAGTGATGACATCTTGCAAAAAAGTGATGATGAAAGTGTGAGTGAAGATCATATTAAAGTGGGAACTTTTAATCACTGAGATATAGAGTCAGGTAGCTTATCAACATACCTAGTTTTCAGCCTCAGAGTGAATTCTTTTCAATGTCTTATGTAGCAATATGTAATTGGGAAGGGAAAGTCCCTTTGTAGGGACTAGCAGGTTCAGGCTTGCAATTGTTGGAGGGAATGGAATCAAATAACATACTTCTTTCTCTCCACCCTAAGAGAGTAATGCCTGAAATTAGACTTGAATTCAGGTACTATAAAATGTCTTTATTTTATAAATAGGAAAACAATATTTTATTCTTATAACTAAATGGATTTTAATATATTTCCCTAGAAGGATAAATAGAAATTATCTCATTTTTCTTTTCCTTTACTAGGTCAAGAATATGCCCAATTTTAATTTCTCAATACTATACCACTAAAATTAAGTTATGGATTTTCTTCCCTGTGAGAAACATGAAAGGTGAAGGGAATAAACATTTATATAAGGCCTACTATGTGCCAGGCATTATGCTAAGTAATATATGCACATATAATAATATGCAAATATTATTTCATTTGATCCTCACAACTCTGAGAGATAGATCCTTTTATTATCAATATTTTATGTTTAAGGAAACTGAAGTAAACAGAAATCAAATCACTTGTCCAGGTTCATACAACTAAAAAGTATGTGAGGATAAATTTGATGTTAGGTCTGCTTGACTCCAGGCTCAGGCTCTATCTAATGCTCAAACTTACTTGCCTTTAGCATCTGCAGTTTTTTACAGTTATACAAACTGCTTTTTCAAAGGTTGTGTCAGAAGTATATTTTCTCTATGAAATCCTGTTAAGCTGGAAAGGATTCAAGAATCCTGTAGAATTCATCATATATCTATTGTCCAAGTACCAGCCTAGGTGAGTTTATAGAAGTTTATTACAAAATTGATGACTCTCAGGAAATAAACCATCAGCGAATAACTACCCTTAGAGCCATAGACTTTGGGACAGTAGAAATTGTTTTATGTATTCCACATTAGGTGTCTCTCTATCTGTCTGTCTCTCTCTGGAAATATTTGATAGGCTGTGAGAATTAGAGAAAATATATAGTCTTCTACTTGTTCATGAGAATGAAATAAATCACAATCATCTTGTATTTGCTGCAATTGTAGAAATAATAAACTTTAATTTCTCTTCAGATGAAAATGAGTTGTGTATAAGAGCAATTTCAACTGTCTCAAAAGTCTAGCACCCCAAATTATTTCATATTAGAGGGAGAGTAAAATTTTTGTATCAAATTTCTCTAATAAACATTTGATACTGAAGATATAAGCACATATACACACGTATCCTATCATAGAGTTAACAATTCATAATTCTCATTTAGAGATATTCATTCATATCCTTTGATAAATTATCTAAAAGCTGTTATCCAATAGATATTGTCAAAAGAGGAATTGCAAAATATTTACATTACATTACATGTAATGATGATACTTTAAGTCTCTAATAAAATAATGATATTAATAATAACACTAAGATATCATCACACACATTGCAAATTGACAGAAGATGGAAATACTCATTGTAGAATGGTTTGAGAAACATAGGGATAATAATGCATTACACATGTAAGTGTAAATCAGTACAACCATCTTGGAAAACAATGTGGATTAATTCAAATAATGTAACTTTAAAACTCCATATCCTCTGTCCCAGTGATTTCATTATTAGATTTCTCCAAAGATATCATAGATCAGAAGAAAGTTTCCATATACATTAAAATACTAAAAGCAAGAATTTTGTGATACCAAAGAATGGAAAATAAAGTAGATGTATATCAAGTGGAGAATGGCTAGACAAATTGTGCTGTGTTAAGATAGTACAATATTTCTGTGCTACATAACATGACAAATCTAATCAATATAGAGAAATATGGAGAAATCTACATGAAATGATGCAAAATAAAGAAATAGAACCCAGAAAAAAAAATTAAACAATATAAATGGAAAGACCTTACCACAAAACTGATGATTGGAGGAGAGAGTGAGACTGACAATTTTTAAGCTGTTTCTTTTAAATTCAATTCATGCATAGGTCAAGATATCACTCTCATGATGACATTACTCCTATCCAGGAATAAAGGGCAAAAAAAAATAATTTGTGAGTTGTAGTAGTTACCTTCGGGGAATTCAATCTACCACTTTGGTTGGAAAATGCTGCAATTTTCTTTCTCCTCTACCTCGTCCTCCTCTCCCTCTTCCTTCTTCTATCTCTTTCCTTGCAACATGAAATCCCTCTCTTCATTAAGGATATTATATGTGTGTGTGTGTGTGTGTGTGTGTGTGTGTGTGTGTGTGTATTCCCCTCCCCCCCTCAAATCTGGGACACTTTAATCTTTGTTCTGTGAATTTTTTATTTATGACTTATTTAAATATAACTTTGGAAAGACAGGTTTTTAAAAAGCTCAACTTGATTCAAATTGACAACACTTCTAAACCCAAATCACTCTGACTTACATTAAGGTCCCAGTCCAAGCCTCTGTTCCTCATTTTTAGTGTTTTGAAGGCTTCAAAAGAGAGTATGTAGCATTATTTTTCTGACCAGAAACTCTGAGGGTCTTTTCCTCTCAGGATGATATTTTTATGATGATTACCTAGACCATCTTTGGTTTCAATTTTCCCCTAGCTTCTAGTCACTGAATGGATAGTGTCTCTCACAAATGGAAACCTGAGAAAGACTTTAATTTGGAAAGGCCAAGTTTACCCATTGCATCTTTGGTCATTGTTAATTATCTTGACTTTTGTCATTGGACTCTAATGATTTTGAAGGAAAGAGTGAGGCTGATGATGGTACAACTCTACCTCACCTAAATCCAGTTCACATACAAATCAAGACATCATCCTCATGATGTTAGTGGTTCTTTTTTATAATAAGGACAAATAACAGCATGAATAAATAAAAGAAAAACCAAAATATCAAAAGCAGATGTGGCAAAATTATCAAGGACAAACATAATTCAAGAGAAGAGATATAGTAAGATACTTCCATTCACTCTTTGCAGGCTAACAGGTTAACTGTTGTAAGTTACATAGATTTTCATGATTTTTCAATGCATTGATCACTTATGTTAATGATTTTCCCTTTTGTATCTTTAAATAACATTATTAAATGGGATTACTTTCAGCTTGAGAATAATGGTAAATTAAAAATGCCACCAAAGTCATAATTAAAAGTTTTAATTTAAAAAGTTTTATTGCCACTTTTTCAATTCTTTTGTGTGTGTTTGTATGTGTATGTGTGTGTGTGCGTGTATGAACATGACTGTCTTTATTACTACTCAATCTATATCACAGCTTTCCCACATATTCCTTGTAAATAAATCCTCTCTTTTGTAACAAATGAATACAACTGAGTGAAAAAAAGTTTTAATGGTAATTTTTGAAAATAAATGTCTTGATCCAAACCTATGTCTGAACATTGCAATGATCAGATCTCTCATTTTTCATAGTTGTTTGCATTTAAAAAGTTATCATAATCATGTAAATCTTTGTCATTTTTCTGCTCAATTCATTCAGCATTAATTTATCTGTCATACCAGTTTTTTTTCTAAATATTATTATATTTTGTAGCACAATAATTACAAAATATGTTGTGATTCATTCATCTGTTTCCCAAATTGATGGAATTGTTATTTGTTTACAGTTGTCTTCTATCCAAATTATAATACATATGGGGTGCTTTTCTTCCTTTTTTATGCCTTTTTTTCAACGTATGCCTCATAGGGTTATCACATGGCCAAAGGGTTTGTAGAGATTATTAGACATTCCAAAGACACATTAAAGAAGGCAAAATGACTATCTGATGACACTACCCAAGAATAGTATGAAAGAAAAAGAGAAATGACCAAAAAAAAGATATACACAACTGAATGCAGAATTTCAGAAAACAATAATGAAAATATGAAGGTTTTCTTAAATGATTAATGCACAAGAAGTAGAAGAAAAAATAATAAGAAAGACAGGAGAACTCTTCAAATCAAAATCAAAAAGAATAAAATTATCCAGAGAAAGTTTCTCACAAATAGGCATAGTAAAAGACAAAAATGAGATAAGAGATTATGAAAAGGTTTGCAAGAAAAGGCAAAACTATATAAAATAACTATACAAGAAAAGATCTTAACATCACCAATAATCATGAAAGTTTAATGGCTATGTAGAGACAGAAAACCTGTAGAATGAAGTCAAGTGCATTGCTAACGATAAGGTTAGGAGGTGAAAGAATTCCAGCTAGGAATTCTTAGCTTCATATTACCTAAAATATGACAGTTGATACTGATATGATACTACACTCAATATTACAGCAACTTTGGATAACATAACAAGTGGCCAGAGAGTTGGAAAAGATAAGTTTGCTTTCCAATCCTAAAGAAAAGCAATGTTTTTTTTTTTTTGTTTTGTTTTGTTTTGTTTTTTTTTTTTTTAATAATTACATTATATTTACACTCATTTCTGTTCCGATTTTTTTCCCCCTCCCTCCCTCCACCCCCTCCCCTAGATGGCAAGCAGTCCTTTATATGTTGGATATGTTGCAGTATATCCTAGATACAATATATGTTTGCAGAACCGAACAGTTCTCTTGTTGCGTAGGGAGAATTGGATTTAGAAGGTATAAATAATCCGGGAAGAAAAACAAAAATGCAGATAGTTCACATTCGTTTCCCAGTGTTCTTTCTTTGGGTGTAGCTGCTTTTGTCCGTCATTTATCAATTGAAACTCAGGTCTCTTTGTCAAAGAAATCCACTTCCATCAAAATATGTCCTCATACAATATCGTTGTCGAAGTGTATAATGATCTCCTGGTTCTGCTCATTTCACTTAACATCAGTTCATGTAGGTCTCTCCAAGCCTCTCTGTATTCATCCTGCTGGTCATTTCTTACAGAACAATAATATTCCATAACATTCATATACCACAATTTACCCAGCCATTCTCCAATTGATGGGCATCCATTCATTTTCCAGTTTCTAGCCACTACAAACAGGGCTGCTACAAACATTTTGGCACATACAGGTCCCTTTCCCTTCTTTAGTATTTCTTTGGGATATAAGCCCAATAGAAACACTGCTGGATCAAAGGATATGCACATTTTGATAATTTTTTGGGCATAATTCCAGATTGCTCTCCAGAATGGTTGGATTCGTTCACAACTCCACCAACAATGCATTAGTGTCCCAGTTTTCCCGCATCCCCTCCAACATTCATCATTATTTTTTCCTGTCATCTTAGCCAATCTGACAGGTGTGTAGTGGTATCTCAGAGTTGTCTTAATTTGCATTTCTCTGATCAATAATGATTTGGAACACTCTTTCATATGAGAGGTAATAGTTTCAATCTCATCCTCTGAAAATTGTCTGTTCATATCCTTTGACCATTTATCAATTGGAGAATGGCTTGATTTCTTATAAATTTGAGTCAGTTCTCTATATATTTTGGAAATGAGGCCTTTATCAGAACCTTTAACTGTGAAAATGTTTTCCCAGTTTGTTGCTTCCCTTCTAATCTTGTTTGCATTAGTTTTATTTGTACAAAGGCTTTTTAATTTGATGTAATCGAAATTTTCTATTCTGTGATCAGTAATGGTCTCTAGTTCATCTTTGGTCACAAATTTCTTTCTCCTCCACAAGTCTGAGAGATAAACTATTCTATGTTCCTCTAATTTATTTATAATCTCGTTCTTTATGCCTAGGTCATAGACCCATTTTGATCTTATCTTGGTATATGGTGTTAAGTGTGGGTCCATGCCTAATTTCTGCCATACTAATTTCCAATTATCCCAGCAGTTTTTATCAAATAATGAATTCTTTTCCCAGAAGTTAGGGGCTTTGGGTTTGTCAAACACTAGATTGCTATAGTTGACTATTCTGTCTTGTGAGCCTAGCCTTTTCCACTGATCCACTAATCTATTTCTTAGCCAATACCAAATGGTTTTGGTGACTGCTGATTTATAATATAATTTTAGATCAGGTACAGCTAGGCCACCTTCATTTGATTTTTTTTTCATTAATTCCCTTGAGATTCTCGACTTTTTATTGTTCCATATGAATTTTGTTGTTATTTTTTCTAGATCAATAAAATATTTTCTTGGAAGTCTGATTGGTATAGCACTAAATAAATAGATTAGTTTAGGGAGTATTGTCATCTTTATTATGTTCGCTCGGCCGATCCAGGAGCACTTAATATTTTTCCAATTATTTAAGTCTGACTTTGTGTGGAGACTTTTTTATAATTTTGCTCATATAATTCCTGACTTTCCTTTGGTAGATAGATTCCCAAATATTTTATGGTATCAACAGTTATTCTGAATGGAATTTCTCTTTGTATCTCTTGCTGTTGGGGTTTGTTGGTGATGTATAAAAATGCTGAGGATTTATGGGGATTTATTTTGTAGCCAGCTACTTTGCTAAAATTATGAATTATTTCCAATAGCTTTTTGGTAGAATCTCTGGGGTTCTCTAGGTATACCATCATATCATCTGCAAAGAGTGATAGTTTGGTTTCCTCATTGCCTACTCTAATTCCTTTTATATCTTTCTCAACTCTTATTGCCGAGGCTAGTGTTTCTAATACGATATTAAATAATAATGGTGATAGTGGGCAACCTTGCTTCACTCCAGATCTTACTGGGAAAGGTTCCAGTTTTTCCCCATTGCATATGATGCTTACTGATGGTTTTAAATATATGCTCCTGACTATTTTAAGGAAAAGTCCATTTATTCCTATGCTCTCAAGTGTTTTTATTAGGAATGGATGTTGGATTTTATCAAATGCTTTTTCTGCATCTATTGAGATGATCATGTGGTTTTTGTTTGTTTGGTTATTGATATAGTCAATTATGCTAATAGTTTTCCTAATATTGAACCAGCCCTGCATTCCTGGTATAAATCCTACTTGGTCATAGTGTATTATCCTGGTGACAATTTTCTGTAATCTTTTTGCTAGTATTTTATTTAAGATTTTAGCATCAATATTCATTAGGGAGATTGGTCTATAATTTTCTTTCTCTGTTTTCAGCCTACCTGGTTTAGGTATCAGTACCATATCTGTGTCATAAAAGGAGTTTGGTAGGACTCCTTCAATCCCTATTTTTTCAAATAATTTATATAACATTGGAGTTAATTGTTCTTTAAATGTTTGGTAGAATTCACATGTAAATCCATCTGGTCCTGGGGATTTTTTCTTAGGGAGTTGATTGATAGTTTGTTCTATTTCTTTTTCTGAGATGGGACTGTTTAGGATATTTACTTCTTCCTCTGTTAGTTTGGGCAAGCTGTATTTTTGGAGGTATTTTTCTATTTCATTTAAGTTGTCGAATTTATTGGCATAAAGTTGGGCAAAGTAACTCCTAATTATTGCTCTAATTTCCTCTTCGTTAGTGGTGAGTTCTCCCTTTTCGTTTTTAAGACTAACAATTTGATTTTCCTCTTTCCTTTTTTTAATCAGATTTACTAAGGGTTTGTCTATTTTGTTGGTTTTTTCATAGAACCAACTCTTAGTTTTATTAATCAATTCAATAGTTTTTTTACTTTCAATTTTATTGATCTCACCTTTTACTTTTAGAATTTCAAGTTTAGTGTTTGACTGGGGGTTTTTAATTTGTTCCTTTTCTAGCATTTTTAATTGCAAACCCAATTCATTGACCTTCTCTTTCTCTATTTTATACAAATAGGCCTCTAGAGATATGAAATTTCCCCTTATTACCGCTTTGGCTGCATCCCATACATTTTGGTATGATGTCTCATTATTATCGTTTTCTTGGGTGAAGTTATTAATTATGTCTATGATTTGCTGTTTTACCCAATCATTCTTTAGTATGAGATTATTTAGTTTCCAATTATTTTTTGGTCTACTTCCCCCTGCTTTTTTGTTGAATGTAATTTTCATTGCATCGTGGTCTGAAAAGGATGCATTTACTATTTCTGCCTTACTACATTTGAGTTTGAGGTTTTTATGTCCTAATATATGGTCAATTTTTGTATAGGTTCCATGAACTGCTGAAAAGAAAGTGTATTCCTTTCTGTCTCCATTACATTTTCTCCAGAGATCTATCATATCTAGCTTTTCTAGTATTCTGTTTACCTCTTTGACTTCTTTCTTATTTATTTTCTGGTTTGATTTATCTAATTCTGAGAGTGCAAGGTTAAGATCTCCCACTATTATAGTTTTACTGTCTATTTATTCTTGCAGCTCTCTTAGTTTCTCTTTTAAGAATTTAGATGCTACCCCACTTGGTGCATATATGTTTAATATAGATAGTGCTTCATTATCCATGCTACCCTTTAGCAAGATATAGTGTCCTTCCTTATCTCTTTTAATTAGGTCAATTTTTCCTTTAGCTTGATCTGAGATCAGGATGGCTACCCCTGCTTTTTTGACTTCACCTGAAGCATAGTAGATTTTGCTCCAACCTTTTACCTTTAACCTGCATGTATCTCCCCGCTTCAGGTGTGTTTCCTGTAAACAACATATTGTAGGATTCTGGCTTTTAATCCATTCTGCTAACCGCTTCCTCTTTATGGGGGAGTTTACCCCGTTCACGTTTATGGTTAGAATGACCAATTCTGTATTACCTTGTTATTACCTGTATTCTTGTTAACCCCGGTTTATGCTTTCCTCCCTTCTTTCCCCTTTCCCCCCCCTTCCAAGTATTAAGCTTGTGAGCACCCCTTGCTTCTCACAGCCCTCCCTTTTTAGTGTCCCTCCCCTCGCCTTAGAGTTCCTCCCCCTATCTTACCCCTTTCCCTCCCAGTTCCCGTATTCCCTTCCGCTTAGCTTATTCCTTCCCTTTCCACTTTTCCCTTCTCCCTTCTCACTTTTCAATGAGATGGGAGAAGTTTCACCATAGATTGAATATGTCTTAAGATTTTTCACTTAAAGCCAATTCTGAAGGCAGTAAGATACCCACTATATTCATCCCCCTCCATTCTTTCTCTCAGATATAATAGGTTTCCTATGCCTCTTCATGAGATGTACTACCCCCACTTTACCCTTTTTCTGGTACAATGTCCTTTCCACATCAATTTCTAGAACAAGGTATACATGTATTCTTTATACATCTATATAGTCAAAATATAGTTCCCAAGATTAATCTTTACCTTTTTAGATTTCTCTTGAGTTCTATATTTGTAGATCAAACTTTTTGTTAAGTTCTGGTTTTTTCATCAGAAATAGATGAAATTCGCTTACTTCGTTGAATGTCCATCTTCTTCCCTGGAAAAAGATGCTCATTCTCGCTGGGTAAGTTATTTTTGGTTGCATACCAAGTTCCTTAGCCTTTCGGAATATCATATTCCAGGCCCTTCGATCTTTTAATGTGGATGCTGCCAGATCCTGGGTGATCCTTATTGTGGCTCCTTGATACTTGAATTGGGTTTTTCTAGCCGCTTGCAATATTTTTTCTTTCACCTGAGGGTTCTGGCATTTGGCCACTATATTCCTTGGTGTTTTGATTTTAGGATCCCTTTCAGTGGGTGATCGATGAATCCTTTCAATGTTTATTTTTTCCTCTGTTCCTATGACTTCTGGGCAGTTCTCTTTGATAATTTCCTGGAAGACAGTGTCCAGGCTCTTTTTTTCATCATGTTTTTCTGGGAGTCCAATGATTCTCAGATTGTCTCTCCTGGATCTGTTTTCCAGGTCTGTTGTCTTCCCCAGAAGGTATTTCACATTTTTCTCCATTGTTTGATTTTTTTGGATTTGCTTGACTGATTCTTCTTGTCTCCTCGAGTCATTCAATTCCACTTGTTCAATTCTGATTTTCAGTGAAGTATTTTCTTCACTCACTTTTTTAAAATCTTTCTCTAATTGTCCAATTGAGTTCTTTTGTTCTGTGGAATTTTTTTCCATTTCGCCAATTTTGTTTTTTAGAGAGCTGTTTTCTGTTTCCAGTTCACTAATCCTATTTTTCAAGGATTTTACTTCTTTATCCACTCTCTCTTTAACTTTCTCCAGGCTCTTTTGCCAAGCCTCCCTCTCCTTTTCCCAAGCCTCCCTCTCCTTTTGCCAAGCCTCACTCTGCTTTCCCCATTTTTCTTCTAGCTCCCTTGTGAGAGCCTTTTTAATCACTTCTATGAGGTTCATCTGTGCTGAGGAACAGACAATCTCCTCCTTTGGGGAATCACCTGGGGACTGCCTGTTTTTAGTCTCCTCAGGATTTAGAGTCTGCTCTCTATCTGTGTAGAAGCTGTCAAGGGTTAAAGTCCTCTTCAGCTTCTTGCTCATTCTGTCTATTAATCAGAGACAAACTACCAAAGAAAAACAGAAAAAACTGGAGTCTTTCTTTGGGGGGGGGGGGGGCTGGGTGTGTTATCGAGCTTCCTCTACAGACTGCAGGGGGCAGCAGTGAGGCACTAGCAGGACTGTGCTGCGCCTGCGCTCTGAGATCCCAAAGCGTGCTGAGTCACTGTGCGGGGGAAGGGGGGGGCGGCCAGGTCCTGAGAGACTCCAGCTGTTTGCGGTTGTGTTCTTCAGCCCCGGTGTTTTTAGCTTCTCTGCTGGGCTGTTGACTTGCTGCAGGTTCCAAACCTGTAGCGAAGCTCTCCCCGCAGAGACAGCTGCGATCACTCCCCACCCCCTCTCCAGTCTGCTCCCGTGCCCTCACTGCCGCTGCCCGCCGCCTGCGCCCGATCTAAAACCGCCCCAGCCCTCCAGTAAAGACAGACCTTTCTTGGCGGATCTCAAGGATGGCTTCTCTTGGTAACTATTTGTGGGTTTTTTTCAGTCAAGCATTGATTCAGAGGCTTGTAATGAAGTGGATAGTGAGAGAAAGCGCGGAGCTTATGCAACTGTGAGCCTCCTCTCCGCCATCTTAAGAAAAGCAATGTTAAAGAATGTTCAAATTACCTAACAATTGTGCTCATTTCACATAATGTAAAAGTTATGCTTAAGATTTTACAAACTAGACCAGCAATATATGAACCAAGAATTACCAGAAAAGCAGTCTAGTATTCTAAAAGGCAGTAGAAAGATGAATCAAATTACTAACATTTGCAGAATTATGAAGAAAGCTTCATTTAGCTACACTAAATCTTTATACTGTGTGAAACACAGTAAAATGTGGCAAGTTCTTCAAGAGATGAGACTACAGGATAATCTTACTTGTCTTCTAAGAAATATATATGGGGGCCAAGAAACAACAATTAGAATTGAACATGGAACCCCTTATATGGAGAGAATTTCATGTAAAATGCCAAGGTAGATGAATCAAAAAGGCAAAATTAAGATTTCCAGGAGAAATAATAACAACATCAAGATTTACAGCATATGCCAATTCCATGATAAATTTATATAGTAAATTGCAAATAAAATCCTTTATTCAAGTCAGTCAGCTTATTTCCAGATTCTCTCCCTCCAGAGTTGTACTGAGGGATTAGAATGAATAACCTGTCTTCTTTTTTGATGCTGGAAGTCCAAAGATCCCAGATTTTTTTTTCTTAGATCTCACCAGTTTTACTCAGACTTTTCAGACATGGAGAATTGTATATGTCTGTGCCAATCAAAAGATAATCTTATACAACTGGCTCTTTGAGCCAAAGTTTACACATTGATTTTTTTGTATTTTTGTGTGCATTTTTAAAAAATGTTATGTAATCAACATTTTCCATTTTATCTTCTGAAATTCTCTTTATCCTTTGTTTTGTGAAGAACTCTTTCCCTTTCTAGAGTTGTGAAGAGGTGGGGAACCTTTATCTTATTTTTTATGATACTTTTAATTTTATATCTAGATCATGAGATTATTGTTGTGTATAATGCAAAATAGTGGTCTAAATCTAATTTCTCCCATTTTCCCAAAAGCTTTTGTGGAATAAGGAATCTTCATCCAATAAGCTTGAATCCTTAGGAATATTGAACAATAAAATTCTAAGTAGATTTTTTGGCATATTTTATTCTAACTAATTAAATTGATCAATATTTTTCTATAAAAATGTCCAGTCATTTTGATAATTATTACTTCACAGGATAATTTAAGATCTACTAAGTTATCTTCATTCCCACTGTTTTCATTATTCCCCACCTTCCCTGCCTCCATAAATATTCTAGACCTTTTATTCCACCAGATTTTAATTTTGTTATAATTTTGTATAGTTCAATAAAGTAATCTTGGGAAGATAACAGAAATGGCACTGGATAGACACATCGATTCAGATAGGATTACAATTTTTATTATATTAGCATAGCCCAAACATGTAATCATTCCTCTTTTGTTATTTAATTATTCTCTATTTTAATGAGCATTTTGAAGTTTTGTTCATGTAATCCACAAGTATAGACTGGTAAGTAGATTCCCAGATATTTTTCATATTCTATATTAATTTTGAATGTATTTTTTCTATTTTTCTTAAAGGTTTTGTTAGTAAAATAAAGGTTTATGATTTGTGTATATGTGTGTTTACATATTGTTATTTTACTGAAGTTATCATTTCAGTTAATTTTAGTTGATAAGTATTCTCTAAGCAAGTTTATATATAATTTGCAAAAATAAATTAAAAATTTTAGATATCTGTGTTTTTGTTTCCAATTAATTTTATTTTTTATTCATGTGGATATTCATCAAATTTTGACTTCAGTTCCTTTTCTTCAGTAATCCAATGTAATTTGGGTTAATTGCAGATTTAGTCTTTTATTGAAATACTCCATTCTATCTATTCCATCTTTTATGGTAAGTTCAGAAGTATTGACTTCAAGATTTCTGTGGGTACTATATTGCTGAAGCTTCTCAGACAATGTAGTGACTCTCTCTCTGAAAGCAGATTTTAGGGATATTTTTGGACAACAATAGAAGTTGGCTTGGGGTTCTATATTGCACCTTTTTTCTTCTTTGACTAGGTACAATGGTGTTTGGGGGATTTTTCCCTATTGATGTGACTAGAGTGTTAGAAAATTATGGCAAATGTGTATTTACTAGATTTTTCTCTATGTATAAAAGTTATGGGAACTGACTTGATCCCCTGCACTCCTACAATTCAAAGCTAATATTCACTCACTTTAGGACCCAGAGAGATGAGGAAATTGAAGTGAGAGAAATCAAAGTAACTTGCACAGGGGTAATTAGTGTCTAATACAGCATTTGAATTTGTCTTCCTCACTCCTTATTGAAGTGCAGAACTCCATACATTGCACCATGTAGCTTCCTATGAGCATAAAAGCTTTTCTTTTTCATTAATTTATCTCCTATTGTTTGTTCATTTTCTATTTGTTGTTTATACCTATCCTTTAGGGATTTCTCATATGTTTCAGAATATCATATAATCATAACAATTAATTTTGCCTCTTCTTGAAAAAGAAAAGATATGTATGTATGCGAAATGAAATCTCTGAAATTCATAGGTATCTGTTACATGCCTATTATATTTCAAGCACTATGTTATATATTTCAAGCACTATGTTAAACACTGACTATATAGCTACAAAGAATGAAACAGTCTATATCGCCATGGATCTTGCCAATATCTTATGAAAAAGACAGTGTGAGACTTGCATGTAGATGCATATATAGTCTTTTAGATACAGATAGAGGGAGAGAGAGATAGAGATAGAAATAAAGTAGATAAATAAAGTAGTATAAGTACAGATGTAGATTGCATGGGCATATACCTTTGTGAGTATATGTAAGTATGTGAATGTGTGTTTGTGTGTATGTGTGTGTGTGGTCTATGTATATGTGTGTAAACACAAAAAAGCATAAATATAAATAGGACATTTTTAAAAAAAAATAGAACCTTAATATCGGGTTACACATTGTCAAAATCAGTGTAGCAAATCACATTGCAAGTTGTCTATTGTCAAAAATGATTATGGAATGTGGTATATTCACTCAATCAGAGATGATAGAAGGAATAAACTATTATCTAATAGAGAGATTTTATCCTAGAACAAAGATAATTAATTTGGAAGGAAATATTATTTTGTGGAAGTCTAATGATGTATTTTTTTTATTTGCCCTCTGAATTGTCTATCATTTGTGTGAAGTTGTCTAAAGTGTTTTTCTCTGTATATTCTTTTCATTGTGTAATATATTCCTTATCTATAAGCTTAAATATTATAATTCAAACCTAGGGATGGATTTCCTTCTTGTATTGTGAAACTGATTCTGATTTCAAGAAGGAACTGGGAAGTTGGACATATGCCAATATTCTAGTTAAAGGGTAGGAGAGCAAACTATATGTGTTCTCCAATTTAGTTGCTGTCTGCAGAATGTAAGAGAGCCAATAAAAACATCTGTGTTATAGCATGGAGGAAAAAGTGAACTAGAATTTGTAAACAATTGCCATTTTGAACTAAACAAATTAGGAATGCATTGAATTTTTAATAGCAAGTTTCTGAATTGCATGGAAATAAAAGCAAACTGAGAACAAACCCAAACAACTAAATTTAGTTAAAATGAAATTGGGAGGTATTTTGGATAGTATAGAAAAAATGTATAATTTTAAGGTACTTTTTAAGAAAGAAAACCCAAGCATTTTTTTCTTTTACTATGTTGAATTTCTTTACAAAATTGTTCATATTTAAGACAACTCAACTGGACTTAACTTTGCCCAGGGTCACACAGCTAATACGTGTTAAGTGTCTAAGGGCAAATTTGAACTCAGATTCTCCTAAATTCAGGACTGATACTCTATTCACTGTGTCATCTACCTGCCCTGAAAATATTTTTTTTAAAAAATAAAAAACATAAGATCCTCAGTAATACTGTGTTCAAAACTTTCCTTTGTAATTCATTCTGTCTAATACAAGGTTGTGAATATATGTTTGTCCTTCTGTGTGCTAAGCCAGATTTTTAAAAATCTAGATTTATAACAAAATTTAATTGGAAGCTGATGGTGCTTTTTGTAAAAGTCTGGTTTTGCATTTTACAAAATGGATTATTATAATTGATATAAAAACAAACATCTAAAATAAAGAATATATTCAAATGTTCTTCAATTACAAGAATATAATCTCTATACTTTTTGAAACAAAATTATTAAATAAAGGAAGTCTTTAGGTTTCTGTTCTGATTAAAGAATACAATTCATAACATTACCTGTAATATTTTGATTGATTGCCTTCTAAATTCAATATTGAAAGAATTAAGGGTATTAACAGTGGGATTTGGGCAAGTAAGTAATTTTTTTTCATTTCTTTCAGTAGATGATTTAGAACATGATACTATACTTTTTCATTTTCCCTCCTGTATTGCAAAACCTAACTTCTTTTTATGTCCTGACTCATTTTCTTAACTCTAATCTAAAAGGATAAAATTATTATCCCTATTAATATTTACAGCATTGATCTTATCTTGGAAGTTAGATAGTACAAGAATAGAGCACTGGACCTGGAGTCCGGAGAACTCTAGTGTCAAGAATTGTAAAATGCAGATCATTATAAGACCATCTTCAAGTGTTGTTGAGAAGTTTCTCATTTTCTCTATCTCAGTGTCTATATCACACTGTTTCTCTGTCAATGTCTCTTTTTTTTGTTTTGTTTTTTCCCCCTCTATCCTATCTCTTTGAGTTACCTCTTTGTCTCTTGTATGTCTGCCTCTCTCTTTCTCTCTTTTTCTTTCTCAACACACACACACACACACACACACACACACACACAAACACACACACACATGCGCGCACGAACATTCTCTCCCATTCTCTTCTTTTGCTTTCTCTGATATCATTAGGGTTATTTTTCTTACCTTTCTGCTTTTTTACTCACTACTCATCCCTCTCTATTAGGCAATTTCTAAAATAGTTTTCCCTCGCTGAGCTTCAATATAACAAGATTGTCTCCATTAGTATCATATTGGATCCTTGTTTCAAATGATAAATAACTGAACTCTGAAAAACTCTAGGACTTCAAATGAACATAACCACCCCATCTGTGCTGCCCATCAGTCATGTGAACACTGGGACTGTTACTTCTAAAAGCTACCCTAATCCTTGAATTGTGACTGTCCTGGATTAGCTCATTCTCTTCATGACAACTTTATTCACACTAGGAGATTTCAACATACTCTCAACATTAATACTCTCAAAATATCTTAATTCCTTATTTTCATTATTCGAATTTTTATAGTTGTTATTATAATAAATAAGAATAATGTAATAGGAAGATAGTTAAGTAGTGGAACTTGACAAGTCTTTATAACAAGTTCAAATTGTCTGCTGTGTATCTTCTATCCATTGATATTTCTTTTAATCTATGGGGCCAAACACAGCAAGTCTTATTCTTTTATGTACCAGCTTTTCAAATATTTGGAGATACTTATTATAATTCTTATCCTTACAAGTCCCCTCTTGCTCAATCTAAACAACCCCAGTTTGTGTATGTCTATGTGTGCATGTGTGTATGATTATCTTCATATAGTTCAAGGACCTTTACCAGCCTTTTTGTCCACCCAAAGATACCCTATAACTTATGAGTGAATATTTCAAAAGATATTATGCAGAACTCAATGTACTATTTCAGATATGTTCTATTAAGGACAGAGAAAAGAAGTGCTATTGTTTGACAAAAAATCAAATGAAGGTGGCCTAGCTGTACCAGATCTAAAATTATATTATAAAGCAGTGTTTACCAAAACTATTTAGTATTGGCTAAGGAATAGACTAGTTGATCAGTGGAATAGGTTAGGCTCAAAGAACAAAACAGTCAATAACTTTAATAATCTCATGTTTGACAAACTCAAAGACCCCAGCTTTTGGGATAAGAACTCACTGTTTGACAAAAATTGCTGGGAAAATTGGAAATTAATATGGCAGAAACTAGGCATTGACCCACACTTGACACCATACACCAAGATAAGGTCAAAATGGGTTCATGACCTAGGCATAAAGAATGAGATTATAAATAAATTAGAAGAACATAGGATAGTTTACCTCTCAGACCTGAGGAAGACGAAGGAATTTTGATCAAAGAAGAACTAGAGATCATTATTGATCACAAAATAAAAATTTTGATTATATCAAATTGAAAAGTTTTTGTATAAACAAAACTAATGCAGACAAGATTAGAAGGGAAGCAATAAATAGGGAAAACAGTTGTACGGTCAAAGGTTCTGATAAAGGCCTCATTTCTAAAATATATAGAGAATTGGCTCTAATTTATAAGAAATCAAGCCATTCTCCAATTGATAAATGGTCAAAGGATATGAACAGACAATTCTCAGATGAAGAAATTGAAACTATTTCTCGCCATATGAAAAGATGCTCCAAGTCATTATTGATCAAAGACATGCAAATTAAGACAACTCTGAAATACCACTACACACCTGTCAGATTGGCTAGAATGACAGGGAAAGATAATGCAGAATGTTGGAGGGGATGTGGGAAAACTGGGACACTGATGCATTGTTGGTGGAATTGTGAATACATACAGCCATTCTGGAGAATGATCTGGAACTATGCTCAAAAAGTTATCATACTATGCATATCCTTTGCTCCAGCAGTGTTACTACAGGGCTTATATCCCAAGGAGATTTTAAAGAAGGGAAAGGGACCTGCATGTGCCAAAATGTTTGTAGCAGCCCTGTTTGTAGTGGCCAGAAGCTGGAAAGTAAGTAGATGCCCATTAATTGGAGAATGGCTGAATAAATTGTGGTATATGAATATTATGGAATATTATTGTTTTGTAAGAAATGCTGAGTGAAATGAGCAGGAACCAGGAGATCATTATATACTTCAACAACAATACTATATAATGATCAATTCTGATGGGCCTGGCCATCCTCAGCAATGAGATGACCCAAACCAGTTCCAATAGAACAGTAATGAACTGAACCAGCTACACCCAGAGAAGGAACTCTGGAAGATGACTATGAACCACTTCATAGAATTCCCAATCCCTTTATTTTTTGTTTGCCTACATTTTTGATTTCCTTCACAGACTAATTGTGCACTATTTCAAAATCTGATTCTTTTTGTACAGAAAAATAATTGTATGTACATGTATACATATATTGTATTTAACTTATAATTTAACATATTTAACATGTATTGGTCAACCTGCCATCTGGGGGAAGGGGTGGAGGCAAGGAGGGGAAAAGTTGGAACAAAAGGTTTTGCAATTATCAATGCTGAAAAATTACCCATGCATATATCTTGTAAATAAAAAGCTATAATTATATATATAAAAAAAAGGAAATGCTATTATCTCACAATTCTTGATTGTCCCTCTCTGAATGAATCTTAATTTACACTAACTTTCTTGACTATTATATATAATTATTGGCCCGTATTAAATTTACAATGTCCCCTATTTTTAAAATAAATATCATTTTACCAACTTTTTTTCCATTTAGTGCTTAGAAAATTGGGATTTTAAACTCAAGGTTTGCATTTGTATTACAAATAAAATGGCATCTCTTTGGTTGTTGGTCCAGTAATTAGTCTTCCAAAACCTTTTTTTTGACAATTGGCTCTATTAAATGAAATGTTACATATCTATTTTAATATTCTTTTGTGTGCATATTTACTAAGATTTCTACATTTTTAAGAATTCTATTTAATTGATCAAAGTATTAAAAACAAAATGTCAAACACAATCACAGTAGTACTATCCTTGAAATCTACTTCCATGATGATATGAAAGCATTAATGGCTATTCAACTATTTCTGAATCTATCTATCGTCTTCTAGTTTCACACTTTTCCCAACTTTTTACAAAGAAGAGGGGGGCAAATTTTCAAAGGATTTTTAAAAATCTTTATAAATTCAATTTAAATTAAACTTTTGATTCAGCAGTGTAGTAACACTATAAAAATTAGTGTATATTTGGATGACCTATTCCCTATCAATGTATGTTTCATTTTTTGTGATCATTACTTCTTTTTGATCATTAATCATCTCTTTATTATTCCATTCTAGAATTTTTACAGGACTCAAAACTGAAAGAAATGGGCCTACACTTTCCAAGTTCAAAAATAAACTTATGTTGAGTTTTGAAACAACAATTTCTTCCTAATAAATAAAAGAATGAAGAAAAATACATTTTAAGTGCTTATTACTTGATAAGCACTTTACTGAACAAAGAACTGATGATACTAAAAAGAAAATAATAGGCTTTTCTCTTAATGCATTTACTCTTGAAATAAAGAAGACAAAATAGATAGGACAGTTCTATTGAAATATAAATGGAAAGGCCTAAGAGTTTTATGAATAGAACTATAAGACTAATGGCAAATCTCAGAATTCAGTAATTTAGAGTCTGTTTCACAAAGAACAAGGGGAATAGATTTAAAGTTCACACTGAAGAAGGGATAGTAGCAGAAGAAAAAAAGACAGAATCATTGTTAGGATGTTGTCTCACAGCTTATGTTCACAGAGTTATCTGGGAAATTAAGACTTCATGTGTATTGTACAGAGTCATATATACAGAATAACATGAGCACAAGTCATCCTGACTGAAAGTTGGTTGTCTATTCCTTAGACAACACTTCCTCTCATTGTGTCTGGTTTTATTTGAGCAAATTTTTTCCATTTCATTCTTTTCTTTTCATTCTTAGATCCTAAACATCTTTCATGATTGCTCATATTCATTATGTTCTTATTAAAGATTTGCTAAATTAAACTTATTTGAGGAACTACAAAAGAGCAAGAAGTCTGTTCAAGAGAGTTATGACTATATGTTGTAGTATACAACTGGATATTAATTTCATTTTACCAATTAGTATTAATAGTATTTTTACAACAAAACTCATCTCCATAGATGATGATTTGTTTCCTTCTTATCCTGTCAGTGCTACAGAATCCTCCACTCTATCCAACAATTTCATTGATTTGCTCTAGTTTAGTAACTGTCTGGAAATAGAGCTTTGGAGTTTTCTTTTATTAGTTAGTCCATGTGTTACTAGGTAATTGAGTAGAGGATAGTGAAGAAAAGTTTTTCAAATATTTAATTATGCTTTCCTTTATTTTTGCTACATTCCTTTAATTTTCCTTTTTGATTTCTTGTTTCAATATTTTTCTTTAGTTTCAGTAAAGCTTATCTAACAACGTGAAGACAACCAAGTTCTATGTAGATAACAGGAGAGAACTTTATGAGAATAAGCAAAGTGATGAGGTGTTTTGAAGTGCAACACATACCAAAGAGAGATGGGATTTATAGAGGAATTATGCATTTTGCAGACATGAAAGATACATGAGTGTCTATTTTGAATTTAGAGAGGATTTTCTGGAGGCCAAGAGGTAAAAGCACCAAGGAGCAGCATCATTCAAATAATGATGATTGTTCCTACAAAACAACTGGAGAAATCACAAAGGAAATAATAACTGAATTAAAACATAAAAAGAATAAAATTTCTACATGAAAGTATTCTGTTTCAACCAGTGAGTGACTAGATGAATGAAGAATTTTATTTAATTCAATAATTTTTCAATTAAGCTAATTTAGAATTCATTTTCTATAACTAGCCAGAACTGGGAGAACTGGAGTTTTTAAAAGGGTTCTTGCATGGAAAAAAATAAAGTTCTCTATAATTAGAAATGTTAAGTTTAGCATGTCATAATGATAATGGGAACATTTAAGAGAATTGTTGATGCTGCTCTTGTGACTAGTCTCTGGAGACATTTTGAAGTTCAAGTCATCTGTCTCTAAGATAGGGACTGTGAAAGATGCTGTTGTTAAAGGCTTTTTGCTCTTTTTACAGAGATGACAGCAATATGCTTTACCTGAAGGAAATAAAAAGGACAAAATTATTGAAACACACTTTAGAAAAATCATTCCTAAGACATTTTAAAATTATTTAAGAAAAGAACATTTAAAGTTTAGCTATATTTGCCCTTCTCTATGCAGCCCTCCTTGAGCAATGATTACATATAATAAGCAAGTTGTGATTACAGCCCCTTTTAATGTATAAAAATAAGCTTGATCTCAATCTGGTCCAGTACTCTTTTTGACTCTGTCCTCAATCTCTTTGTCTTTCTCTTTATATATGTCTTCATATATATATATATATATACATTATATATGTATGTATATATATTCAATGTGTTTGTGTGGTACATATGTGCATGTGGGCTTATGTGATATGTATATTTAAACAAATTCAATCTGAGTGATATATTTGTATAAACATATACATATCTGTTTATGCATATATACATATGAATTACTCAAACAATTTGAAATATATTCGGGGTGCATAATCTCCACTGGTAGACAATTAAAAGTTTGAATAGCTGGAGGAAAAAAAAAAATCTAGATCAACATGCCCAGACCACAGTGAAAACTTTTCCACCCTATGCACTTATCCTCAGAATCTCATTGAAAGATGAAATTTGTATATTTCTTGCAAAATATAAGACATTAATTCTTATTTCATAGCATTTTTCTCAATTGAAAGAGAGATGAATTAAAGAAAAAAGATAATCATCTGAGAAGAAAGAAGTTCTCAGAACTTCTGGATGCACAAAAAAAATATTAGTCAAGTGAAAAGATAAAAAAGTATAATTAATAACAGGATTCATTTTTACTCAATAAGGTTATCTCACTCCATTTACAGTAATGATAATGTTCTTAAATCGGTATCTAAATGATAAGATTAGGACTGAGTGTCAAAACAAGTGCTTTTAAATTAGAATTATTTTCAAATTAGCCAAAGGAATTTGGATACATTCAAGCATCATTTACAAATTATCAAGCTTCTTTAAGAGTTGGAATCATTAAAGAGGTTTGAGCCAGCTGGTGTGGCTTTGTAGTAAAATCTCTGAAAGTTAAGGAAGAAGGGAAGCAGATAACTGAATTTCATCCTTGGCTAGTTCTATCCAATACTCATCTTTAAACTCAGGAAAACTTGTTAAAGGGTTTGGAAGAAATATTTTAAATCTCCCATCTTTTCATCTGTTTATAGTAACAACCCTGGAACAACTGAAAGAAATATTTGCATTATTTACTAAGGCTAAAAAAGATTTTCCATACTTAACGGGAAATTCTTTGATGGCTAAATATTAGGAGAAAAGGACTACTAGCAATAGGAATTGAGAGTGACACTCTTGCCACTATAAGATTTCTAAGTTTGAGCCAACATTTCTCTGGATTTTCTAAGGGTATAAGTGAGAGATGATAAAGGAAGAATTATGTACCAATTTTTCTTACTGCAAGATCTCAGTGATTATTAATTTCTAAAAATTACTGAAGGTTTACTGACTAAAATAATTTGCAATTGATCAATTTTAAACAAACATAATGGTCAATGCTCAAGTGGATGGAATTCATGAAATTATGTTATTTCTTCAGGGATACACTCAAAATCCTAAGAGAAAAGCTTTCTCCAGGACTAATGATTTTTCTATGAGACCTGAATTTCAAATAAGGATTCTTGGAGATATGGAAGTGATATAAGTCTTATTTTGCTCACTCTTACTCTCTCTTTCTCTCTGTCTCTGTCTCTGTCTCCTTCCTTCCCTCCTTCAATCTCTCTCTCTCTCTCTCTCTCCCACTTCCCCAATTAATTTTGCACATTTGTTCTCCAAAACTGTCCTTTAGGTGCTGAGTATAATGATAATTCCTGAACAAAAGTTATTGAAATTAAGCATATTTAAAATCAGAATTTTTCTATCAGAACATTTCATTTTAGAATACAGAAACTATTCTGACTCTGAAATATCTTCCCCATTTTTTCTAATTCTGATATGTTAATGTTTTTCCTCAAGGAATTGAAAAAGAAAGGCTTATATGCAAAATCTATATGAGTTTTTTTCCTAAAGATTTTGAATTGTTTTGTAGTTTTCTACAGCTACTTTTCAAAGTTGAATAAAAATAGACATTTTCAAGGATTTCATTACATACTTCTATTATAAAGTCTTTCTTAGTGGTAGTAATACCAAAATTTTCATGGATCCATTGAGTACTACATTGGGCACTAAATTTTAACAATATTTGTAAAACAGAACAGTAAGTGAATGCATAGTTCCTGTTATAATACTGATATCTATAATCACCACATTTGATTAAAAAGTGTTAAATGTGTGGCAATATAATCCGAAGAAAATAGTTTCAATATTAGTAATATAGTTTTGAAACATATTTCTTTTACATAGAATTATTACAAATATTTCTAATGTCTTAACTATGGAAAATATTAAACAAGGCTTCTTAAATTTTTTTCTACTTATGACCATTTTTTGCCCAAAAAATCTTTATGTGACCCTGGCTAAGTAGGCATATATAATATTTATACAAATAAAATACTTACTGAATGTAAATGATAATTTCACAATCCCCATTTTCAGTTATGAAAATACATATAGGGTTGCAAGTTATTTTTTAAGAAAGTAGAATTTAGAATGATTCACTCATCTATTGAAAAAAATTATTACATACCTACTATATTTTGTGCTACAGACTGAGGGAATTAGAACATTCGCTGTTTTCCTTGGATTCCATGAATATTTAAAAAAGAAATTAATTTTCTGTTCTGTGTTTTACATTTATAAAAATGTGACATAAAATAATTTTATAATTTGGTCAGCAAGCATTTATGAACACTTATTTATTAATTCAAGTGACAAGCATTTATTAAACATTTACCACATGCCAGACAGAGTGACAACCATTAGAGGTACAAAGAAAGATAATAACATGGTCTTGGCCCTCAAAGAGTTTACATTTGAATAGGAAGAAAATACAAACAACTATGCACAAATTAAATTGAAACTTAGAGGATAAGTACCATCAGTTTGAAAGATCTCTAGTGGAAAGTGGGATTTGAATTTACTCCTTATGAATCCAGGGGAATGAGAAGCATAATTAAAGATGAAAAGTTTTCCAGGTCTAGAGAAAAGCCAATATAATTCCCAAAGTTTGGAGATATTATTTTATTAAGAACCTACAGTCTTCTAAATACTATGCAAAAAAAAAAAAAAGAAAGAAAGAAAAAGAAAAAGAAAAGAAAAGAAAAAATATAGCCTCTAATCTCAAGAAATATATAGCATTTTGGGGAAAACAAAAATATACAAGCAAGATACAAACAAAATTAATATGAAATGATTAATAAAAGGAAGGCATTAGAATTAAGAGGAATTTGATGCATAGATTGAAAAAAAAAGGATTTTTTTGATAATTAAAGGAAGCTGGAAATTTCAGTAAATTGAGTGAAAGGAAAAGGGAGAACATTCCAGGAATGGGGAATAACAAGAGAAAATTAGCAGATCTCAGAACGGAAAGAAGTCAACCAGCAGGTCAATGTCACTGCATCAAAATAAGATGTAAGACTTTTAGAAAGGTAGAATGAGGCTAGGTTATGAAGGACCAAATAAGATTGTAGTTGTTCCTAGAATTAAAAGGAAACCAGTGGAATTCATTGAGTATGAAGATGCTAAGATGCTTCCTGTTAGGAAGTATAATTATAATAGTGTAGGCATGTCATAAGTGATGAGGGCCTACTAAAAGCAGTATTGGAGAAAATAGATGATATATTCAAGAGATGCTACATAGGAAAAATTTGCAAACCATGAAAACAGATCAGATATGAGTAGTGAGCCTGAAGAACTGGCAGGAAAGGTCTTGTCCTTTATAGAAATAAAACTGGTATGGAGAAGAAGGGTTTAGGGGTGAATATGATAAATCAAATTTTAGAGGTTTTGAGTTTAAGATGTCTCTGGGACTTCAGTTCAAGATGTCTGAAAAATAGCTGGAGATGTTAGATTGAAGTTGAGCAGAATTTTGTGCAAGGATAGATAAATTGAAGAATTATGAACATAAAAAAGTTAGTTAAATTCATGGAAGATAAGGAGATCACTAAGTGAAGCAGTATAGATGGAGAGGAAAAGATGACAAAAGAAAGAGGCTTGAAAGTCACCTATGATTTGAAGATATCATCTAGAAGGGAATTGAGCAAAGGAGACAGAGACATGGTCAAATATGTAATCAAAAGTGGGATCCCAAAAACCTAGAAAGATGAAACTATCAAAGAAGAGAAAGATTAAGATAATTAAAAATGGCAAAGAGGTAAAAGAGAATGTAGAAAGGGACATTGAATCTGGCAATTAAGAAATCATTTCTAATTTTGGAGAGAATAGTTACAGTAGAATCAAAAGTTTGGAAGCCAGATTGTAAGAGGTTACAAAAAAGAATAACGAGAAGTAACACAGCTATTGTTAATGTCTTTTCAAGGAAGTGAGTTTAAGAGCAGAAGAAATGTAGGATAAGACTTTACAGGGATGGGAGGATAAATTAAGGGATTTTTATCAATATAGAGAAAACATGAGCATTGCTTTTAAGCAGAAGAAAATGAACCAGTGATGGAAAGATTAAAAATAGTGTGAGGAAACTTGATAAGAAATAATGAAAGGGGAAGAAGAGGGAGCCCAGAGGAAATGATATCATATTTTCCTGTAAAATATGAAGCAAGGTTCTCAGCTGTGAGAGCAGAGAAAGGAGAAACCATAGAAGTTTGAGAAGAGTTGAAAAAAGTCAATAGACCGCTTTGCCTACAATCAGAAAACCTCATCTTTCTTAGTTCAAATCTGGCTTCAGACACTTACTAGTTATATGACCCTGGGCAAGTACATAACCATGTTTGTTTCAGTTTATTCATCTGTAAAATGTGATGAAGAAGGAAATGGCAAACTACTCCAGATTCTTTGCCAAGAAAATCTCAAATGGGATCATGAAGAGCCAGATCTAACTGAAAGGACAAAAAAAGAACAAAAAGGTATGGAAAAGTCACTGCTAAGTGTGGGATATTGAGTTGGTATGGAAGACATAAGAGGTTTGCCTAGCAGGATGGTGTACTCATTTGAGATTGTGTTGGTAGTGGAATATGTCAAAACATTTTTTTCCCTTCATCTGCATTCAGTAGCACATTTGTAGGAGGAAAGTCAATTAATATTTTCAGTGATCCATGGCTGAAACTTGACTGGTTACAATTGGTGATATATAATGGAGCTAGGGATTCAAGAGGGAAAGATGCTATCAAATTGAGTGAAATTGGTAAAGGGTCCAGATGGAGGAAAAACAGAGTATTTAGTGTAAACAATAAAGCATGGGATCTGATTGGTATAGATCAAGAGATTGGAGATCATAATAATAACGTCTAAGAGTAGTGTTTTTTAAAATTTTGTCTTTTTTGTTTTAAGAAGCATATTAAAAGTTGGAAAGCCCATAGATTATATTTTGATAAGGAAATTTCAGAATTCTTGAATACACAGGTTTTATATATGGGGGTGATGGCAAGATCATAGTTATGGTCAGCTTTATGTGTCACTGAGGTAGGATCAAAAAGTAGTTTATGAGAAGTAAGTAAGCTGAGGTACAGAGTGGTTAAAGGGTTTGAGGAAGAGTCCAGTATATATGTTGAAGTTCCCTAGTGTGAGGCCAGGAGTTGTGTGAGAACAGAAAATCTGTGAGACAGAAAAAAATTAAATGCTTGAGGGAGAAAAAAAGAATTATCTGTGTGCCTATAGACATTCATTATAAGAAATTTGATTGGATATGAATATCACAATATGAATATGAATATGTATATATGAATATGAATATGCACAAATATTCATATATGAATAGCCCAGATCTCAAAAAAAGAGTAATTCCTGCAAGGACAGAGATAGGAGGAGAACCTGGAAGTATTAATGGGAAGAAAAGATTATTCCAAGTCCCCCACTTGATCAGAGAGCCAAAAAGAATGAATGAAGGTAAAGGTAGTACTTAGAAAGGTAGCAAGGAAGATTGTGTAATGAGAGGAAGTCTGAAATAGATGGAAAGAAGTAAGAGAGGAATGGATTTTGAATGAAGAAAACATTGCCTATTAAACAAGGATTCCAGAGGGTACAGTTGAAGGATTGTACTGTGTTTGTTGAAATTTTGTTTTAGAAACACTGAAAGAAATTAAAATGAAAAGTTCAGTATATAGCAGAAAATGTGGTTTGAATGATGTTCTGTAAAAGGTCAAAATCATGTGGTATATGAAGGTATGACGGTGTGAAAATATGCATCAGTAAATGGAGGTTGCCATTCAATGAAGATTGAAAAAACAGCTATATGCAAATTACAAGAGTTTATAAAATAGAAAGTACACCATCAAATGAAAAGCCTTAATTTAAAAATGCAATTTCCTTCAAAAACTGGAAATTAAGCAGGAAAGTTGTAATGTTTTATTTAGCTTTCTGGAAGTCTTTGGACCAGCTTTCATTTAAGCTGAATTATCACCACGAGAATAACCAGAGATAAAGTCCAAAAGTTTTTATTGTCTTCTTCACAGTCTGTCTCCTTGCCTGGGGTTCAGCTAGCTTTCTGCAGGCCCTTCAGATGGGCTTTGATCTCAGTGGGAGAAGCAGGACAGGCCAGCCTCCATGAGGCTGATGAAGATGGAAGATGGAATATCTCTCTGAGTCTGAGTCCGAGAGCTTGAGCTTCAACCTACAATCCTCTGTCTTCTCTGAGACTGACTCTGGCTGAGTTTGTCCCAGTTTATATGTTCTATTACAATTACATCATTACAGCATACTGAGTACAAACCAATCATTATATCACTAGGACAATCATACTGAACTAGAGAATTCACATGCTAAACTAGATAACCATTGTCTTATCAATTCCACTGAGTTAACACCTCGTTGTAGGACTAAATTGATCATACTGAGCCTTAAGGATACTTCTCCAAGATTTCTGCCCTTTACAGAAAGGGCTAAAACTAGCAATGGAAATCAAGGCTACATAATAGAAGGAAAAAACTCCATTCCCTACAGCTTTCAGCTTCCAGGTCCTTCAATGTGAATACATTAAGAGATAGAAAACCTGAAATCAAAGTCTTGTTTGCATAGGGAATTTTGCACATTCCGTTTTGAGAGTAGGTTGGCAGGAAAAAGTGGAGTTTTCCTGGTTCTAGCACAGATGAAAGTGGTTGCTTTGGAATAGATGGAATATGCCCAACCCAGTCCCTTCCCTCAGGGGAAAAAAAAAAAATTGTGCCTAGAAAAAGGGAAGTAAATAAATTCTATTTTTGGACATGTAGTGCTTGATATACCTATGGGCCAAACAACTTGAGATGTCCTGAAGGCAGGCAATCAGCTGAAATTCAAATTCAGAATAAAGGAAGAGCTGGATACATACATCATTCTAATAGAGAGGATAATTGAACCTATGAGAACTGATGAGATCAAGAAAGATTGTATAAAAGGAGAAGAGAAGACCTAAGATAGAACAGTGGGGAATAACCAAATTTATTAGGCATTATGTGACTTGATATCCAATAAAACTATGAAGTACATTTAACTAGATAGTAAACGAATCAGAGAGAGTAATAACAAGAAAATCCAGAGAGAGATTATTTAGAAGGTCACTATCAAAAACCTATCCAGAAGTCAAAAATCATATGTAGGGAAAAGATGTCAGATTCATCAAATAAGAGAACAATGATTACTTTGGAGAAAGCAATTTTAGAGAAATAGATGAATCTGTTATGAAAACAAGCTTTTTCTCATTTAAATAATTGATAAAACTGTCATGTCTTTATCAAAGTCACTGGTGGGGGGAAAAAATGTAAGTTTCATAAAGACAGGTAATTTTGATTTTTTTCTTTTTCTTCATGTATCTAGTATAATTATAGTTCACAATAAGAATTCTACAAATTCTCATTTTTATTTTTTGTTTACTTATTGACTGATGTATTCATATATTCTTTTATTCATTCATCTAATTGTTTTAAGTCCTAACTAATTAGATATTTCAAAAATATTTTTATTTTATGTAAGCTCCTTCAAGGAATGGTGAAAAGTAGATTGGAGATAATTTTTATATCAATCTAATTTTCTGGAGGTTATCACTATTTGTTAGAAAGCAGTTCCATCAAACAATTGAATTCTTAGAAAATTATAATTGACCTGGATGCAAATTATGGCTAGACTGGTAGAACATGAGCAAGTTATTTGATCTAACTGCACTTCAGTATCCTCATCTGTAAAATTGTGATGATAACACTTGTCATATTTATATTTCACAGCATTTTAGAAGAATCAATTTGCAAATCTTAAAGTATTATACTGATGTTAGTTATCTTTATATACATGACTTGTATTGCTATGACATTATTTTGCATCATTTTCTAATAAAACTTTTTTCCTACAAACATAATTTTTTTTTTGTTGGACTGTTGCAAAGTTTTTGTAAAACAACTGAATGGGAAAAATTGGTCTTATGGTAGCAAAAACATAGGCTAACTGTTGAATTGCCTGTTTTGTACTTAATTGTGAATTTTTAGGTTTGTTATCTGTGATTAGTACTTGTCAGATAGATCAAAAACATTTTTATTTTCTATTCTTTGTCCTTGGTCTTCCAAAATAAAGGCCTACATTAAGCTGTATAATTAAACAGAACATAATTCACTCTGCTGGCTTTATATACTAGGTATATATTGGAGCTTCTCTACAGTAACCTTTCCTTAATTAAGCTATTTTTTTTTCCCCAAAGAAGATAACAATGTTTTATTTGTGTATCACTTACCAGCTTTTAACAATCTTCCTCAATCGGTATCTTATTTAATATTCACCAAATTCCTGTGAAGTATTATTATTCCCCCCCCCCCCCCTTTATAGATTAGGAAACTTGAGGATCAAGATTAAGTGATTGTCCATGGAACTGAGGTTAATAAATTGTTCAGTCATTTCAGTTTTGTCTAACTATTCTTGAACCTTTTTGGGGGTCATGAATATATATTGGAGTTGTTTTGTGTTTCTTCAGTTCATTTTTCAGATGAAGAAACCAGTATAAAGAGCATTAAATGACTTCCCCAGAATTCCACAACAAGTAGGTTCCCGAGGCCAGATTTGAAATCAGGAAAATATTTTCCTTTCTCTAGGCCTGGGAGTCTATTCACTATACTTCTTAACTATATTAAAATTAGGCATTTTTATGTTAAGTTCAATTTTTTTATTCCACCATATCATTTAGTTTATATAATCTGATATAATTTTCACAATTTCTTGGCCTAGTTTTCTTAGTTTATGCATAAAATATAAAAAACACAATTCTACTCTGCAAATATAGATACTTGTATGAGCTGTGATGGTCATACATACATTAAAAAAAAAAAAAGATCTCATGTGCATTTCTAAAGGAAAGATTCAGTTAAAAGAAACTTCTGAGTCAGTATTGAGAATAAAAAATGTTTTCATTACATTTCTCACAATTGACCTTGAAATTCCAAGGACCATATTTTTTTAATGAAACAAAAAGAATTTCTTTCAAAAGTCTTTTGATCATAAATATAGAGATGCAACATCATTTGATGTCAGCTACTTTCTCTCTATTCATTAGATAACAGGGATAAAGGACTCTATTCCATGTGAATTATCAAGTTTTGGTCTATTTAATCACTGCATATAGCATTTTTAGCTTACATAATGGTATTTAGTATTATTGATCATAAGAAGAAGGATAGGATGGGGGACTGAGTAAAAGAGTATAGAAAAGCAAGCACCTATTTATCATTTATGTTAGAATTAAAAAAAATAAATAAAGCATATGCTTTTTTTTGGTCCATAAGTTAGTAGATTTGCAAACATATACTACAATTATCTAACTTCTAGAATTTACATATGTAATTTTTTTGATTTTAGCAGAAAAAGTCTGATATGCTGACAGAATTATAATGCTCTCTGAGGAAAGCAGAGGTTATTAATAGAATCATCTCAACCTTAAGTGGACCTTTAATTCAAGTGAACTTTTAATTACAGTCCCACCTTAGGTTGGTTGGCTTGTCAGTTGGTGGCTTGATTGTTGTTCTTCTTACTTAAAGAGGACCAAAATGACACCACTGTCAGAGTTACAGTATGTCCCACTGTGGCTGATCAGACCAATATAAGCTTGGAATGCTCTGCCACAGGTTAGACATAAATAATCTCTATGAACTTTTGAGGTGGCTTCTCTAATTTTGTGCAACTTGCATTTATTCTAAGATAATTCAATTCTGTTTTGCTCATAGAACATAGGACCTTCTCTGATGAAGGCACATGAGGCTAGGCAAGACTGTGTCAATGTCTGCCATGTCATACAATCGATTCTAAAGTTCTTGAGAGATCTTGAGAGTGACCTTGTATTGCTTTATCTGACCATCTTGCAAATGCTTGCCCTGTGTAAGTCTCCATTATTTTATTATTATTATTATTATTATTATTATTAATTATTATTATTTTGCCAAGTGTACATTTAATATTTGAACAATTTGGTCAACCCAATGGAGTCATGTTCTTTGCAGAGGGCAGCTTAGTAGGATTTCACATTGGACATAGAGTCAGGGAGATGAGTCTTCCTGAATTCAAATCTGCCCTTAGATACTTGCTAACTAAATGATCCTGGGCAAGTCACTTAATCCTGTTTCTTCAATTTCCTCATCTGGAAAAGGAGCTGGACAAGGAAATGGCAAAATACCCACCTTATATGGAGGTCTCTAGAAACCTAAACTTTACTATATCCAATCAGAAACCCAAGTTATGATGTCCAGATTATGTATCCCTTATAAAAGATTTGCTCAGATTGTAGGTTTTTTCTAACTTCTCTGATTTCAGCCCACCAGTCAATGGTATACTCCCCATTACAGCTAATTTCTCTATGAAAAGATAAAATAAAAAATTCCTTGTAATAGTGGCTTTCTCCTGGTTAATTGTGAGTTGCACTAGAAAATTTGTCTTTCTCCTTGTTAACTATTAAACATCTTATTTTGCTAATTACTCTTGGAATTTATCCCACTCTTAGTAGCATAATAAAATCTTTGCGTCTTGATTTGGAGTCTTCCTACAAATTTTTTTGGTATGACTCACAACTTCTGCTCATAATCCCAATGATTAAATATAGCCTTTGAGGTCTGCTGATTTGGGGGAGGCTTCTGTCCTAACAATAAATCAGTTGTCCTATATCTTCTGGCTTTGGAGTCTGCCTCAGGAAAATCCCATACCCAATCTGGCTGATTCTAAATAGACAACTGCTCAGTCAGATAGCTTCTGATTTCAGGGATAGTCCCACAGATCAAACTCTTGAGAATTTGACAGTCAATTCATATAAATATGAATACATTTGAAAAATGTAATTAAAAAAAAATCTAACATATTAGAAACTATCTCATAAAGTCTACTACATTAAAATAGTTTCCTCAATTTGTGATTTTTTTAAATGTGAAGTTTAATTTTTAATGCTAATAAAAAAACATTTTTCAAATGTATTCAGATTTATAAAGTAGAATTACACAATGGAATCTGAACATTACTGTGATACTAATATTGTTGGGATTCCATCTACCAGTATAGGCCACAACCCATCCCAATCTGTTTTCATTAAAGGTATTTCTATAATTCCTACCCAGAAGATCCATCAGCTATGTTTGAGACCTTTCTTTTCATATCTCAAAGATTCATACTATCATTTGGGCCATTCACAAGTCATATCCCATCTTCATCATATAAATGGATGAATTCTCTTTCAAAAATTATAAGATATATAAATTGATGAACTATTAATTAACTTGTATGTCATAAGTTAACTGATATCTTTTTAATATGATATTGTTTTTGTGAGTAGATAAAGCAACCCCTTTTAATGAATTATATATTCCCCAAGGAAACTTTGTATAATTATAGATTTGATGTCATTATCACAATATTTGTAAATAGAAGTCCTTTGAGACCCCCCTCATTTTCCTTGCCTAGGCAAAGTTTCCATAGTTTTATATAATTTATAAATTCTACCGATCAATATAATTCATAATTCTATAGTATTTCATCTTCTCTAGTAGATTACCAAGTTCTATTGTTCCACCATCTTTTTAATATGCAGTATCTCCCTATCTACTGATTATTTTGCTGCTGTTTACAAATATCCCTGTCTTCCACAAATTTAAGAAGAAACAATGTCAAAAGTATAAACAAAAGATAAAAAAACAAACAAAAAAAACTATTTTTTTTTTATCTTAATCATCTTTTCTAAATATTGCCTTATATCTATCCTAACCTTCTTGGCAAAATTCAGAGAAAAAAAAATCTATTTATAATTTATATCTTCAACTTTTCTCTTTCTATTTCTAAACAATTCCAAAACTGAACTTCTGACCACATCACTCAAATTACTCTTTCCAGAACAACCAGCAGACTTTTGCCAATGAGATATAATTCCTTTTTTGTTTGCTTCTTATTAGCATAGCAGCTTGTTCTGTTTCCTTTGCTGGATATTTCTGTAGCCCATGACTACTAAATATGGCTGTCCCTAAGGGTCTATGCTGGACTTTTCTCTTTTCCTTCTATATTCTCTCACTTCGTGATATGATCAATCTCTGGTGGTTTCAATTTTATATATTCTGGGTATATTATATAAAATTATAGTTAATATTATGCAATAGTGTAGAATTGTACTTATATAATATTTCATATATAATATAATCAGACTACACAAAGTTGCAAATACTGGAAATGATCATATATATATTAATCTATGCATAAATATAAATATGCATAAATATGAATCTCTTCTTATGGCTAAAAAAACCCTCATCTTTTCAATTGTTATCTCTACGTATGGAATATAATTACTAAGGGTTATGTTAATAAAGATTAAGTAAAGACTTAAAACAAAGGGAGTTAAACAAAATCCAAAGTACAATACTTCAGGCTTCTGTGCACACTCTCAAATAAAGAAAGGAGAGTTAGGATTATCACTAGGATTTTCTGTGTTTAGGAGATGAGAGGATTTACTGGAAAATGAGTATAAACAACTTTGTTAAAATGTTTACCTGGGCAAATGAGGAGCAATATAGGAAAATAAGTTCAGGATATAGTAAGGCATAGTAAAGGGATTGTGTTTTGTTTCGTTTTGTTGTCACTGTGGAGTTTACTTGGACATGTGGGAAGGCAACAGGAAATATGAAGTTAAAGATTTGAGAAAAAGTGGATAATTGGGGATTCAGTCTACAATAGAAGACAAGAAGGCATAAAATCATGTATATATATATGCACTGAGGAGAAAACAGTCAAAAAGACAGAGAGAGAGAGAGAGAGAGAGAGAGAGAGAGAGAGAGAGAGAGAATGAGAAAGAGAAAGAAAGAGAAAGAGGGAACCTTTTGCATATTTCAAAATTGATGCCACATGATATACCAAAGTTAATGTTTGAAATTTATGACTGTTGAATGCTGTACTATTTTCTCAGTCACCTAGACTCACATCCAGGGCATCCCACACAGGCTCTCTGACATTGACTTTCCATATTCAAGATTTTGTTAAACTTTGTCATTCCTAGCTTCACAGTATCTCTTATGCATGTTTTCTTTTCACTTATACAGTCATAACGCTGGTGCAGTTCTCATTACCTCACATTTGGACTACTAAAACAACCTTCTAGTTGGTCTGCTTCTTGGTTGTAGCTTCCATATTTTAATCCATCTTTTACTCAACTGCTAAAGAGATTTGTTGAAACTTTAATTCTGATCCCATCAACACCGTGGTCTATACATTCTTATCATTTATCACCTCTAGGATTAAACACAAAATGTTCTGCTTAGCATTTAAATCTCTCTATAATATGATCTCTTCCTGTTTCTAGTTTTTTGGTCTTTACTCCTCCCTTTCTATTTTTTTTTCAATTTGTTAACACATGATTATTATTCCTCCCAAAGGTCATATTCTCCAGCTTTGTACAATCCAAACTTTAACATTGTTCTGGAGATTTTTCTAGCACTCCTCAAAACAAACAAAAAAATCTGGTTTGTACCAGATAATGCCTTCCCTCAGTGATTATCTTCCATCCATTGTGTATTCTGCATATCTTGCATTTAGTTTTTTACATGTTCTTTACCAGATTAGAATATGAATTCCAGGAAGGCAGAGAACATTTTATTCATTTGCATTATTTTCTCAGATGTTAGTTCAGTGACTGATACTTAGTAAGCAATTTATACATGCTTATTAATTAGCTGAATTGGAAACCAGTCTTGAGAATGGAAGATGTTGTGACCCCTTCATGGAATAATGTGTATAACTGGCTCAAAAAGTTAAGATAAAAAGCGATAGTTGAAGTATATGGTGGTAGGAATGTTATCTAAGGCAAGGCACAGAGGGAAAGAGATGAAAGGTCAAAGAAATGGGTCACAAGAACACTTTTAGACATATATTAGGTAACCTAAAATTCAACCAATGAGCATGTACATGTATACACATGCATTCGTATCCACTTAAAATTTTACACCATTTCCTAGCTTTTTGATTGAGTCAAGACTAGTGATTGTGGAACTTTATATTGCCTTTAGCTATTGGTGCTTTTGTTCCTGTTAAAAGAACAGGAGTGTTTGGGAGATGAGAAGATTTACTGGAAAATGAGTGTAAACAACTTTGTTAAGAAGTGTGCCTGGGCAAATGAAGACACACACAAATATGCACAAGCAAACATACACATATCCCAAAAAGTTACATAGAAACAACTATTTTTCAAGTGAAAGAATCTAAGGGAACAAAAATAACAGCAAGTTATGAAATCTAAAATAAACTAACTCCTTAAAAATGTATTATGAAAATGAGAACACTGGGTTGATCATATGTATTTCTTATATATGCTTCTCAGTAATACTGTTTGTGCCCTCTTCCCTTGGTTAGTATAATATAAGTGGAGCAATGTATTCTATATTTAAAAGAAAAAAACAGTATGTTTTGTAACTGTGGGTCTTAAATTATCTTAAAAAGTGCCTTTGCTACGGGCTAATTGCATCTACTGGCTGGTTCTTAATAGGAACTATACTATTGAAGGCTAATAGCTTAAAAGTAACCACCTTAAGAGTAATCTTCATAAAAGTTGAGAGTATTAGATACTCTAGGCACAATATTTATTAATACTTGGTGGGAGAGAAGCCCAAATCTGAAGTTAATAATGAGTACTATATAAATGTTTTTAATATTATTCTGATATTTTTTCTTCTTTGTTAGAATTCACCATTTCTGAAATCAAAGACCTAGCAAAATTATAAATTTATTAACATTGATATAATTATATAAGCTTCAAATGTTTGATATTTGCCTTGATTGAATTGAAGTTTCATTTTTATATATCCTACAATGCTTCAATTGTCATATACTTATGAGTGATGACATTGTGATAATATCAAACCTTTAAACAGAAATGCTTTAGAAAGTAAAGCATAATTTTCTATCAGATTGCTAACAATAAGCAAAGTTTTTGTTAAAAAGAAAAATAAAAGAAAAAAGGGTTAATATTAGTTATAATTATCTTAGTTATAATGATCTCGGTTGCCTTTTTATTACTAAAGAAAAAAACATACTTTTCTTGGGGTTTAAAAATTAGTAGAAAACCTAATGATACATTGTGTTTGTGTTGTAAAGTGGGAGAACTATAGAATTCAGCACAGGAAGATCAGTTATGATATTTTGTATGAATTATAAAGCAGGTATAATAAAAATGATTATTGAAATCTATTACTAACCAGCCTACCTCAGAATAATATTGAATGTTGAAAGCAGTGAAGTCATTGTGAGATACCTAAACAAACTAATAAACAAAACCTCTGATTGTTAGATGTAATAATGAAGCATTTATTTCACTTTGGTTTTTGTTTTTTTTGTTTTGGTTTCAGTCTATTCTTGTTTGGATACTAATCTTTCTAATTCTTCCATTTTCATAGGTAAGCTACATTTCATGAATGTTAGAAATTTATTAATTTCTTATTGTAAATAGTATGTGTTTGGATGAGTAAATTATTATAATACCATGCTTTGAAAAAGTAGGAAATGCACATACACACATTTGTAATATCCCTAAAATTATGTTTTTGTACCTTGTGCCACTGGATAATCAATGTGTGACATCGCTTTTCCTTTTCTGTGTTTCAAATGAACAGAAAAACTAATTCTAAGAAAGAAGGCATTGTCAAAATCAAGAGACGGTGAGTTTTCCCTACCTTCTTCCCAGTTACATGAAAAACATTTAGGTAGAATTTGTGGCTTTATAAAGAAAGTACTGCCCACCCCACCCCAAATTCACACACATCTTTCAATAAAACAATTGAATCAAATGCCTTTTGTCTACGGATTCCATGGTTCTTGCTAAAAAGCTAGTTTTTCTGAGACTTAAAAAAAATTCTCACTAAACCCTACTATTCTCCCTAATCTATTATATCTCCACCCTTCCTCAAGCTCCTCAAAAAATCTGTTTAAATTTATTCTATATAAATTTTCTCTTGGCGACTTGATGAACTCACATGAGGTTCAAATCAGTGCTTTGCTGCTGACTTTTAGAACTCTATTTCCAGAGTTTTTAACTCTAGACCTACAACACTAATTCTCTACAAACCATTTAAAGATAAACATATGATAGTTATCTCAAATACATGTCAAAAACAAATCATTATCTTTCTGCCAAAACTTATTCCTCTTTTGAGCTTCCCTTTTTATGTCAAGAGCACCATTATCTTTCTAGTTATTCATATCTGACACTCCAGCATTATCCTCATGTTCTCACTATCATTCACTAAACATATCTATTAGTCAATTTTAACATTTTTCATTCGTGCAATCCATCATCACCTCTATTTTTCCCCCTTGACTCAAGTCTCTTCCCTCTTTGATCTTTACAAAGTTGCCAAACATCTCTTCCTAAGTCACAAATTTAACAATTTTCCTATTTATTTAGTCCAATTAAATCAAATTCACATGTACATTCTTCTGTTTAGTATTCAAAGCTCAATTATTTCCAGGCTTTCTGCACACTGTGATGTATTCAAACTAACATTGTTTCTATTTTCCAAACACGGCAATCCATTTCCCACCTTTATGCTGTGCTGATAGTCCTCCATTCTTGGACATCATTCTTGGAGAACATTATCTCTATTTCTCAGAATGTTCTTTTTTTTTTTTTCCAAAAATTACATATCTAAGATATTTTTAGGATTTTCATTTGATGCCAGTGTGTTACAGGCATGGTTCTAAAGCCCAATGCTCTTAATTCAGATTTCATATTGGGACAGAATAAGGCTCTTTCAAGGGAATGTTTGATAAACAAGGAGATTAAGGATATTTTACAAAGGCATACATCAAGGACACAGTGGTGCTTAACTTCTCTGGATGTGGCATTATTCAGTTTCTATCTGGAAATCCATCTATTGAGTCAGCATCAGGTTGTAGTTATAACATAGTCTTGGCCACCCACTAAATCTGAAAAGAACAGTTCAGGTAGCTTTTTTTTTTTTTTTAATTAGTTGTCATCCAGGATGTTGCATTAGGGAAGCTGGCACAAGTCAGGTTTTGTGAGAGGAAGAAGCTTAATCAGAGGAGCCACTAAGAAAGCAGGGGTTAAAGTACGTTATGTGGAAAGTGAGAGTGAGGAAGCTTTGCCAGAGCAAAGGGAGCTGCTTCAGGAAATTATTCACTATTACATAATATTTTTATATTTTGAATATATCTACATATAGTCAGTCCTCAACATTAGTGCATTTAAATTTGTGATTTCAGACTTTTGCATGCTTTTATTTATAACGCTATTCTTTTTCTCATTAGGGAAGAAATGGAGGTAATAATAACTTTACCAATCACTTTGATTTAATTGAACTCCTTTATTATCCAGGAGAAGCTGAAATAACCTAGTAATCAAAATCAACCAATCAGAAGTCAGAATGAGTGTTATTTGGGTTTTACATACTAATCATCCTTTGCAGTGGCTATCTGGTGAATGCAGAACACTTCTACTGAGAGTGAAGTCAAACTGGTTCATATAATACCCAAATTGACAGACCTTGCACAGGTATTCTCCTCTTTTTGTTGTAAAATCATATAAACGACTCTCTAAACCTCCAATCTTTGGATCACACAAAGCAAGTTCAATTTCCTGTATTAACAGTAAAAGATTCCAAATTTTGCACTTGATCTGTGACTTTGTTTCCCCTGTTCAGGCCAAAATTGTACCCTAATTGATTATTTTGCCAAGTAATTATCGACAACTTCACAAATTCATTACTGTACAGTAGAGGAAAAATTGCCATATGCATACAAGCTTCTGGAGTGGCTAATAATTCTATTAGTCTTTTGTTTACCCTAACATTGTAGAGTTCCCCCTGAATTTGTTACATAGTTTTATTATTTATCTTTAAAAACAAAATTTTATATTGTAATTATGCTCCCAAGTATAATGAAAGTTCTTTGGACTTTTAACCCAAACATGAAAAGTCAGTGATGTGGCCTAGTCAAAAAATAAAGGTGTTAGATAAACTTCATGCCAGATTATAAACTCTATAAATATAACTTATAATGTATGACTAATTTTTATCCCAGGCCACATAAGGACCTGGACCTATTTCAATGGAATGCATGAGGTACCTTCATGTCCCTTATTCTCTCCTCTCCCCTCCACCTTTCAGTGTACTTTTATGTTATTTTCCCTCATTAGAGTATAAGTTCCTTAAGGGTAGAGACTGTCTTTCTTTTGGTTTGTATTTGTCCAGTCACTGTTTAGCATAGTTACATACTAAATACTTCCAAATGCTTATTGAGATGTTAGTACAAAATTTTGGTCACAAATTTCTAAGGAATTACAACTGAGAAAAAATGTTTCATGTTTTCAATTTTATTTTATTTCATTATTACTGTATTAAGAAAAATTTTCTAGGAAAATTACCCCCAAAAAAGGTTTAAAATGGACTATGTGTATATATGTTTCCAAGCTAGATTGTAAATTTGAAAATAATAATAAATATTTATATAATCCTACTCAGCATTTTTCTATTGCTTTAAGGTTTTCAAAGTAGTTTACGTATATTAATACCATTTGAGTCTTACAACAACTCTGGAAAGGTATGTGCTATTCTTATCAACATTTTAAAGATGAGAAAAATAAGGTAGCAAAAGATTAAAAGAGTTACCTTGTTTCACAAAGCAAATGAGTTTCTGTGGCAGGATTTGAACTGAATTTAGGTCTGATGCTCTATTCAGTGCCCAACATTGCTTCCATTGGGAGATTACACAATTTTCATTTTTTTCCCTCTCTCTAATGACTTCCATAGTACTTATAACATAGAATGCACTTAATAAATATTTTTATTATATGTCAGGCATATGAAATATTCCAAAGGCATGAGTTCTTATGTTTCTTTTAAATAGCTGATAAATTAATGTGCATTTAAAGGAGAGAGTGAAAATGTAATGTAAAAATTACATATAAAGAGTAGTAATGTAAATTGAAAATGGTTGTATTTTTACTTCATATCTTGACTGAAACAGCAAGATACCATAAGGAAGAAGCAAAAAGTAAGATAAGTCAAACCATCACCATTATCTACCTTGACCATTATTGCTATCAGTGCCATCACTGATACTAAAGGAACTAAACTAGAACTTTGAGCCAAAAGCCTTAGGAATAGCAATGTTTCTAAATTACTTCCCTATAGTTATTAATGAATGAAGAAATAATTTTGAAGAGGGACAACTCCTTCCACATTACCACCAGCAAAGTTTCTTATCATACCTACTAGTCAGATAGGGATATAAAACCTAAGAGTGAAAATAACTTCATATCACCAATCCTGGTATTAGTCCAGCCCTCACATCTGTTATCTGAGAAAGCGACTCCTATGGAGAAAGACCCAGAGAACTCTTTCAATTATCAACAAAGTACCAGAAAAAGGGAAGGCAACCTAGCTTAACTGAAGCAGAAAGACACCATAAATGCAAAACAAGATTCCACATGTACTATGCAATAATCAATACTATAATCCTGACCAGCAACTTCTGAAATTAATAGAGATATCTCATACAGTGAACTCAAAAGCCTTGGGAATAGCACTAGTTTCAGCTCATTTTCCTCACCCATCATCCTGAGCTTCTACAGAAATGCAGTCTATTCTTTAAATCAAAGTTACTGAAGTTCCAAGAAAGGAAACTCTTGTCACTAAAATCCTTAGAATGGTGGAATGGTTCAGTGTTATTTTTCAATGGAAGTTAATATCATTTTTCAATGGAAAGGGCATTAAAGAATGGGCATTGCCATTTGTTTTTCTGGGTCATTGCCAGTTGTCTTGAATTTTGTTTTGCCACTGAATTCCAATGGCTCTGGGAGAAAATAAATCTAATGACTATGCATAGCCCTGCCTCCTTAAATCCAGTTCACTTATAAGTCAAGACATCATCTTATTAAGGTCATTTTCCTTTCCAAAAATGAAGGATGAACAACCAGAACTATTTGCTTTGCTATTGTACCCAGAGTATTATGAGGATTTTGTGTTTGACTTGTAGCTAAAACATATCATAGGAATAGTCTTCCCCAATAAAAGCTCCTTGGTAACAAGGACTGACTTACTTTTCTATTTATATACCTAACATTTTGTTTTTTCTCACAGTATACATTTCATAAGTGCCTCATCCATTCATTCACAGTTGGCTTCTTGAAATATTCTCCTAGCTTTACTCACTGACCTGTTTTACCTTCTTGCATTTTTACTTATCTGTTAGTATATATTTTTAATCAAATAACTTGACTATTTTCCATATATTATAGACTAAAAATCAAAGATTACAGAAGAATGAGAAGTGGTCTCTATCCTTTAAGGGACTACAATCTAGTGAGGAATTTGAAATATACACAAGACAAGACCATAAATAACAACAACAACAACAAAAAAAAAGTTTATAATGAAAGATCTTAAATGACTACTGTAGAAAAATGTAAAAGGAGTTCTGAAGAAAGATCTTTCATTAAGTGTTATTGTATACAATGAAGTTTTATGGAAGAGAGGACTTAGTTTGAGTTTGAACTTCCCATAGGATTTAGTTAAATAGAAAGGAAGGTACAGGGAATTCCTAAAAGGGAAATAGAATGAGAAGCACTCTGAATAACACATTCAGAAAACAAAAGGTAGGGCAGTTTGACAAGAATGAAAAATTGCATTAAAAAAGTAATAGATATGAATGAGGAGACAGAAGATAAAAGAAGAGAATGCAAATTGTCAGGGCTTGTAATTTAGTCATTATCATTAATAATAATAATAATAATAATAATAATAATAATAGCAATCAGTTGGCAAAAAAGAATTGTGTGCATGTTTGTAGGGAGTAAATATGTGGGAGAGAAAAATTTTATCTCCTATTAAAACCAAGAAAAATTCACCATCATCACTTTTCCAGGAAGTCTTCCTTAGTTATTCATTAATACTAAGTGTTCCCCAGATAGCTTTGTATTGCTCCATTTTGTTATCTCATGTACCTAAGTTTATAGTTCACTTGATAGTGTATAGAGGAATATTTCATATATACCTCAAATATTTAACAACTGTGTCATCCTGGACAAGTAACCTCTCACAGCCTCACTTTCCATCCCTATAAAATGGATATCACAATATCAAAATATTATTAGAGAAATCAAATGACTTACTATGTATAAATATCTTGTGAACTAAAAGTACTATGTGTATGTTTTTTTTTTAAAGCTACTATACTTCATTGTAGTTCATATACTTGGTTTAAAAACAGATATATAGGTGCATTTCATCTATTAGACCTCAAATTTCTTTAGTACGCAGATTATTCCCATTATTTTTTTTTTCTTCCTCTATAACATCTGTAAAGTACCCAAAACACAATGGATCATAAATAAGTATTAAATGATTATCTCGCATAAACAAGAGACTGAATTTATCTATAATACTTTACAGTAAACTGAGTAATTCCATTTATGTCATTGCATTTGGCTTTCAAGATAGGCCTGTTAGATAGAAAATTCAAGTATTTACACCTCTCTTTTACAGATTAAGAAAATGAGGCTCCTTCACTTGTTCAACATCACATAACTAGTAAATGTCAGAACCTGTATTTGTCCTGAGTTCTTGTCTTTCTCCCATTATATCATTTTGCCCTGACAACTTACATTCTCTTCTTTTATCTTCTGTCTCCTCATACATTTCTATTACTTTCTTAATGACATTTTCCATTCCTGTCAAATTGCACTACTTATTGTTTTCTGAATATCTCATTCAAAGTACTTCCTATTCTATTTCCCTTTTAGGAATTCCTGTACCTTAACTAAATCTATTAACAAATAAATAATTCTGAGTACTTGATGTTTATATAATCTCTTTGAGGTAAATATTTCATCCAGTACACATAGAATTTTACTCTATGAACTTAGTAGATGAGCTTTAGGAGCAGTTTGTGCCAGAAAAGGTCATCTCTATATAACCAACTATATTATTAATTGGCATGACTTAGCTAGTCTTGCCATTTATAGAAAGTATAATCTATCTTTGGGTCCAAGTTGGAAACTTTACTTATTAGAATCTATCTGTTGGAGATTCTCCTTTGTTGGTAGAGCCTTTAAAAGATCACTGTCACCTCCATGCCATAATGAGGGCTTGAAAGTAGATTTTTTATAAGGAAAAGTAAGAAAAAACAGCTTAAAAGATTAACACTAAATGAATGACAGACTAAAGAAAATCCAGATCATTCATTTTTCAGCAACTTTCAGTTTTATTCTATTTGAAAATGTCTTTCTGTATTTCTCAGTTATTTCAAGTATTCAGAAGCATGTAAAAATATTTTATTATAGTTTCCATAATTCTACTTATGGTATAAAAATCAGACCATCTGATTCAGTTATTTAAATTAAATTATTTACATTAATTATTTAGTATCATTATTTAGATTTAAAGATTTCCATTGAGTATTATAGTATTGTGGTTAATTCATGTGTACAAATAAAAACAGGCCAGTATCCAAGGACTGTATGTATGGTCTTAAATTAATCATGCTTTCAGAAAATCAAAGTACAAGTGAAAAATGAAATGATTACTTACAGCATTATTATGTCCTAAATCTTTCCAGGCCCTTTGCAATCAAGTGTATATTTCTATTACATGAATTTCTGCTGGATGTTATAAAAGAAAAGGGGAAAATGTTTGCATAGTGAAGATGTTTTTGAAGTTGTGTGCAAGATTAGTTTATAATCTCTGAAAACAGATTACTAGGAGTTGTAATTATGTGCATCATGGGAGAAAAATGCCCTTTTATTTGGCCAAAAGCAATGGGAAAGACACAGACTGTCCAACAGAGATGAAAGATCTAAATTAAACAAATAAAACTTAGTGAGCCAAGCTAGTAGGCTGCCTAACAGTGCCCAACTTTTTTTATGTAGTCAGTTGAAATACTTGGTAATCTATCTTCCCTCTAAAGTCCTGAGAAAAATCTCCAGGGTTCTGCCATGTAAGTGAGGAAATGAGACCAAAATGTGCAAATAGAATTCAGTTTCACTTTGGGCATTATTCTAACAATTTAAAGAACACTGAGTTTGATATACAATTGGAAAACCAAGCTTCAGTAAATGGAAAGTAAATGGAAAGAACAGATACTCGTGACAAACTGGAATTTATATCCATGTGTTTTAGTCTCTCTAATTTAAAATACTAGTATCAATCTAATTAGTGTAAGTTTTAGAAATCTATTGTATGCAAAGCACTGTAGGGTCAGGAATATAAGACTCTTTTCTCACAACAACCCTGTGAATCATAATAACTCATTTTTATAAATATATTTAATGTTTCTAAAATTCTTTAATCACAATTTCCCCATGAGATAAGCAGTATAAATATTATAATCTCCATTTTATAAATTAAAAGACTGAGTTTCAGTAAGGTGAGAAAACTTGTACGTTCTCATACAAGCAAAAAATCCATTAAGCAACAAGCATGTGCTAAGAACTAGGAAGGAATTCCTGTAAGTACCATATCTTTTGAATCTAAAAGGAAACCAGAGAAATTAGAAGGCATAGATAAAGAGAGTGAATAGTGAAGACTAATGTCAATGTATAGTTGAGAGTTGGAGTCTCACATGTGAGGAACAGCAAATAGATCAGTGTAGCGGATTGTAAAATAATTGGAGTATAGTAGAGTCTTAGGGAGGAGAAAGTTGAGTTTTAAAGAATTTAAATGCTAGAATGATTATTTTATATGTAATCCCAGAGATAATAGGGAGTCACTTGAGTTTATTGGTTCAGGGGAATGATATGGTTAGAACAATGCTTTAAGAAAATCAATTTGGCAATAAAGTGAGAGTGAAGTGGACTGGGGAGATAATTGAGGCAGGAAGAACAAATAGAAGGCTATTGTAATACTCTAGGCAATATGTGATAAAGTTCTGTACTAGGATGCTAGTTTAGTGAGTGAAAAAAAGGGATGTATATAAAAGATGATGTAAAGACCAAAAAAAAAAAAAAAAAAAAAGAACATTAAAATTGGATATGAGGATTCAAGAATAATACTTTCTTTTGTTCCTACCTGTGTCAGTACGAAGATAGTGGTCTTTGTAGAAATTGCAAAGTGTGAAACTCAGCTGATTGAATCTGACATTCCCAGATCTATTATTACACTCAGCTTCTGACTATTTTGTAAACATCCTAAATTCTCACCTCCAGAGATTCCCAAATTTTCTCCATGGATTTTTTGCTTGTTACACAAAAAAGTTTACCTTGTGAAACTATAGAATGTCCCAGTTCCCTCATACTTGAAGTTTCTTTCCCTCTGCCTTAACACTTTTACCTATAACCTCGACATTCTTTCTGCCTTAGTATCCTATATAAATCCAGGCCCCTCTTTGAGTACCACAGCACTTTGCTGTATGGCAATTAGAAAAGGTGGGGTGAACACCATTCCAAAAGGGAGGAGAGAGAGAAAGTTATTACAAGTGACATTGTTCTTAGCGAGTAATCTTGTGTGTTTCTGAGAACTTATTCAAACTAACCAGAATAAGCCTTTGTCAAGTTTCTACTGAATTGAAAACCATAAAAAGAATATAGTAACCTTGTACAAGCTTTAGTAAGAGATAACAAGGATACTGTGACCAGAACATAATCTTCACTGTGTCTACTGCATAACTTTGGGTGACTAGGCAATCATCCAAGATGGCTGGTATGATGCTTGAGCCCTGGGGCCCTGGCCCAAATTAAAAATGCATGCTAAGCATAATGCAAATCTAATGCCATATATAATGACAAATTGCAGTTCCTCTTTCCTTTGTTTGATTTCCATTGTTACCATGGGATTTTGGGGGATCTTTATGAGGGTCAATTTAATAGTCTGACTGTTGCACTGCACATATTGTGGGAATCTGAAACCCAATGAATTATCTAGCAGCTGCAACTAGATAGCCCCTATAAAACTAACCCATTTTGATTATTAAAACACTTGTATGATCTCTTTGCCTCCTTCTTTGGTACAATTAGTATGCCCTTTAATTGGGAATGGAAGAAGTGTTAAAATTCTGAGTTCTTTTGAGGAATTCCTGATCCTATAGGCACCCTGAATGATGCTCATTTACCCAGATTAAAATCTTCATTTTATTATATTGTTTTTTTTTCTTGAATTAAGGTTAATACAACTTGGAAAAAGAGGATAGTTTGGGATTAGGGGCTATCTTTGTTACCTGTATATCTGTACAACCTAACACAGTGCCTTATACCTATTTGATACTTAATAATTAATTGCATATTGACTTGGTTGTTCAGTAAACTGTTTTTTGTTCAATAAACTTATACTCTAGCTGGGGGAGAAAGGCCATTAAGTAACAGTAAAATAACAATATGAGAATGTTTTCAAATGCAAGACAATATTATACTTTTTCAAGATTATGTTGATTACCAATAAATGATGTAGAAATAGATATTCTCCTTTCAAAAATAGAAGATATCAATAGTTTGGACTAGAACATGATATATTCTTAGATTTTTGTGATAAATTTTTCTTTTTGGAGGCAATCAGGGTTAAGTCAGTTGGCCAGAATCACACAATTAGTAAGTTTGACTTAGGGTTGGTACACTATCCACTAAATTACATATATGCCCCAATAGATAGATATTTAGAGTTATAAGATTCTTTATAGGTTGCCTAGTTCAAGCCCCTTAATTTTATAGATAATAAAAGAGAGGTTCAGAAATATTAGGTAGTCAAAGCTCCTATACAATGAACCAGATCTGACTCTTGTCCTATGATCTAATTTTATTTCATGTAAAAAAATGATTCATGGGGCAGCTAGGTGGTGCAGTGGATAGAGCACCAGCCCTGAAGTCAGGATGACTGAGTTTAAATCTGGCCTCAAACACTTAACACGTCTTAGCTGTGTGACCCTAGGCAAGTCACTTAACCCCAATTGCTATGGGGGTGGGGGAGGGGAGGGATGATTCATGAAGGATGATTAAGGCTAATTATATATGCCGATGAAGGAGAGATAGGTTTTTAGGTACTTTGTATGGAATGGAAAAAAGGCTTAAGTGAAAAAAAAAAAAAAAAAAAGGACTTTTCAAAGGATATCAAGTAAATTAATTTGGTTGGAGCATATGATTCATGTAGAGTAGGAGAGGCAACTAAGACATGATGAAACCAAATTGAAGATAGTTTCCTTTCCCGTATACTGGCTAAAATACTATGTCATATTGGATAAATCATTCACAATCTTTAAATCTTAACTTGTTCTTATGTAAAATGGTGATAAAAACATCAATTATGTCAAAGGATGGTTGTAAGGATCAAAAGAGATAATTAGCCTCTGATAAATATAGGAGCAAAATAAGAATGCCATCTCTATTCTATTATTTGATAAAGTTTAAAAATGTGAACAATAACAGTGACCAAAGGGGAAAAAAGATTAAAATATATAGACAAAGAGGAGATTTTAAAAATCCTTTTTTAAAATACGATTATGATTTACTTAGAAAATCCTAGGAGTATCATGAAAGATATTAACTGAGACAATTGAAAATTTTAGTAAAGTCCCAACTACAAAATAAAGCAATCAATAGAATTAAAATTTAATTACAAAATTCAATAGGCAATAATAGAAAAGGAAACCTCATTCAGACCAACTATAAAATGGATACAATTTTTAGAGATAAATTCAAATAATATTGGTATAGATTCATCTGCAATGTGTTCCTCAGGTGGTAGAATTTTCAGTGCTCATGTCTGTGACATGCTAATAAGACAAAATATGTCATACCAAAGTCAGTTTATAGTTAGTGTAACCAGTCAAACACTTTCAGGGTTACTTTACAGAATTCAATTAAATGGTAGCACATTTCATGTGGAGAAACAAAATATCTAGAAAGTCAAAGGAAATAAGAGAAAATAATAATAAAGTGGGAATAGCCTTTCCAAACATCAAAATAGATTCTAAGGTAGCCATCATCAAAATTGTTTAGTACTTATGAAAAGAGAGGAGAAAGAGAGAGAGAGAGAGAGAGAGAGAGAGAGGGAGAGAGAGAGAGAGAGAGAATCAAGGAGGGAGGGAGAGAGAGAGAGAAATGAACAGATAAAAAAGGGATAATCAGAATGGGACTCAGTCATGTAACATAAAGAGAAAAACTTAGGAAAAAATGATATGACAAAACGATATGAATACAGCCAGTGAGAAAAGACAGAAATTAGGCTCAGATTAACACACTATATTGATTTTTAAAGCTTTTTTAATTATCAAAACATATACAAAGATAGATTTCAATATCCATCCTTGCGAAACCTTTGGTTTCTTCATACATTTCAACATTTCTCATGCTGCACAGGAAAAAATTAAAAAGGAAAAAAAAAAGAGAAAGAAAATAAAAAAGCAAACAACAACAAAAATGGTGATAACACTATGTTGTGATTGTACCACATTCAGTCCTCAGAGTCTTTTCTGTGGATGCAGATGGCTTTTTCCATCATATTCTAGTGGAGCTGATCTGAATCACTTCATTGTTAAAAGAGCCATGTTCATCACAGTTGATCTTCATATAATCATGTTGCTGTGTGCAATGTTCTCTTGGTTTTACTCACTTCATTTAGCATTAGTTTATGTAAGTCTCTTCAGACATTTCTGAAATCATCCTGCTGTTGGTTTCTTATAGAACAATAGTATTCTGTAACATTCATATATCAAAACTTATTCAGCCATTCCCCAACTGATGAGCATCCACTCAGTTTCCATTTCTTTGCCACTACAAAAAGGACTGCTACAAAAACATTTTATACATGTTGATTCTTTTCCTTTTATTATGATCTTTTTTTGGGATATAGATTCATTAGAGACAATACTGGATCAGTTTGATGGCCCTTTAGGCATAGTTCCAAACTGCTCTCCAGAATGGTTGGATTAGTTTACAATTACACCTTCAATGTAATAGTATTTCCGTTTTCCAATATCCCCTTCAATACTTATCTCTTTTTGTTATCTTAGTCAGACTGAGAGATGAACACACTAGATTCTCAAATAAACTTAAAATGGTAAGTTGTAGAGGGCCATAGATAGTGGGGGAACTCTGGGTGAGATATAAGACCCTTCAACCCAGAAGGAACCTGCTGACAATGTCTGGTTCAACTCCCCACCTCCCCTAAGGGCTCTTGGCCATCCTGAGAAGTCAGGAGATGATGACAACCTGTGTTATAGTTGAAGCAGAGTGATACCAAGTGGCAAAGAATTATCTACCACAATAGCAAGTCCCACATTCACAGTATATAGCTAGTGCATGCACAGTGTTGCTATACTATATAAGGGTATTAGGGTATATAAGGCTGAGAGAATTTGGAATAAATGGACTCCATGTTTGACCATCCATGTGAATTCTGCCTCTTCACTCCTCTTCTAAAACCGAGGACTCAGGCTGGTACCAAGGTCCTCCAGAGAGCTAGATCAGATACAACATTTGATGCTTAAACCTGGGACCCTAGAAAGTAAGGTACACTGTAGCTCAACTGACAGATTGGTGAGTGCAGCAGAGAAGTCCCTTTGAATTAGGAATAGGGTAAGCAAAAAATAGGCAATCTGGAAGATTTGGTAAGGGTTAATCTAGTCATTTTTGTTTCTCAGCTGAAATGGGGCAATTGCTAAAAGAGACTCCCTCACAAGAGAAGTATGAAGCATGCTTACTTAGGTTAGCAGAGAAGCAGAGTTTGTTGGTAATTAAGAAGTAGATCACTGAGTTCTCAGATGCTCTGCAGTGCACATCTCCATGCATCTCTAAGGAAGAAAGTTTAGAGCCAGAGATGTGGAAGGTAGTGGGAGGACAAATAACTGAATACGATGGGATAAAATTGTCTTTAAGAAATCTCCCATATAAGGGAAAAAAAAAAGAAAGCTTTTAGCGTGAAGTGTCAAACAAGGAAATATAAGGAGAAAAACAAGGGAGGATTGGTGCCTGTAGCTATAGAGAATACAGAACATGGGAAGGAGCTAAGGAAGTCTTTATTATTATTATTATTATTATTTGTAGATTTATATTGTTTGTTGCAGCTCTAGGAGGTTGGAGGGGCCTGGAAAATTGAGGTAGAAGGGAAATAAGGACTTCCCTGGAAGGTTTGAAGGACATGAGGCTTCTATTTCTCAGCCCACCTTCACTTCCACCTAAGGCCATGCATGCTCCCTTGGAGTATCCTCTGTTTCCTGATCCTCCTCCCTCAACTCCACCTTCAGGGCCAGGAGGAGGAGGAGCAGGAGGGTGATGACACATATCAGCCCTTCCAGCATAGTTTTGCCCTCCTATGTCTTGAGGCAAGGTAAAAGAGAAGAGACATTTTATTGCAGATAAGATTACTATTGAGTACTTTGGCTTTTTAGACAGAGCCACACTTGAAAGCCTGCCAGCACTCTCACCTGTTCCCATTCAATGGAAAACTGATACACCAATGTGGGTAGAAGAGTGGTCCTTAAACAGTGAAAAAATTCAGGCTGGATGATATCTTAGGGTGTGCACCTGAGGAGCAAATGTTAGAACCATGCCTAAAAAAGACCACAGAAATTCTAAGAAACTACCAATTGTATATGGCCCTGGGGGGGGGGGGGTGGTGGAATAAAGGCACATTTCTTTTCAATATTTAGGATATCAAATATATCCCAAGGTACTTAAACAGTACAAAAACTTTCTTTAAGAACAGAGAAGTTGAACACCTTAAATGACTTTTAGAAATTGAACGGAGATATCCAATGAATGTATCCAGTGTTAGACTTAACTACTTATCAATTACAACCATTGTATGACATTTTAAGGGGAGACACTGTTTTAGACTCACTATGCCAGTTTACAAAAGAAGCCCATGAGGCTCTGAGAGAGGTTGAACTGTTTTTTTGTTTTGTTTTGTTTTGTTTTTTTCCCAATGTGGTTGAAAGAATCACTCAAAAACCCTTGGAAATGTCAGGTTTTTTTGCTACAAAAGAATCTCCTACATCAGTCCTTCATAAAGGAGACAGTGTGATTGAATAGGTGACCCTCCAAACACAACCAGACCAAAGTTTTATTCCTTACCCAATGCCTGTGGGTAGAATCTTATTAAAGGCCATTAAGCGAGTAATACAATTATCTGGGAAAAGACCTGAGAAGATTTATACCTTTTATACCAAGGCACAAATCAATGTATGCTGCAAAACCATCCCAGAGAGGCAAATTTTATTGGCCAAAGCTCCAAATTTTACACACAGGTCCACCTTAAAGATAATCTGGCTATTATATAGCCATGGATTTTTGAAGTATCAACCAGCTTTACAAATTCTCCTGACTTAGATATAAAAAAGGTAGTCAGAACTTCTTTTCAATCCATTCAGCAGAATGTGTTGTATGTAATTATTCTAACTCTTACTTTTTACTCAGGAGATGCAAATATAATATTTGATTTGGCTTATTCAAGAGGTGTGGTACAAAGAATTGCCACAACCCAAATGAAATTTGTAGTCTCTAACATATATCAGCTTTTTAAGGAATTTCAGGAGGAAATGAGAAAATGTCTAAGTTGATATCATATTTTGTATTTCTACTCTCATATGGGACTTCCAGGTCCTGTTTTTTATGAAAATTCAAATGCATATCACCTTCTCACCATATTAGCCAACACTTTGCTATTTCAGGCAGTTCAAGTATCTTATTCTAAATATCATCAGGCTGCTCGAGCTTAACATCTGAAATTTGGGATAACAAAAGAGGAAGCTAAGAGCATAGTAAAAACCTGTACAGCTTACAGCTTTGTCATTTTTTCCATGCTCCTCTACTCCCTCCCAAGAAGAGCCCTTATGGTGTGAGACCCAATGAAATTTGGCAAATGGATGTGACCTATTATAAATCTTTTGGCTGTCTGTCTTTTATCCATGTTGTCAGGCATACTTTTTTAGGATTTCCTTTTGCAGTACCAGAAGCAAAAAGAGATGGTCTGAGTGCTCAATGAAGTCCTCAATGAAGACACAGACCTTTGCAATTATGGGTGTGCTACAAGCAATAAAAATAGATAATGGACCTGCATATACTTCTAAATGTAGAGAGCTGGAACTCTGAAAAGGTGTACTTGAATCCAGAACAGCAGAGTACTTAAGGCTAAGTACCTATTCAATGTGAGATAATGGTTCTATAAACATATACTTAGATGATATGGTGATGTGATGCTCTCCTCATATTCAATGACTGCTGAATGTGTTGTGATGAGGTAGTTGTAGGAAAGGATTCCGAGGGCTGAGGAAGAGAATGAGTCTCTCTGCAGCAGCATGCTCAGCAGGAAAGACATTAAACTCCAGACTACAGAGTCCACGATCTATCTTTTGAGGCAGGCAGCTTGTTTGCCTCCTTCAGACCAAGGTCCAGAAAGTGGTGAATGGAAGGGAAGACAGACTAACTGCTTGGGGCTGAGTGTTTGCTTGTATCTCTACAGACGGAGAAGGAATTAGACATGTGCCAAGGAGCAGTATCCACCTTGTCTATTGTAGAGAGATGAAAAAAGAGAAGACCCTTGAAATGAAGGAAAAGACCCATGTATATGGGAATTGACTCATGAACATTACCATAATTATAAAAATAATTGTTAATGAAACTGATGCAGGATTTAAAAACCTTCAAGAATCATTGGATTCCCTGAGACATGAAGTAATGGACAATAGATTGGTTTTGGAGTATCTCTTGACTGCTGAAAGAGGTATATGTGTGCTTGTGAATTGATAGTTACATTTTCTATCTTTCTTCTGGGACTTATGGAAGTCTTTTATAGTATCTTGTTTATTCATATTGTTTGTTTTGTTCCTATTTGCTTGTGTGATTCCTCCCATGCTGATGGATTTAACCACTGATGTATATCTACTTCAATTAAAACAAAAGAAAAGAGAAATGTAGAGGGCCACAGGTAGTGGGGGAACTCTGGATGTGATTAAGACCTTTTAGCCCAGAGGAAACATGTTAACAATGCCTGATTCAGCTCCCCATCTCCCCTAAGGGCTCTTAGGGTATCCATTTCCTAATCCTTCTTGTGGATATATAATAATGAGAAATCAGGGAGTGGTGACAACCTGTGTTGTAGTTGAAGTAGAATGATGCCAAGTGGCAAAGAGTCATCTATATACAATAGCAAGTTGTTTATGTGGGCCCATGTGTGCATGTACAGTCAGAGTATATAAGGCTGAAATAATTTGAAATAAACAGATTCCATGTTTGACCATCCATGTAAATCCTGCCTTTTCACTCCTCTTCTAAGACCAGGCACTTGGCCTGGTACCACTGTCCTCCAGAGAGCTAATTGGGGCATAACAGTGAATGATGTTAATATTAAAGATCAAAACATTAAAACTAGAAAAAGAACATGTTATCATGTTATACACATCTTAAATATATATATATATATATATATAGTATATTCAGAATTAGATGAGATAAAGCCAATTACTAGAGGTAAATTAGATAATTTGGAATATATGCAGTTGGAAAGCATCTATGTAAACAAAATTAATATATCTTAGAGCAAGAAGTTGTAGAATAGTGGTGGTGTAGGATTTTTTATAAAAATTTTATGGATAAGTATTCTGTATGTAGGATATATGAATACTATGCATATTAATTTTCTCTTTCTGTCTCTGTCTCTATAAAAATCAAAAATATTTCTTAATAAATAAATGACAAAATATTCAAAAGAATTTCAAACTATTATTGCATAAGAACAATCCAAATCACTAATAATAATGAATATTGATCAAAATAACCTTTTATTTTATTTTACATTTAGCAATTGATAGTGATTTAAGAAGAATGACCAGGTGAGTCATCTCTTTATTTCTTACTAGTCTGTGAATGTCTCCATAGTCACCAAGGAACTTTTTCATCCTTGAAGATTATTTCACTTCTGAGATCCCAAACATAGGAAGTACATTCTGCCTTAAGGTCTATTCTCCCTGACTTCTTTGAGAACCTCTATTTAAGGAAGGCACCCAGAACAACTTGCTCTTCATTTTCTCAGTAGATAACACTCCTCTGAACTTCTCTAACATGACTCTAAGCAATGTGTTTTCTTCCTCACCCCTTTTCAGATTCTCTTTATTCCCATTTTTTCCCATTAGAATGTAAACTCTTTCAGGTAAGAAGCTGATTTCCTTTTTACACATATTTCATGCTTAGCATAGTGCTAAATACATGGTAACATCATAATAAATGCTTATTGACTGACTTATTAAACAACAACAAAGAATGGCATGAGTTTATTTTAAAAGGGATTATAGGAAGATGGACACACTAATGCATTATTGGTGGTCCAGTGAATCAACATAATCATTCTGTACTATTTTGAATGATGCAACAAAATGTCCATACCTCTTGATCTAGAGGTTCAGCTACTAAATTTTAACCCTGGAAAGGTGACTGTTAGGAAGAAACTTTCTCTATATATCCCAAAATATTTTAGCAACATTTTTTGTGATAGCAAATAATCAAAAACAAGACTGATATGCATCAACTGGAAAGTGGCAAAATAACTTACATAACATGAATTTAATAGACTATTATTATACTATAAATACAATGCATCTGATGAATTAAGAGAATTATGAAAAAATCTGTATGATTTGAGGGAGAATGAAAGAATTAGAATTATGAAAACATTATATATACTAAGTAAAACAAGGTAAATACAAAAAAGAAACTCTCACAAGGCATGTAAAAATGAACATTACAGGATCATAGCAAACAAGCATATACTTCCAAAATATATAAGAAAAAATACTCTTCTTTATTACTTTGAAATGGTGTTTCCTATGTAATTCAGAGAGAGAGAGAGAGAGAGAGAGAGAGAGAGAGAGAGAGAGAGGATGCTCACTGATTTAAGAAAAGTGAATGAACAGATGGAAACTATGGGAACTCTTCAGCCTGGACTTCCATCTCCTACTCAATTGCCTAGAGAATGGCCTCTTTGGGTCATAGATATTAAGGATTGTTTCTATTCTATCCCTCTGGATATGGAGGATATGAAAAGATTTGCCTTTTCAGTGCCCAGAGTTAACTTAGCTGAGCCTTATAAAAGATATGAATGGACAGTTTTGCCACAGGCAATGAAAAACAGCCCCTCGTTGGGTGCCAGCCAGCAGTCTCTCTTTCCGCTTTCCTTTCCACTCCCCTGCCTTCACCCACCAAAATCGTCATTTCCTATACAACACATCAGGACTTGCACAAAGAATGGGTGGGGGCCATTTTTTCTCCAAGCATATGTATTAATAGAGTATGGCCCAATTACTATTTAGCCTCACGTGCTTGGGACTTCAGTGCATCAAGTAAAGCCTCAGCCCATTAGAGAGAGAGAAAGAGAGAGAGGTGTGTATGTGTTTGTTACATTTAACAACGTTATTCTGAGAAGGGATTCATATTATTAATGAGGTTGTCAAAAATTTACATGATTCAGAACAGTTAAAATTTCCTGGATTAGCTATATTAGTAGCATTTAGAGGAACTGAGCATACTATTTATATTTTGGATTGAAAAGACAAAGGTTTTAGCCAGGATTATAGAAATATGAAAAGAGAGGAAGGGATGGAAATGAGAGACAGTGACTAGTAGAAAGAAGAAAGAGAGAAAAAAAAGAGATTGTGAAAGAGAGACAGAGAGAGACAGAGACAGAGAGAGACAGAGACAGAGAAGATACTGTGCCTAGTAATTGACTAGCAATTACTAGGGATGGGGATAGTGGTATATGAGAGATAACTTGACGTTTTCAAAATTAGATGAAAAGTTAGAATGATATAATACTCATAAAAAAAGAGAGATGGCAAGTTACAACTGAAAAAGCTCTAGATTTAAGATGCTTGGATTCTAGTTCTTAGAATTTCAATAATTATATACCCTCGCGGTACTTTTGTCTCTTAAATTAAACACCTGTATCATAGAATTTCCATGGTCACTCTCCAACTTTAAAATATATAGCCAAATCAAGAATATATTTTGGAAAAACACAAATGATAGCCTTTAAAATGTCATATACTAATTCTAATTTCAAAACCTGTGAAAATTTGTTATGCTATTGATTTGCTATATGTAATTACAATAATTATTTCATCCTAAATTTTAAAGTTCACTAACTCTATTCATTGTTACAATTATATACTTTGGTACTTGGATTCATATATGATTTATTGTGTGTGAATTCTTTCTACAAAACATTCTACAAAACAAAAACAACAAATCTTATTCTCAGGGTATCCATTTCCTAATCCTTATTGTGGATACATAATTTGTTTAGATATTTTTGGTATCCTTTTTTTTTAAGAAATGTACTTTATTCAAATTCTATTTCAGCAAATATTTTAATTTCATACTATCAGCAAGGATTAATAATAGCTTTTATGATACCTATGATTTTATTGTTATAGGGACATATCAGTGATGAAATTCCCTTTACTCAATATAGAATTAGTACCTTTTAGTGCTCACTCTTCAAATTAAAATCTTAGGGAGCTTCCCAGGAACTCTGAGAGGCTAAGTAATTTGGCCAGGGACACACAAGAAACAAATATTTTATGAGTAAGAGGCAGTACTTGAATGTGGGCTTTCCTGACTTCAAGTTCAGTTTTCTACCTAGTACTCTTATCATTTATCACTTGCTAGGGAAACAAAGACAAAAGAAATAATTCTTGCCCTCAATTAGCTTACAACATACTTGAATTATCATTTTGTCATTTACTAAATACAAATCAGATTTAGTAATAGACTGAAAGATATTTCTATCTTTCATTCCCTCATAACTCCCCCCTCCCCCATTTAATTGCAGTTTACCATGATTTACAACCACATAACATTTCTGGAAGAATGCTTCAGTATTTTAATGAACCAATAATTTGATTTATGTTAAATTATATTATTTTTTGTATTAAAATATTGTTTTTCATAGAATTTATTCACTATACATTAATTTAATGCCTACTATATATATGTGTGTATATATATATATATATATATATATATATATGCCTTTGTGGTATCAGATGGAATATATGCAAATTTCAGCTTGAATCCTGATTAACTTATCAGAAATCAACAACCATAGACCATAACCATAACCATAATATTGTAGTAATATCATACATTTAAACATTCAGCAACCACTTAGTATATGCATATGTTTTGTAAACCACTGTGCTAGATAAGATTTAAAAAGATAACTAAGACATGATAATAATGTATATGGCCAAAAACTATGCAATTACAAAATAGAGTTCAAATCTCACTAGGATGAGAGACCAAAAAATGCACAAAGTTTTATTTATTTATTTTTTTCCCAAGGTTTGAAGAAGGGAAGAATTTCTGACTTCTTTGAAGCTCTTTGAGAGCTAGAAAAAGCATACATATCTAGAATTAAAGTAATCAAAATATAGAACTAGATTTATTGAAATAACATTTCATGGTCATAGAAGTGGCATTTTGAGAATACATTTCTTAATCCCCACTTGCATATGTATGAGGATTCATTATAGTTCTTTGAATTAAACCAACAGAAATATTATCTTTTTTATGCTTTATTCTGTCAATCCTCTTTTGGAAAATCAAATATGTAAAATATTTATTGTATATTGCACATGGAGAAAATATTCTGATAAATTAATCCAGGTGCAATTGTTGTTTCATAAACAAGAAAAATAACCAACACTCAACCCCCACTCCCCTGAAATTTCACTTCCTGTTAGCTTCTATCTAGTTTAAGAAAATATTGTCAAATTTTTCAGCACTTCCATCTGAGTAGTTCATGGGTAAAGCTAAGATAAAAATAATTCTTCTTTCTTACATGTTATAGTAAAAGAAATAAGATTATTAGCAAAATCACTATTGTCCTTTCTCGCCATAGTGTTAAAGACAATATATCCATTTGCTTAGGCTTAGGGGAAACTCATACCTTCCTACTATGTTAGGAGAGAAATATAGTACTAATTTTAAAAGTTTCTGCTTACTGCATTAGGAATTATAGTATGTTTTCCTATATTGCTTACATCAATTCAACTGTTCAGGTAATGCGTTTCCATTTCAATTATGTGCAAGTTAGTGCAACTGAACCCCAAAAATCACACAACACAAACTGATTGGTTTCAGAACTGATAGCAAACTTAAAGAATAGAATGTGACTAACACAAACTACCTGCTAAAATAGTAACCTTGGTCTATCTCAATTGCATCTTACATGCTCATAAATGCAGGCATTTGTGCATTTTCTCATCCTCTTGGTTTTAAAAGAAGAGCAGGAATATATTATGTTTGTACCTCTCAATATGTGTAGATGTTAATTGTAGGATCTCAAAGGGACTGGCAGCAAAGCCATTGTAAGTTTCTTCTGGATAATGTAAGAAGAACTAAAGCAACAACATCTGCAATATTACCTCCATCGTGTATTGCTTGTTAATAATACAAAGAGAAGAGAAAACATGCTGCTGGCATCCTGCAATTCCTATCTCTGCTGCAAAAGGGCACAATGAATTTTTGCTCTGCAGAAATAGTTGCTATTAGAATTGTCATACAAAACCATTTAACACAGTTGATTTGGTATTGTGCCACTGAAAATTATGTGGAAATAGCCGCATTCATACACAGCACAAACATCAAATTGTTATGAACATTTTCTCTGGCTTTTGTTCTCCTGCACTCATAAGGGAAAGGGTGGGAGGGAAGAGGAATGGAAAAGAAAAATGTATTTCGGAAACAGACTGAATAGTTCTAAATAATTCAGGTAACACAAAATCTGGGTCTTTGCCAGTAAACAAGCAATGCTAACACTTACGTCCCTTATTTTCTCTGCTTCACTTAATCAGATAAATCTAAAGTGGACACTTAGGATCTACAATTTCTGTGTTGCATAATTATCACTGCTGTTACTAATGACAATAACAGGAATTGGTACCCATAGGAGATTGGGACTTTTTTTTAGAGGACTTGAGGTATTTCCAAATTGCAGGCTTGAATTGAAAACATATAAATTGAAAAACTGAATTGAAAACATATAAATATGCATACACACACACACATATACACATACATATATATGAAATGGTGTAAGGAATGGAAAGAAGGAAGGAATAAAGGTAGGAAAAGAGGGAGGGGAAGCAAAAGAAGAAGGAAAAAGGGAGGAAGCTGTGGAAAGAATAATGAGGTGGAGAGGACAAGTTAGGACAGGAGGGGGTTCAGAAAAAAGAAAAGTAACTATTGAAATCTAGAATATTTATTTTTATATCATGTAAAATAATTGTATCAATTATAGAAGCAAAATGCACTAGTAAAAGGATATTTTAATAGAAATCAGTAATCCTTGTTTTCTACTTTCTATTAAAATGAATTGCTCATCATTTTGCAACTCTTTGGTTCTTATTTTTATCATCTTTAAAATAAGAGGCTTGGACATAAATTGTTTCTTCAATATTAATGCCTATGCTGTAGAGATCTAAATGCAGATCACTTTAAAATATTTTAATAATTAATCTAACAATGTTTGATTTTTAAAATATTAGCAATATCAAAATTTTCTCAGACTAGTTTATACTTGGGTTTTCTTTCATTTATAAAGTCATTTCCATTACAGGCAATGGAAACTTGTGTCCCCCATCTCTTAATGAGGATATAGCATTTTCTTTTTGCAGTATTTGAATTTCCAGATTTAGTTTGATTCTGCTTTTTCATATAACTATGAGTCACAGATTTATGTATTAAAATAAATATAGAAATTTGTCTTGCATGATCATTATAGTAAGCAGAAAATGGGTGCAGAGGATTGAGTATGAAATAATATCTGAACAAAGAAAAGAGTTAAGGTATCATTTGAGTTCTAGTACACAGTTTCACATACTTTAATAGTATCATTGCAATTCAAAGGGGAACCCTAATGACACCCAGTCTTCTCAGTGCCTGAGGTTATGTCTATATACAACTACTGAATCTACCAGTTTTTGGCCAAATCACCCTTTTTTCATCCATTTTATTAACCACTGACTTTTTTTTGCAGTCAATTGGGCTAGTCATGCAATCAAATGTAATCATTAAAATGGCCCCAAACCACAGATCATTTTTTTTAAAGTTAGAATTTCTAATAGTATTGACATGGCCCCTGTCACTACCTGCTAATAAAGTAAGCACTCTGGGAGGTACATTCAGTGTTTCAGGTCACTTGGCTGACTGCCATCAAGTGCTCTAATGCACTGAGAAGCCAAGCTAATTTCCTTGATGGAGTATTGGATACAAAATTCCAGCTTAAATGGGAAGCTCAGGATTAAGTCTAAAAAGACTGTCCTCTTTCTCTAACTATTATTTTTCTGATAAAATTGTGAATATCAACTGTGACTGCTACTAATTTGAAAGAGAATATCCAAAATCAATTAATAGATATACTGACTGAAGTTGAATGAGACATAGACAGAAAGAGAAGGGGAGAGAGAAATGAAGGAAGAAAGAAAAGAAATAAGAGAGAGGGAAAGAAAAAAGGAGAAAGGAAAAGGAAATCAATTACCAAAAATCCACTCAACATCACCTTTTAGCTCAGAATTTCTTGCATATCTAGTAAACAAATTTTAAGTTAATTTGTTATCTATTTTTATAAGCTAAGTTGATAGTTCATTAAAACAAATATAAAAAAACACGCTAAATTCATCATTACAGTTATTAAAATGCAATGTGTGATTTTCAATCACATTTATTATCCGATGTTGGTGTATTTTCAAATTGTATCAGACAAAGTGGAGATATCTTTTCCCATGATGAATTTTATTTTTATATAAAAATTGAAAGGTCACTTACAGAGATCTTCAGGGGGAGTATACAACCAACATCAAAGACCTTGAGAGTTCAGTTGGGGCTGAACTCACCCAACATTCCCCTTGAAATAATTTCATAATCATGTGTTAAAAAAACAAAAACAAAAACAAAAACAAACTGGCTGCATTGAGGATGCATCATTAAGGGGGCGTGTCTCCTTTTATTGGCTATGTGTGTGACCTCATAAACCCAATATAAGTAGTGGAAAGAACTACTCCTTTATGAGACAAACGGATGATTCTTTAGCAGAAAACACATCTTATGAGGAGCAAGGGGCTTGCTCCCGAACTCTGAGGCATTTATATGCTTCTTTATCATCTCTACCAGGGTATACACCCTTGTCTGACCAAGGTAGCGAAGGTACAAAGAATGTATTAAGAGTTGAACAACAGGAAATTTGGATTCCACATTCACAGAGTACAACTCAACAAGAAAAAAGACAGGAGGTTGTGGGAGGCGCTTAAGCAGTTAGAACAAAAAGTACAACTCTGCCTACTGGCTCAGTCAGAGAAGAAACAAAAAGTTATTTTACAGCAGTTAGAACAAAAGGATGTGAGATTAGAGCCTGAGAGGTGGAAGTTAAGTGAGAGAACTAACTGAATACAATGGGTTAAAATTGGTTTTAAGGAATCCCACAAGTTTTAAAACTAGGAAAGATTTTAACTTGGGCATCCAGACAAGGAAGTATGAGGAGTTTAGCATTTTACTGATTTATTTTGCTTGTTACTGTAGTAGGAGAAATGCAGGGAAGAGCTATTTGGTTGAAAAAAAATTAAGTATGTTAAGTACCTTGCTGATGAGAAGGCATGTTATGCTTTTCACATTCAAAGCTCGTTTCATTTCTACCCAAAGCTGAGCATTTGCTTTGGGTATTCATATCTTCTTACTCTCCTCCCTCAACTCCACCTTTGTGGGTGGGAGGAGGAGGTGGAGTGGGAGGGGTAATGACATCATCAGTATTGCCCACCCTTTATGTCCTCATTACAAGAGGCGGGGCTGGGCTCCGGGGCCCCTAGGCAAAAAAACACTTGGGCTTGAGGTCAGCTGCTGATACCACCAGAGAGTATTCCAACGTGATCAGTCAGCAGGGAAGCAAGCTTGTGGGGGGAGGAGATAGCAATTAGGGACAATAGAGTTGTAAGCCACTGGGACTACTGAAATATCCCCTGGAGAGTTGAAACCTGTCCCTGTTTGGCCTGTAGATCCCTTGCCTCCAGGCACAGTAGGTGTGACCATTTTATCTCCTGAGAGCACTTACAAAACAGTGTCCATCCACACACTGATGTGGGAAACTGGGGAATGCACAGCTAATATCCCAGTCACTAATACAGGCAGAAAATTTGTGATCTATCACCCAGGAGAAGTAGTAGCATCAGGCCTCCTGATACATGACTCCTGAAATGCAATTTGGTGATATTTATCCAGATGTTGACTCCCCCAAAAAGAATCTGGACTGCAGTTGTTAAAGCTGAGCATTCTGTGCTCATTATCTATGTAAATGGCATAGGGTTGGTAGACAGGGGTGCACATGTACAGTCATTAGAGGGGCTTGCTGGCCCAGTCATTGGCCAAAGATTAAGGGAGACACCTATATGTCTCACATAGAAGGATCAATGGCAGCTGAAGTTAGTGCTATCCCTTTTGAGATGGAAATTTGAAGATAAAACAGGAGTTTTCACTCCTTTTGTAGTTAAAAAAAATCCCCATCAATCTGTGGGGAAGAGACTGTTTCTATTCTATCCCTCTGGATAAGGAGGATATGAAAAGATTTGCCTTTTCAGTGCCCAGCATTAATTTAGCTGAACTTTATAAAAGATTTGAATGGACAGTTTTGCCACAGGGAATGAAAAATAGCCTTACTATGTCTCAAATTTGTGTGACTGCTGCTCTTACTACTGGAAGAAAAGCATTTCCAAAAGTTATGTTGTTACATTGCATGGATGATATTTTGGGGTGTGCACCTGAGGAACAAATATTAGAAGCATGTCTACAAAACACCATAGAAACATTAAAGAACGACCAATGCTATATAGCTCCAGATAAAATTTAAAAGCATGCTCCCTTTCAATATTTAGGATATGAAGTATATCCTACTGTGTTTCAGTACAAAAAACTTTAAGAACAAAGAAGTTGAACACCTTAAATGACTTTCAGAAATTGATAGGCGATATCCAATGGATGTGTCCAGTGTTAGGCTTAACTATCTATTAATTACAATCATCATATGACATTTTAAGGGAGATAATGCTTTAGACTCACCATGGCAGCTTATAAAAGAAGTTCAAGAGGCTCTGAGAGTGGTTGAAATGGCTTTATCCAATGTTGTTGAGTCACTCAAAAAGCCTTGGAAATATCAGTTGTTGCTAAAAAAAAAAAAAGAGGCACCTACATCAGTCCTTCATCAAGGACACAGTGTGATAAAGTGGGTGAACCTCCCAGCACAACCAGACCAAAGCCTTACTCTTTACCCAGTGCTTGTGGCTAAAATCTTATTAAAGGCCATTAAGCAAATAGTACAATCATCTGGCATAAGACCTGACAAGATATACCAATATTTTTGGTACCAATGCACAAATTAATCCATGCTGTGAAACCATCCCAGAGTGGAAAATTTTATTGACCACAGATCCAAATTTTACACATGGGTCTCCATTAAAGATAACCAGACTATTATATAATTGGCAATGGATTTTTGAAGAAAAGGTTTCTAAGTTTCCTCTTAAAGGACCAACTATCTTTACAGATGCATCCAAACATAACAGTTGTGCTGTATACTTTCATGACAACTATAAAGAGAATAGTCAGAACTCCTTTTCAATCCACTCAACAGAATGAATTATATGCAATCATGCTAGCTCTTACTTATAATCCAGGAGATATAAATATAATATCTGATTTGGCCTATTCAGTAGGTGTGGTACAAGGAATTGCCACAGCCCAAATAAAAATATATCAGCTCTTTAAGGAACTTCAAGAGCAAGTGAGAATGTGTCCAATTAAGTATTATATATTGTATGTCCATCCTCATAGTGGACTTCCAAGTCCTATTTTTGATGGAAATTCAAAGGCAGATCACCTTCTAAACATGTTAGTCAATATTCCTTTATTTCAGGCAGCCCAAGAATCTCATTCTAAATATTATCAGGCTGTTCCAGCTTATGTCTGCAATTTAGGATAACAAAAGAGGAAGCTAGGAGCATAGTAAAAGCCTATACAGCTTGCTTTCCTTTCCACACTCCTATCCTCCCTCCAGGGAAGAACCCTCATGGTTTAAGACCCAATGAAATTTGGCAAATGGATGTCACCCATATTAAGAGGCAGAACATCCATGTAACCATGGATACACATTCTCAATTCCTCATGGCTTCACTCCAATCTGGGGACATAGTTAGGCATGTGATTAGCCATCTTTATCATTGTTTTTCCATTGAAGGAGTCTTGCACTCACTTAAGATGGATAATGGGTCGGCTTGTACATCTTCTGCCTTTCAATCTTTCTGCATTGAATTTGGCATGGCCCATTCCACTAGCATCCCATATAAGCCTACTGACCAAGCCATTGTTGAACTGTCTAATTGTACCCCCAAGATGCTCCTTTCTAAACAAGAAAAGGGAGTGTTTGGGTTTGCACGACCCTCCATCCAACTCCTGCAGTCTTGCTTAGATGCAATACATACATACATATATATATAATTACTGGCAGTTTTCCTATTCTGTGAATCTTATCCCAGAGAAGTGTTGTTTCTGGGACACACAAAAAGCACAGCTAAACAATAAACTGGCTAATAAGGACAAGAGCCCTCTCCACAATGATGTGGAAGCTCTTAGATGGCGTCCAGAAGGGGCTGGGTTGGATCAATGTTTGGTAACCCGGGTATGATCTTGTTGTTCCAGATGCCATCCCAGCAGCTGAAGAGTGGATTCTGACCAGAAACATCTATGACCTGGGGAATCAAGAAGAGAAGGACCAGACAATGATGTTGTCCCCAATGACGGCCCCAAAGGATCTGCTGGATGTCAGCAACCCTTCAGACACTGATAACAGCCATGTCTCTCCTGACCATGACACAAAAATCGTGAACACAGAACCAGTGTCACAGCTGACTTGGACTGCCCTGGTTTATGTGCAATGCCTAGAGGCTGACAAAACTGGACGATGACTTGGGCACTTCTCCTGCAGCCTCCTGCTATTCATATGGTGGGATGGGGAGAAGCTTCACCCTGCTTTCCACTTGTTGACAGTGCCTCCAAACTAGTGGGAAAAAAATGAACAGACCCACCTGCCAAAATTATTGAGGCAGTTCTGAAGAATGTTATTTTTCTTGTATGTACCATCTGCCTTGGCCTTATTCTGCTGGATGTCGATATGTGTACACAGTTGAAACCATAGAACTTTACCTTTTATTGGTTTTAGTCTCTCTTGGTCTAGCTCTTGCTATTTTACTTTTTGTTTGCCTTTGTCCTAATTTTAGCCATTGTTGAAATTAAAACCAATTTGATGCTATGAGCGGTCCTCGCTAAAAAAGAAAAGGGAGTTGTAAGGGTCTGAAGAAGAACCTAGCCTGGCTCAACTAGGAAGTTAAAAAGGCCTTAGTACTTGAGGCACCTGGATTTTACTTCTGTAACTAGCAGGAACTGCCATTAAGTGTGGAAACTCTGGCTGCATTGAGGACACATCATTAACGGGGTGTGGTGTTTTTCTTCTTTAAAATAATACAATGGTTCTCTCTCTGGGAGCAGGTTTCTTGGGGAGGTTTTCTGGAGGCAGCCTTAGTTGCAGTTGAAAGTAATAATCACTCCAAAATACAGCCAGCTGATAAAATGCAAATGTTTATTTTCTCCTTCCAAAATAGCCATGTTACTTTTTCTTAGTGGCCTATCTTCTGCTTTTGGTTCCAAGAGCGCCTTCCGAATGTCTCCAAATCCAAAGGTTTGTCCTTCAGCCTCTGGCCAGCCAGGTGGAAAATTGAATGAATCTCTCTTGCCTCCTTCACTCGGGGCTTGGCTAGCTTTCTGGAGAGTCTTTCAGACCAGCTTGATCTCAGTGGGGAAGTGCAGGAGCCCAGCCACCACAGTGGTGTGAGGGAATCTGGTTGCGCCTCTGAGAAAGGGCTTCTCCTGAACTGACTTGATGCTCCCCTCTCAAGTCTTTCCAGCTGAACTCTCCCAGAGAGCCTCTGTCTGTTTTTTATATATGATCTCCTCTGAGAGAGAGTGCTCCCAGAGTGCTCTCTGGCCCTGAGAGCTTCAAGGGAGGTGTGAATTCGGATATCTCATACTAAACCCTGAAATCTTCCAAATGTGTGAACTCCAATGAGTAAAGGTGTGAACACAAGCATTGTTTCTCAGTTCCACTTAGTACCTTGTTTCTTCTGGCCCATAACATTTCCTTGTAGGATCAGATTAATCATACTGAACCATGCTAAATTAGGTAATTATTGTCTCTATCAATTCTAATGACTTAACAATTTGTAAAGATTTCAACAACGGGACATGTCTCCTTTTCTTATTGGCTGTGCAAGTGACCTCATAGACCCAATATAAGTAGTGGGGACCAGGAAGTAGAGTAGTGCAAGATGTGATTGGGTACAATAAAGACTTGTGCTTGCAAGCTCCTGTTCTGGGTGCTTTGTTGAACAAAGAACTACTGCATGATGAGACAATAGCTAGAGAAGTCCGAAGACCTGGGATAGGAAAGACTGGCAACTAGGACCTAGGTGGTCACAGAGATGGAGACTGTTTTCTAGTCAGCTAAGAAGGTTGTAGGACAGGTGGCATAGTGGCAATAGAAAGAACACTACCAGTAAACCCTGGAGATGGCTGCAACAGCTTAGTTGCACAACAAATTTAGGAGTTAATCCTGGATGCAGTTGACATTCATTGGCAACAATTATCTATAAGTAATTCCAAGTTACTGGATGGAGAGGAGCCACTGGGATCAATCAGAAGGGAGTAACTACTAGCACTTGGGTAACAAGAGAATGAGGCACTTTTTGTCTAAAGACGGGAGCACAGATCAGAAGACCAGGGACCAAAGTTCTATTAGCATAATAACACTAAAACTTCAATATCCCCCAGCATTATCTCAAAATCAGTAGGAAAAAAAGCCTGAATTTTTTATGATCTTGTGCCTTAGATGAGCACAGTCATCTTAAACATAAAGTTCCAAGTGAAGGAATGTGTTTAGAAAATGAGCAAACAACAAAAAAGAAAGTGACCATGAAAAACTATTACTATAGCAGAGAAGATCAAAGTATTAATTTAAAAGACAGCAATGTGAAAACAGCTAACAGCAAAGCCTCAAAGAAAAACACTAATTAAATTCAAAGTCAACAGTGACTTCTTGGAAGATTTAAAGAAAGAGAAGAGTATCAGAGGAAAAAATGGAAAATGAAAGGAGATAAAATTAGGAAAACAATATTAACAACTTATTAATAGAAGTATTAAAATTACTGGTGAGCATCTTTCCCTAGATCTCAAACTTATACTCTATTCTATTATTATTATTATTATTATTATTATTATTATTATTATTATTATTAATTTCCTCTGGCTATCTAGCTATGTATCTAACTATGTTATTCCACACATCATTTACTAAAAGAAATCCAAAAGTAAAAACTATTATAACCAAATATAGTAATATATTATATAATGTGATATTATAGTATATTATAAATTAATATAAGTTAAAGGACATTATAGTCAAATTCTAGAATTCCCAGGTAAAGGGGAAAATACTATAAATAGTCATAAAGAAACAATTCTAATTATATGGAGCCATAGTCAAAAATCATACAAGATTTAGCAGCTTTCACATTAAGGTAGTGGAGGACTTGGAAAGTATTCCAGAAAATAAAGGATCTATAATTACAAGCAAGGATAACCCATTTGAGTATAATCCTTCCAAGGAAAAAAATGGAAATTCCCCAAAATACAGGACTATCAAGTTTAGTTGATGAAAAAAAGAGGTACATTTTAAAAAATCTTATATTCAAACTGAAGATTTAATTATTATTTTATTTATTATTTAATATTAATACTGATTTTCTATCTATATTCCAATCATTCTTTATCTCTCCCTTTATTTTTTTTGTCCAACTACACTCAGAGACTTTGTATCTACTGAATTTTAATTTTTAATATTTCATAAAATAATTCATTCCTTTAGGTCCTTCTCTTTTCTATCCTTTATGCTAGTTTTTTTTTTTTTTTTCTTATCCAGGAGTCTTTCTTCATTTTATCAGAAATGTTCATTTTCTTCATTTTTCATTCAGTTTCTATATTAGTCTTTCTACTTTTTACAACTGTAACTACTGAGTTTCTCTGTGTTGAGAGGCGGAAGATTTTGATTAAATTTTAGTAAAGGTGGGGAATTCCACTAGGAGTAGACTGTAAAGGTGTTTGGTAATTGACTGCTCTGTTTTCTGTTAATCTCAAATTTTCTTTAACTTAATCGCTTCTCCAGCCATTGATTCCACTACTGAGCTCAATAGGAAGCCTTAATTTCAAGGTCCAGAATAGAGGTTTGTTACAGGAGGTTGTTAGCTGTGATGAAATCTGTAGTATTAGCTAAAGTACTTTGATGTTTGTCCGAACTCCAGTTGGATTCACACTTTCTTTGACTTACTAGTTACTATAACCACTAATCACAAAGAACTAATCACTTGCAGTTATATAAATAGAAAACTTCATTGTAAGAAAGTATTTATATAATTTTTAAGCACAGAAATTCAATTGGCTCTAACTTTATAACAGAGATACAATAAGATATAGTATAAAAACAGTGTTATAATTTCTTCTGCTTAAAGAATAATCATTTTTATTTTACTGGGAGATAAAAAACTTAAATAACAATCATGCAATGTTTTTTTATTCAGTCCATTGAATAGTCCTTTAAAAATAATTTCATCTACAAAGAGAGACTCTTTGGTTTAAGAAATTTCATTGGAAAATCAAAATTCAGGTGCTATACCTGAATATGGATTTTCCATATTAGGAATTCAGTGGTACCAACATTAGATTCCTCAATCCTGATCTCTTTGTTTTATTTTTTTCTGTAAGTAGACTTTATTGATTACCTTTTGTAACCATTTGCTATCAGTTTAATGAAATAATCCATTTATATTACTTCCTGGTATAAATTACCCATAGAGTATATGTTTTATTTTTTTAAATATCTACTGTGCTATTTTTATTTTTTTTTTTTTAATGTCAGATGACTGAGATTATATTTTCTCTTTTGCCAGTGGGTAATTATATGATATTAATATGTATACACTGTCTCAGTTCCCTTATACACAAATATTATATTGGCTTGATTATCTTTAAAGACTTTTTAATCTTTAAATTCTGTGATTCTATTTTTTTTTCTGATCTTGTTTGTGAGGTTCTTGAGAGAAGAATACACACTGAATTTATTTTTTTTATTCTTCAAAGTCTCTAGAACAGTCTTGCAGTTGCAAATTAATTGTTATTGATATAAGCTTCCATGTCCCAGCATCAGTCATCATATACTCTTTCTTTAATGAAAGAAGATCAATCTCAGTCATTTGAAGGTGAGGTATGCAATTCAAAGCTACATCTGTAACACTCCATAAGTATTCAGATCCTTTTTTTTTTTTTTTTGATTTACTCTTTACATATTTACATATTCAAATACAGAACTTGAATTTAGATGCAAAAGTACATAAACAATGAACAGATATACAGCATGTGATTTTCTTCCAGGAGATTAAAAGCCAAGAATTTCATATAACAAAAGGAAGACAAGAAATTATAGAATTTTTGTTATTCTATAGTTCTGATCCTCACAAGTGTTTGTTCTCATTATTTCTTCCCTTCTATGATCAATACCATCAATGGTCAAGGAGAGCTACTAAAATTTATCCCAAGGAAATATCTCCAGTTCACGGTACCATTGTTCTTGCATGTATTACTAATATTGCTGAACAGAATTCTGCTATAAAACCAGGCCAGGGAAAATTATATCATCAAGATATTCACGTTTTCTCAGTAACAGAAATCTAAATGGTAATTAAATGAAAAAGAATATAAGGAAATGTAAAGGGAGAGAGAGAGTGTATTCAAATTTTATTAAACCTTTCATTTCATTTCTATTTGGATAATGCTGATTGATTTTAGGCCTTTGGCATAGGGGATAGTGTTCATTTTCATGTTGACTGTGTGCTTACATAAATTCTCTGCACAGGAAAGTTTGATGTCTACTTATATAATGGAAAGCTCTGCCTTTTGTTCACTGAAACAAAATGCATTGAATATGTTCTCTTGAAATTTTTCCCAATTCAATTAATGGTCATTTATCAAAGTGTCAATTAGCTGTATGTGGCTGCATCTTTCAAAAATAACCCATGCATAGTAACTTGCTGATTTCTTGTTCATACTTCACAATGATTTGTTCATTATGATAAGTTACAGATGATTTATTTTACACAAAATGATAGAGCTATTTTTATGAAGTAAAATGAAAAGTAAAATTCATATTTTCAGTGATAAGTCAATGAATAGAATGTCCAAATATTAATTATCATTGGTTTCAAAGTTAGATACCTTTGATTCTCTAGGGGCAGCAAAGTCTGAGGGAGGAAAAATTAAGTTGAGATTTTAGATATATATGGATAATCAATCTGACTTTCATAAATCTATGAATTTACAATTATATTTAATTCATTATCTTATTCAAAAGATATGTAGGTAAAAATACAAATTATGCTCTCTAGTATAGTCTCAGACTTTTGTTGATTTCTGTATATTATGATGACATTACATGTATAAATTCTAGAAAAGGAAAAGTTAAGGTTACAACTTTTTGTAGCTAGATTGCAACAAAAAAATTATTCTAACATTAGACATGAATTGTTTTAGTTGGAATTTTTTTAAAAGACATTTTTACAATATTGTAAGAAGCAGAACCAAGTTGATAGAGAAAAGGTAGTGACTCATCTGAGTGTTTTCCCTTAATCTCTCTTAACAATTTAAAATAATGCTTCAAAACAAATTCTGGAGTAGTAAAATCCACATAAAAATCCACAAAAGGATAGAAGGAAACAATTACACATCCCAATACAACTTAGAAGGTTACAAAAAAAAGATCTATTGTGCCAGATTGAAAGTATAGCCCAATCCAGGACTGGCAATACCTTAGGAAACCAGCAGAAGACCTTAAGGGCAACTGAATCAGTGGAGGTGCCGGTTGTACCTGAACTTCTCAAGTTATAATGGTAAGGAGGCCAGACAACTGATCAGAAGGAAAATATGGGGGTCCTTATGCTGGTATTGAATGCAAAATTTTGCTGCATTGCCTAAAGTTAGATCACAGGTTTGGTCTCAGGAGGAGCACTAGTACATTAAAATTTGCAACTATAGAAAAACATACTCTAGTGAGAGCTCTAGCACAGAAGAAATTGTTTTTAGTCACTCACAGAACAGAATACAAGCCAAGAGAATAGCAAACACCTCTTTCTAGGTCATACCACTTTAGAAGAACTAAAAATTTGCAAATCCCCAGAATTATCTCTGAAAACAGTTGGGAAAAAAAAAAACCTTAAGGTTAAAATAATGTTGTATCCACACTAGAAGAAGATTCCCACTTTAACATAAAAATATAAGGCAATAAATAGATTAAAAGAAAATGAGCAGACAAAAGAAAAAAGATCCTGATTATAAAAAGTCACTATGATGACAAAGAAAATTAAAATAAACTTGGAAGTAGATAACAATGTCAAAAATGGTACAATTAGAGCTTTAAAGAAAAATATGAATTAGTATTATACTATGGAAGGACTCAAATATGACTTTAAAAATCAAGTAAGAAAAGTGGAGGAAAAAATTGGGAAGTCAAATGAGAATGATGAAAAAAAAAATCAACAGCTTAGTAAAAGAGGCACAAAAAATACTGAAGGGGGGAAAAAAACCCAAAAAAATAGACCAAATGATTTTTTAAAGGCTCAAAAACACAATTAAGAGAATAATCCCTTGAAAAGCAGAAGTGGCTAAATATAAAAGGTGGTATAAAAATGCAATGAAGAAAATCCTTTTTTTTTTTTTTTAAGTTATAATTGAACAAGTACAAGATAACAAGTTTGTAAGATATCAAGAAACAATAAAATAAAGCCAATGATTGAAAATAATGGAAAGGAAAAATAAAACCTGGGAAATATCTTCTTGGGAAAGAAAAAAAGAAGAAGGCAGGGTGGAGCCAAGATGGCAGAGAGGACACTAGTTTCCTTCATGGTACTAATCCCTAAACCAGGTAAGATGAAAACAGTGAAAGGAAATTATAGACCAATCTTCCTAATGAATATTGATGCAAAAATCTTAAATAAAATATTAGCAAAGAAATTACAGGGATAATTTTCTATAATATACCATGATCAATTAGGATTTATACCAGGAATGCAGGGTTGGTTCAATATTAGGAAAAATATTATCAAAATTGACTATATCAATAATGAAATTAACAAAAACCATATGATTAGTTCAATAGATGTAGAAAAAGCATTGATAAAATCCAACAACCGTTCATATTAAAAAAAAAAAAAAGAAACAACTGGATAGTATAGGAATAAATGTACTCTTCCTTAAACTAGTAAGTAGCATCTATTTAAAACCATCAGTAAGCATCATATGTAATGGTGATAAACTAGAACCATTCCCAATAAGATGAGGAGTGAAACAAGGTTGCCCACTATTACCATTGATATTTAATATTGTATTAGAAATGTTAGCTTTGACAATAAAAAATGAAAAAGTGATTAAAGGAATTAGAATATTTAATGAGGAAACCAAATTATTACTCTTTGTAGATGATATGATGGTATACTTAGAGAACTCCAGAGAATCAACTAAAAAGCTATTAGAAATAATCCACAACGTTAGCAAAGTTGCAGGATACAAAATAAATCCCATAAATCATCAGCATATTTCTGGGGTAATCAGGAATAGGATAGTGTGGGTGGAGCAAAAGAGCTAGAGTTAGAATGGATTCTACAACACAAATATAAACCTTCAGAAGAAAAATATATATTTAGTGAAATAGAGGACTTTCAAGCATTTATGATGAAAAGTTCAGAGCTGAATGGAAAATATGACTTTCAAATTCAAAGTGCAAGGGAATTATTAAAAGGTAAATAGCAAAGGAAAATCATAAGGGATTCTGTAAGTTATACTTGCTTATATTCCTACATAGGAAAATGATCCTGATAACTCCTGAAATCTTTTTCATTATTATGGAAGTTAGCAGGAATAAATACAGACTTAGGATATAGATATAAGTTTAAAATGATGGGATATTTATCTTTAAAAAATAAAAGTAAATTAAGAGAAAGAAGTACACTGGGAAAGGAAGAAAGAGATAAATAAAATGGAGGAAATTATCTGACACAAAAGAGGCATGAAAGAGCTTTTTACTCTTAAATCATGTCTTTAAGAATGAAAAATGGAGAACGTGGGGGAAATATGTAAATCTTACTCTCATCAGAATTGACTTAAAGAGGAAATAACATACATCGTTATTGAATGTATAAAACTATCTTAACCTACAGGGAAATAGAAGGGGAAGTGGATAAAATGAGGTGAGGTAGGCTGATAGAAAGGAAGGTAAATTGGGGAAGGTAAAAATCAGAAGCAAAACTCTTTTGAGAATAGACAAAGAAATAGGAGAAAAGAAGCACGATGAATAGGGAAAATAGGATATAGAGAAATGTCTAGTAATCACAACTGTTTAAAGGAAACAAAAACACCTTTATAGAAAGTTTCTCTGATAAAGACCTCTGCAATTTTTAAAATGAACCTTTTTTCATTTAAATATATGAACAGTTTCCAGATGAAGTAATCAAGGTATATATTGTTATATGAAAAAACTACTTAAAGCAATGCAAATTAAAATAACTCTGAGCTACCACCCCATACCTATCAGATTGGCTGACAAAAAGAACCAATATGGGAGAGATTTTAGAAAACTGACATAAGCAATACTATCCCAAATTTTACTGCCTTCTTCTCTTTCCAGTAAATTGGACCACAATATTAAAAAGAACAAAAGTTAATATGAATATTTTAAATTGAAAGAATATACTTATAATTGTCAATCCCCTAGTTATAATACTCTATCATCAAATTTTATTTTCAATTGCTGGTTAAAGAAAGATGAAGAAATTCTGTATATACCTTTCTGAAGAAGAATTCAATTATTTTTAAAGAACATGTCCTCTTTTGAATCATGTCTATTAACTTACAAAAAAAAATATGTTTTTTTTTTTTTTTTTTGTGTGTGTGTGTGTGTATTGTTGTTGTTGTTGAATATGACAATGGTTTAGGTACTCATAATGTGTGAATTAAAGGAAAAGAATGCTATTGTTTACATAAAATGCATGTTATGCACATATAGTTTACTCAGATATATATAGTACTAGGTTTGTTTTAAAAAACAAATAAAAACAACAATCTAAGAATCTTTTTTAAAAAATCAAATTCATTATACTTAGTGGTTTGTGGGAGAAAATAGATATACTGATTCAAAATCCAATATTATTCTAAATGCTTTCTTTGTAGTTCAGCCATATACTTCCTATTTTGAATTTTACTTTTTAGGCTTATTTTTACCAAGATTTACTTACTTGCAGTTATTGAACTAATGAAGTCATATTCCATTTGACCAAACTTTATACTAATTTCTACCGGAAATAAGTCTTTTGTTAGGTGTCCCGACCCTGGGGACAAGAACGTGGACGCTGAAAGAAAAGAAGAGGGAGCGGGGACAAGAGACTAGAAGAATGGAGACAAGACAGGCTTTCTGATCAAGTCTCATTTATTATGGGTAAAAGTACAAATATTTATAGTAGGTTGTAAGGAAGTGGGTGATGTGTGCAGGTATATAGGGAGAGGAATAGAACGAGGCCATTTAGCCGTAGAATGTCTTTGTGATATAAATCATTCCAGGTTATAGTTTATGTAGTGCCTAACAGGCTGGTTTGCCCCGGATGAGAATATGACCTTTGTCCCTAGCTCAGTGCTGGCCTCCCACAATTAGGCAAGCAAAGAAGAAATTCAGTATAATGTAGTTCCTAGTACTCCAGATGTAGCTTCAGGAAGGATTGTATTCCAATTTTACTTCAAATAGTAACTTTGAAACCCTTAAATGGCTTAATAAACTTAAATTCATTTTCCTAATCTATACAAGGGAATAATTATTCCTGTAGCATTTGCCTTGAATTCCTGAACACTTGTGGATCGTAAGTTTTACTGGCCAATTTCCCATCATAGTTCTATGTATCAATGGGTCTCATCATGCTGCTGGTAATCAGAACTCTAGAGCCTATGGTGACAAACTGATATTCGATTCATCATTGCAAGGCACAGTCATTTATTTTTATTCACAGTTTTCAAGGTTAATGGTCTTATTTATACTTTCAATACATTTCACATTATTGAATTTGCAATTCTAAGTTTCTACAGTAGTCACTTCCCAAACCTCTGAAATTAAAGTGTTTGTTTGTTTTTTTAACTCCAACAAAGTTAACAAATCAAAACAATACTGCAGAGTTAATTGTAATTAGTAATTGGAGTAATTGGAAAAATTGCTGACTTTAAGAATCAAGTTATTTCTAATTCTAATACAACAAAATACAATCTTTATTTGATGCTGGCCATTCATTCAATCTGTTTGTGCTTAGGTTTTTATTACCTATAATATGGGTATTATTATACTTTCCTTGGGCTTATTCTAAGGGAAACCTTGCAAAATCTAACATGTTTAAGAATTATGACTTATGGTCCAAAATCTCAAGCTGTGATTTACATGAACTAGATTCAATTTTGGAGATTTCTAAAAATCATTCTGTTTTATCAGATCTTCTGACCAAAGGTTTTCCTGGGCATCTCCCAGCTTATGTCTGTATTCCTAGAAATTCAGATAAAAGGGACACACTTTTCATGTGAGCACCTAGGTTAGTACACATGTATAAAATATAAGAGAACTTTTATTTTAGATGAAAAAAAGAAAACATAAAGGATTTATTATGGCCCTATAACAATCAAATTCCTCATCCTATAAGTTTTACCAATCTTTATGGACACATGTAAATCTTCAGACTCATAACTCCACCCTCTTGTTTTGATTTTTCCATTTCTTCTCAATAAGGAAAATGCATCAAAGAATATATTGCTGTCCAAGATCCTTTCTTTCTCTGTCTAGAGAGTTGATTTCAAGAGTCTTAAGTGGTAAAGACCCACCCTAACCCCTACCAATGGTTCAAACTCTCACCTTTTGTTTTTGTTCAGTTGTTTCAGTCTTGTCCAACTTTTAGTGATCCATTTAGGTTTTCTGGAGAAAGATACTGGTTTACCACTTCCTGTCCTAGATTATTAAACAGATAAGAAAACTGAAGCAAACAGCATTAAGTGAGTGAACTTATAACTATCTGAGTCCAGATTCAAACTTAGGAAAATAAGTCTTCCTGACTCTTGGTTCAGCAGTCTGTCTACTATGCTAGCTACCTTCCTCAAACTCTCACCATTCTGTTATTATACATTGGTTGTTACCATCTCTTAGATGACACACTTGGCTGTTGAACTCTTTAACTGATGGTGTCATATGGTTCCTCAATCTGTAGCTGCTATCCCCATTCCATCCTCATGAATAAGGTAAAAAAAAAAAAATCATCAAAATTTAAAGTTCTGAAGTACCTCATCAACCAGTTAATTTCACTATACTATATATGAAAGAAGTTTCCTCTCTAAAATCTCTCTCTCTCTCTCTCTCTCTCTCTCTCTCTCTCTTTCTCTCTCTCTCTATGTGTGTAAATATATATCTTTATCTATCTTCCAATCCTCCAAAACAGGAATCCTCTTCTTTTCAAAATAATGCTCACCTTTACAAATAACATAAATTGTTATTTTTTTGCTTGTTTTGCTTGTTTTTATTTTTATTTTCCTCTAATATCATGCCTAAAATTTTCTCTTTGCAACTGTAATCCATGATTCTTATTTCCACTCTCTGTTGCTAAATGGAGCAAATTTAATATCTCTTCTACCTCAGAGCTCTTTAAGAAAACTGAGCACATATCATGACCCCCATGAAGCTCATCTTCTCTGAGTAAAACTTTTAAAATTCCGTTAATGTATAACCTTACTTCAAAATTCTTATTATTCTGATCATCTTTTTTCTAGATGCTTTCTAGCCAATCAGTATCCTTTCTAAATTGTGACACTTGGAACCTAGTATTCAGTGAGTTCTGACCAAGACAACATATAGTAAGTAATCTTAATTTCTGAAATGTATGTTTCCTTAAATATATTCCAAGTTTAAATTAGCAATCTTGACTGCCATATCACATGCTAAGAAAACTGTTCTCAATAGAAATTTCCTCACAGAGCAAATTCTGACTCTTGGGGTTCATATTTGGTTTCTATAACCTTTCAGGCTTACTTAGAGTATACAGTCATTTAGCAGCATTCTACAGCAATTAAAGTAATTGTGAAAAATAAAGTTTCGCAATAGCTAAAGGAGTAGAAAAAGAAAAAAAAAAAAAAAACAATCCAAGGAGAAAAAAAGAAAATATGTTAAATGTAAGTGGCAGGATTTAATATCAGATAAGAAAACATTTCTTGTTCAAGTCAGAAGACAAAAAGAGATTAAATATTTTTGTAGCTATGAAGACAATCCTTGTAGGAAACAAAGAAACAAAATGCAAGATATCTTAATTAAAAGATAACATATACTTGACAATTAATGATATCATAACCTGTTGGAATCCTTACTAACTGCTAACTAATTAGAGTTGATCTAATCTTACAAGAAGATGTTTTGGGCAGAACCTGAAACAAGGTACTAAGTAGAACCAATTAAAACAAGGCTTGTGTTCACACTTTTAGTCATTGGAGTTCAATGAGTTCACACCTCCCTTGAAGCTCTTTGGGCCAGAGAGCACTAGCATAAATAGAGCTTCAATGGGCCAGTCAAGGGAGTTCTTCAGAGTGAAGAAGCTACAAGTCGAGATTTCGCCGGAATGACATGAAGAGTAGAGCTGGCTGGAGGCTGAAGAAAGCAGAGGCAGAGGCTGAAGGACCAGACCTTTGGATTTAAAGACATTAGGAGAGAGCTCTTGGAACCAAGCAGAGAGATAGGTCTCTAAGCTAACCGGGCTATATTGGAGATAATAAAAGATCTGAACTTTTATCACCTGGCTGCGTTTTGAGAAGAAAAAGCTCACCACATTTTGGCGCCCGAACAGGGACAAACAAAATCCTGATTCCAGGGAAGGCACCCAGAGAGAACTTTTATAATATTTTATAGAAGAACAAGAACCCCACATTTGAACACCAACATTTTGGCGCCCTGAATGTGGGGCTAACAGACCCCCTCAGTGGATTTCAGTGGAAAAGCTCCGATCCTGATTCAAGTGGAAAAGCCTCTGATCCTGATCCAGTGGAAAAGACTCATCAACCCAGAAATTACGGTGAGTGCAACAAAGAAATTTTGTTAGAAGAGTTAAAGTAGAATTTCAGCTAAGAAACAGCCTGTTTCTGTTCAAGGAAAATGTTTAGAGAGCATTGTCAAAATTATGGAAAGCCAAGGTTTAATTATAATTTTGGAGCAGATCACTGAACTTTTAGAAATTGTTAAATACATATGTCCTTGGTTTTCTACAGAAAAGGAATTAGATTTAGATGAATGGAAATTAATCGGAGAAAAACTGGGTGAATGCTACAGATCTAATTCAAACTCAATGCAGTGGACATTAGAAAGAGAGGATCTTTTTTATAATAGAAATGGACCTGACTCAATTTCCAAAGACATAATTAATACATATAATGTAATACCATTGGCTATAAGAAGTTATTTAAGTGATAGAATGAAGAAAAGGAAAGTACAAGAGGAAGAAGTGCCAACATTACTAGGTGAAAAGGAGGACGAATCAGATGAGAATGGAGTTAATTACAATTCTGAGTATGATACTTCACAGCAGGAGGAATTAGGTGATTCCACATCTCATGACCCTCCCCCCCGTAATTAACCCTTCATGGGTGGAACAAGGGGGAGAGAGAGAGACAGAAATACAGTCAGCTTCTCTTGTAAAGCAGAATTTGATAAGATTAGAAAAAGCATTAATTAAAGCAAAAAATGAAGGAGAAGATATATCTGATTTTATAAATGCATATCCTCTGATTGAAGAGCTCAACTCTTCAGGTCAAAAAGAGAGAAAATACACTCCTTTTAATTTGGGAAAAATTAAAGATTTGAAAAAGGGTTGCACTCTTTATGGGGCTACATCATCTTATGTGAAGATGTTACTGGATAATTTGTCTTATGAAATCTTAACCCCGAATGACTGGAAATCCATCGCTAAAACATGTCTAGAACCGGGACAAAATTTATTGTGGCTTTCAGAGTTTCATGAATTATGTAGGATTCAAGCCCAACATAATAGGCAAACAGGACAAATCACTTTTGACCAACTAGCTGGTCAAGGTCAGTATGCAGAGAGCTCAGAACAGATTTATTATCCCATAACAGTGTATGAGCAAATTTCTAAGGCTGCAATAAAAGCTTGGAATTCTCTCCCTGGACAGAAAGATGGAAATAATGCTTTCACAAAAATAGAGCAAGGTCCCAATGAACCTTTTGCAGATTTTGTGGGACATTTACAAACAGCTGTAATAAGAACCATCGGAGATAATGCTGCCACAGAAATAATGACTAGACATTTGGCTAAGGAAAATGCCAATGAGGTTTGCAAGAGAATTATATGGGGGCTAGACAAAAATGCTCCTTTAGAAGAAATCATTAGACGCTGTGCCACAGTGGGCACAAATGCTTATTATACCCAAACTATGATGAACATGGAAAGACAAGGTCCTTCTTGGCAGAGGAATTCTAGAGAAACTCGTCGATGTTTTCATTGTGGAAAAGTTGGACATTTGAGAGCTCATTGTAGATATGGAGATAGAGTGAGAAGACAGGGTGAGAGAAAACCCAAAACCCCATGTCCAAAATGTAACCGAGGCTTTCACTGGGCCTCTAAATGTATATTGACCCAGAGGAAGGAGAGGCAAGGCCCAGCTCCAAAGTATCAATTAAAGGACAGGTGGGGCATGATAGCAGCTGAGGTTACACCCAGAGAGACTTTAGAAATTCAGAACTCTGATGTCATCAACCAACAGAAAAGCAATCAGGATTACAGTTGGGAAGAATACAGGCCTTTTAAGACAACAAGACAATATCCAATGCAAACAACTCCAATGTAATTACCAGATGATGAGGAGAAATCCCAAATTTGGTAAATAGAAGGGAATTAGATTAACTGCTTGGGGAAGAGGATCTGCTTATATTTCCACAGATGAAGAAAGAATCAGATGGCTGACAATGAGACTGTCAAAAGGACTCTTAAAATCTTCACAAATCATTGGGTTCCCTGAGATGAAAAATTGTTGATGAGACCTTTTGCAGTACTTCAGAGCTTACAAGAATTATTAGATTCCTGACACATGAACTAATGGACAATGGATTGCTTATGGACTATTTCTAGGACTTATGGACATGTGTAAATCTTCAGGTTGATTCATGTTGTTACATTACTACTAGCCTATGTTATATTGCTATGTGCTTATGTAAATTATGTATAATGCCTCCCATATTGATGGATTTATGTATACCATGTATATCTGTTACAAAGTTCTGGCCCATATTGATGGATTTCTGTGTACCCTGTCAGAAACCCCCTATGTTTTAAAACAAAAGAAAGGGGAGATGTTGGAATCCTTACTAACTGCTAACTAATTAGAGTTGATCTAATCTTACAAGAAGATGTTTTGGGCAGAACCTGAAACAAGGTACTAAGTAGAACTAATTAATACAAGGCTTGTGTTCACACTTTTAGTCATTGGAGTTCAATGAGTTCACACCTCCCTTGAAGCTCTTTGGGCCAGAGAGCACTAGCATAAATAGAGCTTCAATGGGCCAGTCAAGGGAGTTCTTCAGAGTGAAGAAGCTACAAGTCGAGATTTCGCCGGAATGACATGAAGAGTAGAGCTGGCTGGAGGCTGAAGAAAGCAGAGGCAGAGGCTGAAGGACCAGACCTTTGGATTTAAAGACATTAGGAGAGAGCTCTTGGAACCAAGCAGAGAGATAGGCCTCTAAGCTAACCGGGCTATATTGGAGATAATAAAAGATCTGAACTTTTATCACCTGGCTGCGTTTTGAGAAGAAAAAGCTCACCACAATAACCTTATAAAATTGTTTGGGCTACCAAGTGATTAGAGGATTTATATTCTGTTAGGACCTTAATATATCACATTATGGTACCTATTTGTTTCTACATTATCAGTCATCATGAGGTGAAGAAGCTCCATTAACTCTATATAGCAAAGATAGTATGATAGTTTCTACCCACTTTTGTTGTGAGCTTTTTCTTCTCAAAAAGCAGCCAGGTGATAAAAGTTCAGATCTTTTAATATCTCCAATATAGCCCGGTTAGCTTAGAGGCCTATCTCTCTGCTTGGTTCCAAGAGCTCTCTCCAAATGTCTTTAAATCCAAAGGTCTGGTCCTTCAGCCTCTGCCTCTGCTTTCTTCAGCCTCCAGCCAGCTCCAGTCTTCATGTCATTCCGGTGAAATCTCGACTTGTAGCGTCTTCCTCTCTCCAGCTCTCCGACTGGCCCATTGGCCTATTTATGCTCCTTCCAGAGAGAGGGATTATGGGTAGTTCTACTTAGTACCTTGTTTCAGGTTCTGCCCAAAACATCTTTTTGTAAGATTAGATCAACTCTAACTACTTAGCAGTTAGTAAGGATTCCAACATCTCCCCCTTTCTTTTGTTTTAAAACATAGGGGGTTCCTGAGGGGGTACACATAAATCCATCAATATGGGCCAGAACTTTGTAACAGATATACATGGTATACATAAATCCATCAATATGGGAGGCATTATACATAATTTACAAAAGCACACAGCAATATAACACAGGCTAGTGGTAATGTAACAAATAACATGAATCAACATGAAAATTTAACTACTGCAAAAGTCTCATCAACAATCTTTCATCTCAAGAAATCCAATGATTCTTGCAATTGCTTAAAATACATAAGCACATAGTAATATAACACAGGCTAGTAGTAATGTAACAACATAAATCGACCTGAAAATTTACAAATGTCCATAAGTCCTAGAAATAGTCCATAAGGAATCCATTGTTCATTAGTTCATGCGCCAGGAATCTAATAATTCCTGTAAGCTCTGAAGTACTGCAAAAAGTCTCATCAACAATTTTTCATCTCAGGGAATCCAGTGATTCTTGCTGGTTTTTCAGGAACTGAAAGCTGAAGATTTTAAAGTTCTTTTGACAGTCTCATTGTTAGCCATCTGATTCCTTTTCCACCTGTGGAAGTATAAGCAGATCCTCTTCCCCAAGCAGTTAACCTATCTAATTCTCTTCTGTTTACCACTTTTGGGATTTCTCCTCATCATCTGGTAATTACATTGGAGCTGTTTGCATTGGATATTGTCTTGTTGTCTTAAAAGGCCTGTATTCTTCCCAATTGTAATCCTGATTGCTTTTCTGTTGGTTGATGACATCAGAATACTGAATTTCTAAAGTCTCTCTGGGTGTAACCTCAGCTGCTATCATGCCCCACCTGTCCTTTGATTGATACTTTAGAGCTGGGCCCTGCCTCTCATTCTTCTGGGTCAATATACATTTAGAGGCCCAATGAAAGCCTTGGTTACATTTTGGACATGGGGTTTTGGGTTTTCTCTCACCCTGTCTTCTCACTCTATCTCCATATCTACAATGAGCTCTCAAATGTCCAATTTTTCTGCACTGAAAACATCGACGAGTTTCTCTAGAATTCCTCTGCCAAGAAGGACCTTGTCTTTCCATGTTCATCATAGTCTGGGCATAATAAGCATTTGTGCCTACTGTGGCACAGCGTCTAATGATTTCTTCTAAAGGAGCATTTTTGTCTAGCCCCCATATAATTCTCTTGCAAATCTCATTGGCATTTTCCTTAGCCAAATGTCTAGTCATTATTTCTGTTGCTGCATTGTCTCCAATGGTTCTTATTACAGCTGTTTGTAAACGTCCCACAAAATCTGCAAAAGGTTCATTGGGACCTTGCTCTATTTTTGTGAAAGCATTATTTCCATCTTTCTGTCCAGGGAGAGAATTCCAAGCTTTTATTGCAGCCTTAGAAATTTGCTCATACACTGTTATGGGATAATAAATCTGTTCTGAACTCTCTGCATACTGACCTTCTCCAGTTAGTTGGTCAAAAGCAACTTGTACAATAGCTCCTGTTTGCCTATTGCGTTGGGCTTGAATCCTACATAATTCATGAAACTCTGAAAGCCACAATAAATTTTGTCCTGGTTCAAGACATGTTTTAGTGATGGATTTCCAGTCATTCGGGGTTAAGATTTCATAAGACAAATTATCCAGTAACATCTTCACATAAGATGATGTAGCCCCATAAAGAGTGCAACCCTTTTTCAAATCTTTAATTTTTCCCAAATTAAAAGGAGTGTATTTTCTCTCTTTTTGACCTGAGGAGTTGAGCTCTTCAATCACAGGATATGCATTTATAAAATCAGATATATCTTCTCCTTCATTTTTTGCTTTAATTAATGCTTTTTCTAATCTTGTCAAATTCTGCTTTATAGGAGAAGCTGACTGTGTTTCTGCCTCTCTCCCTCCCCCTTGTTCCACCTATGAAGGGTTAATTGCGGGGGGAGGGTCATGAGATGTGGAATCACCTAATTCCTCCTGCTGTGAAGTATCATACTCAGAATTGTAATTAACTCCATTCTCATCTGATTCGTCCTCCTTTTCACCTAGTAAAGTTGGCATTTCTTCCTCCTGTACTTTCCTTTTCATCATTCTATCACTTAAATAACTTCTTATAGCCAATTGTATTACATTATATGTATTAATTATTGAGTTAGGCCCATTTTTATCATAGAATTGACAAAGATCCTTTCCAACCAATTTCCATTCATTTAGATCTAATTCCTTATCAAGAGAGAAACAAGGACATGTGTCCTTTACAGTTTGTAAAAGTTCAGTGATTTGCTGTAAACTTATAATTAAACCTTGGCTTTCCATAATTTTGACAATGCTCTCTAAACATTTTCCTTGAACAGAAACAGGCTGTTTTCTAAATATCTGTCCCATCTTAGCTGAAATTCTACTTTAACTCTTTTAACAAAATTTCTTTGTTGTACTCACTCTAATTTCTGGGTTGGAGAGTCTTTTCCACTGGATCAGGATCAGAGGCTTTTCCACTTGAATCAGGATCGTAGCTTTTCCACTGAAATCCACTGAAGGGTCTGTTAGCCCCACGTTGAGGGCGCCAAAATGTTGTGATCTAGTCCCTGTTCGGGCGCCAAAATGTTGTGAGCTTTTTCTTCTCAAAAAGCAGCCAGGTGATAAAAGTTCAGATCTTTTAATATCTCCAATATAGCCCGGTTAGCTTAGAGGCCTATCTCTCTGCTTGGTTCCAAGAGCTCTCTCCAAATGTCTTTAAATCCAAAGGTCTGGTCCTTCAGCCTCTGCCTCTGCTTTCTTCAGCCTCCAGCCAGCTCCAGTCTTCATGTCATTCCGGTGAAATCTCGACTTGTAGCGTCTTCCTCTCTCCAGCTCTCCGACTGGCCCATTGGCCTATTTATGCTCCTTCCAGAGAGAGGGATTATGGGTAGTTCTACTTAGTACCTTGTTTCAGGTTCTGCCCAAAACATCTTTTTGTAAGATTAGATCAACTCTAACTACTTAGCAGTTAGTAAGGATTCCAACACACTTTCAGTATGGTAGAATCTTGAATTTAAGGCATTTTTTGCAGTGCCTTTAGGGACAACAATTTCAGTTCAGTAAAGCTAGCCTAAAAATTGTAAGACACATAGCACAGCCACACAGTTAGGTCATAATATTGTGGCACAGTTGATAGGAGATGGAAGTAGCATTTAGAATTATCCGAGTTCAGATTTGGCCTCAGGCACTTATTAACTATGAATCTGGGGAAATCACTTAAGTTCTGTTTGACTCTGTTTTTAAAATTGTAAAAGTATAGAAAAATAGTATCCAATTAAAATAAAAGTTAATGTTATTAAAATTATTATCCCTGGCACACTGTAGGCAAGGCTCTATAGAAATTCTACTTGTGATAATTACAATTCCATAATAATAATTAATTAATTATATCATTCATTAAACTAAATAATATTAATATAATAATTATTATGGCAAATATCGAAAAATCCTGTCACACTAAAATCAAGTAGTATATTTTATTTTTCAAAACTGACTCCAATATGTCACCAGTATAGAAGACAGTGACTGCCCACCTGTGGGGATGACAGACTGTGATAAAATCATGATCAAATTTTGTTGTTGTAAATACTTGTACTATAAACATCTGGATAAAATCTGAAAAAAAAATGCACTAAAACATGTATATGGCTGAGAGGTCAAGGAAATATTAGAAGATTTAGTGACATCTAAATATTTTCCACACTGTTTCAGCTTTCATCTAATATTATATATGTTTATAGTTTATTTATGATTTTCTTGAATCATTCTCATTTTTCTTCCCAGTTTTTCTTCTGCCACTCTTAATTTTTAAAATGCTGTTTGAACTCTTCCATGGCCTAAGTCCAATTCATATTTTTTCTTTGAGTCTTTTAATATTAAAGCTTTGACTTTGCTGATTCAGTCTCCCTGAGGTCTACAGAGGCCTGGTCTGTATTGGAATGAGTCCCTTCTCATCCTGGTGCGCAACTGTTTCAATTGCACCATCTAAATTGTTTTGGTTAGAAAATGCTTTTACTTGTTTTTGTTGTTGTGGTTGTTTATTTTTGTTGGTTCTACCACTCTAAAATTTGTTTAAAGCCATTAGTTAAAAGTATTTGGAAGAGTTTGAGGGAAATCTCAAAGTCCCTTTCTTTACATATCTTGGCTCTGCCTCTGAGTCATTGTTTTTTGGAAAGAAATAGAGACCATGTGACTAGATTCTGGAGTGGAATTCATAAATACATTACCACAGGGATTAGTGCAAATGACTCCAGAATGAATATTTTTTTGTTGTTTTTTTGCTTGTTTTGTTTTTGTGGTACATTTTTGATGACGAATATCTTTGGATTTTTATGCAAATTTTCATTTACTGATCAAAATTAATTTTTTCTCTTTATACTTACTAAAGCCCAGTCATGAAAAGTTATATCTTTTATTTTCATTATTTTGTGGGAAAACAAGAATCACAGATATGTTATGTAATTTCTTTTTATATGTTCAATGTGTATAAGATCCAGAAAAGAATTCCCAGGAGACTTAGTGATTAGCTAATTTTACATATAGTTGGGGTTTGATCTCACAATTTTGTCTACTAATATAGCACATAGTTTGTGGTAAGAATGAAAAATTCGATATCATCTCTTTCCTTCAGAAGCAAACACACTTTGTTCATTCAAAAGCAAATATAAATGGTCTATCATTCAAGACAGAGCTGATGACTTTTAGTTTGGAATCATTGGAAAAATTTCCCCCTCATCATAATACCCTTTAACAGATTCTTAAAAGAGACCACTTAATATGTGCAAAACAATTAAGTCTTTCCCCATGTGATTTAATCTTTCCTTCTTTGTCTGTATTGTGCTTAATCCTCTCCATGGTGCTTCATTAACTTTTCTCTGTAAATCTTCCAGAGACAAAATGGAGATAATCTAAAATCCTCTTATGTGAAACACAAAGAAAAACTGTACAAGATTATCTATCTACATTAATTCTAAAGCTTTGTTTTTCAGTCATTGTTTACCTCTGTAGCTATTTCTTTACTTCTAATTCTTCTATTTGGAGGAATCCTACCCTTATATTTTAAACTAAAATTGAATATATGAAGGCAGTGATTTTTTAAATAAAGTGCTAAAATATATCCTATTCCTTTCCAAACAGAATGACTTTTTCCTATATTGTGTGTCAATCACAGTCCTTCAAGATTAAGTACAGAATTGTCAATACATTACAAATGCGTATATAAAAATAGCTTTCTACTCTTGGCCTTACTTGGCCAAAACTAGCTCTGTGACTTTGGGCACATATAGATCTCAACTTCCCTGTATCACTTTGCTTCTCTACAAAAAGAGGTCTGCCCAATTTCAAAGATGTGCTATCAGGATAAATTGAAATGAATTTTTGAAAGTGTTTCAAGAAGTTCAAAGCACTATAAAATTGCATTAGTTATATTTTGTAAAGAAGTAAAATAACATATTTGTAATTAATTTCATGTGTATCTATTTGAAACAAAAATAACCAACATATTTTATTTGTTTAGAAAAAGTTTGGTTACAAACAAATATAATTTAAATTGATTATTTTACCTATTTTAGCTTTGTTTTTTTGCCTTGATCTAAAGAATGCAATTTTAAAGCACTGGGTCTGGTGACCTAATCTTTAAAAAGTTCTTATGATAGTTGCTAAAACTGTTGCAACAATCATACAACTTCCTTTCTAGAGTCTATGCTTTTAAAAGAAATCATGAACCTGCTACAAATACATGCTATTTAACCTCAAATTAACTGCCTTGGGCTTCATGGTTATCTGCTTTATTCAACTTTTGTTTATTCAACAATTTTATTCAACAACTTTATTCAACTATTGTTCCCTGTCACACATTTCATAATAGCTGTTTCTATCATTCTTTTCTTACTTAAAGAAAACCTTCTAACTCTACCTGTACCCTATCATAATATAACCTCCTTTCCTGAAATGGTCTTTCCCATCTTTCCTCTGCAATTTATGACTTCGTCCATCTTCTATTAATTTGCTCCAGTATAATATGATCATGTGGCCCACCTTGTTGTCATGGATAACACATCCAGTATTGCAACTATTTTCACCTTCTCTCTTCTCCTCCAATGAATTACTCCATTCATCATTCATGATGTATCTCTTCTTCATTCTCTATTGACTCCTTAATGACCTACATACATGTAGCTCAAGTCCCTCCATAAAAATCAATACAAAACAGAAAACAACAAAAGAATAGAAAATAAATATTGCATATATATGTATATATAATTCATATGAATATATACATATATGTAATTATTTCAATATAGTTGTTTTCCCTTTATAATCACATTATTTTATTCTATGCATTTAAAATACAATTGTGTGAAAGATCTCATAGATTTTAAGTCTACCATAGAAATCCATGTAATAACAAAGGTTAAGGAATCATTTTCTAATGGCATATATCTGGCAAAAACCCAAATCAGAGTTTGAAATTAAAATTCTAAATCTAGTAATTTTTTCAAAAGTTTTAATTACCTTTGTTTAAATGGCTAAAATTCATTTTAAGATATGTTCTATATAATACTTTGAACCAGAGAATAGAATCAAGAGAATATGTCTTTCTAAATGAAACAAGTAATTTAAGAGCCTGAAATATCACTCCTAGATTAAAGGCTATAACTTTTACTCTGATTATCATTTAGCATATTTGCTGAATTGTACTTGAATTCTGGAAAATTTTTGTATCAAAAATGATCATTATCCTCTGATTACTAATTTATCTAGTAGTCTTTCTTAAATGATACTATGGGTCTCTATGGTTGTTACTTTGACCTTATCCATCTAATGCAATAATTTGACTTTAATTTAGATAATCATACTGTCATATTGGAATATGTGTGTTATAATGCAAGATACATTGGATTTGAACTTAGAAATTTGGAATTTGAATCTTCTTGCATTTTTTTTCCTAATCATATAACTGTGGACAAATAGAATGCAATTTTTGAACCTCATTATCCTAATATATCAGATATGGGTAATCATTTATGCAATACCTCCACATAGGGTTATTGCTATAAAGATCAACTGGGATTATAAATGAGACCTCATTTTATAATTGTAAGTCACTGTATGCTTTTTAGCATGTATTACTGAATATCAATTTTGCATTATATATCATTTGCGTATGCCCAGCCTAGAGAAGTTAAATTGCATAATGCTCAACTACAAAAATAATAAATGATTTTACTTTAAGAATTTTCATAGACTCTCTTTGATTTGAATAACTTTTTTTTTTTTTCAATTGGGAAGGAAATATGGCCCACAGCCAAAACTACAGAAACTGTGCTGGTAATCAAGATAGATAAATGGATAAGATAGTGATCCTAGTTTAATCCACACAAAAACAAACATAGTACTGCCCACAACAGCATGGAGGTGATATTGAACCACAACAATGTCTTAGGCCAGGAGAAAGAACTCAAATTAAATATTAGAAGGATTAAAAAAAAAAAAAAGATATAAGAAGAGTGGGACCAGAGTAAGGTCATCCTTAAAAGCCAGTCTGAGAAATAATGGTATCTAATTGCAAAGTGGGGAAATCAAACCAAGTTGAATATTTAGTAAAATTATTTTATTTAATTTTATCCTTTAAATATATGAAAGTATGCTTGCATTTTGTTCCAATTAAAAATCCATTCCCAAAATAACCATTTAAATTATCTACCTATTTTAATACAAATTAATGAAAGACATTTGAGATCTTGAATCTATATTTTCAGGAACTGTCCCAACCACATCATAGGAACACAGGGAGTGTGGGTGTGACTGATAAAACTACTTTCATAGTTACTGCTAAATTGCTATGTAATCAGGCTAAGATTGGGATTGATTATGAAAGCTCTCTTTAATGAATACAAATGTTTGCCAGGTTCTTTAAAATTCCTTCTTTCTATTGTTAGGAACTCATACCATAAAATATTCCTTCCAGAAGCACTGCAGAATTCATCTAAACTCCATTGAGAATCAAATACAAATTGTGCCTTGCAAAAAACTTTAAAATAAAGGATATTTATGTGTTTTTAGATTATCTTTGAAAATATTTAACTATTAAATTGGGATATATGATTCTTTGTGAGAATCATATAGAATCAAGTAATCTAGGAACAAATGGCTTATTGTGTAATGCCGGAGAAATTGAGCAAGAGAGAGATTAGAGAACAATTTAATAATTTATGTACTGGGACCAATGGATGCATGGTTTGGTCCCAGGACTGAATAAGACTATGATCTCAAAGAATAAAGCAGTGAATGTCAGATACAAGATTCTTTTATAGCCTTACAAGAAAGATGACATAATGGGAGAGGTACCTGGATGGGGATGACTTAATGGGAAGAGGAACCTAGGATGACATAATGGGAAGTACTGGAGAGGCTCCTGATATTCTAATGATGTGTAAAATGGATAAAGACCTATATCCTATCAAACATTATGAGTGAATGATTATAGCCTAAGATCTAATATATAAGACCTTTATCCTATCAAACCTTAAGAGGGAACAGTTATAAACTGAGACTGAGTAACTAAATAGGACAATTAGGGAAACGGAGTCAGGACATTAAAAGAGAAATGTGGCACAACAACTGCATTTTAGTTATACTATTATATAAAAATATTAAGTCCTTATCACAAAAATGTAAATAAATTTAGCCAGATTATTTCAGTATACAAGCTGTAAATTCTTGACAAAGATGATGTGATGGTAATTCAATCTACTATTGACTCATTCAGTAATAGATTATCCCTTGCCAGAATAGAGTACTGTTTAAATACACTATGCTATGGAGCTCCCACATGGCCCCATTCCCTCTTTTAAAAATATTAAAATAAAGCATTTTAAATTTAAATCTAAAATTTTTGCTCTTATTTAAGTTTAAAATCCAGTTAGTGTTTTTCTGCCCTTATAGCCAAGATAATGCTCAGGATACAGTATCTTGTTCTAAAGTTCTTATTCTTATTAAAGGTGCAAAATCTTTTGATGAGGACCTAGCTTAACTAGGTGGGTTGGCAGAAAAAGCCTGAAATGCTAATAAGATTATTCTTTGATGAAGATCAGTTCAATGACACCTGTGAAAGTCTTGGGAAATCCCATCTAACTGTATCCAATCAGATAGCTAAATTATGATGTCAAACCCCTGAGGTTAAATTTCCCCTAAAAATCTAAATATGATGTGTTAACGAATCCCTTTTGGATTAGTCTATCACAGAATTCTGTCTGGTGATGTCTTTGTTCTCACCTCTCCTCCATGTTTATTGGTGTCTTTCTCCTTGTTATAGCTAAGTAACTTATTTAAGGTGCTAAACTCATCTACGGATTTAGCTTGCCAGTCAATAGTATACTAATATATATGGAATATATGATATATTCCTTTTTCCTGGTCAGTTATGAGTTCCAGTAAAGAAGTTGTCTTTTTCCCTTATTAATTTTTAAAATCTCTTTGCTAATTATATGCTTTCCCAAATCTATTTCATATTTACCATTCCTGGTGCTTATTTTCATTTTCCTGGTGCTCTTCATTTTGCTCATAACTTCTCATAAATAAAAGTATGTTTGACAAGTAAAATTTTTCATTTGTGAATTGTTATCAAACTCCATCATTTGAATCTCCATTTCACTATTTTTTCTCAGATTCAGATCTGAGCAGTGCAGATTCTGTTAAATGATCAGACTAAGAAAAAGAAGAGTCTGATTCATTTGATTAACCAAAGTAGCTCTTTTGAGAAGAATGAATAGAGAATTATACTGGGAGAGGTTAAGGAATAATTGACTGATTTAGGGAAAATAACTCCCAAGGGTGCATTAAAAGTAAGTTGACTATTATTACTGGCAAGAAAAAATATTTAAATATGAAAAATCAACATGGAGAATAACAAGGTGGTATTATGGCTAGTGCTCTGGCGCTGGATTCAGAAGGACTCCTATTTCAGAAATTTAATAGCTGTGTAGCCTTAGGTAAATCTCTAATCCCAATTTCCTCAAAACAAAACAGAACAAACAAACCAAAAACCACATATATGAAATTAATGTTATATTTGATTAATCAAAATTATTTCTGAGGTTGTGTCTTTCTGTTTAATGTTGACAATGAAATTTTCTGTATTTGTCTCTGTGTCTCTGACTCTGTCAAGCTGTGTGTCTTTCTGTCTCTGTGTCTATCCCCCTGTATGACAATGGCTACTACATATACTTGTGAAGATAGATGTTCTCATTATTATAGTCTGGTAAGATCCTTTTAGATCTGCTTGGCTATCTGTTGTATTTTTTATCTCTGTCAGGAATTTCTTGGAATACCTCCTATCATGTTGACATTGAAATATATTCTCTCTCTTATTCTCTCAATCTCTCTCTCCCCTTCTCATCTCCATCTAGTGTATATACATACATAATATAAATATATATGTGTATTTTATTTTATAAACATATATAAATACTGAGGTATGAGTGTATATTCATAAAAGTAATACTAGTTAAGAAATCCTGGTGGGGAAAGTGATGGTCCTGATGCTCCTATTTGGGGGTGAAACTGAGTTAGTTGTATAGACCAAACAACCAGATTCCAGTAAACCTGGAACATGGGCTTTACTATATATAAAATAAAACAAATTAAAGAAGAAATAAGAAACAATTCCAAATAATAGAAGAAGCATTTGGAGAGATTTCATCTACGAGGTCTGAGGTCCATTTGATCTGAATATTAAAAGAAGCTAGTGGTTCTACAAGATAGCTCTTAAAAGAGAGTACCTTAGAGACAATGAAATCTACATATTTCTCTCATATTATCTCCTTTAAAATCCAGAGGTAGCACAGTCTAGCATAAATTTTCTTACCATTTTCTTTAGAATTTATGTGTTTTTATGTGACATAGATTAAGAAAAAAAAATCAAACTGTTAATGTTCTTTGTGTTAGACACAAACATTTCAGAGGAAAAAAATCTATCAATTACAGAATTCTGAGTTCTCTGCTTAGATATATTGAAAAACTGAAAAGACAGAAATTCATCATGTATTTTTATAAAATATTCATATTTTAGGAACCTAAATGAAAAATCATTATAACTGGACAGCAATTCCAAGGCAGGGAAAAAAAAAAAAAAAAAACTTGTTAAAAGAAAAGAGCTGGAAGTGCTACCTCAATACCATCCAGCAATGTCAAATAGTTGCCACAACAGTTGATAGCAACTTGAAGTGCCTTACAATCAGCAAAGCTTTCAGTAATAGAAAGATGATGATTCTACTATTCTCTGTATTTCTTAGACTGTATTTGATGTATTATATTATGTTTTAGATATACTTAATAGGTCTTTAATAATTTGGAGAGAAAAAAAGAATAGGAAAACTAGAATTATAAAGAGGTATGAGTCCATTTATGTATTCAAAAATTAGGGCTGTTATGCAAAGAAGTAATTAGATTTTGTCTGCTTCATCCTAGAGGAAAGATTTGAGTAAAATTATTAGAATTTAAGAAAAGTCAAGAAGCCTATATTTACTAATATTTTATTAATTATTAGGCACTAAGTGCTATAGAAGAATAAGAAAGATAAGAACATAGAATCCTCATTAACAAGGTGCTAACATTCTAAAGAGAATAAATTACAGTATAAAAAATAAGTTTAAAAATCTATATAACATATAGTAAAAATATAATACCATTGCCAGAGTCTCAGAGATATAGGACTATATAGAAGAAAGGGATGAAAAAAACCTTCTCACAAACCCTTTTACAGCAGGTATAATTTGAAATGAATCTTAAAGGGAGTCAGGAAAACTAGGAGTGGGTAAGGGAAAAAACATTACATGCATTGGGGAGAGCCAATGAAACTGCAAAGGTATAGAAAGAAGATGAAGTGTCATGATTGAAACTAAAATTTGTGACTTCACAATAAATATTGCACTTCAGTCTCATGCTTAAAATGCCACACAATATTTTTACATGGGTATATCCCATCTCCTTGAACTCTGCTAGTAGTGAGAAATTCATATCTTTTTGATGAAGTTGATTCCATTTTGGGTCCACTCTTATAATTTAAGTTCAATATATTTCATTTTTTTCTGTATTTTTATTCAAAATAGGAATTGAAATGACATAAGATTTGAATTTTTATGAACTTGAGAAATTTTAATTTTTGTACATTATTTTCCACAAAATCATCTTTAACTGTCTAAAATATCTATCACTGACAATCACTTGAATGAGAATTTAATGTGAATGGTCAAGGTCAGTTCTCCTTATTTATATTTATTTCCTGAACTTTTTACCAGGTCTTACATTGCTACTATTCCCAAGGTTATCTTTATAATAATCACAATCAGCTCCCAAAAGAAGAGATTTTTAAGTCCTCAATCTATAGGAGAAAAGAACAACTCATTTAAAAAGTTTTCAATAAAGTTTTCTGGTCCTAGAAAATGACCAAATCACCAAACATTTTCAAAACTAAATTAAGTCGGTATAGAGCAAACCTGCCAGTAATTTCCAAAACTTTCAGATACAAACACACACACACACACACACACACACACACACACACACAACACAACAGCTTGGAATAGAAATTCATTAAATCTGACAGGGAATCAAATTGAGCCAAGGGGAAAAGGAAATGGAATAGAGAGGAGCAGAGAGATTAGTCATAAGCAAAGCAAATTCCATTTTTGGAAAGTAAAGCAAGAAATAGAGAATAAAAAGAAAGACAGAAAAGTTACTTATTTCTAGACATTAGAGGTCCCCTCTGCTTCATTGAAAGCAGAGGGAGAGGTGAAAAAAAGATAGGGAAAATTTATAAGTATAGATTCAGAGGAATTACATGACTCATATTCGCAAACATGGGTGTGAATAGGATGGACTCATCAATAAAATTAAAAGGGGGCAGACACAAAATGGAATTAGAAAGTAGAATTCAACCACATGTTTATTTTAAAATACATTAACAGAAACATTCAAACAGGGTCAGAAGGTATGTAGAAAGAATAAGAGGTATAGGAAGCAAGAAAAGGATCTACTTAGAAAAGAGAAGAAACTATGAAACCTGATAGAGAGGAACTGCATCTCTGTTTCTAGGGGAAAATACTGTTTGGAAGAGAAACTTCACAATTCTGAGAGATGAATGGCTAGAAAAAGGCAGGCTTTCTCTTTAATACCATTTATAGCCTGAGAGAGATAAATAATAACATGTGTTTGCTTGTGCTGCCTTTTACAACAGTGTATCGTTTTAGAGAAAATAATATCATGAAAAAGTTTTATTTTGTTTCCTATTAATTTAACTAGTTCTTAATATCCCACAGAAGTAGCTATGCAGATGCCATCAAGAAAATTATTTTTCCCAAAATATTTTCCACTTATATCTTAGATCATGCAATGCTTTTGGGAAATATACTTTTTCATTTGGACTCTAAACTTTTCCACAGTGACCAAAGAGCAAGTTTCTCATCTCTTTTCTTTTCTTTTCATTTCACATAGAAGAAAGTAAGTACCACAGAACAAGCCAATATAAATGATTTAAAATTTGCATTGCATAACACTTTATATTGCCATTTCCCCAAATCCATCCCTTTTCCCAATTTTCTATTGGGACCATTGTCTAACATATTCATATTGGCTCTCAACATTTGAGTTTTCACTTGGCTTTACTATATATATCTAATAAATTGCTAAATCTAGTAATTTCTTCTTCCATAACATTTCTTGCATCTATCCTAGTCTCATCATTCACACAGCCAACATTCTAGTTTAGAGTCTCATCACCTCTTTCCTAGACTATTTCCATACTCTCTTCTGTCTCTCTCTTCCCATTCATCTTCCCACATTTGTCAAAGTTATTTTCCTAAAGAAAAAGCTTGATTATTCCCCTATCACTCCCATGTTCAGTAATTTCCTATTTTTCCTTATGCCGCTGAAATATAATTTCACATTTTTAGATTTATATTTTTCTACTTTATATTATAGATAATTATTAGAATAGAAGTACTTTTATGAAATTAGGAAATCCATATATATATTGAGGGCATGTGACTTTTTTTTTTTTAGTGATAGAGTAATGTGACAATAAATATTTGAAAACAACTGACACAAGGGCAAAAAGTCCAGTCCAGGAGATGTAGATGTCAATATCACTCTGATGTGATTGATATTTCATTGCTATGGGACTCAATATAATTTCCTGATGGACACAGTTCTGAATGTATATGATAGCTGTCTTTCTTTGAACCAGTATTAAATATTTGTTCTCTGTTGAAGGTATATTTCATTTTGCTAAATGTTAAATAACCTATACGTGCCTCGTTTTCTTTCAATCTCAAGTCTGAACTTCCTGAATAATCTTATTAAGATATAACCCTGAGAAATATTCAAAGAGAATAAAGGCCATATGTATGTGATTCAAATAGATTTTAAAAAACTATAATTCATATAGAGTTGATTTTAGCTACTATAATGTTCAGTTTGTGTAAATACATTGAAATCTTTTAATAACAAGTGATTTCAATTCCTTAAAATGGTCACAAATAATTGAATTTCATTCACATTAAGATTGCTTATATAAATGAAGCAGTTGTTCTCTTTGATTCACTCAAATTATTTGTTTCACTAAATTATTTTAAAGTTTAAATTACATGGCCTATCTGATGTTTAAAAAGTCATCTTTCCCAGCATATAGAAGAACTTCTAGATACAAACTACTTTCTTAATGATCTAAAATTTATTTTGTTGTTTGTTTTCTTTGTTGTATATATATATATATGTATTAGATTATTGTCACACAAATATAGTAAAGATGTGTATGAAGTGATGGGTTATTCTTGAATATTGAATGGCCCGTCACTTGAATATTGAATTTATAATAGAATTGCTCCTTGTTCCAGATCATTGTGATTAAAAAAAAAACTAAAAAGCTGCTTTATTCTTTTGGAACAATAGTAACACATATGTCAAGAGAGAAAGATTGGGAGAAAATTTATTTTTTTTTTTTTTTTTTTTTTTTTTAATAAATTTTATTTTATTTAATAATAACTTCGCATTGACAGAATCCATGCCAGGATAATTTCTACACGACATTATCCCTTGCAATCACTTATGTTTCGTTTTTTCCCCTCCTCCCTCCTCCCCCCCCCCCCCCCCAGGATGGCAAGCAGTCCTATATATGCTAAACATGTTGCAGTATATCCTAGATACAATACATATTTGCAGAACCAAACAGTTCTCTTGTTGCACAGGGAGAATTGGATTCAGAAGGTAAAAATAACTCGGGAAGAAAATCAAAATTGCAAATAGTTCACATTCATTTCCCAGTATTCCTTCTTTGGGTGTAGCTGTTTCTGTCCATCATTTCTCCAATGAAACTCAGTTAAGTCTCTTTGTCAGAGAAATCCACTTCCATCAGAATACATCCTCATACAATATCGTTGTCGAAGTGTATAATGATCTCCTGGTTCTGCTCATCTCACTTAGCATCAGTCCATGTAGGTCTCTCCAAGCCTCTCTGTATTCATCCTGCTGGTCATTCCTTACAGAGCAATAATATTCCATAACGTTCATATACCACAATTTACCCAGCCATTCTCCAATTGATGGGCATCCACTCATTTTCCAGTTTCTAGCCACTACAAACAGGGCTGCTACAAACATTTTGGCACATACAGGTCCCCTTCCCTTTTTTAGTATCTCTTTGGGGTATAAGCCCAATAGAAACACTGTTGGATCAAAGGGTATGCACAGTTTGATAACTTTTTGGGCATAATTCCAGATCGCTCTCCAGAATGGCTGGATTCGTTCACAACTCCACCAACAATGCATCAATGTCCCCGTTTTCCCGCATCCCCTCCAACATTCATCATTGTTTTTTCCTGTCATCTTAGCCAATCTGACAGGAGTGTAGTGATATCTCAGAGTTGTCTTAATTTGCATTTCTCTGATCAATAGTGATTTGGAACACTCTTTCATGTGAGTGGTAATAGTTTCAATTTCTTCATCTGAAAATTGTCTGTTCATATCCTTTGACCATTTATCAATTGGAGAATGGCTTGATTTTTTATAAATTTGAGTCAGTTCTCTATATATTTTGGAAATGAGGCCTTTATCAGAACCTTTAATTGTAAAGATGTTTTCCCAGTTAGTTACTTCCCTACTAATCTTGTTTGCATTCGTTCTGTTTGTACAAAGGCTTTTTAATTTGATATAATCAAAATTTTCTATTTTGTGATTGGTAATGGTCTCTAGTTCATCTTTGGTCACAAATTTCTTTCTCCTCCACAAGTCTGAGAGATAAACTATCCTATGTTCTTCTAATTTATTTATAATCTCGTTCTTTATGCCTAGGTCATGGACCCATTTTGATCTTATCTTGGTATGTGGTGTTAAGTGTGGGTCCTTGCCTAATTTCTGCCATACTAATTTCCAGTTATCCCAGCAGTTTTTATCAAATAATGAAATCTTATCCCAAAATTTAGAATCTTTGGGTTTGTCAAACACTAGATTGCTATAGTTGACTATTCTGTCTTGTGAACCTAACCTTTTCCACTGATCAACTAATCTATTTCTAAGCCAATACCAGATGGTTTTGGTGACTGCTGCTTTATAATATAATTTTAGATCAGGTACAGCTAGACCACCTTCATTTGATTTTTTTTTTCATTAATTCCCTTGAGATTCTCGACTTTTTATTGTTCCATATGAATTTTGTTGTTATTTTTTCTAAATCATTAAAATATTTTCTTGGAAGTCTGATTGGTATAGCACTAAATAAATAGATTAGTTTAGGGAGTATTGTCATCTTTATTATATTTGCTCGGCCTATCCAAGAGCACTTAATATTTTTCCAATTATTTAAGTCTGACTTTATTTGTGTGAAAACTTTTTTGTAATTTTGCTCATATAATTCCTGACTTTCCTTTGGTAGGTAGATTCCCAAATATTTTATGCTATCAACAGTTATTTTGAATGGAATTTCTCTTTGTATCTCTTGCTCTTGGATTTTGTTGGTGGTGTATAAGAATGCTGAGGATTTATGGGGATTTATTTTGTATCCTGCTACTTTGCTAAAATTATGAATTATTTCTAATAGCTTTTTAGTAGAATCTCTGGGGTTTTCTAGGTATACCATCATATCATCTGCAAAGAGTGATAGTTTGGTTTCCTCATTGCCTACTCTAATTCCTTTAATCTCTTTCTCGACTCTTATTGCAGAGGCCAGTGTTTCTAATACAATATTGAATAATAATGGTGATAGTGGGCAACCTTGCTTCACTCCAGATCTTACCGGGAAAGGTTCCAGTTTTTCCCCATTGCATATGATGCTTACTGAAGGTTTAAAATATATGCTCCTAACTATTTTAAGGAAAAGTCCTTTTATTCCTATGCTCTCAAGTGTTTTTATTAGGAATGGCTGTTGGATTTTATCAAATGCTTTTTCTGCATCTATTGAAATGATCATATGGTTTTTGTTTGGTTGGTTGTTGATATAGTCAATTATGTTAATAGTTTTCCTAATATTGAACCAGCCCTGCATTCCTGGTATAAATCCTACTTGGTCATAGTGTATTATCCTGGGGATGATTTTCTGTAATCTTTTTGCTAATATTTTATTTAAGATTTTAGCATCAATATTCATTAGGGAGATTGGTCTATAATTTTCTTTCTCTGTTTTCAGCCTACCTGGTTTAGGTATCAGTACCATATCTGTGTCATAAAAGGAATTTGGTAGGACTCCTTCAATCCCTACTTCTTCAAATAGTTTATTTAGCATTGGAGTTAATTGATCTTTAAATGTTTGATAGAATTCAGATGTAAATCCATCTGGTCCTGGGGTTTTTTTCTTAGGGAGTTGATTGATAGTTTGTTCTATTTCTTTTTCTGAGATAGGAGTGTTTAGGATATTTACTTCTTCCTCTGTTAGTTTAGGTAAGCTATATTTTTGGAGGTATTCTTCTATTTCATTTAAGTTGTCGAATTTATTGGCGTAAAGTTGGGCAAAGTAACTCCTAATTATTGCTCTAATTTCCTCTTCGTTAGTGGTGAGTTCTCCCTTTTCATTTTTAAGACTAACAATTTGATTTTCCTCTTTCCTTTTTTTAATCAGATTTACTAAGGGTTTGTCTATTTTGTTGGTTTTTTCATAGAACCAACTCTTAGTTTTATTAATCAATTCAATAGTTTTTTTACTTTCAATTTTATTGATCTCTCCTTTTATTTTTTGAATTTCAAGTTTAGTGTTTGATTGGGGGTTTTTAATTTGTTCCTTTTCTAGCATTTTTAGTTGCAAGCCCAATTCATTGACCTTCTCTTTCTCTATTTTATACAAATAGGCCTCTAGAGATATGAGATTTCCCCTTATTACCGCTTTGGCTGCATCCCATACATTTTGGTATGATGTCTCATTATTATCATTTTCTTGGATGAAGTTATTAATTATGTCTATAATTTGCTGTTTCACCCAATCATTCTTTAGTATGAGATTATTTAGTTTCCAATTATTTTTTGGTCTACTTTCCTGTGGCTTTTTATTGAATGTAATTTTCAATGCATCATGGTCTGAAAAGGATGCATTCACTATTTCTGCCTTACTGCATTTGAGTTTGAGGTTTTTATGTCCTAATATATGATCAATTTTTGTATAAGTTCCATGAACTGCTGAAAAGAAGGTGTACTCCTTTCTGTCCCCATTACATTTTCTCCAGAGATCTATCATATCTAATTTTTCTAGTATTCTATTTATCTCTTTGACTTCTTTCTTATTTATTTTGTGGTTTGATTTATCTAATTCTGAGAGTGCAAGGTTGAGATCTCCCACTATTATAGTTTTACTGTCTATTTCTTCTTGCAGCTCTCTTAATTTCTCTTTTAGGAATTTAGATGCTACACTACTTGGTGCATATATATTTAATATAGATACTTCTTCATTATTCATTCTACCCTTTAGCAAGATATAGTGCCCTTCCTTATCTCTTTTGATTAGATCAATTTTTGCTTTAGCTTGATCTGAGATCAGGATGGCTACCCCTGCTTTTTTGGCTTCACCTGAAGCATAGTAGATTTTGCTCCAACCTTTTACCTTTAACCTGCATGTATCACCCCGCTTCAGGTGTGTTTCCTGTATACAACATATTGTAGGATTCTGGCTTTTAATCCATTCTGCTAACCGCTTCCTCTTTATAGAGGAGTTTACCCCGTTCACATTTATGGTTAAAATGACCAATTCTGTATTACTTGCCATCTTGTTGACCCCGGTTTATGCTTTTCTCCCTTCTTACTCCCTTACCCCCTCCCTTACCCCCCTTCCCAGTATTAAGCTTGTGAGCTCCCCTTGCTTCTCACAGCCCTCCCTTTTTCAGTATCCCTCCCCTCCCCTTAGAGTTCCCCCCCCCAACTTACCCCTTTCCCTCCCAGTTCCCGTATTCCCTTCCACTTAGCTTATTCCTTCCTTTTTCACTTTTCCCTTCTCACTTTTCAATGAGGTGGGAGAAGTTTCACCATAGATTGAATATGTCTAATATTCTTCTCTTACTGCCAATTCTGAAAGCAGTAAAATACTCACTATTTTCATTCCTCTCCATTCTTTCTCTCAGATATACTAGGTTTTCTTTGCCTCTTCATGAAATGTAGTACCCCCACTTTCCCTTTTTTCTAGTACAATGTCCTTTCCTCAACTAGTTTCTAGAACAAGGTATACATGTATTTTTTATACATCTTTACAGCCGAAATATAGTTCCCAAGATTAATCTTTACCTTTTTAGATTTCTCTTGAGTTCTGTGCTTGTAGATCAAATTTTTTGTTAAGTTCTGGCTTTTTCATCAGAAATAGATGAAATTCGCTTATTTCGTTGAATGACCATCTTCTTCCCTGGAAAAAGATGCTCAATCTCGCTGGGTAAGTTATTTTTGGTTGCATACCAAGTTCCTTAGCCTTTCGGAATATCATATTCCAGGCTCTTCGATCCTTTAATGTGGATGCTGCCAGATCCTGGGTGATCCTTATTGTGGCTCCTTGATACTTGAATTGGGTTTTTCTAGCCGCTTGCAGTATTTTTTCCTTTGCCTGAGGGTTCTGGCATTTGGCCACTATATTCCTTGGTGTTTTGATTTTAGGATCCCTTTCAGTAGGGGATCGATGAATTCTTTCAATGTCTATTTTACCTTCTGTTTCTATGACTTCTGGGCAGTTCTCTTTGATAATTTCCTGGAAGATAGTGTTCAGGCTTTTTTTTTCATCATACTTTTCTGGAAGTCCGATGATTCTCAGGTTGTCTCTCCTGGATCTGTTTTCCAGGTCTGTTGTCTTCCCCAGAAGGTATTTCACATCCTTTTCCATTGTTTGATTTTTTTGGATTTGCTTGACTGATTCTTCTTGTCTCCTCGAGTCATTCAATTCCAATTGTTCGACCCTGATTTTCAGTGAGGTATTTTCTTCACTCACTTTTTTAAGATCTTTTTCTAATTGTCCAATTGAGTTCTTTTGTTCTGTGGAATTTTTTTTCCATTTCGCCAATTTTGTTTTTTAGAGAGCTGTTTTCTGTTTCCAGTTCACTAATCCTATTTTTCAAGGATTTGGTTTCTTTATCCACTCTCTCTTTAACTGACTTCTCCAGGCTCTTTTGCCAAGCCTCCCTCTCCTTTTGCAGAGCCTCCCTCTCCTTTTCCCATTTTTCTTCTAGCTCCCTTGTGAGAGCCTTTTTAATTTCCTCCATGAGATTCATCTGTGCTGAGGGATATAAGGTCTCCTCCTTCGGGGATTCACCTGGGGACTGTTTGTTTTTAGTCTCCTCAGGGTTTGGAGTCTGCTCTTTATCTGTATAAAAGCTGTCCAGGGTTAAATTCTTTTTCAGTTTCTTGCTCATTCTGTCTATTTATCAAAGACAAACTATCCAAGAAACAGAAGGAAAAAAAACCCCTTGAATGGAGGCTGCTTTCTTTGGGGGAGGGGCAGGGTATTCGTGAGGCACAGGTCCTACTGTGCTATGGCGCCTGCGCACTGAGATCCGAGCGCTCTGAGATCCGAGCGGGCTAAGACACTGTGGGGGAGGGGTGGCCAGGTCCCTAGAAACTCCAGCTGTTTGGGATTGTATTCTTCACCCCCGGTGTTTTTAGCTTCTCTGCTGGGCTGCTGACTTGCTCCTATAGCAAAGCTCTCACCGCAGAGACGGCTGCGGTCCTACCCCCTCTCCGCTCCACCCGGTTCTGAGCTGCTATCTGTGCTCTGGTTGCAGCTGCTGCTACCCGCAGACTGCTTCCAAATACCGTCCCCGCCCTCGCGCAAAAACAGACCTTTCTTGACGAGTCTCAAGGATGGTTTCTCTTGGTAAGTAATTGTATGGTTTTTTTTTCAGTCGAGCATTAATTCAGAGGCATGAAATGAAATGAATAGTGAGAGAAAAACACGGAGATTACACAGAAGTGTATTTCCTCTCCGCCATCTTGGCCGGAAGTCGATTGGGAGAAAATTTAAAAAGAGAATAATAGAATAATTGCCAATCAATAAGATGAAAAAATCACATAATAAAAAGAAAGCTAGCATTGGAGTTGAGAAAAACTGGATTGTAGTCCATTTTTTTTTTTGATTCCATGTATAAATTCAATTTAGATTAGGCAGATTCTCCTGAAATAGTTGAACTCAATCTTCCTTCCAGAGTCATAATTGTCCCGATGACAGGTTACAGTGCATAACCTTGTTGTCTTTGATACCAAACTAAACCCTACATACTATAAAATGCCTGCTTCAGTTTCATTTGTAGCTGTTGAAACACATTGTTCTCATCCAACCATTCCACCAGGAGAAATCTTCACATACATGAAGTGGACACCCCCTTAACCTGAGAGGTTTAAGCCTTCAGGTTATCTTAAACCTGGTTTTATCTATCTGTAAAAAATGTTTTTGTTTTATTCAGATGTGGTTGCTATATATGCTATAGCTTCTTGGAGCCACAGCGAGTTAGGTGGAATAGATGGAAAGAAAGATAGAAATAAGCCCTGAAAAGCTCTCAGAATCTATTCTCTGATAAATAATGTCTGTGTGATCTCTTGGGCAAGTCATTATCTAAGTGCTCTAGGTAAATTGTTAAGAATACAATGAACCAACATCATCTGTCATTTACATAGCACCTTAAAGCTTGTAAAGTACTTTCTGTAGTTGACATCATTGGATTCTCACTGTTTTGTGAGGTCATTATCAATATTACCTCATTTTGTAGATTAGGGATCCAATGTTTAAATAGGTTAAATCATTTTAAAGGGTTCACACAGCTATATGATATATAATCCAGATCTTCCTGACATAAAGTTCAGCACTCTGTTCCATAAATCTGCTGCTTATAATTCAGAGAACAGGTATTAATCTACATTGGTAAAGGGAATTTCTTCATTTGGATATCTCTTAATCAATCAACTCAGAAAATAATTCAATTAATTAAAATATAGCACCAAATTATAGCAAAATATGCATCAGTATATTTATAGTATTGCATTATGCTTTTCAAATTAGTGTCCCTAAAATGAGGTGAAAGAGAGCTGTCCAGAGCATCAGAAGACAATGTAAATTCACATTTCCAATAAATACTTGCAGTTTTGCTGTCCCTAAACCAGCCTTTTTGAAAATGTAAAATTATTCATGAGAAAATTCTAAATCCCTTTAGATATACTTCCTCAAAGGTACATGTCACTTCAGCAAAGTGATAGAGAAGTCACCCACTACTAGTTCTTATACATTTCTTTGTTTATTAAATGTTTCCACCCGAAGTCCATTACACAGACTAGCCAGATTCATAGCAGTTATAAGTCAATTCACTGGAACAGCCGGGAAACTGAGATGATTAATCTGTATTCCCTAATATATTCAAAGTTTTGTGGCTATATGCAAAATATTCTTTCTGATGTTTGAGCTTAATATATGTCACAACAACTTGTCAAGCAGAAAGATTGAATCCTAATAAAGAGTGGAATTTATCAGAGTAATATAATGCTACATAACATCATAACAAGAACCTTCAAAGGACATGAACATTAAGTGTAAAATATTGCTTTGTTTTGTATTGTTTTTTTAGATTTAAAAATGTCAAAAAAGCTTGTAGAACAAAAAAACAAAGTATTTTAAAGAGCATTTTGCAAAAATCAAAGCATAATTTTCCTTCAAGAATTTATATATTATTTTCTGATTTTCTGTATATTTTATCCTAATCATGGTTAAAGGACCCTTGTGTTTAGTATTGTTAAAGACTGTATATCTCAAGAATCATGCTAATAAAGGAAATGATTTTGCATTTTATATTGATGCAAATTTCTTTCTATTTGTTTATATGTGTTTTAAATAATCTTAGTCAAAGAATACTGGCTAATATCATCCAGGAAGGGAGGGGTCATGAGAGGAGAGGATAGAAAGAGTCTGTAATGAAACATTCTAGTTATCTCTCCTTGACCCTGTTTTGTTCAAAATTTTAAACAATGACTTAAAGACACAGATGGTATACATACCAAATTTGTAGCTATCATAATTTTCAGAAAGTTCTCTCATAGAACATGACAGAATATTTTATCAAGTTGAAAGAATGATCTACTAAAAACAGAAAATAAAAGGAATAAATGTACATTTTCTACACACATATCATATATGTATAGGTATACATATTTAAACTGCATTTTGTTGTATACTTTTTCATACTTCCTTTAGTATTCACTCAGTAAATGCTTTGTGAATGAATTAATGAAGATGTTCAAATGAAAATGACATTTATTTAAAGTTTATTTCAAACTAATTACCACAAACATATTTCTTAAATGCTTCTTTGTATCATAAAGGTAATAGGGTTTTCAAAGAGTATGTTAGCAGTGTGCATACTCTAACAATTCTATTGACATTTTAGACTTATAGCAGGTTCTAGAAATAAACTATGTAATGTTTGAGATACAGCATAAATTTTTATGGCAAGGCTCAATATGGAGCTGAATATTTGATGACATTTGTTCAAAGTGATCCCCCCCCAAAATAAAAATAAATATGTTACCATTATGATAAAAATCAAACTGGAGACCCTTACCTACCACAGATAGTATAATGTAATTAAAGGATGGTCCTTACAAATTCTGTAATACATAAAGTTTTGTGGCCACATTTGCATACTGCATTTTAAAAATTAAATTAGGAAAAACATAAATCCAGAAAGAAAGCAATTTGTTAGGAAAAAGAAACTAAAAATCATTCCACATGAATATTTGTGAAATGAATTAAGATATTTACACTTTTAAAAAGCAGATGAAATACAATTTAAATTTCAGTTATTTGAAGATCTTTCACATGCTAGATGGATGAGTCTTATTCTGCAAACAGCATAGAATCAAAGAATGAGAGTCATTGTGTCCATCTCTAAGGGGGAAAAAAAAAAAACTGTAATAAAGAATGAGCACAAAACAAAAATACCATAAGCTGAGGGAAAAGAGCCAAGGTGGTGGAGTAAAGGCAGGAACTTGCACAACCTTTCTCCCAGACTGCTCCAAATTCCTTTAAATAATGACTTTAAACAAATTTTAGAGCATCAGAACACCCAAAAAACAGAGTAGAACATTTTCCAACTGAAGACAATTTAGAACCTAAGCAGAAAAGGTCTGTGACACCAAGGTAGGAGTCCAGAGTGCAGTGTCAGCCCCAGTCTGAGCTTAACTCTGAATCAGTAGTAGTACTGCTGATTTTCAAACCTCTCAACCCAAAGACACTACAGAGAAGCTGAAAGGTCAGCAGAAAAGGTCTATGGAACCAGAGTGGGAGCCCAGCACAGGCAGGGTCCTGGCCTCAGCTCTGGCCTGGACCCCAGCTTCAGAGAGGCAGAACCCCTGAATCATCAGCAGTGCTGGAGGATTCTGGACCTCTCAGCCTTGGGACAGCAGAGAGGACTTGGAAAGTCTGTGGGGAGGGTCTGTGCAAGTGGGTGGTAGTCTAGTGTGCAATCCCAGCTCAGCCCGGAATTAGGGGAGGCAGCCCACATTAGATTTTACAGGTACAGTGGGGTGGAGACACATCTAACAGATCCAGAGAATTAAAGAGTGTTTGTGGTCAGATTTCTAGAAGGATTTCTGAAAACAGCTGCACAAAAATGCTGACGTTTTGGACTGTGCACCCTCACCCTGGAAACAAAGCCCTATATTAACAAAGAGTTTTTTTTAAAAAAAAGCAGACTAGGAAAATGAGTGGAAAACAAACAAACAAAAAAATATATATATATATATATATATATTTGACCATTGAAAGTTATTATAGTGACAAATATTATTATTATTTATAGGATCAAAGTACACTCAGAAGAGGATAACAAATGAAAGTTCCTACATCCAGAGTCTGCAAGAAAAATGAGAATTCTTAAACCATGGAAGAGCTCAAAAGAAACATTGAAAATGAAGTAAGAGAGATAGAGGAAAAATTAAGGTAAGAATTGAGAAAGGTAGAAAAGGAAATACAAAAAGTTAATGAGGAGAAGAATGCCTTAAAAAGCAAAATTGACAAATTGGCCATATAGATTCACAAGTGAATTCTACCAAATATTTAAAGAACAATTCCAATATCATGTTAACTATTTGGCAAAATAGGTAAAGAAGGAGTACTGCCAAATTCCTTCCAAGACACAAATATGGCACTGATACCTAATCCAGGAAGGACCAAAACAGAGAATGAAAATTACAGACCGACTTCCTTAATGAATACTGACACAAAAATTTTAAAATAAAATATTGGCAAAGAGTTTACAGCAACTTATGAGGAGGATAACACACTATGATCAAGTGGAATTTATATCAGAAATGCAGGGCTGGTTAAATATCAGGAAAATTATTACCATCATTGATCATATCAATAAGAAAACCAACAGAAATCATATGATAATCTCAATAGATGCAAATTTTTTTTTTTGACAATATATAACATTCATTCCTAACCAAACACCGGAGAACATAGGGACAAAGGGAGCTTTCCTTAAAATAATAAGCAGTATCTATCTAAAAACTACAGAAAGCATTCTTTATAATGGAGAGAAGTTAGACACATTTCATAGAAGATCAGAGGTAAAATAAGGATGTCCATTATCACCACTATAATTTAATATAGTATCAGAAATATTGACTTTAGCAATAAGAAATGAAATGAATTAGAATAGACAATGAGGAAATAAAACCCAAGAAAAATAAAACAAAAATATGCTACAATCTGTATTTATATACCATTACTTTTTGATTATTTCTTTTCTTTTTCCTGTAGATGGATAGCATTCTTTTATTGTAAATATTTCAAAATTGTCTTAGATCATTGTATTGCTGAAAATAGCTGTCATTCACAGTTGATCATCTTATAATATTACTGTTGTTCTGTACAATGTTCTCTTGATTCTACTCATTTCACTTTGCAGCAGCTCATGCAAGTCTTTCCAAGTTTTTTTTTTTTTTCCCAGAGCCTCTAGATCATCATTTCTTATTATATAACAGTATTATATCACAATCATATACAACAACTTTTTCAGCTGTACTCCAATTTATGAGCAAAATGTTAGTTTCTAATTCTTTGCTATGAGAAGAGTTACTATAAATATTTTTGTATATATATATTCTCTAACTTTTTAAAAATATCTTTTGGAATACAGACTTAGTAATGGTATTGCTAGGTCAAAAGGTATGTGTGTTTTTCTAGCCATTTGGACATAATTCCAAATAGTTCTATTATATAATGGTTGAAATAGTTTACAACTACCAATAATCCATTAGTGTCTCATTTTTTTCCACATCTCTTCTATTATCTGTCATTTTTCTTTTCTGTTTTATTCCTCAATCTAAATGGGATGGGGTACTATCTCAAAGTTATTTAAATTTGTTTTTTCTCCAAGCAACAATGATTTAGACCATTATTATAGCTTTGATGTCTTTTTCTGAAAACAAATCATGTTTATTATTATTATTATTTTTGCTCAGGCTTCTATGTATTTGAGAGAAAAGACACTTATCAGGGAAACTTGCTTCAATTTTTTTTTTCAGTCATAATAGCAAACTGCAATTCCTTTTCTCTTATTCTTTCTGTTTATTCTATTCTCTCTCTCTTTTTATTTTTATTTTACCCTGTTACTAAAAAATTTGTTTTGCTGCTGATTATTGCCTTCCCCAATCCATCCACTACTCTGTGAGCACCTATACCCTCTCTTAATCCCTCTACTCTTTATATTTTCCTTTAGGGTAAGATATATTTTTAAACTCAATTGATTATGTGTGCTATTCCCACTTTGAACCAATTCTGAGAAGAGGAAACATCAAGCATTTCCTGCCATCTCTTCTATATTCCCCTCCAAATTAAAATCTTTTTTCTTGCCTTGTTTATGTGTGATAATTTATCCCATTCTACATTTCCCTTTCCCTTTTTACCAGTACATTCTTTTTTCTCAGTCCTCATTAATTATATATGTATCATCTCAACATATTCAACTCATACATATACCATTCTATGTATGTATACTCCATAATACTGCCTAAGTATTATGAGTTACACATATCATCTTACCATGTAGGAATGAAAACAGTTGAACCTTATTAAGTTCTTAAGATTTCTCTTTAGCTTTTTACATTTCTCTTGAGTCTTGTATTTACAAGTCAAAATCACTATGTAGCTCTATTCTTTTCATGAGAAATGTTTGAAAGTTCACTATTTCATTGAATATCCATTTTTCCCCTGAAGGATTATACTTAGTTATTGAGTAAGCAATTCTTGGTTGTAAATCTATATCCTTTGTCTTCCCAAATATGATATTCTAATCATCTTTTTAATGTAGAAACTGCTTAATCTTGTGTGATTCTCTTGTTATTTTGTTATTATTGTGTTATTCTTTGGTTTGACAATACTTGAATTGTATTTTCTTTTGTTTGTTCATTTTTGCCTGCTAGCAATATTTTGCCCTTCAACTCGAAGCTCTGGAATTTGGTTTTGATATTCCTGAGAAGTGAGGGGGTCACTGTTAGGAGATAATTGATATATTCTTTTAATTTCTATTTGACCCTCAGGTTCCAGGATATCAGGAGTGCTTTCCTAGAAAATTTATTGAAATATGATATCCAGGCTTTTTTTTTTTTTTTTTTTTTGGTAATCATGCCCTCTATGTAGCCCAATATTTTTTTAAAATTCTCTCTCCTACAGCTATTTTCTATGGCAGTTGTTTTTCCAGAAGATATTTCACATTGTCATATATATATATATATATATATATATATATATATATATATATATATATATATATATATATTCTTTTGGTTCTGTTTTATTTTTTTTTTTTAATGTTTCACAGAGTCATAAACATCCAATTCCTCAATTCTAATTTTTGAGGAATTATTTTTTTAGTGAACTTCTGTCATTTGGCCAATTCTCCTTTTTAAAGAATTTTCTGTTATATCTCTTGCTCTTTTTTATATCTTTTTGCATTTGGGCAATTCTGCTTTTTATAGAATTCTCCTCATTGAATTTTTGTGCTTCTTTTTACCATTTGACTTATTCTATTTTTTACAATATACTTTATTTTTATCTCCTTTACCAAGATTTTGATTTTTTTAAAATGATTTTCTTGCATCATTCTCATGTCTATTCTAAATTTTTCCTCTATCTCTTACATGATTTTTAAAAGTCCTTTTTGAGCTCTTCCATGTTTTGAGACCAATTTCTGTTTTTTCTTTGAGGCTTGGAATATAGCAGATTTGATTTCTTTTGAGTACATAATCTTCCTTGTCAAGGTAACAGCTTTCATTAATCAGAATCATTTATCTTTGCTCATTTTTCCAGCCTATTTCTTGACTTTTTTTCTTTGCTAAAGGGAGTCTCTGCTTCCAGAGGAGAAGGCATACTATCCCAAACTTCAAGTGATTTGTTCAATCTGTAAATTTTCAGCTCTTCCTAGTTAGTATGATCTAAGGAGTGGTGTATTTAGTGTTTTCCAGGTCTTTTCTCTGGTCTGTGAATGATCATAAGCACTCTTTTTTTTTTTTTTTTTTTTTTGCACTGTAACTATGACAAGGATCCCAACACCAAAGTGGCCATAAGTTCTGAAGTTTTACTGCTCCTCCTTTCCCTGGTTTGACACCTAGGATTGCAGCTTGGAATTGAGCATGGACAAAGCAGGAGTATTACCCCCAGTGCTAGCAAAGAAATCTTTGTAATCTATTTCTGACTACTTGTGGGTTGAAAGTTTTTGAAGCATCACCCCTCCTGCTACTGCTGCAATTGTTTATAATGCCTAGTTTTGGTTTTCTGAGTTGTTTGTTGTTGTTGTTGTTGTTGTTGTTTTTGGTTTGACAGTCCTGGAATGTATGCCAGTCTCACCTGGGTACAAGAGAAAGTTTCTACTGACCATCTAAGTTGTTCTGCAGTGAAAAAATCATTTTGCTGTATACCTTTATAGATTCTGCCATTCGAGAATTTATTTTATGGCATTACACTCAGTTTCTCTGGGTGGGTGATTCATTTTGTAATGAAAGAGCGCTATTGCTCTTTAGAATATCACATTCCAACCATTCAAATCATTCAATAGAGAAGCTGCTAATTTTTTTTAAATCTTAACTCTGACTCTAATATATTTGAATTGTTTCTTTCTGAATGCTTGCAATATTTTCTCCTTAGTCTTAGAGTTATGGAATTTAACTATAATATTCCTGAAAGCTTTCATCTTGGGAACTTTTTCAGAAGATGATCATTGTATTCTGTAAATTTCTATTTTACCCTCTGGTTCTAGAATATTAGCACTATTTTTTTTTGATAATTTCTTAAAAGTTGATATCTAGGCTTTTTTCTTTGATCATGCCTTTCAGGTAGACCAAAAATTTTAAAATTATCTCTCTGGGATTTATTTCTAGTTCAGTTGTATTTTCAATGAGATATTTTACATAGTTTTATCTATTTCATTTTGTTTTTATAATTTCTTGATTTTTCATAAAGTCATTAGCTTCCATTTGTTCAGGTCTAATTTTTAAGGGATTATTCTCCCCTGTGAACTTTTGTACCTTCTTTCCCATTTGACCACTTTTGCTTTTAAAGACATTCTTCTCCTCATTAGCTTTTTAAATATTTTCTTTTGCATCACTCTCATTTCTTTTCCCATATTTTCTCTTACTAGCTAGTTTGTTTCTCTTCAGTTGGAAACTCCTCTTTTCCCTTTAGGAAATTGGGTGGAGAAGTTTGGTTAAGGTCCAGACTGGAGACGTACTCCTTGTAGGAAAAATTCACTTGGTACTTCTTGTTTTCAGTATTTATTCTGGAAACAATCAAAAAGGTATCACTCTAATTGCAGTCTTTTTTTAGAAGGCAATGTGGAAAATACACTTATTTTTCACAGTAGGATTGGATGAAATGAAATGTAACATCACAACAACAATAAAGCCCCCATTGCATAAGGCTTTGATAGGATAGAACATAGAATATAATTTTCTAAAAACATTAAATAAAATTAAAATTAAATAAATTAAAATAAAAAAACATCTTATCTGCCATCAAGAAGCTTTATTGTTTATTAGGACACAAATTAATATAGTCTAATAAAGGATATATATATGTATATATATGTATATATATACATATATATATATATATAAAGATATATTGATTAAATGAGCAATCAGAATGGGAGACAGAGTGATACAGAAACAGAGAGAAGGAATTGGGTGGGGGTAATCAATTATTGTATTTCAAAAAAAATAAAAAAATTCCAGGAATTTCTTAGTGGAGAAAGTAAGTGCCATTTAGTGGCAAAGTGGAAATTAAAAAAAAAAAAAAATTAACACTTCCTGAAGAGATTACCAAATGAAAAGTCCCAGGAACTTCAAACATGATAGACATCCAAAAAGAACAAATTCAGAATAAAATCAGGATCACACATGATTTAGTATCTACCAACATAAAGGAGTCAAAAGCTTGCAATACAATATTCTATAAGACCCTATACACACAAACACACACACATTGTGTGTCTTTCTGTGTACATGCCTGTGTCTCTGTATTCAACAATATCTTGCCCAGAAAAAATTGAGTATAATGCTACCAGAGGAAAACTGATCTTCAATGAAAAAGAGGACTTCAAAGCACTTCTGAAGATAAGATAATTATAGAAAATTTGTAGTTCAAAAAAGTTAAAATAAAGTAAACATAATGAATAATGACAAGGAATAAACCATAATATTTGCCTACTTCTATATATTGTGAAATGATACAGATATTAGTTCTGAATCTTGACATAAGGATCATAAAGTCTAATAAAAAAGATTTGAATGTGGTTCTGTTTTGTCTCATGATCTTAAGAAAAATATTAAAGAGAGGGAAAGAAGAGTACAGTGACTAGAGGTGGGGAAATATTAAAGAAAATTATCTCAATTATCTATATAATAAAAGTAAATCAATTACTTTGAAAATAAAGACAAATGGTATGGGCCACACTTTTTATCTAAATTGGTTAAATAAAAAAAAATACATAAACATAGTTGGATGCGGAAATACAATTCATTCAACAGATAAAGTGAAGATAAAAGGAAAGGTAGAAAAGGGAGAAAGATAAAACAATTAGTAGCAAAACAAACTGCAAATTTGTACAAAGATATTATATCTCTTTTTTGAAATATCAAAGAATATGAATTTGAGAGGGTACTCATAAATGGGAAATGGGTTAAACAAATCAATATAAAAATATGATGGAATACTATTATGCTGAACAATTATCAGTGTAATGAAAGCCAAATCATAATTACAGAGGACTAATTACCATTCCAAGAACTTAGAGAAGGTTGTAAGTGTCCTTGGTCAATTTGCTCCTGTACTATATCTAATAATGCCTGAATTTTATAACTTGCTAAGGGCCACTGTTCTATCCACACTGGTATATCAGTTTTCCATTGAATGGGAACAGGTGAGTGCAGGCAGGCTTTCAACAGGAGCCCTGCCTAAATAGCTGAAGTACTCAATTGTAATCCAAACTGTTGTAAAATATCTCTTCCCCATACATTGATGGAATTTTTTCAACCACAAAAGGAGTGAAATCTTCAGTTTCACCTTCAAATATCCATCTCAGAGGGATTACACTAAACAGCTGCTATTGATCCTCCTATGACAGAAATATAGGTGTCTACCTTAATCTTTGGCCAATGACTGGGCCAATTGGTACTTCTAATGACTGTACGATCTGCACCTATGCCCACTTTCAATGGCATGCCATTTACATAGATAGTGAGCATGGTTCTTTCAGCTGTAACAGCTGTAATCCAGAATATTCCTGGATTCTATTGCTGGGAGTCAAAATCTGGGTAAATATCACCAAATTGCCTATCAGGAGTGTGTATCAATAAACCTGAAGCTACAACTTCTCCTGGGTAATAAGGCACACATTGTCTGTCTGTATTAGTGACTGGGATATTAGATACACATTCCCCAGTTTCCCAAATCAGTGTATGACTAGACAGTGTTTTGTAAGCATTCTCAGGAGGTGGAATGGTCAAACCTATTGTGCCTGGAAGCAAAGGATGTATAGGCTGGAGAGGGACAGAATTCACCTCTTCAAATGATACCTCAGTAGCCCCAGCTGCATATACTCTCTTTTCCCCAATTGTAATCCCTTTCTCCCATCAGGTTGCTTCTCAGCTGATTGATTATGGCTGAGTACTGAATTTCTAAAGACACTCTGGGTGTAACATTGGCTGTCATCATGTCCCAACTGTTTTTTTTTCCCTGGGGCCCTAGAGCTGACCCCTGCTTTCCCCGTTTCCCTGAATCAATCTACATTCTGATGCCCAATGGAAGCCTTTGTTGCATTTTGGACATAGGGTTTTGGGTCTTGTTCTTCACTTTGTTTTTTCACTCTATCTTTATGCCATCATTGAGCTTTCAAATGCCTTACTTTACCATATTGAAAGCATTGACAACTCTCTCTGGAAGTCTTTTGTCAAAAGGGACCCTGTCTTCCTATGTTCAGATCTTGAGAAGTCTGCATCATTGCCTGGATATAAAAAGCCTACTGTGGCACAGAGTCTTATGATCTCCTCTAAAGGAGCATCCTTGTGTAGTCTTAGTATATTTCTTCTCCAAACCTTATTAACATTTTCTTTAGCAAGTTGTCTTATCATAATTTCTGTTGCTACATTTTCCCCAATAGTTCATATGACAGCTGTCTGCAGACATCCCACAAAATCAGCAAAGGGTTCATTTGGATCTTGTGCTATTTTCATGAAGTCTTCCTCTCTATCTTGCCTTACTGGGAGGGTGCCCCATTCATTGATACTAGCAGAAGCAATTTGATCATATGTTATCAAAGGGTAATTAATCTGCGATAAAGTATCTGCATAAGGACCTATATCTGTTAGTTGGTCAAAAGTGACTGGTATATTAACTCCAGATTACCTATTTCCTTGGGCTTGAATTCTATAGAGTTTACTATACTCAGAAAGCCATAACAAGTTTTGTCCAGGTTCTAAACATGTTCTCGCTATAGATTTCCAATCATTAGGGATTAAAATTTCAAAAGCCAAATTCTCTAATAACTTCTTAACATAAGACTATGTAAACCCATAAAGAGTGCAAGCCTTTTTTAGATCTTTGATAATTTCCAGATTAAAAGGAGTGTATCTTCTTTTTTCTTGACCTGAAGAGTCAGCCTCTTCAATCACAGGATAAACATCTTTTCTCAAATCAGATGTATCCTGCCCTTCTTCTTTAGCTTTATATAATGCCTTTTGTAATCATGTCACAGGATATGGAAAAAGTTTCTGATAGTGTCAGTGCCCTTCCCACTCTTCCTTCTCTTTCAATGCAAGAAGGTGAAATTGAGGGAGGAGGGTCAGGAGATGTGGAATATCCTAAGGGCACCTGCTCAGGTGTAACTGAGCTGTGAAAGTGAAAAGCACCACACTCTTTAAGTTTATAGGTAGGGTACTTAAGATCCAACTCTCCATGCCTTTCAGCTAGTTTGTCAGTATAATCTCCCTCCTTCTCTTTCTCTTTCTCCTCACCCTTCTTTGTCTGACTGTTCTCCTTAGAACTTTTCCTTTTTCTAGAACTTGTGGGATTCTTTAAAGCCAATTGTGTTATAATGTACCTAAGGAATGTTTCTTCAGGAATTGAATCAGGACCCATACCTTCATGATATTCAATTACTTGCTCTCCCACTAGTTCCCACATATCTGGCTGTAATTTTTCTTCCTTAGATAGCCAAGGAGACATGCACTCTAATATATATAAGAGACCAGCAATCTACCTCTGAGTTACTAACAAACCTTGCTTCTTTATTTACCTAACTATGCATTCTGCATACTTCCCTTGGGATGGAGGAGGTTCTTTTCTTTGTATTTGCCCCATTTCAGCTAAAAAAATGAAAGTGACTAGTTTAGCCCTTACCAAAATTTCCTGCTTGTCTATTTTTATACTCACCCTATTTCCAGGTCACAGGGATTTTTCCACTGAGGTTAGGATTGTGTCAGTCAAATTGCTTTTTGCCCTGCTTTGCAAGACCCTGTTTTTCTAGGGCCCCAAGTTTGGCTGCCAAAATGTAATGTGTGGGCTAGCTCTCTGGAGGACTAAGGTCTTTTGGTGGAGAAGTGAAGGATGCAGGAGAGCTACCATGTGGTTGGTCAAAGATGGAGTCTGGAATCTGGAATCTGGAGCCTGTAATCTTCTCTGTGTCTGTGGCTGAGAGCTGTGGTTGAGAGAGCCTTCTGTGTCTGAGATTCCCTTTAAATACCTCAGTATGATCACATCACTACAGCGCACTGAGCATGTGTAATCATTACATCATCATAGAGAACTATTATCTCACACTGAGTAGTTGCTTAACTAGAAGCCCCATGGTGTCCTTGATTCAAGCATACCTTTTTAGATTTCCAGCCCTCTACAATTCTTGAAACAGATTCCATGCTTTACGTGTGTTTTATTGTGTGATCTTGAGCAGGCCACCAAAATTTACGTCTCTCTATTCTTAAAATGAGAGTATTGGATGAGAAAGTTTATGAAGCACTCTCCAAATTCAAATATTCCATTAGGGATGATTTAAGAAATAATGAATTTTATTTTTTAGGCAGAGGTAACTGAGAACCTTAAAGAAAGTCATTTTGATTTAGTAACAAAGATAAACATTATATTCCATGGCCTTAGGGAAGAACTGAGTGGAATAAAATGTTTGCATTATAGATTTAAACTACTTATTATTGAATTTATCCAATTAGATTATATATGGGGAGGATTGGAAAAATAGGCCTAAATACAGAAATGTAGAATTAGGGAGGAAGGGACATGTGTTAGAGAGAACTCACTGAAGTCAGTTTTGGATATTGATATTTACTTATGACTAAGAGAGAGACATGGGCATATTTATCTAGCAATTCACAATAAAATACTAAAATTCTGGGAAGAGCCTGAGTGTGAAATGCAGACCGATAAAGTGGATCATATGCTTAGAGGTTATATAGAGGATCAAATATAAAGGAGGAAAAAAAAAGTGTAAAGAAGAGTAGAAGAGAAGCAGGAACAGGATATTTAGGAAAATTAAACTCTGGTAGGATAAACAATTGTTGAGGAGCAAAAAAGAAAATAAAAGAAAATCAAAAAGGAAAAGGGGGAAAAAGCCAAAACAATAAAACCATGGGAATCCCAGTGCTGAAATAATCAAATGAACAGTACAGTTCCAAAAGGTAAATCTAGTCCACAGAGTCAAATGTAGAAGATAGATCATGCAAAATACCATTTTTAGTTTAGGGTTGGAAGGTAATGAGATCTTCTCATTTTCTAAACACTGAAATTGGAACTCACAAATGTCAAGGAAGTTTCCTAAGATAACGTGGTAAATAAATATTAAAATAGTATTTGAATCTACATTCTCAGGTTCTAAACTCAGCTTCATTTTCTATTTCTGCACGATTTATTTCTTCCATTTGTGAATATGGAGAGTTTTTAAGAATACTGACAATGTTCCTAGTGAACATGCTTTGCTCATTTTATCACTGTCCTCCAGTCATAAGTCACAATTCATTTCAGTGATACTTGTAAGGTTATATTTACTTCACTTCATTAAGAACTCTAGTTTTTTTGTTTTTGTTTGTTTGTTTTGTTTTGTTTTGTTTTTTTATATATTAGCCACATTACAGACATTGCTATAAAGACATGAGTACTGTTACTGCTCTGCCTCTCCACATTGGAATTCTAAATACCTCTATTAATTATCCTTTTTTCTATGTTACACTGCCTGCTTTCTAGAGCATCTGGTTTAACATATGTCTTTGGGTACTTTTCTCCCCTCACCTTCCCTTTTATGATATGTACAGAGAAGTAGGTAACACAATTATCTTGATAATTAGGCAGAACATAAACCACTTCACTAATGAGGGAGGAAAGAATGGTTTTATCTGTTAGTATTTGTCAAATTCACTTAAACTTCTACTCAAATTTGTATAAACAACTTAACAACTTACAGAGGTAAAAATGAAGAAATGATCCATATTATTTAAACTTTTTAAAATGAATTATTCAGATAATTACTGAATTATCCAGATACTTGATTTTTCCTGTTAAATTGTTAGTATGATTTTATGTTTCCCCATTTATATATTTTTGGGGATGATTGAAGAAATGTCGATGAATGAATCTGGGGATGGAATGGCTAATACTTCTCCTTTCCCATATTTTCTCTCAGAGCCTCCCAAACACTGAGCTAGCTCTGAAAATGCATCTGCCAATTTCATTTTGAATGTGTATTTCCCTGGAATTCCAAGGTAAGTGAACTTATCCATAACATTTGAAGTTCACCATTTCATATAATTGGATAGTTTCACATATGGATGGTGTGATGCTGGTTGATGGGAACACCAGTGTTTTCTTGATGTTAATTTTTGGGCCAAAATTAGTACAAGCAGCAGAGAATTGATCCATACAGTGTTGCATCTTTACATATAAAGTTATTTCCTGCCCTTTGATTTGTCTGGTCCTTAGGGGATTCTATTTGTTCTGACTTCTCAGATTTTTCAACCTGTTAATCTGATCACTCCCTGTATTATATTAAATCATATTGTCCATGCCACAGATTATGATTATTTTTCCTCTATTTGGAAGTTTCCCTAATAATTTAAAGGTCTGATCAACCTGATTGTTTGTCAGACAGTAGTCTGACTAGCTAAATTAGAGCCATAAAAACAAAGCAGACTACTATACTATCAATGTTTCAGCAAAGCCCTCAAGAAAGAAAAAAAAAATCTGGGACAGTGGTCATCTTATATATTATAATTTAAAAAGCAAAAACATGGCAAAAGGTTTATTGGAGATGCTAAATGCTAAGTGTCTATTATGAGCAGGCATAGTGTCAATCATGCCATGGAATCTTCCTGTAACTTTTTTTTTTTTTTTGGCAAGATAGGTTGAAGAGCTCCCTTCCTCCTTTACTTTTCTTCCAACTATGATTTTTTTTTAAAATAGAACTTCATCCTAAAGATTCCCCTGTGACTTGGAACAAGAAAGCATTTGTGGGATCTGTCCTACCTAAGCCTACTTTATAGATGACACAGAATAATTCCTTATTGGGCACTTTGAAGGCATTTGATTTTTGTTTGGGTTTTTATTTTTCCTGAAGCATAAGAACCATTTTAGTATTTCTATTAAAGTGAACCTAGATATTCCAGCTAGCAAATAGAAAAAAATGATGAGAAAAAAGGTTTATTTCTCAGGATTTGGAAAAGGACATCAATATTCTATTGGAAGGAAATTGAGTGGCTATACTTTTTAGGAGAAAAATCAGCCTCATCTCCTAATATTTACAGTGTAATATGTATGTAGTCAATTCCTAGTCACTTGTTTGAATGTCACCAAAAAAATGTCCAAGACTACATTATTACTTGTGAGAAATCTTACAGGGGGGATGCCTGTAGAGGTACAAGTTGGATTAGAGGGTTTATGAGGTGCCTTAGAACTCTGGACTTGTGAATCTTGCCTAAAGCATCCAACCTGAGAGTATACTTTCTAATGTTCTCACAACCTTTTCAACTGAAGTTTTTGCAAGACAGAGTTGAATAAATTGATGCATTCTGTGGAATATCATGTCTATCCTACTCTTGCTTTTAAATCACAGGATTCTATCCAGGGAGCAAGCAATTTACTGACATCAAGGGTAATAGTAATTGATGTCTTCTAATTACCTTCCCTCAATAGAATCAAAATATTCTACCTCTCATATCATGTGCAATCTTTTTTAGTATTTGAATTCAAACTATCAGGTCTGAAATATTTTAGATCATTATTATCGTGGATTTGAGAACTTATCTAGATAAATCATTATAGTTTCAGTTTCCTCATCCATCAAATATCGGTTTTCAGTAGATAGTTTCTGAAGTTCCTTTTACATCTAAATTTGTCCTATGATCAGTATTGATCACACCTTGGTGGGGTGGGAATTGTACCTTCTGGATTTCATACCACTTTTTTGTGGGGTTCAGGAATATTATGAGCATTAACTCTGGTCTAACTTCCTTTAGGTCTAATTAAATAATGTTAACAAGCTTCTTTATTTAAACACAATCTTAGTCTTTTCTTCTACTGCAATGGGGATAAATCATTTTTGTGCACCCTGTTATAACATTAAGCTTGATGGTCTTCAGACCACCAAAACAGTTTCCCCTTAAGAAAGGCTGTAGCTTATAGAATCTATTCATGAAAACCATTTCTATAAAATTAGGTCAAGTGTTTTCAAGGTTATCACAAGAAAGGCTGTAATCTTGTCATGGGAAAATAATGACAATAATATTTTTGAAGGTTAGTACTGCTGTTTCCCCAAAAACCATTTAGTCTATCATTATCCTGCATTTCTTTCTTATATGCAAAGTCTTAAAAGAAGATTTTGTTGACCACCAGCTTTTTTTTTCCCCAGCCTGATAACAAACTTGCAAAATAATATTTTCTCCTTACTCCTGACATGTAATTTGACTAATTCCAGGGAAACCACCCAAAATCATAATCAAATAACCTCACAGAAGAACACTCTGAAGCATAACAGGAATATAACTTCCTAATGGAACATTCTGAACTTGCTGAATCTGTGTGTTTGTGCTCCCCAATGTAGTGTCGCTCTTATATGTGCTATATTCTGTATGCTGCATATTCTTGATTTGTATTCTAGGTTACCTTTTTCCTCTCTCTCCTTTCTGATATTCACATTGCTTTCAATTAAGCTTTCAGTTGAACTGAATCTCACTGCTGTATGTGTTATTCTGAACACTTAAAGTCATAGTTCCAGGGCAGAAAAGAGTACTTGTGGTCATACAAACTGAGATAATAACACCTTGGAAAAAACTAAAAGCCTACTGGTCTTTAAAAAGATCTCTGAAAAGAGTGCACAAAATCCATGAAGCTTGGGACATTATATCCTCTGCCCTAGAAACAGAGCCCTACTTTTAATAAAGTGTCAAAAAGCCAAATAATTTTCTGGGGAAAATGATCAAACAACAGAAAAAGATTCTGACCACAGAAAATAATTATGGTGACAAGGAAGATCAAAACACACACTCAGAAAAGATATGAAAATAAAAATTTCTTCATTCAAAGTCTAAAAGAAAAGCAAAACTTGGTCTTAAACAATGAAACATCTCAAAAGAAATTTTGAAAATCAAATAATAGAGGTGAAGAAAAATGGGGAAAATAAATGAGAATAATGCAAAATGAAATTAAAAAGTTAATGAGGAGAAAAATTCTTTAAAAAGCAAAATTAGCCAAATGGAAAAATATGTACAAAAGGTCACTGAAGAAAATAATTTCTCAAAAAATTAGAGTTGAGCAAATAAAAGCTAAGGACTTTATGAGAAATCAAAATAAGCAAAAAAAGTGAAAAAAAATAGAAACAATATGAAATATATCTTTAGGAAAAAGCCACTGACATGGAAATAGATTTGAGAGAGATAATTTTAAAAATATTGGTCTTACCTGAAGCAATGATTAAAAAAGAGCATGGACATTATCATTTAAGAAATTATCAGGGGCAGAGCCAAGATGGCTGAGAGGACTCACACAACTTTCTGAGCTCTCCTTTATCCTCAAACTATTTTTATGAAACTCAGCCCCGGAATTACTGCTTGACTGTCAAAACTCATGAATATTGGGAGAATAACACATTAACAATAGAAGATAATCTCGAAATTCACCAGAAAAGGTCTATTTTTGCTCACGTGTGGGATGGAACAGGGCTAGGCCAGGCGAAGACTCAGGCAGGTATGCAGTGAGAGCATGGAGAACAGCTCAAGTTGAGCAGATGGAGGGAGGCAGGGTGTTGTCTTTGCCAGCAGAAAATCTGCGGGGAGAATTTTGCCACAGTGTAGGCTACTTTGCCCTGGCAGCAAGCCAGTAGATCAGCAGGGAAGCTATAAACACAGAGGGTAAAGACCATAACCTTGAAAAGCCAGGGTTTCTCGGGACCTGGCCACACCCACCCAGCATCAGAAGGGACTCTGCATGATTTTAGCCTGCAACCACCAATTCTAGCCCAGATGCTGATCCCAGCACAGATGTTGATCCCAGTGCAGCCACTGCTATCCCACTACTGCTTCATTGCTACTTCCTGTTGTCTGTTGAGGAATTTCAATAACCCCACATTGCCCCAAAAGCTGACTGCAACATTTTTGTTGTTGTTGTTAAAATGAGTAAAAAGGCAAAGCAGGCTCTAATTATAGATAGCTTTTATACTGAAAGAGAACTGAGATTTTTCTTTCAGGGAAGAAGATGGACATTCAATGAAATAGGTGAATTCCATATATTTCTGATGAAAAAACCAGAGCTAAACAAAACATTTGACCTCCAAATATAAGACTCAAGAGAATCATAAAAAAGAACTCTTGAAAACTGTATTTCTGTTATGAGTATACATAAAGAGAACATGTATAATTTGGTTTCACTGTTAGAATATTAAAAAAAAAAGATCTAGAGGTAGAAAGGAAATTGTACCAAAAAAGGGAAAAGTGGAGGTACTACATTTCACAAAGAGGCAAAGGAAAATTATTACATCTGAGGGAAAGAAAAGAGGGAGGTGAATATAGTGTGAATCTTACTCTCATCAGAATTGGCTCAAAGAGAAAATATAAGACTCAAGAGAATCATCAAGAAGTCTTGAGAACTGTATTTCTGTTATGAGTATACATAAAGAGAACATGTATAATTTGGTTTCACTGAAAAGGTTCTTTTACAACTCTTCATGTGAAATAATTCATCCCATTTGATCTCTCTCTTCACTCTACTTTTGCTATAATCTGTTTTCTCAAAATCCTATTATTTAGGAGAGATTTTGGATTTTGTCCCATCACAATTACATTTTATCTGTTTCTTCTGTCAATGTGCATTTCTTCTAATGCTCCTAATAGTGATAGTATTCTTAAGAGTTATCTCTTCCCATATAAGAATGTAAAATCTTCTAATTCCATATATTTTCCTATTTTTTTTTTTTAGCTTTTAAAGATTTTTTTTGGTCTTGTATTTGAAAATTACATTTTCTTTTCATTGAAAATACTTGAAAGTCCTCTATTTCAATGAATGTCCATTTCCCCTGAAGAATTAGATGCAGTTTTACTGGGATAGGGATTTTTGATTATAACCTAGCTCTTTGTGTTTTGTAAAAATTTCTTCAGTACTTTAACACAGAAACTACTAAATCCTGTATAATCCTGAGTGTGGCTCCACAATATTTGGATTTATTTTTTTTTTCATTCTTACTGCTTGTAGAATCTTCTTTGATACAGAATAAGCTCTAGAATTTTTCTATAATATTCCTGGGAATTGTGATTTGGGGATTTTTTTTTTTAAAGAATGTGACTGGTGGATTCATTCCATTTCTATTTTATTGTTTAATTCTAGCACACCAGGGTAGTTTCCCTTGACATATTTTTTGCAATATGATATCCAGACTCCTTTATTATTAATTATAGTATTATTTGGGGAGAATTAGTCTTTTCTGTTGCTTTATTCAGTTGCTGTATAATTAGAGTGCTTGTCTTCTAGACTTTTATTGTTCTTTGTCCTTTGTTTAAAAGAAAATTATGACATGAGGGAATTGATGCCATGACATTCAATTGAATTGAATCTAAGTGAAAGAGGATTGTACAATGTCATCAGTCTCACTTTCTCCTTTGGAGTCATCAGGATCCAGTGATAAGATTTTGATCTGGATAAATAGCAATGGCCCCAGATGTAATGAAAATATTTTGTACTTTTTAAGGTAAGGTCTTTAACAGGTCTCAGTTTGACTAAGGCAATACACAATTGTTAATTAAGACTAAATAAGAATTGAGACAGAAAATGGCTTTTTTACCTAATCCAAAAAAAGTATGTATATCTGTGCATGCATTCATAGATGCATACACACATATGTGTGTGTTTACATATACACATATATGAATATATACATATGTATATGTGTGTATATAAATCTGAGAAGGGAAGACCATCAGAGTTTCCAATCAAAACAGAAACAATTACTATTTGCATTCAGTCTGAGCCATAACTAAATGGGGCTTCATCTAGAATCTATTGTTGATCAATTAGTGATTGCTAGAGTGGTTTGAGTTTGAAAAATAATCCTTAAGAGAGTCATCTAGCCTGTAAACTCAAGATATCATGCAAAGTTTCAGAGGATAGAAGAAGAAAGGAGAGGAGAGAAGAGAAGAACAAGAAAAGAAGAATTCAATATTGAAAACAAGAAGTCCTTTTGGTTTGATTTAGATGTATCAGATATTATCATTATATGCATTTGAGTTTGAAATGTTTTTTTTTTTTATTCATGTAGAAACTACCTACGAGTACAATAGCAACCAATAATTATTTGTACTGTTATGATAGGAAAAATAGATTGTACATGAAAATATTTCCTAATCTAATCCTCAGCATATACATTTATTTTCAGAATGGAGTATCACAAACTAATGGAACACTTAAGAAAGTTTTATCAAATTAATTTTATATTTTAATAGTTTAATTGAATGCACATTTGACTGTCTTTTTTAAACAGAACATATTTTCAGTGCATCAGTCATAGCACAGCACTACTATTATTGATAAAATAAAGAAAATAGTTTGATTCATTTAATAAATGATTGAATGGCGACACAGACACAGACACACACACACAGACACACACACACACACACACACACCCTGCTCAAGCACAAAGACCCAAATACACATGTACTTGTCTTGGCAAAAAAAAAAACTCAAACCAAAAAATACATTCACATTCAACGCAGTTGACTTTTTTATTGTAGCTTTTTATTGAAAAACTATATGGCTAATTTGGCTAATTTTTCAACATTGACCCTTGTAAACTATTCTGTTCCAACTTTTCCCCTTCTTCCCTCCACCCCTTGACCTAGAGTTTGATTCTTTATTAACATTATTTTTATTGAAAATTTGACCTCAGTAAATGTTTATTAACTACATAATTATATATATATATGTTAATTTGCCAACATTTTCAGAGAAAGGCCTAATTAGTAGCTTGTTCTTTAATAGGAAACTGAATTTAATAATAATGATTTCAGAGTATAAAGTGCTTATGTTTTGGTAGCATTATAGACAGATCAAATGTCTCATTTTAAAACTGAAGAAATCAAAGTTCTGAGTAGCAGATAAATTTCTCTGGAAAGATACTTTTGGGTCCAAATCTGAGAGTTGTGTAACTATACAGGCACTTTTAATATCAAAATCATCTTTAAATTAAGCATGATAAAAATGTAGTAAAAAAATGGGATTTTTTTTTTTTTATTGTGTCTACATTTGTGGTAAGGAATACAAATATGTGAAGAATTTATGAAATGATATTTCATGAGGAAATAAGGCAAATAAGTTTGAAAAACATGTGTTCTGAAAGTATAAAAAAGTATCTGAAAAATAAGAAAAAAGTTATAAATGGAACCTACAGAGAAAAGCAAGAACTGATAAGAGTGAAGAAATGCTATTTAAAAAAAAATTAAAGTAGAAACTGTGGGGTAAATTATAATAAAGAAAAGCATATAAAATGCAAATAATTATATCAAGGCAAGATTTATAGCTCTCATACAGTATTTTTTAATTTTCAAAGTACTTTAAAACACATAATTTCATTTGAATCCCATAAAAAACCTGTAATATAAGAAGGCTCAAGGACAATAAATGACTACCACAAACTGACACAGTAAAGGGTCCGATTCCAAAGTTCATTAAAGTGCTCTTTCCTCAATATCATTCTGCATCTAGCAATGCATTTAAAATTCCTCTGCACATATTCTCTAATCCAACCAAATTCACATCCTTGAAAAATGTCCTCCACTTAATCAGAACTTAGTCATTAATTGCTGCCATTGTATGCCATTTGTTCTTAAAGAGGATCATGACATCAGGGAGTTGATGGCATGATATGCAAGTGAATTGAATTTTTAAGTGAGGGAATGCTGTGCAAAGTGGCCAATTTCACTTTTACCTCCAGAGGCATTTGGGCCCAATGACAAGACATAAATCAGTATGACTGGTGATGGCCCCAATGCAGAAAGAGACTTTGGCTTTTTCTAGCTAAGGTCTTTAATAGATCTCAGTATGGCTAAGCCAATACAAAATTAGTGATTAAGGCTAGGTAAGAATTGGGGCATGCAATAGTCTCTTTTTCTAGTATATATACACTATATTATATTTCCTGAGATATATGTGTATGTGTGTGTGTGTGTGTGTTTATGAGCACAAACACAACCATACACATAGTTAAAAATACATATGTGCATGTATTGGAACAGTGGTGCAATGCACATGTTTATGTCCATGCATAATGCACAAATGCATAAATAAATGTGTTATGTGCTCACATATATGCCCATATTTATACATATTTGTGTATTTTATGTGCATGTATGTGTTTATGTATATGCATATGTGTATTTGTAAAGGTATGTATACAAACATATACAATAGTATACATCCTTGGTCTTTAGGGGGAGAAGAGAAGGAGACAAACTGTCATGAGACTTGTATGTTGGATTATTGAGTCCAAAGTCTCCAACTTGTTTCCCCCTTGTCCTGCTGCCAAGTGACTCTGGCCTGTCTCACCCCATCCTCTAATCCTTGCCTACAATTATCTTAACACCAAACATTGAGCTAGCACCAACTATGAGAAAAGTCATTTATCCAAACATATGCTATTAGAGCAATTATTTCATGTGGAATAGATAATTAGCCTTAAGTGCTCAGTTGTCTGATTCAAATACACCTTTTCGTAGTTTCAGCCCTCTACATCTCCCACTTTCTTTTGTTTTAGAACACAGATGGTCATGCCCTCCATGACTTCTCAGGGAGGTGAAAACACCAAAAAGGAAAACCCCACTCACTTCTCAGGAAGGGAGAAGAAAAACACCAAAGGGAAGTGGGGAGTCAAACCAGATATTGTTAGCGGGTTTCTGGGCTGAAGGGTCTTACTAGAAACAAGTATGCACAAACCCATTATTATGGGAAGTATTACACAAGCACATAGCAATAAAGCACAGGCTAGCAGTGATGACTTTCCCCATGGCTGGTGCAGGCTCAGTGTGGTGTAACAAACATGAATTGTACATGCAAGTAGTATATAACAAACAAATGAATCAACATGGTGCTGTTAAAGATTTCCAGAAGTCCTAGAAGGAGGGTATGTAATTTAACAACCACACATACGCCTCCTTCAGCAGCCAAGACATAATCCAAAACCAATTTATTGTCCATTATTTCACATGTCAGGGAATCCAATGATCCCTGCAAGTTTTTGAAGTCCTGCAACAGTCTTATCATGTCTCAGAGAATCCAATGATTCCTTTTGATTTTTAAGTCCTACAACAGTCTTATCATGTCTAAGAGAATCCTGAGGATTTCATGAGGGTTTTCAAGTCCTGCATCAGTCTTATTAACAATTTTTGATGTCCATGAGTCAATTGCCATAACTAACATGTTATACCAGTGGTGGGCACAATCAGTGATAGAGCCACTAGCTGTTTTTTGGGTCATCTCCAAGTGTCTACTCCATCTTTTACTGATGGACAAGGTGAGTATGGCTCATTGGCACCCATCTAATTCCTTCTCCACCTGTAGAGATACAAGCAAACCCTCTCCCCAAAGCAGTTAACCTATCTGATCACTTCCATTCACCACTTTCTGGCTACCTTCACATCACCTGGCAATCATCTAAAGATAATGGAGCTGCTTACACTGGACACTGCCTTTCTGGTGGGTTATAAAACCTGTCTGCTGGAGCCAGTGCATCTTTTTAAAAAATCAAGGAGTTACTAGTATAAAAAGCTAAATTTAGAAGTTTTCAAGGGGGGGAGAAGGGAGCAAGATGACGGAGAAGGCACACACGACTTTCTAAGCTTTTTTTTCCCCAATAAGTTTTGTACCTCTTTTTTTTTGTTCAACCAATTCTACTTTTAAAGAAATAATTTCTTAAAGTTTGGCACTGCTCCTCAGAGTAGGGGGCACTGTTCTAATCTTCAGATTTATATTTATTTATTTGGTTCTACTATATTCAAAACTAATTCTAGGAGTCTGTAAGTTTTTGGTTCTTGCAAAACATGATCTAAGAAGAGATGTAGTCATTGTTCCTCTGGCCTATGCTCTAGTCTACAATCTCCTCTAACACTATTTTCTATCTCAGGGCCATGACTAATGTCCCTGTTCTCCTGTGACCATGAAAGCTCTTGCTTCTCCTACCCTTGTAAATCCAGTTCAAACAAAGTATAATGCTCTTCTCAGCCCTGAATCTGAGAAAAGATCCTAGAATGTCCTACAATTGAATATAACAATTTTCTCCATTTTTAAACTATGACCAGATCACACTGATTTCCCAGAGCCATAAGACTCATTCCTATAGTCTTCCTTTTCACTCTGTGACCATGACCCAGAATTGTGTGTGGGCAATGAAAGAACTTCCTGCACCTGTACCAGCAAAATTGCCCTATAATCTCATCCTCATCCCTTGCATAACCCCTCTATCATCTCTGTGCTAAGAGCTCTCAAAATCATTCTATTGTTTATGTCAATGTCCTCAGAGTCCAGACTGTGCTACACTTCTAGGACCAATTCCATTCATGTGAAGCTATTCTTTCATGCTAGCCATCTAAGTTGTCTTGATCAGGAAAATTGTTTTGTTTGTTCTTCCACTTCCAAATTTGATTTGAGATATTATTTTAAAAGTTTTTTTAGAAGGGAAATTTGGAGGAATTAAAGGAGTTACTTCTACTTTAATCAGTTCTCTAAAGATCTGAAACCAATTTTTTTTTTTTTGATTTTTCTGAAACTATTCCCAAAATGTTAATTTCTTGAAGCATTCATAAGAATAATCCTACAGGAGAAGTAGGGTTTCCTCCATATGTCATTAATAAGGATCCTCATAAGCAGCTAAAATGCTGGAAGAAGCAGGATGCAAGATGTTAATGTTTGAACTTATAGCCACCAAGGTTCTTTTTTTTTTCCTTTTTTTTTTTTTTTTTTTTTTTTTTTAGCTTTACTCTTCCATCATTTCAGGCATTAGAGCTAACAATATGTCACTGTCATTTGCTTTTTCCAACTATATACAATTTTCTGGCCAAGGTTTGTATCAGTCTACTTCAGCAATTCAAGTTTGATATCATGTAGATGAAAAATAAAATTACCAAGAAAACAAAAAAAAATCTTCCAACCATATTAATTTGTTAAGCAATTAATTTTGATTACTTATTGGAACAATATCCTTTCCTCTGCTTAGGGCTGAACTTCCAATAAAAGGGGGAGAAAGACTTTTATACATTAAAAACAAGTTAGCTATGCTAAAAGGGTTTTCTAAATGTGCATACCCTTTGATTCAGCCATGTTTCTAGTGGGCTTATATCCCAATGAGATCTTAAAGGAGGGAAATGGACCCACAAGTGCAAAAATGTTTGTCCAGCCCTTTTTGTAATGCCAAGAAACTGGAACCTCAGTGGATGGCCATCAATTGGAGAATGGATGAATAAGTTATGGTATATGTGTAATGTACAAGCTAGCTTTTTGGAGGATCTCTGGACAGGCCTTGGTCTTTAGGTGGAGAAGTGATAAAGGCAGGAGGGCCACCAAGAGGCTGGTCAAAGATGGAGTCCAGAGTCTGGAATCTGGAGTCTCTAGTCTTCTCTGGGTTTGTGACTATGATCCTTCTGTGTCTGTGTCTGAAAGAGACTCTCTCTTAAATACCTCAGTATGATAATATGACTAAAACAACTGAGCATGTGCCTACTGCCCATTATACCACAGTCACATTAAGTATATGTTTAGAGAACAATTATCTCACACTGAATAGGTGCTTAACTATAAGCACCCCACCATCCTTAATTCAAGCACACCTTTTCAGAGTTCCAGCCCTCTACATCTTCTACTTGCTTTTGTTTTAGAACACAGGATTTAGACTTCTGAGGAATAGAGATGAGAACACCAAAGGGAAAGGGGAAGTCAAACCAGATATTATTAGCAGGTTTCCTCTAGGCTGAAGGGTTTTACCCAAAACAGGTATACATAAATCCATCAGCATGGGAGATATTATACATGCATATAGTAAAATAACACTGGCTAGTAGTAATGTAACAAGCAACATGAACCAACATGAGGAATTATACATATCCATAAGTCCTAGACGGAGAGTATATAAATAACAATCACACATATACCTCCTTCAGCAGCCAAGAGTTAGTCCAAAACCAATATATTGTCCATTACTTCAAGTGTCAGGGAATCCAATGATTCCTGCAGATTTTGAAGTCCTGCAACAGTTCATGATTCAAATGCCATACACATTGGGTTAATAGCCATTCTCTTTCAGTGGCACATGTAGTCAGAGATGGAACAATTTGATGTTTCTTAGGTCTTCTCTTTCATTTCAAGGATCTTTTTTTCTGTCTCTCTCCAATGGACAAGAAGAATATGGCCATTGACACCCATCTGATTCCTTCTCCATCTGTAGAGATACAAGCAAATCCCCAAGTAGTTAACCTATCTGGTCTCTTCCATTCACTTCTGCATTTCTCCGCATCACCTGGCGACTATCTAAAATTAGTGGAGCTACTCACACTGGACACTGCCCTTCTGGTGGGTTATAAAACCTGTCTGCAAGAACCAACGCATCTTTATCAAAAATCAAAAAATTAATAGTATAATGAGATAAATTTAAAAGTTCTCCAGCGTTACCTGTGGTTCTCCATTTCTTCTGTTTTTGGAGGAGTGTCTTGATTTCTCTGTTTCTCATTTTTATTATTTCCTGTCCTTGAGGATTAAAAGGTATATCAGTAGTATGTAAAATCTGATACTGTGCACAAAAGTGTGTAAAATGTTTAGAAGTCTATGCTGCTCCATTACCTGTTTTTATTGCTTGTGGCACACTCATAATTGCAAAAGCTTGTATAAGGAACTCAGTGACTACCCAAGCTGTGTCTTTTGCTGCTGGTATTGCAAAAGTAAATCCTGAAAAGGATTTTTTGTATTGTAAGCACCGTAGGCTATACTTCATATTCTAAACATTGAAAAGAAGTGTGTCTTTGAATTTTTTTTGGAGCTATATGCAATTGGAAGTTCCTTAGTGTTTCTATGGTCTTTTGTACACATGCTTCTAACATTTGCTCCTCATATACACACCTCAAGATATCATCCATATAATGTAACAAAATAACTTTTGGAAATGTTTGTCTTACTGGAGTAAGAGCAGCAGCCACATACATTTGACACATAGTAGGGCTATTTTTCATTCTCTAGGGCAAAACTGTCCCATCATATATTTGATAAGGCTCACTTAAATTAAAGCTGGGCACTGAAAAAACAAATCTTTTTATATCCTCCTTATCTAGAGGGATAGAATGGAAACGGTTCTTCATGTCTAAAACCCAAAGAAGCCAAATGACCAAAGAGGCCATTCTCTAGGCAACTGAGTAGGAGATGGATTGTAATGGGCTGAGGCTTGAATTGATGCACTGCCTGTCTATTTTTATACTGACTCTATTCCAAGTCATGGGGACTTCTCCACTGAGGTTAGGATCATGACAATCTAGCTGCTTTATGTTCTGCTTTGCAAGGTCCTGTGTTTCTAGGGCCCCACATGCCAAAAAGTAATGCCCTGGCTATATTTCTGAATGGTCTCTGGACTGGCCTTGGTCTTTAGGTGGAGAAGTGATGAAGGCAGGAGGGCCACCACAAGGCTGGTCAAAAATAGAGTCGGGAGTCTGAAATGTGAAGTCTTGAGTCTTCTCTGTATCTGTGACTGTGATCTTTCTTCTGTGTCTGTGTCTGAGAGAGACTCTCTCTTAAATATCTCAGAATATTTATATCACTACAACAACTGAGCATGTGCCTACTGCCCATTACATCACCATCACATTAAGTATATGTTTAGAAAACCATTATCTTACACGGAATAGGTGCTTAACTGTAAGCACCGTGCTATCCTTGATTCAAGTATACCCTCTACAATATATATGTTTTCAAATATTATTGTTCTATTAGAAAAGATCAGCAGAATGAGTTCAGAGAGGTCTGGAGAGGAATACATTAAGTAATGCTAAGTGAAATGAACAGAAAGAAAAGATCATCATACAAAGCAAAAGCAAAATGATATGATGATCAATTCTGATGGACATGGCTCTTATCAACAATGAGATAATTCAGGCCAGTTCCAATGATCTTGTAATAATGAGAACCATCTACACTCAGAGAGAGAGAGCTGTGGAAACTGAGTGTGGACCTTAATATAGCATTTTCACTTCTTTTGATATGGTTTGCTTGCATTTTATTTTCTTTCTCATTTTTTCCCTTTTTGATCTGATTTTCCTTATACATCAAGATAATTGTGTAAATATACATGCTTATATTGGATTTACATATATTTGACCATGTTTAACATATATTGAATTACTTGCCATCTAGGGCAGGAGGTGAAAGGTTCAAGTTTTGCGTGTCTAAATGTTGAAATATTATTCTTTCATATGTTTAGAAAATAAAAATCTTCAATTAAAAAAATTTTAAAATGGAAAACAAATTAAAAAGTTGTCAAATAAAGTAAATTAGTTAAAAGGATATAATGCATCATTAGGTAATCTGATTTCTAATTGAAAGAAAGATTAAAGACTTCCCTAGTTGAGAAGGGGAAAGTGAACAGATGTACTTCCCCGAAATCAGAAAAGCAGGTGTCCATTCTTCCTTAAGTATTTGTAAGGAATCAAAGGAATGTGGAAATCATGACCATGATCAATTAGGGATTAGTTTTCAGATAAAACGTATGGATTGCTTGAGATTTACAATTCTGAAAAAACTCCTGTCTTCTAACTTTAGAACTGGTCAATGAAACCTAGGTCCTTAGTTAAGTCTCTAATCAATGGGTAGAAGTGGTATAGTTTCTGATGTTCACAGGGCTAGATTCAAACAATGCAATTTGTACTTGTTTTTCACTTCTCATAATTAAATAAAAATAATTTTTATTCAATTCAGTTCAATACAATTAAAAAATAATTGATTATTAGAAAGAACTGAACATATTCCAGAATATAGTCAGAAGATGGATCAATATGGTTCACACAATTCCCTCAACTAATTTCTTGTTGTCCTAATCCCCTATATTTTCTCAAGTTTCTCAATATTGAAACTCAAGGATCACTCACAGTTCATAATATTCAATAACAAAACTACTTACCATAAATTATTATAAAGGATTAAATATAATTTATTCAAATGAGTGCTGCTTCCTTATAGTTCTGCATTTACCAAAATACCCAGTATTAAAAAGACATGTTGCAGATCAATGGAATTCTTCAGCATAGCAACTGCCCTCAGGTTGGACTTTTTTATGTCTTGAGAAACAACCAAGTCATATCAGTGATTCAAAACTTAATTCTGTCAGCTAACAAAATTTCATTGATAATTTCTTTGGTATATTAAAGGGGAACTTATCCAATTTTTAAAAGTGAATGTCATTACAATTATATATTCATCAGTCTCTATATATGTATATATTTATATATATAAATGAATATATATCTGCATATGTACATATTCAAAATCATCCCCCCAATTTGTCCTTTCCTAGGCTGATTTAATTTACTTTAAACACAAAGGGAATGAAACAGATTTAGAAAAAATAGAACTTCCTTTTAAAATATATTTAATCATTCAGTAATTTGAAGTTTAAACCTGCAATGTGTAATGTTTTTTTAAAAAAAAAAAAACATTGAAGAAACTCCTTCTAGAAATGAAGATCTACATGTATTTTTTTATTTAAAATGTTTAGAGAGTTGGTATTTGGACACTGAAATCACAAATGCCTAATCCAGGTTTACACCATTCACATAGATTGACAGTAAGTTTTCTTGATTCAAAGTTATCTCTTTTAAATGTTACTCTAGGCTGTCCCTAAAAAGAAAATACACTTGGTAGTTAAGAGTAGAGGATATGTCCTTTCCTTGGAATAGTTATATTCAGACCATAAAATGTCTATTTTGTGGTAAAAAAGATACTACAGTAATGCTGTAGTAATGACACCTATAAGGTCTGAAGAAACATGCAATGGACAAAACACCTGATTTGGAGTCACAGGACTCGGGTGGAAATCACTGTCCACTTAATTGCTTCTTGTATCATATCAAACAAGACATATTGTGTCTTTGGGCATTAGTTCTTTACCTGGGAAGTAAGGAAGTTGTTCTAGATGATCTCTAAATTACTATTTCAAATCTAAAACTTTGGATTTCATAATCCCTGAAGCAGGAAAATCAAAGTTGAAGTCACATACATTTGTTCCTTTTGAGTTTAAGAACTATGTCAGAATAAATATTTCTCATATCAGTATGAAGAAAACCATTATTTAGACTGAGTAGCGATTGAAAGTGGATGTGATTGCTGCCATATCATATACATAATTTTATTCATGTTTCTTTACTTAAAGATATGAGAGTAATTAGTTATTTAATCATTTTTTTTAATTTCATAATGAAGGGTTCTTTGTACCTAAAATAGGACTGACTGAATAATTTGACTAAGATTTATGTTGATTCAGGGGGCCCACCTATCGAAAACTTGACTTTTTGAATTACAGAGGTAAATGGCAAAGTTGTGGGTCCAAATTTAGGAAGGTCTGTGTCCAAATCCCTCATTAGATAATTCTCAGTGTAACCTTGAGAGATTCATTTAACTCCTTCCTGCCTCAGTTTTCTCATTTGTAAAATAGAAATAATGACATCTGTCTTCCATAGTTGTATGAGAATAAAATGAAATAGTATTTGTGAAGTGCTTACAACTTCAAATTATTATTATTACCAACCTAAGAATTTTAATTTAATAAAATAGAAAGCATTAAGATCATGGAGACCCTGATTCACAACTGTAGGTATTGGGAATAAAAAGAACTGACATTCATTAGAATATAAACTTAAACCAAGAGGTCTTGCTCCTTCTAATTTGAGTCCCCTAGAGTTAACATTTATTAGCATATAATGTTGAATAAAATTGAAAAAGAGGACCTAGTGGATTAGAAATCGAGTCAACCAACTGAAAAGATGTTTTTAAAATGGGAAAAATTGTAAACAAATTTGAATTTTAAAATGTTCAAAAGAGTGTTAGAAGGCTGAAAATGAAATGTTCCTAAATTCTCCAGGGTAACAAGATAAAACCCAGTTCAATTCACCATGTATTTCTTAGCACCTGTCAAACAAGCCTTATGTTAAATACTGGGAAAAATATTTATTATTGCCCAGGCAACTTGTTTAACTTCTCAAACTTAATTTTCTCATGTCTTTGAAACAGGGAAAAGGGTTTTTATGAGGTTCAAATGAGATAATTTATATAAAACATTTTGTATTCTCTCTCTCTTTATCTATATATGTATGTATGTGTATATACAGATATATGTATATACACATATACATGTATATGTATGTGATTATATACACATATACACATATACATGTGATTATACACAGATACAGATAAATCTAATCCAGGAAAATAATTTATTTGCTAATATCTAACATATACAAAGTAATATTGGAGGAGTGGCACAGAGAAAGTAACTAGTAGAAGTAATGATAAAAAAATATAAAGATAAGTACATACTTGAGTAGAGCTTTGAAAGAAGTTTTGAATTTCAAGAGGCAAACTGGAAGAGGGACAGCATCCCAGACTTGGAATATACTCTGAGTAAAGGTAGAGATAAGAAACATGGATTGTCTTGTTCTAGGAATATTAGATAGACCAATTTGACTGTAATATAATGTGCACAAGAGGGAATAAAATGTTATAACTCATTAAGTTTATAGACTTCCATTTCTCTCTTTGTGGAGCTTTTGTTTTGAACATTTTGATTTGATTGGTGGCTTTGTTGGTCTGTAAATATAGATTAAAAGCTAAAAGCTAGCCCAAGAAGACCAAAAGCTTGACTGGAGAATTATAACTTTCAAAGATATTTCAAGCAATTTATCACAAATCTTTTAATCCTTCAGGTGTTTCCCAAGAAACATTCCTGTCTTAGAAGATTTGTGCTACAGCTTAGGAAGAGGGAAAAATCACTCTAACTTTGGGAAATATATGTCTCCATCCTTCCTAGGGAGCAACAAGTATAACAAAAAATAGCAATCACACAAGAAGTTATAACACACAGTTAGATTTCAAAGGCATGCATAGGTTTTCAAAGAATGCTAAAATTATATGTAAAATAAGTCTTTTGTTTCAGTCCAAATCTTTTCTCTACCTTCAAACATTTTCAGTATCAAGCTAACAAATACACTAATTGATTTCAAAGGAAACATGTCCTTGGAAACACAATGAATTTTTTTAGAATACTAACTGCCAACCTTTAGCCTTTAAGTAGGTGAGGCTAACACACAAAACACATACACACATACACACAGAGGAAAAAAAAAAAACTTTGACAGATAAAAGAATTATAGAATTTTAGGAATAATAAGGACCTTAGACATTATCTATCTTAATAACTTTATTATGCAAAAAGGAAAACAAAAGTCTTTGTTTCTGTTTGTTGACTTTGCTGACTTCCCAAAGAACACACAAGTTTCTTGATTCTTAGCCAAACATTTTCTTTACTAGAATAAAATTTCTGTGAATTTGTGGCAGGTGTCATTGTATGTACTCAAGTCTTTCTAAGCTCATTTTGAATTTTCTTGGCAAAGATAATAGAATAGATTAACATTTCCATCTCCAGCTCTTTTACAGATGAGGAAACAGAGATAATTGCATTAAGTGATATGCCCAGAGTCACACAACTAGTAAGTGCCTGGTATATGGATGTGTACTTGTGCATATGTATGCATAAAATACAGATAGACATCAGCTTTTAACAGCACATGCACACTGGAGAGAGAGAGAGAGAGAGAGAGAGAGAAGAGAGACATGTTATTTGGAGGGTCATTCCATAGACAAACATTAAAATGTTCAAATTATTCCATAACTTCATTGATTCAGTTTCTTCTAATGATGAAAACAAATGAATGTCTGCAGATGTTCTGATAATCTTGCCCATGCCTTCCCATATATTCACCATCACACATCGATCCATTGTTTGAAGATTTTATCTTGTACATCTTTGGTTTATGCATGTTGTGTATCTAATTAGATAAGTTCTTTGAGGGTCAGAAATGATTTCCCCCTTTCTTTGTATTTTAGAGTTTATCAGAATTTCTGGCACATAGTAAATATTCAGTAATTGTTTTAATTGTTTGTTGATTTGATTTCTCTTAGAGATCTTTTCTCATTTCTCCAGATATCACAAGAGTACCATTAGAAACTACAGCTATGTGACTCTTATCTTTTTGCCCTCTTAATGTATGGAAGCTAGATGATTTGATGGAGTCATTAAAACCTGAGTTCAAATTTGTTCTCAGATACATATTTGCCATGTGTCCCTGGGCAAGTCACTTAATCCCATTTGTCTCAGTTTCCTCATCTGTAAAATGAGCTACAGAAGGAAATGGAAAACAACTCTAATATCTTTACTAAGAAAAGTCTAAATGAGGTCACAAAGATTAAAATGAAACTGAAGCAAGTGAAGAACAAACACTCCTATATGTGACTAGACCATATTTTTTTGCTACCATACAACTCTTTGATGAAAAAAAAAGTTAGCTACTTTGATCAATAAAATGATCCAAGACAATTCCAAAGGATCCTGATATTGAAGAAATAGCAAGTTATACATAGTAGTTTTGCATTTGTGCACAATTGTCTGATTTTTATTATTATACTATGTTGTTAAAATGCTTTTTATTCCATAAATTAAAATTGACATAATTTAAAAATGAATGTTAAAATATTTATATATATTTGGTAAATAACAATAATGAATAAATATGCATTTAAAAAATGGGAAAATAAATATACATAAGGATCCCTACTGGCCTCATATTAACTTAGTTTTTAAATATAATAATCTATTTTTAATTTAATTTTTGTTTACAAATAAATGGAAGTGAAAAGATAACGATATTTCACCACTGGGAGCCATGTACTGCTGAACTCTGATTTCATGATTAACTCTGGGATTTATGTTATCTATTAAAAAGAGATCATTAATTCACCAATTGAATACCAAAAATTATAAGGAACTCATAGGAAATTATCTCACAAAAAATACAATTGTTTTTGATGGTAGTCTCAATGTAAGAAACTTTTCCTTTTCTCATGTCAAATCTATGTCTTTGTCTGCATACATTTTCTAATTCTTTCCCCTCAAAATCATTTCAATTTAATTTTTAAAAACCATCAGTATACCTTACCTTTCATGAACAAGCTGCCATATATATTGCTGAAATCTACCTGAGTTATCCTTTTTACTAAGAGTGGAATTCATAGAAAATGCTTAATCTTTCTTCAGCATAACTGCTATTTCAAATATTTAAAGACAATTATATCCTCTCTGTCATTTCTTCTCTTGAAGAAACATCTGTAGTTACTTCAACAACATCTCATATTGTGTGATTTCCTTATTTCCAATGAAACAAATGCTGGGGTTTTTTTTTGGCTCTTGCATTAGAACAGGAGAAGAAGTAACAATCAAGAATTTAAAAATCACTCTACAATTTACAAAATCCTTTGTATACATCATTTGCTTTTATCTTCAACATAACTTTATAGGGTAGGTAGCATAATATATTAAAATTAGGAGAGATATATCTAAGACTCAAATATATTTTTTATTCAAAATGCACTGTCAGTATGATGTCCAGACCTGGACACAGTTCTCCAATAATGGCTTGCTCAGTAAATCGATACAGAAGAATAACAACTTCCTTATTTTTTTACATTAATTTTTGTAATGAGTATTAAGATTTAATTCACATTTTGAGGATTATCATATCACTCCATTCATATTAAACTTATAGTCAGCTAAAAAACATTTTTACATAAACTGCTGAGCTATTTGACACAATAGCTAATAGACTTGGAATCAAAAACACCTGAGTTTGAATCCTGCTTCAGACACTTTGTAGCAACATGGCCCTAGATAAGTCTGTATCTTAGTTTCTTTGTTTGCAAAATGGAAATAATAAATTAACCTACTTTCTACGGTGGTTGTGAGGATCATGAGTTAACATCTATGAGGCCCTTTTTAAAAGATAAAGTGAGATCTATCTATCTATTAGGTGTTATTTTATTATTGATAAACTCATGCATGGTCATGTTTCCTTCTGTCCTTGAACAGTTGATTCTTTTTTATTCATTTATTCATTATTCATTTTTAAGGCAGATGGGGTTAAGTGACTTACTCAGGGTCACACAGCTAGGAAGTATTAAGTGTCTGAGGTCAGATTTGAGCTCAGGTCCTCCTGACTTCAAGACCAGTCCTTTATCTACTGTACCATCTAGATGACTAAAGAGTTAATTCTTTTTTTTTTTTAATTATTATAGCTTTTTATTTACAAGTTATATGCATGGGCAATTTTACAGCATTGACCATTATCAAACCTTTTGTTCCAATTTTTCCCCTTCTTCCCCCCACTGCTCTCCCAGATGGCAGGTTGACCAATACACGTTAAATATGTTAAAGTATAAATTAAATACAATATAAGTATACATGTCCAAACAGCCATTTTACTGTACAAAAAGAATTGGATTTTGAACTAGTGTACAATTAGCTTGTGAAGGAAATAAAAAATGCAGGCAGACAAAAATAGAGGGATTGGGAATTCTATGTAGTGGTTCATAGTCATCTCCCAGAGTTCTTCTGCTGGGTGTAGCTGGTTCAATTCATTACTGCTCTATTGGAACTGATTTGGTTCATCTCATTGGTGAAGATGGCCATGTCTATCAGAATTGATCATCATATAGTATTGTTGTTGAAGTATATAATGATCACCTGGTCCTGCTCATTTCACTCAGCATCAGTTCATGTAAGTCTTTCCAGGCCTTTCTGAAATCATTCTGTTGGTCATTTCTTATATAACAATAATATTCCATAATATTCATATGCCACAATTTATTCAGCCATTCTCCAATTAATGGGCATCCACTCAGTTTCCTGTTTCTGGCCACTACAAAGAGGGCTGCCACAAACATTCTTGCACATACAGGTCCCTTTCCCTTCTTTAAAATCTCTTTGGGATATAAGCCCAGTAGTAACACTACTGGATCAAAGGGTATCCACAGTTTGCTAACTTTCTGAGCATAGTTCTAAATCACTCTCCAGAATGGCTGGATGTAGTCACAATTCCACCAACAATGTATCAATGTCCCTGTTTCCCCACATCCCCTCCAACATTTCGCATTATCATTCTAGCCAATCTGACAAGTGTGTAGTGGTATCTCAGAGTTGTCTTAATTTGCATTTCTGAAGAGTTAATTCTTAAAGAAATTAATACAGAACTTAATATCTAAGCTTACTGAATTTTTCTTTATTAGATTTGACTATTATATGAAGATTGTCAAGGATCCTAAATCTCATCAAAGTAGAATTTATAGTCAGTTCTGTTATGTCTTGTATTAAAAATTCAAATTTAGACCCACTTGATGGAATGATATTTTTAGGAACAAATAGACTAAGGTGCAAATTTCCCATTTGCTTATGTAAAATTTCTTCTAATGATTTCTTCCACAAGTAAACTTCAGGACTTTTTCAAGATAAAATATCATATATACATCTTCTGGTATAATGGGACTTTTGATGGAGAAGGGCTTGCTTGAACTCAACAATTCTACCCTAATACTCTACAGCCTCTTCCTATTTCCTCCCTTCTCTCTGTTCCTCTCTACCATTAAATGTTGCTGCCCTCTCAAGTTGTTCTCTCTTTCTTATCAATTCATTATTCTATTGTACTATTGTGCTGTTATATTATGGTTATCTCATCATTATTGTGCAGTCCACAGAAGCTCAATGCCTTGAATTCCTTTCAATTTATCTTAATATTGTACAGTATTGTGTTATATTGCTTAACCATTTAACATATAAAAAACTGCTACCATTTTTATCAGTTTCTTATCTTTTTTATTGTGTGTCATTGTCAAAGTGTTTAAGAGTTGTGCATGCTCTGAACATCACTTTTCTAATAAATTCTGTTTTGTTTCATTTTATGTTGTTAGATTTTTGTGGTGAGCTTTTGAAACACATAAGTTGGGTTATAAGTGAAATGGCATTATCATTTCAAACATAGCATACAAATTCTTATCTGTGTATGTATTATACTCCTTGACAGCATGCAAATTCTTTTAGGGAAAGAAATATTAATTTTATCTTTGTGTCCAGAGCTTAGCTTAGCAGAGTCTCTGGAGTATAGTAGGTCCATAATAAATGCTTCTTAATTTTCTCTCTGAAATTAGTATCAACCTTAAATGGGATAAGCATCCTATCTCTGTTTTCATCCAAATAAATTTTAGTTTTTCATAGAGAAGGGTAAAAGATGAAAACAAAACAAAAACATTCTTCATAAATTGATAAAACATTATCTGAACGCATGATTTATTTGTCTGCGTCCTCAGATACTATTGGTTACTTGAGACTTTTGCTTTACATGGCAATAAATTTTGAAAAAAGGATACAAGGAACAGCACTTAATCTGTAGGTTCAAAATAATTTGGTTCATAGAGAAGACACTAAGCATTGTCAGCATATTGCAAATAATCAGATTAATGATAAATAGTTGACATAATGGATATAATAAAATACTGACTCATCCTTATCTGCTTCATGAGTGTATGTCCTTCTTATTAGGAAATACAATTAAGCAGCCCACATAATCAATCTTGGATGGAGGAAGCAAACATTATGGAAACATCTGTGTGCAATACTTTTCAATGTCACAAGTTATCCTTGATATGTGTGTTTTCAGTATTCATTTTCTAAAGATAATTCATTGAGAATTTGCTCTTGAAAGTATTAAAAGAAGAGATAAGAAAAGCAGCATTCATGGGCGGGGAGAATCAGTCAATAAATAAGACAAAGCAAATTCATTGAAGACACAAAGTTGAAAAGCTTTCTTCTCTTGATGAAAGGTGTCCAAGTAACCATTTTAACTTTGTAGTTGTATTCTCTTGATTTTCTCTCCAATAGTAAGGCTGACTACATCTACCCCTTAGGGAAAATATTGAAGCTTATTATATATTATTATATTATATAATATCATATATGCATATATAATATATAATATCATAATCTTATATGATATTATAAAGTTGCACACCTATTCTAGTGTTTTGGTCCCACAGTCATCTTCTAGGAATTAATATTTTAGTTTCATTTAACATATTAGCATCAGTAGACAGAGTGGCCACCCTTTTCCACACTATTGATATGAGTCAAACTTTCAAAATAAAATAATCATAAGCATGAAATGATCTATAACCTTTCTAGCATTGATTGCATTTTTCACAGTGCCTGCATTATTCTAGACTCTTTTTAATACATGTTTTTATGGTTACTTATCTTTATATATTTTATAATTAGTTTATTAATGGTTAAAATCTAAAGATATTATGTAAAATAACTCATTTCCCTCTTTTTAAAAAATTATTGACACCTATTCTATTGAGTAGTGCAAAAAGCCCAGAAGGAGAGAATCCCTGTCTCTCTGATACTTATTTGTGGTATGATCATAGAAAATTCCCTCAAGTTCTCTGGGTCTCAGTTTCATGGTGTTAAAATAGGATTTAAAATCTTATAATAAATCCTATTTTAAGCAGCATTATTTCAGGGAGTGAAGAGAAGTTGTAGAGGATAAAATATTTTAGGAATGTTTGGCAAGAAATCCAACTAGATAAAGTCAGTTAAAAGACTTTAAAAATTAAAAATGGAAAGAGAATTACTAATAAAAGAAAGTGGAAAAAATATGAAGAAATTATTTCAGTAAGCATTTTCTCTATTATGCTCAAAACCTGACTTCATGATCTCTGAGGTTCTTGTAAAGGAGGCAAAAAAAAAAAAAAAAGAAAAGAAAACAAAGAAAGTAAAAGTTTATGTAGTTTATATAGAGGACTCCATTCTGGAGTTGATGAAATTGTGAGGACATTAAGAGACTGATCAATATAAAGTTTTCTAAAGGAGGAGAAGATACTAACGGTGTGCAAATTTCATACTTTATTGATACCAAAAGAACATCAAAGAAACATCAATATTTGTCAAGCTATTTTTCTATTCTTCTATCTAATCAAAATATTCAAAAAAGTTTTCTATATAAGAATTTACGGTATAAGGAAGAAACAAGCTTTCACAAATAATATTCATATTTGACCAACATATTTTCAATTTTGAATGATTTAAATGAATTGAATGATTTAAAAAATCTAAAATTCTTTCATGCTTATTGCATCTTGATTTTTGGAGGAGAATGGCATTCAACTTGGCAGAGGGGAGAAAAAAAAAAGCTTTGCCTTACTAGCTTTGTGACAATAAGATTTATGTCAACCAGGTATTAAGATCATTTAGGAATCATAACTCTATAATAACAAACATTAGGAAATTTATAAAAGAGTAATATGTATACTAACTAAAAGGACTCACCAAAGTGATGGGGGAGGGGGGCGGGTTTCAAATCCAGCATGAATTCTTTGTGATTGATGGTTCTTATGATCATCAAAGTAGTTTGTTCTTTCCATCTACATGTAAAGAGATCAAACAGATAAAGAATATCTATTGTGAGAATTTCAGCATGCATCTGGTATCATTAGTTGCAGAGCCGAAAAGAAGAGGTCTAGATTGTCTGTAGGAAATTTCAGCGTGTTTTATTTACTTAAATCTTCTCATAAAACAAAGAACTTTATATTCTATATAACCATTTTATCTGTGTTGATCGATGACTGCAAAACCTTAAAAAAAGAAGAATTAAAATGGGAGCCTTGGTGGATATGAGCATTTTTCTTATAAGGAATCACTGAGAAAAACAAGAATAAAGAATAATATCCAACATTTTCATAATAAAAAAATAAAATAGTTATCATAGTGAGAGGAAGGAATGTCAGGTGAATAGCCAGAGTATTCCATTGACACTCTCACTATTTTAAAATAAAGTAATAATGACTTCTAATATTTTGGTTAGATACTCTTTAACTAACTTTTGGAAGAATATTATGGAAGGGAACTTCCAAGTCAGTTTCACTTTAGAACATAATTCCTCCAGAATTGTTTAAGTATAGTGTTATATTAAGATGTGACTTTAAGTATTAAAAATAAAAACTTAAGCAATGGACCAGTACAAGGTGATTAAAACAGCTACAACTCTGAGTAAATATATGCATAACTGAGATACTGATTGTTTTTGGCAGTGGCTTGTTGTAAGTTAATTAATCACTGCATTAAAGGAACACAACTGTTCATAGTATAATTATTGTGATAGAAGCTGAACATATGTCATTTTATGATGCCATATAATTTTGATAAATAATCTTTTTATTAACATTATTATAAAATGATTTTCATTTTTGATATTCATTCTATTTGAATAGTTCAGAAAAATTTGTAGCCAACCCTTTAGAAACAGTCATCTTCAGTAGACTGCTTGTTAACCAAACCTACTTAGATTTAATCAAATCATAGTTATGTGTAAAATAAGACTCCAATTGAAAATTACAGAAAGAAAATATATCAGTCCCTATAGAGATTAAATTTTGCTAGATCTATTTTTCTTCTTTTTGTTATCCATTTTTTGTCTTCCTTTCAGACTGATTTTTGTTTGGAAAAAGTAAACAGGTAATTCAAAGGAAAATGAAAGCTCATAATATATCCTTATACACACATACATATAACACACACACATCTATACTTATACATACATGCACATCTATGCACACATACACAACATTCATGTGGACTGTGTGCTTATATATGTGTATAAAAAGTAATTCCTTCATGCATGTGGGTTGTGTGCTTATGTGTGTGTATAGAAAGTAATTCCTTTACAATTATTTAGGGAAAGTGCTATATAAAATGTGTATTGAAGTATTAAAATAATTTAAATAGGGGCAGCTAGATGGTGCAGTAGATAGAATACCAGCCCCCTAAGTTAGTAGCACCAGAATTCAAATCTAGCCTTGGACACTTAAAATTTTTTAGTTGTGTGATTCTGGACAAGCCAATCCCAATTGCTTCAAAATAATAATAATACTAATGTAAATACACAGATAACTACACATACAAATGCTGTGAGAAAAAAAAAAGGGGGGGGAATGCACAGAATAAAATCATACCTGGTCACCTGAACATTTTTTAAAAGAAGTCATGCAATGGAGTACCCAGATTTAAGGGAGTATATGATTAGACAAATATTTACTTCCTTTCTATTAGTGCCAGATTATTGTTTCTCAAGCTGTCTTTTTTCAAACTATGCTGGGGGAAAGTAATGATTTGGCCCAGATATAACAAGCAGAGGATTGGATTTTTTTTAAACCCAATTTTTGCTTAGAAATTTGAGAAAGGAATTAAATTCTTGATTCTTCTCCGCCATAGCATTGTTTGTGCCTATCTGCTTCTTTGATGATGTTATTTTCAAGGTATAAGACATAAGAGAGAGAAAGTGTTTTTTATATATATGGGAACAATTGCTTCTTCTTTATAAATGGTACCCAATTATTACTGGATATCACAAATAATAGATAAAATGCATCAAAATTTAGGCACATTCAAATAATAAGAAACAAAATTTCCTAATATGTGAATATGTTTAGTGAGGGAAGAATGGAGAAACAGTCAATTCTTTATGTGCTTATGAATTAATGAGTTCATTTACTAAAGCTTGTATACATTACCTTTTTTATTCATCAAATTCTATTTATTTATTTGTTTACATTTTTCTTTTTTCTTTTTTTTAAAAAAAATTTATTTTATTTTATAATAAATTTTTATTGACAGAACCCATGCCAGTGTAATTTTTTTTACAACATTATCCCTTGCACTTGCTTCTGTTCCCGATTTTTCCCCTCACTCCCTCCACCCCCTCCCCTATATATGTTAAATAGGTTGCAGTATATCCTAGATACAATATATGTATGCAGAACCGAACAGTTCTCTTGTTGCACAGGGAGAATTGGATTCAGAAGGTAAAAATAACCCAGGAAGAAAAACAAAAATGCAAATAGTTTACATTCATTTCCCAGTGTTCTTTCTTTGGGTATAGCTGCTTCTGTCCATCATTTATCAATTGAAACTCAGTTAGGTCTCTTTGTCAAAGAAATCCAATTCCATCAGAATACATCCTCATACAGTATCGTTGTTGGAGTGTATAATGATCTCGTGGTTCTGCTCATTTCACTTAGCATCAGTTCATGTAAGTCTCTCCAAGCTTCCCTGAATTCATCCTGCTGGTCATTTCTTACAGAACAATAATAATCCATAATATTCTTATATCACAATTTACCTAGCCATTCTCCAGTTGAGGGCATCCATTCAATTTCCAGTTTCTAGCCACTACAAATAGGGCTGCCACAAACACTTTGGCACATACAGGTCCCTTTCCCTTCTTTAGTATTTCTTTGGGAAATAAGGCCTGAAGTAACACTGCTGGATCAAAAGGTATGCACAGTTTGATAACTTTTTGGGCATAATTCCAGATCGCTCTCCAGAATGGTTGGATTCATTCACAACTCCACCAACAATGCATCAGTGTCCCCATTTTCCCACATCCCCTCCAACATTCATCATTATTTTTTCCTGTCATCTTAGCCAATCTGACAGGTGTGTAGTGGTATCTCAGAGTTGTCTTAGTTTGCCTTTCTCTGATCAATAGTGATTTGGAACACTTTCATATGAGTGGTAATAGTTTCAATTTCATCATCTGAAAATTGTGTGTTCATATCCTTTGACCATTTATCAATTGGAGAATGGCTTGATTTCTTATAAATTTGAGTCAATTCTCTATATGTTTTGGAAATGAGGCCTTTATCAGAACCTTTAACTATGAAGATGTTTTCCCAGTTTGTTGCTTCCCTTCTAATCTTGTCTGCATCAGTTTTGTTTGTACAAAGGCTTTTTAATTTGATATAATCAAAAATTTCTATTTTGTGATCAATAATGGTCTCTAGTTCATCTTTGGTCACAAATTTCTTTCTCCTCCACAAGTCTGAGAGATAAACTATTCTATGTTCCTCTAATTTATTTATAATCTCATTCTTTATGCCTAGGTCATGGACCCATTTTGATCTTATCTTGGTATATTAAGTGTGGGTCCATGCCTAATTTCTGCCATACTAATTTCCAGTTATCCCAGCAGTTTTTATCAAATAATGAATTCTTATCCCAAAAGTTAGGATCTTTGGGTTTGTCAAACACTAGATTACTATAGTTGACTATTCTGTCTTGTGTACCTAACCTATTCCACTGATCAACTAATCTATTTCTTAGCCAATACCAAATGGTTTTGGTGACTGCTGCTTTATAATATAATTTTAGATCAGGTACAGCTAGGCCACCTTCATTTGATTTTTTTTCCCCATTAATTCCCTTGAGATTCTCGACTTTGTATTGTTCCATATGAATTTTGTTGTTATTTTTTCTAGATCATTAAAATATTTTCTTGGAAGTCTGATTGGTATAGCATTAAATAAATAGATTAGTTTAGGGAGTATTGTCATCGTTATTATATTCGATTATCCTATCCAAGAGCACTTAATATTTTTCCAATTATTTAAGTCAGACTTTATTTGTGTGGAAAGTTTTTTTTGTAATTTTGCTCATATAATTCCTGACTTTCCTTTGGTAGATAGATTCCCAAATATTTTATTCTGTCAACAGTTATTTTGAATGGAATTTCTCTTTGTATCTCTTGCTGTTGGATTTTGTTGGTGATGTATAAAAATGCTGAGGATTTATGGGGATTTATTTTGTATCCTGCTACTTTGCTAAAATTATAAATTATTTCTAATAGCTTTTTAGTAGAATCTCTGGGGTTCTTTAGGTATACCATCATATCATCTGCAAAGAGTGATAGTTTGCTTTCCTCATTGCCTACTCTAACTCCTTTAATTTCTTTCTCGACTCTTATTGCAGAGACTAGTGTTTCTAATACAATATTGAGTAATAATGGTGATAATGGGCAACCTTGCTTCACTCCAGATCTTACTGGGAAAGGTTCCAGTTTTTCCCCATTGCATATGATGTTTACTGATGGTTTTAAATATATGCTCCTGACTATTTTAAGGAAAAGTCCATTTATTCCTATGCTCTCAAGTGTTTTTATTAGGAATGGGTGTTGGATTTTATCAAATGCTTTTTCTGCATCTATTGAGATGATCATATGGTTTTTGTTTGTTTGGTTATTGATATAGTCAATTATGGTAATAGTTTTCCTAATATTGAACCAGCCCTGCATTCCTGGCATAAATCCTACTTGGTCATAGTGTATTATCCTGGGGATGATTTTCTGTAGTCTTTTTGCTAATATTTTATTTAAGATTTTAGCATCAATATTCATTAGGGAGATTGGTCTATAATTTTCTTTCTCTGTTTTCAACCTACCTCGTTTAGGTATCAGTACCATGTCTGTGTCATAAAAGGAGTTTGGTAGGACTCCTTCAATCCCTATTTTTTTAAATCGTTTATTTAGCATTGGAGTTAATTGTTCTTTAAATGTTTGGTAGAATTCACATGTAAATCCATCTGGTCCTGGGGGTTTTTTCTTAGGGAGTTGGTTAATAGCTTGTTCTATTTCTTTTTCTGAGATGGGACTGTTTAGGATATTTATTTCCTCCTCTGTTGGTTTGGGCAAACTATATTTTTGGAGGTATTCTTCTATTTCATTTGAGTTGTCGAATTTATTGGCATAAAGTTGGGCAAAGTAACTCCTAATTATTGCTCTAATTTCCTCTTCGTTAGTGACGAGTTCTCCCTTTTCATTTTTAAGACTAACAATTTGATTTTCCTCTTTCCTTTTTTTAATCAGATTTACTAACGGTTTGTCTATTTTGTTGGTTTTTTTCATAGAACCAACTCTTAGCTTTATTAATTAATTTAATAGTTTTTTTTACTTTCAATTTTATTGATCTCTCCTTTTATTTTTAGAATTTCAAGTTTAGTGTTTGACTGGGGGTTTTAATTTGTTCCTTTTCTAGCATTTTTAGTTGCAAGCCCAATTAATTGACCTTCTCCTTCTCTAGTTTATGCCTCTATTTTATGATCTCTATTTATTTATTTAATTTATTTATTTTATTTATATATTTATGATCTCTATTTTAGGCCTCTAGAGATATGAAATTTCCCCTTATTACCGCTTTGGCTGCATCCCATACATTTTGGTACGATGTCTCATTATTATCATTTTCTTGTGTGAAGTTATTAATTATGTCTATGATTTGCTGTTTCACCTAATCATTCTTTAGTATGAGATTATTTAGTTTCCAATTATTTTTTGGTCTACTTTCCCCTGGCTTTTTGTGGAATGTAATTTTCATTGCATTGTGGTCTGAAAAGGATGCATTTACTATTTCTGCCTTACTGCATTTGAGTTTGAGGTTTTCATGTCCTAATATATGGTCAATTTTTGTATAGGTTCCATGAACTGCTGAAAAGAAAGTGTGTTCCTTTCTGTCTCCATTACATTTTCTCTAGAGATTTATCATATCTAATTTTTCTAGTATTCTATTTACCTCTTCGACTTCTTTCTTATTTATTTTGTGGTTTGATTTATCTAATTCTGAGAGTGCAAAGTTGAGTTGTCCCACTATTATAGTTTTGCTATCTATTTCTTCTTCCAGCTCTCTTAATTTGTCTTTTAAGAATTTAGATGCTACACCACTTGGTGCATATATGTTTAATATTGATATTGCTTCATTATCTATCCACCCTTTAGCAAGATATAGTGCCCTTCTTTATCTTTTTTAATTAGATTAATTTTTGCTTTAGCTTGATCTGAGATCAAGATGGCTACCCCTTCTTTTTTGACTTCACCTGAGGCATAGTAGATTTTGCTCCAACCTTTTACTTTTACTCTATATGTATCTCCCTGCTTCAGGTGTGTTTCCTGTAAACAACATATTGTAGGATTCTGGCTTTTAATCCATTCTGCTAACCACTTCCTCTTTATGGGGGAGTTTAACCCGTTCACATTTGTGGTTAAAATAACCCATTCTATAATACTTGCCATCTTGTTAACCCCTGTTTATGCTTTTCTCCCTTCTTCCCCCCCTTATCCCCCTTACCAGTATTAAGCTTGTGAGCACCACTTGCTTCTCACAACCCTCCCTTTTTAGTATCCCTCCTCCCACCTTAGAGTTCCTCCCCCTATCTTACCCTTTTCCCTCACCATTTCCGTATTCCCTTCCGCTTAGCTTATTCCTTCCCTTTTCCCTTTTTCCTTCTCACTTTTCAATATGGTGGGGGAAGTTTCACCATAAATTGAATCTGTCTAAAATTTTTCTCTTAAAGCCAATTCTGAAGGCAGTAAGATACCCACTATATTCATCCCCCTCCATTCTTTCTCTCAGATATAATAGGTTTCCTTTGCCTCTTCATGAGATGTAGTATCCCCACTTTATCCTTTTTCTGTTACAATATCCTTTCCACATCTAATTTCTAGAACAAGGTATACATGTGTTCTTTATACATCTTTATAGCATAAATATAGTTCCCAAGATTTCTTTTTACCTTTTTAAGTTTCTCTTGAGTTCTATATTTGTAGATCAAACTTTTTGTTAAGTTCTATTTTTTTCATCAAAAATCAGTGAAATTCGCTTATTTCGTTGAATGTCCATCTTCTTCCCTGGAAAAAGATGCTCATTCTGGCTGGGTAAGTTATTGTTGGTTGCATACCAAGTTCCTCAGCCTTTTGGAATACCATATTCCAGGCCCTTTGATCTTTTAATGTGGATGCTGCTAGATCCTGGGTGATCCTTATTGTGGCTCCTCTATATTTGAATTGGGTTTTTCTAGCCACATCCAGTATTTTTTCCTTCATCTGAGGGTTCTGGCATTTGGCCACTATATTTCTTGGTGCTTTGATTTTAGAATCCCTTTCAGTTGGTGATAGATGAATTCTTTCAATGTCTATTTTACCCTCTGTTTCTATTACTTCTGGGCAGTTCTCTTTGATAATTTCCTGGAAAATAATATCCAGGCTCTTTTTTTCATCATATTTTTTCTGGGAGTCCAATAATTCCCAGATTGTCTCTCCTAGATCTATTTTCCAAGTCTGTTGTTTTCCCAAGAAGGTATGTCACATTTTTTTTCCATTGTTTGATTTTTTTTTTTTTTTTGGTTTTGCTTGACTGATTCTTGTAGTCTTCTCAAGTCATTTAATCCCATTTGTTCGATTCTGATTTTCAATGAAGTATTTTCTTCACTCACTTTTTTTATATCTTTATCTAATTGTCCAATTGAGTTCTTTTGTTTTAGGGAATTTTTTTCCATTTCGCCAGTTTTAATTTTTAGAGAGCTATTTTCTGTTTCCAGTTCACTAATCCTATTTTTCAGGGATTTGATTTCTTTATCCACTCTGTCTTTAAATGAGTGGGATGACTTCTCCAGACTCTCTTGCCAAGCCTTCCTCTCCTTTTCCCATTTTTCTTCTAGCTCTCTTGTGAGAGCCTTTTTAATTTGTTCTATGAGATTCATCTGTGCTGAGGGACAGATGATCTCCTCCTTTGGGGATTCACCTGGAGATACTCTGTTTTTAGTCTCCTCAGGGTTTAGAGTCTGCTCTCTATCCATATAGAGGCTGTCAAGGTTTAAGGTCCTTTTCAATTTTTTGCTCATTTTGTCAGAGAAGAATCAAAGACAAACTAGCAAAGAAAAAAAAGAAAAAAACCCTAAATGGAGTCTGCTTTTTTGGGGGGAGGGATGGGTGGTGTTACCAAGCTTCCTCTACAGACTTTGGGGGGCAGCAGCGAGGCACTAGCAGGACTGTGCTGTGCCTGCGGTCTGAGACTCCAAGAGCGTGCTGAGACACTGTGGGGGAGGGGTGGCCAGGTCCCGAGATACTCCAGCTGTTTGGGGTTGTATTGCTCCCCCCCTCCTCTCCTCTTCCCCCAGCCCTTGTTTTTTTTGTTTTTAGCTTCTCTGCTGGGCTACTGACTTGCTGCTGGGGCAAAGTATCCAATCCTGTAGCAAAGCTCTCCCCTCAGAGACGGCTGAGATCACACCCCCACCTCTCTCAGGTCTGCTCGGCTGTGAGCTGCCTGCTGCACTCTTGCTGCTGCTGCCTGCCCTCAGCCTGCACCCAATGTAAAACCTTCCCCACCTTCGAGCAAAAACAGACCTTTCCTGGCGAATTTCAAGAATGTCTTCTCTTTGTAACTATTTCTGGGGTTTTTTTCAGTCAAGCATTAATTCAGAGGCTTGTATTGAAATGGTTTCTGAGAGAAAATGAGGAGCTTACACAGCTGTGTGCCTCCTTTCTGCCCTCTTCTGTTTACATTTTTCACTTGAACTTGATTTCAGTGATGTTTGGAACTCAAAATAATAAACCTTGTCTTTGGTTTATAGTCTTTGAATGTTCTTGAAGTCTCCAAAAGAGAGGGAATTTCCTGATTACAACGGGATCAAAATAGAAATTAGATGATACAGTGAGATGCCCCGGAGTTGGGAAGAACTGAAATTACTCAATTCACTAAATCTGAGACATTTACCAATTAACTCTGTGTAAGTCACTTAACTTCTGTCTACTTCAGTTTCTTGAATTATAAAATGGGAACAAGAAAAGAGCATCTACCTTCCAAGCGTTATTCTAAGGATCAAACAATTAAACATTTATAAGCATTAGCACATTACCTGGTACTTAGAAGGTGCTTAATAAATGTGTTTTCTTCTTTCCTTCCCATGAGCAATCAAAGACTTATTTTCACATAGCTTCTTCTTACCCTTCTTTCTCTGACACTGAACTCTCAGGTGTCTGCTACAAGCATGGTCCATTCAGGATATCATAATTTCATCCAACCCAGGTAGCTCAAGGGATATGATAGGAAATAAAAATTTCCTCCCTCCTCACCAAGCTCTCTTTAAGTCTCCATATTTTCTCTTTAATTATCACAAATGGATTTTGTGTTCCACAGCAATAGCCTGTGAATAAACGCAATGGAAGACTACTAGAACACTGAATTTGAAAGTTGGAAGAAGGCTGACTAGTAGCTAGATGGATTTCCGTCTAAGCTAGGATGGTCAATCAAGTGATCAACAAAATAACCAACAACTAAACAAGAATATATATATATATATATATATATATATATATATATATATATATATAAATTAAGTATCATATATTGGGATTACAAAATAACATCAGTATTTTTCCCCATTAATTTAGATTTTAATTGAAGAAATAAAATGTAAAGTGAGCTGTATAAAAGATTGAAATGGAGGAGATGGAAGACAATCATGAATGAAAAGGCTTGATCAGTTGACGATGTGAAGAGATTTGAGAAGAATCTCCTAAAAGTGATATATGAGATGAATCTTAAAAGAAATAGGATGGGAGCTTAATCTCTGAGTTCTGAACTTAAATTCCACATGGCAACATGGAAACTCATTCAGTTTCTGCTTCTGACTTATACTGACCCTGAGCAGGTCACAGCCTCTTGGTGCTATACATAAAATTCAGAACTTTTATTTGTAAACAATTGTCTGTACATTGGTAAAAATTTTCCCCAATAGAAGTGCCTTATACCAAAGACATTGTAAGTTTACTACATATATATGCATTGTTTTTTATTCATATGTTTTACTATTTATGATTTTTATTTAGAAAATGAAAATTAAAAGTTCCTTAGTATGAAATAACAAGTCTCTCTCTCTCTCTCTCTCTCTCTCTCTCTCTCTCTCTTCTCTCTTTCCTCTACCTTTGTTGTGATATTTATTATCCATTCAGTCACATTTGAACTGTCTTGTATGTACACATATGTATACATTTATATAATAAGCAATTTAGAATATTATATTTTACTCTACTTTGGAAACAAGGTAGCTTTTAACAATTATTCAACCATTTAAAATATAGATACAGTCATTAAATATTTAGCTTTGGTATACAGTTATCACCTTAGACATTTTAATAGTGACATTTGATTTTTTTTCTTAAAGTGTTGTATAAGTATTGTATATTGTATGTGACATTAAATCTTAGGTCCTCAAAATAAAAGTATCAGCACTACAGAGAAAAAAAACCAAACCATTTGTATTGTGTTGATGGTAGCACTAATCATCATATCCTTTAGTTTAAAGGATCTCAGAATTCTGACAACCTCATCCCAATAGATTATTTTTTTTTACTTTAAAGCAATAATTATTTTCAATGAACTTCTCCAAAGATTTTCAAGGATGGCTTTTACAAAGGTATAGTACACATAAATTTGATGTTGTCTGTTCACTGAATGACTTTCTTAAGAAATTCAGACCTGTTATAGCAGAAATTCTTATTTTTTCACTATTCTGAACTTTAAATGATCTTCTCATTTGAAGTGGTTCATAGTTACAGCATTGTGTTTGTACTGGGGGAAATTATACCATATTTGAGATCATTTAACTGGATTCTGTTACAAACCTTTTAAGAGACTATATTCACTGAGCTATAGTTATTTTACTGTTTCAGTCAGAAATTTTCTATGCCTAATCTAACCTAAGAGATTTTTCAAAGTTTTATAGAAATAGAGTTCAAATTGAGATAGAGGAAAAAAAAAACTTTAGTTATATCCTGCCCTATTTGGGGGCATAAGGAAAACATAGTTATAGACCTAGAAGGGCATTCCTTCCATCCAAACTGTGCTCAGTTCATGATCAAAAAAACATGAATAAGACAACAACAACAACAACAACAACAAATAGATGTAAAGCAATTTGACACACAAAAAAATCATATTAGTGGATACTGAACTAATCATATTAGTGGATACTGAACTAATTTTGGAGATACAAAATCTGTACGTCAGGTCCCAGCTCTGACACAGCTGGTAACTTTGGGCAAGCTGGTAACTGGGCGAGAGGTAACTAACTTTATTATATCACAGTTTGGGGAGAAAAATGCATTTAATTCAAAATATTATTTGTCAATCCTTTATTGGACTTAGAAAACAATTATTTTAAGGGAGAATAAAGTGTCTCAGTAGGAAAAAAAAGTGAAAGATTGTTTTGTTTTTGTTTGCTGAATAAAAGAAAAGTAATTTCTGTGATTTTCTCAGACAATATCCTTTGATTGTATATGAAATTAGATATGCATTGATATAGGTAGGTAACTAATATGGATATTAGTTATCACCTTTGAGTCTGTCATCCATGACAAGAATCTACAAGATCTGAAGCACTCTTCCTTCTCTCCTGTATTTGTAATCTTTTTATTCTCCAAAAGTATATTCTAACAATCAGAGTTTGGATGAAGATGGATAGTACCTTCAAAAACAGACACCATGTTTCATTAAATGTGGATTCCCTTATGGTCTCTTAGACCATTAGCCTGAGATTTTCTAACTTGTTATTTGATGAGCTGCTAAGCAAAAATAACTGGGAATTTTTGAGGTAAACAGAAATGAGTCTCAAGACTCATAAACTTTGATCAAGAAGAAAACTTTATTGTCATTAATAAAAGTGTAGATTTAAAGCTAGAATAGGTCTTAAAGACTATCTAGTCAACCTTTGTTTTGCAGATAAGGAAACTGAGGCACAGAGCTATTATATGATGTTAATTTGAACTCTGTTCTTCTGACTTCAAACATGTACTCATTCCACTACATTGTTTTTAATTCCAATAGCTCAATTGGGTTGCATGACTTTCAACATGTGTACGAAGACTGTTAATAATCTTCAAAAAATCACTGATCATTACAGACACAATAAAAAGACAAGAAGATTGGCTATCCTCTAATGAGAAATATGGAAATGTAATGAAATACCAAAACAATATTTATAGGGAGATATAAATAGTGATGACATGATAATCACATACTTCCTTCACAAAAGCCCAAGTAGTGTATCTCATAATAATGTAGATATGTTATTGATTTATTGATGATTATATCAGCATATCACAAACTCTGGCAGGGCTTAAAAACTTGGAGAGGCATTAAACCATGGCAACAGACACAACACGAGCAGTGTAAGGACTTGACTTCAGGTTTTTTGCTTTTTGTCTCTTCTTATGTGTATATGAATGTGTACATATACAAATACACACACATATGTATATGTATGATATATAATCATATATATTTATATATGTGTACATATATATATATATTTGTTTTATGTGGATTTCATACTTGTATATGAATCATATATGTCCTCCTAAACTTCAAGTTTCATTATACTAGAGATGAAATCCTATATTTCTATCTGTCTCAGCAGATGGTATATGCATAGTACTTACTTAGTTACTAAATAAATGAATAAATTAATACTATGTGCTCTTTCAAAGATTAAAGAATTAAATTAAATGCCAGCAAGTAAAAAAAATGGTATGAAAGAGTTTATCCATACCCACTTATTGGAAGGATATTGAGATTTATGCCATCTTTCCCCATTTCATGTGTCAGACCAAAAATAAAAGGGAAAAAGTGCTTAATCTAAAAACTAAGCAAGATGCAATCTAATCTTGATTCATTTTTGGATGGCTTCCAACTTCAATTCATCAGAGGTTTAATCAGATGTGGTTGTCATATGGTGAATATTCACAAAGGTGTTTTGATTTTCTCAGCTGTAAAATTAAATTGATGTATGGGAAAGAAAAAAAGAAATAAAATGAAAAATGCAATAAATCTGCTTATATACTTGGTCACCCTTTCCCCAAATCAGACTGCATCCTTTGATATGAAAAATAATGCTCTTTATAACCATTTTCTGTGGGTCTTACCTTTTGCATTTAGTCAAGAAATAATGATAACATTACTTTACTTACACATAGGAAAAGACAACCATCACTAACTACAGTTCAGGAATAAGCAGCTGTATTTACTCTCTTTAGAATATACATAAAACATCCTGGAAAATGCAATTGCTCCTGTCTGTTATATGCCTATCTCTTGCTTTATTTTCAACGCTGTACCATATATGCTAGTACAGGAAATTTAACTCTATAGAAAAACATTGGACTATTAGATACTTGGGAAAATTATTTCTGAAGCTATTACTATAAAATGTTTCATCGTTTTGATTGGATATATGTGTCTCAGCAGGGGTCAATAATGGTTCTTTTTATCTTTGTACTGAAGTGTAAGTTTGATAGACCACATAATTATAGCAGTGGATCGTATTTCAGGTTTTATCATTTTTCCTGGTATTTTTTTCCCCTGTACAATACCAAGCATATTCTGGATTCATTCTCGTAAACCATTTTCAATTTTCCCATCTTTTTCATCTGTTGTAAATTAATCCCACACATATCTTTGTCAAGTGAATCATGCTAAAATTTTGAATTATGCTACTGTTACTTCTATCAATTGGAATGCTAAAAGAGAGATTCATGCTAAGTATGATCAGTCAGATACAGTAGCAAATCCAGTTCTTTAGTGATTTAAAGGTCTGACACCCTAAACCCTCCATTTAAAATCTTGCTCTATATTCTTTCACAAAGTCTTGCTTCACACACAAAACACCATCATATAGAGCTAATTTTGTGTTTTACTAGTATACATCAGAGACAGATCTGTAGTACTGTGGCCAATAGGTGATAAATTTTTATGCCTAGGCAGCTGATGTGCCCTCCAAATAGTTCAGAGGTGGCCTGAAAGAAATCAAGGTAATTCTCTTGCAGTTACAAATCTTTACTAATGCCAAAGACTAGATTTAGAGAGGTCTAGCAAAAGAGAGGTCTAGAGCTGGGAGAACTTTTTTTTTTTTTAATAACTTTTTATTGATAGAACGCATGCCAGGGTAATTTTCTACAGCATTATCCCTTGCATTCACTTCTGTTCCGATTTTTCCCCTCCCTCCCTCCACCCCTTCCCCCAGATGGCAAGCAGTCCTTTACATGTTGAATGGGTTGCAGTATATCCTAGATACAATATATGTGTGTAGAACCGAACAGTTTTCTTGTTGCACAGGGAGAATTGAATTTAGAAGGTATAAATAACCCAGGAAGAAAAACAAAAATGCAAGCAGTTTACATTCATTTCCCAGTGTTCTTTCTCTGGGTGTAGCTGCTTCTGTCCATCCTTGATCAATTAAGGCTCTCTTTATCGAAGAGATCCACTTCCATCAGAATACATCCTCAAATAGTATCGTTGTTGAGGTATATAATGATCTCCTGGTTCTGCTCATTTCACTCAGCATCAGTTCATGTAAGTCTTGCCAGTCCTCTCTGTATTCATCCTGCTGGTCATTCCTTACAGAACAATAATATTCCATAATGTTCATATACCACAATTTACTCAACCACTCTCCAATTGATGGACATCCTTTCATTTTCCAGCTTCTAGCCACTACAAACAGGGCTGCCACAAACATTTTGGCACATACAGGTCCCTTTCCTTTCTTTAGTATCTCTTTGGGGTATAAGCCCAGTAGAAACACTGCTGGATCAAAGGGTATGCACAGTTTGATAACTTTTTGAGCATAGTTCCAAATTGCTCTCCAGAATGGCTGGATGTGTTCACAATTCCACCAATAATGTATCAGTGTCCCTGTTTTCCCACATCCCCTCCAACATTCCCCATTATCTTTCCCTGTCATTCTAGCCAATCTGACAGGTGTGTAGTGGTATCTCAGAGTTGTCTTAATTTGCACTTCTCTGATTAATAATGATTTGGAGCATATTTTCATATGTCTATAAATAGTTTCAATTTCTTCATCTGAGAATTGTCTGTTCATATCCTTTGACCATTTATCAATTGGAGAATGGTTTGATTTCTTATAGATTAGAGTCAATTCTCTATTTATTTTGGAAATGAGGCCTTTATCAGAACCTTTGATTGTAAAAATGTTTTCCAGTTTATTGTTTCCCTTCTAATCTTGTTTGCATTTGTTTTGTTTGTACAAAAACTTTTCAATTTGATATAATCAAAATTTTTTATGTTGTGGTCAATAGTGATCTCTAGTTCTTCTTTGGTCATAAATTCCTCCCTCTTCCACAGGTCTGCGAGGTAAACTATCCTATGCTCTTCCAATTTATTTATCATCTCATTCTTTATGCCTAGGTCATGAACCCATTTTGACCTTATCTTGGTGTACGGTGTTAAGTGTGGGTCAATGCCTAGTTTCTGCCATACTGATTTCCAATTTTCCCAGCAATTTTTGTCAAATAATGCATTCTTATCCAAATAACTGGGGTCTTTGGGTTTGTCAAACACTAGATTATTAAAGTTATTGGCTGTTTTGTCCTTTGAACCTAACCTATTCCATTGATCAATTAGTCTATTTCTTAGCCAATACCAGATGGTTTTAGTAACTGCTGCTTTATAATATAATTTTAGATCTGGTACAGCTAGGCCACCTTCATTTGATTTTTTTTTTCATTAATTCCCTTGAAATTCTTGACCTTTTGTTTTTCCATATGAACTTTGTTGTTATTTTTTCTAATTCATCAAAGTAGTTTTTGGGGAGTCTGATTTGTATAGCGCTAAATAAGTAGATTAATTTAGGTAATATTGTCATCTTTATTATATTTGCTCGTCCAATCCAAGAGCATTTAATATTTTTCCAGTTGGTGAGATCAGACTTAATTTGTGTGGAAAGTGTTTTGTAGTTTTGCTCATAAAGTTTCTGATTTTCCCTTGGCAGATAGATTCCTAAATATTTTATACAATTAGTAGTTACTTTAAATGGAATTTCTTTTTGTAACTCTAACTGTTGGGTTTTGTTAGTGATATATAAGAATGCTGATGACTTATGTGGGTTTATTTTATATCCTGCAACTTTGCTGAAGGTGTAGATTGTTTCTAATAACTTTTTGGTAGAATCTCTGGGGGAGCTGGGAGAACTTTAAAGGAGAATTTTTGAAGGACTTCCAAGCAGGCTAACAGATGGTCCAGAGTATGAATGAAAATATGGGTCCTTGACTACTTACAGGAGTTAGATAGATAATAAGGTCAAAGGAATAGTCAGCCAACATGAGGTCAGGACACACAAAAATAACCTTCTGAAAGGGATATTTCCTTGCACCCTAGGGAGTTATAAGAATGTATAAAAGCCTCTAGATAGTTAACAAAAAGGCTCTGAGTGAGGGGCTCCTGAATGGAGATCTCTGAGGCTTATCAGTGACTATTAAATAAGAAAAAACATATAAAATATTCTTTGGTTCTATGTAAATGACTTCTATGACTAATATTAGTTAGGTTTGATGATATTATAAATATAAGATTTTTGATTACTGACCAAAAAGTTCAAATACAACTAGAAATAGATCAATCATCAATCATGATTTATCCATTATTCAGAATGATGAAAATATAACCCTAGCTATGTTTTAGCTAAACAAGAGGAAATTTCTTCAAATGTGAAAATGTCTCAAATATCTTCCTTAAAAAATAAAAATTATGAATTTCTAAATGTAAGAAGAAATATCCTTTCATAAAACATTTGTTCATCCCATATCATTGGGATTTTGTTAATTATTTACTAAAAATAAATAAACAAAAATTTCTTTGATGTCAGTATTTGTGGAATTTGACATAGATAAAATATACATCTTGATAAATATTTAAATTAAAACAAAAATAGATTTTTAATAATTTGTTACTTTAAAAGGTATTTGCATTGATGATCTTTGATGTCTGGAACTGTTCTCTTTTCTTGCCTTAATTTCATAACTTTTGGCTTTCTTTAATTCTAGCTTTAAATAATACCTTTTGATGGACATCTTCCTTCATTTTACCACAGGGTATTATTATTGTTCCTAAGGTTATCTTTAAATTATAGTTATATTTTTTATGTACTAGTTATTTTCAGGTTTGTCTTCTCTATTAAAATGTAACGCTTTGAAGGAAATTATTCTTTTTACACATTTTAGTAGATCATGGGTTTACATTGTAACTGAAATATGGTAAATTCTTAATAAATTATCATTGTTGATTTATTTATTGATAAGGCAGAAAGGAAAATTTAATTTTTTTAGTATTATAGATCTAGAGGTTTATGGGAGCTCTGAGGTCATCTAGTTGGTATGTTATTTGTTTCCTTATTTCTAGAAATGATAATATGTAAGTAAATTGACAAGATTTCGCCACTAATGGAAATGATAATAAAGATTTATAAATGTTTTTTTCTTCTCTAATAATAGAGGACCAACTAAATTTGTACAACCAATATATTATATGAAAAAATGTGGAATGGAGGAAAAATAAAGATGAGAAGAATTGTTGGACAAGAGCAAGGAGGAGATAATGATTTTGAGATAAGTTAGATATCAGATTTTAAGATATATGAAAAATCAGAAGACATAGAATGCATAGAAAATCACAGAATTGATATTCCAAACAAAAAAAATTGAAAGGTCTGAGTAACTTCTGGGTCATATGTCACTTTTTATATCTCTGAAGAATTTTTTATGACAATAATTTATATAGGGAAGATTCTGGGAAGATGGCAGAATAAGTTTGTAAATTTCAAACTCTCCCAATTTCCCCCACAAATAGAACAAATTTGTGCCTCAGGACAAACATAGACTGGTGAAAAACCAAGAAGACTTGGGGCAACAGTTTTTGGGAAAAGAACGCATTATTTGACAAAAATTGCTGGGGAAATTGGAAATTAGTATAGCAGAAACTAGGCATTGACCCACACTTAATACTGTATACCAAGATAAGGTCAAAATGGGTTCATGACCCAGGCATAAAGAATGAGATGATAAATAAATTGGAAGAGCATAGGATAGTTTACCTCTCAAACCTGTGGAAGAGGGAGGAATTTATGACCAAATAAGAACTAGATATCACTATTGACCACAAAATAGAAAATTTTGATTATATCAAATTGAATTTTTTTTTTTTTTACAAACAAAATAAATGCAGACAAAATTAGAAGGGAAACAATAAACTGGGAAAACATTTTTACAGTCAAAGGTTCTGATAAAGGCCTATTATATTAATGTTATATGATTTTTAAGAGAAGTTTGAATCCGCTTTTATAAATGACGCTCTCAGGCTCAGTTAAAGTAAAAGTAAAATTTAATTATACAATGCATGGGATAGAATGCTTGCAATAACAACACATACAGCAAATAATACACAAGAGGCAAAGAATAATAAGGATTATGATTAGAATAGCAGAGAAAGAGAGAGAATACATTACTCAGTACGATCGAGGGAACTTCAACTCTAATTGGAAGGCCCCGATATTTCAGCCTGTGAGTCTCGATCGGGAAAGTCCTAGGCAGATCGTCATCTCCATAGGTGAGGCTTCAAAGTGGAGAATGCTTTGCCCACTCTTTATAGGGGTCCAAACAAAGAAGGCTTTGGGCCAAATGAAGACCTCATCTAAGACAAGGACGCACCAACTAGGGCTCCAGGTGGTTATAATCAAATGTTGCATTGATAAGGGGGCCAGTCCTTATCAACAGCAACAATTCCAAGGAGTGGAGAATTCCTGGAATCATATAATTGGAGCTAAAACACAGGTGGTTCATGCCTGTGTTATAGATTAAAAAGGAAAGAGTTGAAATATATGTTCTTATGGGTCACGGAATGGTCAGGAGTTAAAATATATGCTCTTGGGGTGAGAGAGTAGTCAAGTCCTCACAGGGGGAGTCACGTCCTTCCTCGATTGGGTTCTCATGGTGTACATGGGAATTAGGTTCATATGAGGAAAGTCACGTCCTTACAATGATTTGAAATGAACTTACTACTAATAAGGAGATTTCTTATTCAAGGCCTCATTTCCAAAATATATAGAGAATTGACTCTAATTTATAAGAAATCAAGCCATTCTCCAATTGATAAATTGTCAAAGGATACGAACAGACAATTCTCAGATGAAGAAATTAAAACTATTTCTAGCCATATGAAAATATGCTCAAAATCATTATTAATCAGAGAAATGCAAATTAAGACAACTCTGAGATACTACTACACACCTGTCAGATTGGCTAGAGTGACAAGGAAAGATAATGTGGAATGTTGGAGGGGATGTGGGAAAACAGGGACACTGATACATTGTTGGTGGAATTGTGAACACATCCAGCCATTCTGGAGAGCAATTTGGAACTATGCTCAATAAGTTATCAAACTATGCATACCCTTTGAACCAGCAGTGCTCCTACTGGGCTTATACCCAAAAGAGATACTAAAGAAGGGAAAGGGATCTGAATGTGCCAAAATTTTTATGGCAGTCCTGTTTATAGAGGCTAGAAGCAGGAAAATGAATGGATGCCCATCAATTGGAGAATGGTTGAGTAAATTGTGGTATATGAACATTATGGAATATTATTGTTCTGAAAGAAATGACCAGAAGGATGAATACAGAGAGGATTGGTGAGACTTACATGAACTGATGCTAAGTGAAATGAGCAGAAGCAGGAGATCATTATATACCGCAACAATGATACTGTTTGAAGATGTATTCTGATGGAAGTGCATCTCTTCGATAAAGAGAGCTAATTCAATTTCAATTGATCAAGGATGGACAGAAGCAGCTACACCCAGAGAAAGAACACTGGGAAATGAATATAAACTGCTTGCATTTTTGTTTTTCTTCCCGGGTTATTTATACCTTCTAAATCCAATTCTCGTGCAACAAGAAAACTGTTCGGTTCTGCACATATATATTGTATCTAGGATATACTGTAACCTATTCAACATGTAAAGGACTGCTTGCCATCTGGGGGAGGGGGTGAAGGGAGGGAGGGGAAAAATCAGAACAGAAATGAGTGCAAGGGATAATGCTGTAAAAAATTACCCTGGCATGGGTTCTGTCAATAAAAAGTTATTAAAAAAATAAAATAAATAAAATTAAGTTAAATTAAAAAAAAAGACTTGGGACAAAACAGGGGTCCTACTGACACAACCCAACAAGATCTGAAGAAAGATTCCAAAAAGGGATTAACCTATCTGAAGTGTAAACACCTCCCAGCTAGCTTCTCAGAAACTTTAAGGGAGATAGCTGGCAGCTAGGTGTTGTGGCTGGACCCTCAGCAGGAACCACAGAGACTTTCCCCTCCCTGACTATTTGGTGAGTGAGGGTTTGAGTGTAGGAAGACAGAGTGAATCTCAATTGATTAGGAATGTCAGGCATAGCTGTGCTGCGGAACCAGCACCTGAAGAAACATTGGGGCCGAGGCACTGCTGACTGTGGACACTTGCAAAAGGATGGAGCTCTTGGTTTGGGGTTCCTAGTCAGAGAGGAGAGCTGAAGGGAAGTTTGAGACACCATCCTCCTATCCCACAATTAGAGGTGATAATGCTCTTATTAAAAAAATAATGAATCGGCAAAGAAGAGAGAACCCCACCATTGAAACATATTATGGGAACAGGGAATACCCAGGTTCATCTTCAGAGGAGGAAACTTAAGTTAAAAAAAGCTTTTACTGAAGAATAATATGAAATGGCTCCCTGCCCAGAAATAATTTATAGAAAACCTCAAATAATAATTCAAAAATCAAATGAGAGACCTTGAGAAAAAATTAAAGAAAAAAATTAAAACCATGCAAGAAAAACAAGACAATTATTAAAATAAAAGTTAACCAATTAGAAAGAGGTCCAGAGTCTCAAAGATGAAAATAATTCTTTGAAAATTAGAATTGGGCGAGTGGAAGCAAGTGAAATTATGAGAGACCACGAAATAGCAACATAGATTATAAAAAAAAAATTGAGAAAATAGAAGCAAATATGAAACAATTCATAGGAAAAACAACAGATCTGGAGAATATATATGTATAAATAATTGGACTGCTGCAAAGTTGTGACCAAAAAGAGAATCTTGACACAATAATGCTGAAAATAATCCAACAAAATTTCCCTAGAGTGATAGAACCTGAGGGGAAAGTAGAAAGTTTTAGTAGATCCTTTTTTTTTTTTAACACAAGTTTGGTATCTATACCTTAACAAGAAAGAATAACAACAAAGAAAGAAAACTATCTTTTTTGCCTAAGGAATTATCAGTAAAAAAAAAAAAAATTACTAGCAAGGAGATGATAACAACATATCATTAACATCTTATACCATGATCAGATGGCATTTATTCCAGATTTGGAGGGCTGTTTATATTAGGAAAACTATAAGCATAATCAAATAAGCACATTAATAGCAAAATCAACAAAAATCTTATGATTATATCGATACAGAAAAATGATTTTAATAAAATATGTTATGTGTATGAATAAAATATAATGTATATATATATGTATGAACCAAGTCTTTCTTAAAATTACAAGTATTATTTACTTAAAACAAAGAGTAGACTTTATCTGTAATGAGCTTAGCCAAGTCTTAGCAATAAAGTTGGGGATGAAGTGAGAATGTCTATTTTCATCAGTGCTATTCAATATTATATGGAATAGAGAGAGATAAGTTGAAGAACTTACAGGAATATATGAATTTTTTTTCTGTATTTTATTTTCATTATTTCTGTGTTTCCCTTATGACCTGTATAATATGTGCAGGCTCATATCTACTTATACCTTGGCCAGCTAGAAACATATTTACTTAACCTGAGCTGATGACATTTATTGGTATTTGACATTTATCAATATTTAGTCTATTAGCTGGACCACTATCTGCTTGATTAAGTCTAAAGGCCTGACTTTCTGTTTCCTAGAAATTAGGAGATTTCAAGGAAACAGAAACTTTCTATTCCAATCTCTCCAAATAGCAACAACCAATTAGATGCCTTCCCCTCCCCTTCTCAATGCTCTCTTACTTGTGATGTAATTTCTAGTATAAAAGCTATCTATCTTTACTACTTCTTTAGCTCTCCTACCTACTTTCTACTCTGGGAGGAAGCCCACAAGCCCACTCTTGGAGGTGAAGTCAACTTCATTCCAACTTTCACCTTGATGCTGACTGGAGATATTTGGAGTTAAGCTAGAAGCAAAAGAGCTCTCAGAACCAAGGGAAGAGATAAGAAATAAATATTTGGATTTTATCAGCTGGATGTATTTGGAGTAATTATTACACTGAACCGAAACTAAGACTGCCTCCAGAAAACGTCCCCAAGAAACCTGCTCCCAGAAAGCCATTATATTTTACAAAAGAAGAGAACACCACATTTAGAGCTCTCTCTTTCTTATCTCGCAATAGGACAGGCTCATCCTCCGGAGGTTTTTAATAAACAACTTTTCTGCCTTCTACTGAATGATCTCTGAGTAATCCTTTGGGTAAGGGTCTTCTACATCCCTCACAATATGGTATTAAAAATGCTACATATTCCAATGAGACAAAGAAGAAAAGGGACTTAAAATGAGAGGGAAATATATTACATTTATAGATGATATGATGGTTTACTTAGAGAATCTTAGAAAATCAACTAAAAAACTAGTTGAAATACTAAACAACTTTGACAAAGTTTCAGAATAAAAAAAAATCCGCCTAAATTATTAGTGTTTCTATATTTTCAGACTAAAATCTAGCAGGAAGAGACTGAATGGGAAATTGTATTTAAAATAATTATAGACAATACCATTATTTGAATTTTTACCTTCCAAGACTAAAACCAGAGAACATAATTAAAAATTTTTCCCCACAAATACCAATCTAAAGACAGAGTTTGAAAAAGATAACTTGCAATAATGAAGGCTTAATGGAGATTAAGGTCAGAATACTGAAAAAGCTTCACCATTCCCAATCAATAAGTGAGGGAAAAATAACCTTTGGGGGCTAAATTTACTCCTGAAGATTTGTTGCTTAGGTCTAACTTTCCTCTTTCCCTTTCATACTCTTGATCTAAATATATTTCATTGAAAGAAATATTCTTTATTTCATATTTTCCATGCCAAGTATTTGAAAAAAATCACTACCATCCTAAACAAGAGCAAAGCAGAAAATATAAACACTAAACAACTCCCTCTCCCCAAAAAAGTAAATTGAACAGGAAATGGCCATATGTACTATTGCATATAAATTTAATTATAATTATATATATATTATATATATATACATGTATATGTGTGTATATACACATATACATATATGTATTTATGTGTGTGTGTAAGAATATATTTTTGTTTATATTTTGTTCTTTCATTTCACTCATTTCTGACTCTTCATGATCTCATTTGGGCTTTTTTTTGACAAAGACACTAGAGTAGTTTCCTATTTTTTTTTTCAGCTTCTTGGCAAAAACGTTAGAGTTGTTTGCTATTTTCTTTTTCAGCTCATTTAACAGGTGAGGAAATTGAGCCAAACAAGGATAATTGAATTGTCCAGGGTAATAAAGCTATTAAGTGCTTGAGCCTGGATTTGAAATGGTTATTATATAATATAAAGACTATTATTTAAGAAATAATTTGTTTCTTCTTTGGGGTTCAAAGAGTCAGTCTGAGAAATTGAGGAATTTTTTTCAATACTTTTGTTAAACTTTTTATTTAGTGTGTTTATCCAATATTGATCACCAGTTAATATCTCCCAAATATCATTGAAACAATATCAATCAATTTTGTACAAGGGAACATTTACCAGGAAACGGTCAGAGTTTAATTTAAACATTATCCTGCCTTCTTGATCTTACAGACTTACATGGATGGGACAACATAAGCAATGGTTAATCAAAATAAATAATAGAATATAGAATTTGTGATTTTAATTGTCAACTCTGTAAAAGATATGATGAATATCTTTATGTGTTGACTTGCATATGCCAAACAAAATTGTAGATTAAGATGATGATCATTAATAAATGTAAGAAATCTGAAGGGGAGATGACAAGTATAGAACAAGTCATGTGATCACTTTTCAACTTCATAATAAAAAGTTAAATGTTAAAGCTCTAGTATTTACATATCTTGGTATTGTTTTTATTATTTGGTGAGATTAATGAATTGTTACATCAAATATGTTAAGTTTTTTACCATATTAAAAAAAAAAACTGATGCTTGAAGATATGGTTCAATTTGCAACTTTGATTAGTTTCACATATAAATTTGAATGTTGTTCACTCAAATATATCCAATGAATCTTAGGTTATAATCTATTTTGTCCATCAGAATAATAACTAGAAAATTCTAAAAGAAGGACTTGACTTCTACTGTTAAAAGAATCAGTTGCTGAATGGAAGTGGGGATTAGGAATATAAAATAATTAAAGATAAATTATTTGAAGCTAAAAATATTTTATAATCTAGTCCTACTTGACTAATCTTATCAGTCATGTAACTATAACATCATGTTCAGGAACTGCTCTACTTCAAATTATTATCTTAACAAAGTGGCTATTAACCACATGTGTGTGGGTCAAGTAGTATTTAGTGAAGAACTTTTTAATAGTGACTAAAATTCCTGATAGTAGTTCGTTAATTGAGAAAACTGCTGATGATATTTGTTATGTGATAAGGCATGTTAAAAAAGATTTAAATGGCACAATGCAGGGCCTGGAGTCAAAAAAACTCAATTCAAATACAGTCTCAGAAACTTATTACTGTGTAAATCTGGGCAAGTCACTTAATTGAAGTTTGTCTCATTTTCTTCATCTTGAAATATGAGTAATGATAGCTTCTACTGCCTACACATTTTTGAAGATAAAATGAATTATTTATAAAACACTTTTGGAAACTTATAGCATTATGTACATATGTACATATGATGATTATGATTATGATTAACAGAAGCAGTAGTAACAGGTGACATAATGGATAAAGTGCTGGACCTAGAATCAAGAAGACACATCTTTATGTGTAAACCTGACGTCAGATACTTACTAGCTATTTAATTGTGGGCAAGTCACTTAACTCTTTTTAATCTCACTTTCCTCAAATATAAAATGAGCTAGAGAAGGAAGTGGCAAACCATTTCAATATCTTTACCAAGAAAACCTAAAATGGGTTGCTGTTGTTGTTCCCAGCAACAATGGGAAATTAGCAAATGCATTATTATTGCTATCATGATTATTATTAACATTATCATTATATATATATATATGTATATATATATATATATATACACATACACATATTTTACAAATCCAATATATTAAGACGAACATAGAAACCAAATGTTTGTGTTTCCTTCTATACTTTTGTGGGGGATTTAATCTGGAACTTTTAATAGTTTTTAAAAATTATTATTATTTATTGATAATGATTTTATTGATTCCATGCTATTTATTCATTTTTAACTACTAAGTTCACAGAAAAAAATATTTTTAAAGGAATTATACTGATTGCCAACAAGAATGACTGTTTCCTGAGTTACAAGTTAGACTCTTATACCCTGTATCATATTATTATAATTAATAATGATATGACATTAATTATATAATGATACAATTAATGTAATTTATTATATTATACATACCTTTTAAAACAACTTGCTGATATGTATATTTGAGTATAGCAGGGGGAATTATTCATAGTATAATTCCCTGTAATTTGAAAGAGAGCAAAGGAATTCCTTTGTTCTTCCTTTGTTCTTTTATTTGCTTCATAGAAAAACTAGTCTTATGTCACTGTCATATTCTCTGCCTAAAGGACCTTCTAACATGTGTAGTTCAATCTTTTATTGCCCTTCAGAAAGAACACTAGTTTTATTTAAAGTGAACTTGCTAACTTTAAATTGTCTTGCCTCCCTTGGTTCATTACTGCTAACTATATACTCTTTTCGCCTAGTACCCAAAGTTTTCTATTAAAGAGACCAGACCAGTTCCAATGGTCTTGTGATGAAGAGAGCCATCTTCACCCAGAAAGAGAACTGAATATGGATCACAACATAGTAGTTGCACTTTTTAGTTGTTGTTTGCTTGCATTTGTTTTATTTCTCTTTTTTTCCCTTTTTTGATCTGTTATTTCTTGTGCAGCATGATAATTATGGAAATATGTATAGAAGAATTGCCTATGTTTAATATATTTTGGGTTACCTGCCATTGAGGGGAAGGGATGAGGGGGAAAGGAAGGAGAAAAAAAATTGGAACACAAGGTTTTGCAATTATCTGTTTATATGTTTTGAAAATAAAAAAAAGCTTTAAGAAAAAATAAAATACTTAAATAGATAAAAATAAAGTGCCCAGAAATTATCTACTATTCTAAATTTTAAAATCTAACATACAACATTGGAGTTCAGATAAGTACAAATTGGAGTTCAAAGTATAAAATATATTACTTTGACTTAGTTATATTATGGTTTTGTTAGATATAGATATAGATGATAGATATCAGTGTAAGGATTTATGTAAATTAGTGAACTTGAAAACTGATTATCAATTGAAAAGGGATTTTAAAAGAGAGAAAACCAAATTAGATCTGTTGTTACAGTTCAATAGATTATGCCACAATTAGATACATCAGCTTGATTCTATATAATCTGCTTCACCATCTTCAGTGTGTTCTATGTATTCCAACTGAAAATCGTAGGTATTGAAATAATCTATATCTATCCACCAGAAGAAATTCTCAAACTTCCAAAAATTCCATTCCCTTGAGGAAAAAAAAATGAACAAAAATCTATTTGCCCCTTTCATCTGCTCTACTATCATAGGCATCTCCATCCTACCTATTATTATCCTATTCCCGTGTCTAATTTTTACAATGCCTAAACGTTGACTCCCAAGACGAATCCAGATTCTACAAATTTGACTTATCCACCTCATCACCAAACAAATAATATCTATACATAACAAACTTGGTTGATCATGAGCCATTATAGTAATGTCCCTAATCCTATTTATTGAATCAACAAACCTTCTTGGCCTCCTTCCCCACTCATTCACCCCCACTACACAACTCTCAATAAATATTAGCATGGCCATTCCTCTTTGAATAGGAACAATAGCAATAGGCTTTTGCAATAAACCAAGTCTCACTTGCTCACTTCCTACCACAAGGCACACCAACACCCCTAATTCCTGTACTAATCATCATCAAAATAATTCCCCTAATCATTCAACCTCTATTTTTAGCATTACAACTAATAGCTAACGTCACTGCAGGCCACTTTCTAATCCATCTAATCGGTTCAGCCACTTCAGCATTCTTGTCCATTAGCATCACACTATCATCAATCACATTCATCATCCTCTTTCTCCTTACAATTTTAGAACTGGCCATAACAATGATTCAGGTTTATGTCTTCACATTATTGGTAATCCTATACTTACATGACAACTCTTAGTTGCTTTAATATCCCCTGACTATATGATATAACTTTAATGACCCACCAAACTCATGCCTATCACACAGTGAAGACCAGCCCATGGTTACTCACAGGGGCCCTCTCAGCACTCCTTTTCACCTTTAGACTAACCATATGATTTCACTTCCACTCCACTCTCCTTCTCTTTATTGGCATCACATCAATACTTTTAACAATATTCCAATGATGATGAGACATTGTATGGGAGGGAACCTTCCAAGGCCATCATAACCCTGTAGTCCAAAAAGGCCTACAATACGGTATAATCCTTTTTATCACATGAGAAGTCTTTTTATTCCGTAGGCTTCTTCTGAGCTTTTTACCACTCAAGCCTTTCTCCTGTGTTAGAATCTTTACAAACTGCTAACTAATTAGAGTTGATCTAATCTTACAAGAAGATGTTTTGGGCAGAACCTGAAACAAGGTACTAAGTAGAACTAATTAGTACAATGCTTGTGTTTACACCTTTATTCATCGGAGTTCACAAGTATGCCAGCTTCACAAAGTACACTTTGTAACTTTGTGAGTTCACACCTCCCTTGAAGCTCTTTGGGCCAGAGAGCACTATGGGAGAAAACCCATAATCCCATTCTCTCAGAAGACTCAGATATAAGGCCAGTGAAGAGAGAGCTATTCAAGAATATATTCCACTTGGCTGGCTGGTCGCAGAAGAGAGTTCAGCTGCATTGGAGAGGAGCACTCTGGTGCAGACACAGAGCACTTTGGGAGATTTCAGCGGAATTATAACAGAAGCCCTCTCTCCGAGGCAAGGCTGGTGGCAGAAGAAGAGTTTTCAGAGGAAGAAGCTACAAGTCGAGAGTTCAGTGGACAACCAGATTCATCTTCATCTCACACCACTGTAATTGGTGGCTGGGCTCCTGCACCTCCCCCACTGAGACCAAGCTGGTCTGAAAGACTCACTAGAAAGCTAGCCGAGCCCCAAGTGAAGGAGACAAGAGATTCATTCCATCTCTGTACTGGTTGGAGGCTGAAGAAAGCAGAGGCTGAAGCTGAAGGACAGAACCTTTGGATTTGGAGATATTTGGAGGGCTCTAAGCTAAACCGGCTGTGTTTTGAGAAGAACAAGAACTCCAACATTTGAACTCGCCACACTCCTGCCCTTGAATTAGGAGGCTGCTGACCTCCTGTAGGAATCCACCCACTAAACCCCTTAGAAGTGCCACTGTTAAACACAGCCATCCTATTTACTTCAGGCATCTCCCTTACATAGGCCATCACAGTCTTATAGAAGGAAGCCACAAACAAATAATTCAAGCTCTATCAATTACTATTGCCTTAGGCCTATATTTCACAACTCTTCAAACCATAGAATATTATGAAGCACCATTTACCATCTCAGATTGCATTTTAGGCTCAATATTCTTTGTAGCAACAGGCTTCCATGGCCTACACATAATCATTGCATCACTATTCCAAATTGTATGCATATTCCGTCAACTCTTCTGCCATTTCACATCTACCCACCACTTTGGCTTTGAGGCCACTGCCTCAAATGAACTAAATGGCAATTTCTAACATTTATTATAAGTAGGGGAGTGGGAAAACATCATGAATTATTATATTTCAGAATCCATGCCACATGTAGTATTGAAGGCATGAGTCAAAATAATTACTTGAAAAATTGTCTTATAAATTCATCACTCACTGCATATTTTCTATGGAACATTATTAACAGAAGAGCAAAGGTTCATCATGAAAATGTAACAGTATTAACATTCTCAAAAGTTATTTAAATAGTTAACTTCATATATTCTTATTAGATTTCTACATATAAAATATTTTTATTTTATTTTTATACTATCTATGGATTATATTTTATAATTCAGGTCAGTTCTCTGTTATCCAACATACCCTATAGCAAATCTCACTTAATGTTGGATCATAAAAGAAAATGAATTGGTCTTTTGGTAAGGAGAAAGATAATTGGTAGGCAACTTTCACTATCAAGTCATAATGACAAAAGAAAATTAGGAAGATTCTCAATATTTTGGATGAGTCTCTATCCCCAAGTCAAACCTCTCATAGTACATGGAAAATAGTTAGATAGGATAAATAGATAAACAATATTTTAATTTTCACTCAGAAATTTCTCAACCTCTGAATCCTTCTCAGTCTGGAATATATATATTCTCATGAATGACTTTTTCCATATGCAAATTCTTTCTGGAAGCTCTATTTTGAAAAAAAAAATGGTCCAGTTCATCCATTATTCATTTCTTTCCTCATTCTTCTTTTGATTGTCCAGAATTTGCATCATACTTTAGCTGTCTTTTTACTCTGAAAGTTCCCTCAGGTCTTTTAGATTTCTCAGTCAGGTTCATCCTTTAACACTACAGGTTTCTTCTCCTATTTCTGAGCTCCTTCCACAGCCTCACTTCTGAAATTTCTAAGCCCACTATCTTCCATTCCCTTTCTCCCTTTGTTTTTGACTATCTGGACTTTGTCAATATTCATATTTGGGAGTATGCTTGACCCTTAGAAATGAAGTTCTTTGTTCTCAGAACAGATAAGAGGCTAGTGCCACTGGGATCAAAAAGTAAGTATCAAGGAGTAAAATGTTTAATTTGTTCCTGTAGGTAGTAGAAAGCCACTTCAGTTTATTGAGTATGAGACTGAAATTATCAGAACTCATTAGACATAATGTCAGACCTGGAGTCAGGAAAACATCTTCCTGAGTTCAAATCTATTTTCAGAAAGTTACTACCTGTGTGACTCTCAAGAAATTATTTAATCTTGTTTTTTTTTTTTTTTTTTTTTAAGTTTCAACATTATAAGCCAGAGAATGAAATGGCAAAACATTCCAGTCTTTGCTAAGAAAACCCTTAATGGGATCACAAAGAATCAGATATGAAAAAAAAAAAAAAAAACACCTGAACAACAGTTATCATAGTTATGCTTTAAAAAATCATTTTCATGGCTGAATGAAAGACAGATTAGTATAAGGAGAGACAAGATAGGTAAACTCATAAGGCTATTGCATAATGGGGATCAGCTGAGAGAAGGGTGTGCCTTTGAAAAAAATTGCAATAGTTAATATGAAAAGCCTTGACAACAATTTGGACATAGGACTTGACATATAATGAGGAATACAAAATGAATCCTTGATTGTAAGCCTGAAAAAGTGGGAAAACAGTGTTGCCCTCTACAAAATTAGGGAAGGTAGGAAAGTGTTCAGGGAGCAAAGTTTATGAGTCCTATTTTTGATACAGTGAGGTTAAAATATACACTAGAAATTGTTTGAGATGTCTAAAAGGCACTGGAGGTCAGCAAAGTATTTGGGACATGATAGAATCATTAGCATGAGAAGATCATTAAATTCATAGGAGCTCATGAGACAATCAAGCTTAGCAATGTAGAGACAGAAAAAGTCCTAGGAAAAGGTCACTGGAGGAGGATCCAGTAAAAGAGACAAAAGGTTGATTAAATAGGTAAGAGAAAAATTAGGAAAGGGTGCTAACTCAAAAACTCAAAGAAAGAAAAAAAGTTTCAAGAAGGGGAAGAAGGGTTCAGCCATATCAATGTCTCCAAAGAGATGTAAAGGAGAAGAATTATTAAGGGAAAAGGCCATTGGATTTCATGACTAGAGATTATCAGCATCTTTGGAGAAAACATTGTGATGGAATTATGAGTTTGAAAGCTACATTTTGAAGGTTATGAAAAAATGAAAAGAAAATGGAAGCATTTTTATATAACATTTTTTCAAGGAGTTTAACTACAAAATGCAGATGACTTAGAGGCCACTAGTTAGCAGGGATGGAAGGATGGATGAAGTAAAATATTTTCAGGGGAAAAGGAAGCATGAATATATTTGTAGGTAATAAAAAATGATCCAGGAGAAAGGAAGAAATTGAAAATATCTCATAGGGGCAATCTGTTGGAGAAGACAAAATGAAATAATATCGCTTTAAAAAGTAGCAGGATAAGCCTTCTTTAGGGAAAGGTAATGTCAATGTGTGCAACAGGGATGAAAGAGGAAAAAGTGGCAAACGGTACCTGAGGAATAGGAGACAAAGAGGAGATGAAAAGAATGACTACAACACTTTTTTTCTGTAAAATTTGAGGCAAAGTTTTCATCTCAAAAAATTCTCCTCTGAAGAGAGGGGTATTCATGGGAGATCTGAAATGTTTTTTGAAAAGCTACTATGGGAAAAGAAGATAGCGAATTTTAAGAGAGATATAGTATTGATATTATATAACACAAATTTATAGTGGACCCATTCAGAATGGTTGTGTAATTTTGTTCAACAGCTCATGTGTAAAAGTGAAGATGACTAATGTTGGGAGTGATCAAATGCAAACGCTTTGCTGCAAATGCTTAATGATTTGATAAGGGGTCTAGGAATTCAAGAGAAGAGAACAATGTAGAGTTTAATTCATTCATTAAAAAATCTAGATAAAAAGAACAGGGGAAAATATCTGGCATAACAAAGATGGCTTGGGAGGCTCACAGACTGGTGGTTAGATGTTGGATGAAAGTAAGATTATATAAGGGAAAGCAGTGGAAGAGATGAAAAGCTAATTGATCATGGATATAGAAGAACATTTCAAAAATCTTACACAAAATGTTGATATACTTTTAAATGAATATGGAATAGGTGGAATTAGGATGAGCCTTTGGACTGAGAAAGTTTAGGGGGATGGGAATGAGGATTTGGTTGATAGGGGTTATAACTCTGGGTTTGAATGATTTTCTATGGGAATTCAAAGTCACTGGGATATAAAGAATATATCCAGGTATGAAAATGTTCATCATTGAATGAAGTGGGGCACTTATCAACCCACAAAGTACAAGCGCACCAGGAGATGGGAGGCCTGAAACAAAAGGAGAGCTGCTTTTTGACTAGTAGTTCTTCACATGTCAATTGAGAGACTGAGTAGATTGAGTAGGAGGTGGAGTATGCCTTGTCCTGACACAGATGGAAATAGTGTTTTAGGGCTGATATACAAACCCAGTCCAGTTCCTGGCAGCCTTTACTAATGAGATATAATATGTCCAAAAGAAGTTGGAAGGCTCAGGACATTGGAATAGGTATAGAGATTTTCTCACTTGAGGAGGTTGTCTAGAATGTAGAAGATGCCAGGAAGTAGTAATTTCTGTACAGATGGAAATAGACACATTTGCATACACATATAGACACATATTTATACATGTGTATGAATATTTGTTTATGTGTGTGGATATATATATATATATATATATATATATGAAATATATAAATAGTATGTGTAACTATATATGTACATATATCTATATATATGTTTAGATATTTAAATTTTCAAAGTACTATACATGTTACCTCATTTAGTAGCATTTCTCTGCTTTCAATATCTTCTTCAATCCTGCATAATACTTCCTTAGACAAACCTGCATAGAAATGAACATTATCCCAGGGAGAAGTCACAACACTCCATTTTTTTAAGTGACACTAACACATTGTTTATTCTTAGAAATGTTTTTCTATGAATAATTTTCTATGACTATTGCTTACATTTAGATGTTCTGGCAAAGGAGATGGGTTCCAGAATTTTTTCCAACCACTTACTTCACCATTTTACCTTCATGGAGACTTGATTTGCAATCAACAGTTATGCAAATTTTTATCAGATTAGACTTTCAGAACTTAATTTTCAATGAGATGTTCCAACAGTTCTATCAGCAAAATTGACAAAATGTCAGAGACCTGTACAATAATTAGCAAAATGGTGATGATCAGTATGCAACTGAAATCACAAAAACCTTTTCCTGAGTATTTAGCATCCTGGAGGATTAGGAGGAAAGAACACTCCCACGCACCATTACATATGATTACTCCAGTTAGGACATAAAGGATTCTATTCATCATTTCCTTAACACCTATCCCTAAAGCTCTTAGTTAACTTGTTATTTTCTTGTTTTAATTTTTAATGGATGGTTTTAACTACACAGAATTAAAAAGAAATTTCATTGTGACATCCTTAGTTCCCTGGCTGTGGCTGAAGTTATAATTAACATAGCCCTTTTATTTTCATGAAATAAATCTCTGTGGATGGAGTCAAAGATACTCTTTTCTGCCATGATAGATTGTGCAAGAGTAAAATTATGGCATACCACTATAATTATTTTTTCTTTTCTTTATGAATATCCCTTCCCTGCTCACCCCTCACAAAAACACATTATTACTAAAGCAAAAATGAAGGAAAAGGACTTGGTGAGTGGTACTCTGAAGCTCCTTATTGCTTAGTTGCTAAAAAAGGAAAGGTTGATAAATTTATACACATACATACATATGTATGTATGTGGGTGTACCACACACATATATATAAACATATATACCCGGGTGTGTTGTACTTTGCAAATTTTAATGAACCCTATAAATTCTATTTTAATATTATATCTAACTTTAAAATATTTATTTCAAATTGGAGGTAGTATCAAGCCTCAAATAATATGCTTCTGATATAAAGCTTTACAATATTGCTTAAATGCTTAAAATGCTAAATGATCCATAATAGAATCAAGTAATCCTGATCTAATTATCCATACAGGAAGAAAAAAAAGTCAACAAAGAATGTTTTTTTCCCCCAGACTTTTATTTCCAGTTGGATAGAAATTTCTTATCAGTACTTATATTTTAGACAAACACTGAAGCACATACGACTTCAGAATTAAATAGGTCAAAGAAAGTGGGCTGTAAAGAATTTAAGAAATTGTGCATTGCATTTAAAACCTCCCCCCCCCCCCCTATTTTATGGCAATGAGTCAATTAATGCAAATTTCCAGTACAATTAAATTGTGGACTCATCAAAATTGAGGAGTACATGCTGCATATGTGTAGGTATCAACATGTTGACATTAATCATAAAGGAATCCCAAAATCTGATGTGCTTTTAGGAAGAAATTTATTTGATTATTTAGAAAAGGCAAATTATAATTAGAAGTTATTTCTCCCTGTCCAGTCTCTAAGACTGATACTTTACAGAATTTACATAAGAACATAAGGAGATTTGTTTGATTAGCCTCATTTGAGCAATACTTATACAAGTTTTTGAATAAACCAAAACAAGACTTTGAGTCACCCAAAAACAAGCATTGGGTATGATCTAAGAGTTCCTTACAGTCATTGATTTTTAACTAGAACTTTTGAGATCAGCCTGATTTCTATAGTATGCTTTTGGGTTAAATAATTTTCTAATCACAGAAAGCTAATTAAAATAATACTAAAGTTGTAAATAATAAAGTTAAAAATAGAGGAAAATATGTTACCAGTTGGAAGGAACCAATATAAGCTTTAGGTAAAACATGGAGTTTGAGTTCAGCTTTTAAGAAAATTAGGAAACAAAACTGAAAGGGTATTTCAGGCATGGAAGATGAAAAATATTCTAAGGCAGAAAAATAAGAGATAAGATTCTATGTAGGATTTATGGGAAATTATTCTTAAAATGATATGGGATAAAAAGTATTGTGATTTTCATCTTTGGAGGGGAGTATCCACAATGATGAGATCCTAAATATCTGTGTGAAAATAGAGTTTTTTCTTTCTTAAAGATTAAACATTTTATGCTTTGTTAGAGAGAAAAACAAATTAATATACTCATAGGTAGAAAATGAATAATCTTCCAAATGTCTATTTTTGGTTTTTATTACATTGACCAAATGAAAAGCTAAATATGTATGTTGGGGCTAAAATATATTCTTCATTTCTAACTCTGATATACAAAAATTAATATTTTGAAGCTGAAAATTTCATGATTCTACAAAAGATTACACACACACACACACACACACATACACACTCAAGGTCACCTTGTTCAAGTTTGATAAAAAACTTTTAAAAAGATAATTCAACAGCAGATCATGTTGTTAGGCAGTTGAATAAAATAAACAGAGAAGATCCCATTATATTTGCAATATGTTGGGTATCAAAAAGCATTTGTTATGGTCAATTATTCTCACCTTTGATAGTGATATTGTTTAAGCATCTCTTAAGAGCATAAAAGGTTTTTTAATGTATATAAACATTAAGATTACTTGATGAAGAAAATCAAGTGAAGCAAAAAACAAAATAAATTTAAAAAAAAAATCATGATCACCTAAGATATTTACCACTTTCATGGTGGATATCCAGATGAAAGTACAAAAAGAGAATTCTTCTACAAGGGGTGGAGAAGGGGGCTTTCTGTTTGATCTTACTTATATAGATGGTATTTTAATGATTGCATTAGACTATTAGACTCTGGAACTTCAAAGAGTCCCATAATGAAATTTACAATCAAACATGTTCCTTCCAAAATCTACACAGGAAAATCAAGTGGTTAAAAAATACCTCTTGTAATACTTGTAGTACTATAGCAGCTGATTTATTAGGTCCATCAAAACAAATATTTTGAGCAGATACTGCAGATGATAGCTAGGATATGCACATATGCACACGATACATGTATGTATTATATAAATATACAATTATGTATTATATACTTACACATATGTTTACATACATATATTTTCATGCATATATACATGTAAATGTATATATATATATATTTTTTTCAGAATATCTTATAATTACTACCTCATTTAATCTTCACAATATTCTGGGAAGTTTAATTATTATTACTATTTTTATAGATGTGAGGCAAAGAGAAAGTAAAGTGCCTTGCTCAGGATGACAGAGCTAGTAACTGTCTGAGGTAAGATTTGAACTCAGGTATTCCCAATTCTAAGTTATACATTCTCTTCATTGTGCTATTTAGCTGTACATTTGTCTGAGTTCAGGACTTGGAAGAAGGAAAAGTTTGATTGCATTTGGTGATTTTCAACATTTTCAGTACAATACCTACATTTCTTTTCATGTGGTACAATTCAAGTACATTTTTATTTGTTTTATTTTATTTTGTTTCACAAATCATTCATAGGGGATATACCCAGATTTGTATGAGCAAATGTTTAGCAAGTGGCTATCTTGCCAAAAGAAATAAATGAATTTGTGATACATTTTAACATTTAATCTACTTTATTAACATTTTTCCCATTACCTTCTCAAAGCCTAGATGATCAATGAAGTAATAATTCAAGCCATGATTTGTGGTGTCTTCTTATTGTTGAAGTAGAAATGCTCATGGGGAAAAAAACCACAAAATATAACATTCATAGATTCTATATTCTGAAAAATTCTTTCTGTTTCTATTACTTGATAGGTGTTTGTTAAGGAACAATCAATTATCCAAGAGCCTCCACAGTTGTGAATCATAACATCTGAAGGAGTTGCAGGGCAGCCTTTGCTGACACAGGTTTTGCAGACTGGAAAAGATATAAATTGGAGGCAGAGGAAAGAGGAAAGAGAGGTCAGAAAACAGCAACTGCCTCTCCAGTCAGAAGACTCCTTTTTCAGAATTTAAATCTGACCTCAAATACTTACTAGCTGGGCAAATTGCTTAACCCTGTTTGTCTCAGTTTCCTTAATTATGAAATTACCTGGAGAAAGAAATGACAAATCCCTACAGTATCTTTGCCAAGAGAATCCTAAATGGACTCATAATCAAATATAAACTAAAAACTGAACAATTAATTATATTGCTAATGTTTTCCTTTTATTATCTCTCTGGTCATTACATAAGTGGTCCACTTCCTTGCACATTAACATTCAATAATGCTTTAATTCAAAATAAAGAAACAGCATCCCTGACATTGAATAGCAATGGACATCAGGAATCATCTAATTAATAATCTCTTAAACAGAAAAATGATGTTCAGAGAAGTAAAGTGATTTTCTCAAAGTCAAAAAGATATGAATAATAACATCAGAATTGGAATGTGGATCTTCTTATTCCAAATTCTGTGATAGTCCCATAATTCAACTTTGCTTCAGTAAAAGATATGAAAATATATTTGTGACTATGAGAGTACTTCTCTCTCTCTCTCTCTCTCTCTCTCTCTCTCTCTCTTTTTATAACTTTTTATTGATAGAACTCATGCCAGGGTAATTTTTTACAACATTATCCCTTGCATTCACTTCTGTTTCGATTTTTCCCCTCCTTCCATCCATCCACCCCCTTCCCCAGATGGCAAGCAATCCTTTACATGTTGAATAGGTTACAGTATATCCTGGATACAATATACGTGTGCAGAACTGAACAGTTTTCTTGATGCACAGGGAGAATTGAATTCCAAAGGTATAAATAATCTGGGAAAAAAAACAAAAATGCAAGCAGTTTATATTCATCTCCCAGTGTTCTTTCTTTGGGTGTAGCTGCTCATGAGAGTACTTCTCAAGAATTTTGCTCTGGAAACTAGTTACTTCAGTTATACTTAAGACCAACTTTACTAAGAGCTCATTTAGAAATGAGGCATGTATAAACTCCTTATTAAAACCTAGAAATTAATCATTTTATTAGTTTTTTGATTATTTTGAATTGCACTATTCTAAATTATAGTTCTTCAAAAATAAGCAAAAAATATTATTTTTTCAACTTTTTTTGACTTCATTTGTTAATGTTCCTAACAGGATTTTCTTGGTCTCTTTTGATTTTATTATGAAAGATATGAACTAAAGAAACCTTCCTCCCCCTCCCCCAATGGAAGATACAAAGGCAACCATCAGCTTGTGTTTATTCTATTTTCAATTATCCTCTAACCATTTTTTTCAATATGAAACAACTAGAAAGACTTTTAAATGATCTAAGGCTGTGCAATTTTTGTTTGAACTTTGGGTGTCAACTCTTGATCGACTGTTTCCCTTGATCTTGTTCATAATGTTCTACACTGAGGCCAATCATTCTTCTCAAAGTTGCCTTCCAGTCTGACCCAAACAGGAATTATTGAAACATTATATTTGTTTAGTTTTCTTTTTTCTTTAGGGGTCATGTAAGATAAAATTTCATGACACATCTTCCCTTTCTCCCATTTTTCCTTTTTTTCAAGTTAAAGAAGAGAAACTTTGTTGAAAAGTCAGTAAAGAAAAAAATTAATTCATGAATCATGTTGGCTTGAAATACAGATATAAAGAAAAATCATAGTTTTTATTCATCATATTGTTATGTAGGTAAAAAAATGTTTTATTTCTAATAAAAAGAAGAGAAATATAGCCAAGAAAGTATTTTGGGAATCCAGAATTATACAAGTTAAAAAGATAGAACTCATGAAATTCAATATGGACACAAGTAGATGAAAACTATGAAACTTACCTACTCATTCTCTGATGGGGCATAATTCTATTAATGGGGGAAATGGCAATATTGTTTTTTTTTCCTTTTCTTTATAAAACATTGTTATACAAAAAAAAAGGTAAAATAGCATCTTGCATACAGCATACATTTAATTAGGAAAAAGAAGCTTGACTTCAAATACTTTTCTAACTCTTCAGTATTATGTAGACCTCCCTTACAGAATTATATGTCAAGTTTCCAATTTGATTTCATATTTCCCCCATACTTTATATGTTTGCCCTTCAAAAGTGTGTTTCATTATCCAAATGCAATTAAGCATTTAAGAGATTAATAATTTTGGACATTTTTAACCCAGAACATAAAAGACTTTGCTTAATAATAATCATTTCTATTTTGAGAAGATTCAATACAATGACAAACTATGATTTATGTTTTCATATGTTTCATCTATCTGTCTACTTTTCAGCTATATCTGATTGTTGAGATAGATAAATATGCTTCTGGTATTATAGTATATACCAGTCCTTTCTGGTTTTAACTATACTTTAAGCTAACATTCATTCAAAGAATCTGATGAGGAGTCATCAAATAATGGAATATCTTCTTCAATAATACCTATTCCTAATTATAGGAAGTAGTTGTTCTCATTTGTATATATAGATGACTGAAGAAAATAATCCCATTTTAAAGTTCTGTGCATAGATAGGTAGATAAACACACACACACACACACACACATGCATACACATATGTTTCAAGGTTGCTATAAATTGAAAGAAAAGGAAATATCAAGCCTTAGAGTAAGCATTATATAAATGACCTAGTCCAAGCAAAAATTAGAAATTTTTATCAAGCCACTTGAGACAATATATTCTGTATAAACATGTTCTTTCTATTTTATCTATTAATATTATATATTATCCTTATAACTATAAACAGATTCAAAAGTATAATAAAGCTATATCACACCTGCAAATTTATGCATTATATATATACATTTGTGTATGCAAAAATATGTATGTTTATATCTATGTAAAATAGATATAAAATACTTTTTTTTTTTCTCTTTTCAAGCCAGGCTTCCCTAAGATTGAATCTGATGCATATTAATCTGGTCTTCAAATAATCAATAAACATTTGTTAACTGTCTACTATATATCAGACACTGTCCTAAGCTCTGAATATCCAAAATGAGATGAAATAGAGTCCTTCACCTTAAGGAGCTTACAAAGTAATGATGAAGAACATTAACAAATGCATGTAAAGTAAACTATATCTGACCAGCACTATTGCTTATATTTGAATTAGCAAAGAATGTGTTTTCTATATTTCTGTTATTATAGCTCATTACAATGTGGTAACACAGAACAGAAAACAAGCCCAGTTATCACCTCTCTAGCATAAGAATTGCTGAATATGCATACATGGAATAGACTGTATTTATTTTCTTTTTGAACTACCTTAAGCATGGAGAAACTCCTAATAAAACTATCCATAAAGTAGGGAATTTTTCACCTATATTAACCCTCAAAGAGTTTCTACTAAATTATTCAGGAGAACTTCAATTTTGAATGAATACTAGATCTATACTATCAAAATAAGAGCTCCTTGAAGTATTTTTCTTGAATTTATTTTCATTAAATGATATTGCGCTTAATGAAAAGAAAATATGAAATTATATTTAGAAATGAAAAAAAAAAAGTTTCTCCTTAAGGTTTCTCTGTCTCTGTGTTTCTGTTTCTCTCTTTTTCTTTCTCTCTGGTTAGCCTGATAATTGTGAAAATAATCATAGCTTATCTCTTATAATAGGGGCTTTTATAAAGTTTCCAAATGTTTTATTGCAACCTGAAGTACCATATTATAAAAAAACTGACAGGTATGAATAGTAAGTCCTTTTTAATAGTGCAATGCTAAAATCATTATATAACTTGAGTTGGTGTTGACAAAGACATAATACTTCTTTCTGAAAAGATGCAAATTTGCCTTATTAACGTTGGGCCCTCAGTTCATGGAGGGTGCAGGCTTACTTTTTTTTTTTTAATTTTATTTTATTTAATAATAACTTTGTATTGACAGAATCCATGCCAGGATAATTTTTATACAACATTATCCCTTGCAATCGCTTATGTTTCATTTTTTCCCCTCCCTCCCTCCACCCCCCCCCAAGATGGCAAGCAATCCTATATATGTTAAATATGTTGCAGTATATCCTAGATACAATACATATTTGCAGAACCGAACAGTTCTACCGCTGCACAGGGAGAATTGGATTCAGAAGGTAAAAATAACTCGGGAAGAAAATCAAAAATGCAAATAGTTCACATTCATTTCCCAGTATTCCTTCTTTGGGTGTAGCTGTTTCTGTCCATCATTTATCCATTGAAACTCAGTTAAGTCTCTTTGTCATAGAAATCCACTTCCATCAGAATACATCCTCATACAATATCGTTGTCGAAGTGTATAATGAACTCCTGGTTCTGCTCATCTCACTTAGCATCAGTCCATGTAGGTCTCTCCAAGCCTCTCTGTATTCATCCTGCTGGTCATTCCTTACAGAGCAATAATATTCCATAACATTCATATACCACAATTTACCCAGCCATTCTCCAATTGATGGGCATCCATTCATTTTCCAGTTTCTAGCCACTACAAACAGGACTGCTACAAACATTTTGGCACATACCGGTCCCTTTCCCTTTTTTAGTATCTCTTTGGGGTATTAGCCCAATAGAAACACTACTGGATCAAAGGGTAGGGTGCAGGCTTACTAAAGACAGATACTTGCTTAATATATTTCTGATGTTTGGTACAGTGTGACATTGACATTTCTCATTAGAAAATGTTGAAATATGCTTATACTGAGATGAAGATGGCCTTTTAATCCATAGTCCCTGCTCTCATTTCCTTGCTATGTCAGTGTAAAGCACCCTTCAGGATAAAACTGGAGATAGATACTCTCAGTCTGAGACTTAATTGCATTCTGCAATTTAAAGAAGGTACATTTAATCATTGCTAGTGACAAGACTCCAGCATATTTAAAATAGTGCATGAAATGCTAAACCATTTAAAAAATTCTACAAGTAGATAGATACATCTAAATTCTTTGAGGGTCTTTAACACAACGTTATTCTCTACTCTTAAGATAATTGCATCAAGTTGTTAGCACTAATTGTATCTTCTCTAAGCTTAAGCTTCAGTAACCTATTTTTTTCTTATCTTGGAATATTGTCACTTTTTATTTATCTTAAAGAGCTAACTAAGATAAGAAAAAAGAAAGAACACTAACTTTGAAATGAGCAAAGTTGGGTTTAGGTCCCAAACTTGGTCACTTAACCATTCTGGCATTGTGAGACCATGGAAAGTCATGATTAAGTCACAATTGAGATTTTGGGTAGTCACAATTGAGACAATTCCTTCATTTTCAAAATGAGTATAATGCAATTTAACTTCTCTGCTTTGAGGGAAATATATTGTAGATATTGAACTATTGAACAGTTTTACAAAGCTTAATTTTTTTTTTTTTTGGCCGGAGCACAAAACAGACATTTATTTAGAAGAGATTACAGACAAAATGAAGAGGTAAACTAAGCCTCAGGAGTGATAAATATGAAATAGATTTGAGAGAAATAGGGTTACCAAAGAAAGGATTTTGAAAGAATCCTTTAAAAGAATTTGTCATAAGGTATGAGTATGCCATTGACAGAGGGATTAAATTCCTAGAGGAGTGTAGCAAACTAATCACAGTTAACTATAATAAGGCTAAAGATGCCATTAAAGGGAAGATACTATGAGGAAGGATACAGGGAGAGACAGGAAAAAAGACCTCATTCAGCTATTATTTCTTAGATACTTTCCATCTCACTATTAACCTCATATTATATCAATCTATACTTTTCCTTTATAGATTTCTTTTTGGAATGTATTTCATGTCATTAACTATATCTTCAAATTCATTTCCACTTTTCCCCAAGTTTAAGGTCAAATCAACAAGTATTTACAAAGCAACAACTATATACCAAGCATTATGATTCATTCAGAAGATACAAAGACAAATAAAAAGTGTGTTCACACAAAGTCATTAATCTAATTAGGTATAATGCATATAAATAACTATGTATAAATAAGAAAAAATGATAATAATAGCAATAATAATAATTAAAATATGTAAGGAAACAACTGTCTGCTAGGTAGTTTGTTGAGTTCTTCATAAATATTATCTCATTTAATCCTCCCAACAAGTCTAGGATCTAGGTGCTATTATTATCTCCATTTTATAGATAACAAAACTAAGAAAAATATATATGAAGTAATTTCCTCCAGCACACAACCAGTAAATGTCTAATGAGAAATTTGCATTCAGGTCTTGGCCTACTGTTCTAATAGTATAAATGAAAGGAATCACAGATGATAGGCCCTAGAACTATGGAAGGATCAGGAAAGATGTTTTGTAGAAGATGTAATTTTAGCTTAGTTGTGAAGGCAGATTGGGAAGCCAAAAAGTAAAAACAATAAAACAAGGTCTTTCAGGCTAGATAGCCAGTTAACATGCATAGAGCTAGGAGGTGTATCATCTTGAATAAGGAATAACAAGGAAGACATTTTCATTATATCAGTCTGTAGAGGGAAAAAATTGGAAAGGTAGAAAGAAAATATGTTATAAAAGGATTTCAAAGATAAACAGGATTTCATGTCAGAATAGAGAAGAGGTCATGTATAAGAGATTCTGCAAAGCTACAATCAACAAGATGGGGAATGAGAGAGTGAGGAGGTAGGAATGCCACCTAGAATGTGAGCTAGGGATTATTGTAAAAAATATCATGGGCAAATTAAAATAGATCCAAAAGAGAATAAACTATCCCATTATTTCATTTGCTGAGTCATAAGATTTAAGAGTTAGAACTAGAGTGGACTTTAGAAGCTATTTTCAATACTTTTTTATAGATAAGCAAATAGGTTCATGCAATTAAAGGAATTTCTCCAAGGGTTACAGAATTAGAAAGCAGAAAATCTGGAGTCCAACTTAAGATTTTCTTATTCCAAGTTCAGCACATTTCTATTATACTTTGTTTGAATTCCATCATTTTAAAATAGTTTAAATTAATTTAGCAATATATTGTATTAGTAATTCTTGAGGTTTTGATATGAATTTCAAATTCTTTTAATTTATTCTAACTGAAGATTCTAGTCAGTTTTTCTGGGTAAATTTCTATCATATGTTAAATATGATTTTAATATCAAATTGTAATTTACTTCTGTCAAGGATAATGAATCCCCAATTTTTTTATCTATTCTTACAGAGATAATATAGCAAAATGTTAAGTGCATAGGATTTTTATTTTGGAGCATTCCAATTCTGACATTTACTTTCTCCATTGCATAAAATGAAGCAAAGATGGGGTAGATCACTATATAATTTGAATCTATTAGCCAATCTATCGATGCAGAGGGTTGTTTTCCTAATTAGAGTAATTAGAATAGGTAATGGGAAAACCAAATTAGTACTCTTTGTAGATGAGATGATGGTATACATAGAGAACACTAGAGAATCAACTAAAAAACTATTAGAAATAATCCACAACATTAGCAAAGTTGCAGGATACAAAATAAACCCACATAAATCATCAGTATTCTTATACATCACTAACAAAATCCAAGCAAGAGACACAAAGAGAAATTCTATTTAAAATAACTGTCAATAGTATAAAATATTTGGGAATCTATCTGCCAAGGGAAAGTCAAGAAATATATGAGCAAAATTATAAAACACTTTCCACACAAATGAAGTCAGATCTAAACAACTAGAAAAATATCAAGTCCTCTTGAATAGGTCGATCAAATATAATAAGGATGGCAATACAACTTAAACTAATCTTTTTATTTAGTTCTATCCCAATCAAACTCACAAGTAATTATTTTACTGACCTAGAAAAAATAACAACAAAATTAATCTGGAAGAACAAAAGGTCAAGAATTTCCAAGGGAATTAATGAAAAAAATGCAAATTAAGGTGGCCTTGCTGTACCAGATCTAAAACTATATTATAGAGCAAAGGTCATCAAAACCATTTGGTACTGGCTAAGAAATAGAGTAGTTAATCAGTGGAATAGGTTAGATTCACAGAACAATATAGTCAATGACTATGGTAATCTAATGATTGACAAACACAAAGACCCTAGCTTTTGGGATAAGAATTCACTATTTGACAAAAACTGCTGGAACAACTGGAAACTTGGGCAGAAACTGGGCATTAATCCACACCTAAATGGGCTCATAATGTAGACATGATGATGAATGATGATATTATAAACAAATTTGAGGATCATAGGATAGTTTGACTCTCAGATCTGTGGAAGAAGGAATTTGTGACCAAAGAAGAATTAAAGATCATTATTGATCATACAATCGGTAATTGCGATTATATTGTTAAAAAGTTTTTGTACAAACTAAACTAATGCAGAAAAGATTAGAAGGATAGCAATAAATTGGGAAAGCATTTTTACATTAAGAGGCTGTGATAAAAGTCTCATTTCTAAAATATAGGGACAATTGACTCAAATTTAAAGAATTCAAGCCATTCTCCAATTGATAAATAGACAGATAATTTTTTAGATGAAGAAACTGAACTATTTCTAGTCACATGAAAAGGGGCTCTAAATCACTATTCATTAGAGAAATACAAATTAAGAGAACTTTGAGATATCATTATACATGTCTCAGATTGGCTAAAATGACAAGAAAAGACAATAAAGAATGTTGGAGGAGACGTGGGAAAACTGGGATGCTAAAACTTTGTGGTGGAAGTGGGAATGGATCCAACCATTCTGGAGAGGAACTGGGAATCATACTCCAAAAGTTATTAAGCTTTGCATACCTTTTGATCCAGTAGGGTTTCTCCTGGGCTTATATCCCAGAAAGATCTTAAAGAGAAGAAAGCAACTCACATATGCAAAAATACTTGTGGCAGTCCTTTTTGTAGTGGCAAGATGTAATGGGCTGAGGCTTGAGTTGATGCACTGAGGTCCCAAGCATGTGAGTCTAAATAGTAATTGGACCATACTTTATTAATATATATGCTTGGAGAAAGAATGGTCTCTGCCTACTCTTTGTGCAAATCCTGATGTGTTGTATAGGAAATGATGTTTTTGGTGGGTGGAGGCAGGGGAGTGGAAAGGGAAGCCGAAGGAGAGACTGCTGGCTGGTGTCTTGACACAGCTGCTCGCATTGCTATTGCGACAGCCCTTCATCTCCGATCTCCCTCTGCTAGCTGGCTTCCTTTCGCAGCTGCCCATATTGCTATCGCAATTCCCCCCTCACCTCTACTGAGAATAAAGATAGAAGATTTTCCCCTTAACCTGAATTCCTGACTCTGGCTGATTTTAAATACGCGGTCATCACAGTAAGAAACTGGAAACTGGGAGAATACTCATCAATTGGAGAATGGTTGAATAAATTATGGTATATGAATGTTGTAGAATATTATTTTTCTGTAAGAAAAGACCAGCAGGATGAATTCAGAGAGATTTGGAGAGACTTACATGAAATGATAAGTAAAATGAGCAGAACCAGGAGATTACACATTGCAACAAGATTTTATAATGATCAGTTCTGATAGACATGGCTCTCTTCAACAATGAGATGATTCAAACAAGTTCCAATTGTTAAAAGTGCCATCTACACTCAGAGAGAGGACAGTGGGAATTAAATGGAATGTAGTTCACAACATAGCATTCTCATTCTTTTTGTTGTTTGCTTGCATTTTATTTTGCTTCTCTTTTTCTTTTTACTGGTTTGATTTGATTTTCCTTGTGCAGCACAATAATTGTATAATATATATATATATATGCATATATTGAGGGGGAAAGAAAAGATAGAAAGACAAATTAAATTTAAAACAATGGGATACAATATAAAGTCCTTGGGAGTCTATATGCCAAAATAAAGCCAAATATTATCATACAATTAAAGAAATACTTGAACAATTGGAGAAATATTAATTGCTCATGAGTAGGTCGAGAAAAAAATGCAGAGGGTTATATTAAGTTATGTTTATAAACTCTTAAGCTATTAAAATATCTGTCTTAGATATGCATATATATATATACACACACATATATATGTATACATATATATGTGTGTGTATACACACACACACACACACACACACACACACACACATATATATATATATAGTATTACTTGGCTGAAAAGAGCTAAGTCTATCCAACTCTGACATATTACTTCAAAACTCTCAGATTGGCTATGTGTGAAAATAATAAAGATAAATATTGGAAAGGATTGTAGAAAACTGGGACACTAATACATCATTGGTGGAGTTGTGAACTGATCCAACTATTTTGTAGAACAATTTAGAACTATGCCCAAAGGGCTGTCAAACTGTCAATACTCTTTAATCCCTCAATGTCACTATGGAGTCTATATACCAAAAGAACATAAAAGTTGGGGGAAGACCCACATCTAAAATAACACTTGTAGCAGCTTTTTTTTTTTTTTGTAGCCACAAAGAACTGGAAGTTGAATGGTTGTCTGTGAGTTTGGGAAGAGCTAAATAAGTTATGATATATGTATGTGATAGAATATTATTGTTCTATAAGAAATAGTGATAGAAAATATCATCAGTATCTAGAGAGAGAATTATGGATACTGCATATGGATCAAAGTATAGTATTTTCACCTTGTTGTTGGTTTTTTTTCTCATATTTCCCCCTTTTTTGTAATGAATTATCAGCAGATGATAATTTCAAAGATCTCCATAAAAGGCTTGCTTTATTTGGGCATAGAGGGAGATAGGCTAAGCACAAAGCAAGATGAACACAAATGCCAAATGCAGGTAGCACATAGTCTTAGGACAGTATGGCCTCCATGCACTGGAGAATCTACAGGGAAGAATCTACAGTAGCATTGGCTATTCTTCTCTATTTGCAAGCCAGTAGATCAGTTATAAAACATATAACATAAATAAAAAGAGATAAATAGTGAACCCCAAAATGCCAGATTTCACAGGACCTGGCCATATCCAGTCAGCACTGGATGTCAGTCAGCACTGATACAGCACAGCCACTGCTGTTTGAAGAAGAAGCTTGGAGAATCTCCCCCTTGCCCTAAATGTAGATCTCAACTTTTTTTTAAAAAAATGAGCAAAAAAGCAAACAGCATTTTTTTTTTTTTTTATGGTGAAAGAGAAGAATAGATTTCAAACCCCAAGGTTAGTAAAAGCAGATTGTCTCCAGAAAAAAAAAAAAAAAAAAAAAAAAAAAACAAACAAACAATAACAATAACAACAACAAAAAGAGTGATATAAATTGGTCCTCATCTCACAAGGCTCTTATGGAAGAAATTAAAATAGATCTTAAAAGAGAGCTAAAAGAAAAATGGGAAAAGGAAATGGCAACTTTGTAAGAGGGTTTGGAAAAGAAAACACAGAAATTATCTGAAAATTCCTTACACAATAGAGTTAGGGAATGGAAAAAAGCATATAACTCCTTATAAAATATATTTGACAAAACATGGAAAAGGAAACAACTCCCTGAAAAACAGAATGTGTGAAATGGAAAAAAAAAAATCATAGAATAAAACAACTCATTTAACAATTCAATTGGCCAAATACAAAAAGAACTAAATAAGGTAACTGAAGAAAATAATTCACTAAAAATCAGGACTGAATAAATGCTTCATTGAGTCATTCATTCACATCAAGAATCAGTCAAGCAAAACAAAAAAAATTAAAAAAAATAGAAGAAAATATAAAATACCTATTTGAAAAAAAAAAAAATTAGCTGAAAAATAGATCTAGGAGACACAATATAAGGATTACCAGATTTCTTGAAAACCATGATGAAAAAAAGTGCCTAAACATTATCTCAGGAATTATCAAAGAGATTGCCTAGATATCATAGAATCAAAACAGCCATTGAAAATTCAAAAATCACTTCTGAAAGAGACTCTGAAATGAAAACTCTAAGAAATATTGTGACTAAGTTTTAGAATTTTTTGACCAAGGAAAAAGTATTGCAAGCAGCCAGAAAGAATTCAAATGCTGAGAACAAACAATCAGGATCGCCCAGACCTAGTAGCTTCCACTATAAAGGATCATAGATCCTGGAATTCAAAAGGCAAAGGGTCTTGGAATGCAGCCAAGAATAAACTACCTAGCTATACTGAGAATTTTCTTTTAATGCAGAAGATGGACATTTAATGATACAGGTGAATTTCAATTATTTCTAATGAAAAGATCAGAAGCAAAAAAATTGACCTCCACATATAAAACTTAAGAGAAGCATAAAAAAATAAAAAGGAAAGAACTCTTGAGAACTATATGTTATGGGCATACATAGAGAATGCAGGTATAATTTGATTTTACTGTCATAATAAAAAAAGAAAACTAGAGGTAGAAAGGGGATTGTCCTGGAGAAAGGAGAAAATGTAGATAAAATGAGGGAAATTATATCTCATGAAGAGGCAAATAAACCCTGTTATAATTGAGGAAAAGAAAGGAAAGTGAAATGTACTTATATGGTTTTCTGGAGGTCTCTAAATAAGTCTCCGTTTCTTAGTAATCACCACATGAATAGCCAGGTGTTAAAAGTCCAAATTCTTTATTTTCTCCTTACCTGGGACTGGGAAGCTTTCTGGAGAGCCTTTCAGACTACCTTGGTCTCAGTAGGGGAAGTACAGGAGGCCAGCCACCACAGTGTTGTTGAAGATGGAATGAATCTGTCTCAGAATCCCTCCCAAGTCTGTACCTGGCCCTTCTGAGTCTCTCTCCAAGCCCTTCTGAGTTTGTCTCTTGCTTTAAATCCAAGCTTACATGTTCTACACTGAGTATAGACCAATCACTAGGGGGCAGAGCCAGGATACCGGAGAAGGCAAAAGCAACATTCTAAACTCCATTCACACCCTCACAACTAATTACCAAATTCAGCCTCAAAAATAGCTTGACTGGTAAAATTCAAGAAGATTGGAAGTAAAACAACATAATCTGGAAGATTGCCAGAAAAGCTTTGTCCTGAGTGGCAGGAGCAGGCCAGCGCAAGCAGGGATACAAGAGAGGCAACCATACTGAGTGGAAAGGGCAGGGGATGGTCTCTGTAGATGTAAAATTTACAGAGAAGACTTTACTACAGGTTGGCTGGTCTGCTTTGGTTGCAAAGTAGTAGACCAGCAGAGAAATTAAAGCCAAAGGTAGAGTGTACTCCAAAAAAATGCCAGAATATAACAGGATCTGGCTACACCCACCAAAACTGGAAGTGAATGATTCAGCACAGACCACAGCACAGCTGTGCAGCTGCATTCTGCAGCACAGGGATTTTGCCTGTGGCAGTCACAAATCTGCACAACAGGACGGCTCAGCCCAAGGCAACCTCGAATCTGCACAGTGAGGGAGTCAACCTGGGGCAATAGAACTTCCACAGCACGAGTGTGCTTCCCAGGGCAGAGCCGCTTCCAGTGCAGTGCAGGATTATTTTCAGGGCAACTGCTAATATACCCAGAGGGCTTCTGCCTAGGGTAGTGACACTTTTGCTGTTCAGCCTCTAGCCCCAGGGCAGTCACCAATCTGCACAGTGGGGCTTTTATCAGGGCACTTCCCCAGCTCTGCCCGTGTTTACCTAGAACAAAGACACTTCCAGTGTGAAGCTTTTCCCAGAGCACTTCAGCAGCTTGGCCACTCTTTGAAGTTTATTGGTAGGATAGCTACTGTCCATATACCTATCCCTGTTCTGCAGAGGAAGCTGGTAACCTCCTTGCCCTGAAGGCAGAAACTAAGGGCTTTAAAATATGAGTAAAAAAGCCAAATGGACCATCGATAGCTCCTATACAGGAAAAGAGCAGATTTTCAACCCCGAGGGGACTAATAGCAGACAGTCTCCAGAAAAAACCCCACAGGGGGATGTAACTTGGTCCCCATCACACAAGGCTCTCCTAGAAGAAACTTTAAAAAAATATTGAAATAGAATAGAAAAAAAATGAGGAAAGGAAAGAGAAGCTATGAAAGAGAGTAAAGACAAGGTTTATAACTCACTTAAAGAAAAAATTTGATGAAATGGAACAAAAAAACAGCTTCCTGAAAGATGAATTGGAAAAGGTAAAGAACTCCCTGCAAAGTAAGATTTGTGAATTGGAAAAAGAAAATAACTCAATAAAAAGAATAGTGAAATGGAGAAAAATTCCATAGAGCAAAACAACTCATTTAAAAACTCAAATTGGACATATACAAAAAAAGTTAAAACATGAAGAAAATAGCTCATTAAAAATAAGAACTGAACAAATAGAAATGAATGATGCATTGAGACATCAAGAATCAGTCAAGCAAAACCAAAAAAATGAAAAATTGGAAAAAAAAAATAATTACTTGGAAAAACAGCAGACCTGGAAAATAGATCTAGGAGAGATAATCTGAGGATTAATGGACTTCCTAAAAATTATGATAAAAAAGAGCATAGGTACTATTTTACAGGAAATTGTCAAAGAGAACTGCCCAGATATAATAGAATCAGAAGGGAAAATAGGCATTGAAAGAATTCATCAAACAACTTCTGAAAAAGACTCTAAAATAAAAATGCCAAGGAATATTGTGGCTAAATTTCAGAACTATCAGACTAAGGAAAAAATATTACAAGCAGCCAGAAAAAAAAAAATTCAAATACTGTGGAGCTACAATAAGGATCACTGAAAATCCAGCTGCTTTCACATTAAAAGATCAAAGAGCCTGGAATCTGATATTCCAAAAGGCAAAAGAACATGGAATGCAGCCAAAAATAAACTTCCCAGCTAAGCTGAGCATTTTCTCCCAGGGAAGAAGATAAACATTTAATCAAACAGATGAATTGCATTTGTTTCTAAGGAAAAAACCAGAACTAAACAAACAAACAAAATTGATCTCCAGCCATAGGACTCAAGAGAAGCAGAAAAATGTAAAAAGAACTCTTGAGAACTGTATTTTTGTTGTGGATATATATAAAGAGTACATGTATAATTTGATTTTACTGATATAACATAAAAAAGGAAAGTAGAAATGGAAAGGGGATATCAGAAAAAGGGAAAAGGGGAGATAAAAAGAAAGAAACTACATTGCACAATGAGGTAAAGGAAACCTCTCATATCTGAGAGAATTTAGAGAAGGGGAGGAATATTGTGTGAATCTTACTTTCATCAGAGTTGGCTCAAAGAGAAAATAATTGACATATTTGGTTTATAGAAAACATCTCTCACCTCATTAAAAAGTGATAGAGGAAAAGGGAAAAGGAAAAGAGTAATGAGGGAAAGGTACAAAAAAGGAGAAGTGATTCAAAGAGGGTGGGAGGGATTCTAAAGAAGGAGAGCTGCGTGATGCAAGTGGTGCCCTTAAGTTTAATACTGGGAAAGAAGGTAAGGGGGGTGGCAATAAAAAGAAAAGCATAATCTGGGGATAATAAAATGGCAGGAAATACAGAATTTGTAATTTTAACTATAAATGTGAATGGAATGAACTCTCCCATAAAGTGAAAGAGGATAGTAGTCTAGATCAAAAGTCAGAACCCTAGAATATGGTATTTACTGAAAATACATTTAAAGCAGGGTGATACAGACATTAGAGGTAAAAGGTGGAGCAGAATCTATTATGCTTCAGGTGATGTCAAAAAAGCAGGGGTTGCCATCCTCATCTCAGATCAAACAAAAGCAAAAATTGATCTAATTAAAAGAGATTAGGACAAAAACTATATCTTGCTAAAGGGTAGCATAGACAATGAAGCAATATCAATACTAAACATATATGCACCAACTGGTATAGCATCTAACTTCCTAAAGGAGAAGTTGAGAGCTGCAAGAAGAAATAGACAGCTAAACTATAACAGTGGGGAATTTCAACCTCACACTCTCAGAATTAGATAAATTAAACCACAAAACAAATAAGAAAGAAATTAAAGAGGTAAATCAAATATTAGAAAAAAAAAACTTAGGTATGATAGATTTTTGGGAAAAACTAAATGAAGACAAAAAGGAGTATACTTTCTAGCAGTTCATAGAACCTATGCAAAAATTGACCATATATTAGGACATAAAGACCTGAAAATTAAATGTAGGAAGGCAGAAATAGTAAATGTATTCTTTTCAGATGATTATGTAAAATATACTACATTCAACAAAAAGCTAGGGATAAACAGACCAAAAAGTAATTGGAAACTAAATAATCTCATCTTAAAGAATGATTGGGTGAAATAGCAAATTATAGACACAATTCATAACATCACCCAAGAAATTGACAATGATGAGACATCATTCCAAAATTTGTGGCATGCAGCCAAAGTGGTAATAAGGAGAAATTTTATAGAGGCTTACTTGAATAAAATAGAGAAAGAGAAGATCAATGAATTGGGCTCACAACTTAAAAAGCTAGAAAAAGACCAAATTAAAATCCCCCAATCAAATACTAAACTTGAAATTCTAAAATGAAATAGAGAAATTAAATTGAAAGTCAAAAATAAAACTATTGAATTAATAAATAAAACTAAGAGTTGGTTTTATGAAAAAACAATAAAATAGATAAACCTTTGATAAATCTGATTAGAAAAAAAGAAAGAAGAAAATAAAATTGCTAATCTTGAAAATGAAAAGTGTTGAGTTCTCTAAGGAAGAAGAAGTTAGAGTAGTAATTAGCTAATTTATGCCAAAAACTTGATGACTTAAATGAAATGGAAGAATGCCTTCAAACATATATCTTGCCCAGATTAACAGAGGAAGAAGTAAATTGGTTAAACAGTCCCATTTCAGAAAAAGAAATAGAACAAGCTATTAATCAATTCCCTAAGAAAAAATCCCCAGGACCAGATATTTACATGTGAATTCTAGCAAACATTTAAAGAACAAATTAACTCCAATTCTATATAAGCTATTTGAAAAAAATAAGGATTGAAGGAGTTCTATAAAATTCCTTTTATGACACTACATGGTACTGATACCTAAACCAGGTAGGTTGAAACCAGAGAAAGAAAATTATACACCAATTTCCCTAATGAATATTGATACTAAAAATCTTAAATAAAAAATTAGCAAAAAGACTACAGAAAATCACCCTCAGGATAATACAACATGACCAAGTAAGATTTATACTAGTAATGCAGGGTTGGTTCAATATTAGGAAAACTATTCGCATAATTGACTATACCATTAACCAAATTAACAAAAACCATATGATCATCTCAATAAATGCACAAAAAAAAATTTGATAAAATCAACATCCATTCCCACTAAAAACTCTTTAGAGTATAGGAATAAATGGGCTGTTCCTTAAAATAATCAATAGCATCTATTTAAAACCATCAGTAAGCATCATATGAAATGGGGATAAATTGGAACTGTTCTCAAGATCAGAAATGAAACAAGGTTGCCCACTATCACCATTACTATTCAATAGTGTATTAGAAATTCCAGCTTTGGCAATAAGAGTTGAGAAAGATATTAAAGGAATTAGAGTATGTAATGTGGAAACCAAATTATCAGTCTTTTGCTGATGATATGATGGTATACTTCGAGAACCCCAGAAATTCTCATAAAAAAACCATCCACACCTTTAGCAAAGTTGCAGGATATGAAATAAACCCACATAAGTCATCAGCATTCTTATATATCACTAACAAAATCCAACATTAGAATTACTAAGAGAAATTCTATTTAAAGTAACTGCTGATAGTATAAAATATTTCGGAATCTATCTGTCAAGGGAAAGTCAGGAACTATATGAGCAAAACTACTCAACACTTTCCACACAAATAATGTCAGATCTAACCAATTGGATAAATAATACGCTCTTGGATAAGGTGAGCAAATATAATAAAGATGAAAGTACTACCTAAACTAATCCATTTATGTAGTGCTATACCAATCAGACTCCCAAAAAAACTATTTTAATGACCTAGAAAAAATAATAACAAAGTTCATATATAGAAACAACAAAGTTCACATAGAAAAACAAAAGGTCAAGAACTTCATTGGAACTAATGAAAAAAAAATCAAATGAAGGTGGCCTAGCACCACCACCACCAGATCTAAAATTATAGTATAAAGCAGCAGTTACTGAAACCATTTGGTATTGACTAAGAAACAGACTAGTTGATCAGTGTAATAGGTTAGGTTCAAAAATAAAATAGTCAATAAATTTAATAATTTAGTGTTTGACAAACCCAAAGACTCCAGCTTTTGGGATAAGAATTCACTGTTTGACAAAATCTGATGGGAAAATTGGAAAATAGTATGCCAATAATTAGGCATTGACCCACCCTTAACATTGTACATAAAGATAAAGTCAAAATGGGTTCATGACCTAGGCATAATGGATGAGATTATAAATAAATTAGAAGAACATAATATGGTTTATCTTTCAGACCTGTGGAAGAAGAAATTTATGACCAAAGAAGAACTAGAGATCATTATTGATCACAAAATAAAAAAATTGATTATATCAAATTGAAAAATTTTTGTACAAATAAAACTAATGCAGACAAGATTAGAAAGTAAGCAATAAACTGGGAACAGTTTTACAGTCAAAGGTTCTGATAAAGGCCTCATTTCCAAAATGTATAGCGAATTGACTCTAATGTATAAGAAATCATTACATTCTCCAATTGAAAAATGGTCAAAGGATTGAACACACAATTCGCAGCTGAAGAAATTGAAACTATTTCTAGCCATATGAAAAGATGCTCCAAGTCAGTATTAATCAGAGAAATGCAAATTTAGACAAGTCTGAGATATCACTACACACCTGACAGATTGGCTAGAATGACAGGGAAAGATAATGCAGAATGTTGGAGGCGATGTGGGAAAACTGGAACACTGATACATTATTGGTGGAATTGTGAATACATCCAGCCATTCTGGAGAGAGATTTGGAACTATGCTCAAAAAGTTATCAAACTGTGCATATCCTTTTAATGCAGCAATGTTACTACTGGGCTTATATCCCAAAGAGATCTTAAAGAAGGGAAAGGGACCTGTATGTACAAGAATGCTTGTGGCAGCCCTCTTTGTAGCAGCCAGAAAGTGGAAACTGAGTGGATGCCTATCAATTGGAGAATGGTTGAATAAATTCTAGTATATGAATGTTATGGAATATTATTGTTCGGTAAGAAATGACCAGCAGGATGATTTCAGAAAGGCCTGTGTGATGACCACGCTAGCACCCAGGATACTTTAGAATCAACCAGAGTCAGGATAAACAAAAGTTCTTAGTCTTTATTCTTGGTCTTTAGAGATAGAAGTGAAAGGGATGGAAGTAGGTTCTCTGCAACTGCCTTCTTCCTTATCCATGGCCAAAGTGACTTTGGCTAGTCTTACTCCACTCTCTAGTCTCTCCTATAATTCTCTGTATACACCAGTCATCGAGCCAGCCCAGGATAGTGGGAAGGGCCATTTTGCAAGCATATGCCCATAGAGTATTGTCCAATCAGTAGTTAGCCTCAAGTGCTCCGCTCTCCGGACCTCAGTGCATCTCCTCAAGATTTTCAGCCCTATACATCTCCCACTTTCTTTTATTTAAGAACACAGGGGTTCATGCCATCCCTGACTTCTGAGGGAGGTGAGAGCTCCCAAAAGAAGGTGATCACACCCTTTCTGATTTTGCAGGAAAGGAGGTGAAGACACTGAAAAGGAGGTGATCATGCCCCCCAACTTCTAAAGAAGGGAAATGAAAGCACTAAAAAGGAGATGATCACACCCTCCCCAACATCTCAGGAAGGGAGATGAAAAGCACTAAAGGAAAGTGGGGATTGTTAGTGCATTTCTGGGCTCAAGAGTCTTATTAGAAACAGGTATGCACAAACCTATCAGTATGGGAGATATTACACAAGCCCATAGCAATAATGCACAGGCCATTAGTGATGACTCTCCCTACAACCAGTGCAAGTTCAATGTGGTGCAACAAACATGAATTGTACATGCAAGTAGTGATATAACAAATTATATAAATCAATATGGTATTGTGAGAGATTTCCAACCAAATTAACAAAACCCATATGATCATCTCAATAGATGCAGAAAAAGCATTGATAAAATCCAACATCCATTCCTAATAAAAACACTTGAGAGTATAGGAATAAATGGACTTTTCCTTAAAATAATCAGCAGCATCTATGTATATGAACTGATGATGAGTGAAGTAAATAGAATGAGGAGAGCATTATATGCAGCAAGATCAAGACTGTATGATGATCAATTCTGATGAATGTGGCTCTTTTCAACAATGAGGTGATTCAAGTTTCTATGGTACTGTGATAAAGAGGACCATATGCATCCAGAAAAAGGACTATAGGAACTGAGTATGGATCACAACCCAGTATTTTCACCTTTTTTATTGCTATTTACTTCCATTTTGTTTCTTTTTTTCCTTTTTGATCTGATTTTTCTTGTGCAACTGTGGAAATATGTATAGAAGAATTGCACGTTTAACATATTGCAATACTTATCATCTAAGGGATGGTATGGGGGAGGGGAAGGAAAAATTTGTAACAAGATTTTGTAAAAGTGAATGTTGGCAAATATTTATACATGTGTTTTGAAAATAAACAGTTTAATAAAAAGAATACTTTCTTCTTAAATTAGGGCTTATGTTGCTTTCAGACTCTGTGTATAATGTAGCACAATTATTTACACATAGAATGGACTTAAATGCTTTTTAGAAATCATTTTTTAATTCATTCACAAAAAGAAATAATGAAAGATAAAGTGAGTTAGTGGGAATGTCAAATTGGACATCATAGCATATTAAAAACTAGCAATCATGAAAACTATATTTTATTGGTTTAAAAAATAGAAATAGATCAACAAATCAAATTGCATAAGAAGAAATCTGGAAGAATTACACTCAATAATCCAATATTCAGCAAAACAAGTAATGTAAATTACTTAGGAATAAATGCTCTGTTGATTAGAAATATTGAGAAAAACTGAAAATAATTTGTCATAAATTATTTTAGACCAATAACTAATTTTACATACTCCAACAAACTCAAAATGTGAGTCAATGTTATACAAGCTGTGGAAATTCAAGTTTAAATATACTTTCTTGGAAACTCAAGTTGATATAAACATTTCTGAAAGTGATTTGGAAATATTCTTTAAAAATGAATAAAATATTTATCCATAATCTTTGTCTCAGAGCTCTTATTGTTAGGAACATTCACCAAGAAAGCCAAATATGAGCTGCTAGGCCCTGAGTAATCCTTATTGTGGTTTCTTGGTATTTGAATTGTTTGAATTGTTGAATTGTTTCTTTATGGCTGCTTGTAATATTTTTTCCTTGGTCTACTAGTTCTTGAATTTAGCCATGGTATTCTTTGGGGTTTTAATTTTTAGGTCTCTTTCAGGAGGTGTCAGTGAATTCTTTCAATGTTCATTTTACTTTCTTATTCTATGACATCTGGGCAGTTCTCTTTGATGATTTCCTGAAAAAATAGTGTCTAGGCTTTTTTTTTTTTTTTACCATGAATTTCAGAGAGCACAATAATCCTTAAATTATCTCTCCTAGATCTATTTCCAGATCAGTTGTTTTTCCAATTAGGTATTTTTCACTTTAAAATTTTTTTTCTCATTGTTTTTGATTTTGCTTGACTCATTCTTGCTGTCTCATTGAGTCATTAATTTCCATTTGTTCAGTTCTCAATTTTAGTGAATTATTTTCTTCATTTACTTTTTTTACTTCTTTTTGTATTTTTCCAATTGAATTTTTAAATGATTTTTTTTTTGTTCTATGGATTTTTTTTTCATTTCACAAATTCTGTTTTATAAGAAATTATTTCCTTTTTCTATTTCACAAATTCTATTTTTTTGGAAGCTACTTTCTTTTTCCATTTTATCAGATCTATTTTTTAATAAGTTATATACCTTTTTTCCAAAGTCTTTTGAAAAGGTTTCATTTCCTTTCCCCATTTTTCTTCTAGCTCTCTTTTAAGATCCCTTTAAATTTCTTCTAGGAGAACCTTGGGTTTTGGGGACTAGATTATATCACTTTTTGTTCCATCATCTGGACACAATCTGACTTTAGTCTCTTTAGGGTTTGAAATCTGTTCTTCTCTTTCACCATAAATGCTTTTTATCATTAAAGTTCTCTTTACTTTTTACCTCTTTTTAAAAAAAGTTAAATCTGCTTTTAGGGCAGGGGAGGTTTTCTAAGCTTCATCTATAAGAAGTGGCTTTTTCTATAAGCTGCTGCAGCTGCACTGGGTCAGTGCAGACTCACTCCTGATGCTGGGTGGGTGTGACCAGGATCCATGAAATTCTGGCTTTTCAAGGTTCTCTATTTACCTTTTGTGTTTTTGTTGGATGTTTTATAACTTCTTTGCTGATCTACTGACTTGCTATCAGGGCAGAATTGCCAGTACTTCTGTAGATTCCTCTCCATAGATTCTCTGTCATGTGGAGTCTGCATTGTCCTGAGGAGTCTGCACCATCCCATAGAGTCTGGACTGCCCTGGGACTCTGCATTTCCTTTACTGCCATCTCTTTTCAGCCTGCTTGTGCTTGGCTGCCTCCCTCCCATTTCCAATTGAAACAGATCTTTTCTGGCAATATTCAAAATTATCTTCTGATGATAATTTCTTGCATTCTCAATATTTGTGGATTTTGCCAGTCCAGAGCTAATTCACAGGCTGGATTTGGTAATTATTGTGAGGGTAATAGGAGAAGATCAGAAAGAAATATGTGTCCTCTCTGCCATCTTGGCTCCCAGTCCAATAATTTCTCAATTAATTGAATCATGGCTTACCTAGATATTAATTATATAGCATAAGCCTATTTCCCTGAAAAATGGGTGAAACTGTACACTTGAGGACTATGAATTATCATTGTCACAATCCTTTATATGATCTTTCCCTGAATATATTTCTTTTTTGATGCAGCATTCTCTCTAATGGATTTTTGAAAAATTATTTATGATATTTTTCATGTTGCCTATATATCTTTAGTATCCTTCAGAATACTATCTTTGGAAAGTGAACTAAAACACACATATATACACATATTTTTTTAAATTTATAAATACAAATTTATACACACATATACATATATATATGTAGAGACAGAGTTGTTCAGTTATTACTAATGTAATTTTCATTACAAAATTGGTACCTAATAAATACATTTTAATTGAATTGAATATATTAATTTTTAAAATCTAGTTTTAATCATCCACTGAAGCTATATAAGCAAAATGATAATAATAATTCTACTCTACACAGAATATTAAAGTTTTATAATAAATATGCTTAAATGAACCATTAGTAGTTACTTTAAACTAGACATGACTGAAATAATTTCAGTATTTTATTACAACACTCATTGTTCACAAACTGCAATAAAATAACTTCCCTTAAATGAAATTAAGAGTGGTCCAATTCACATAAAAGAGTAATTTTTTTCTTTTCCTTCAGGCACCATGAAAAGTGGTCATAGCTAATTTAAAAGTAATTGGGAATTTCATTGAACCTACATCACCAAATCCTCATAGAGTTGACTTTGCTGCCTCAGGCAGAACAGAAGATGAACCTATGATGATCCCCAAAGGTGACTTGTCTGCCCCCATAAAGGGAAACTAGCTCAGCATATATAAAACAGAAATTGACCTTCATGATATTCTAACTCCTGATGACAAGGTAATAAACATTATTCCATTATATCTACTATTAAATCTTGCAAAAATTGTTTCATGACCAGCACTAAAGAAGGAAATAAATATGATCAATAAAAGTATAAAAGAGTACAAAAACATTTAAAATATAATCCATATAGTAAGAAACTGCAAGGGGTAATTAAAATATCATTTGATATATAAAAAAAAATTACAGTCAGTAGATGTACCAGAAATATTGCAGGTCTATAACATGTATGGTGATTATCGGGAATTCTGAATAATTTGACATATAACAGAAGCCACTGCTCAGAAGCTACCTACTTCTTCTGCATTATATTAATGAGGGGACTCTCATCTTTATCCAAGAGTTCTCACTAAGTTGCTAGTTTATCACATGAAATGACATCATTATACTGTCGACCTAGCACCAGATACTCAACATAGCCTGGAATCCGGAGCACTAAACTCGTACCAAAACTTTTTTTTTATTATAGATTGGGATCTGAACTTTTCTGATAACTTAATTTCCCATCTACAGCTATGCTTCTTTTGAACTCCACAAAATATTATCATCATATCACTACTAGATGTCAGCCCTTTGAAAAACTAGTTAATCATCATGGTTACTGAATTCTTTATTTGTCTTTCAAAATTATACCCTTTTTCAACAAAAAGTTTGTCAATTGTCAATGCTGTAAAATTACTCATACATATAACTTGTAAATAAAAAGCTATTAAAAAAGATTTATGTAGCTTTAAAGCTTAAAAAAAGTATCTCCTATATGTTTTACATACTGAACATGTAAAACCTCTATCAGATTACTTACTGTACCAGGGAAGGGGGAGATGAAGAAAAGAAGAGGAGAATTTGGAACTCAACTTTTTAAAATAAATGTCAAAAACTGTTTTTACATAAAATTCAGGAAAAATAAAATATTATTTTAAAAAGTTTAAAAAAATTGTTCCATTTTTCTTTAGCATTTTAATATAAATGATTTTTCTTGTTCCACTAATTTCATTCTGTATCAGTTAATATAATTCTTCCCAAGATTCTCTGAAATTACCTCTGCAAACATTATTTTTAAAAAAAGATAATTTTATTTTATGTTTCAATTATTTTAATTCATCTGCCTTTCTCACTACCAACTTCTCATTGAGGAAATAAAATAAAAAACAACATCCTCAACACATAACTTCAATAGTTCAACAGAACAAATTCCTTTGTTAGGAAAATCTAGAAATGTATGTCTCTTTAGGTCTATAACTCATGCTTATGTAAATTAGTTCATCATTTTTAACAGCACAACAATATTCTATTATGTATATTTGTAATAATTTATTTAATGATTTCCTGATTAAAGGCAAATTCCAGGATCAGTATTGAAAAGAAAAAAATTACAAAAATGAAGGGAGTTTTTTACAATTTTACCTTTGTGCATGAAATAAGACTAAATTTCTCAATTTCTTGACTAGACAACTGACAATATTTTTTGTACACTTTGACAAGTTTATCCATCATTATCCACTTACTACCCTTCCTCCATAACAAGATATGAAAATTCACAGGAGCCATTCATCAAGCATGCCTCTGGTCCCAAGATACTTCTAATCCATCATTCCTTGAGGCAACTCTTGTCCTTTTCCTAATACATTGTAGTAGAAGAGAAAGTATTTTAAAATTCTTTGCTATCTAATTGTAAGTTCTATCTTAAAAAATATTACTAAGACATCTGGATTTTTAGTTCTAGGCTTGTCAACAAATAAGACCTTACAAAGAATCCTCTTTTTTTACACATTAGAAGAATCTAGTTTTTAATCTAACAATTTGCATTTCTAGTATGAACAGCAAAGTCCTTCTGAATGTGTAAGATTTTGTGATGATGTGCCTACTTTTTTTTTGTAATTACATGTAAAGATTGTTTTAAACATTCTTTTTATAAGATTTTGAGTTTCATTTTTCTTCCTCCCCCTCTTCAGTCTCTAAAAACAGCAAACTATAATATAGGTTAAACATACATGATTATTTAAACATTTCTACATTAGTCAAGGAATTGTATTTAGATAGTTCCTGGGTTTGTTTTGAGAAGCACACTCAAATATTTTATATACTCTATAATTGTTTTGAATGTATATATTTTGCTGCTGTGCTTTGTTTATATATATATATACAGAAAGAGAGAGAGAGAGAGAGAGAGAGAGACAGAGAGAGAGAGAGAGAGACTAATGATTTATGTGAGTTTATTTTATAGCCTGCAACTTTCCTAAATTTGTTAATTATTTCAGGTAGGTGAGATTCTCTAGGATTTTCTAAGAATACCATCATGTCTTCTGCCAGGAATAATAGTTATTTTTCCTATGGGCTTTTAAAATTTCTTTAATTTCTTTTTCTTTTTATATTGCTAAAGTTAATATATATAATATATAGCATAATATTAAAAATAATGGTGATAATGAGCATTCTTTCTTCATCTTGATTTTATTAAGAATGATTTTAGCTTATTCTTATTACATACATTGATTGTTCATGGTTTTAGTTAGATATTACTTATCGATAATATTATGTATTTTTATTGCATTTCCTATTGGTTTTTAATAGTATTGGGTGCTGTATTTGCTCAAAAGCCTTTTCTATTTCTATTAACATGATAAAATTATTTCTACTGGTTTTGTTATTGACAATCAATTATGATAATAACATTTCCTAATATTGAATTAGCCCAGCATTCCTGGTTTAAATGCCACTTAGTCACAATACATTATGTTGGTCATAAATTTCTGTAATCTCTTTGCAATTATATTATTTTAAAAATTTGTATCAATATTTATTATGGATATTGTTCTATAAGCCCAGTAGTAACACTGCTGGATCAAAAGGTATGCACAGTTTGATAACTTTTTGAGCATAGTTCCAAATTGCTCTCTAGAATGGATAAATGTATTCATAATTCCACCAAAAATGTATCGTGTCCCAGTTTTCCCACATCCCCTCCAGCATTTTGTATTATCTTTCCCAGTCATTCTAGCCAATGTGTCAGGTATGTAGTGGTATCTCAGAGTTGTCTTAATTTGCATTTCTCTGATTGATAATGACTTGGAGCATCTTTTCATATGGCTAGAAATAGTTTCAATTTCTTCATCTGAGAATTGTCTGTTCATATCCTTTGACCATTTATCAATTGGAGAATGACTTGATTTCTTATAAATTAGAGTCAATTTTCTATATATTTTGGAAATGAGGCCTTTATCAGAACCTTTGACTGTAAAAATCTTTTCCCAGTTTATTGCTTCCTTTCTTGTCTGGATTAGTTTTGTTTGTACAAAGACTTTTCAATTTGATATAATCAAAAATTTCTATTTTGTGATACATAAGGATCTCTAGTTCTTCTTTGGTCATAAATTCCTTCCTCTTCCACAGGTCTGAGAGGTAAACTATCTATGTTCTACTAATTTATTTAAGATCTTATTCTTTATGCCTAGCTCATTAACCCATTTTGATCTTATCTTGGTGTATGATGTTAAGTGTGCGTCAATGCCTATTTTCTGCCATACTAATTTTCAATTTTCCTAGCAGTTTTTGTCAAACAGTGAGTTCTTATCCCAAAAGCTGTGGTCTTTGGGTTTGTCAAACACTAGATTATTAATGTTATTGACTATTTTGTCTTTTGAACCTAACCTATTCCACTGACAAACTAGTCTATTTCTTAACCAATATCAAATGGTTTTGGTAACCAACAAATCTGTTTTTTTTAGAGCTGAGAATATTAAGAGTACTTTAAGAAAATTTACCCTAACTCTCCATTTGAGAATGAATCAAATATGTATCCCTAATATAAGCCCTTCCAATTTTTACTTGAGACTTTTGATGTCCATTGCATTTTGTTTGTGTTTTGAAATCTATAAACAATTCCAGTCTTAAGTGATGTTTTTCACTTCCTTGGCCCTTAATATTTTTATAATTCTCTACATTCAATTAGTAGTAGTAATTTAAAAATAAAATCCTAGATTGTTATGATTCGTACAAGGTGCTAAGTCAGTGGAATTGATAGAGACAATGGTTGTTCAGCAGGGTACTTAACAGTTCTCTAAATGCACTTAATACTCATTAAGATTCCCACAAGATTCATATCTTTAAGAGAGCATATATAACCTAGGAGCCTCAACCAGGATACACTTCGGGAAGCGCACAAGCCCACTCTCAGAGGCGGAATCAGATTCATTCCAACTTCCACCTATGTGCTGTTTGGAGATATTTGGAAGAGGAGAGGCTGAAGCTGGCAGAGGCAAAGGATTACCAGCAGGAGCTTTTGGAACTAAGGAGAGAGATAGGCCTCTAAGTAAGCTAACTGGACAAGACTTGGACGGAGACAATAAAGGATTTGGACTTTAACTCCTGGCTACATTTGAGATGATTATTACTTTGAACTGAAACCAAGGCTGCTCCCAGAAGCCTCCCAAGAAACCTGCTCCCAGAGAACATTATAATTTAGAGAAGAGAACATTACACTAGACCATAGGAAGTTTGGTTTTATTACCAAAGTTTTACCTAGCAACTGCCCCATAACTCATCTCACCAGTCTTGTTCAGTCCTACATAGAGTTTCAGGAATTGGTAGCAATCATTATTTTTGACAAATTTTGGGTACCTTTTGGACACCTGTTTTTGTAATCTGGCATAGTACTTCATTGATAACATCTAGTTTTCTTGCCTAAATATCTCTCAACAGTGAGTCATGACCACAGTGGAGTGATTGCATTTAAATATGCCCAAATACAATGATTCAATTTTAATTTAAATTTTACTATTCAAATCTTGTTCATTTAAGTTGTCAGAAAATAAGACATAAAGTCCAGATATTATGCAACTGTGTGACTCTGTTGAGAAGTAACTTCATTTCTCTTACAGAATGAAAAATATCAGAATTGAAAAGACATTGAAAGTTAGCCTATACTTGCACCTGGAGAATCCCTCTCTATAGTATCCTAAAAGACTACCATGCAGCTTCTGCATTAAAACCTCCCAAGAAGAAAAAAAAAATACAACAACTTTCTTTTGACTCTATTCCATTTACTAAAGGAATAATAATAAGGAAGGTCTTCTGTACATCAAGCTGAAATTTTCTTTTCTTCAAACTCCACACACTTTTTCTTTTATCCTTTATAAACAAACAGAACACATATAATCCTTTCTCGTCATGATAGTTTTTCAGATAAATAAAGACTGTTACTATGGAGTCAAAATCCTTCCTCCATGATAGGCATCTTTAGGCCTTTCATCTCATTGTTATATGCTGTGGTCTCCAAACTTTTCTCTAAATTGATTGTTGCTTGCCAGTATTCTTTCTAAAATGGAAAGATTTAGAATTAAACATACTACTTGTGTATCTAACCAGGACAATATATCATGGAATTATTGTCTTTCTCATGTTGGGTATCAAGCCTAAGTTTATTAGTCTATGATAGGACAATAATTATCGTACACAAATGTAATGACCGCGTATTTAAAATCAGCTGGAGTCAGGAATTCAGGTTAAGGGAAAAATCTTCAATATTTATTGAAGTGAAGAAATGAATAAGAATTGCAATAAAAACTATAGGCAAGAAAGATTGCAGTAGCAATATGGGCAGTTGCGACAGGAAGCCAACTAACAGAGAGAGATCTGAGCTGAGCAAACCGTGGCAATGGCAATGCCAAAAATCTCTCCTTCCCCTTCCTTTGCCACTCCCCTGCATCCACCCACCAAAATCGTAATTTCCTATACAACACATCAGGACTTGCACAAAGAGTGGGCGGGGGCCATTCTTTCTCCAAGCTTATATATTAATAGAGTATGGTCCAATTACTATTTAGCCTCATGTGCATGGGACCTCAGTGCATCAACTCAAGCCTCAGCACAAAGACTGTCTCCATAATGGTTTAGCACATATTGGGTAAGTGTGAGTTACTTTTATGAAAAAGGTAATCCAACAAGTACATCATCAGTCCTTATACTATTTGGGAGGCTTCATATTTGGAATTTCTTAGAATCATGTAATATAAGAGGAAATATCTACAAAATATGGCTTAGAGAAAAGAATGGAATTGTATATTACTGGACATACAAAGAAAGCCTAAAACATTGCTCCTGCCCCCATCTAATGGACAAGACAAATTTAGATTATTATATAAATAGATGATATGTATTTGGTAAATGGAAGGCAATCCCATATGAACGGCACTACAGAAAGAAGAAAGAAAGATGGAGGGACTGGGAAAAATCTCTTAGAGAAGGGGGTATTGTGATCTGAATTCTGAAGAAAACCAAAGACTTTAAGCGTATATAGGATATTAGGTAGCAGAACATTTTAGGTATGGGTGAGAAGCAGAGAAAATGTATAGAATAGGATGATGGAATATCATAAGCTTATATAGCTGGATCAGAGTACGCAGCAGAACATATCTTGAAGATGACTGAAAAAATAGGAGGCCAGATGAACATTAAATTAGAGGATCAATAAGAAGGCTATTGGTAAAGTATAGCAAAGAAATGAAGAAGACAAACTGCGATGTTTGTGTGAATAGGAAAAATAGCATATGTGTGAGAAATTCTATGAAGGCTGATAGATAAGATTTAAATTAGATTAGATATGTGGGGAAACTCTGAATGAGGAATTGTATGTGACCCTGGTTTGTGAGATTGTATGATGGTAGAACAGTAATAGAAAATTTAGATAGACAAATGTTGGGAAAGAGACAATGTGTTCTGTATTATATCTATTTTGCTTGAGGTGTCCAAGAGGATGTGGGTTAGATATATTGATCTGGGAATCATTTGTCTAGCGCTGATATCTGAATGCATGAGAGCTGATGAAATCACTATTACTATGAAGAAAAATGAGAAGAGAGACAAACAGTTTTGAAGGATATGCACAGTTAGGAAGCATGACCTTGTTAAGTTTTCAGAAAATTCTTAGAAGGAATGGTCATAAAAGGAGGAACAAGATCATATCTGTGAGATATCTTGATCATAAATATAGCTGATATATAAAAACATGGGTTCCAATCTTCAACTGTACAACTATATAATGACTATGCAGAAATTATCTCAGAAAATTTTAGATTTAATAGATTTTATTTAACATATTATTTACTTATTATTTTGGGTCAGAGTATAATATAGCTTTCACCTATCAGATTGGCTAATATGGCAGAAAAGGAAAATGACAAATATTGAAGGAATGTAAGAAAATTAAACCACTAATGCACATTGGTGGAGTTGTGATCTGATTTGACTATTCTGGTGAGCAATTTGCAACTATGCCCAAAGAGCTATAAAACCCTGTATACTATTTGGTCAGCATTCCAAAGAGAGTTTAAAAAAAAAACAGAAAGAAGAAAGAAAGATGGACTGGGAAAAATCTCTTAGAGAAGGGGGTATTGTGATCTGAATTCTGAAGAAAACCAAAGACTTTAAGCGTATATAGGATATTAGGTAGCAGAACATTTTAGGTATGGGTGAGAAGCAGAGAAAATGTATAGAATAGGATGATGGAATATCATAAGCTTATATAGCTGGATCAGAGTACGCAGCAGAACATATCTTGAAGATGACTGAAAAAATAGGAGGCCAGATGAACATTAAATTAGAGGATCAATAAGAAGGCTATTGGTAAAGTATAGCAAAGAAATGAAGAAGACAAACTGCGATGTTTGTGTGAATAGGAAAAATAGCATATGTGTGAGAAATTCTATGAAGGCTGATAGATAAGATTTAAATTAGATTAGATATGTGGGGAAACTCTGAATGAGGAATTGTATGTGACCCTGGTTTGTGAGATTGTATGATGGTAGAACAGTAATAGAAAATTTAGATAGACAAATGTTGGGAAAGAGACAATGTGTTCTGTATTATATCTATTTTGCTTGAGATGTCCAAGAGGATGTGGGTTAGATATATTGATCTGGGAATCATTTGTCTAGCGCTGATATCTGAATGCATGAGAGCTGATGAAATCACTATTACTATGAAGAAAAATGAGAAGAGAGACAAACAGTTTTGAAGGATATGCACAGTTAGGAAGCATGACCTTGTTAAGTTTTCAGAAAATTCTTAGAAGGAATGGTCATAAAAGGAGGAACAAGATCATATCTGTGAGATATCTTGATCATAAATACAGCTGATATATAAAAACATGGGTTCCAATCTTCAACTGTACAACTATATAATGACTATGCAGAAATTATCTCAGAAAATTTTAGATTTAATAGATTTTATTTAACATATTATTTACTTATTATTTTGGGTCAGAGTATAATATAGCTTTCACCTATCAGATTGGCTAATATGGCAGAAAAGGAAAATGACAAATATTGAAGGAATGTAAGAAAATTAAACCACTAATGCACATTGATGGAGTTGTGATCTGATTTGACTATTCTGGTGAGCAATTTGCAACTATGCCCAAAGAGCTATAAAACCATGTATACTATTTGGTCAGCATTCCAAAGAGAGTTTAAAAAAAAAAAAGAAAGAAAGAAAGATAGGAAGAACAGGAGGGAAAGGAAGGACAGAAAAGAAGGAAGGATGGAAGAAAAGGACCTGTATATGCAAAATATGTATACAGGTCTTTTAATGGTGATGAAGTATTAGACATTTAGGGGATGCCTATCAGTTGAGGAATAGCTCAGTAAGTTGTGTGGAAATTTTTGATGGAATATTGTGCTATAAGAAATGATTAGCAGGATACTCTCAGAAAAACTTGAAAAAATTGGCTTGAACTGATACAAACTTAAGTGAGCAGAAGCAGAGCATTATAACAGCAGTATTATAATAATATATAAACAGAAATATTATAGTAATATATAAACAACAGTGGTCAATTGTGAATGACAGCCATTCTCAAAAATATAGCCAAAATAATTCTGAAGGACTTATGATGAAAAATTTTATCGATTTCCAGAGAAATAACTATACTTTTTTTAAGTTTCCTTTTTAATGTTTTGTTTCTGCTTTTAACCTGCATTTATTTCATAGTATGACTAATATTGAAATATGTTTTGCATGATTGCACATATAGAACTTAAATCAATAATCATTTGCCTTCTTGAGAAGTAAAAAGAGTAAAGGAAGAAGAACATTTGAAATTCAGAATTAAAAAAAAATGTTAAAACTTATTTTTACATTAAAATTGGAAAAAATAAAATATTAAATAGATATTCTGAATAGAAAAAAGCAATATAGCAACTAAAATAATTACAACAACTAAGGTCAACTTATATTGTATTAAAAGAGTTATAATTTTCAGAATGAAATTACTGATATAGTCCCTGCATTATGTCATCATCAGGTCAGTTTTAAGAGTACTGTATTCAAATCTGGAAATAATAATTTAGGAAATACAATTATAGATTATAATTCATTCAATGAATAACTACGGCAAAGTTTTTGTGTGATGACTCTGTATTTTAAAATCAGCTGGAGTCAGGAATTCAGATTAGGGGAAAATTGTCGATCTTTATTCTTAGTGAAGGTGAAGAAGGATCGATGGTGAAGGGAGATCAGAGGTGAAGGGGGGTCACGATAGCAATGTGTGCAGCTGCAACAAGACACCAGCCCCCACTCTCTCTTTCCACTTCCTTCTTCATCCCCCTGCCTCCACCCAACAAAATAGTCATTTCCTATACAACACATCAGGACTTTCATAAAGAGTGCGGGGGGGGGGGGTGGAGGGGGAGAGGAGAGGGGCATTCTTTCTTCAAGCATACATATTAATAGAGTATGGTCCAATTACTATTTAGCCTCATGTGCTTGGGACCTCAGTGCATCAACTCAAGCCTCAGCCCATTACATTTTTGAAGGTCTTCAAAACTAAATCTTAGGGTGACTTAAATGATATTTACAGAATGGAATTTAAGTGTTCTGTATGACCACACAGGACAAGTTGAGACTGGGAAGTGTTAAAAAAGATCCATTTCATGGAAAGAGAATTTATCTTTTAATTAAGGTTTTAAAAATGGAATAAATAGCTTTAGAAAAAAATGTGTTTTTTTTAAAAAAAATAGCTGAGTGACTACTTTGGGGGTATTTTGTAGATAAAATTTTATTCACCTAGGTATTAGGCAAGATTATTTTTCTAGTCCTTTCCAACATTAAAAACCTATGATCTTTAAAACTTATAGATTATGAGAGAAATGGCATCACATACCATGTTTTTTTTTTTAAATTATAGCTTTATATTGACAGAACATATGTGTGAGTAATTTTTCAACATTGTCCCTTGCACTCACTTCTGTTCCAATTTTTCCCTTCCCTTCCTCCACCCCCTTCCCTAGATGGCAAGCAGTCTTATACATATTAAACATGTTAAAGTATATCTTAGATACAATATATGTGTGCAGATCCATATAGTTCTCTTGTTGCACAAGAAAACTTGGATTCAGAAGGTAAAAGTAATCTGGGAAGAAAAACAAAAATATAAGTAGTCCACATTCATTTCCCACTGTTCCTTGTCTGGGTATAGCTGATTTAGTCCATCATTGATCATTTGTAACTGAATTGAATCTTTTCTTTGTCGAAGATATTCACTTCCATCAGAATACATCCTCATACAGTATTGTTGTTGAAATGAATAATGATCTCCTGGTTCTGCTCATTTCATTTGCATCAGTTCATGTAAGTCTCTGCAAGACTCTCTTTATTCATCCTGCTGGTCTTTTATAACACAACAATAATATTCCATAACATTCATAAACCACAATTTACCCAGCCATTCTCCAACTGATGGGCATCCATTCAATTTCCAGTTTCTAGCCACTACAAAAAGGGCTGCCACAAAAATTTTGACACTTACCATTCCCTTTCCCTTCTTTATAATCTCTTTGGGATATAAGTCCAGTAGTAATACTGCTGGATCAAAAGATATGCATAGTTTGATAACTTTTTGAGCATAATTCCAAATTGCTCTCCAGAATGGTTGGATCCACTTACAACTCCACCAACAATGTATCAGTGTTCCAGTTTTCCCGCATCCCCTCCAACATTCGTCATTATCTTTTCCTGTTATCTTAATCAATCTGGCAGGTGTGTAGTGGTATACCATATTTCTTATGATGTTAAGATCCAAGACGATTATTAGGATTTTTGTAGTGGAAGCTGTACTGGGAAACACAGACAACCTGTTTAAGCCCTTGATTCTTCATCTAGAAAATGGTTATCATGACACTTGCAATTACCACACAGAATCTTGGGGGAGGGGAGGAGAAAAACAAATAAATAAATAGATAATGTTTAGTAAATGTTTTAACAATAAAAATTAAATAAGGCTTAGGAAATATGTTAACAATATAACTCTATTTATATGTCAGCTATTGTAATTATTGGTTAGGTTTCTCAAGGCCTTGGTCTTCATAGTGATTTACAGGTTTTAGCCCTTCCTGACAGTTGTAATTTCGTTGCATTATATATAAAGAAATCAATGATGTCCACCTTTATTTAAAGTGTCTCTTCTGTAGCTTGCTAGAAATGAACTCCAATAGCTTATTAATTGCTAAGGATAGGGAACTTCCTCTTCCTCTTCCCCATCCCCAAGCACAGCTGGCTATAGGAGGTATCACTGATTATGGAGCAGCAATTTTCTAATAGCTCCTCTATCTTTCTGATTAAGTTATAAAGCAGCCAGGTTAAATTCTCCAAATGTATAACCAGACATTCCATGTAATTAACCATCTGTTAATTTGGTGAAGAAAATACTCTTTTTAGATACATGAACTTTTGCAAGACTGAGATTGAGAAAAGTAGGTTAGGAAGAAGCCATAATTTACATAATTTAGTTTTTCAGTAAAATCACACTACTTGTCATGAGCAATGATCAGAAATTTTGAGCTGTGAGATTTTAATTCTTAAATTATTGGTACTTGAAACATTGTTCTCTTCACAACATATCCAAAAAACATTTTTTATAGGGAGGTGGGAACTTGTCCTGATAACATAGTCACACTTTTCCTTTTTTAATGCCCTGCCTCATGGGAATAAGTTTTTTTTTTCTTCATTCTAATAACTTCTTTAATACAGCAAAAAAAATACAACTAAATAGTCTTTCTACTAATTTTCCCCAATAAGTAAAACAGATTAACTTCTTAAATGAATATCTAAGACATTTCGTCTATACTAACATAAATTCAGAAATTTCTTTCTTATAAGTCCCTTGACTGAAAAAAAGGGAGATGGGAACAGTCTGATTTTTGAGACAGAGGATTATAAATAAGGAAAGTAAATAAAGATAATTAAGTTGTCAGTGAAAAATCAGATTCTGATAGTTATTTAAATTATTTCATTAAGTCAAAATTGATTTCATTTTTCTAATTAAATTGAATTATTAAGGGATATCCTATATGAACTATTACTTATATTTGAAAATTAAATGCTTTGGAACCATTCATTCTTGAGTCATGGGATTTCTTAGAATTTAGCTAGTGTGACTTTCCTTGGCTTTGAAGTATTGAAAGTATTATTTTAACCTGACATAGGTAAGTATTATCTGTGAAATCTGTGGTTTCAATCAGTCAGGTTTCTGAAAGGACAAATCTTAACCACAAAGCGTGCATTACCAATATATGTTTACTTGGAGAGTAGAAAAAAATACAATAACAAGAGAAGAAAAAAAGGACAAGAGAGAAAATACTGATATGGCATAAAAGTTCAAAAGAAACTAGTTTAATTTCAATCATTAATATAGATGTAGCATAGTGCAAAGATTATTTTAATAATTATAATTTTAAAGTTCTTCTTCTGAGTTTGTGTATTTACAGTTGCTATTTTATGTTTAGTAAGTAGTATATAATTATAAGTATGTGTATTTTAGATACATACATTCTAAGATGGGGGAACACATGAATCAAATTTTAATTTATTTCACATTTCAAACAACCTGGAAAGGATTAATAATTAATTCCAATAAAATAAAAAATTTTTACAACAAAGAATTCTCCTATCTCCCTCCTCTTAATATGACTTGTTTGAAATCAAGATTTTTATATGTTGTCTGTTTTAATATATTGTACACATTATCCAACTGTACAACTACTTATAGCTTTTTACTGATAAATTTATAAACAAAAGTAATTTTGCATTTAAGTGAACCTATGACATCCTACAATTTCCTAGTGGAGAAATCTATCAGTTACTCAAACTTTAAAACATACTGTCTGGAAGAATCTTGTCAGCTGTAATCAGTGATAATACTGAATTGATCCAGTTCATTGGTAAACAATTTTCCTTTTAAAATACCACAGTAGTGAGAAACAAGTCCATTAAATAGATTTGGCATGATTTATGTGAATTTATAATTGTCAAAATTAAAGAAAAAAAAAACAGTACATTCATAGCAACAAAGTTATACTAGTAGGAGGAGCATTATTTCCCCCTTAACTTGTATCTAAGTCAGACTTTCCTATGAAACTCATTACTTAATCATCAGACACCAAACTGTGATACACTAGGTGTAACATGGTAGTTTTTCTTTTCTTTATTGTTTTCAAATTTCATTTTATCACTTAAATATTCATAACATCAGACCAAGATATTCGTGCTTCTTAGATAAAAATACAGAGATCCATTTATCTATTTTTTCATTTATATATAGTGATAAATACTGTGTTAAGTTGCTGTTGGGTTTGTTGTTTATTGTTGTTTTGAGGATGTAAGAAATTTGAAAAATAAATTCTAAAAAGAATAGAAATTAAATACATTTAATTTAGTGTATACTATGTATGTAACAGTTACAAATTCACTGAAAACTTTTTTTCAAATAACTTCTTGAATTTTAGCTGTTTTCTGTTGATGTCTTGGCCCTTCTTGGATAAAATGTAATCATAAAGCATGTTTTAGTTCTTCCTTTAAAAAATACGATAACATTTGTCAATAAATAACTTCAATTATTAGGTTCCCAGGAAATTGAATCAAGAAATTATAAAAGACAAAACCAAAGAAACTTTTTTGATGCTAAGACAACTTGAATAATGTGTTATTGTAAACAACATTAACAATGGTAAGGAGAATAATTTCCATTCCTGAAATCATTGATTTAGGGATTGAAGGAATATCAGCTATCTGAGGCAACGTACTCATTTTACAAGTAAGGAAAGTAATGCACAGAGAGAATAAATGATTCATGCTACAATATATGAGTACAAGTAGCCAAAATGAGTGAATCTAGTACTTCTATTGACAAATCAATGTTTAGTGTTGTCTTGTTGAATCCCTACCCATCTTTTAAAACCCAATGTAGAGGCAGAGCCAAGATGGCAAAGAGGACACACATGTTTATGTAAGCTCTTCCTTAGATACTCAAACTACTTTGTTTTATGAAAGGCCTTGGGAGTACAACACATTACCAAGAGAATATATTCTTTAAATTTACCAGAACAGGTCTGTTTTTGCTCTCATGCAGGGATGGTTAAGCCAGGCACAGATCAGGAAATTTGGCAGTAAGAGCACGAAGGGCAGCTCATGCTGGGCAGACCAGAGGGAGGCAGGGTGTGGTCTCATTTGGCAGAAAATTTGCAGGGAGAACTTTACCACAGTGTGAGCTACTTTACTCTGTCAGCAAGCCAGTAGATCAGCAGAGAAGCTATAAACACAGGGGATAAAGACTATAATCCCAAAACACTAGAGTTTCTCAGGACTTGGTCACACCCACCCAGTACCAGGAGGGACTCAACCCAATCTCAGAGTGAAACAGCTGATCTCAGTGCAGCCATTGCTGCTTCATTGATATTTCCTATTTTCTGTAGAGGAAGCTTGGTTACACCACACTGTCTTAAAAGCATATTGCAGGTGTTTTGTTTGTTTTTTGTCAAAATGAGTAAAAAGTTAAAGCAGGTTCTAACTATAGATAGGTTCTATATTGATAGATTGAAGATACAGACTTCAAACCCTAAGGAGACTAAAAACAGATTATCTCTAGATGAAACCCCAAAGGGGGATATTATCTAGTCCCCACCCACAAGGCTCTCATAGAAGAAATTAAAAAGGCTCTTACAAGAGAGTAAGAAGAAAAATGGGGAAAGGAAATGGAAGCTTGGCAAGAGGGTCTGTATAAGTCACCCTACTCATTAAAAAATACAATGGATAAAGAAACAAACTCCCTGAAAAACAGAATTAGTGAATTGGGAAAAGCAAATAGCTCTCTAAAAAAGAAAAGTGGTGAAATAGAAAAAAAAATAGAACAAAACAACTCATTAAAAAACTCAATTGGACAATTACAAAAAGAAATAAAAAAGTAAATGAAATAATTAATTAAAAATCAGAATTGAACAAATGGAAATGAATGACTCCAAGAGATGTCAAGAATCAGTCAAGTAAAATCAAAAAAAAAGGAAAAAAATAGAAAAAAAATGTTAAAGACCTACTTGGGAAAACTACAGATATGGAAAATAGATCTAGGAGAGATAATCTAAGGATTATTGAACTTCCTGAAAATTATGATGATAAAAGAGCCCAGACACTATTTTTCAGGAAATCATTAAAGAGAACTGCCCAGATGTTATAAAAATGGAGGGTAAAATAGACATTGAAAGAATTCAGCAATCACCTACTGAAAGAAACTCCAAAATCCAAACTCCAAGAAATGTTGTGGCTAAATCCCAGAACTATCAGAGCAAGGAAAAAATACTAAAAGCAGCTAGGAAAAAAAAAAAAAAAAACAATACAAATACAAAGGAGTTACAATAAAGATTACTCAGGATCTAGCACTGTCAACATTAAATGATCAAACGGTCTGGAATCCGATATGTCAAAAGGCTAAGAAAACTGGTATGCATCTAAGAATAACTTACGTAGCCAAAATGAGCATTTTTTCCTAGGAAAGAACATGGTCATTCAATGAAATAGATGAATTCCATCTATTTCTGGTGAAAAAAAAAAAAAAACAGAACTAAACAAAAAGTTTGATCTCCAAATATAGGACTCAAGAGAAAGGTAAAAAGAAATCTGGGCTATTATATTTCTGTTATGAGTATACAAAAAAATACATGCATAATTTGGTTTTACTATTATAATATTTAAAAAAGGAAGCTAGAGGTGAAAAGGAAATTGTACCAGAAAAAATGGAAAATTGGAGGTACTACATCTCATGAGAAAGCAAAGGAAACCTATTATATCTGAGGGAAAAAAGGGAGGGGGATGAACATAATGTGAATCTTATTCTCATCAGAATTGACTTAAAGAGAAAAATATTAGACATATTAGATAAACAGAGAAATTTCTCCCATCTCATTGAAAAGTGGGAGGGGAAAAATGAAAAGAGAAGGAGTAAACTAAATAGAAGGGAATACAGAAATTGTAAGGGAAAGGTTTTAGAAAATGGGGGGACTCTAAGGTGGAGTGAGGGATCCCAAAGAGGGAAAGCTGGGGAACTTCCAGCCAAGATGGCGGAGAAGAAGCACATAGCTGTGTAAGCTCCGCGTTTTCTCTCAGAATCCATTTCATTACAAGCCTGTGAATTAATGCTTGACTGAAAAAAAAAAAATAAAAAACACCTATAAATAGTTACTAAGAGAAGACATCCTTGAAATTCACCAGGAAAGGTCTGTTTTTGCTCGAGGGCAGGGACAGTTTTAGATTGGGTGCAGGCTGAGGGCAGGCAGTGGCAAGGAAAGCTTGACAGGCAGCTCACAGCCCAGCAGAACAAAGGGTGGTGGGGTGTGATCTCAGCCGTCTCTCAGGGAGAGCTTTGCTACAGGATTGGATACTTTGCCCTGGCAGGAAGTCAGTAGCCCAGCAGAGAAGCTAAAAACACAGGGGGTGAAGAATACAAACCCAAACAGCTGGAGTCTCTTGGGACCTGGCCACCCATTCCCCACAGTGTCACAGCATGCTCTCAGAGTCTCAGAGCACAGGAGCAGCACAGCCATCGCTGTCCTGTTAGGGACTCGCTGCTGCCCCCCACAGTCTGTAGAGGAAGATTGGTAATGCCACCCAGCCCAAAAAAGAAAGCAGATTCTTTTTTTTTTTCTTTTTTTCTTTGCTAGTTTGTCTTTCATTCTTCTCTGACAAAATGAGCAAAAAATTGAAAGGAATCTTAACCATTGACAACTTCTATACAGATAGACAGCAGACTCTAAACCCCGAGGGGACTGTCTACAGGTGAATCCCCAAAGGTAGAGATCATCTGTTCCTCAGCACAGATGAATCTCATAGAAAAAAATTAAAAAGGCTCTCACAAGAGAGCTAGAAGAAAAGTGGGAAAAGGAGAGGGAGGCTTGGCAAGAGAGTCTGGAGAAGTTATCCTACTCATTTAAAGACAGAGTGGATAAAGAAATCAAATCCCTGAAAAATAGAATTAGTGAACTGGAAACAGAAAATAGCTCTCTAAAAAATAAAATTGGTGAAATGGAAAAAAAATTTCATAGAACAAAACAACTCAATTGGACAATTAAATAAAGATATAAAAAAAGTGAGTGAAGAAAATACTTCATTGAAAATCAGAATCAAACAAATGGGATTAAATGACTTGAGGAGACTACAAGAATCAGTCAAGCAAAACCAAAAAAAAAAAAAAAATCAAACAATGGAAAAAAATGTGACATACCTTCTTGGGAAAACAACAGACTTGGAAAATAGATCTAGGAGAGACAATCTGAGAATTATTGGACTCCCAGAAAAAATATGATGAAAAAAAGAGCCAGGATACTATTTTCCAGGAAATTATCAAAGAGAACTGCCCAGAAGTAATAGAAACAGAGGGTAAAATAGACATTGAAAGAATTCATCTATCACCAACTGAAAGGGATCCTAAAATCAAAACACCAAAAAATATAGTGGCCAAATGCCAGAACCCTCAGATGAAGGAAAAAATATTGCATGTGGCTAGAAAAACCCAATTCAAATATAGAGGAAGTACAATAAGGATTACCCAGGATCTAGCAGCATCCACATTAAAAGACCTGGAACATGATCTTCTGAAAGGCTAAGGAACTCAGTATGCAACCCAAAATAACTTACCCAGCCAGAATGAGCATTTTTTTTTTCAGGGAAGAAGATGGTCATTCAATGAAATAAGCGAATTTTACCTATTTTTGATGAAAAACAGGAACTTAACAAAAAGTTTGATCTACAAATATAAAACTCAAGAGAAACCTAAAAAGGTAAAAAGAAATCTTGGGAACAATATTTCTACTATAAAGCTGTATAAAGAATACATGTATACTTTGTTCTAGAAACTAGAGGTGGAAAGGGAATTGTACCAGAGAAAGGGTAAAGTGGGGGTATTACATCTCATGAAGAGGCAAAGGAAATCTATTATATTTGAGAGAAAGAATGGAGGGGGATGAATATAGTGGGTATCTTACTGCCATCAGAATTGGCTTTAAGAGAAAAATTATAGACATTCAATTTATAGTGAAACTTCTCCCACCTCATTGAAAAGTGAGAAGGGAAAAGTGAAAAGGGAAGGAATAAACTAAGCAGAAGGGAATATGGAAAGTGTGAGGGAAAGGAGTAAAATAGGGGGTGGAATGCTAAGGCAGGCGGAGGGATACTAAAAAGGGAGGGCTGTGAGAAGCAAATGGTGCTCACAAGTTTAATACTGGGAAGCAGGTTAAGGGGGAAAAAAGGGAGAAAAGCATAAACAGGGGTTAACAAGATGGCAAGTAATACAGAATTGGTCATTTTAACCATAAATGTGAATGGGGTAAACTCCCCCATAAAGAGGAAGTGGTTAGCAGAATGGATTAAAAGCCAGAATCCTACAATATGTTATTTACAGGAAACACACCTGAAGCAGGGAGATACATGCAGAGTAAAGGTAAAATGTTGGAAAAGAATCTACTATGCTTCAGGTGAAGTCAAAAAAGCAGGGGTAGCCATCCTGATCTCAAATCAAGCTAAAGCAACAACTGATCTTATTAAAAGAGATAAGGAAGGGTACTATATCTTGCTAAAGGGTAACATAGATAATGAAGCAATATCAATATTAAACATATACGCAAACATAATAGTGTAGCATCTAAATTCTTAAAAGAGAAATTTAAAAATCTGCAAGAAGAACTAGATAGCAAAACTATAATAGTGGGACAGCTCAACCTTGCACTCTCAGAATTAGATAAATCAAACCACAAAATAAATAAGAAAGAAGTCAAAGAGGTAAATAGACTACAAAAGTTAGATATGATAGATCTCTGGAGAAAATGTAATGGAGACAAAAAGGAGTACACTTTCTTTTCAGCAGTTCATGGAACCTATACAAAAATTGACCATATATTAGGACATAAAAACCTCAAACTCAAATGCAGTAAGGCAGAAATAGTAAATGCATCCTTTTCAGACCACGATGCAATGAAAATTGCATTCAACAAAAAGCCAGGAGAAAGTAGAACAAAAAATAATTGGAAACTAAATAATCTCATATTAAAGAATGATTTTGGCTGACACAGCAAATCATAGACATAATTAATAATTTTACCCAAGAAAATGACAATAATTAAATAGCATACCAAAATGTGTGGGATGCAGCCAAAGCGGTAATAAGGGGAAATTTATATCTCTAGAGGCCTACTTGCATAAAATAAAGAGAACACCAATGAATTGGGCTTGCAACTAAAAATGCTAGAAAAGGAACAAATTAAAATCCCCAGTCAAACACTAAACTTGAAATTCTAAAAATAAAAGGAGAGATAAATAAAATTGAAAGAAAAAAAATGGAATTAATTAATAAAACTAAAAGTTGGTTCTATGAAAAAACCAACAAAATAGACAAACCCTTAGTAAATCTGATTAAAAAAAGGAAAGAGGAAAACCAAATTGTTAGCCTTAAAAATGAAAAGGAAGAACTTACCACTAATGAAGAGGAAATTAGAGCAATAATTAGGAATTACTTTGCCCAACTTTATGCCAATAAATTGGACAACTTAAAAGAAATGGAAGAATACCTTCAAAAATATAGCTTGCCCAGATTAACAGAGAAGGAAGTAAATATCCTAAACAGTCCCATCTTAGAAAAAGAAATAGAACAAGCTATTAACCAACTCCCTAAGAAAAAAATCCCCAGGACCAGATGGATTTATATGTGAATTCTACCAAATATTTAAAGAACAATTAACTCCAATGCTATATAAACTATTTGAAAAAATAGGGATTGAAGGAGTCCTACCAAACTCCTTTTATGACACAGACATTGTACTGATACATAAACCAGGTAGGCTGAAAACAGAGAAAGAAAATTATAGACCAATCTCCCTAATGAATATTGATGCTAAATGATGGTCCCCATCACACAAGCCTCTCCTAGAAGCCATCATGAAAGCTCTTAAAAGAGAGCTAGAAGAAAGGGAAAAGAAAGAGAAGCTCTGCAAGAGAGGATAGAAAAGCCATATAATTCAGTAAAAGAAAAAAAATGATAAAGTGGAAAAAGAAAACAACTTCCTTAAATGTGAATTGGAAAATATAAAGAAGTGCCAGGGAAACAGAATTTGTGAATTGGAAAAGATAAAGAATTCCCAGGAAAGTAGGATATGTGAATTGGAAAAAGAAAATAAGTCAGTAAAACAAAGAAAAAATAGTGAAATGGAAAAAATCCCATAGAGCAAAACATCTCATTTAAAAACTCAGTTGGACATATACAAAAAGAAGTAACAAAAGCTAATGAAGAAAATAACTAATTTTTTTATTATAATTTTTTTATTGACAGAACATATGACTGGGTAATTTTTTGCAACATTGTCTCTTCCACTCACTTCTGTTCCGACTTTTCTCTTGCCTCCCTTCACCCTCTTGCCTAGATGGCAAGCATGGTTATACATGGAAAATAACTCATTCTTAAAAGAGAAATTAAGAGAGCTGCAACAAGAAATAAACAGCAAAACTATAATAGTGGGACAGCTCAACCTTGCACTCTCAGAATTAGATAAATTAAACTACAAAATAAATAAGAAGTTAAAGAGGTAAATAGAATATTACAAAAGTTATGTATGATAGATTTTTGGAGAAAATTAAATGAAGACAGAAAAGAGTACACTTTCTTCTCAGCAGTTCATGGAACCTGTACAAAAATTGAACATATATTAGGACATAAAAACCTTAAAACTAAATGTAGAAATGCAGAAATAGTAAATGCATTCTTTTTAGATCATGATGCAATAAAAACTACATTGAACAAAAAGTTAGGGGTAAATAGACCAAAAAGTAATTGGAAACCAAATAACCTCATCCTAAAGAAAATGTAACAGAGACAGAAAGGAGTACACTTTCTTTTCAGCAGTTCATGGAACCTATACAAAAATTGACCATATATTAGGACATAAAAACCTCAAATTCAAATGCAGTAAGGCAGAAATAGTAAATGCATCCTTTTCAGACCACGATGCAATGAAAATTACATTCAATAAAAAGCCAGGAGAAAGTAGACCAGAAAATAATTGGAAACTAAATTATCTCATACTAAAGAATGATTGGCTGACAGCAAATCATAGACATAATTAATAATTTCACCTAAGAGAATGACAACAATGAGCCAACATGACAGAATTTGTGGAATGCAAAAAAAGTATAATAAGGAGAAATTTTAGATCTTTAGAGGCTTCCTTGAATAAAATAGAGAAAGAGAAGATCAGATAATTAGGCTTGCAACTTAGAAAAACTAGGAAAAGACCAAATTAAAAACCCCTAATCAAATACTAAACTTAAAATTCTAAAATGAAAAGGAGAAACTGATAAAATTGAAAGTTAAAAAAATTATTGAATTAATAAATAAAACCGAGTTGGTTTTATGAAAAAAAAAACACAATAAAATAGATAAACCTTTGATAAATCTGATTAGAAAAAAGAAAGAAGAAAATCAAATTATTACTCTTAAAAATGAAAAGGGAGAACTTTCCACCAATGAGGAAATTAGAGCAATAATTAGGAGTTACTTTGCTCACATTTATGCCAATGAATTTGATAACCTAAGTGAAATGGATGACTACCTTCAAAAATATATAGGCTTCCCAGATTAACAGAGGAGGAAGTAAGTTGCTTAAATAGCCAAATTTTAGAAAAAGAAATAGAACAAGCTATTAATCAACTCCCTAAGAAAAAATCCCTAGGACCAGATGGATTTATATGTTAATTCTACCAAACATTTAAAGAACAATTAACTCCAATGTTATATAAACTATTTGAAAAAATGGGGAATTAAGGACTCCTACCAAATTCCTTTGATGACATAGACATGGGACTGATAAACCATGATGTCTTTCAGAGAAAGAAAATTACAGACCAATCTTCCTAATGAATATTGATGCTAAAATCTTAAATGAAATAAAACAAAAAAGATTACAGAAAATCATCTTCAGGATATACCATGACCAAGTAGGATTTATAACAGGAATGCAGGACTGGTTCAATATTAGGAAAACTATTAGCATAATTGACTATATCAATAACCAAATTAACAAAAACTTTATGATCATCTCAATAGATGTACAAAAACATTTGATAAAATCCAACATCCATTACTAATAAAAAAAATTAAGAGTATAGGAATAAATGGACTTTTCCTTAAAATAATCAGTAGCATGTATTTAAAACCATTAATAAACATCATATGTAATGGGGATAAACTGGAACCATTCCCAATAAGATCAGGAGTGAAACAAGGTTGCCCACTATCAACATTACTATTCAATATTGTGTTAAAAATATTAGCTTCAGCAGTAAGAGTTGAGAAAGAGATTAAAGGAATTAGAGTAGGTAATGAAAAAAAACAGATTATCATTCTTTGCTGATGATATGATGGTATACTTAGAGAACCCCAGAGATTCTACTAAAAAGCTATTAGAAACAATCCACACATTTAGCAAAGTTGCAGCATACAAAATAAATACACATCAATCCTCAGCCTTTTTATACATCACCAACAAAAATCTAACAATTAGAATTACAAAGAGACATTCCATTTAAAGTAACTGTTGATAGTATAAAATATTTGGGACTCTATCTGCCAAAGGAAAGTGAGGAACTATATAAGCAAATCTACAAAACACTTTCCACACAAATAAAGTCAGATTTAACCAATTGGGAAAATCTCAAGTGTTCTTGGATAGGCCAAGCGAATATAATAAAGATGACAATACTACCTAAACTAATCTGTTTATTTAGTGCTATATCAATCAGACTTCCAAGAAACTATTTTAATGACCTAGCAAAAATAGCAACAAAATTCAGCTGGAAGAACAAAAGGTTAAGAATTTCAAGAGACCTAATGAAATATAAATCAAATGAAGGTGCCCTAACTGTACCTGATCTAAAATGAAATTATAAAGCAGTGGTCACCAAAACCATTTGATATTGGCTAAAAAATAGACTAGTTGATTAGTATAATAGATTAGGTTCACAGGACAAAATAGTCAATAACTATAGCAATCTAGTGTTTGACAAACCCATAGACCCCAACTTTTGGGTAAAGAATTCATTATTTGACAAAAATTGCTGGAAAAATTGGAAATTATTATGGCAGAAATTAGGATGGCCCTACACTTAACACCACACAGCAAGAAAAGATCAAAATGGTTTTATGATTTAGGCATAAAGAATGAGATTATAAATAAATTAGAAGAACATAGAAGAGTTTATCTCTCAGACTTGTGAAGGAGGAAGGAATTTTTGACCAAAGAAGAAGCAGAAATCATTATTTATCACAAAATTAAAAAAAAAAATGATTATATCAAGTTAAAAATCTCTTGTACAAACAAAACTAATGTAGACACAATTAGAAGGGAAGCAATAAACTGAGAAAACATTTTTTACAGTTAAAGGTACTGATAAAGGTCTCATTTTCAAAATATATAGAGAATTGACTCTAATTTATAATATATCAAGCCATTCTTCAATTGATAAATGTCAACAAATATCACCAGATAATTTTCAAATGATGAAATTGAAACTATTTCTCCTCATATGAAAGGGTATTCCAAATCACTATTAATTAAAGAAATGGAAATTAAGATAATTCTGAAATACCACTACACACCTGTCAGATTGGCTAAGATGACAGGAAAAGATAATGACGATTGTTCGAGGGGATGTGGGAAAACTGGGACACTGATACATTGTATCAGTGTGGTGGAGTTATGAACAAATCTCACCATTCTGGACAGCAATTTGGAACTATGCTTGAAAAGTTATTAAACTGTGGGTACCCTTTGTCCAGCAGACCAGCTACATCCAGAGAAAGAACAATGGGAAATGAATGTAGACTGCTTATTTTTGTTTTTTCTTCCCAGGTTATTTTTACCTTTCTAAATTAGATTTTTCTTGTGCAATAAGAGAACTGTATAAATATGTACACATATATTGTATTTAACATATACTTTACCATGTTTAACATGTTTCAGACTGCTTACCATCTAGGGAAGGGGGTAGAAGGAAGGAAGGGAAAAATTAGAACAAAAGTGAGTGCAAGGGACAATGTTGAAAAATTACCCATGTATATAGGTTCTGTCAATAAAAAGCTGTAATTAAAAAAAATGAAGGGGCAGATAAATGGTACAGTGGTTAGAGCACCAGTCCTGTAGTCAGGTGGTTCTGTGTTCAAATATGTTCTCAGACACTTAACACTTCTAGCTGTTTGACCATAGGCAAGTCACTTAATCCCACTTGCCTCAGCAAAAAAAAAAATAAAAAAAAAAAGAAAAAAAGAAAAGAAAGAAAAAAAAATCAACAATGTAAATGTCATTCTCTTGAATGTTATATATAAGGCAGAATTATGACTAGTAGATGCCAGTCTACCTGTATTTCAACAAATACTTTGTTTGTATATGTACTATTATGTAGTCTATGCTTATGCTACAGTCTCCCCACCAAAAAGATAAATAAAATTTGAAGGTTTATGAAAGAGAAACATAGAGATACCAGGAAGTTTGAGAATTCTGCAACAAATTACAAACCAAGACCCCTACCAAAAAAGTGCTTTTAAGGATGTCATCAATGAGATTCACATACAGAAAAAAAAATGAATTATTAATGTTGAAAACAAGGTCTTCATACTCCTATGGTATAAATATACTGCCCAGAAATATAGAGAAAAGACCCCTAAAAATTAAAGAACATGATAAAAATCTCAGTGAATTGAGCTGGAACTGATTACATGATAATATTTTGTACTCATTGCTACTATAGTGTTCAGATTTTAAATGACACTTTTATGGTATTCATTCTCCCAACTCCATTTTCATCACATTGCTAGATTATTATGTTTTCATAGAACCATTTAATTTATACATTTATTTAATCTTACAACACAATTTGTTTCATAGTTGACATTATCTCTTTCCAATAAAAGATATATTAAAATACTTTTACATGGACTAAGTATACAAAAATGGATTTTAAAATATCATTTAGTTTAAGAATGTTTTCTTTTCTATTTTTTTTATATTTTTACAGTTTTGTTTTGTTTCCTCAAGGGGCAACCATTGCTCTTCCCAGCATGAACAAAAGAGCCCACCCACCAGGTCCCCTCAAACTTTCACTGATGAGATCTTGGGGCTGTTTACATTAGCCATGCAAATTTGAAAAACCCAAACTATCTCCTGGTGTTTAATCTTACAACCCAATTTGTTTCTGAAGCTTGTGTAGTTAGCAGCTGTGCAGGGCCTTATTGTACTTTCCCAATCTCAAAGACAAAAAAGAGGAAGCCACAGAAGACTAGGCAAAAAAAAAAAAAAAAAAAAAAAAAAATGGCCATATTTGTCAGATCATTTCTCCAAAGGAGGTAATTAAATTCCCTGAACAGTTACAGCTAACCTATTTCCAGTAATAATTGAGAGAGAAATGTATGTGTCAGGTATTTTTTAAAACTAAACCGTATGCATCACAGCCACTTCCAAGAGGACTTTGAAAAGCTATTAATGAAATAAATAGATGTTGGTAAACAACTTTCCTGTACCTATAACTGTTGGATTTTCTTTCTAGTTTATTTGGAAACATCTGTTTTATTTTGAAACATTTGAGCTTTTAAAAAAAATATTAGTTTGGAGGGGGAGGGAAATTTGGTGTTGTTAAAATAAAGGAAAAAAATCATATTTTCTCAGACTCTTCTCTACTGTTGTCCATTTGAACCATTTCTTTTGATAGTTTTTCACATGACTGTAAGACAAAAGAAATGAAATAGTTTAGAAAATAAAAGTTTCCCAATTTGAAATCTGGGATTCAGTTTGTCCCTGATTTTGGGGTTGTTAAAAAGCAAAGAATTCTCATTACAACTTCCTACATTTCAGGACAATGTTTGCCATCCAGTTTTGCTGATTAAATGGTTTGCAGCAAAGAAAAAAAAATGGATGTCAATACTAAATAATGAATAAACAATATGACAATATTCTATATAGAATATTTTGCTAAGGGTTGGGGGAGACACATATTCCGAATATGGCATTGTCTTAGTCTCAACATGGATAAAGAAGAGTAAGGTGACAGTAAAAGGCCCAAAAATCAAGGAAGATTTGAAGAGAAAGGGTCATGATATAGGACTTAAAAGATGAACAGAATATAAACACATAAAAGGAATGAGAGGGAGGAATTGGAGTATAGAGAATCAAATGAACAAAGGCATGAAGTAGAGAAATTTAATTACATTTTGAAAGTTTTGTGGTTATAGAGTTAGGCTGGCATATAGAGACAATGCCAGGGAATTCTATGTGAGGAGAACAAAATAGTAGACTGATATTATGATCATAATTCTATATCATATCCATAAACTCACCTAATTGTGTGAATTCCTAGCCTATTTTAACCTCCATAAAACTAACAAGCAAATAATTTCTTTTTTCAAGATTCCATGGTGAGAATAAACTACTATTATTGCATGGATGAATAAGTTCCGATCTGTAACTGTCCTTTACTGGCATATGGTCATGATTCTTACCACTTCAGAAAGAGTGCTTAGCATAAGATTATCTTGGAGAGGTCAATTATGTATTCAGTTGCTTAATTAATTATGTACTTTCAAGCATGGCTCTTCATATAATTATAGAACTTTCAATCCTGTAGAAATTTTAACCAGAAATGGCCATGTAATTTGAAAAATGTAGTGTTTTTCATAAGGGTAAATAACATTTAAATGTAATGACAAATATCCCATCTTAATTTAAGGGAAGTATGTAATCAAAAGTAAATTAAAAACACTACCATTAATTTTTTTAGAAATTAAACCAATAATGAACAAATTTGTGGGTAATTATACCACACTTACAGTTTAAATATCAGGGTTAAAGTCCAACTGAATAACCATTTTTCTACTTTTTAAAAGATCATATTGGTGACCACTATCTAGGCAGGGAGTATAATCTTTATTAAATAACTTGAAAAATATATGCATGTAGTATATCTGATTTGAATGTTGATCACTGCTTCCTAAAGATTCTATGTGATATATGTGTGTGTGTATGTGTGTGCATGTACATAAATATTATATATATGAAACTATGAATAAAAATAGGAAATGAAGTCTTTTAACTACATGATTTGTTTATTGAATCCTTTATTTCATTCACTATTGAAACAGTTTTATTTTAAGCCTAGTTTTCCAATAAGATAATCTTTTTCCTTAGCTTTAAATAGAGGATTATGTGTTCAGAGTAGTCTGTCATGTTATGTACAATGAACTTCAAAATGCTAAATTAATGAGTCTTAGGAGAAGGGGTGAATGATGATTATTGAACCATGAGCTCTTAAACTTCCTTTTCTATGAGGATCTAGAAGACAAATATTTTTCTGATGAATCCTAATGTTTAAAGACCCTAAAAATATATAGTAAAGTCCATTAAACATAGCATTTATAGTTCCCTATAATTTGCATTTATCTTTAGATGGTTTAATTCAGACAGTTTTATATAATATTTTAATAAATCATATTGCATTTCCCATCACTTGTGCTAGATTCCCAGGAATGATTAATAAATATACTTACTGTCTTTTGTGAAAATTGTTCAATTTTGAGACTAATATAAACTCTGTATATTCACTTATATATGATATCTATACACTTAGTTATGATATCTATATTAAATATGTATTTATGTGTATATGTGCACTATATATATATGTAAACACATGTGACATCTACATATTTTCATCATCAGATATAGTGTTTAATGCATTCAGAAGAGCTGAATTACATCATAGAGTAAAGAAATCTTGTAGGTAGTCATGGCCAAAGAATTCATTCTCTTTTATGCAATTTACTGGAGATAAGTCTCTGTGAAACTAGCTAGACACATCTTGGAACAGCAGACAAAGTCAATTAAGTTAGTCAGCTAGCATTTATCAAGTGCATATTGTGAGACTGACACTAAAAATAAAAAGATGGGAAGAAATTGTTACTGAAAAGAAACTTAGCTTAATAAGAAAGACAATATCCTAACAGCTATGTACAAAAATATGTACGTGAATGATAAATTGAGGTTAATTTTAGAAGAAAGTTATTAAAGATTGAGTTAAAAGACTGGCTATGTCTTCTTATAAAATCTGAGATTTATAAGACTTGAAAAATCAAATAACATTAGGAGGAAGAAAAAAGGAGTGAGAACATTCTGGGCATAGAGGACAGCCTATGAAGATCTGTTGGGAGAAAGAGGGCTATGTGTGAGGCATAGCAAACACATGAGTTCAGTGGATTACAAAATATGTGGGAAAAAATTAGGAGTAAGAACACTGGAAAGATAAGAAGGTGTAAGGTTTAAATGTGTTTAAAGAACAAAGATAGTACGAAACTTAACAAAAGAAAACTGAAAGTAAACGATACTGGAAAAGAGGAGGAGGGAAAGAGGGAAAGAAAGATAGACAGAGACAGAAATAGAAAGAGAGAGAAAAAGAGAGAGAGACAGAGAGAGACAAAAAGAGAAAGAGAGAGAGAGAGAGAGAGAACGAACATATGGTTAAGAAAAATAGAAATTTCTCAGAAAACTTATATGACAGTTTTCTGGGCCTCCTTAAGATCATAAAGAATTCATATATTCAAGAAGTTATATTACCATGTAATATCTTCTTACTCTACAAAATTACAAAATAACAGAGAGAACTTATGATGGAAATGGGGTTAGGGATTTAGTGCTAAAAACCTTCAATGACACAGAAGAATAAGCTAGGTATTTAATAACATTGTAGCATAGTTAAAGAAATATCAAATGGTAAAGAAATACAAAATAATGAATATCGTATACAGTAACAGCAATATTTTTTTAAGAGCAACTTCTTCAATATCACCTTCATGAGAAGAATAAAATAGGGAGTAATCAGTAATTGCTGAACCCACAGTTCAAATAGAAGAGACATTCCCTAATAATAATACAGCCTTCTAGATGTTCTGAGTTTTGAATGATGTAATATTGATTATATGAAGTCCCAGAGCTTCTGTTGTGGCAATCACTCAAAAGTTTTCAGCCTAATAATCCAGATAGGAAGAAATAAAAGGATTAAGGATGTCTTTTTTCCAAACAAACATTAGCAATTTGCCCACTGGGTTAGTCCCTCTGTCTGTCTTTATGAGTTTGTGTCTCTCTGTGTGTATGTATATGTGTGTATATACATACATATATGTTTGTGGAGGTGGGACATATGTGTGTGTGTGTGAGTGTAGATGGATGTATATACATATTCATCTACACATACATACACACATATATACACATATCCATCCGCATATATATCTGAAACTCTAAAAATTTCTCATCAACTAGGTCTAACAATTAATAGGTGGAAGAAATGTGCCTGGATCATGTGTAAAATGTAGTGTTTTCAAAAATTCTAAATTGATTCCTGATACAAAAATCTATATCCATAGCAACAATAATCTTCCAATAATACTAAAAAGAATATGAATCACATAATATTCAATGAATAAAAATTGATTCAAAAAGCAATGAATTGACCATATGTAAGCCTTAGGTGAAAGCTAGATTATAATCAATATATTCCTATATCTAGCAATTGTTTATCAGCTTCTATCTCATGAAGGATACACATATTATTTCCTTTCATTATTCAAGTTATCATTCAAATATTTATTTTTAGGTTTTTTTTTTTTTGTAGATTATCAAATATTTTGAATGACCTACTACCTGTACTACAGAGCTGTATGTTTGCAATGTATGCATGTATTATCTACAACAGTGGAATTATATTTTATTTTCTCTATTCAAAATTCCAAAAATATATAAAGCATATATTTTAAGAGGTATACAAATGAACTTATTTTCTTTTGAAGAACACTAAAAAGGCTTTTAAAAGCTTTTCTTTTTATTAAAAAAGATGATAGAATGAAAAACATGCCGACACTAGACTTAGAGGACCGAGTCCTGTGAAGCTGCCTACACACTCCTTTTTCTACCAGTATTCTTCAGAGTGGACTAATTTACATGCTAGACATGTAATTGTCATGCATTCTATTTATACCCCAATGCCACTATACTAAACATTCCCTCTAAAGCAATTTCACAAACACAATTTTAAGTTTTCAACTTGAAAGTTTTCCTTATTTGACATTTTTTTAAGCTTTCTCTTTTGAGAGCCCAAGATACTTGGTAGGATAATTTATTATATCATTTACCATATCTCTTTTTTACTTAAAATAACCAGGTAGAGCACAACGGTGAGTAATTATCCCTTGAAAATAGTTCATTATAGAAAACCTATCTAGAGAGTTCAAAATGAAATCCATATGTCTATTTCACCTTCACCCCCAAAAATCAAATCTCAATTTACTTTTACCTACTACATTTATTTGTTTAATAAAATTAACACATTTTAGCAATGTCTTTTAGATATATGACTATGATTTAGAGTTCAGCTCATAAAGTGTAATTTACAACCCATATGGTGTCCTACTTCTGAAAGTGGGAGTAGTGAAATTATAATTTATTATCAGCAAATGTTTAATTTATATACCTATGTACCCAGGAGTATGGGAAAATTTCTTAGGTGAAAAGGGGTCTCAAATTTACAAAGTTCAAGAAGCCCTGATAAAGAAGCCCAGATCTAGAGAATAGGAATAGAGATAAATGAGCAAAGACTTTGTTCATAGAAAATTAGGGGGAAAGTATTCAAAGAACATAAATTACAATGTGGTAAATTCACAAGATGTAAAGCAATTTATAATTTGGTAATACTTGAAAACTTAAAAAAAAAAATTTGCTCACAGCAAACCTGTGGTTAAGATCAGGGTGTTTTATCATTATTTTACAGATTAATGGAAACTGAGTTGTGAAGTCACCTAAGGCCACTCAGATAATTAACCTAGGGATCTGATTTAGAACTCAGAAATCCAGATTCACAGTATTTTGTTGATCATAACTTCTTATAACTTCTCAGACAGATATAAGAATTCCAGAAAGAGAGAGAAACAGACACGGTGACAGGGAAAAGGAAAAGGAGACAGAGAGATGGAAAAAAGAGAAAAACAGAAAGAGATTAATAGGTAACAGAGGGAGAATACAAAGAGAAAGGGGGAAAAAACTAAAGGAAGGGAGGGGAGGAAAGAATTTATTTCTAATTGGCAAAATTAGAATAATCAGTTTATAGTCAGCCATTAAGCACAAACTCCTCATTTTACATCAGTAAATAAGGTTATGGAATTTACTTTTTAAAGTTCATATAACTTTATTTTTTTTTTTTAATTTTTTATTTAATAATTACATTATATTGACACTCATTTCTGTTCCGATTTTTTTCCCCTCCCTCCCTCCACCCCCTCCCCTAGATGGCAAGCAGTCCTTTATATTTGGATATGTTGCAGTATATCCTAGATACAATATATGTTTGCAGAACCGAACAGTTCTCTTGTTGCGTAGGGAGAATTGGATTCAGAAGGTATAAATAATCCGGGAAGAAAAACAAAAATGCAGATAGTTCACATTCGTTTCCCAGTGTTCTTTCTTTGGGTGTAGCTGCTTTTGTCCGTCATTTATCAATTGAAACTCAGGTCTCTTTGTCAAAGAAATCCACTTCCATCAAAATATGTCCTCATACAATATCGTTGTCGAAGTGTATAATGATCTCCTGGTTCTGCTCATTTCACTTAGCATCAGTTCATGAAGGTCTCTCCAAGCCTCTCTGTATTCATCCTGCTGGTCATTTCTTACAGAACAATAATATTCCATAACATTCATATACCACAATTTACCCAGCCATTCTCCAATTGATGGGCATCCATTCATTTTCCAGTTTCTAGCCACTACAAACAGGGCTGCTACAAACATTTTGGCACATACAGGTCCCTTTCCCTTCTTTAGTATTTCTTTGGGACATAAGCCCAATAGAAACACTGCTGGATCAAAGGATATGCACATTTTGATAATTTTTTGGGCATAATTCCAGATTGCTCTCCAGAATGGTTGGATTCGTTCACAACTCCACCAACAATGCATTAGTGTCCCAGTTTTCCCGCATCCCCTCCAACATTCATCATTATTTTTTCCTGTCATCTTAGCCAATCTGACAGGTGTGTAGTGGTATCTCAGAGTTGTCTTAATTTGCATTTCTCTGATCAATAATGATTTGGAACACTCTTTCATATGAGTGGTAATAGTTTCAATCTCATCCTCTGAAAATTGTCTGTTCATATCCTTTGACCATTTATCAATTGGAGAATGGCTTGATTTCTTATAAATTTGAGTCAGTTCTCTATATATTTTGGAAATGAGGCCTTTATCAGAACCTTTAACTGTGAAAATGTTTTCCCAGTTTGTTGCTTCCCTTCTAATCTTGTTTGCATTAGTTTTATTTGTACAAAGGCTTTTTAATTTGATGTAATCGAAATTTTCTATTCTGTGATCAGTAATGGTCTCTAGTTCATCTTTGGTCACAAATTTCTTTCTCCTCCACAAGTCTGAGAGATAAACTATTCTATGTTCCTCTAATTTATTTATAGTCTCGTTCTTTATGCCTAGGTCATAGACCCATTTTGATCTTATCTTGGTATATGGTGTTAAGTGTGGGTCCATGCCTAATTTCTGCCATACTAATTTCCAATTATCCCAGCAGTTTTTATCAAATATTGAATTCTTTTCCCAGAAGTTAGGGGCTTTGGGTTTGTCAAACACTAGATTGCTATAATTGACTATTCTGTCTTGTGAGCCTAGCCTTTTCCACTGATCCACTAATCTATTTCTTAGCCAATACCAAATGGTTTTGGTGACTGCTGCTTTATAATATAATTTTAGATCAGGTACAGCTAGGCCACCTTCATTTGATTTTTTTTTCATTAGTTCCCTTGAGATTCTCGACTTTTTATTGTTCCATATGAATTTTGTTGTTATTTTTTCTAGATCAATAAAATATTTTCTTGGAAGTCTGATTGGTATAGCACTAAATAAATAGATTAGTTTAGGGAGTATTGTCATCTTTATTATGTTCGCTCGGCCAATCCAAGAGCACTTAATATTTTTCCAATTATTTAAGTCTGACTTTATTTGTGTGGAGACTTTTTTATAATTTTGCTCATATAATTCCTGACTTTCCTTTGGTAGATAGATTCCCAAATATTTTATGGTATCAACAGTTATTCTGAATGGAATTTCTCTTTGTATCTCTTGCTGTTGGGTTTTGTTGGTGATGTATAAAAATGCTGAGGATTTATGGGGATTTATTTTGTAGCCAGCTACTTTGCTAAAATTATGAATTATTTCCAATAGCTTTTTGGTAGAATCTCTGGGGTTCTCTAGGTATACCATCATATCATCTGCAAAGAGTGATAGTTTGGTTTCCTCATTGCCTACTCTAATTCCTTTTATATCTTTCTCGACTCTTATTGCCGAGGCTAGTGTTTCTAATACGATATTAAATAATAATGGTGATAGTGGGCAACCTTGCTTCACTCCAGATCTTACTGGGAAGGGTTCCAGTTTTTCCCCATTGCATATGATGCTTACTGATGGTTTTAAATATATGCTCCTGACTATTTTAAGGAAAAGTCCATTTATTCCTATGCTCTCAAGTGTTTTTATTAGGAATGGATGTTGGATTTTATCAAATGCTTTTTCTGCATCTATTGAGATGATCATGTGGTTTTTGTTTGTTTGGTTATTGATATAGTCAATTATGCTAATAGTTTTCCTAATATTGAACCAGCCCTGCATTCCTGGTATAAATCCTACTTGGTCATAGTGTATTATCCTGGTGACAATTTTCTGTAATCTTTTTGCTAATATTTTATTTAAGATTTTAGCATCAATATTCATTAGGGAGATTGGTCTATAATTTTCTTTCTCTGTTTTCAGCCTACCTGGTTTAGGTATCAGTACCATATCTGTGTCATAAAAGGAGTTTGGTAGGACTCCTTCAATCCCTATTTTTTCAAATAGTTTATATAACATTGGAGTTAATTGTTCTTTAAATGTTTGGTAGAATTCACATGTAAATCCATCTGGTCCTGGGGATTTTTTCTTAGGGAGTTGATTGATAGTTTGTTCTATTTCTTTTTCTGAGATGGGACTGTTTAGGATATTTACTTCTTCCTCTGTTAGTTTGGGCAAGCTGTATTTTTGGAGGTATTTTTCTATTTCATTTAAGTTGTCGAATTTATTGGCATAAAGTTGGGCAAAGTAACTCCTAATTATTGCTCTAATTTCCTCTTCGTTAGTGGTGAGTTCTCCCTTTTCATTTTTAAGACTAACAATTTGATTTTCCTCTTTCCTTTTTTTAATCAGATTTACTAAGGGTTTGTCTATTTTGTTGGTTTTTTCATAGAACCAACTCTTAGTTTTATTAATCAATTCAATAGTTTTTTTACTTTCAATTTTATTGATCTCACCTTTTACTTTTAGAATTTCAAGTTTAGTGTTTGACTGGGGGTTTTTAATTTGTTCCTTTTCTAGCATTTTTAATTGCAAACCCAATTCATTGACCTTCTCTTTCTCTATTTTATACAAATAGGCCTCTAGAGATATGAAATTTCCCCTTATTACCGCTTTGGCTGCATCCCATACATTTTGGTATGATGTCTCATTATTATCGTTTTCTTGGGTGAAGTTATTAATTATGTCTATGATTTGCTGTTTTACCCAATCATTCTTTAGTATGAGATTATTTAGTTTCCAATTATTTTTTGGTCTACTTCCCCCTGCTTTTTTGTTGAATGTAATTTTCATTGCATCGTGGTCTGAAAAGGATGCATTTACTATTTCTGCCTTACTACATTTGAGTTTGAGGTTTTTATGTCCTAATATATGGTCAATTTTTGTATAGGTTCCATGAACTGCTGAAAAGAAAGTGTATTCCTTTCTGTCTCCATTACATTTTCTCCAGAGATCTATCATATCTAGCTTTTCTAGTATTCTGTTTACCTCTTTGACTTCTTTCTTATTTATTTTCTGGTTTGATTTATCTAATTCTGAGAGTGCAAGGTTAAGATCTCCCACTATTATAGTTTTACTGTCTATTTCTTCTTGCAGCTCTCTTAGTTTCTCTTTTAAGAATTTAGATGCTACCCCACTTGGTGCATATATGTTTAATATAGATAGTGCTTCATTATCCATGCTACCCTTTAGCAAGATATAGTGTCCTTCCTTATCTCTTTTAATTAGGTCAATTTTTGCTTTAGCTTGATCTGAGATCAGGATGGCTACCCCTGCTTTTTTGACTTCACCTGAAGCATAGTAGATTTTGCTCCAACCTTTTACCTTTAACCTGCATGTATCTCCCCGCTTCAGGTGTGTTTCCTGTAAACAACATATTGTAGGATTCTGGCTTTTAATCCATTCTGCTAACCGCTTCCTCTTTATGGGGGAGTTTACCCCGTTCACATTTATGGTTAGAATGACCAATTCTGTATTACTTGCCATCTTGTTAACCCCGGTTTATGCTTTCCTCCCTTCTTTCCCCTTTCCCCCCTTCCAAGTATTAAGCTTGTGAGCACCTCTTGTTTCTCACAGCCCTCCCTTTTTAGTGTCCCTCCCCCCGCCTTAGAGTTCCTCCCCCTATCTTACCCCTTTCCCTCCCAGTTCCCGTATTCCCTTCCGCTTAGCTTATTCCTTCCCTTTCCACTTTTCCCTTCTCACTTTTCAATGAGATGGGAGAAGTTTCACCATAGATTGAATATGTCTTAAGATTTTTCACTTAAAGCCAATTCTGAAGGCAGTAAGATACCCACTATATTCATCCCCCTCCATTCTTTCTCTCAGATATAATAGGTTTCCTATGCCTCTTCATGAGATGTACTACCCCCACTTTACCCTTTTTCTGCTACAATGTCCTTTCCACATCAATTTCTAGAACAAGGTATACATGTATTCTTTATGCATCTATATAGTCAAAATATAGTTCCCAAGATTAATCTTTACCTTTTTAGATTTCTCTTGAGTTCTATATTTGTAGATCAAACTTTTTGTTAAGTTCTGGTTTTTTCATCAGAAATAGATGAAATTCGCTTACTTCGTTGAATGTCCATCTTCTTCCCTGGAAAAAGATGCTCATTCTCGCTGGGTAAGTTATTTTTGGTTGCATACCAAGTTCCTTAGCCTTTCGGAATATCATATTCCAGGCCCTTCGATCTTTTAATGTGGATGCTGCCAGATCCTGGGTGATCCTTATTGTGGCTCCTTGATACTTGAATTGGGTTTTTCTAGCCGCTTGCAATATTTTTTCTTTCATCTGAGGGTTCTGGCATTTGGCCACTATATTCCTTGGTGTTTTGATTTTAGGATCCCTTTCAGTGGGTGATCGATGAATCCTTTCAATGTTTATTTTTTCCTCTGTTCCTATGACTTCTGGGCAGTTCTCTTTGATAATTTCCTGGAAGACAGTGTCCAGGCTCTTTTTTTCATCATGTTTTTCTGGGAGTCCAATGATTCTCAGATTGTCTCTCCTGGATCTGTTTTCCAGGTCTGTTGTCTTTCCCAGAAGGTATTTCACATTTTTCTCCATTGTTTGATTTTTTTGGATTTGCTTGACTGATTCTTCTTGTCTCCTCGAGTCATTCAATTCCACTTGTTCAATTCTGATTTTCAGTGAAGTATTCTCTTCACTCACTTTTTTAAAATCTTTCTCTAATTGTCCAATTGAGTTCTTTTGTTCTGTGGAATTTTTTTCCATTTCGCCAATTTTGTTTTCCAGTTCACTAATCCTATTTTTCAAGGATTTTACTTCTTTATCCACTCTCTCTTTAACTGACTTCTCCAGGCTCTTTTGCCAAGCCTCCCTCTCCTTTTCCCAAGCTTCCTTCTCCTTTTGCCAAGCCTCACTCTGCTTTCCCCATTTTTCTTCTAGCTCCCTTGTGAGAGCCTTTTTAATTACTTCTATGAGGTTCATCTGTGCTGAGGAACAGACGATCTCCTCCTTTGGGGAATCACCTGGGGACTGCCTGTTTTTAGTCTCCTCAGGATTTAGAGTCTGCTCTCTATCTGTGTAGAAGCTGTCTAGGGTTAAAGTCCTCTTCAGCTTCTTGCTCATTCTGTCTATTAATCAGAGACAAACTACCAAAGAAAAACAGAAAAAACTGGAGTCTTTCTTTGGGGGGGGGGCTGGGTGTGTTATCGAGCTTCCTCTACAGACTGCAGGTGGCAGCAGTGAGGCACTAGCAGGACTGTGCTGCGCCTGCGCTCTGAGATCCCAAAGCGTGCTGAGTCACTGAGGGGGTGGAAGGGGGGGGGCGCCAGGTCCTGAGAGACTCCAGCTGTTTGCGGTTGTGTTCTTCAGCCCCGGTGTTTTTAGCTTCTCTGCTGGGCTGTTGACTTGCTGCAGGTTCCAAACCTGTAGCGAAGCTCTCCCCGCAGAGACAGCTGCAATCACTCCCCACCCCCTCTCCAGTCTGCTCCCGTGCTCTCACTGCCGCTGCCCGCCGCCTGCGCCCGATCTAAAACCGCCCCAGCCCTCCAGTAAAGACAGACCTTTCTTGGCGGATCTCAAGGATGGCTTCTCTTGGTAACTATTTGTGGGTTTTTTTCAGTCAAGCATTGATTCAGAGGCTTGTAATGAAGTGGATAGTGAGAGAAAGCGCGGAGCTTATGCAACTGTGAGCCTCCTCTCCGCCATCTTAACCGGAAGTCCTCATATAACTTTAGTAAGTGAGAAGGAATTTATTAGATCCTGCTTCTTCCTATTTCCACATCCAGCACTTTATAATGTCATGTTTTTTCAATGGCTCAGAGGGTGAGGTGATACCTGAAGTAGATTGTTTCCAGGTTCAATGGAGTTCATTCCCCCACTCCCTCCCTTCCCACCTCATTAAGAGGTAATTATTTATTATAGGTTTTATATATATGCAGCCTCGCAAAACATATTTCTATATAAGTCATAATGTGAAAGAAAACAGACCAAAATAAATAAATGAAACTTTTAAAAAGTATGCTCTGATTTGAATTTAACTTTTTTTTTCTCTAAGATGTACAGAGTTGCTCATAAGTTCTTTGGAATCATCCACGATCATTGTATTGCTGAGAATAGATAAGTCATCCACAGCTGATATTCATAAAAAATTGCTGTTACTGTGTACAATATTCTCCTGATTCTGCTCACTGAATTATGTATCAGTTAAGTAAGTCTTTCCAGTTTTTTTTTTACTACATTGTACTCATCATTTCTAAGAGTATAATAAAATTTCCTTGCAATCATATATCCACAACTTTATTAATCATTTCCCAATTGGTGGGAATCCCTTCCAATTCCAATTCTTTAGCACCACTAAAAGAGTGGCTATGAATATTTTTGTGCATATCAGTCCTTTCCTTTTTTTTTTTTTTATTTCTTTGGCATACAGTCTTAAATTTTGTTGGATCAAAGGGTAGGTACCTTAGTTCCATAGTTTTTTGAGCATAGTTCCAAATTGTTCTCCAGAAGGGATGTATCAATTTGCAACTTGACTGATATGCGATTGTATTTCAGTTTTCACACACCCCTGTAGCATTTCTGTCATATTAAACAATCTGATAGCTATGAAAGGGTACCTCAGAGTTTTATTGTAATTTGCATTCCTCTAATCAATAATGATGTAAAGCAATTTTTATATGACTATAGATAGCTTTGATTATTTCATTAGAAAACTGCTTGCTCATATCCTATTTATAAATTAAGAATGGCTCTTATTTTTTTTTAGAAATTTGACATAATTCTCTATATACTTGAGAAATATGGCCTGTATCAGAGAAAGATGCTACAAATTTACATCCACCTAATTTCCCTCCTGTTCATCCAACTCTCTCTCTCCTTTCGTCCTGTCCATTCTCAAAGTGTTTTGCTTGTGATCAATGCCACCCTAATCTGTCCTGTCTTTTACTAGCATCCCATTTCTATTATCCTTTCCCCTCTTACTTTCTTGTAGAGTAATATGGATGGCTGTTCCTAATTTACCCTTTTTGAACCAATTCAGCTGAGGAGGAATTCTGATGACATTCAAATACTCTCCCTGTATCTTGACTGGGTATTTATGATATATGACTTTTCTATTTGACAGCTTGTAATACTTTCCCCATGATCTGGGAGCTCTGGAATTTGGTTATAATGTTTCTGAGAGTTTTAGTTTTAGGATTTCTTTCAGTAAGTGACCAATGGATTATTTCACTTTTTATTTTGCCCTCTGATTTTCAGATATCAGGGTAATTTTCTTTGTTAATTTCTTGAAATGATGCCTTTTTTTTATCATAGTTTTCAGGTAGTCTAATAATTCTTACATTACATCTCCTGAATCAATTTTCTAAGTCAATTGTTTTATCCAGTGAAATATTTCACATTTTATTCTTTTTTTTCCATCTTTTGATTTTGTTTTATTGTTTCTTAATGGCTCATGAAGACATTAGCCTTTCCTTCTCTAATTTTAATTTTAAAGGAATTATATTCTTCAGTGAGTTTTTATGCTTCATTTCCATTTGTCCAATTCTACTTTTTAAGGTATTCTTTTTTCAGTGAATTTTGTATATCCCCTCCCCCCATTTGAGCAATCCTGTATTTTATTAGTTTCTTTTCTTGGATTTTTGTGCTAATTTTGCCATTTGGCCTATTCTGTTTTTAAAGTATAATTTTCCTTTGCATTTTCAAGACTCTTTTAATAAGCTGTAAACTTTTTAAAATGGGTTTCTTGCATCACTTCATTTCTTTTCCCATTCTTCCTCCATTTCTTTTTTTTAATACTTTTTGAGTTTTTTTTTTTTAATTAAAGCTTTTTATTTTTCAAAACAGTGGACAATGCTTCAACATTAGCCTTTACAAAACCTTATGTTCCAGTTTTCACCTCCCCTTCCCTTACATGGTGAGTAGTTCAACATATGTTAAATATTGTAGAAATATATGTTAAATCATATATATATATATATATATATATATATATATATATATATATATATATATATATATATATATATATATATATACAATTATTGTGTCGTGCAAGAAATAAAGGAGAAGCAAAGTAAGATGCAAGCAAACAACAACAAAAAGAGTGAAAATACTATGTTGTCAACCACACTCAGTTCCCACAGTTGTCTCTCTGGGTATAGATGGCTCTCTTCATCACTGAACAATTGGAACTGGTTTGAATGATTTCATTGTTGAAGAGAGTAACATCCATCAGAATTGGTTATGTATAGTCTTGTTGTGCTATGTATAATGATCTCTTGATTCTTCTCATTTCACTTATCATAAGTTCATATAAGTTTCTCCAGGCTTTCTGAAATCATCCTGTTGGTCATTTCTTTTCTTTTCTTTTTTTCTTTTATTAAAGGTTTTTATTTACAAAACATATGCATGGGTAATTTTTTAACACTTAAACTTGCAAAACTTTCTGTTCCAAATTTTCCCTCCTTCTGCTCACTCTCTCCCCTAGAAGGCAGGCAATCCAATACATGTTAAATATGTTAAAATATATATGTTAAATTCAATATATGTATTCATATTTATATAGTTGTCTTCTTGTACAAGGAAAAACAAATGGATCTAGAAAGAAAACAAAATGCAAGCAAACATCAACAGAAAGTGTGAAAGTGCTATTTTGTGGTCTATAATCAGATCCTACAAGCCTCTCTCTGGGTGTATATGACCTTTTTTCATCACTAAACAATTGGAACTGGTTTAAATCATCTCATTGTTGATCATCATATAGTTGTGTTCTTACCGTGTATCTCTTGGTTCTGCTCATTTCACTTAGCATTAGTTCATGTAAGTCTCTCCAAGCCTCTCTGAAATCATCCTGCTGCTTTTTTCTAACAGAACAATATTGAGAACAAAATAGATAATTTTGTTTATATTAAATTGAAAGGTTTTTTTTTTGTACAAACAAAACTAATGCAGAGAAGATTAGAAGGAAAGCAATAAACTGGGAAAACTGGCCTTAGTTTTAAAACAGATAGAGAAATGACTCAAATTTATAAAAATTCAAGCCATTCACCAATTGAAAATCATCCTGCTGCTTGTTTCTAACAGAACAATATTGAGAACAAAAAAACCTTTAATAAAAGAAAAAAATAAAAGAAAAGAAGTGACCAACAGGATGATTTCAGAAAGCCTGGAGAGACTTATATAAACTTATGATAAGTGAAATGAGCAGAATCATAACATTCATATGCCATAATTTACTCAGCCATAATCCAATTGATGGGCATCTACTCAGTATCAGTATCCAGTTTCTTGCTACTAGAAAAAGGGCTGCCACAAACATTTTTGCACATGTGGATCCCTTTCCCTCCTTTAAGATCTCTTTGGGATATTAGCCCAATAGAAACACTGCTGGATTAAAGAGAATGCACAGATAACTTTTTGAGCTTAGTTCCAAATTGCTCTCCAAAATGATTGAATTCACAGTTCCAACCACAATGTATTAGTGTGCCAATTTTCTCAGATTCCCACCAACATTTGTCATTATATTTTCCTGTCATCTTAGCCAATGTGACAGGTGTGTACTAGTATCTCCGAGTTGTCTTAATTTTCATTTCTCTGATTGATAATGATTTGAAGCATCTTTTCATATGACTAAAAATAGTTTCAATTTCTTCATTTGAAATTTGTTTGTTCATATCCTTTGACCATTTTTCAATTGGTGAATGGCTTGAATTTTTATAAATTTGAGTCATTTCTCTATCTGTTTTAAAACTAAGGCCAGTTTTCCCAGTTTATTGCTTTCCTTCTAATCTTCTCTGCATTAGTTTTGTTTGTACAAAAAAAAAAAAACTTTTCAATTTAATATAAACAAAATTATCTATTTTGTTCTCAATAATGATTTCCAGTTCTTGTTTGGTCAGAAATTCCTTCCTCCTACACAGATCTGAGAGATAAACTATCCTATCTTCTTTCAATGTGTTTATAATATCATTCTTTATGTCTGGATCATGAACCCATTTCAACCTTATCTTGATATACAGTTTTAGGTTTTAGTCAAAGCTTAGTTTCTGCCACAGTAGTTTCCAATTTTTCCCAAGTAATTTTTTTTTTCAAATAGTGAGTTCTTATCCCAAAAGCTGTGGTCTTTGTATTTGTCAAACACTAGATTTCTATATCCATTGACTATTTTGTCCAGTGAATCTAACCTATTCTACTGGTTGACTAGTCTATTTCTTATGCAGTACTAAATGATTTTGATAACAGCTGTGTTATAATATAGTTTTAGGTCTAGGACAGCTAGGGCACCTTCATTTGCATTTTTTCATTAATTTCCTCAAAATGCTTGAACTTTTGTTTTTCCAGATGAATTTCATTGTTATTTTCTCTAAATCAGTAAAATAATTTCTTGGGAGTTTGATTGGCAGAGCGCAAAAATAAATAGATTACTTTAGGTAGTATTGTCATCTTTATTATATTCGCTTGACTTATCCAAGAGCATTTGATATTTTTCCAGTAGTTTAGATCTGATTTTTTTGCATGGAAAGTGTTTTGTACTTTTGCTCATATAGTCCCTGACTTTCCCTTGGCAGATAGATTCACAAATATTTTATACTATCTTAAAGTTATTTTAAATGGAATTTCTCTTTGTACCTCTGCTGCTGGATTTTGTTAATGGTGTATAAAAATGCTGATGATTTCTGTGTATTTATTTTATATCCTGCAACTTTGCTAAAGTTGTAGATTATTTCTAATAGTTTTTAGTTGATTTTGTAGTTTCTCAAATTATACCATCATATCATCTGCAAAGAATGATAATTTGGTTTCTTTATTATCTACTCAAATTCCTTCAATTTTTTTTTCTTCTCTTATTGCCAAAGCTAGTATTTCTAATACGATATTAAATAGTAATGGTGATAGTGGGCAACCTTGTTTCACCCCTAATCTTATTAGTTTATCCCCATTACATGTGTTACTTCCTGATGGTTTTGAATATATGCTCCTGACTATTTTAAGGAAAATTCCATTTATTCCTATACTCACTGGTGTTTTTAAATAGGAATGGGTGTGGGATTTTATCAATTTTTTTTGCATCTTTTGAAATAATCATATGGTTTTGTTAGTTATTAAAATAGTAAATTATGCTAATAGTTTTTCTAATACTGAACTAGCTCTGCATTTCTGGTATAAATCCTACTTGGTCACAGTATATTATCCTGGGCATGATTTTCTGTAATCTCTTTATTAATATTTTATTTAAAGATTTTTGCATCAATATTTATTAGAAAGACTGGTTTATAGTTTTCTTTTCTTTTTTTTTTTCTGTTTTCATCCTACCTGCTTTAAATATTAGTACCATATCTATGTCATAAAAGGCATTTGGTAGGTATAGAGGGCCAGAACTCTGGAGAAGTGTACTTGAAACAAGGTATTAACTCAGTGGGGTTGTTGAGATGATGTTTCTCTAGTTCACATATATATTTAGTATTTAATATGATAATTTAATGGTTCTCTAGTTCACACATATTTAATATGCTGAAATCATGTAATGATACCAAGGCATTTAAGGACTTAGAAGAACTGGAAATGAGACATTCCATCTTTGATCAGACTCGAGGTGGCTGTCCCGTCTTCATCACTTCTCCACTAGGACCAAGGCCTATCCAGAGGACTTCCAAAAAGCTAGCCCAAACATTACATTTTGGTGCCTGAACAGGGATGAAAGGACCTAAACTCAATAGTTTGACTGACATGATAATGAACTTAGTGGAAAAGTCCCTGTGACCAGGAAATAGGGTGAGTAAACTAGTCACTTTAGTTTTTCAATTAAAATGGGGCAAATGCAAAGAAAAGGGCCTTCCTCACCCCAAGGAAAGTGTGCAGCAAGCATAGTTAAATTAATAAAGGTGGAAAGTTCGTTGCTAAACTTGGGAGCAGATCATTGGGTCATTATATATATTAGAATACACATCTCCTTGGTTTCTTAAGGAAGAAAAATTAGAGCCAGATAAGTGGAAACTAGTGGGAGAGCAACTAATTAAATATTACAGTGATAATGGTCCTGATTCAATTCCTTAGAAAACTACCCATGCCACAGCTTTGTCCACCCAAGAAGACAAGATAAAGGGGAAGCCTTCATGAAAATAGTTCAAGGTCCAAATGAATCCTTTGCTGATTTCATGGGACATCTAAAGACAACTGTCATACAAACTCATCTGAAGACAGCTGTCATACAAACTACTGGTGAAAATGCAGCAACAGAAATATGATAAGACAACTTGCTAGAGAAAATGATAATGAGGTTTATAGAAGAATTATACTAGTCCTTGGAATTCTCCTGTATTTGTTGTAAAAAAAGAAATTTGGAAAATGGAGGATATTGACTGATTAAAGAAGAGTAAATAAAACAGATGGAAACTATGGGAACTCTTCAGCCTGGAATTCCATTGCCTATTCAATTGCCTCTTTGGATTATAAACATTAGAATTGTTTCTTTTCTATTCCTCTGGATAAGGAGCATATAAAAAGGTTTACCTTTTCAGCATTAATTTAGCTGAGCCTTATAAAAGATATGAATGGACAGTTTTGCCACAGGGAATGAAAAATAGCCCTGTGTGTCAAATATATGTGACTGATGCTCTTATTCCAGTACGAAAAGCAATTCCAAAAATTATGTTGTTATATTACATGGATGATATCTTGGGCTGTGTACCTGAAGAGCAAATGTTAGAAGCATGTCTGGAAAAGACCATAGAAACCCTAAGGAACTACAAATTGCCATAGTTCCAGAAAAATTCAAAGACACACTTCTTTTCAATATTTAGGATATGAAGTATATCCTAAGGTGCTTAAAGTACAAAAACTTTAAGAACACAAAAGTTGAACACCTTAAATGACTTTCAGAAATTAATAGGAGATCTCCAATGAATGCATCCAGTGTTAGGCTTAACCACCTCTCAATTACAGTCATTATATGACATTTTAAAAGAAGACACTACTTTAACCTCATCATGTCAGCTCATAAAAGAAGCTCAGGAAGCTTCGAGAGAAGTTGAACTGGCTTTATCCACTGTGGTTGAAAAAGTCACTCAAAAACCCTTGGAAATATAAGTTTTTACTATGAAAGAGGCACCCACAGCAGTCCTTCATCAAGAAGACAGTGTGGTTGAAAGGTTGAACTTCCTAGCTCAACCAGACCAAAACGTTACTCCTTACCCAGTGCTTGTGGCTAGAATTTTATTGAAGGCCATTAAAAGAGTAGTACAATTACTTGGGATAAGTCCTGATAAGATATACCCCTTTTATAACAATGCACAAATTAATGTATGCTGTGAGATCAACCCAGAGTGGCAAATTGTATTGACTACAGCTTCAACTTTTAGACATGGGTCTCCATTAAAAATAACCTAGCTATTTCATAATTGACAATGGATTTTTGAAAAAAGTTGTCTAAGGATCCTCTTAAAGACCCAACTATCATTACAGAAGCATCCAAACATAACATTTGTGCTGTATACTCTCATGACTTAAGTGTAAAGAGAGTAGTCAGAACTCCTTTTCAGTCCACTCAGCAGAATGAATTGTATGAATTGATGCCAACTCTTACTTATTATACAGGAGTTGTAAATATAGACAAAGGAGATTTTCCAAACTTCCTTTACAAGCAGCAGTGGCTGCATTGAGTCCATGCTGATTCCTTCCAGGGTCTGGGTGGGTGTGGCAAGGTCCCATGAGTTTCTGTCATTTCAGGTTTCTCTGTTTATATTTTGTGTTTGTGTTGGATGTTTTATAATTTCTCTGCTGATTTTCTGGCTTGCAACCAGGACAGAGTGGCCAACACTGCTGTAGATTCATTCTTATTGATTCTCTGCCACGTGGAGACAGCATTTCCATGGGTCTGCGTTGCCTGCATTGCCTGCATTGTTGCCTTTGTTCAGCCTGCTTGTGCTTGGCCCACCTTCCTCCCTATCCTGATTGAAACAGGCATTTTCTGGAATGGCTTGAATTTATCTTCTGCTGGTAATTTGTTGCACTCCCAATATTTGTGGCATGTACCAGTCCACAATTAATTCAGAAACTGGATTTGGTAATTAGTCTGAGGGTCATGGGATAAGATCAGAAAGAAACATGTGTCCTCTCCAACACCTTGGCTCTGCCCCTCCTTTTGAGTTTTTGTAGGAATCCTTTTTGAGCCTAAAGTCAATTTATTTATTTATTTATTTATTTTTTTAAGATTTTGTTTGTACAGTTTTGATTTTGTTGCCTTCTGTTTGTGTTGCAATCTTCATTGACATTATGGTAGATCTTTTTATTCTTGTTGTTTATTCTTTTTTCCAATCTATTTCTTGATTTTAAACTTAATTAAAGTGCAGTTCTGCTTCCAAGCCGGAGGTGGCATTATTCTAAGTTTCAAAACTTTCTTGCTACTGCTCTCAGAGCTAGTTTTGGGGTTCTGTAATTTTTATATACTTCCAAAATGGTATGATCTAAGGAAAGGAGAGTTCACTATACTTTCCTTGCCTGTGCTGAGGTCTATGAATGAGCACAAATACTCTTTTCTAATCTAGGACTATAGTCACTGTGCCAACTTCCTTGCAGTTGCAAGCTTTGTTGTGTAATGCTTCTCTTTTATCTGAGTCTGTGACCTAGATCTGTGAATGGACAATGTAAATGATTCCTACACCAAGTGTCAGCAAAGAAACCCATGTATTCTCCTTCTGGACATTTGTTTGATCCTAGTATGTCAGTGAGAAAAAAAACTCTGGAAACTATTTATGGCACAGATGATTCAGTTGCTTCCAAGACCAGCTGTTGATTTGGTGAGGATAAGCCTGATCTTTATGCTCAGTGGTACAACAGACATTTCCTGTTGACATTCTAAGTTGCTGTGTACTGGAAAATTGCTTCACCTCTTCATTTTGTGGTTTTTGCTACTTCAGAATCTGTTTTTAGGCATTATTTAATATTGTTTGGAAGGGAATTTGGAAAAGTTCAGTGGATTCCCTGCTTTTTTTATTTTATTTTTGTTTTTCCCCTTTTCCTACTATATCTTCTTTGACTACTCCTTTTGGACATTATTTTTCTACCACACTATTTGTTTGCTAATTATAACAAGACTTCTTCCTGGTTATAATACAATCATTCTTATGTCACAATGGATTAAATTATTAAATATTTTATTAATGTGCTATATCTAATAGGAAAAGAAAAGCTCACCAATAATATATAGATTCTTGAAAGCATCATTCTAAAACCAGGTCTTGTTAACTAGATATAAATTTTACATACTGATTGATGTAGTACTCTGAGTGATTTTTGGGGCAGTCCAAAACTGTGATTTGATTATTATAGGGTATAAAATTCCAATAAGAAATACTCTTCACCAATGTTGTATAACCATTTTAGACTTAGAATGCTAAGGTACATTGAGTACTAAGATATTGACACTTAAGTCACTCAATCTGTATATAACAGAGGAATCTTAATTTGTACATGACAAAGGTGGTAATTTAAACCACATTGTAAGAGTTTCTTTCAATATATTGTGATGCTCTGAATCTCTCCTAAAGTGAATTGTATTAAATACTAGAAATAAAAAAGTTGTATATTTTCTGTCTGGTGAACTAGGATAGGGATAAGCACAGGAAAATAGCATTAAAGATTAATTTCAGGTTATAAAAAACAAAAATCAGAAAGTAAAAGATTTTTTTGGAGTGAGGAATAGAAATAAGATAAAAAAATAGTAAGCAGAGCCACAAAAAGGGATGTGTTCCTCACAAAGAGTAGTTAAACAAGATGAACACGTGTAGTAAGTGGAAAAATTATGGATCATTGCAATAGCTATATTGCTCCACTGTGTCTGCAAGAAGCTGTAGCATTTGCCATATCCCTGTAAATCATTTTTGGCAAATGGGCTAAACCAAGTTGAGGATAACTGAGAAATCTTAAACCCTTGGGTGAGAAGGGGGGAATCTATCCTAAGCATTTGAAGACTTCCCCTGATGGAAGGAACAGATAAGAACAAATTGTTTCAGTGGCCATGAAAGAGGCTGAAGTAGGCGCTCAACCATGCTTAGAGCTCAGTTATACAAGGATGACATTGCCTCCTGAGCTATCAACAGTCATCTTGATTGTTCTGCCATTGGACTGTGATGGCTCTGAAAGAAAAAGTGAGGCTGTCAACTTCAGGCAATTCTGCTTCATTTAAATCTAATTTATACATGAATCAAAGGAAATTGTCCATCATTCATGATGTTTTTTTAAACCTATTTCAAAGTGCTGACAACATATGTATCTCATGACCTTTCCCTTTACCTAAATGCTATCAAACTTCATGAATGCACCCTTGCAGCAAACACTGGCATTTAATAGACTATGTGATTATAAGAAGAGACAGACAGAAGGTAAGAGTGACTAAGACAATATGGGATATAGGGATCATAGACTTATTTCCCCCAAGCTAAAAATCCACATTCAATTAAAGTGGTGGCCTCAAATATAAATGACTACCAGAACACAATGTTAACAGATTAGAACACTTCTCTGAGAGAGAATAGTTCATTGCTAATTTGAAGAAAAAGCTAAATCAACATATGCTTGGCAACTATGGAACAGAAAAGTTGTGGATAGTTTCCAGAGATATGGTGTACAACATTGCATTTACACATCTGTGCCAGAACACTCAGAAATATTGAGACTGGTTTAAGTTAAATGATACAGAAATTCAAAAGCCACAAAATGAAAAAAGAAAACATAACTCTACAGGATTTACCAATAGTATAGTTCATCTGTCTTTTAGAAGGAAACATTTAATTCCATCACAAGCAAAGTACAAGCAAAACTTTGAGGTTTCAGGAATCTTGATTCATTAAGCAGATGAAATTCAGCTTTATGCTGATACTAAAAATGCAAAGTGCTTTTATGGTGCTTATAAGCTATTTATGATGGACCAAAGACATATGGTGAATTTCTCTCCTGATGCAGACATATTGATTACTGAAAAGGATGTGATCTTAAAGAGATGGGCTTCATAATATTTCTATTGTGTTCCCATTAGTCAATGCTGATTATTGACTATACCTTCAAGTTATAGTCAATCCCTCTCTAGTCATATTTCCAACTGAAGACGTTACATAGGCTATGTCCTATGGCAAAGCACCTGATGCCAATTCTATTCCAGCTGATAGATACAAAATCTAGGAGAGAAGAGATTCATTGCTCATATGAAAGATAGAATTTTCTGGGTTATAGGGCAAGAGGAAGTTAGTCAATGTGAGTTCAAGGATGCCTTCATTGTCCATCTTTATAAAGGTAAATGAAATAGGACACAATAGGGTCTCTTGTAGCCATCTCTGGAAAGATTCTTGCTAGAGTTCTCCTTGAAAGACTGATCCTTCCCCGAGAAGATTTGTTTCATCTACTTCAGAACTAATGTGGCCTCAGAAAGGGCCAAGGAATAGACAATATGTTATTTGCTGCTCTATAAGTCCTGGAGAAATGCCAGAACAGAAAATGTTCATCAATATAACCAAGGCCTCTGATATTATAAGTCACTAGGGCTTATGGAAAATTATATAAAAATGTAGTTGCTTATAGAAATTCATAAGTATTTTATGTAAATTTGATGATGGCATGCTTGCCTGAATCCAAGGTAAGGAATGATGCACTTGTACTTTCCCAATCACCTGTGTAGTGAAACAAGGATGTGTGTTTGCTCCCATAATTCTCAGTATGATGTTTTCAGTAATGTTGCCAGATGCCTTCAATGAGGACAAATACAACATCAAGAGCAGCTGTCAAATTGATGATAAATTATTTAACATGAGAAGACTAAAAGGCAAGACTGAAAAAGAGGGAAAGTTGTTGTATGGTATTTTTGTTTGCTGATAATAATTTTAGTCCCTTTGAGAATGAAGAATAGCAACCAACCAGTCATTCTTTAAAAACTGGGCACCACTACATAGAATCTTTTTCTAGTATTGCTATATAGAATAGAATCAAATATATAACAGATTAATTCTTAGAGCAAGCCATGGATTTCATTTAAAGATTAAAATGGAATTATAAAGTAATACATATCATAAACTAGTTGATAGCTATTCTTAGAATTAGAAAGATATGAATTAATATTTATTTTCAGCTGCATAAATATCATGTGATTGTCATCACTAAACCTTCTAATTATACCACACAATTCTTCAAGATAAATTACAAAAGTAGCCTTAAATTTGTATCAATAGAAAGAGTCTTAAAACCATACCTACTCTATGCTATGAAATCCAAGGTGTGAATCATAGTGAATTTATAATACTCATGCAGCCTTATCTATACCACATTAATAAAGAATATGATTTGCATCCCAGAAGTTGTTTTTGGGTGACATTGTCTTTCTATTTTAATATTAAAGAAGTTACATTAACATAGCTTTAGTACTGCTAGAACACTAAAGTACTTAATCAGTTCTAACATCTTAGAAGTAAAGAGATAGGGCTAAATTACTTGATACTTTCATTTCTCAAAAAATCCTTTGAAAGGGAAGATAACTTGAAAAACAAAAACAAATTTGCTTAGATATTATACATATCAAATTTTAATCTGTTAATGAACTTAGTCTAACTTCTCATTTTGTTTAGAAGGAAACAAGCTTAGAGATTAAATAAGTAGCTAAATTGAAGAAATTACAGAGAGATATAGTGAAGATTATAACACAGATCTTCTGACTCTAAATCCAATCATTTTCACATTATTTCATATTTCCTTCTTCTCAATATCTCACAATGCCTTACCTATTAATGAGTCACTCCACTCCAACAAATTTGGAGAATGCTTCCAGACAGTAATATCTTAAAATATAAGTGGTATTTCCAAGAATTCACTTGAGGCAATGCTATTTTCATACTGCTACTTTTGACCTATGCAGAAATGAGTTGATTTGTTTTTTTCAGGAGGTGGGGTTGAGAATGAATTTTCTATTTTCTATTACTTTTCCTTTACATTCTCAAGTTATGATCATGAAAAAAAATTCATTTTAAGTAACACTTAGAAATATATTTACATATGAGTATATTTATATCTATCTATCCATCCAATTATCTATTTATCTATCTATCTATTTACCTAACTATATGTGTTACTGTTTTTCAATTAGTTTCAGTTATATCTGGCTTTTCATGATCCTATTGTGGGTTTTCTTGTCCACAGTACTGGAGTAGTTTGCCATTTCCTTCTCTAGCTCATTTTGCATATAAGAAAACTGAGGCAGATAATATGTTCATGTGTGTATAAATATATGTACATACATGTGTTCAGATATACAGATAAAATTATGTATATGTAAATATTTTGTGTATATATATGTGTGTGTGTTTCTGTAAATATATGTATATATATGTAAGTACATTTATATAAAGCTATAGATAGACACATTTCTTCCTCATAGTGTTTAATCCTTAAATCTAATATAGTTGTTAAAATTAGTATATAGTTGATTGGAGAAAAAAAACATTTCTTTGACAAAGCAAAACAGATGCTCTATAGGCCAAGAATACCAAATAGATAATTAAGAGGCTAAAGTCATGAATGGTAAAATAGACTTTACAAAGCAAATCCAAGATTTCTTTGAGCTACCATGAAACATAATTGGATTAAATATTTTCTTTTAACAAATCTTTTTTTTTTTTAAAGCAGAGGAAAAACAACTCTTTGAAACTTCTAAGCTATAAAGAAAAAAAGTTTAAAAATCAGCATTTTGGTAAATATCAGCAAGATATCACATTGTTCATTCATTTTCAATCATGTCCAACTCTTCGAGACTCCTTTTGGGGTTTCCTTGTCAAAGATAGCACAAATGCATTTAATCACTGAGTAATAATTTTCAAACGATGTAGAGCTTTACTCAAAATTAATTTAAATCACAATCAAATATAAAGTTCTGTACTAACTTATCATAACTCTTATTAAGCCATTAAGATGGGCTCTGGATAATTATGTTCAGAGTTTGCTGTTGTCTTCATTTCAGTCTTGTTCAACTCTTTATGACCCCATTTAGTGTTTTCTTGGAAAAGATACTAGAGTAATTTATCGTTTTATTCTCTAGTTTATTTTACAGATACGGAAACTAAGTGTATGTTGGAAACTCTTATCTACTGTATCATCTAGCTCACCTGATTCATTGGGTAGTAGCCTTCAAATATTGACAAAAAGTTTGCTAGAATCTATCACCTAATTGCCTTTTTTTGTAATAAGGTAAGAAATACATTATATATCCCAGGGTTACAAAATTCTGTCCCCTTGCAATCTATTTCTCAAAACAGCCATAAAGAAATTTAAGGGTAGATAAAAGGCCTATCCTTTTCTGCTGTTCTTTTAACAGTAGAGCTAATAATCCCTTAGTTTGGTTTGAGAAAATTGTGAAGTTTAAAATAATGAGGATGTTCTTTAATACTTTCATTGAATTTTGCTTTTCAAAGAGATTGAGAGCTTCTTTGGTAGCTGCTGCATAAAAATATACAAAGAACAATTATGACATTGAAATGTCAGTATATGATATAATATGAAAAATGATACTACTCTTGTAAAATGGAAAATATATTGCTATTTACTAGTAAATTATGAAAAGCTTAAACATTTTTAACATTTTATGTATATATTATTGACGGTTTCAAAATTGTTTTGAGTAATGCAATGTCAAACATCTAAAATCAACTGCATAGCAGAAATGTTAATACTTATTTTATTATTTTGGATATCACTGAAATTTCAGTTTTTTGCCAGCTGATAGCAGATACCTAGGGTAAGCCAAAAAAGAAACACATAAATCACAGAATTCAACAACTTACCTATTATTTGCATAAAAAATTTCAAAGAAGAACAATAAAGAAATTGATGTGTTTTACCTAACCAAAAGACTACCCCTCCTTTAAAATTGAACTTCCAATTAATTTATGGAAATTTTGATGTTTGTATTTTCAGTGTTATAAATGAGTTGCTTGGGAAAGGAATTGTGGATTGAGTAGAAAACAGGTTAATGTAAGGTTTTAGAGAATATATGAGGAAAAACAATAGCGAAGCATTTTCTTCAGTTAATTGAAGAAAGGAAAGAAATTAGTTAGCAAAAGTATAAAGTTAATTAACAGGACATTTTTAATAGACATAAATACTGTCCTTGAAGATAACATAATGTCTAAAGTTTTGGGTTGCATCAGAGTGCCTGTTGATGAATATTATAGTGAATTGAAAGGAAGATATAAAAATGACCTGTAGAAAGGGGTTCTCTAATTGCAGTTCCCCCTATCTTGTAAAATTCTAAGATGATATATGTTGTGACCACTTCTAACATGTATACAGCATCCTTTTTTGTTCCATAATTTCAAGAACATACCACGAATGATCTTTTAGGGATTACAAGGAAATATTTAAATATATCTTTATGATTTACATTAAGTTCTTGTTTCACGTGAGCCTTAGTAGAAGGGAAACTTTACTCACTGAAGTGCTAAATACACAGAACACAAGAATGCATTAATTAATTTTTTTTCTGTAATATAAATGGTTCTAAAATACATTTCATTTAGGTAAGAATAGATGGCCTGTTTATAGAATTTGATGAAAAAAATGGGAGGAGCAACCAATAGAATAAAAGAATTAGAATCAAAAACTTCTCGGCAGGTTACTGAAATGGACTGAATTTAAGATGAGATAAATGAGTACACATAAATAAAGTCCTACACAGTGAAAAAAGAAGTACAAAAAGTTCCACAAGTACAAGAATAGAAAGACATGATAAAAATAGTTTGTTTGATAAAGTTCTTTGAGCATTTGGAAGAATGTCCAAATAAATAGACATTTGTTGTTCAGTATATTTAGTCCTGTCCAATTTTTTATGATCCCATTGACCATATAGTTCAAGGGATTTCACATTTCCTTCTCCAATGCATCAAGGAAAAGAGAGGTTATGTAACTTACTTGCCAAAGATCACAAAGGTACCTAATGTCTGAGGTTTCATTTGAACTCAGGTCTTTCTGAGTCTAGACCTAGTATTCAATCTACTGAGCTACCTAGGTGCCTCCTATGGAATTAGGAAGTTTGAAAAATGGTGCAGGTTTATAGTGTTCTGTTGGTTTTCTGGAGGTCTTTGGAGCAGCCTTCGTTTCAATTGAGTAAATACCATGAGAATAGCCAGGTGTTAAAGTCCAAATTTTTTATTGTCTCCTTGCCTGGGACTGAGCAGCTTTCTGGAGAGCTTTTCAGACTGGCCTTGGTCTCAGTGTGGGGAGCAAGAAAACAGGCCAGCCACCACAAGGCTGATGAAGATGGAAATGAATCTCTCTGAGTCCAAGGGCATGTGCTTCAGCCTCCAGCAACCACAAAGGTGTAGGATGGAATGAATCTGTCTCTCAGCCTCTGCTGGCTGCTATATACTCTATTATAATTATATCATCATACATGTGAATCTTGTAGAACTATATTAAGTACTAAGTAATGTACTGAACTAGAGAACTATTAATCACCATGCTAAACTAGATAACCATTGTAATTCCACTAACTTAACACCTTGTAAGAATCCTTGTTTCAAGTACAGAGTTCTGGCCCATAACACAGGTTTGCAGAAAAGTTAGAGATTTTTCTTGAATATGAAAAGTCAAGCATAAAAATACTATTATGCCACATGAAAAAGAAAATTATATAACTGCAAAAAGAGATAGACTAAGATTGGAAACAAATTAGATTTGATAATCATTTGTTTAGAGTTGATAGATAAACCTATGGAAGCTAATTAGATCATCAAGTGAGAAGAGAGAGATAGAAGAGAAGAAAGCCTTTGGGATTCACCCACATTTAGGGACTATAGCATAGATAATGATGTAAGGAAGTGAGACTGAGAAGGAATGGTCCTGCAAGTAGCCAGACAAACAAAAGTGAACAGTTTCAAAGACTAAAAAGGATAAAATGTCTGTGAAGAGATAGGTGTCAGCAATTTGAAAGGCTGCAGAAATGTTAGGAACAATTGAGGGTGGAGGCAAGATGGCAGAGAGGACACACATTTCTTTCTGACCTTCTACTAAGCTCACATTAATTATGAAATCCAGCCTCTGAATTAGCTCTGGAGTGACAAAATCTAGGAATATCTGGGGTGTAAGAAATTACCAGCAGAATACATTTTCAAAGGTCCCCAGAAAAAGTCTGTTTCAACTGGGCACAGCGGGAGATGGGCCAAGTGCAAGCAGGCTGAACACAAATGCAGATTGCAGATAATACAGAGTCCCGGGGCAGTGCAAGCTCCGAGTAGTGGAGAACCTACAGGGAGGAATCGAGAGGAATATTGGCTACTCTGCTCTGGCTGCTAGCCAGTAGCTCAGCAGAGAAGTTATAAAACACTCCACACAAACACAAAAAGCAAATAGTTATCCCCCAAAAGCAAGAAACTCATGGGATCTGCCCACACCAACCCAGTACCGGGAATAAGTCAGCATGGACTCAGCACAGCTGCTGCTACTTGTAGAGGAAGCGTGGACAACCTCCCTTGCACCAAAACAGATATCAACACTTAAAAAAATAAATAAGCAAAAAGAACTCTGACCATACATAGTTTTTTCATGGTGAAATAGAAGAACAGATTTCAAACACTGAAACAGCAGATCATCTCCAGATGAAGCCCCAAAGGGTGTTATAAATTGGTCCCCATTACACAAAGCTCTCCTACAAGAAAATATAAAAGATATTAAAAGGAAGCTGGAAGATAAATAAAGGAAATGAGAACTTTACAAGAGGGCTTGAAAAAGGCAACACTTTCAGAAGAAAATTCACTTCAAAATAGTGAAATGAACAAGACATATAACTCCTTAAAAATAGATTTGATAAAATAGAAAAAGAAAATAACTCTATGAAAATCAGAATTTGTGAAATGGCAAAAGAAAATAACTTCTTAAAAACCAGCAATTGTGAAACTGAAAAAAAAATCCATAGAACAAAACTCATTTAAAAATTCAATTGGAAAAATACAAAAAGAAGTACAAAGTACAAAAAGTAAGTGAAGAAAACAATTCACAAAAAATCATAATTGAACAAAAGGAAATGAATGACTGAATGAGACAGCAAGAATCAGTCAAGCAACCCCCCCACCCAAAAAAAAAAAAAAAAAAAACATAAAATACCTAATTAGGAAAACAAGTGACCTGGAAAATAGAGCCAGGAGAGACAATCTAAAGATTATTAGACTTCCGGAAAATCGTGATTAAAAAAAAAAAAAAAAGGCCTAGACACTATTTTCCAGGAAATCATGAAAGAGAACTGCATGGAACTCAGAGAAGGTAAAATACTCATTGAAAGAATTCACCAAACACCTACTGAAAGAACCCCCAAAATTAAAACTCCAAGGAATATTGTAGCTAAATATGAGAACTATCAGACCAAGGAAAAAATATTACAACCAGCCAGAAAAAAACAATTCAAATACCAAGGAGTCACAATAAGGATCACCCAAGCCCTAGCAGCTTCAACCTTAAAGGACTGAAGGGTCTGGGATCTGATATACCCAAAGGCAAAGGAACTTAGAATGTAATTTTTGGAAAAAGAAATAGAACTATTAATTAAATTTCCAATTCTCCAAATTGATAAATAGTCAAAGGATATGAACAGACAATTTTCAAATGATGAAATTGAAACTATTTCTACTCATATGAAAAAATATTCCAAATCATTATTGATAAGAGAAATGCAAATTAAGACAACTCTGAAATATCACTACACACCTCTCAGATCGGCTAAGATGACAGGAAAAGGTAATGATGAATGTTGGAGGGCATATGGGAAAACTGGGACACTGATGTATTGTTGGTGAAGTTGTGAACAGATCCAAACATTCTGGAGAGCAATTTGGAACTATGCTTAAAAAGTTATCAAGCTGTGCATACCATTAAATCCAGCAGTGTTACTACTGGGCTTATATCCCAAAGAGATATTAAAGAAGAAAAGGGGAACAGTATGTTCAAAAATTTTTGTGGCAACCCTTTTCATAGTGACTAGAAACTGGAAATTGAATGGATGCCCATTAGTTGGAGAATGACTGAGTAAGTTGTGGTATATGAATGCTATGGAATATTATTGCTATGTAAGAAATGACCAAGAGGATGAATACAGAGATGCTTGGAGAGACTTACATGAGCTGATACTAAGTGAAATGTGCAGAACCAGGAGATCATTATACACTTCAACAACAATACTATATGAAGATCACTTCTGATGGAAGTGACTATCTTAGGCAATGAGAGGATCCAAATCATTTCCAATTGATCAGTGATGAACAGAACCATCTATATCCAGAAAAAAGTACACTGGAAAATGGGTGTGGACCAAAACAAGCATTTGCATTTTTTCTGTTGTTGTTTGCTTGCATTTTTGTTTTTCTTCCCAGGTTATTTTTACCTTCTTTCAAATCTGATTTCTCTTGTGTAAAAAAATTAACTGTATAAATATGTATACATATATTGTATTTAACATATAGTTTAATGTATTTAATGTATATGGGACTGCCTGCCATCTAGGGGAGAGGATGGAGGGAAAAATTTGGAACAGAAGTTTTTGCAAGGGTCAATGTTGAAAAATTATCCATGCATATGTTTTGTAATAAAAAGCTATAATAATAATTTTTAAAAAGTAATCAAGCCATTCTCCAGTTGATAAATGATTAAAGGATATGAACAGACAATTTTCAGGTAAAGAAATTGAAACTATTTCCAGTCATATGAGAAGGTGCTCCCAATCACTATTAATCAGAGAAATGCAAATTAAGACTACTCTGAGATACCACTACACACCTGTCAGATTGGCTAAGATGACAGAAAAAGATAATGAGAAATGTTGGAGAGGATGTGGGAAACCTGGGACACTGATACATTGTTGATGGAAGTGTGAAGAGATCCAGTCATTCTGGGGAGCAATTTGGAACAATGCTCATAAAATTATCAATCTAAGCATACTTTTTTTTTTTTTTTTACCCAGCAGTATTTCTACTGGACCTATATCCCAAAGAGATCTTAAAAGAGGCAGTGCATGTGCACTGTGCAAAAATGTTTGTGGCAGCCCTTCTTGTATTGACTAGAAACTGGAAACTGAATGAATGCCCATCAGTTAGAGAATTGCTGAATAAATTGTGATATATGAATATAATGGAATATTATTGTTATGTAATATGAATGTTATGGAATATTATTCTTCTATAAGAAATGATTTCAGAGATGCCTGGAGATACTTACATGAACTTATGCTAAGTTAAATGAACAGAATCAGAAAATCATTATACACAGCAGCAACAAGACTCTATAATGGCCAATTCTGATGAATGTGGCTCTCTTCAACAATGAGATGATTCAAACTAGTTCCTATTGTTCAGTGATAAAGAGAGACATCTACACCCAGAGAGAGGACTGTGGGAACTAAATGTGGACCACAACATAGCATTTTCACTCTTTGTGTTGTTTGCTTGCATTTTGTTTTCTTTCTCTGTTTTTTTTTCCTTCTCTATTCGATTTTTCTTGTGCAGCAAAATAAATGTATAAATATGTATGCATATATTAGATTTAACATATATATTTTAACATATATAACATGTATTGAACTATCTGCCATCTAGAAGGTAAAGGGGAGAATGAGGGAAAAATTTGGAACAGAATATTTTGCAAGGGTCAATGTTGAAAAATTACCCATGCGAAGTGGATTTCTTTGACAAAGACTCAATTTCAATTAATAAATGATGGACAGAAGCAGCTACACCCAAAGAAAGAACACTGGGAAACGAATATGAACTATGTGCATTTTTGTTTTTCTTTCCGAGTTGTTTTTTACCTTCTGAATCCAATTCTCCCTGTGCAACAAGAGAACTGCTCTGTTCTGCACACATATATTGTATCTAGGATATACTGCAACATATTTAACATATAAAGGACTGCTTGCCATCTAGGGGAGGGGGTGGAGGGAGGAAGGGGGAAAATCAGAACAGAAGCAAGTGCAAGGGATAATGTAAAAAAAAAAATTACCCTGGCATGGATTCTGTCAATATAAAGTTATTATAAAATAAAATAAAATATTAAAAAAAAGAAAGAAAAATTACCCATGCATGTGTTTTGCAAATCAAGAGTTAATTTAAAAAAAGGAAAAAAGAATGATTGAGGAAAGGCCAAAAAATGTGGAAATTAATATATTACAAGTAATTTTGAAAAGAGTAGTCTCATTTGAGCTATAGGATCAGGTTAAGACATGGTCAACACAACAATTGTTTTTTCCTTAGTACCAAATGTGTGTGTGCGCGTGCCTGCGCGCACGTGCGTGTGTGTGTGTATGTGTGTGTTTGCAAAGATTCTGTTATTAGGAAAAAAAGAGTAAGGAAAGACAAAGTAGGCAAAATGAAATGTTAATTGAAAGAAAAATGAGAAAGTGAAGTTTAGGGTAATAGACTTTCCTTTCATTTCTTACCCTTCCCTTCCCTTACCTCTCCTTGCTTTCCATTTCCCCTTCTTCTTCTGCTTCCCCTTCCCCCTTTCCTCCTTTCCCTTTTCTTTCCCCTTCCCTTCCCTTTCCTTTTATTTTTTTTTTCCTTTCTCAATCACCCATTGGACAATGCTATTTATTTGATGAAAAAAATTTTTTTGGGAAATTTTTTTACATGTTCCATTCAATAAATATGTATTTTACTTAATATCTTAATATTGAGTGTCCCAAATGATAATCAAACAAAAATCTGTTCTCTTTCTATCTGGGATATATTTTCATAAAATTTAATCATACAAGTACAGTAGAACTATATATAACTCTTTATTCATAATATTTTAATTTGAAAAAATGCCTTTTTTTGTGAAACAGAAAGTGCTTTTTTGATTTGCAATTTAAAAACCCAGAAATTCGGAAAATGCATTTTAGACAATCAGATTCAAATGGACTAAATTGAGAGATAGAAGAAGGCAAGAAGTAAAGGAGAGAGGGTTAAAAAAAATCTATTTAATTCTTACTTTGTTTCAGGCACTCTAAGCACTGGGAATACAAACATGAGCAAAAAGATGTTCCTTACTCTCAAGGAACTGAAAAGACTGGGATTGGAAAGGGCATAACTTTGAAAAACAGAAAGAAAAGATCATGGCTGGGAGAGGAATGAAGACAGATCAGCTTGAGTCCCTTAACAAAATGGAGGTTCCTGGAGGAACTCACTATGGGATAACAGAAACTAAACATGTTTCTACATGTTAAGCAGACCACAGTGATGTTAAGCAATTCTATGGCAAAGAAGCTCTAGGTACTGAGGGTAGTTTCAAAGTTATATGATCAGATAGGCAAGCATCTGAATTTCTTTAGGTTAGGGAAAAGGCCAAAAGAAGAAATGAAGGCAGACTACTCGGCATCACAACATGGAATCTCCATAGGGAACTAATCAGTAGAAAAAGTCAAGCAGCATCAACAGTGGTAACAATATACATAGGAACTAGAAATTTCATATGTGGACTCACAAATTTTCTGCTTGGGTCTCAAGATATTGAGACTTTTCTGTAGTATACTTTTGAAACATTCAGTCTATGAGGTGCTTTAAACCTATTAAGTAATCTTGATCCTTTCGAAGTCAATATATCCACTCAGATTGTGTTTATATTTTCCCCTCTTCCTTTCACAAATAAAAGGATCATATACAAAGCTTCAATACTTTGCTGATGATAACAAACTGTAAGTATGTATCATGTGCTAGTTGTTTCTGCTCTAAACATGTTACCTAAAAGTCTTTCACTTATCACAGACATCCATATTTATTTGGTCCTAGTAAAAGGTTTTGCTTACTGATGTATTGATGTTGCTTGATTCAAATATCTAAAATTATTATTTAGAACTTTCATAGTATTAGAGCAAAATACCTTGGATAGTAACAATCATTTTCTAGTAATGTATGTTTGACTCACTTGCTATTCGTATACCCCCATGTTATATAGATTCAATTTCTTCCAATGTTCCAATATCAAGATGCCATTCAGAGAACCAAGTCTGAGTACTTGGTTTGCATTATTTCCTATAGCACATCATGAAAATGTAATGTTTCTTCTCTAAGCAATCAAAGGACATTGAGGAAAAGAAGACTAATTCAAGTACAAAAATATCAATTTCATATTCTTTTGGTATTATACTTTTTGCTGAACTTTTTTTTTTTTGGTTCAGGTCTATATTCAAAAGTGTAACAGATCATCTTTATTCCTTCTATGATCTCACCATAGCTGCATGTTTATTTGGTTGTTTGGATAGAATATGTACATTCATGTGACTCTATCTTGACTTATAATGTATGGTGAACTCATACTTTGTGAGCTGTCCTATTCAAATCTTTCAGCCAGGATTAAGATAATTACAAGAACCTAAAACAGTGGATCACTGTCATTTTGTGTTTACCATAGACATCAGTAAAAATAATCAACCAACAAGAAATTATTAAATCCCTGTTCTTTGCCAGACATTGTATTACAGTGGGAAACTCTGAGCATAGAAGGGAATAGCAAGGAGGAAAATCTGACTATAGCACAGTCCCTAGAAATATAGGAATTGTCAAAAGGACCACAACCAACTTCTAACCTGTGGGTGGCTAGAGCTGAACAAAGAGGATAGAGATAGAAGAGTCAAGACACAAACAAAACTTTAATTTTAAACTGAGGAAAACACCTTGCAAAGCAGTGTCACATGCTAAAACCCCACCCCTGATGGGAAGAATCCAGGCAGTATGGGAAAATTGCAATATTTATACTTACAGCAGTTATATAGTGAGATGAAGCCTTTACAATAAGGGCTAAGAGCAGCAATGTAACATGACCAGAACATGAGTATTACAGGTGTTTGTACAAGCTCTGAGACCACCTGATTCTGGTGTGAATTAATTATGGGATTTTGCTGTGACTGAGATCATGCAAAGATTGTGTACAAAAGATTACTGTTATGCCAAGTTCAAGGCACAGCCTGCTTGATGGACCTTAGCTCTGGAAAATAAGGTATCTCCTTATATCTTGACCGGGATATGTAATAAATTCTGGAAACAATGTGGGACATTAAAGGAGGTACGAATTTGTCACATGAAAGTAAAATTTTAAATGAAAGTGAACTTAAAAGTCTAAGATGGCCTTTAGTGAATTGTGTCATGAATTTTCTGTGTTTTGTTTTCCATTTTTTTTTCATTAAGCCCTCTTCCATACCAACAAGTAACAAAGCATATGGTAATTTTTATTCTCTTTTAAAACAACAGCTGAGAAGGAGTTTCCCTCTGCATCCCCAAAGAGAAGAAAAGAATTAAACATTATTAGACAATATTGCTTTATTTTTCTTTCACTGACCTTTTAGTTTCCTCTCAAAAAACTTGCCCAGACCTGTATATTTTATCCTTTTTTTTTCTATCTCTGTTCTGGGTCACTTATCTCAAACCATTTCTAATTCTTTATTGTTGGGCACCTTTCATAATATCTCTGTTTCCTCTGGAAAAGGCTCACACAGATTGGATCCTCATTCCCTTCTTCTCCCTTATTCCAAAGGACAAATCAGAATCATACAAGATCATACATTTATAGTTGAAAAGGACCCCATAAAACACCTAATTCATTCCTTTCATTTTCTAACCAATAAGAAAATTGAATCAGATATATCTTACATGACTTGTACAATACACACAATAGAATAGGTTAGAGACAGGAGTTACAATTTAATTAATATCAAAAAAAGATACAAAGTATTCAAACAGAATTGAGTAGGGGAAATTATTTTTGGTTTCAAAACTCAGAATCTCATTCTATAAATTCTTTATATATGAATCAGTATGACTGAAACTCAAATAACTAAAAAGTTCCAGTTATACATGGACATAAAATGTGTTTATATTTACATATATGTATATGTTTGTATGTATGTGTATGTAGCTTTAGGTGTATATAACATCTATCTATCATCTATCTATCTATCTATACATATATATGTATATATATATACACACACACACACATATAAAGAGAGAGAGAGAGAAATATTCTTATAACTTTTATGATTCAAATGACCTTAATTTGCTTTGCATTAAAAACAATTTTAGCCAAAAGTAATTGAGTTAATTTGGTCAGTGAAGACATGGCATTAGAGATAGAGAATGCTTTTTTGCCAAGCTTGCTCAGGGTCAGTAAACTATGTGTGCAGAGATAAGATGCAATGGAAAGGTAAGGCAATTATCCACATAAGACCAGTTAAAATTCTCTGGGTCTTCTTCCTTGCTACTAAGTTTTAATTAGCCATATTATTCATCTGTCCTGAGTAAATTCAAACTAAATTAAAGCCCTTCAATTTATTTTGCTTATGTATGTATAATAAGCTCTATAAGAAATATTTTATTTATGATTTCTGTGAATTTGTATATGAAAACCTTACTTGTAAAATGATGATGTTTATTACAAGGAACTGAACCTAAATCATATATACATAATACATCTTTAAAAAAAGAATTATTTCTTTGTATGTTGCCTAATAAAATACCCAGGCCAGTGTTCTTTCCACCATACCACCTGCTTTCCATTTTAGTGTTCTGTGGCTATCTCTGATATATACATAAGCAGAGATAATAATTTTTTAAAATCAACTAGGAAGTTGTAAATGAGACTGTCATATTTAGAAATGAAAAAGATAAACTTTAATTTTCTTTACTAGTTGAGTTTATTAGCTCAGCCTTAAACTGCTTATATCTAACGTGGATTTTCTCTCTATAAAAGCAATTTAGTACAGATCTTTTTCACAATTTACCAAATAGTTATTTTAGATCATTTTTAATTTTCTGAAACTTGTATAAAATTGTTTAAGTGGCAATAAAAACTGAAATAAAATGTTGCACTGACTTCTGACAAATATAATGGAAGCACAGCAATCTATCACACAAACACACACCCGCAAAAACAGATAAATTTAGTACTTTAAGTGTTTGTTTTTTAGAGAAAGACACATATAGGGACAGTAATAGAGAAAGAAAGATGGATGGACAGACTGATACAGATACAGAGAGAGAGACAGAGACAACGAGAGAGAGAGAGAAACAGTTGTTTTGAAAAATACATTGTTTCTAGACCTGATTCTGCCTATAAAAACATTGGTTCTATTTCTAAGTGATGTTTTATGGGGCAGCAAAGCCATCCACTGTGTAAGATAATCAGATTTTCCTTTTGAGGGAAATCTCTCTTTTCTCTCTTCACTCATACAATGTCAAAACCTCAAACTCTTCTTGTGATACCCCTTTCTTTGTGCCCACTGTATCATCTCCTAAAGTCCAAAGTGACAGTTACTTGTACTTACTGGGACAACTGTTTCAGGAATAAAGTTTCCTCAATCTTCTCCAGCATTCTAAACTCTTTGGCTACAGGTTTTTAGCAGTCTCTCCCTCCCCTGTTCTCTCCACACTCCTCCCCCCACCCCGCTTCCTGGCTGGTTGAGTCTTCCCTTTAGAAATCTTTGAATGAAGCAGAATCTAGAAAGTAGAAACAACACTAAACTTTACAAAAAGGATTCCCCTCCTCCCCAAAATAATATGAGAATAAGTTAATGTATGTAATTTCTCAAAACTTGAAACAATTGAAAATCCCTTCTTCAGATCAATTTTCTGATTTATTTGATTTTTATGTATTTTAAAATAAATTTGGAGCTCTATCTTTTATTAATGGCACTCTTGTATGGAAAATTATACCTGTTTCCAGGACAATAAGAATTTTCCTAAGGGGTAATCAATTTAACAGCTCCTCTGCTTATCTTATGCCAAGTTTCAAGGGGTTATCCTTTGGCTCTTTACTACCCCAGGAACTTATAGTTCTTTTCCACCCATAGCAGAAACCCCAATCCTTAAACTAAATCCTAAATGACCCCCTCTCTTGTGGAATACCTCCACTACAAGAAAACCTATATCTTAAATTAAATCCCTAATTTCCCCTCTCCTGAGAAGAATTCTAATAAAACCTACTCCTTAAATCTTAATTCTAAACTGAAATATAAAGTTTATCTTAGCTTAAAAGAAATAGGTATCAAAAAAAAAAAAAAAAAAAAAAAAAAAAAAAAAAAAAAAAGGAGTCCAGAGGTAGTCTTTATGGAGAGAAAAGGAAAAAAAGAAAATAAGAAAAAAATGTGTGTGTATGTAAACTACATCATGAGCAAAGTAGTGAAACATGGAAAAATAAATCAAATCTATGAATATAAGGGGAAAAAACCAATGAACAAGCAATAAAAATTGTTTAAAGAGGATAAACAAATAGAAAATTATTTTAATTTGATACATGAATTTTTAAAAGTTTAGGCACAAATCTAAAAAAATTAAGATTAAAATGAAAAATTAAAAATATTTGGAACGATTTTCTTATTTTTAAGATATATACACATATACACAAGAATGGAAATTACTGAAATTTATTTGAAAAACAGTTGTTTCCAAATAATGTAAGTATATTAACAAACTCTTCTTGAAGAAACCTAGGTTATAAAAAGTGAAATAATAATAAATAATTCATAATAAAATAAAATAATTTCATATATAATAAAATAATAATAAATTCATATGAAACTAATTCTAAGATAGCATCTTTCAATCATCAGCAGTCAAAAACAAAGCAAAACAAAACAAAAATAAATAAGCAAAATAAAAAACCAACATACTGAGAAAAGTATAAATGCCTTAGGTAATGCAGACAAATAAGCACATGGATGCATTGTTGGTGCTTGTATTAATGGATATAATTATTTTGAAAAGTAATTAAGGATTATATACTAAAAGTTACTACAAAGTATATGTGCTTGGGCCCTAGGTTCTAGCAGTAGAACCGCTACTGCAGTTCTAGCTACTGCTAGAACTATATCTAAAAGAGGTTTAAAAAAGAAAACATTTTCTATACACAAAAATGTTCATAGCAGTTCTTTGTGTGTTGCCAAAGACCTGGATAATTATGGAACATTCATCAACTGACAAATGACAGAATATAAGTTGAGACATTTGAACATAATGGAACACTGTTATGTTATAGGAAATAGATAATATCAAAAAGATCATGAAAAGACTTGTCTGAAGTAATGTGGATTGAATTAAGTAGAAGAAAAATTATATTATGATATCAAAATTATTAAAAGTAATGCTTCACAGCACTTTTATAAACTGATGAAGAATGAAATAAGCAGAACCAGGCAAAAATTATGTATGTGTGTATATATATATATGATTATATAAAATTATCTTGAAAAATAAAACAAAAACAAAAAAAATATTTTGAAAGCTCTAAAAATTATGATCAACACAATGATCACTTAAGATTCCAGAGCACTGATCATGACATATAAATTAGAATTATATACATTTATAGTAGATTTCTTAGAGATATGAAAAATTATTAATTCTAGGTACTTAATAGGATCAAAAATGAAAACATGGATATACTTCTAATGAAGTTGAAATTAAAGCAATTAAAAGTAATTAATTCTGACCAATTATATGCCAATAAATTTAAGTATTTAAGTGAAACAGATTAATTTTTACAAAAAGCAAATTGCCTCGCTTAGTAAAGAGAAAGTAAAGTATCTAAATAGATTTATTTTAGGAAAAGAAATTGAAGAGACCATAAATGAGCTTCTTAAGAGAAGAGTACCAGGACCAGATGAAAATAAAAGTATAGTCTCTCAAATATTTAAAGATTAATTCTAATATTAATCAAATTATTTGGAATAATAGATAAAGAAGAGAATCCCACCAAAATAATTTTATGAAATGTGATATTTATACTTAAATCAGGTAGAGTAAAAACATGAAAATAAAATTATAGATTACTTTCATTGATGAACATGAATATAAAAGTTCTTAAATAAAATATCATTAAAAGATTGGAAAAATATATGTTAACATTATGATCAAATAAGATCTATACCAGGAAAGTAGGGATGATTTAATTTAAGAAAACTATTAACATTATTGATTACATTAACAATAAAGGGTTTTTAAATACATGATTATATCAATGGATTCAGAAATTTTCAATAAAGCTCACCATTCATCTTTATTTAAAAAAAAAGTATTTTTGAAAGTATTGATAGAAATGGATTTTCCCTTAAATTCATAAAAAACATTTATTTAAAATAATTAGCAAGCATTATTTGTAATAGGAATAGTATAAAAGCCTTACCAGTAATAACAGGTATGAATCAAGGATGCCCAGAATCAGCAATATTATTAAATATTTTTATTGGAAATGCTAGCAATAGCAATAAGAGAAGAAAAAAAAATGCAAGAAGTCAGAATGGGAAATGAGGTGATAAAACTATCTCTTGTTGCAAATGATATGATAATAAACTTTAAAAACCCCAAGGACTTAACTAAAAAGTTATTTGAAATAATAACTTTAGCAATGTACAAACATTACTGTGTAGCACACACACAGTAAATGAGAAAGACATTTAAAATGACACTATAGAATATAAACTATCTGGGATCAAACCTGTCAAAACAAATCCAGAAATTATCTAAATATTTTAATTATTCTACAAATAAAATATAAATAACCAGAGAAATAAGTTTTTCATGAATAGGCAAAGTCAGTATAATAAAAATGATAATTTTACTACAGTTGATTTATTCATTGTTATCCCAACTAAAATATCATTTCTTTTTACTGAATTATAAAAGATAAAATTCATTTGGAAAAACAAAAAGTCAAGAATATCAAAAGAAATAATGTAAAAAATATAAAAAGGAAGGAGGGGTAGCAGTGATAAAACAGTAATTATCAAAACTATCCAATACTAGTTAAGAAATTCCAGATACTACTGAAATTGCATAGATTCTGTAGGTCTGGTTTATATATGCCAAAATGAAATAGAAAGCAATGTGGGTATTAGATACAGTCAATTTAGAAAGCCATTTACATAGGAAAAGAAAGCCAGAATATACAGGAAATATATTTTTTTTTCCTAAAAAGCAAATTAGAGTTATTTCCCTAAATTATCTTCCACACTCCGATTCCATTTATTATCCCCAGATTCTATGAAAACAAGATATTTTGCAGTACTTACCTTCATCCATTTTTCATTTTCTGCTTTTTTCACATAAAAATTTTTGAATTATCAATTGAAAATATAACTTCAAATGGATGCATGATGCAAATTCAGAAAAAAAAACTCAAAAAGTATTAACATAGAAAAATGCAATATCAGGTGATATGTTAAGCATCTGCAGTAATTGGAAAAAAATAGCTATTTAGACCTAATGATTACTATAGTTAATCTGAAGAAGAATATTACAAAATATTACAAAAAAAACCCTGAAATAAATCAAATATTATCACTGCTAATCCAAGACAAAAAATAGTTGCCAAGAGTCTCGTCCAGAAATAAAAATGCAGTGTGGAGAATGGTGTTGATTAGAGGACAAAATATAGAATTCCACTGCAAAGCAAACAAACCATCATTATTAAGAGTATCTTAAGGGCATTATTATTATTATTATTATTACTATTATTATTATTATTTTATAAAATATGTTCCTGAGAATTAGTAGGTTTTATGGAGATGGAATGGGTTATCTAGTATATAATCTTCTCCCCTCTCCCTTCCTTACTTGATTTCAAGATGAGGAAACTAAATATTAATATTTAAGGGACTTTTCCAAGTTTACCTACCTATTAACACTGGATTACATCCCAACTTTTTATTGTTCTAATTTAATATTTTATTGTTTCAGTTGTATGCAAAATAATATTATAATTTTATTTATTTGGCATTTAGTTTATCTTAGTTTTTTGAGGCAAGTGGGGTTAAGTGACCTGCCCAGGGTCACACAACTAGGAAGTATTAAGTGTCTGAGGTTGGATTTGGACTCAGATTCTCCTGACTTCAAGGGCAGTGTTCTACCCACTGTACCCAGCTGCCCCTTTATATTTGTTTTTAAAACTTTAAATTCAAGGTTCTCTATCTCCTCCTTTCCTACTTTCCCACATTGAGAAGACACATGTGAAGTTATGCAAGACATTTCACTAAAATCATGCTGCAAAAGAAAACATAAATCTCCCTCCCCCCTCAAAAAGAAAAAGAAAAAGAAAAAGAAAAGTAAGTTTTAAACTGTATTCAGACAAAAGCAGTTCCTTCTCTGAGTATGGGTGGATTTTTTTTTTTTTTTTTAATGAATCATTCAGAGTAGTCTTGGATCATTGTATTGCTGAGAATAGCAAAATCATTTACAGTTGCTAATCATCCCACAACATTTTATTATTTTGTCAGAATGCATTTCACTTTGCATAAGCTCACAGAAGATTTTCTAAGTATTTCTGAGAGCTTCCTCCTCATCATTTCCTATAGAGCAATAGCATTTCCTCATAATCACATACCACAATTTATTCAGACATTCCTCAATTGATGGGAAATCCCTCAATTTCCAATTCTTTGCTCTGCATATTTTTGTAGATAGAGATTTTTTTTTAGGTCAATATCAAGGCATATTATGACTTTATAGATAGCTACAATTACAAAATTCTTTATAGAATGGTTGAATCAGTTCACACCAAGAACCATGCATTAATGTCTCATTTTCCCCAGATCCTCTCCAACATTGGTCATTTTCCTTTTCTGTTCCTACTTCAAAACTATTTTAATCTGATTTTTTCTTTTTATTTTTTTAATAATTTTTATTGATAGAGCCCATGCCTGGGTAATTTTTTTTTTTACAACATTATCCCTTGCACTCACTTCTGTTCCAAATTTTCCCCTCCCTCCATTCACCCCCTCTCCCAGATGGCAAGCAGTACTATACAAGTTAAATATGTCGCAGTGTATCCTAGATACAATATATGTGTGCAGAACGAAACAGTTCTCTTGTTGCACAGGAAGAATTGGATTCAGAAGGTAAAAATAGCCTGGGAAGAAAGACAAAAATGTAAGGAGTTTACATTTATTTCCCAGTGTTCTTTCTTTGGGTGTAGCAGCTTCTGTCCATCCTTGATCAACTGAAACTGAGTTAGATCTTCTCTTTCTCAAAAAAAATCCACTTCCATCAGAATACATCCTCATACAGTATCGTTGTTGAGATATATAATGATCTCCTGGTTCTCATTTCACTTAGCATCAGTTCATGTAAGTCTCGCCAGGCCTCTCTGTATTCATCCCACTGGTCATTCCTTACAGAACAATAATATTCCATAACGTTCATATTCCACAATTTACTCAACCATTCTCTAATTGATGGGCATCCATTCATTTTCCAGCTTCTAGCCATTACAAACAGGGCTGTCACAAACATTTTGGCACATACAGCTCCCTTTCCATTCTTTAGTATCTCTGTGGGGTATAAGCCCAGTAGAAACACTGCTGGATCAAAGGATATGCACAGTTTGATAACTTTTTGGGCATAATTCCAGATTGCTCTCCAGAATGGCTGGATGTATTCACAATTCCAACAACAATGTATCAGTCTCCCTGTTTTCCCACATCCCCTCCAACAATCTGCATTATCTTTCCCTGTCATTCTAGCCGATCGGACAGGTGTGTAGTAGGATTTCAGAGTTGTCTTAATTTGCATTTCTCTGATTAATAATGGCTTGGAGCATATTTTCATATGGCTAGAAATAGTTTCAATGTCTTCATCTGAGAATTGTCTGTTCATATCTTTTGACCATTTATCAATTGGAAAATGGCTTGATTTCTTATAAATTAGAGTCAATTCTCTATATATTTTGGATATGAGACCTTTATCAGAACCTTTGATTGTAAAAATGCTTTCCCAGTTTATTGTTTCCCTTCTAATATTGTCTACATTTGTTTTGTTTGTACAAAAACTTTTCAATTTGATATAATCGAAATTTTCTATTTTGTAGTCAATAGTGATCTCTAGTTCTTCTTTCGTCACAAATTCCTCCCTCTTCCACAGGTCTGAGAGGTAAACTATCCTATGGTCTTCCAATTTATTTATAATCTCATTCTTTATGCCTAGGTCATGAACCCATTTTGACCTTATTTTGGTGTATGGTGTTAAATATGGGTCAATGCCTAGTTTCTGCCAATTTTCTAATTTCCAATTTTCCCAACAATTTTTGTCAAATAATGCGTTCTTATCTCAGAAACTGAGGTCTTTGTGTTTGTCAAACACTAGATTATTAAAGTTATTGGCTGTTTTGTCCTTTGAACCTAACCTATTCCATTGATCAACTAGTCTATTTCTTAGCCAATACCAGATGGTTTTAGTAACTGCTGCTTTATAATATAATTTTAGATCTAGTACAGCTAGGCCATCTTCATTTGATTTTTTTTTTCCATTAATTCCCTTGAAATTCTTGACCTTTTGTTTTTCCATATGAACTTTGTTGTTATTTTTTCTAGTTCATCAAAGTAGTTTTTTGGCAGTCTGATTGGTATAGTGCTAAATAAATAGATTAATTTAGGTAGTATTATCATCTTTATTATATTTACTCACCCAATCCAAGAGCATTTAATGTTTTTCCAGTTGGTTAGATCAGACTTAATTTGCGTGGAAAGTGCTTTATAGTTTTGCTCATAAAGTTTCTGATTTTCCCTTGGCAGATAGATTCCTAAATATTTTATACAATCACTAGTTACTTTAAATGAAATTTCTTTTTGTAAATCTAACTGTTGGGTTTTGTTAGTGACATATAAGAATGCTGATGACTTATGTGGGTTTATTTTGTATCCTACAACTTTGCTAAAGGTGTGGATTGTTTCTAACAACTTTTTAGTAGAGTCTCTGGGGTTCTCTAAGTATACCATCATATGATCAGCAAAGAGTGATAATTTGGTTTCCTCATTATTTATTCGTATTCCTTTAATCTCTTTCTCAACTCTTATTGCCAAAGGTAGCATTTCTAATACAATATTAAATAGTACCATTGATAGTGGGCAACCTTGTTTCACTCCTGATCTTATTGGGAATGGTTGCAGTTTGTCCCCATTACATATGATGGTTACTGCTGGTTTTAAATAGATGCTACTGATTATTTTAAGGAAAAGTCCATTTATTCCTATACTCTCAAGAGTTTTTAATAGGAATGGATGTTGGATTTTATCAAACGCTTTTTCTGCATCTATTGAGATGATCATATGGTTTTTGTTAATTTGATTATTAATATGGCCAATTATACAGATAGTTTTCCTAATATTGAACCAGCCCTGCATTCCTGGTATAAATCCTACTTGATCGTGGTGTATTATCCTGGGAATGATTTTCTGTAGTCTTTTTGCTAATATCTTATTTAAGATTTTAGCATCAATATTCATTAGGGAGACTATAATTTTCTTTCTCAGTTTTCAATCTACTTGGTTTAGGTATGAGTACCATGTCTGTGTCATAAAAGGAATTTGGTAGGACTCCTTCATTCCCTATTATTTCAAATAGTTTATAAAGCATTGGGGCTAATTGTTCTTTGAATGTTTGGTAGAATTCACATGTAAATCCATCTGGTCCTGGAGATTTTTTTTAGGGAGTTGATTAATAGCTTGTTCTATTTCTTTGTCTGAAATGGGACCATTTAAGCGAGTTACTTCCTCCTCTGATAACCTGGGAAACCTATATTTTTGGAGGTAGTCATCCATTTCGCTTAGGTTATCAAATTTATTGGCATAAAGTTGAGCAAAGTAACCCCTTATTATTTCTTTAATTTCCTCTTCATCAGTGGAAAGTTCTCCATTTTCATTTTTAAGACTACTAATTTGATTTCTCTCCTTTTTCTAATCAGATTTACCAAAGATTTATCAATTTTATTGGTTTTTTCATAAAATCACCTCTTAGTTTTATTTATTAGTTCAATAGTTTTTTTTTTTTTACTTTCTATATTATTAAGTTCTCATTTTAATTTTAGAATTTCAAGTTTGGTAATTAATTGGGGGTTTTTAATTTGGTCTTTTTCTAGCTTTTTAAGTTGCAGGCCCAATTCATTGATCTTCTCTTTCTCTATTTTATTCAAGTAAGCCTCTAAGGATATAAAATTTCCCCTTATTACTGCTTTGGCTGCATCCCATAAATTTTAATATGATGTCTCACCGTTATCATTATCTTGAGTGAAATTATTAATTGTGTCTATAATTTGCTGTTTCACCCAATCATTCTTTAAGATGAGATTATTTAGTTTCCAATTACTTTTTGGTCTATTTATACCTAACTTTTTGTTGAATGTAGTTTTTATTGCATTATGATCTGAAAAGAAAGCATTTACTATTTCTGCCTTCCTGCATTTAATTTTGAGGTCTTTATGTCCTAATATATGGTCAATTTTTGTGTAGGTACCATGAACTGCTGAGAAGAAAGTATACTCCTTTCTGTCACCATTCAGTTTTCTCCAGATATCTAATATACCCAATTTTTCTAATATTCTATTTACCTCTTCAATTTCTTTCTTATTTGTTTTGTGATTTGATTTATCTAAATCTGAGAGTGCAAGATTGAGATCTCCCACTACATAGTTTTGCTGTCTATTTCTTCTTGCAACACTCTTAGCTTCTCTTTAAGGAAGTTCGATGCTATACCACTTGGTGCATATATGTTTAATACTGATATTGCTTCATTGTCTATAGTACCCTTAAGCAAGATATAGTTTCCTTCCTTATCTCTTTTAATTAGATCAATCTTTGCTTTTGCTTGATCTGAGATAAAGATGGCTACCCCTGCTTTTTTGACTTCACCTGAAGCATAATAGATTCTGCTCCAGCCTTTTACATTTACTCTGTATGTATTTCCCTGTTCTATTTTTAATTTTTTTTTAATTTTATTTTATTTCATAATAACTTTCTATTGACAGAATCCATGCCAGGGTAATTTTTTATAACGTTATCCCTTGCACTAGCTTCTGTTTCAATTTTTCCCCTCCCTCCCTCCACCCCCTCCCCTAGATGGCAAGCAGTCCTATATATGTTAGATATGTTGCAGTATATCCTAGATACAGTATATGTTTGCAGAAGTGAACAGTTCTCTTGCTGCACAGGGAGAATTGGATTCAGAAGGTAAAAATAACTCGGGAAGAAAATCAAAAATGCAAATAGTTCACATTCGTTTCCCAGTGTTCTTTCTTTGAGTGTACCTGCTTCTGTCCATCATTTAGCCATTGAAACTCAGTTAGGTCTCTTTGTCAAAGAAATCCACTTCCATCAGAATACATCCTCATACAATATCATTGTCAAAGTGTATAATGATCTCCCAGTTCTGCTCATTTCACTTAGCATCAGTTCATGTAGGTCTCTCCAAGCCTCTCTGTATTCATCCTGCTGTGATTCCTTACAGAACAATAATATTCCATAACATTCATATACCACAATTTACCCAGACATTCTTCAATTGACAGGCATCCATTCATTTTCCAGCTTCTAGCCACTACTAACAGGGCTGCTACAAACATTTTGGCACATACAGGTCCATTTCCCTTCTTTAATATCTCTTTGGGCTATAAGCCCAGTAGCAGCACTGCTGGATCAAAGGCTATGCACATTTTGATAATTTTTTGGGCATAATTCAAGATTCTCTCCAAAATGGTTGGATTCGTTCACAACTCCACCAACAATGCATCAGTGTCCCCATTTTCCCGCATCCCTTCCAACATTCATCATTATTTTTTCCTGTCATCTTAGCCAATCTGACAGGAATGTAGTGGTATCTCAGAGTTGTCTTAATTTGCATTTCTCTGATCAATAGTGATTTGGAACACTCTTTCATATGAGTGGTAATAGTTTCAATTTCATCATCTGAAAATTGTCTGTTCATATCCTTTGACCATTTATCAATTGGAGAATGGCTTGATTTCTTATAAATTAGGGTCAGTTCTCTATATATTTTGGAAATGAGGCCTTTATCAGAACCTTTAACTGTGAAGATGTTTTCCCAGTTTGTTGCTTCCCTTCTAATCTTGTTTGCATTAGTTTTGTTTGTACAAAGACTTTTTAATTTGATATAATCAAAATTTCTATTTTGTGATCAGTAATGGTCTCTAGTTGATCTTTGGTGACAAATTTCTTTCTCTTCCACAACTCTGAGAGATAAACTATCCTATGTAACTCTAATTTATTTATAATCTCGTTCTTTATGCCTAGGTCATGGACCCATTTTGATCTTATCTTGGTATATGGTGTTAAATGTGGGTCTCCTTGCCTAATTTCTGCCATACTAATTTCCAGTTATCCCAGCAGTTTTTATCAAATAATGAATTCTTAACCCAAAAGTTAGGATCTTTGGGTTTGTCAAACACTAGATTGCTATAGTTGACTATTCTGTCTTGTGAACCTAACCTTTTCCACTGATCCACTAAACTATTTCTTAGCCAATACCAAATGGTTTTGGTGACTGCTGCTTTATAATGTAATTTTAGATCAGGTACAGCTAGAGCACCTTCATTTGATTTTTAGTTTCATTAATTTCCTTGAGATTCTTGACTTTTTATTGTTCCATATAAATTTTGTTGTTATTTTTTCTAGATCATTAAAATATTTTCTTGGAAGTCTGATTGGTATAGCACTACATAAATAGATTAGTTTAGGGAGTATTGTCATCTTTATTATATTCACTCGGCCTATCCAAGAGCACTTAATATTTTTCCAATTATTTAAATTTGACTTTAGTTGTGTGGAAACTTTTTTGTAATTTTGCTCATATAATTCCTGACTTTCCTTTGGTAGGTAGATTCCCAAATATTTTATGCTATCAACAATGATTTTGAATGGAATTTCTCTTTGTATCTCTTGCTCTTGGATTTTGTTGGTGGTGTATAAAAATGCTGAGGATTTATAGGGATTTATTTTGTATCCTGCTACTTTGCTAAAATTATGAATTATTTCTAATAGCTTTTTTGTACAATCTCTGGGGTTCTCTAGGTATACCATCATATCATCTGCAAAGAGTGATAGTTTGGTTTCCTCATTGCCTACTCTAATTCCTTTAATCTCTTTCTTGACTCTTATTGCAGAGGCTAGTGTTTCTAATACAATATTGAATAATAATGGTGAGAGTGGGCAACCTTGCTTCACTCCAGATCTTACTGGGAAAGGTTCCAGTTTTTCCCCATTGCATATGATGCTTACTGAAGGTTTTAAATATATGTTCCTGACTATTTTAAGGAAAAAGTCTTTTTATTCCTATGCTCTCAAGTGTTTTTATTAGGAATGGCTGTTGGATTTTATCAAATGCTTTTTCTGCATCTATTGAGATGATCATATGGTTTTTGTTTGTTTGGTTATTGATATAGTCAATTATGCTAATAGTTTTCCTAATATTGAACCAGCCCTGCATTCCTGGTATAAATCCTATTTGGTCATAGTGTATTATCCTGGGGATGATTTTCTGTAATCTTTTTGTTAATATTTTATTTAAGATTTTAGCATCAATATTCATTAGGGAGACTGGTCCATAATTTTCTTTCTCTGTTTTCAGCCTACCTGGTTTAGGTATCAGTACCATGTCTGTGTCATAAAAGGAGTTTGGTAGGACTCCTTCAATCCCTATTTTTTCAAATAGTTTATTTAGCATTGGAGTTATTGTTATTTAAATGTTTGATAGAATTCACATGTAAATCCATCTGGTCCTGGGGATTTTTTCTTAGGGAGTTGATTGATAGTTTGTTCTATTTCTTTTTCTGAGATGGTAGTGTTTAGGATATTTACTTCTTCCTCTGTTAGTTTAGGCAAGTTATATTTTTGGAGGTATTCTTCTATTTCATTTAAGTTGTCAAATTTATTGGCATAAGTTGGGCAAAGTAACTCCTAATTATTGCTCCAATTTCCTCTTTGTTAGTGGCGAGTTCTCCCTTTTCATTTTTAAGACTAACAATTTGAGTAAGATGGCGGAGAGGAGGCATATAGCTGTGTAGCTCCACGCTTTCTCTCACTATCCATTTCATTACAAGCCTCTGAATTAATGCTTGACTGAAAAAAAACCCACAAATAGTTACCAAGAGAAGCCATCCTTGAGATTCACCAAGAAAGGTCTGTCTTTACTGGAGGGCTGGGACGGTTTTAGATCGGTCGCAGGTGGTGGGCAGCAGCAGTGAGAGCACAGGAGCAGACTGGAGAGGGGGTGGGGAGTGATTGCAGCTGTCTCTGCGGGGAGAACTTCGCTACAGGACTGGATACTTTGCTCCGGCAGCAAGTCAGCAGCCCAGCAGAGAAGCTAAAAACACCGGGGTTGAAGAATACAACCCCAAACAGCTGGAGTCTCTCGGCACCTGCTCCCCTCCTCCCCCCCCCCCCCCCCCAAGTGACTCAGCACGCTCTGGGATCTCAGAGCGCAGGTGCAGCACAGTCGGGCTATTGCCTCACTGCTGCCCCCTGCAGTCTGTAGAGGAAGCTTGGTAACACCACCCAGCCCCTCCCCCAATGAAAGACTCCAGTTTTTTCTGTTTTTCTTTGCTAGTTTGTCTTTGATTATTAGACAGAATGAGCAAGAAACTGAAGAGGACTTTAACCCTTGACAGCTTCTACACAGATAGAGAGCAGACTCTAAATCCTGAGGAAACTAAAAACAGACAGTCCCCAGGTGAATCCCCAAAGGAGGAGATCATCTGTTCCTCAGCACAGATGAACCTCATAGAAGTAATTAAAAAGGCTCTCACAAGGGAGCTAGAAGAAAAATGGGAAAAGCAGAGTGAGGCTTGGCAAAAGGAGAGGGAAGCTTGGGAAAAGGAGAGGGAGGCTTGGCAAAAGAGCCTGGAGAAGTCAGTTAAAGAGAGAGTGGATAAAGAAGTAAAATCCTTGAAAAATAGGATTGGTGAACTGGAAAACAAAATTGGCAAAATGGAAAAAAATTCCACAGAACAAAAGAACTCAATGGGACAATTAGAGAAAGATTTTTAAAAAGTGAGTGAAGAAAATACTTCACTGAAATTCAGAATTGATCAAGTAGAATGGAATGACTCGAGGAAACAAGAAGAATCAGTCAAGCAAATCCAAAAAAATCAAACAATGGAAAAGAATGTGAAATACTTCTGGGGAAGACAACAGACCTGGAAAACAGATCTAGGGGAGACAATCTGAGAATCATTGGACTTCCAGAAAAGCATGATGAAAAAAAGAGCCTGGACACTATTTTCCAGGAAATTATCAAAGAGAACTGCCCAGAAGTCATAGGAACATAGGAAAAAATAAACACTGAAAGGATTCATCAATCACCCACTGAAAGGGATCCTAAAATCAAAACACCAAGGAATATAGTGGCCAAATGCCAGAACCTCAGACAAAGGAAAAAATATTGCAAGCGGCTAGAAAAACCCAATTCAAGTATCAAGGAGCAACAATAAGGGGATCTGGCAGCATCCACATTAAAAGATCGAAGGGCCTGGAATATGATATTCTGAAAGGCTAAGGAACTTGGTATGCAACCAAAAATAACTTACCCAGCAAGAATGAGCATCTTTTTCCAGGGAAGAAGATGGACATTCAACGAAGTAAGCGAATTTCATCTATTTCTGATGAAAAAACCAGAACTTAACAAAAAGTTTGATCTGCAAATATAGAACTCAAGAGAAATCTAAAAAGGTAAAGATTAATCTTGGGAACTATATTTTGACTATATAGATGTATAAAGAATACATGTATACCTTGTTCTAGACATTGATGTGGAAAGGACATTGTACCAGAAAAAGGGTAATGTGGGGGTAGTACATCTCATGAAGAGGCATAGGAAACCTATTTTATCTGAGAGAAAGAATGGAGGGGGATGAATATAGTGGGTATCTTATTGCCTTCATAATTGGCTTTAAGTGAAAAATCTTAAGACATATTCAATGTATGGTGAAACTTCTCCCACCACATTGAAACGTGAGAAGGAAAAAGTGAAAAGGGAAGGAATAAGTTAAGAGGAAGGGAATATGGAAACTGGGAGGGAAAGGTGTAAGATAGGAGGAGGAACTCTAAGGCGGGGGGAGGGATACTAAAAAGGGAAGGTTGTGAGAAGCAAGTGGTGCTCACAAGCTTAATACTGGAAAGGGGGGAAAGGGGAAAGAAGGGAGAAAAGCATAAATCGGGGTTAACAAGATGGCAAGTAATACAGAATTGGTCATTCTAACCATAAATGTGAATGGGGTAAACTCCCCCATAAAGAGGAAGCGGTTAGCAGAATGGATTAAAAACCAGAATCCTACAATATGTTGTTTACAGGAAACACACCTGAAGCGGGGAGATACATGCAGGTTAAAGGTAAAAGGTTGGAACAAAATCTACTATGCTTCAGGTGAAGTCAAAAAAGCAGGGGTAGCCATCCTGATCTCAGAACAAGCTAAAGCAAAAATTGATCTAATTAAAAGAGATAAGGAAGGGCACTATATCTTGCTAAAGGGGAGCATGGATAATGAAGCACTATCTATATTAAACATATATGCACCAAGTGGTGTAGCATCTAAATTCTTAAAAGAGAAATTAAGAGAGCTGCAAGAAGAAATAGACAGTAAAACTATAATAGTGGGAGATCTTAACCTTGCACTTTCAGAATTATATAAATCAAACCACAAAATAAATAAGAAAGAAGTCAAAGAGGTAAATAGAATACTAGAAAAGTTAGATATGATAGATCTCTGGAGAAAATGTAATGGAGACAGAAAGGAATACACTTTCTTTTCAGCAGTTCATGGAACCTATACAAAAATTGACCTTATATTAGGACATAAAAACCTCAAACTCAAATGCAGTAAGGCAAAAATAGTAAATGCATCCTTTTCAGACCACGATGCAATGAAAATTACATTCAACAAAAAGCCAGGGGAAAGTAGACCAAAAAATAATTGGAAACTAAATAATCTCATATTAAAGAATGATTGGGTGAAACAGCAAATCATAGACATAATTAATAACTTCACCCAAAAAAAACGATAATAATGAGACATCATACCAAAATGTATGGGATGTAGCCAAAGTGGTAATAAGGGGAAATTTCATATCTCTAGAGGCCTATTTGTATAAAATAGAGAAAGAGAAGCTCAAAGAATTGGGTTTGCAACTAAAAATGCTAGAAAAGGAACAAATTAAAACCCCCCAGTCAAACACTAAACTTGAAATTCTAAAAATAAAAGGAGAGATCCATAAAATTGAAAGTAAAAAAACTATTGAAATGATTAATAAAATTAAGAGTTGGTTCTATGAAAAAACCAACAAAATAGACAAACCCTTAGTAAATCTGATTAAAAAAGTAAAGGGAGTTTTTTACCTTTTCCAATTCACATTTCAGGAAGTTGTTGTTCTCTTGCATAGCTTTTCTTTCTTTTCCCCATTTTTCTTCTTGTTCTCTTTGAAGTTTTTTAATAGTCTCTTCTAAAAGATCCTTTTGTATTGGGAACCAACAATTTTCTGGAGTCTGTCTGCTATTAGTCTCGTCAGGGTTGAAAACCTGCTCTCTTTCTGTATAGAAACTATCAATCATCCTTTTGATTTTTTACTCATTATGTTAAAGCCTGTAGGGTCTGCCTTCAGAGCCAGGAGGTCACAAGCTTCCTCTGCAGAGCAGTGATAGATGTATGGACTGGTAGTTGTCCTACCAGCTGGCTACAAAAAGCAGTGAGGTACTGTAGTGCTCTGGGAAAGAGTTCCCCACACAGAAGTAACTCAGACCTGCAGGGCAGAGATGGGAAAGTGCCCTGCAAAGAACCCCCACTGTGTGGGATAAGGACTGCCCTGGGGCTAGATGCTGAGCAATGAGAGTTTCACTACCCCAAGCCAAAGCCCACCCTGGGGCTCTGGGTATTAGCAGCTGAGCAGTGAAAGGCCCTGCAGGGACTGGGATGTGTCTCTGCCCCGGGAAGCACAGTCTGCTAGCAAAGTTCTATTGCCTTAAGCCGAGCCTCGCTCTGTGCCGATTAGAGGCACAGGCTGTGCCCCCTGCCATGCATATTTGTAACTGCCCCCGCAAAAGCCCCGAACTGCAAGATGTGGCTGCAGGGCTGTGTTAAGTGTCTGCTTGAGTCATTTCTGGGTTTGAGTGGTTACAGCCAGATCTTGTTAGGTTGTGGCTTTTTTTAGAGTACCCTCTGTTTTAGACTTTAATTTCTCTGCCAGTTTACAGCTTTGTAATCAAGGCAGAATAGTTAGTCTATAACAGAATCATCTCTGTAACTCCTCTAGCCACAAAGATCCACCCCTGATCTACTCAGGATGCTAGACTCTTGCTGCTGGTACTAGTCTGTTCCTGGCCCCTCAGGACAAACCTTTCCTGGCGATCTTCCAGATTATCTTCTGTTGGTAAATTGTGTGCTTCTAATCTTCATGAATGTAAGCAGTGAAAAGTTATTTTTGAGGCTGAATTTAATGGTTATGAGGGGAATAAGAAGAGCTTAGAAAGTCATGTGTACCTTCTCCGCCATCTTGGCTCTGCCCCCAATTTGATTTTTTTCTAAACAGTTATGAGTTAGCATTTGTTTTATTGTTTGTTTGTTTGTTTTTCCATGTGGCTATAAATACTTTGATTAGTTAAGCTGAAAAATGTTAATAAATTTTCATTATCGACAGGGAAAGGTAATGCAGAATGTTGGAGGGGATGTGGGAAAACTGGGACACTGATACATTGTTGGTGGAATTGTGAATACATACAGCCATTCTGGAGAATGATTTGGAACTATGCTTGAAAAGTTATCAAACTGTGCATATCCTTTGCTCCAGTAGTGTTACTACTGGACTTATATCCCAAGGAGATTTTAAAGAAGGGAAAGGGACCTGTATGTGCAAGAATGTTTGTGGCAGCCCTCTTTGTAATAGCTGGAAACTGGAAACTGAGTGGATGCCCATCAATTGAAGAATGTCTGAATAAATTGTGGTATATGAATATCATGGAATATTATTGTTCTGTAAGAAATGACCAGCAGCATGATTTCAGAAAGGCCTGAAGAGACTTATATGAACTTATAATGAGTGAAATGAGCAGGACCAGGAGATCATTATATACGTTAACAATAATACTATATGATAATCAATTCTGATGGAAGTGGCCATTTTCAACAATGAGATGATCCAAATCAGTTCCAATAGAGCAGTAATGAAGTGAACCAGCTACACCCAGCAAAAGAACTCTGGAAGATGACTATGAACCACTACATAGAATTCCCAATCCCTCTGTTTTTGTCCACCTGCATTTCTGATTTCCTTCACAGGCTAATTGTACTATATTTCAAAGTCTGATTCTTTTTGTACTGCAAAATAACTGTTTGCACATGTATACATATATTGTATTTAATTTACTTTAACATATTTAACATGTATTGGACAACCTGCCATCTGGAGGAAGGGGTGGGGAGAAGAAGGGAAAAAGTTGGAACAAAAGGTTTTGCAATTGTCAGTTCTGGAAAATTACCCATGCATATATCTTATAAATAAAAAGCTATAATAAAAAATAATAAATTTTCATTATCAATTGAGGAATTTTTTTCTTTAGAAATTTGACTCCATTTCCTTAGTGTTTAAGAAATGTTCATCAGAAAAATTTGCTTCAAAATTCTACTCATAATTATTATTGCTAACCATATTTTATCCCTGTTTATAATATTCTCTCTCATTTCATCCTGAACCTCCTCAAATATTTGTCTTCTGGCTACTTACTCCCTCAATACTATCCCAGTTCTATACTCCTTCTATCCCACTCCCCAATTCTCTTATCACATTGCCTTCCAACTTTCATGCATAGCAAGAAAAAAATAAATATCCCATTGAAGTTATTTAGCAAGGTACCTCATTGAGAATGTGCATCATAATCTAAGACAATTCTGAGAAAAGTAAGATTGACTCATTCCTCTCTTTTTCTTTCTCTCTATTGGAAAAAAACTTTTTCTAACCTCTTTTTTAGCAGATAATTTATACTATTCTACCACTCCCTTTATCTTTCACACAGAATATTCCTCTCTCACCATTTTACAGGTAATATCCCTTGATACTCGTCACAATTGTGCCTTCTGTCTCTATATATACTCCTTTTAATTGCCCTAATAATGGAAAAGATTTTAATGAGTTACCATTATCATCTTCCTATGAAGGATTGTAAACAGATAAACCTTATTGAATCCCTTATGATTTCCCTTTCCTGATTACCTCCTTTATAATTCTTCTAAGTACTGTATTTTAAAAGTCAAATTTTCTATTCAGCTCTGTTCTTTCCATTACTAATGCTAAAAAGCTTTCTATTTCATAGAATTTCTACTTTCCCCCCGAAGGATAATACTGTTTTCCTCTGCAAGTGATTCTTGCTTGCTATACTAGCTCTTCTCCTCTCCAAAATATCATATTCCAAACATTCTAATCCTTTGACATAAAAGCTGTCAAGTTTATGTTATCCTGATTGTAAATCCACTGTACATGAAGTGTTTCTTCCTGGGTGCTTATTTTCTCTTTGACCTAGGAGTTCCATAATTTAAATATGATTTTCCTTGAGAATTTTCCTTTTTCAGAAAGTGATTGGTGGATTCATTCAATTTCTAATTTACCATATGGTTTTAAAGCATCAGGAAAATTTTCCTGGAAAATTTCTTGAAAGATGATGTCTAAGCTGTATTTTGATGGTTATCAAGTAGAGCAATAATTTTTTCTCTTAATACACATTTCTTTATCAGTCATGATGGGAAAGAAAAATCAGAGTAAATAGGAAAAACCATGAAAGAGATAAAACACATAGAAAAAGTAACCATAGCATGTGTTACTTTACATTCAGTCTCACTAGTATGGGATGCAGATGGCATTTTCTGTATAAAGTCTATTGGGCTTGCTTTGGATCATTGAACCACTGAGAAGAAGTAAATCTTTCATAGTCAATCATTTCATTTTCATGTTGTTATTATGTGCAATGTATTCTTGGTTCTGCTTGTTTTGCTCAGCATCAGTTCATGTAAATATTTGCAAGTCTTTGTAAAATCAGGTTGTTTGTTATTTTTTACAGAACAATAATAATCAATTACCTTCATGTCACAACTGGTTCAACCATTCCCCAACTGATAGTCATCCACTCCTTTTCCAATTCTTTGCTATCACAAGAAAGAATGACTACAAACATGTTTGCACATCTGGGCCCTTTTCCCTCTTTTAATAGTTCCCTGTGATATGGAGCCAATAATTGTACTGCTGGGTCAAAATGTATGCGAAGTTTTACAGCCTTTTAGGAATATTTCACTTTGCTCTCCAGAATGGTTGGATCATTTCACAACTTCACCAACAATGCATTAATATCCCAGTTTTCCCACATCCCCTCCAACATTTTTCATTATCTTTTCCTGTCATCTTAGCCAATTGAGAGATGTGAGGAAATACTTTAGAATTGTTTCAATTTTCACTTCTCTAATCAATAGTGATTTAGGGCATTTTTTCATTAACTATGATTGGCTTTAATTTCATCATTTGAAAATTATCTATCGATATCCTTTGACCATTTATCAAATGGGGAATGAATGGTATTCTTATGAATTTGACATAGTTTTTTGTATATTTTGGAAATCAGGCCTTTAATACTGGTTGTAAAGATTTTTTTCTCAGCTTTGTACTTCACTTTTAATATTGTTTCTGTTGGTTTTGCTTGTCATTTTTTTTTTAATTTAATGCAATCAAACTCATGCATTTTGCCTTTCATAATGTTCTCTAATTCTTTTTGGTCATAAATCCCCCCTTTCTCCAAAGATCTGATAGGGAAATCAATGATCTTATAATTTGTTTATGGCATTACTTTTATGTGCAAATCATGTACCATTTTAAAACTTATTTTGTTATAGGATATGAGATATAGGTCTATGCCAATTTTCTGACATTATTTTCCAGTTATCCCAGAAATCTTTGTCAAATACTGACTTCTTATTCCAGAATCTGGAATTTAGGGGGTTATCAAATACTAGATTATTTTAAGCCTTGATTATTGCATTGTGGGTGTCTAATCTAGTCCACAATCCACCACTCTATTTCTTAGCCCAGTTCCAAATGGTATTGATTATTGATTATAGATTTAGGTTTGGTACTATTATGCCACCATCCTTTGTAATTTTTTCATTAATTCCCTTGATATACTTGACCTTTTGTTCTTTCAGATGAATTTTGTTATTATTTTTCTAGTTCTATAAAATAATATTTTGTCAGTTTGATTGATACAACAGTTATAAAGTAGATCAATTTAGAAGGAACTATTTTTATTATCTTAACTCAGCCTAAACATGAACATTTAATATTTTTTACAGTTGTTTCAATATGATTTTATTTGTGTGAAAAATGTTTTGTAATCATGATGTGTTCATATAGTTCTTGGGTTTGTTTTGGCATATAGACCCCCCCCCCAAGCACTTTATTTTGTCTACAGTAATTTTAAATGGAATTTCTCTTCCTATCTTTTGCTAATGGGTTTTGTCAATAACATATAGAAATGCTGATGATGTGTGTGAATTTAGGGCATTTTTTCATTAACTATGATTGGCTTTAATTTCATCATTTGTAATTTTGCTAAAGCTGTGAATTGTTTCCAGTAGGTTTTTGGATTATTTTCTAGGATTCTCTATGTGTATCAACATATCATCTCCAAAGAGAGATAGTTTTATTTCCTCACTGCCTATTCTAATTCCTTTAATTTCTTTTTCTTTTCTTATTGCCAAATCCATGATTTCTAATTCAATGTTGAATAATAGTGGTGATAATAGGCATCCTTGTTTTACTCCTACTCTATTGGGAATATTTTCAGGTTTTCTTCCTTACAAATGCTTGCTACAAGTTTTAGATAGATACTGTTTATTGTTTTAAGGAAAGCTCCCTTTATTTCTATTCTTGCAAGTATTTTTAATAGAAATGGGAGCTCTACTTTGTCAAAAAAAAGTTTCTGCATCTATTGAGATTATCATATGATTTCTGTTAGTTTTGTCATTTATATTGTCAATTATAGTAATAGTTTTCCTGATAGTGAACCAAACCTACATTGCTGGTATAAATCCCATTTGGCCATATTGTATTATTCTGCTTATATCTCTTGCTATAATCTCTTTGTTAATATTTTATTTAAGATTTTTGCATCAATATTAATTATGGAGTTTGGTCTATAATTTTCTTTCTCTGTTTTGGCTTTTTTCTTTTAGGTGTCAGTGTCATATTTGTGTCAGATAAGGAAATTGGCAGTATCACTCCCTCACCTATTTTCCCAAATAATTTACATAATATTGCAATTAATTGTTCTTTAAATGGTTGGTAGAATTCACTTGTGAATCCATCTGGCCCTGGATATTTTTCCTTAGGGAGTTTGTTAATGACTTGTTCAATTTCTTTATCTAAAATGGGTCAATTTAAATAATTTATTCCTCTTCTGTTTACCTGTGCAATTAATATTTTTGTAAATATATATTCATTTTAGTTAGATTGTCAGAATGATTCTATATAGTAGGGCAAAATAGCTCCTAATTATTGCTGTAATTTCTTTGCCATTGATGGTAAGTTGACTTCTTTCATTTTTGATACTGGTAATTTTTGTTGTTGTTGTTGTTTTGTTTTCCTTTCCTTTTTCTGATCAAATTAACTAAAGGCATCTATTTTATTACTTTTACCATAAAACCAACTCAGTTTTATTTGTTAGTTCAATAGTTTCCTTAGTTTCTCTTTTATTAATTTCTCCTTTGAGTTTTAGAATTTGTAGTTTGATATCTAATTGAGGGTTTTTAATTTGTTTTTTTTCCTAGCTTTTTTAGTTGTGTGCCTAATTTATTGATCTCCTCTTTCACTATTTTATTGATGTAGATATTTAGAGATATAAATTTCCCCTACAAACAACTTTGGCTGCATCCCGTGGGTTTTGGTATGTTGTCTCATTATTATCATTATCTTGGGTGAAATTATAAATTATTTCTTTGATTTGCTGTTTTATTCACTCATTCTTTAGAATCAGATTATTTAATTTCCATTTGGTTGTTAGTCTATCTTTCCTTGCTCTTTTACTGAATATAATTTTATTGCAATGTCATCTGAAAAGGAAGTAGTTACTTTTTTGTATTTGATTTTGAGGTTTTTGTGCCCTGATGCATGGTTAATTTTTATGTAGGTGTCATGTACTGCTAGGAAAAAAGTGTATTCCTTTCTGTCCCTATTTGATTTTTTTACAATTCTATCATATCTACCTTTTCTAGGATCCTGTTAACCTCCTTCTGTTTTTTTTTATTTGTTTGTTTATTTTAGGATTAGATTTGTCTTATTCTGAAAAAGGAAGATTGAAGTCCCTACTACCATAGTATTGCTGTCTATTTCTTTTCTAAGAATACCTGTGGCTCCTCCTTTCTTTTGTTTTTGGAGGAGTGTCTTGGATGGCTCTGTTTCTCCACTCTATTATTGCCTGTCCTTGAGGATTAAAAGATATGCCAGTGGTGTGTAACATCTGATATTGTGCACAAAAGTGTGCAAAATGTTTAGAAGTATATGCAGGTCCATCATCTGTTTTTATTGCTTGTGGCACATCCATAATTGCAAACATCTGTATACGGAATTTAGTGACTACTCAGGCTGTCTCTTTTGGTGCTAGTATTGCAAAAGTAAATCTTGAAAAGTTGTATAGTACACAATTTTATCCAACCCATTTGATCTAGATGGTTCTCAGCCTTGCAGCACTTTTGTGGCCAACACAACTTTCCAGGTTCAGATACAGAAAGACTTTCTTTTGCTCCTGTCCTCTTACCTTATTATAGATGATGATAGCTAAAAGGCCAAAATTTCGTGGTTTCCTTGAACCAGGCTTTCCAGTTCCTAGAATTTATTGTGTTACAGTTTTATGGAAGAAAAAGTGAGAACTCATTGACATGGAAATATAACCACTTTCTTCCATGTCACTTGAAAAAAAAATTGTATAAAATGGAGGATAGATGCATCCTTCTCTTTACAAAACCAACAAATACATCCAATGTTTTCATACTTCTATGTAAAATTTTGCATTATTTTCTGATCCTCATGAAGATTCATCCTGCTTTAGATCCCATGCTTAGCAGAGGAATGGAATTGTCAGCATAAACAGTACTATTTCCTTTGGAACTTCAGAATTGAAATGACTATGAAGAGAGGGGACAATATATCACCTGTTAAACATGTGACAATGTCAGTTTCTAAAATATCTTACCTCTCTTTTTTTAAATAGCTGCTGAGAGTAGCTTGATAGGTTTAAAATGCTCAATACTTTTCACTAAATGTGAAATACTAAATGTATACTCATGATTCTGAATAGGCAATGGTTAAAAGGTATAGGAGAAAAGTAAATCAAATTGTTATTAAGAAAAAATATATATTTATAGGTGTATATGTTTGTGTGCATTTACATAAGCATTGCTGTCATTGAAAATTATTTTCTCCCAACTAATATTCCTGAACCCTCTCTCTTCCATTTCCAATAAATACGGATCAAAGGATCAAGGGATTTCAAGAATTTTCAGTAGTTCTTTATTGCCCCTATGAAAAAAATAAATTCCTTTATCTGATGTTTTAACTCTTTATAGTCCAAAACATATTTCCAGCCCAATCTCGTATTACTTTGGTTTACATTTCAATCAAAATGGTCTACTTATTTTTCTTCCTAGACAATATTCCTTCTCTGGGCAATGCTATCTCCCATTCCTGAAATATCATTGTTCTCCCCTTTTATCTTTACATATTCCTTAACTTCTTTAAAAACATTGTTCAGTACTTCCTCCCATAGGGCATATTTTTTTTTTTTGATCTTCTCTACAACTGTAGTACTCTCCCAACTTCTAAAGTTATTTTTATTAACTATACATTTGGTATAAATGTGTGTACTTGTGGTTCCTTCCATAAAAATAACAATAACACCTAAGTATTTAAACAGTGCTTTTGAGTTTTGCAAAATAAAATACATAAATATGTTATCTTATTTGATCTTCATAATCCTACAAGGTAGGTGCTATTAAAACTCCCATTTTATAGGTAAGGAAACAGCCTGAGAAAGATTTAATGACTCTTTCAGGTTCATACTGCCGGTAAATATTTGAAGCAGGATTTTAACTAAGATCTTCCTGATTTCAAGTTCTGCACTCTATGAGCTGTGTCTCTTGGTTGACAATATAAGCTAATTGAGGGTAGAGGATTTTTCATTTTAGTCTTTGTATTTTTAGTGTCCGGAACATAATAGGTACTAAATAATTGCTTATTGAATTGAATTAAATTGAATTTGACTGGTTTTGACTGAATTCTATTAAAAATCATATTGTCAAAGAGAAAGCTTTAATATTTGCCTTTTGGATGTTCTTCAAAAACAGCAAAACAAACAAAAACATAAATAAGCATCAAAAAGAGTGCTTCTTTAAAAAAGAAGTAGAAGAAAGTTTCTCTGGCTCTAGGACTGTTGCTGGCAGTAACCATATGGTTAATTTTAGACAAGTTATTAGAAATATCTACATTAGACCACACTGTTCACTTATAGAATACTTTACTATTTCAACATGCCTCAATAAAATACAACTGACAGAAATGGATAATATTTAGTAAAATGAAATGTTTGATTGACACTTTGGTGCCTGGATAGACCTTTTACTTTTTTTTTTTTTTTTTAGTGGATATACCAAAGAAAATGATGGAAGTTTTTATGGTATACATTTTATAAATTATTACTATAGTCCTCTATTCTGATATAAAGGCTTGTAACACAGTAGTTTATTCAAGTTTTATTTATATGAAATCTATAACTATTTAAGCTAAATAAGTTATTTATACCAAACTGAAGATGTACAGTGCTGATCTCATTGTATGTATTTTTCTGTGTGTGTACGTATGTGTGTGTATATATATATATATATATATGCATATATATGTACATATATGTATAAATAAATGTGAGATCAATATTTATAATGACTCCATTACAATATATTACATTTTTTATTAACTTTTTATCTGTTGTGATGAATTTAATTAGAAAAAGCAATTTGCTGTAATAGGTAAGAAGCTGCTCTCAAGGTCAAGAAGAACTGGGTACAAGTCTCATCTCTTCCACACCAAATCTCTGTACCCCTATAGTAGAAAGCATATAAGTAGTTTAGTACCTAGGGCTATAGACTTCAAATAAGAAGGTCCTTAAGTCAAACCATGCTTCAGTCATTTATTAGTGGTCATACTGAAAGAAATCAAAACCTTGTTCAGTATGAAAATACTTAATGGCAAATTATTTTCACCAATTTAGGATCTGCACAACTGAATTATAGCTTAATTAATTAGTGTTAGATTTATTGATTTTGTGACTTGATCCTGGGGAAAACATTTAACTTAATGTCTGCCTCAATATCTGAATTTATAAAATGAAGATAATAATAGTATCAATCTCCTAATGTTATTGTGAGTATAAAATAAGATAACATTTCAAGGACTTTCCAAATTATAAAGTATTATATGAATACCAGATATTGTGATTTTTATTGAACCTCTCCATCTAGCAGAAAATTGTCTAAAATGGTAAGTTGCAGAGACTGTAACAATACTTCACCAGAAGTTCCCTACATTGTGGACATGACAAGTCTAATAAAAGAAAAAAAATAAAACCTTTATATTAGTCTTGCTGATATGTGCCTATTTATGTAAAGTTTTGAAATTACATTTAACTACACCATACTTCATAAACAGACTCTGTGGAGACAAAAAACTGGAAATGATAGGAATGTCAATTGAGAAATCGCAAAAACAAGTTGTGGTATATAATTGTATAGAACATTGCTGTGCTATGAAAAGTGATGAGCTTGATGAACTTAGAAAAACATGTAAAAATTTGCACAAAAATAATAAAAGAGTGAAATTAGCAGAACTAAGAAAATAAATATCAATATTGTTTTAAGAACAACCTTGAATGATTAAATCATTTTAAATATAACTACTCAAATGAACTACAAAGGACCTTTGAAGGAAGAAAGATAAATAGAAATATGTATAGAATGATTTTACATACATACACACATATTCATTTCTAATGGAATAGCAAGTTATTCTGTTTCATGTGCAATCATCTTTTTCCCTATTCTAATATATTATGTAAATGCTTATTTTATTTATTAATAGAATAAAATGAAACAAAAACTAGAAGACTATTACTAAACTCACTTGAAATGATGTATGGTAGATAGAGAATCACTTTCAAAAGTCAGAATAATTGATTTTTGGTTAGAAAAACAGTGTGTGAAAAAAAAAAGTGTCACTTATGTGACTTGGGCAAGTCACTTGTCTCAATGCCTCAGCTAGCTCACTAAGATAATTATGTGGAACATTAGGGCATTTCCCTCATAAGAGAGGTTCATACACCAAAGGCATCAAAGTTTCAGACATTATAAACTGCTCATGGGGAGTCCCCTTATTCCTTTTCTGATGGTAAAATTTTGTCTTTTTTTCTAAAGAGGAATTATTGGATTGTTGTGTGATTGGTTGGTTTTTAACTATACTTGCCTGGCTTGCCCAGGATCCCATCACTTAAATGGTTAAAAAATAATAATTAAAGCTAGTTAAATACTCAAGAGTGAACATTTATCAGTCACTATATGGTGTACACCTGTGAGTGAATTATTGCTTATTTATTCACAGCAGCCTGAAGCAGAAAATTCTCCTTGAATTATGGCTAAACAACCTCTAAAAATTCTAATTATTTTTATTATTTGTTCAACCTAAGGTGGAAAAGGGAAGACAGTTGTGAGGAGAGGGGTGAGGGACTCAAGATTGCTGACATACATCTCAGCATCTTATTTTGACCTAAAAGATGAAAGATGTATTATGTCTATGAAATTTTCAAATAAGTTCATGTCAATTAAATATTCTTATTTTAAAAATCAATAAATCAAATATTAATTAAACTATGATTCAGTTTGTATTTCATACATTTACTGGATACAAATAAGATAATTTTCCACTAAGCATTTACTGGATTGAATAAGATAATTATTTCCTACTGCATAGCTGCTTAGTAATGCACAACCACAGTGGTTCTGATTGGTATTGAACATACATCTCAGTATGATTTACTACATCCTTTCATTGGCAATGAATTGTGGCATCATAGAGTGCTCTATATTGCTTAGTTTATTTCAAGGACTTTATGTCATAGTGAGCTAAATAAAAGCCAGTGAGGACATGCCAAAGTGTGTACTGAATGATATGAAGTTTTAGAAAAAAAATTAACAATTTGTACCAGTGAAATGAGGGCTAAAATTCTCATAATTAATGATTTTTGGAAGAGTATCTTGATAAATCTCTATATATTTGTATATGCATATATTTACATATATAAATATTAATTGGCAGAGAGGTAGTACAATAGGTTGTAGGTCTTCCTCCTACTCATCTTCCTAAATTCAAATCTAGAATCCAACAACTAAAGGGAATTTGTCAATGGGGAGAAAGAAAGAAATAGATATGTACATTGCATTATTTGAATTAAAAAGTATATTTCGCTTGAGACTTTCATAAAACATGCAAAATAAATAAACTGAAAATGTGACTCACTTGTAAAAATCTGCATATACAAAGAAACTTTAAAACTCTGATGGAGAATATATGTTCTGGCTGGGAATAATAGAGACAAAAATAACTAGAAGAAAAACATAAGCAAGTGTCCTTGAATATATTTTTCAATGTCAAAGGACTCTCAAGGAATTTGGTAGGCCTTTATAGAGCCATAATATTCCTTACACTGAATTATAAGTAAAGCAATCTTTGATGCATATATCATAAAGCTTTCAGGGCCATGGCTGACAGATTACAAACCAATATTTGTAATCTAACAGAAAGCTTAATGTATAAATAAATGTGCTATAATTTATGGGAAAAAAGGGTTACTTCAGATAAAGTGATAGAGCATTCAAATTATTGAATAAACACAAATTATAGTGTTTACACCAAATCCACAAAACTTGGAAATTAATTGGATTGGGACAGTGATGAAAAAAGGGATCGAGAATAAGTATTGGTACATCCCAATGCCTAATTATAGATAGAATAAGATAGAGGTTGAGGGTTGGGGGCATGGTAACCACAACAAATCTGATACACTGAGTGAATGTGGAGGGAGGAATAGTCTAAGTATAAGGAAAGAATGATTCAGGGAGAGTAAAGCAAAGAATGAAACCAGAAGGTAAGAGAACTTGATCTAATCTATGTCATGTAAGAGAAGGTAATCTAAATGAAATTAATTATAAAGAATTATTCTCTATATTATTAAAGAATTATTCTCTAATAGTGATGATTGTAATCATTGGAATGTATAGGATTTTAAAAAAAAGTTTTGGATAAAATATAAATTTATATCAAAAGGCAAAATAATGATGTATTAGTTTTCACAGGAAAAATAGTGAAAGTAGAACTACATTGCTCTCCTATTAGTGTATTAAAAAGTAAAGAGTATAAACTCCAGAGAAAGAAGATTTTAGCTTTAATTCCATCTTTGCAATATGTAACTTGGGTAAATCATTTATTTTACTTATTTTGGTCTCAGTTTCTTCAAGGAGAATGAGATGATGGAATTAGCTGGCCCATGAAAATCTCTTTCTAATAGAGATTTGCTATTCTTTGAACATATTCTCCCTTATTTTTTTTTACCTTTTTGACAACTTCCTTCCTCAAAATATATTGTCTTAATTTTGCCCAATGCTTTAATGACATTAAAATAGTGAATCTTCCTATGCAATGGCAGAGTGATAGGATGTCATTGTGTATTTCTTTGTTTCGTTTTGTTTTGGGGTTTGGTTTGTTTGTTTGTTTGTTTTTGGCTCTCTTTGCTTTATTTTTTATTTAATATTTTTACATTTGTTCCTAATTTTTTTGAGTTTTAGGTTCTCTCCCTTACATTTCACAATCAAGAAACGACTTGTAAAGTATACAAAACATTTTCATAGAAGTCAAGCTATGAAAAAACTCATGGATCTCCCATCCAAATGAAAATAAAAACCCTCAAGAAAAATTAACTTGAGAGAGAGAGGAAAGGGGAGGAAAAGAAAGAAGAGAGAGAGAGAGAGAGAGAGAGAGAAAGAATGCTACAGTCTGTATTCAGACACAATGGGTTCCTTCTCTGGGTATGGATAGGTCCATACCTAGGTCCATAAGAATAGTTGTGGATGATTGTAATGATGACAATAACAAAGTCATTCGCAGCAGGTCATCCCGAAACATTGCTATTATTTTGTATACAGTACATTTATTTTACTTTGCTTGAATTCATGAAGGATTTTCTAGATTTGTTTCTCTTTCTGAGAGCATTCTGCTCATCATTTCCCATAGAACAGTAACATTCCATTACAAACACAGGCCATAAACAAACATATACTTCAAGTGATGAGTATTCCCTCAATCAGAGGAACTTGCTTCGGAATTCTTTGTACAATTATTACTGAAAATAGTATCCCTCTATACATTCTCTCCTTTCACCCTGTCCTTCCTCAAAAGTGTTTTGCTAATGAACACGCCCTCTCCCAAAATGCCCTCTTTTTAAACACCTTCCTCATTTCTCATATCTCATTCCCCTTAGATTTTCCTGCAGGGTAAGATAATTTTCTATACCCCTATTAAGTATATATATATTTGTGTGTGTGTGTGTGTGTGTGTGTGTGTGTGTGTGTGTGTGTGTGTGTGTAATTTCCTCTTTTTGAAGCAATTCTGATAAGAGTAAGGTTCACTTTCTCACGCTGTCCTCCTTTTCCCCACCACCATAAAAAACTTTTTTCTTTTCTTGCTTCTTTTTATGGCAGATAATTTGCATAGTTCTACTTCTCTATTTCCCTTTCTCCCAGTGCATTATTCACCTGTGCCCTCTGTCTATATTTGCTAATAGGAGATCATTGTTGAAATAAACAGATCTTCAGGAGTTCTCCATTGGGATCCAAAATATCAGCAGCTAGTTGTGATTACAAGTAAATCCAGCCCTTAAAAATTACTATTGAGGAATATGGAGTAAAAAAAAAAAAAGACAGAATATTTCATTTTTTTCAGAAAAGACTGAAAAGTGTTAACATATTGTAATTACTTATTAAATATTTTTGGATTAAGTTATAATTGTAATTTTACACAACTCTTTATTTCAAAGATATGAGGAGCAAGAGACTTAGGTTCCTACTTCACTTATACCATCACCCTGGATCTTAATTTCTGCATTCATAAAATAAAGGTTATGAAATTGTAGATGTTTCAAGAGATCAATGAGTTAGTATCCATTCGATCCACAGATATATATAGAAAACCATTATTCTTTTTTTAATGCGATATGTTTCTTGATTTTTATCCACTCATAAAAACATAGGAGTATAAACCAGAAGTTTCAAACTGCTGATCTTTAGAGCATAAGCACTAAAACCTGAAATAGGGCCCAAACAAGATAAAAATGTAACTTGAAAAGGCAACATATTATTAATTTGTGGTTCTCTGCATCAGTAAGCAACTATAGGAATCCATTTCTATTTGATTTTGATACCACTGGCATATAAGATTTATCTACTATGTTGGAGGGCTTCCTTTTTATGTATGCAATTATTTTTTGCATTATTTAATTTATTCATTTTTTATCCTCTCTTTCCATTATGTGACCAGACTTTCTTGTTTTCTGGACATAAAGATTATTGATTTACTTATAGAATGTTTTAACATTTGTAAAATACTCTGTTCCACACAACAGCCCTTTGACATAGATAGTATCATCATCCTTGTTTTATATAAATAAGGAAATTAGAAGATTTAGAAATTTGTCAAGATTCATAAAGCTTATAAGTATTTAAGGCAAGATTCAAACTCAATCATTCCTCACTCCAAGTATTTTATTTACTATTCTACCTAGAACCCTATACATCATATATAGTGTTATAGTGTATACATCATAAGCTTTCTGTTGCTCATTGGAGTCTTTTAAAAATTTTATTTATCTAAAAATTCTAACTAATTGGAGACTAAATAATCTAATCATAAAAAAATGAATGGCTGAAACAGCAACTCATAGACTCAATCAATAATTTCATCCAAAAAATGTTAATTATGAGACAACACACCAAAATTTGTGGGACATAGCCAAAGCAGTTATTAGGGGAAATCTTATAACTCTAGATGCTTACTTGAATAAAATAAGGAAAGAAGATCAATGAACTGGGCTTGCAACTAAAAAAACTAGAAAAAGAACAAATTAAAAACCCTCAATTAAATACAAATTTGAAAGTCTGAAAATAAAAGGGGACATTAAAAAAAATGAAAGTAATAAAACTATTGAAATAATAAATATGACTAAGAGTTGATTTTATTAAAAAAAAACAACATACTAGATAAAATTTTAATTAATTTGATTAGAAAATGGAAAGTATAAAATCAAATTGTTACTCTAAAAAATGAAAAGGGAGAACTTTCCACTGATGAAGAGGAAATGAGAGAAATGCTTAGGAGTTATTTGCCAATTATATGTCAATAAATTTGATAATCTATGGGAAATGGAGGAATACCTACAAATATATATATTGCCCAGATTAACAAAAGAGGAAATTAATTACTTAAATAGTCCCACTTTAGAAAAAGATATAAAATAAGTTATTAATCAACTCACTAAGAAAAAAATCCCCAGAGGAAATTTACATGTGAATTCTTCCAAAAACTTAAAGAACCATTGACTCTAAAACTATGCAAAACATTTTAAAACATAGGAAAAGATGGAGTTCTATGAAATTCTTTTTGTGACACAGATATGGTTCTGATAACTAAACCAGGTAATGTGAAAACAACAAAAAAGAAAATTATAAACCAATTTATCAAATGAATATTGATGCAAAAATCTTTAATAAAATATTAGCAAATAGATTACAGAAAGATAATAAAATCCCCCAGATGATATATTGGGACCAAGTAGGATTTATACCAGGAATGCAGGGCTGGTTCAATATTAGAATAATAATTAACATAATTGACTATATCGGTAATCAAACTAACAAAAACATATCATTATCTCAGTAGATACAGAAAAAGCATTTGATAAAATCCAACATCAATTTCTATTAAAAACACTAGAGAGCATAGAAATAAATGGATTTTTCCTTAACATGATCAGTAGCATATTTTAAAAACCATCAGCAAACATCATATATAAAGGGACAAATTAGAACTATTCTCAAGTGAAATAAGGTTACCTACAATCACAATTATTATTCAATATTGTATTAGAATTGTTAGTTTTGGCAATAAGAGAATAAAAAGAGATTAAAGAAATAAGAGTAGGTAATAAAGAAACCAAATTATCACTCTTTGTTGATGATATGATGGTATATGTAGAGAACCTAGAAAATCAACAACAACAACAACAACAACAACAACAACAAAAACTACTAGAAACAATATACAAATTTACCAAAGTTGTAGGATACAAAATAAATGCACATAAATAATCAGCATTTTTATATATTATCAACAAAGTCCATCAGCAAAAGAGAGAAAAAGAAATTCCACTTAAATTAACTGTCAATAATATAAAATATTTGAAAGTCTATCTGCCAAGGCAAAGTCAGGAAATATATGAACATAGGTACCAAACTCTTTCTACACAAATAAAACCAAATCTAATCAACTGAAAAAATATCAAGTGCTCATGGGTAGACCTAGCAAATGTAATAAAATTACATTTAAATTAATATACTTATTGAGTTGATACCAAACTCCCCAAAATTATCTTACAGATCTAGAAAAAGTTCTTCTGAAAGAACAAAAGGTCAAGAATTTCAAGGGAAATAATGAAAAAAAAATGTGAATGAAGATGGACTAGCCATGCCATATTACATATATTTTTTTCCATGTTTAACATATATTGGATTACTACTCCTTTAGTGGAGGGAGTGGTGAAAAGAGGGGCAAGAATTCAAGCACAAGGTTTTGCAAGGGTCAATGTCGAAAAATTATCCTTGCATATGTTTTGAAAATAAAAAAAGTGTCAATAAAAAAAGAAGAGTAAGGAGTTTGAGATTACTGTATAATCTAAAATTATACTATAAAGCAGCTATCATGAAAACCTTTTGGTGTTGCCTAAGAAATAGATTAGAATAGGTAGAATAGGTTAGGTTCACAAAACAAAACAGTCAATAACTATAGCAATCTAGTGTTTGAAAAAAACCAAAGACCCCAACTTTTGAGACAAAAACTCACTATTTGACAAAAACTCCTAGGAAAATTGGAAACTAGTATGGCAAAAACTTGGGATTGACCTATACACTATATACCAAGATAAGGTCAAAATGGATTCATGATTTAGATATAAAGTGTGATATTATAAGCAAATCAGAAGAACCTAGGATAGTTTACTTCTCAGATCTGTGGAGAAGGAAGGAATTCATGCTCAAAGAAGAACTGGAGCTCATTCTTAAACATCAAATAGATAATTCTGATTATATTAAATTTAAAAGTGTTTGTACAAACAAAAGTAATGCAAACAAGATTAGAAGGGAAACATAAATTAGGAAGCCATTTTTTACATTCAAGAGTTCTGATAAAGATCTCCTTTCTAAAATATATTGATAATTGATTCAAATTTAAAATAATTCAAGCCATTTTCCAATTGATAAATGGTCAAAGAATATAAACAATTTTCATATACGTTGAAACCATTTCTAGTCATATGAAAAGGTTCTATAAATCATATTGATCAGAGAAATGCAAATTAGGACAACTCTGAAGTACCACACATACCTCTCAGATTGGCTAAGATGACAGGAAAAGATAATGATGTGTTGGAGGATATGTGGGAAAACTTTTATACTAATACATTGTTGGTGGAATTGCAAACTGCTCCAACCACTGTAGATATCTATTTAGAACTATGCCCAATGAGCTATCAAACTGTACATAGTCTTTGATCCAGCAGTATTTTTACCAAGTTTATATCCCAAAGAGATCTTAAAGAAGGAAAAGGGACTCTCATGTATTAAAATGTTTGTGTCAGCCTTTTTTGTAGTGGCAAGAACCTGGAAAATGAGTATATGCCTATTAGGTGGAGAATAGCTGTATATGTTATGGTATATGAATGTTGTAGAATATTATTGTTCTATAAGAAACAATCAGCAGGATAATTTCAGAGATGCTTACATAAGCTGATGCTAAGTGAAATGAGCAGAATCAGGAGATCATTGTACATGGAAACAATAGGATTATGCAATGATCAATTGTGTTGGATATGGCTCTTCTCAACAATGAGATGATTTAGGCCATTTCCAATCTTGTGATGATGAGAGCCATCTATCCCCAGAGAGAGGACTGTGGGAAATGAATGTGGATAGCTTTTTCACTTTTTTTGTTGTGGTTTGCTTAAATTTTATTTTGTTTCTCATTTTTTCCTTTTTGATCTGATTTTTCTTGTGCAGCAAGATAATTATATAAATATGTATGCCTATATTGGATTACTTGCCATATAGGGGAGGGAGTGGGGGAAAGAGAGGCAAGAATTGGAACAACAAGGTTTTCCATGGGTCAGTGTTGAAAAATTATTCTTGCATATATTTTAAAAATAAAAAGCATTAATGAAAAACAAAAGAAGAGTAAGGGGTTTAAGATCACTGGAATCATTTCAATCAAATTAAAAAAAAAAAAAACCTTTCTTCTTCTAAGTTTTGAAACTGCTTATCTAGTTTGGACATCCCTACATGTCACCAAATAAAACCCTGAAATAAACTGAGTAATTATTCCAATAGCCATTTGGCAAGAAATAAAAAAAAAAGAAACAAAAAGTATTTATAAAGCTGATTGCTATGATTTATTTCAGCTAATTAAAACAATATATAGTTCACTACAATTCACTATCAATTGTTAGTGATTTTCCAAAAAAAAATTACAAAACAGTCTTATAATTTTACTAGCTAAAATAATTATTTGAAAAATATATGGATAGTATAAGTTTATGAAAATTGGTCTTTTTTTTCGTTAATTTTTAGGTTAAATAAAAAATAAGGTAATCAGGTATAAATTATCGCTACCTAGAGCCAATTAAATCTTCCTTTATTGATAAGGCCTTGTTCCTTAAATATAATATGCCAATAACAATTACATTATCAATACTCAATTGCAATTCAATTAACTACTTTTAAGTTAGAAATAGTTCTCAGCTTGCCATCTTTCCAAAGACAATTCAGAATTATTTTTACTTGTATTGACTTTTTGTAGTCTAAATTCTAAGTAGTTGTAGAGTTTCTGCTCTGATCAAGTTTTAAAATCAGCAGATAAAGCCTATTTTGGTTTGATTTTTGTCTTCAAATTTTTAAATGCAACTCTAGAAACTTGATATAAAAATTGATTTTTTTACTTGCATGATTATCATTTGTCCAGTCATTTAATTTCTGGAATTCAAATTTTTGTACCTCCATTTGAATACACTAAATTAAAAAACTTCCAAAATTTCATTCTATTCACTTCATTGCAGGAAGAATGTATTCAGTGCCTGTTGTATGAAAGGCAATTTGCAATATTCTGAGAATTTGTTTAAAAGGAGAATAAAAAGTGAAAAAAAAATTATTGACTTAAAGGAGATTATTTTCTCTTCATGGTAAACAAGGAATGTTTTGAATATTACATACAAAATAATTTGAAACATTTAGAACAGAGTCATAAAGAAGCAGAAATTTCCCTCATAATAATATTCATAATATTTATATGTTTATTTTGATCCTCAATCTCAGAGCAGGATATGAAAAGGAAGTGCAACTGGGCCAGTGAAGGACTTGCAAGTATGGGATGAAAACTGGGGAGTCCCTTATCCTAATTTTTTTTTTGTTGTTAAAATAATTATATTATTAATTTTTAACAGTTTTTCCATTTAAATCTTGAGTTCTAAATCCATTCCCTCCCTCCTACACCATGTCACCTAATAATTATTTGACTAAATCTACTGGAGAAACAATTGCAAACCACACCAGTATTTTTGCAAAACACAAAACAAAAAAACACTATATAGGATCATGAAGAGTCAGAAAAAACTAACCAACAACAATCATAATCATGTGTCAGAACTTATTCAGCCATTCCCCAATTGATGATTATCTTCATGGTTTTCAATTCTATACTATCACAAAAAAGCTATTGTGAATGTATTTGTTTGTTTTTTTCTATACAGATCCTTTTCATTTTTCTTTAATTTCTTTGGGTTACAGACCTAATACTGCTATTGCTATATTTAAGAGCATGGAGTTTCTTATCCCTTTGCGTTTAGTTACATATTGTTCTTCAGAATGATTGGAAAAGTTCTCTCAAGTATTTGTCATTTTTGAAAGATGTGAGATGGAACATTAGAATTGTTTTAATTTGTATTTCTCTTACCAGTAGTGAGAAAAATCATTTTTATATGACTTCATATGATTAATATAGTTATCATTGATTTGTTCTTCTGAAAAGTGACTTTTATGTCCTTTAATCATTTATAAATTGGGGAATGGCTCTTGGTTTTATAAATTTGCCTCATTTTTATCATTAGGTATTTTAAAGAAAGCAGTTGAATGGTTCAGTGAACAGAGTGCTAGGACTAGAAATAGGAAGACCTGAATTCAAATATCCTTAGACACTACCTTTGTGATCTTGGATAATCACTTAACCTTGCTTTACCTTAACTCATTGGAGAAAGGAATGACAAAGTGTCTTTGGCAAGAAAACCTTATTTACAGTACTGGTGCGCTTTGCTTCACAGGACTATGAAGAGTCAAAAGTGACTGAGCAAACTAACTGAAAAACAACATATATTTGAGAATGAGTTTTTGATTTTTTATGAAACTAATTGTATTTGTACTACTTCGTTGACTATGATATCTTTTAGCAAAATGCAATTTACTGATTATCTTTTAATTGGGCTTATTTTTGCTTTTGCTTTGTGTGAGATAATAATTGTTACTCCTGACTGTTTTATTTCAACTGATGTATATTAGACTCTGCTGCAGACCTTTCTTTAAATTCTATATATGATTAATATGTCTCTGAAAATAATATATTATTGGATTGTAATTTTTAATGCATTTTGATATTTTCCTCCATTTTGTGTGTGATCTCATGCTATACACATTATTTCTTTCCAATATCTTCTGTTTCTTCTCTTTCTCTTTGTCTTTGTCTTTTTCTCTGTGTCTCTGTCTTTCTCTCTTTCTTTCTCCCTCTCATTCCTAAAATGTCTATTTTACTTCTAACAACTTCTTTCCTTAATCTATCTTCTCCTTTATTATCATCTATTTTCATCTATTATCATCTTTTCTTATTATTCCCTTCTACTCTTATTTCCCTATTGAATAAATTACATTTCATATATATTTGATTACGTGTATGTGTATGTTTCCTATTTGAACTACTTTTGATAAAAATGAGGTTCAAGTATTACCTGCCATCCACCAATTTATTCCTCCAGCAGGGAAACTATTCCTTGAATGCCATTTTTATGTGAGAAAATTCCCCCCCTTTTTATTTTTCAGTTATCTCTTCCCCTTTTTCCCAATGCCTCCCTTTTTCCCCCCTTCATTTTTTTGGGGGGGAAGAGAATTTTAATATTATTAATTCATATCCATTTTTGCAAACTATTTTAACTACCCTATTAGTAATAAAATTCTTAAGGATTACATATATTATCTTCCCATATAGGAGTGCAAATAGTTTTAAATTTATTGAATCATATATGAAATATATATATTTTTTAATGATTCTCTTGAGTCTTCTATTTAAATGTTATATTTATTATGCCTCAGGAATGCTCGAAAATCCTCTATTTCATTAAGTATCTATTATTTTCCTTTGAAGGATGATATTCAGTTTTTCTAGATGGGTGATTCTTGTTTGTAATCCTAGGTTCTGTGGCTTCCCAAATATCATATTTCAAGCCTAATTTTTAATATGGATGCTATTAAATCATGTGTGACCATAACTGTAGATTCACATTATTTGATTTATTTCTTTCTGGCTGTTTGCAATATTTTCTCTTCAACTTGGAAGCTCTAGAATTTGGCTAGAATATTCTTGAGAGTTTGTATTTTGGTAACTTTTTTAGGAGGTGATTAGTGAGTTCTTTCAATTCCTATGTTACCCTCTGAGTCTAAGATAGGGAACACTTTTCCTTTATAAGCACTTGAAATATGATGTCTACGCTCTCTTATTCATCGTGACTTTTAGGTAGAATTAAAGTCTTAAATTATCTCTCTTTGATCAATTTTCCAGGTAATTTGTTTTTTGTCTAGTAGAATATTTAAATTTTTCATATATTTTTAAAATTTTTTCACTTTGTTTTATTTCTTGACATCTCTTTAAGTCATTAGATTCTACTTTCCCAATTCAAATTTTTAGGAAATTATTTTCTTTAGTGACATTTTCTACCCTACCTCCTCCCATTTGGCCAATTCTGCTTTGTAAGGAGTACTTTTCTTCACTAACTTTTTGTACTTCCTTTTCCATTTAATCTATTTTGCTCTTTAAGCAATTCTTTTCATTATTGAATTGTTGTGATTTATCATTAGAACAATCCTGTTTTTTCTTAGTATTTTGTGCCTCTTTTACCAAGCTGTTAATATTTTTTTCATAATTTTTCATCACTTTCATTTTTTCCCTCATGCTTTCCTCTATCACTTTTATTTCTCTCTTTATCTCTTCTGAAAATTCTTGTTGGATTTGGGTCCAATTAATATTTTCCTTTCATTTTTTTTTGTGGCTATTTCCACATAGTTAATCTTCTGACTTTGTATCTTAGTCTTACTTGCCATCACAGTACTTTTTTATGATTAAATGTTTTTGTTGTTGTTTGCTCATTTTTAAAGCCTATTTATTGTCTTTGAACTTGATTTTAAAGTTTGGTTCTGCTCACTTGGAGATGGGGAAGCACTGTCACAAAATTTAAACTTTTATTTTGCTTCTGTTTCTAGAACTAGTTTTGGGGATTTGCAATTTTTGTTGCTTCCAAGGTGATATGATCCTGGGAGGTCACTGTTTTCTTGGTGTGCCTCTGATCTTTACCAAGAAAGAGTTCTTCATCTCTTGTAGCTACACCCACCAGATCTCATCTCTGCTTTTGTACTGTGGCCAGAGTCCCTCCACTCTTGTGAATGATTATCAGCCTTACTTTGCACAATGGAATTGTAATCTAGAATTGCATATAGGTAATGGATTTTTCATTCCACACTAGCTAGATTTAATGTTAAACAAGGTTTCCTCTAATTTCTTTCTGAACAGTTGTCAAATCCTATCACTATCTCTGGGGTGAGAGTTCTGAAAGCTACTTCTACTTTTGAGTCTTCTATTGCCTTTGTCAGATCTGTGAGCTCTGAATAGACTTTACCAGGTCTTCATCATAGTATTATAAAATTCCTCCTGCCTACATCCTAATTTTTCATAGGTCAGAAAAACATCTCGATCTGACCTCTTCTTGGTTCTGCTGCTTAACCTGAGACATTATTTTAAAGTTACTTGGTGGGAATTATTGAAAAATTTCAGCTGGATGACTGCCCCTAATCCATCATCTTGGATCCACCCTTGTTTTCTACCCATTGATCAAAGTGGATTGTTGAATATTCATAGCAATGCTGCAATTTAGGTATCATTACTCCCATTTTATAATTTGGAAATCCAGGATTAGTGAATTTGAATGAGTTGTCCAGAATCACATGGTTAGTATCTATGACTTGATTTCACCATATTGTTGTGATGCTCATATGAATTTAGATAAAATGCTATTTAAACATAAACTTTTATTAGTTAGTCAGGACTGAATTTTTAAAAGCACTGTGTCAATGTCCTTTGAATTACTCTAAATTACATATCTATAGTATTTTGGACCTAATCATACAAGTTAAACTTTAAACCAGAAATTCTTTGGAAATACTTTTGACCTGTTTTACTCCTTAGCAACACTTTATAACACTGTGCCAATCTCAAATTATTTCCTTTTTGTAGATTGTTGAACTAAACTATTCCTAATTAAAGAGAAATATAGAGGAAGTAACCTACTTTCCCTTGTTATAGAATTGACCTGGCTGAGAATTGGAGGGTGAATATTTCAAGCATGCTTTACCATTTTTTTTAACCAGTCAATCCCCAGGACTCCACTACCACTCTCATGATCATCAGACAAGTTCAAGTGTTCACATCCTACTTCAACCTATCACCAGAATGATAACTGAGTTTCACAAAGATACACATTGTGATAGTTGCCGACCGTGGACCAGAATTGAAATACTGTTCAATCTCAGTCCTTCCTACCATATTACCTTCATAATTTTGAAATTAAGTAATAGAAAAACTTATAACAAGAGATAAAAATTATTTCATACATATGATAATCTAAATGTTAACAAATTATGAGTAAGACCAAAATATATTGAAATAGTTCTCTGTGCAAAGTATATTTAATATCTGATAGTCAGACTGATACCAGAATCTTTCAAGTTTTCAAGTAATCTATGCTAATATGAAATAGTATTCCAATAGTGGCCTTCATAAAATCAAACTCTGGTTAAGGTGACAATAAATTCTACTCTTATTTTTGACACACATTCCTTAAAATATCCTTATTTGAATCTCAGGCTCCCATTTTCTATCTAGACCAAAGTTGTGGCAAGAATGCTAACCAAGTGGTAGAAGTACTAGGAGAGAAGATAAAAGAGTCATCAATTAAGTCAGTCAGCAATCAATCACCTAATATGAATCATGTATACCAATATGCTAAGCACAGGGACTATCTAAAAAATGTAAAAGACAATGCCTGCACTCAAGAATATCACAATCTAACGAGAGAAACAATATATAAATAACTATATACAAATAAGATGTATGAAGTATAAATGGAAGATAATAAATATAGGGAAAGCACCAGCATTAAGAAAGACTAGACAATGTTGGATTTTCTGTTTTGTTTTGTTTTAATAGGACATTAGTTCTTATTTAGCACTTAAAAAAAAAAAAAAAGATAAACCAGGAGTCAGAGACAATGGAGAGAAGGAATTCCAGAAAAGGGAGTAGTGAGAATACCTGAAACCAAGAGATGGAGCATTCTATGTGAAAAAGATTAAGAAAGCCATTTTCATTGACTCACAGAGTATATATGAATGAGCAAAGATGTTAGAAGATTGAAAAACGAAGAGATGAATAAGTTAATAAGGGCTTTGAATGCCAAAAAGAGAATTTTCTATTTGATCCTGGAGGTAATAGGAAGCCAATGGAGTTAAATAAATACCAGGGTGACATAGTCAAATCTGCACTATAAGATCAATTTGACAGCTGAATGGAGTAAAGAGGGACTTGTGAAAGACAAACAAACCAGGAAAATATTTATATAGTCTGGGTGTAAGATGATGAAACCCTGCATCAGGGTGATAGCATATCAGAGGAAAGAAGGGAATATATATATGATAGATATTGCAAAGCTGTTAAGGTATTTTAGGAATACTAACAAAGAAAAAGTAAAGAAATTGCTGACTATTTACAGTTTCTTTTTCTCTTTATTTCAGAAGTGAGATGTTGATCTAAATGTATGACATTTCTCAAGTAATATGTCCATTGGTAACATAAGATCTATTTACATTCCTTTCAAATATACTGGTTTAATATTAATGAAGATAAATAGTGATATCAAATTGAAATCGATGAGTAACTTAATGAAAGAGCAAAATGCTCACAAACACTAAATTTGAAAACTGCATTTAGAATTTTTTAAAATCATAAAATAATGATCTACTTAACTTGACTTGAAATGGTATGAGTGGAGTCAGAGGGAAGGATTTAAATAATTCAACTCAAAACAAAACAAAACAAAACAAAAAAAAAAAACAAACATAAATTTCTACAAAGTAAATGGTGTCTGTTTAATATTGGGATATTATTTTAATTTCTGATTAATTGCCCCTTTCTGAAGCTATTATGTTCAAAATAATTGCATCTTCTGAGTAGCTAGTTCAGGCTGGCAGTATTACTGCTATAGTGTTCTATTTTTATCTCTTTAAATAAATAAAAAAAAACAAATAAATAAAATTCTTTGATTAACAATTCTGTCTTGTCACTCATGCTCACTAAAGAGTATGTCACTTCAATAACTCACCACTCATGTTCACTAAAGAGTATGTCCTTCAATAACTCACTTACTTACCATTCATATTCACCTTATGTTTTGTATTCTTTTCCTTCTCAATCAGTTTTTGCTCATTTTTATCCTATATTTTAGAAAATAATTTTTGGCATTTCCATTTATGGTTTAATATTCACCTTGCTGATGAATTGTCATTTAACTATCCGCCCATACAGCTGCCTGATTTTAGTTATCTATATGTATATAGATACACCTATATGTAGACATATGTGTGTCTATATATACATGTATATATAAATAAATATAAATTGTTTTTTGGGAAAGTGAGGAGAAATTCAAAGATGGCAGACTGAAATTGTTTCTATTTTTTTAGATGAAAAGAGAAACAGTACTATATAATTGTAGCATTTCTATTATTCTCAAGAACCTTTCTGTAGTTAACTTTTTATGAAATTGAGAATGATGGCATAAAATTTGTTAATACAATTTTAAAAAAAAATTAATAATACCAAGAAAAGAATACTTGACACATCAAACATAAATAAAACATGCAGTAACCTAGGACTGTGGAATCATAAAGTTTATGGTTTTCAACATTACAGAATTCAAAAGCTGACCATGTTTCTGAGGGTGACTAATGCTGCTGCTGCCCTGTAGGTCCTCCTAGAGGATTCACAGAATGACTTTGGCAGTCAGTGATGCTATTTCTGATTTTGATAGTTTATGCCAAAATGCATTAGTTTTGGAAGAAGAGTCTTTTAGAAATAAATTGTTATGCCTATCTTTTGGCATCCATATAAAGAGGCAAAAATCCTACATACCAGCCTATGAATGATTCATATAAAAGATATGTAAAATCTTATGGTAGCTTATGAGCAGCCTCAATATGGGGTGTGTGTGTGTGTGTGTGTGTGTGTGTGTGTGTGTGTGTGTGCATTCTTACTAAATCTATTGTGGTTTTTTGCTCATTTATAATTTTGCATAAATGACAGACCTTCTAGACTATTGAGGGGAAATATCCAAATTCTTCTGAAAAAATACATGTTGTGAAATAGGGAAGAGTTAAGGGTGAGAACATTTGAAAGGCAAATAAAGAATAACCAAAGTCAATGTTGAAAAAAGGAAGAATCATCCATCATTTTTGACATATAAAACTTATTTAGAATCCAGTCTGCTATTCTGAGGTCATACTTGCCAACCATATTTAAATTGTGTTTTAAAAGGTTCTGGGTCACTAGAACAGAAACAGAATCATTCTATACTAGAATAGAAAGGGACAGTTAATAGAAGGAATGAATGGGAACAGGAAAGGTAAGGACAATCCTAAATTAGTAAATCAGGGCTTAATGTTTCACTGGGAAGAAACTTACAGGGACAAGTTGCATATAGATAGGAAGGAAGGATTTAGGGTTTGTCTTGTAATTTTAGGAGTAAGAGGTAGTTTCTATAGATTGCCAATAAAAATTGATATCTTTTCAAAATTATACACAATTTTTTTGGAAAACCAGGAAGAAAATGTCAAGAGCTCAGTTCCTTCTTTTAAAAAATAGATTTTAAGGTTCACATTATGGGGTGACATAAGATGAAGATGTAAATAAACTCTTGTCAGAATTCCATGTTTTAACCATGACACAAGATCATTCTTGTGAATGCAAAATATGATTCCATTATAGTTATGGGGAAATGTTCTATAACAGAGAGTTCTGTTTTCTGTAGGTTTGTTCAGGCTGTCATGTGCTTCTTGTTCTTCAAATGTTCTCTCAAGGTTTCTCTTCTTCTATGAGGTCCTTTGCTATAAATTCAAATTTCATTCTGGATATGGAGTTTTTCCTGATCCTCCCAATTGCTAGCACTTGAACTCTGCCTCTAAAAAGAACTACTCCATATTTATATTGTACATGTGTTATATATATGAGAGGCAACTTACAAAATGGTAGAGTTGATTTTGATACAAGAAGATCTGGCTTCTGGTACTGTCATAGACACACACTGTGTGATTAAGTTCATCTAACCCCTCAGTGTTTTTAGGCCAGGATTTTTTGTTTTTTTCCACTTGGGATTCCTTTATGCTTTAGAAAATTTTATGTGACCCCATATGAAATATGGATTTATAAAATAGATATACAAATTAAATATTCATTAATGATAATTCAGAAACAATTTTTAAAACAATTCTTTGGTATATGTATAATTTTATCACTTATGAAAGATGAAAACAAATTTGCATACTAATGAGATAAATGTGTTTGTTTATTGTTACCAAAAAAATAAATCTTGGCAGAATATTTTTTGTTGCCAAATTTTTCCTTACCCCAAAATTGGATCATTGACTCAATATAGGGTTGTGACCCACTGTTTAAGAAGCTTTAATTTAGGCAAGTAAGTCTCTAGTTTGTAAGACTAAAAGCTGAAGAGAAAAAAAATCATTACTTTATTAAATAGAGTTTCTTCAACATGGAAATCCTTATGTCAAAGAAATTATAGGTCAAGAGGTCAAGTCCTTTATTCTATTCTGTCTATACTTAAATTGAATGCCCTATTGTCATCTGTGCAGTGTGAGCTCCTTGAGATCAGGCATTGTTTTTTTGGGGTTTTTTTGGTCCATATCTCCTCACCACATTGTACAGTTCTTGTTACATAGTAAGGATTCAGTAAATGCTAATTGATTGATTGACTTCATTCCCATACTACTGACTTCTCTTTGGACTTTGTATGTCTATATTATTTAACACCATTCAAGTAGCACATTTCATGAATATTAGTCTTTTCAATTCAAATATAAATTCCTGTGTTTTATCTTGCTTTCTCATTTACCATAGTTGACATCATTATTTTAAGCACATAGAATGTGTTGACTAATTATTGTTGTTCAATTTACATGCCTTCCAAATTATGGCCAAAGTAAGCTCAATGTGAATAGGAACTTTTATCTATGAGCCAGAGGACAGATCAACTGAACCATCAAAAGGTGAAATCAATGGCCTGAAATTCCTGATGACAATTCCCTACCTACCTCAGCTAAGAGTTTGCAAATTGATATTCTTCCCTTCAAGAATAATCTCTTATAAACGACCTATAATCTCAGTAAGTTGAAAAACTAAAGCTTTTTTTTTTTTTCAAGATTGCCTTATTCCATGGTCACTATATTTATCCTGCCTGGCTTTCTCAGAAATTTTTGTTTCATATTTCTTAACCTAGGTCCTTTTAATTATTTTTTTTTGGCTTCAGATTTGCTATTTACATTTCTGCAAAGACAAATAAAGCAAAACAAAAAGTAGCAACATTATAAATTGAGTAAGAGACATGTCTGGGTGTTCTTCTTGGGTAGATGTAAAAATAAATTGGCTTTTTCTTTCAACTTCTTCAGATGATTTTTAATTTGACAGTGCTGTTCAGTTCTCCAGGTGGCCTGGTTAGGCCCTGCTTTGCATTTTCACAATCAGTAACAGAGCTGCTTTGCTGTTTTGAATTTATTTATTTATTTTAAAATGTTTCCTTTTGAATATGTATGATTTATTTGCTCTTTTTTCCTATATAAACTGCTCTGCTTTTATATGTTTTGCTCCTCATACTTTTCATTTCCCAGGGTTATCAATACTTTACACACCAAAAGCTTAACAGAGCCCAGTAATTTAGTACAAAATTCTATTCTTTACCTTTATCTTTTTTTTTAATTTTTTATTTAATAATTACTTTATATTGATACTTGTTTCTGTTCCGATTTTTTTTTCCCCTCCCTCCCTCCACCCCTTCCCCTAGATGGCAAGCAGTCCTTTATATGTTGGATATGTTGCAGTATATCCTAGATACAATATATGTTTGCAGAACCGAACAGTTCTCTTGTTGCATAGGGAGAATTGGATTCAGAAGGTATAAATAACCCGGGGAAGAAAAACAAAAATGCAGATAGTTCACATTCGTTTCCCAGTGTTCTTTCTTTGGGTGTAGCTGCTTTTGTCCATCATTTATCAATTGAAACTCAGGTCTCTTTATCAAAGAAATCCACTTCCATCAAAATATGTCCTCATACAATATCGTTGTCGAAGTGTATAATGATCTCCTGGTTCTGCTCATTTCACTTAGCATCAGTTCATGTAAGTCTCGCCAGTCCTCTCTGTATTCATCCTGCTGGTCATTTCTTACAGAACAATAATTTTCCATAACATTCATATACCACAATTTACCCAGCCATTCTCCAATTGATGGGCATCCATTCATTTTCCAGTTTCTGGCCACTACAAACAGGGCTGCTACAAACATTTTGGCACATACAGGTCCCTTTCCCTTCTTGAGTATTTCTTTGGGATATAAGCCCAATAGAAACACTGCTGGATCAAAGGGTATGCACAATTTGATAATTTTTTGGGCATAATTCCAGATTGCTCTCCAGAATGGTTGGATTCGTTCACAACTCCACAAACAATGCATTAGTGTCCCAGTTTTCCCTCATCCCCTCCAACATTCATCATTATTTTTTCCTGTCATCTTAGCCAATCTGGCAGGTGTGTAGTGGTATCTCAGAGTTGTCTTAATTTGCATTTCTCTAATCAATAATGATTTGGAACACTCTTTCATATGAGTGGTAATAGTTTCAATTTCATCCTCTGAAAATTGTCTGTTCATATCCTTTGACCATTTATCAATTGGAGAATAGCTTGATTTCTTATAAATTTGAGTCAGTTCTCTATATATTTTGGAAATGAGGCCTTTATCAGAACCTTTAACTGTGAAAATGTTTTCCCAGTTTGTTGCTTCCCTTCTAAGCTTGTTTGCATTAGTTTTGTTTGGACAAAGGCTTTTTAATTTGATGTAATCGAAATTTTCTATTTTGTGATCAGTAATGGTCTCTAGTTCATCTTTGGTCACAAATTTCTTTCTCCTCCACAAGTCTGAGAGATAAACTATTCTATGTTCCTCTAATTTATTTATAATCTCGTTCTTTATGCCTAGGTCATAGACCCATTTTGATCTTATTTTGGTAAATGGTGTTAAGTGTGGCTCCATGCCTAATTTCTGCCATACTAATTTCCAATTATCCCAGCAGTTTTTATCAAATAATGAATTCTTTTCCAGAAGTTAGGGGCTTTGGGTTTGTCAAACACTAGATTGCTATAATTGACTATTCTGTCTTGTGAGCCTAGCCTTTTCCACTGATCCACTAATCTATTTCTTAGCCAATACCAAATGGTTTTGGTGACTGCTGCTTTATAATATAATTTTAGATCAGGTACAGCTAGGCCACCTTCATTTGATTTTTTTTTCATTAATTCCCTTGAGATTCTCGACTTTTTATTGTTCCATATGAATTTTGTTGTTATTTTTTCTAGATCAATAAAATATTTTCTTGGAAGTCTGATTGGTATAGCACTAAATAAATAGATTAGTTTAGGGAGTATTGTCATCTTTATTATGTTCGCTCGGCCGATGCAAGAGCACTTAATATTTTTCCAATTATTTAAGTCTGACTTTATTTCTGTGGAGACTTTTTTATAACTTTGCTCATATAATTCCTGACTTTCCTTTGGTAGATAGATTCCCAAATATTTTATGGTATCAACAGTTATTCTGAATGGAATTTCTCTTTGTATCTCTTGCTGTTGGGTTTTGTTGGTGATGTATAAAAATGCTGAGGATTTATGGGGATTTATTTTGTAGCCAGCTACTTTGCTAAAATTATGAATTATTTCCAATAGCTTTTTGGTAGAATCTCTGGGGTTCTCTAGGTATACCATCATATCATTTGCAAAGAGTGATAGTTTGGTTTCCTCATTGACTACTCTAATTCCTTTAATATCTTTCTCGACTCTTATTGCCGAGGCTAGTGTTTCTAATACAATATTTTTTTTTTTTTTTTTTTTTTTATAATAAATTTTATTTTATTTAATAATAATTTCGCATTGACAGAATCCATGCCAGGATAATTTCTACACGACATTATCCCTTGCAATCACTTATGTTTCGTTTTTTCCCCCTCCCTCCCTCCTCCCCCCCCCAGGATGGCAAGCAGTCCTATATATGCTAAACATGTTGCAGTATATCCTAGATACAATACATATTTGCAGAACCAAACAGTTCTCTTGTTGCACAGGGAGAATTGGATTCAGAAGGTAAAAATAACTCGGGAAGAAAATCAAAAATGCAAATAGTTCACATTCATTTCCCAGTATTCCTTCTTTGGGTGTAGCTGTTTCTGTCCATCATTTCTCCAATGAAACTCAGTTAAGTCTCTTTGTCAGGGAAATCCACTTCCATCAGAATACATCCTCATACAATATCGTTGTCGAAGTGTATAATGATCTCCTGGTTCTGCTCATCTCACTTAGCATCAGTCCATGTAGGTCTCTCCAAGCCTCTCTGTATTCATCCTGCTGGTCATTCCTTACAGAGCAATAATATTCCATAACATTCATATACCACAATTTACCCAGCCATTCTCCAATTGATGGGCATCCATTCATTTTCCAGTTTCTAGCCACTACAAACAGGGCTGCTACAAACATTTTGGCACATACAGGTCCCCTTCCCTTTTTTAGTATCTCTTTGGGGTATAAGCCCAATAGAAACACTGTTGGATCAAAGGGTATGCACAGTTTGATAACTTTTTGGGCATAATTCCAGATCGCTCTCCAGAATGGCTGGATTCGTTCACAACTCCACCAACAATGCATCAATGTCCCCGTTTTCCCGCATCCCCTCCAACATTCATCATTGTTTTTTCCTGTCATCTTAGCCAATCTGACAGGAGTGTAGTGATATCTCAGAGTTGTCTTAATTTGCATTTCTCTGATCAATAGTGATTTGGAACACTCTTTCATGTGAGTGGTAATAGTTTCAATTTCTTCATCTGAAAATTGTCTGTTCATATCCTTTGACCATTTATCAATTGGAGAATGGCTTGATTTTTTATAAATTTGAGTCAGTTCTCTATATATTTTGGAAATGAGGCCTTTATCAGAACCTTTAATTGTAAAGATGTTTTCCCAGTTAGTTACTTCCCTACTAATCTTGTTTGCATTCGTTCTGTTTGTACAAAGGCTTTTTAATTTGATATAATCAAAATTTTCTATTTTGTGATTGGTAATGGTCTCTAGTTCATCTTTGGTCACAAATTTCTTTCTCCTCCACAAGTCTGAGAGATAAACTATCCTATGTTCCTCTAATTTATTTATAATCTCGTTCTTTATGCCTAGGTCATGGACCCATTTTGATCTTATCTTGGTATGTGGTGTTAAGTGTGGGTCCTTGCCTAATTTCTGCCATACTAATTTCCAGTTATCCCAGCAGTTTTTATCAAATAATGAAATCTTATCCCAAAATTTAGAATCTTTGGGTTTGTCAAACACTAGATTGCTATAGTTGACTATTCTGTCTTGTGAACCTAACCTTTTCCACTGATCAACTAATCTATTTCTAAGCCAATACCAGATGGTTTTGGTGACTGCTGCTTTATAATATAATTTTAGATCAGGTACAGCTAGACCACCTTCATTTGATTTTTTTTTCATTAATTCCCTTGAGATTCTCGACTTTTTATTGTTCCATATGAATTTTGTTGTTATTTTTTCTAAATCATTAAAATATTTTCTTGGAAGTGTTTCTAATACAATATTAAATAATAATGGTGATAGTGGGCAACCTTGCTTCACTCCAGATCTTACTGGGAAAGGTTCCAGTTTTTCCCCATTGCATATGATGCTTACTGATGGTTTTAAATATATGCTCCTGACTATTTTAAGGAAAAGTCCATTTATTCCTATGCTCTCAAGTGTTTTTATTAGGAATGGATGTTGGATTTTATCAAATGCTTTTTCTGCATCTATTGAGATGATCATGTGGTTTTTGTTTGTTTGGTTATTGATAGAGTCAATTATGCTAATAGTTTTCCTAATATTGAACCAGCCCTGCATTCCTGGTATAAATCCTACTTGGTCATAGTTTATTATCCTGGTGACGATTTTCTGTAATCTTTTTGCTAATATTTTATTTAAGATTTTAGCATCAATATTCATTAGGGAGATTGGTCTATAATTTTCTTTCTCTGTTTTCAGCCTACCTGGTTTAGGTATCACTACCATGTCTGTGTCATAAAAGGAGTTTGGTAGGACTCCTTCAATCCCTATTTTTTCGAATAGTTTATATAACATTGGAGTTAATTGTTCTTTAAATGTTTGGTAGAATTTACATGTAAATCCATCTGGTCCTGGGCATTTTTTCTTAGGGAGTTGATTGATAGTTTGTTCTATTTCTTTTTCTGAGATGGGACTGTTTAGGATATTTACTTCTTCCTCTGTTAGTTTGGGCAAGCTGTATTTTTGGAGGTATTTTTCTATTTCATTTAAGTTGTCGAATTTATTGGCATAAAGTTGGGCAAAGTAACTCCTAATTATTGCTCTAATTTCCTCTTCGTTAGTGGTGAGTTCTCCCTTTTCATTTTTAAGACTAACAATTTGATTTTCCTCTTTCCTTTTTTTAATCAGATTTACTAAGGGTTTGTCTGTTTTGTTGGTTTTTTCATAGAACCAACTCTTAGTTTTATTAATCAATTCAATAGTTTTTTTACTTTCAATTTTATTGATCTCACCTTTTATTTTTAGAATTTCAAGTTTAGTGTTTGACTGGGGGTTTTTAATTTGTTCCTTTTCTAGCATTTTTAATTGCAAACCCAATTCATTGACCTTCTCTTTCTCTATTTTATACAAATAGGCCTCTAGAGATATGAAATTTCCCCTTATTACCGCTTTGGCTGCATCCCATACATTTTGGTATGATGTCTCATTATTATCGTTTTCTTGGGTGAAGTTATTAATTATGTCTATGATTTGCTGTTTCACCCAATCATTCTTTAGTATGAGATTATTTAGTTTCCAATTATTTTTTGGTCTACTTCCCCCTGGATTTTTGTTGAATGTAATTTTCATTGCATCGTGGTCTGAAAAGGATGCATTTACTATTTCTGCCTTACTACATTTGAGCTTGAGGTTTTTATGTCCTAATATATGGTCAATTTTTGTATAGGTTCCATGAACTGCTGAAAAGAAAGTGTATTCCTTTCTGTCTCCATTACATTTTCTCCAGAGATCTATCATATCTAACTTTTCTAGTATTCTATTTACCTCTTTGACTTCTTTCTTATTTATTTTGTGGTTTGATTTATCTAATTCTGAGAGTGCAAGCTTAAGATCTCCCACTATTATAGTTTTACTGTTTATTTCTTCTTGCAGCTCTCTTAGTTTCTCTTTTAAGAATTTAGATGCTACCCCACTTGGTGCATATATGTTTAATATAGATAGTGCTTCATTATCCATGCTACCCTTTAGCAAGATATAGTGTCCTTCCTTATCTCTTTTAATTAGATCAATTTTTGCTTTAGCTTGATCTGAGATCAGGATGGCTACCCCTGCTTTTTTGACTTCACCTGAAGCATAGTAGATTTTGCTCCAACCTTTTACCTTTAACCTGCATGTATCTCCCCGCTTCAGGTGTGTTTCCTGTAAACAACATATTGTAGGATTCTGGCTTTTAATCCATTCTGCTAACCGCTTCCTCTTTATGGGGGAGTTTACCCCGTTCATGTTTATGGTTAGAATGACCAATTTTGTATTACTTGCCATCTTGTTAACCCCGGTTTATGCTTTTCTCCCTTCTTTCCCCTTTCCCCCCTTCCCAGTATTAAGCTTGTGAGCACCACTTGCTTCTCACAGCCCTCCCTTTTTAGTATCCCTCCCCCTGCCTTAGAGTTCCTCCCCCTATCTTACCCCTTTCCCTCCCAGTTTCTGTATTCCCTTCCGCTTAGCTTATTCCTTCCCTTTTCACTTTTCCCTTCTCACTTTTCAATGAGATGGGAGAAGTTTCACCATAGATTGAATATGTCTTAAGATTTTTCACTTAAAGCCAATTCTGAAGGCAGTAAGATACCCACTATATTCATCCCCCTCCATTCTTTCTCTCAGATATAATAGGTTTCCTATGCCTCTTCATGAGATGTACTACCCCCACTTTAGCCTTTTTCTGGTACAATGTCCTTTCCACATCAATTTCTAGAACAAGGTATACATGTATTCTTTATTCATCTATATAGTCAAAATATAGTTCCCAAGATTAATCTTTACCTTTTTAGATTTCTCTTGAGTTCTATATTTGTAGATCAAACTTTTTGTTAAGTTCTGGTTTTTTCATCAGAAATAGATGAAATTCGCTTACTTCGTTGAATGTCCATCTTCTTCCCTGGAAAAAGATGCTCATTCTCACTGGGTAAGTTATTTTTGGTTGCATACCAAGTTCCTTAGCCTTTCGGAATATCATATTCCAGGCCCTTCGATCTTTTAATGTGGATGCTGCCAGATCCTGGGTGATCCTTATTGTGGCTCCTTGATACTTGAATTGGGTTTTTCTAGCCGCTTGCAATATTTTTTCCTTCATCTGAGGGTTCTGGCATTTGGCCACTATATTTCTTGGTGTTTTGATTTTAGGATCCCTTTCAGTGGGTGATCGATGAATCCTTTCAATATTTATTTTTTCCTCTGTTCCTATGACTTCTGGGCAGTTCTCTTTGATAATTTCCTGGAAAATAGTGTCCAGGCTCTTTTTTTTCATCATGTTTTTCTGGAAGTCCAATGATTCTCAGATTGTCTCTCCTGGATCTGTTTTCCAGGTCTGTTGTCTTCCCCAGAAGGTATTTCACATTTTTTTGGATTTGCTTGACTGATTCTTCTTGTCTCCTCGAGTCATTCAATTCCACTTGTTCAATTCTGATTTTCAGTGAAGTATTTTCTTCACTCACTTTTTAAAAATCTTTTTCTAATTGTCCAATTGAGTTCTTTTGTTCTGTGGAATTTTTTTCCATTTCGCCAATTTTGTTTTTTAGAGAGCTGTTTTCTGTTTCCAGTTCACTAATCCTATTTTTCAAGGATTTTACTTCTTTATCCATTCTCTCTTTAACTGACTTCTCCAGGCTCTTTTGCCAAGCCTCACTCTGCTTTCCCCATTTTTCTTCTAGCTCCCTTGTGAGAGCCTTTTTAATCACTTCTATGAGGTTCATCTGTGCTGAGGAACAGATGATCTCCTCCTTTGGGGATTCACCTGGGGACTGCCTGTTTTTAGTCTCCTCAGGATTTAGAGTCTGCTCTCTATCTGTATAGAAGCTGTCAAGGGTTAAAGTCCTCTTCAGCTTCTTGCTCATTTTGTCTAATAATCAAAGACAAACTACTAAAGAAAAACAGAAAAAACTGGAGTCTTTCTTTGGGGTGGGTGAGTGGGTGTGTTATCGAGCTTCCTCTACAGACAGCGGGGGGCAGCAGTGAGGCACTAGCAGGACTGTGTGCGCCTGCGCTCTGAGATCCCAAAGCGTGCTGAGTCACTTTGGGGGGGGGGAAGGGGGGGGCGGCCAGGTCCTGAGAGACTCCAGCTGTTTGGGGTTGTATTCTTCAGCCCCGGTGTTTTTAGCTTCTCTGCTGGGCTCCTGACTTGCTGCCGGAGCAAAGTATCCAAACCTGTAGCCTTGAAGCTCTCTTTGCAGAGACGGCTGCGATCACTCCCCACCCCCTCTCCAGTCTGCTCCTGTGCTCTCACTGCCGCTGCCCGCCGCCTGCGCCCGATCTAAAACCGCCCCAGCCCTCCAGTAAAGACAGACCTTTCTTGGAGGATCTCAAGGATGGCTTTTCTTGGTAACTATATGTGGGTTTTTTTTTTTCAGTCAAGCATTGATTCAGAGGCTTGTAATGAAGTGGATAGTGAGAGAAAGCGTGGAGCTTATGCAGCTGTGAGCCTCCTCTCCGCCATCTTAACCGGAAGTCCTCTTTACCTTTATCTTTTATTTTTAGTTTGAAAAACTAAAAAGCCTGAGTTCTGCTCAAGATAGGATATAATAGAATAAAAATTTTACTTTAATTCAATTTTTATTTTTTAATTTTCTCTTTCCATTGATGTCTCCTCCTTTAACAAAATGATTTGATCTGGTTCAGATTAACTTCCTTTATTTCATTTTTAGACATTTATTTAAAAATAATTTTCCCCATATTTGTTTCATTTCTTTCTCTCCCTAGGTGAGTATGTTCAGTTGTCTAGCAGAGGTTGATGCCTTAAAAGCTTTTTTCTCTGTTTCTCACACACGCAATAAAGCTGGGAAATATTGATTAGTATAGACGCAAGTGCACATTTTACAAAAATCCGAGAAAACTTTGATAATAATTTAACTGAATAGACATATTAATTAAAATATTTTATTTAAATAGTTGCATTTAAAAATTTTTCACAATTCAAGAAAATCATGGGTGCTCTTTAGGCTATATCAAACTATAATATATAAACTATAAAACACCCCATTTGGAATCAAAACAATGTGGCTATTCCAATTACATTATGTCGTACCAGTAGAAAACCTGCTAGCTATGTAACCCTGGGAAAATCATTTAGATTGCTTCCAAAAAAGGGGGGATGGATAGGGTACAATACTTGCATATTCCCATCCTCACTCATTCCCATTTACATTCCTAGTTTCTTCATCTTGCCTGGTATTGGGAAGTGAAACTACACATTTTAGTAACTAAATTGCAAAAATAAAAAACAAAGAACAAAACAAAACAAAAAAACCATTGGATGGTTTCCAGGAAGCTAAATGACCTTATCAATGTTAGGGTAAAGCAGAAATTCATCTTGAGATGAATTGTTTCATCTTAATGGAATGCTATATCTTTTTCAAGATTAACTTATTCCATGGTCACTATATTTATCCTGCCTGTCTCACTCAAATATTTTTGTTTCGTATTTCTTAAATTAGGTCCTTGTAATTATTTTCTTTTGGCTTCAGATATGCTATTTACATTTCTGCAAAGAATTCTATAATTGAAGTTAGGAAGGCCTGTGTTCACTTCTGACTTGAAACACTTATTAAATGTATGATCCTGGACAAGTAACACATTCTGTCATTCTCTTTGTTCTCATATGTAAAATAGGAATAATAGGGGCCCAGAATTCTTATGAGGATCAAATATGTATAGAACATTTCAAAAGCATTCAAAAGTTTTATGAATCTAAGTTTTTAGTGTCCAGAATAGCTTTCTGGGGGATCTCTGGACGAATCTTGGTCTTAGGCGAAGAAGTGACAAAGACACAAGAACCACCACAAGGATAGTCAAAGTTGGAGTCCAGAGTCTTCTTATTTCAAGTCCTCTCAGCCCTTAAATACCTTAGTACAATTACATCACTACAGCACACTGAGCATGTGCCAACTGAAGAACCAGTATATCACCACTAAGTGTGTGTCTCTCTCTCTCTCTCTCTCTCTCTCTCTCTCTCTCTCTCTCTCTCTCTCTCTCTCTCATTCCTAAGTATATGCAAACTAGAGTGATTACATCATTGTGGTGTTCTCTTCTTTAAAATATAACGGTTATCTCTGTGAGCAGGTTTCTTGGGGAGGTTTTCTGGAGGCAGCCTTAGTTTTGGTTCCAAGTAATAATCACTGCAAATACAGCCAGCTGATAAAATCCAAATGTTTATTTTCTTCTTCCTTGGTTCCAAGAGCACTTGCAGCTTGTTCTTTTCTTCTGCGTCTGCCTCAGCTTTGACTTGTGGTTTTCAATCTTCCGAAGTGACTTGTGGCTTCTTCTGAACTGACGCTCCTCCACTCTGAATCTTTTCAACTGAACTTCTGACTGACCCACTGTCAGCTTCTTATATATGATCTTGCAAAGGTTGACTCCTCCTCTGAAAGAGTGGGATTATGGGATCTGAGAGTGGGATTATGGGTTTCTGACTTTTGAATCTCATATTTAATACTGATTTGTGAATCTCCCAAAAGTGTAATTCCAATGAGTACTTAAATACATTAGTGAGCTAGAGGATTTGCTAAGTACCATGCTAAATTAGGCAAGTGAATTATCACTTTGTAAGGATTCTAACACATCATTATATTATACTAAGTATATGTGAACTAGAAAGCCATTATCTCATCAATCACACTGAGTAAACACCCTGCTGTAAATATCCTTGCTTCAAGTATATCTTTCCCAGAGTTCCCCACTATCTGCAGTCCTCTACATCTCCCACCTTCTTTTATTTTAGAACACAGGTGGTCATACCCTCCATGACTTCAGGAAGGGAAGTAAGAACACTAAAGGGAAATGGAGAGCCAGATCAGATATTGTTGGCAGGTTTCCTCTAGGCAGATTGAAACAGATATACATAAATCCATCAGAATGGGAGATATTACACAAGCACATAGTAATATAACAGAAGCTAGTAGTGATGTAACAAGCAACATGAACTGTTAGGAGTTCAAATGTTGGAGTTTGTTCTTCTCAAGGCACAGCCGGTTTAGAGGCTTAGAGCCCTTTGGATGTCTCCAAATCCAAAGGTTCTGCCCTTCAGCCTCTGCCTCTGCTTTCTTCTGCCTCCAACAGAGATGGAAGATCTCTCTTATCTCCTTCTGGGGAGCCCAGCACCAACTTGCCGCGGAGAGAGGGCTTCTGGCATAGCTCCACTGAAATCCCAAAAGTGTTCTCTGCAGCAGAGTCGTTTCTCTCGAGTCTAGCGTGATCAGCCAGCCAAGAGGAAAAAAGTGTATTCTGCCATAGATCCTTCATCGCTGGCTTTTTATCTGCCTCTTCTGAGAGAATGGGATTATGGGTTTTCTCCCATAGTGCTCTCTGGCCCAATGACTTTAAGGGAGGTGTGAACTCTCTTGAAGTTAGAAAGTGTACTTTGTGAAGCTAGCATACTTGTGGAGTCCAATGAGTAAAGGTGGGAACACAAGCCTTGTCTTGATTAGTTCTACTTAGTACCTTGTTTCAGGTTCTGGCCAAAACAACTTCTTGTAAGATTAGATCAACTCTAATTACTTAGCAGTTAGTAAGGATTCCAACATCTCCCCCTTTCTTTTGTTTTAAAACATAGGGGGTTTCTGAGGGGGTACACATAAATCCATCAATATGGGCCAGAACTTTGTAACAGATATACATGGTATACATAAATCCATCAATATGGGAGGCATTATACATAATTTACATGAGCACATAGCAATATAACACAGGCTAGTAGTAATGTAACAAATAACAAGAATCAATCTGAAAATTTACACATGTCCATAAGTCCTAGAAACAGTCCAATAGGATTCCATTGTCCATTAGTTCATGTGCTAGGAATCTAATAATTCTTATGAGCACAATCAGCAACAGAACCACCCGATATTTCTTGGGTCTTCTCCTTTGTTTCAAGGGTCTGCTCCATCTTTCTGCGATGGACAAGGCGAATGCGGCTCGTAGGCACCCATCTGATTCCTTCTCCACCTGTAGAGATGCAAGCAAATCCTCTCCCCCAAGCAGTTAGTCTATCTGGTCCCTTCCATTCACCACTTTCTGGGTCTCTCCACATCACCTGGCGATTATCTAAAGATAGTGGAGCTGCTCGCACTGGACACTGCTCTTCTGGTGGGTTATAAAACCTGTCTGCTGGAGCCAGTGCATCTTTATCAAAGATTAAAAAATTAATGGTATAGAGAACTAAATTTAGAAGTTCTCTAGGGTTACCCGTGGCTCCTCTTTCTTTTGTTTTTGGAGGAGTGTCTTAATGTCTCTGTTTCTTCTTTCTACTATTGCTTGACCTTGAGGATTGAAGGGTATGCCAGTAGTGTGTAGAATCTTATATTGTGCACAAAAGTGTTCAAAATGTTTGGAGGTATATGCCGGTCCATTATCTGTTTTTATTTCTTGTGGCACACCCATAATTGCGAATGCTTGAATGAGGAATTCAGTGACCACTCGGGCTGTCTCTTTTGCTGCTGGTATGGCAAAAGTGAATCCTGAAAAGGTGTCTACCACAACGTGGATAAAAGACAGACGAAGTCCCTCTTGGCAAGGGACTTCCAGAGAGACTCGTAGATGCTTTCAGTGTGGAAAAGTAGGACATCTGAAAGCTCAATGTTGGTATAGAGATAGAATGGGAAGACAAGGTGGGAGAACAAGACCCCAAACCCCATGTCCAAAATGCAACAGAGGCTTCCATTGGGCCTCAGAATGCAGACAGATTCAGGGAAACGGGATGAGGGGCCCAGCCCCAGGGCCCAAGGCAAAAAACACTTGGGGCATGATGGCAGCCAATGGTGCACCCAGAGAGTGCCTAGAAGTCCAGTACCCAGACATGACCAATCAGCCAGAAAGCCATATAATGGGAGAAGGGGATTACACAGTCAACCAGCCAGGAAGCAACCTGATGGCGGAAGGGAATTACAATTGGGGAGAATAGAGCTGTATGCAGCTGGAACAACTGAGATACCCCTGGAGAGGTGAAATCTGTTCCTCTCCAGCCTATGGATCCCCTACCTCCAGGCACAGTAGGCTTGACCATTTCACCTCCTTGTATGTACAAAACAGTGTCTATCCACACACTGATGTGGGAAACTGGGGAATGTGTAGATAATATCCCAGTCACTAATACAGGTAGACAATGTGTGACTTATCACCCAGGAGACGTAGTAGCATCAGGGTTACTCATACAGAATCCTAATAAGCAGCCTCGTGATAGTCACCCAGGTTCTGACTCCAGACCACAAAAACCAGAAATATACTGGACAGCAGCAGTAACGGCTGACCGACCTATGCTCACTATCTATATAAATGGCCTACCATTGGAAGGATTGGTAGACACAGGTGCGGATCGTACAGTTATTAGAGGTGCCAGTTGGCCCAGTCACTGGCCAAAGATTAAAGCAGATACCTATATGTCTGGAGTAGGAGGATCAATAGCAGCTGAAGTTAGTGCTGCCCCTATGAGATGGACTTTTGAAGGCAAAACAGGAGTTTTTACTCCTTTTATAGTTGAAAAAATCCCCATCAATCTGTGGGGAAGAGACGTTTTACAACAATTGGGGTTAAAAATGAGTACTTCGGTTTTTTAAGCAGGGCTGCTGTTGAAGGCCTGCCAACACTTTCACCTATTCCTATTCAATGGAAAACTGATACACCAGTGTGGATAGAACAGTGGCCCTTAAGTAGCGATAAAATTCAGGCCTTATTAGATATAGTACAGGAGCAACTTGAACAAGGGCATTTACAACCTTCTCTAAGTCCTTGGAATTCCCCAGTGTTCGTTGTAAAAAAGAAATCAGGAAAATGGAGGATGCTCACTGATTTAAGAAAAGTGAACGATTCCAACAATGAACCAACATGAGGAATTATGCATGTCCATAAGTCCAAGAAGGAGGGTATATAAATAATAATCACACATACATCTCCTTTAACAGTCAAGAGATAATCCAAAACCAATTTATTGTCCATTACTTCATATATCAGGGAATCCAATGATTCCTGCAAATTTTGAAGTCCTGCAATAATCTCATCATGTGTCAAGGAATCCAATGATTCCTGCATATTTTGAAGTCCTACAAAAGTCTCATTAACAATTTTTTTGATGTTTATGAGTCAACTACCATGCACTTTGTGCTAACAGCCATGCTTTTTCAGTGGCACATGTAGTCAGAGATGGAACGATCTGATGTTTCTTGGGTCTTTTCCTTTGTGTCGATAGTCTTCTCTTTTTTATGTCTCCCTTCCATGGAGAAGGAGAGTATGGCTCATTGGAACCTATGTGATTGCTTCTCCAACTATAGAGATACAAGAAAACCCTCTTGCCAAGCAGTTAACCTATCTGGTCCCTTCCATTCACCACTTTCTGGATCTCTCCACATCACTGGGCAATTATCTAAAGATAGTAGAGCTGCTTGCACTGGACAATGAGTCCCTTCCAGCAGGTTATAAAACCTGTCTGCAGGAGTCAGTGCGTCTTTACCAAAAATGAAAAAAAAAAAAACCTAATAATATAAAGAACTAAATTTAAAAGTTCTCTAGGATTATCTGTGGCTCACTCTTTCTTTTGTTTTTGGAGGAGTGTCTTGATGTCTCTGTTTCTCCTCTCTACTATTGCCTGTCCTTGAGGATTAAAAGGTATGCCAGTGGTATGTAAAATCTGATACTGTGCATAAAAATATACAAAATGTTTAAAAGTATATGCAGCTCTATTATCTATTTTTATTGCTTGTGGCACACCTATAATTGCAAAAGCTTGTATAAGTAATTCAGTGACCACTCGAGCTGTCCTTTTGCTGCTGGTATTGCATAAATTCTGAAAAGCTGTCTACTATAACATGGATAAAAGATAGATGACCAAAAGTTTTATAAGGGGTCACATCCATTTGCCTAATTTTATTGGCTCTCAAAACATGAGGCTTTTTCCCTTGAGGGATCATATGCATGTGGAAAGGAGGCCAAGGTGTACAGACTTTTACTGTGCCCCTAGCTTCTTCTTTTATTAATGCAAATTGCAAACGTAAAGCTTGAGCAGCCTGATGATATTTAGAATGAGATTTTTGGGCTGCTTGAAATAAAGGAGAATTGGCTAACATAGTTAGAAGGCTATCTGCCTTTGAATTTCCATCAACAATTGAATCTGGAAGTCCACTATGAGAGTGGATATGAAAGATATAAATTTTACCTGGATGCTTTCTCACTTGTTCTTGAAATTGCTTAAAGAGCTATTATATATTAGAAGCTACAAATTGCATTTGAGTTGTAGCAATTCTTTGTACCACAACTGCTGAATAAGCTGAATCAGATATTATATTTACATGTCCAGGATAATAAGTAAGAGCTACCATGATTGGGTACAATTCATTCTTCTGAGTAGACTGAAAAGGAGTTCTGGCTATCCTCTTTATAGTTAAGTCGTGAGAGTATACAGCACAAATGTTATGTTTGAATGCACCTGTAAATATAGTTAGTCTTTTAAGAGGAACTTTAAAAATCTTTTCTTCAAGAATATATTGCCAATTATATAATAGTCTGGTTATCTTTAATGGAGTCCTGGGTGTAAATTTTGGAGCTGTGGCCAATAAAATTTGCCACTCTGGGATAGTTTCACAGAATACATTAATTTGTGCATTGGCATAAAAGGTGCATATTTTCTCAGGTATTATTTAGATGATTGTAATAGCCTTAAAAAATTCTAACCACAAGCACTGGGTAAGGAATAAGTCTTGTCCTGGTTGTTCTTGCTAAAGGATAGCATAGACAATGAAGCAATATCAATACTAAACATATATACACCAAGTGGTATAGCATTTAAATTCTTAAAAGAGAAATTAAGAGAGCTACAAGAAGGAATAGGCAGCAAAACAATAATAGTGGGAGATCTCAACCTTGCACTCTCAGAATTAGATAACTCAAACCACAAAACAAATAAGAAAGAAATTGAAGAGTGTTATGAGTTCAAATGTTGGAGTTCTTGTTCTTCTCAAAACACAGCTGGTTTAGCTTAGAGCCCTCGGATGTCTCCAAATCCAAAGGTTCTGTCCTTCAGCCTCTGCCTCTGCTTTCTTCTGCCTCCGACCAACACAGAGATGGAATGAATCTCTTGTTTCCTGCTCTTGGAGCTCGGCTAGCTTTCTGGTGAGTCTTTCAGACCAGCTTGGTCTCAGTGGGGGGCGTGCAGGAGCCCAGCCACCAGCTACAGTGGTGTGAGATGAAGATGAATCTGGTTGTCCACTGAACTCTCCACTCATAGCTTTATCCTCTGAAAACTCTTCATCTGCCACCAGTCAGCCAAGTGGAATATATTCTGCCTTGCCTTGGAAAGAGGGCTGCAGGAGCCCAGCCACCAACTCCTCTCCAATGCAGCTGAAATCTCTTCTGCGACCAGCCAGCCAAGTGGAATTTATATTCTCTCTTGCCTTGCCTCGGAGAGAGGGCTTCTGGCGTAACTCCGCTGAAATCTGTCAAAGTGCTCTCTGTCTGCACCAGAGTTGCTTCTCTCCAGTCCAGCTGAACTCTCTTCTGCGACCAGCCAGCCAAGAGGAAAATGTATTCTCGAATAGCTCTCTCTCCTTATATGTGAATCTTCTGAGACAATGGGATTATGGGTTTTCTCCCATAGTGCTCTCTGGCCCAAAGAGCTTTAAGGGAGGTGTGAACTCCCTTGAAGTTAGAAAGTTTACTTTGTGAAGCTAGCATACTTGTGAACTCCAATGAGTAAAGGTGTGAACACAAGCCTTGTATTAATTAGTTCTACTTAGTACCTTGTTTCAGGTTCTGGCCAAAATCTTCTTGTAAGATTAGATCAACTCTAATTAGTTAGCAGTTAATAAGGATTCCAACAGAAGAGGTAAATAGAATATTAGAAAAATTAAGTATGATAGATCTTTGGAGAAAACTGAATGGAGACAGAAAGAAGTATACTATCTTCTCAGCAGTTCATGGAACCTAGACAAAAATTGACCATACATTAGGACATAAAGACCTCAAAATTATATGCAGGAAGGCAAAAATAGTAAATGCATTATTTTCAGATCACAATGCAATAAATACTACATTCAACAAAAAGTTATGAGTAAAGTAATTGGAAACTAAATAATCTTATTTTAAAAATGATTGGGTGAAACAGCAAATTATAGACACAATTAATGACAATGATGAGACATCATACCAAAATTTGTGGGATGCAGCTAAAGTGGTAATAAGGGGAAATTTTATATCTTTAGAGGCTTTCTTGAATAAAATAGAGACAGAAAAGATCAATGAATTGGGCTTGGAACTTAAAAAGCTAGGGGGAAAAAAGCAAATTAAAACTCCCCAATCAAATACTAAACTTGAAATTCTAAAATTAAAAGGAGAAATTAATAATATTGAAAGTTTAAAAAAAAAAACTATTGAATAAATAAAATTAAAAGTTAGTTCTTTGAAAAAAAACAATAAAATAGATAAACCTCTAAAAGGTGGGGCCTTTGGATTTGTCAAATTTTAGATTGTTATAGTCATTGGCTATTTTGTTCTGTAAACCTAATCTATTCAACCAATCCACTTCTCTACTTCTTAACCAATACCCAAATGGTTTTGATGACCATTGCTTTATAATATAGTTTTAGATCTGGTACAGCTAGGCCTCATTTACTTGCTTTTCTCTTCATTAATTCCTTTGAAATTATGGTCCTTTTGTCCTTCCAGATGGATTTTGTTATTATTTTTCTAGTTCAGTAAAATGGTTTCTTGGGAGTTTGTTTGATATAGCACTAAATAAGTAGATTAGTCTAGGGAATGTTGTCATCTTTATTATATTTGCTTCCTCTATCCACAAACACTTGGTATTTTTCCAGTTGCTTAGATCTGATTTTATTTGTGGGGAAAGTGTTTTGTAGTTTTGCTTATATAGTTCCCAACTTTCTTTTGGCAGATAAATTCCCAAATATTTTATATCACCAACAGTCATTTTAAATGGAATTTTTCTTTGTATCTCTTGCTGTTGGATATTGTTAGTGCTGTACAAGAATGCTGATGATTTCTATGGATTTATTTCACATCCTGCAACTTTGTTAAAGTTGTAGATTATTTCTAATAGCTTTTTAATTGATTCTCTAAGTTTCTGTAAGTATACCATCATATCATCTGCAAAGAGTGATAATTTGGTTTCCTCATTATCTACCCTAATTCCTTTAATCTCTTTCTCAATTCTTATTGCCAAGGCTAGCATTTCTAATACAATATTGAATAGCAATGGTTATGGTGGGCAACCTTGTTTCACCTCTTATCTTATTGGGAATGGTTGTAGGTTATCCCCATTATAGATGTTGCTTGCTAATGAGTTTAAATAGATGTTATTGACTATTTTAAGGAAAAGTCCATTTATTCCTATATTCTCCAATGTTTTAGTAACAATGGGTGTTGGATTTTAATCAACTGATTTTTCTGTATTTACTGAGATAATCATATTGTTTTTATTATTTTGGTTATTGATATAGTCAATTATGTTAATAACTTTCCTACTATTGAACCAGTCCTGCATTCATGCCATTAAATCCTACTTGTTCATGGTATATTATCCTGGAGATGATTGTCTGTATTCTCTTGACTAATATTTTATTTAAGATTTTTGCATCAATATTCATTAGGAAGATGTGGCGTAAATTTTTTATTCTCTGTTTTCATCCTACCTGGTTTAGATATCAGGACCATGTTTGTGTCATTAAAGGAATTTGGAGGAATCCTTCATTCCCTATTTTTTCAAGTAGTTTATATAGTATTGAAGTTAAATGTTTTTTAAATGTTTGCTAGAATTCACATGTAAATCCATCTGGTCTTGGGAATTTTTCTTAAGGAGTTGATTAATAACTTGTTCTACTTCTTATTCTAAAATGGGACTATTTAAGCATTTTATTTCCTCTTCTGTTAATCTGGGCCATCTATATTTTTGTAGATATTTCTCCATTTCATTTAGCATGGCAAATTTATTGGCATACAGTTGGGCAAAGTAACTTCTGATAATTGCTCTAGTTGCCTTTTTATTGATGGATAGTTCTCCCTTTTCATTTTTGAGACTAACTCTCTTTCCTTTTTCTAATCAAATTAACTAAAGGTTTATCTATTTTGTTGGTTTTTTTTTTTTATAAAACCAACTCTTGGTTTTATTTATTAATTCAATATTGTACTTTTTGAATTTCAATTTTATTGATCTCTCCTTTTATTTTTAGAATTTCAAGTTTGGCATCTGATTGGGGGTTTTTAATTTGTTCTTTTTTTAGCTTTTTAAATTGAAAACCCAAGTTACTGATCTTCTCTTTCTCTATTTTATGCAAGTAAGCATTTAGCAATATAAAATTTTCCTTTATTGCCTTTTTGTCTGCATCCCTCCAATTTTGGTATGTTTTCTCATTATTGTCTTTATCTTAGATGAAATTATTGATTATGTCTATGATTTGCTGTTTCATCCATTCATTCTTTAGGATGAGATTATTTAGTTCCCAGTTTAATGTATTCTTGGTTGCATTCCAAGTTCCTTCCCCTTTCAGAATATCAGATTCCAAACTCTTTGATCCTTTAAAACAGAAGTTGCTAGGTCCTGAGTAATCTTTATTGTGGCTCCTCGATATTTGAATTGCTTCTTTCTGGCCCCTTTTAGTATTTTTTTACTTGTTCCAATAATTCTGAAATTTAGCCACAATATTCCTAGGAGTTTTAATTTTGAGTTCTCTTTCAGGAGGCATTTGGTGAATTCTTTCAATAGTCTTCTTACCTTCTGATTCTATGATATCAAGAAAGTCCTCTTTGATGATTTCCTGAACAATAGTGTCTAGTCTCTTTTTTTTCATCATGTATTTCAGCAAGTCTAATAATCCTTAGATTGTGTCTCCTAGATCTATTTACCAGATAGGTTCTTTTCCCACATAGGTATTTTACCTTTTTTCTATTTTTTTTTCATTTTTCTGTTTTTGCTTGACTATTGTTGTCTCATTGAGTAATTCATTTCCATTTGTTCAATTCTGAATTTTAGTGAATTATTTTTTTATTTAGTTTTTCAAACTTCTTTTTTGTATTTGTCCAATTGAATGTTTAAATTCAACAATTTACAACAATTGAATTGTTTTGGTCTATGGAATTTTTTTTCCCATTTCACAAATTCTGTTTTTCTGGGAGTTGCTTTCTTTTTTGATTTTATCAAATCTATTTTTTAATCAGTTTTATACTTTTGCCATTTTACTAAGTTTATTTTGTAGTGAATTTTCCTCAGTTAAGTTTCTGTGTTGCCTTTTGCAAACCCTCTTACAAATTTTTCATTTCCTTTCCCATTTTTCTTCTAGTTCTCTTTTAAGATCCTTTTTAATTTCTTCTAAGAGAGCCATTAAACAAGGCTCTCCTAGAAGAAATTATAACAAATAATTATACAAATTAGTGTGCTAGTCAACTAATTTCAATATGCATCAGTTTATAGACATTCCTGGTCACTAGGGTACAAAACAGTCAAGACACAGGGGTCTAGATTCCCTGGCTAAGGCTTCAGATCACACACAAACAATATTAAAAAGATTCAGAACTTCCACTCATTTATATCAATACTATAACCTAGATAAATATCATTCCCTTTTTATAGTAACATAAACCTAACACCTTTTGGGGCTTCATCTGGAGACAATCTGCCTTTAGTCTCCTCGGGATTTGAAATTTGTTCTTCTTTTTCACCATAGAAGCTGTTAGTCATCAGAGTTCTCTCTTTTTTAAAAAAATTTACTCAGTTTTTAAAAAGAATTAAAGTTTGCCTGTAGGGTGGGGGAGGTTTTCCAAGAGACCATGGCTGTGCTGGGTCAGTGCTGATTTACTTCCAGTGCTGAGTGGGCATGTCCAAATCCTGTGAGATTCTGGCTTTTAGGGGTTCACTATTGATCTTTTGTGTTTGTGTTGGTTGTTTTATAATGTCTCTGCTGATCTACTGATTTGCAACCAGGTTAGAGTGGCCAATAGATTCCTATAGATTCCTCCCAGTAGATTCTCCTGTCATGCAGAGACTGCACCACCCAGGGCTCTGTGCTGTCTGGGCTGGCATTTGTATTCAGTTTCTTGCACTAGCTGCCTCCCTCCTGTTTCCAACTGAAACAGACTTTGCTGGTGATTTTTGAAATTATCTTGTGATGATAATTTGTTGCACTCCCAATATTTGTAGGTTCTGCTGGTTCAGAGCTAATTCAGAGGCTGGATTTCATAATTAGTGTGAAGGTTGTAGAGAAGGTCAGAGACAAACATGTTTCAATTCTGCCATCTTGACTCCGCCCCTGGAAGTTGCTTCACACCCAGAAGTTTACAATATTCTTTACAGAAATAAAGATTTGAATATTTCAGGGAATATTTCATGGTCATTATTCAGCTGTCAATACTATCTGGTAATTTACATCATGCTTTAAGAATTAAAATACCAAAAGGTTGTTTTAATAGGCTAGGCCACATTCAGAATAGTTCCTTGAGGATTTCAATCTAAAGCTAACAAATTGAGACATTTGTTATTTATCCCATGCCAAAAGAAAAGATTTACTTTATTATAAAAAGGGAACAATATTTATCTAGGTTATAATATTGATATAATTGAGTGGAACTTCCAAGTCTTTTTAATATTGTTTGTGTATGAAATCTAGATCCCTACATTCTGACTATTTTGTACTCTAGTGACCAGGAATGTCTACAAACTGATGCCTATTGAGATCAGTTGAGTAGCACAATAATTTGTATAATGTATATAATAATTTAATAAAAAGAAAAACAAAATAAAATTGAACCATGTTTAATTGTAATCACCATGCATGTCCCCAAAAAAGAGATGAAAAATCATATTGCATCTTGCTCCATGGAAGACTAATGTGGGATGTTTGTGTGTGTGTGTGTGTGTGTGTGTGTGTGTCCCCTTCCTTTCATGGCAAGTGTCATTGGGGGGTGGGGGACATAGAATGGGTTCTATCATAAAGAACTGATGGGAAAAAAATCTTATTTAAAATTTAATAAAAGGAAGAGAATGAAGGCAAACCCAAGAACTATATAAACACAATTATAAAACACTTCTTACACAAAGTCAGATCTAAGCAATTGAAAAAAATATCAATTGCTCAAGAGCAGGTTGCACTAATACGATAAAAATGAAAATTCTGTCTAAATTGGTTCACTTGTTCAATACCATACCAATCACACTGCCAAAATTATTTTATAGGACTAGAAAAAACACTAACAAACTCATCTGGAAGAATAAAAGGTCAAGACCATTAAGGGAAATAATGGAAAATATAAAAGAATTAGTGGCTTATCAGTAGCAGACCTAAAACTATATTATAAAGGAGTAGTCATCAAAGGCATTTGTTCCTGGCTAAGAATCTGGTGGTGGATCAGTGAAATAGATTAGATAGACATGATAAAATAAAGGCCTATAGTAATCTAGAATTTGATAAACTCCCAAATTACAGCCTCTAGAATAAGAACTCAGTATTTGACAAAAATTTCTGAGAAAACTGGAAAATAAAATGGCAAAAATAGCATAGACCTACGTCTCACACCCCATATCAAATAAGGTCAAAATGGGTACATGATTTGTGCATAATGGTGATACCTTAACAAATCAGGAGAACAAGGGATAATTTACTCATCAGATCTTTGGATAAGGGAAGATTTTGTGACCAAAGCAGAACCAGAGAATATCATAAAAGAACATTAGAAAAATGGATAACTTTCATTATTTTAAATTAAAAAGTTTTGTGCAAACAAAACAAGATTAAAAGAGAAGTACAAAACTAGAAAAAAGATCTTTATAGCCAGTGTTTCTGATAAAGTTTCCAAAATATTTGTAAATTATATTCTAAATTTCTAAATAAATTTCTAAAATATATAAAAATTGTTTCAAATTTATAAGAATGTCATTTCCCAATTGATAAATGATCAAAAAATATGAATAGACAATTTTCAGATGATGACATTAAAGTCATCTCTCTCTTTCTCTCTCTCTCTCTCTCTCTCTCTCTCTCTCTCTCTCTCTATATATATATATATATATATATATATACATACATATATATATTTATATAAAAACTATATAACTGTGTGAAAAAATGCTCCAAATCACCATTGATTAGAGAAATGTAAATTAAAACAACTCTGAGGTATCACCTAACACCTTTTAGATTGGCTAAAATGACAGGAAGAAATAATGATAAATGTTGGAAGGAATGTGGAAAACTGGGATTAGTATGCATTGTTAGTAAAGTTGTGAAATGATCCAACTACTCTTGAGAGCAATATAGACCTTTGCCCAAAGGACTACAGAATTATGCATACCCTTTGATCTCTCATTGCCATTACTGGGTCTGTATCCCAAGGAAATCATAAAAAAAGGGAAAAAGACCCACATATTCAAAAATATCTGTAGCAGCTCTTTTTGGAGTAGCAAACAATTGGAGAATCAATAGCTGCCCATCAACTGGGTAATGGTTGAACAAGTTGCAATATATGAAGATAATGGAATATTGTTGTTATGTAAAAATGATGAATAAACAGATTTTAGAAAAGCCTGAAAAGATTTACATGACCTGATGCTAAACAAAACAAGCAAAAACAGGAACACGTTGTAAAGAATAACAACAAGAATGTGCAATGATCAAGTATAAAAGATTTTGTTCTTCTCAGTGATTCAGTTTTCTAAAGCAAACCCAAAAAACTTTGGATAGAAAATGCCATTTGCATCCAAGAAAAGAACTAAGGAGATTGAATGTAAATCATCACATGCTAGGTTCACTTTTTTTTTCTGTTTTTTTATCTCTCCCATATTTTTTTTCTCTTTTGTTCTGATTTTTCTCTCCCAACATGATTCAAAAAGCAATGTGTATTAAAAATAATTTTAATTAAAAATATAAATGAAAAAAGAAAGATAAAGAACAGTCACACTAAACTTAAACAAAATGCTTTAAGTAGAAAGAGACCCTGGGTTAAGATATAAGGCTGAATGGTCTTAGTTAAATCATTTCCTCTTTTTTGCACTCTGGCTATGACTTCTTTGTCATGTAGCAAAATTCCTAGGGAGTAGTAAAATTTTCTTAATTTTCTTTTTAATCCTCCACAATATTTAATCCTCCACAAATTCAAAGCACATTTTACATAGGAACCATTCAATATATTTTTGATGAATAAATTAAACAAATACACATTTTTAATGGGATTTAGATGTATGGTAGGGAGTAACCAGTCTGTAGGCCTTTCATGAAAAATAGGAAAGCTCTTGAGAATTAAGGAAAGGCATTAGGGAGTCAGCCTTGTGCTGTAGTCAAGTCCTTGAGGTAGAAAGAAAAAGAAGTTTCTTTCTTCTCTTTACCACCTTAATGACAGAAAATTTTTATGATTGACAGATAATAAATTTTGGAATGCCCATCAGTAGTAATATCAATATATCCAGAACATTAGTGGTTAATTGTATTAGAAGGTGTCTGTTTGGGGAACTACATATAAACTAGAAAAACTGGGGAAAGACAAGCTCAACACAAGAGAAGGGATGTGACTCCTTGGGATTCAGAAGAGTACTACTCAGTCTGTGCCAACAGGTTAGACAATATACCTTGAAAGTATAATCCCTCAGTGAAAGGCAGAGCCAAGATGGCAGAGAAGAAACACATTTCTTTCTGACCTTCTCTCACAACCTTCAGACTAATTCACAAATCCAGCCTCTGAATTAGTTCTGGATGGCAGAATCCATGAATATCAGAAGTGCAACAAATTACCAGCAGAAGATAATTTTGAAGATCACCAGAAAAGGTCTGTTTCAATATGGCATGAAAGGAGGTGAAGTAAGTGCAAGCAGGCCAATCACAAGCCCCAGTGCAGCATTGCAGAACTGGGTTGGTGGGGAGCTCCACATCTATGGGGAGGAATCTACAGCAATGTTGGCTACTCTGCCCTGGTTGTAAGCCAGTAAATCAGCAAAGAATTTATAAAAGATCCAAGACAAATACAAAAGGCAAATAGTGAATACTGAATCACTAGAATCCCAAGACACTTGGCCACAGCCACCCAGCACTGGAAATGAGTCAGCATGGAATCAACGAAGCCACTGCCACTTGTAGAAGAAGCTTGAAAAGCCTCCCCTGCTCTAAATGCAGACTGCGATTGATTTTTTTTTTTTTAAAGCAACGAGATCTCTTACCATATAAAGTTTTTTATGCTAAAAGAGAAGAACAGATTTAAAACCCTGAGGAGACTAAAAGCAGATCATCACCAGATGAAGTCTAAAAGGGGATATAAGTTGGTCCCATCACAAAGCCCTCCTAGAAGAAATTAAAAAGAATCTTAAAAGAGAGCTAGAAGAAAAATGGATAAGGGAAAAGAAAACTTTGCAAGAGGGTTTGGAAAAGGCATATAACTAATTTAAAGATAGATTTGATAAAATGGAAAAAGAAAACAATTCCCAGAAAAAAAGAATTTGTGAAACAGAAAAAGAAGATAACTCATTAAAAACAGAATTTGTGAAATGGAAAAAAAATGTCCAAAGAACAAAACAACTCATTAAAAACTCAATTGGACAAATACAAAAAGAAGTAAAAAAACTAAATGAAGAAAACAATTAACTAAAAATCAGAACTGAACAACTGGAAATGAATAATTCAATGAGACAGCATGAATGAGTCAAGCAAAACCAAAAAAAAAATTAAAAATAGGAAAATAATGTAACATACCTAATTTTGGGGAAAAAACTGACCTAGAAAATAAATCCAATAGAGACAATCTAAGGATTATTGGATTTTTGGGAAAACATGATATAAAAGAGACTAGATATGATTTTTCAGGAGATCATGAAAGAAAATTGCTCAGATGTCATAGGTTCAGAAAGTAAAATAGCCACTGAAAGAATTCACCAAACACCTCCTAAAAGAGACCCCCAAATTAAAACTCCAAGGAATATTGTGGCTAAATTTCAGAACTATTGTTCCAAGGAAAAAGATATTACAAGCATCCAGGAACAAAAAATTCAAATACTGAGGAGTCATAATAAGGAGTACTCAGGACATAGCAACTTCTACCTTAAAAGACCAAAGGGACTGGAATATGATATTCCTAAAGCCAAAGGACCTTGGAATGTAGCCAAGAATAAATTACCCCACCAAAATGAGCATTTTCTTCCAGGAAAGAAGATGGATGCTCAATGAAACTGGTGAATTCCATTTTTTTTTGATGAAAAAAAAAATAGAGCTGAACAGAAAATTTGACCTCCAAATAAAGATATCAAGAGAAGTATAAAAATGTAAAAACAAAAGAACTCTTGAAAACTGTATCTCTGTAATAGGTATGCATAGAGAGTGCATTTATAATTTGATTTTACTGTTATAGAAAAGAAACTAGAGGTAAAAAAGGGAATTGTACTGGAAAAAGAGGAAAATGGAGGTAAAATGAGGGAAATTATATCTCAGGAAGAATTATAATTAAGAGAAGGAAGGGAGGAGGAAGAAAACTTTATGAATCTTACTTTCATCAGATTTGGCTCAAAGAAAAAATATTAGATATATTTGATTTCATGGAGCAACTTCTCTCACCTTATAGAAAAGTGGGAGGAGAAATTGCAAAAAGGGAAGGGGTAGGCTAAGTAGAAGGGAAAACAGAAGTAGTAGGGGAAAGGTAAAAGAAAGGAGGGACTCTAAAGAGGGAGGGCTCCTTAAGACAAATGGTGCTCATAAATAAAATAGTGTGGAGGAGGGAAAGGAGAAAAAGAAAGAGAAAAGTAGAATTTGGAGTTAATAAGATGGCAGGACTACAGAACTAGTTGTTTTAACTGTGAATATGAATGGGGTGAACTCTCCCATAAAGCAAAAACTGATGCAGACTGGTTTAAAATCCAGAATCCTACAATATGTTGTTCATAAGAAACTGATTTAAAGAAGAGCAGTATATATAGAGTAAAGGTAAAAGCCTGGAGCAGAATCTATTATGCTTCAGGTAAAGGGGAAAAAAGCAGGAATAGCCATTCTGCTCTCAGATCAAGCAAAAGCAAATATTGATCTAATTAAAAGAGATAAGGAAGAAAACTATATCTTGCTAAAGGGTACCATAGATAATGAAGCAATATCAATAATAAACATTTATGCATCAAGTGGAATGGCATCTAAATTCTTAGAGGACAAGTTAAGAAAGCTGCAAGAAGAAATAGACAGCAAAACTGTACTAGTTGAATATCTCAACCCTGCTATCTCAGAAGTAGATAAGTCAAACCACAAAATAAATAACAAATAAGTTAAAGAGATAAATTAAATACTAGAAAAGGTAGATATGATAGATCTTTGGAGAAAATTGAATGGTGACAGAAAGGAGTACACTTTTTTCCTGGCAATTCATGGAACAAAAATTGACCATATTTTAGGACATAAAGACCTCAAAATTAAATGCAGAAAGGCAGAAATAGTAAATACATTTTTTTTTTCAGATTGTGATGCACAAAAATTACATTTAATAAAAGTCCAGGGGAAAATAAATCAAAAAGTAATTAGAAACTAAGTGATCTCAACCTAAAGAATGAATGGGTGAAAAAACAAATCATAGACACAATCAATAATTTCATCCAAGAGAATGACAATAATGAGACAACATACCAAAATTTGTTTGATGCAGTGAAAGCGGTAATGAGAGAAAATTTATATTGCTAGATACTTATTTTGATAAAATAGAGAAAGAGGAGATCAGTGAATTGGGCTCACAACTAAAAAAGTATAGAAAAAGAACAATTTTGTTAAAAAAGCAAATACTAAATTTGAAATTCAAAAAATAAAAGAAGAGTTTAGTAAAATTGAAAGTTAAAAAAAAAAACTATTGAATTAATAAATAAAATTAAGATTTGGTTTTTCAAAAACACCAAAAAATAGATAAACCTTTAGCTAATTTAATGAGAAAAATAAAAAAGGAAAATCAAATTGTTAATCTCAAAAATGAAAAGAAAGAACTTTTCACCAATGAAGAGGTAATTAGAGCAATAATTAGGAGTTACTTTGCCAGATTTGTGCCAATAAATTTGACAATATAATTGAAGTAGAAAAATACCTACAAAAATATAGATTATCCAGATTAACCAAAGATGGAATAAATTACTTAAATAGTCCCATTTTAGAATAAGAAATTGCACAAGCTATTAATCAACTCCTTAAGAAAAAATTTTCAGGACCAGATGGAGTTACATGTGAATTCTACCAAACATTTAAAGAACAATTAACTCCGATACGATATAAACTACTTGAAAAAATAGGAAATAAAATAAAATAAAATAAATTCCTTTAATGACATAGACATGGTACTGATATCTAAACCAAGAAAAATGAAACAGAAAATGAAAATTATAGACCAATCTCCCTGATGAATATTGATGCAACAATCTTAAACAAAATATTAGCAAAGAGATTACAAAAAATCATTCTCTGGGTAATACACCATGACCAAGTAGAATTTATATCAGGAAAGCAGGGCTGGTTCAATATTAGGAAAACTATTAGCATAATTGACTATATCAATAACCACATTAACAAAAACCACATAATTATCTCAATAGATGTAGAAAAAGCATTTGACAAAATCCAACACCGATTCCTATTAAAAACATTAGAGAGTATAGGAATAAATTAACTTTACCTTAAAATAGTCAATAGCATCTATTAAAAATACCATCAGGCAACATATGTAATGGGGAGAAAGTGGAACAATTCCCAATAACATCAAGCATAAAACAAGTTTGCCCACTATTACTATTATTATTCAATATTATATTAGAAATGCTAGCATTGGCAATAAGGGAAGAAAAAAGATTTTTAAGGAATTAGAATAGGTAATGAAGAAACCAAATTATCACTCTTTGTAGATGATATGATGGTATACGTAGAGAATGGTAGAGAATCAACTAAAAAAAAAAACTATTAAAAGTAATCCACAACTTTAGCAAATTTGCAGTATACAAAATACATATACATAAATGATCAGCATTTTTATACATCACTAACAAAATCCAAAAACAAGAGGCACAAGGAAAAATTCCATTTAAATAATTGTTGATATAATAAAATATTTGAGAATCTATCTGCCAAGGGAAAGTCAGGAACTATATGAGCAAAACTACAAAACACTTTCCACATAAATGAAGTCAGATCTAAACAATTATTGCTTTTGAATAAGACGAGCAAAGATAACAATATTAAATAAGCTTAATCTATTTATTTGGTGCTATACCAACCAAACTCCCAAGAAACTATTTTACTGGCCTAGAAAAAAATAACAACAAAATTCATCTGGAAGAACAAAAGTTCAAGACTTTCAAGGGAATTCATGAAAAGAAAAACAAATGAAGGTGGTCTAGCTGCACCAAATTTAAAATTCTGTTATGAAGCACTGGTCATCAAAACCATTTGGTACTGGCTAAGAAAGAGAGCAGTTGATCAGTAGAATAAGTTACATTCACAGAACAAAGTCATCGATGCCTACAACAATCTAGTGTTTGACAAACACAAAGACTCCAGCTTTGGGGATAAGAATTCACTTTTGACAAAAACTGCTGGGAAAATTGGAAGCTAGTATGGCAGAAAGTAGGCATAGACCCACACCTAACACCATATACCAAGATGAGGTCAAATGAGTTTATGATCTAGACATAAAGAATGATATTATAAACAAATTAGAAAAAACATAGGATAGTTTCCTTCTCAGATTTGTGGTGGAAGAAGGGATATGTTACCAAAGAACTAGAGATCATTTTAGATCATATAATAGATTATTTTGATTATATTAAGTTAAAAAGTTTTTGTCCAAACAAAACTAATGCAGACAAGATTAGAAGGGAAGCAATAAACTAGGAAAACAATTTTACATAGAAAGGATCTCATAAAGGCCTCATTTCTAAAATATTTAGAGAATTTACTCAAATGTATAATAGTTCAAGCTATTCTCCAATTGAAAAAAAAAAGTCAAAGCATATGAACAGAGAATTTTCAGATAAAGAAATTTAAACTATTTGTAGCCATATGAAAAGGTGCTCCAAATCACTATTGATCAGAGAAATGCAAATTAAGACAACTCTGAGATATCACTACATACCTCTCAGATTGACTAAGATGACAGGAAAAGATAATGATAAATGCTGGAGGGGATATGGGAAAACTGGGACATTGATCCATTGTTGTCGGAACTGTGGATGGATCCAACCATTCTGGAGAGCATTTTGGAACTATGTTCAAAAAGTTTTTAATCTGAGGATATCCTTTGGCCCAGCAGTGTTACTACTGGTCTTGTATCTTGAGAGATCGTAAAGGAAGGAATGGGACCCACATGTGCAAAAATGTTTGTGGCAACCCTTTTTGCAGTGGGTAGAAACTAGAAAACGAATGTATGCCCAACAATTGGAGAATGGCTGAATAAATTATGTTCTATGAATGTTATGGAATATTATTGTCTGGTATGAAATGACCAGCAAGATGATTTCCAAGAGGCCTGGAGAGACTTACATAATCTGAAGTTAAGTGAAATGGGCAGAACCAAGAGATCATTATACACTACAACAACAAGACTGTACAACAATCAATTCTGATGGATGTGGCTCTCTTCAACAACAAGATGATTCAAACCAATTCCACTTGTGCAGTGATGAAGAGAATCATCTATACCTAGAGAGAGAGGAATAGGGGAAATGAGTGTGGACCACAACGTAGCATTCTCACTTTCTCTGTTGTTGTTTGCTTGCATTTTGTTTTCTTTCAGGCTTTTGTTTTCTTCTTTCTTAATCTGACTTTTCATATGCAGCAAGTTAATTGTATAAATATGTATTCATATATTGGATTTAACACATATTTTAACTTATTCAACATATATTGGACTACCTGCTATCAAGGGGAGTTGGTGGGGGTAAGGAGGAGAAAATGTGGAACAGAAGGTTTTGCAAGGGTCATTGTTGAAAAATTACCCATGTATATGTTTTGTAAATAAATTTTTTAATTTAAAAAAGGAGGGGAGAGAAAGAAAGTATAATTCTGTCTCCAACTTCCTGATATTTAAGTATTCATGATCTCTTCAATACATTCATTTTGTTCATTGGTTCACGTTGTAACTTATTTTAGGTTTTCCTTTCTATACAATCTTTGTTAATATCTTTCTTAAATATACTTTAAAGAAAATTCCAAATTATGTATTGGGTACTTTTATATATCTCTTTTGATAGTGAGTAGATTCCATTGGAAAACAAGCTCTTCCTAATTATCCCTTGATCTTTCTGTTCACTCATTTCCAGATTAGCAAATGTCAGTATTTCAATTTTATGTTTTTTAATTTTTTTGTAATCTCTTTGCTAATATTTTGTTTAAGAGTGTTGCATCAATATTCATCAGAGAGATTGGTCTATAATTTTCATTTTCTGTTTTATTCTTCTTAGTTTAGATATCAGTACCATGTCTATGTCATAAAAGGAATTTGGTAGAAGTCCTTTATTTCCTATTTTTTCAAGTAGTTTTATGGTTCTGCAGTTCCTCAGACATGATCACTTGGAAAGAAATGATGGAAATCTGTGTTTGATTCAAAAATTATTCCTCATAGAATAGGCAATGTTTTATACATTAGTAAACAGACCATAAAATAATGTCATTTTTGGTGATACATTCTGAAAGAAATGATGGAAAGAGTACATATGTATACATGAAATACCTTATAGTTTACCAAGTGATATTTCTACCTTGTTATAATTGTGTGTAGGAAAAAATAGTGAAAATAAAAGATTATAAGGGAAAGTGGGCTTCCTCCAAGTCTTTCTAAGCAGCTATTGCCTGGAGAGGTATTGTTCTGATGAGGTAGACTTCTGATGAAGTCTAATTTGTTTACTGTTCAATGAAACCTCTAGATATTGGCATAAAAAGAGAATAAAAGTTCAAGTATCCTGACATCTGTACATTTGTCATTTTTTGGTCGTGGTCTTTATCAATTTGACTAGATTAACAGGAAAAGGAGAAAGAAGCCTTCATAGTAGTCCTATATTTATAGACAAATTACAGACTATGTAATCTCATATATACTATGTTATTTGAATCTTAGCACATATATATACTAATAAAAGTTCTTAGATACATGATAAATGTATCTCTCACCTTATAATGTGAAAACAATAATTTGTTTAGCTACTAATAATATCAATGTCTGTTTCATAAATTATTTCTTTTCCAATACCACAAACTTTTACCAACAGCACATCTACCATAATTTTTATGATAAAATGGTTGTTATTAATAAGAGGATACTACCCATATGTTAAGGGTTGTCAGTTATTTTTAGTAGTTGGTATTTTATCCAAATTATGATCATTCCATATATAACCAATGAAATCCTGAAGAAAGACCTCTCTCTTTTCTTCTGTCAGCCTCCAATTATTGTGTATCATTCTAATTATAAGTCACAAATATTTGATCTGAAACATATAGAGTAAGAATAATTATGTCAGCATTTTGTTTTTGCTATTGAAGTACCATAGATTAAATATCTGCATCTAACCTGAATTTAGTGTTAATACTGGAATAAAAATTTGATAAGGGAATGGAAAATATTGCTGGAAAGGATATAATAAACAATTACTGATATAGCAAACTAATTCTAGCCATTAGAAAGTCTAAATGAATTTAATACTATCCTGTACCTAGAATTCTTGCTATCATTCTCTTCTGATGTGAACAAATAATGTTCAAAAACTTTCCAAATAGACACTTTTGCAACATTTCCATATTAGACTTAGCCAACTTAAGTATTTTAGTTAAGTCCATGAGTGTAAAGTGCAGATCATTATGCTGTTCTTAGCACTCCTTCAGCCAAGTAAACTATGGATAGAGCAGTGATATAAATCAGAAAATAAGCACTTTGGAAGCTATCTTATAATGAACAAAAATGATATATATTTTATGATTAACATGACATAAATGTTTATCTGTGTTGATGTATATGTAAAATTGATATGTCTTTAAACTACTGAAAATCTTCCATTTGCATTCGAACTGTGGAGGTATCTTTTATACATGGCATACCACTATGTTCTATTATTATTACTTATATAAGAGCCTTATATTTATGAAGTACTTGACAGCTTTCTTATTTGAATATCATGACAGCTATATAAGATCATATCAGAAGACAATGATGGCAAGAATTCTAGGTGCAGGAGAGATATTGAATACATTTTTTCTTCCTAATGGATACAAATATGTTTTTAAATTGAATCATTACTTTTCATTACAGCCTTTTAAACAATATTTCCATTGCCTTATCAATTAATTTTATTCATTAATAGTTGACTATTATTCATTTTCATTTCATGGGGGATCAGAAATCTTACATGAGTTCCTGAAAGTTACACAACTAAGATTTAGATTTTTAATTAGATCCCTGAATGGGAAGATGAGAAACAGTGTTTGACAAAACTGTCAGTTGTTTGAACACACATGTAAGATACCTGTATCCACCTTGTATCTAACATGTTAGGAGTCTTCATGCTTCAGTATCACTTGACAATATTTGTGGTGTGAGCTATCAGCATTGTAATATATCAGGTATCATTTCCCAAGAAATACATGTCAGCCCGACTTGAAGAACAATTTTTAGGGGCCAAGAAATATGGCTCAGGTCTGAATAGCCATTGTAAAGATAACAAGGATGTTGATGATGATGATAGATTTTGTATGCAATGTGCTAGTTGCCCTTTTGTTTTCCACATCTATCATCCATGTGACACCTATAGATGCTCCTAAAAGGGCTAACTTTCCTACTTTTCAATCTTCTGGACAAACTTGACTGCTGTGCCAACCTCTTGATCAATGCTTCATTCAAAAACAGTATGGCCATTAATTTCTGAAACTACTTTTTCTGCTTGGAGACATCAAATTCACATAAATTTGCCTTCTCTTAGAACTCCTATATAACTTGACATTTTCTCCCTCCTCAGATTCTGAGAGCTCAAGATGCTGAATTTCATTCCTAGTATCTAGAAAATCCAAATGTTCATGTTCATACTAGTGACTAGCTCATTTCCAAAGTGGAGATTTGACTATGTGACTATTTCCTTAGTCAAGATGCTTCAGTGGCTCCACCTATTTTTTAAGGATCAGATATCTAAAACCTTTCACAATCTAATATCAGCTGATCATAAGTTCTAAGCTGATTATGTTATTTCTCTTAATATATTATACACTGACCCCAAATTGGCCTTATATGATTTTCCCTGTGTATTATATTTTATATATTCTTATATATTCTATATATTCTTTCTCTATATCTTTACTCAAATTGGTTTGCATGCCTCTATTATTATTTCCATAATAACTTAAAATCCCTAGCTTTTTTCTATGCTCAGCCCAAATGCTAAAATAAATAAAAATGAGGAAAAAAATCTTTGTTGATTCTTCTGAGGGAATCTTTGTATTTGCTTTCAACATATCCTATATATATATTTTTTTTATCTGTGAACAAGTTGTAAACAAGAAAAACTAAAGTCAGGGACTATTGGACTTTTAAAAATTTGTATCTGCAATAATTAATGTTACCTAACACAGAATGGGTGCTTAGTTAAAATCTATTAATGGCTTGATTCTTAGACTAAATATTTAGCTTTATTTCACTATATTGTCTCTACTGTGTATGCTCTTTAAGATTTCCATTGGCAACAGATTTTTTTTTTTTATAGCAACACGTGTTTTGGACAACATTGTTAATAATGCAAACTGAAACTGAAATTTCTTGACCAGCCTCCACAGTAGATGGGGAAAGGCAATTAACAATGGTTCAGTTCAGTGGTTTTTGAAAATTCAGTATTCAGTTTTAACCTGTCTTCAGAAAGGTGTTTGTGGTAGCTCTTATTTCATGTCCTTATTATTTTGTTTTTGATAATGTTTGATAACATTTCATTTCTGGCTGATGAATATAATGAGGGACAACTATAGGAGAAAATAGATATTAGTCATTTCAATGGAAAGCATACAAGAATAGAAGGATATAGACACGAAAAGCATTGAAGGTTTTGTTGTTCTAGGTGCATCTGAAAAGTTAAGTTACAAATTAATGAAGTGAGCTTGGATATTTTGTTCAATTCTGAAGATGCCTAATGATGTTCCTGATGTCTAGTGTTTATTCATCAATCTTTCCTAAGTGATATTTTCCCTTTAAAAAGTCTTTGAACTCTATAAACCAGTTTATAATTTGGCACAAGAAAATCAGAGCTCTATATATACAACTTATGAAATACTTTAAAAGAGTTGTGGATAGAAGATGGCGGAAAGGAGGCACATAGCTGTGTAAGCTCCACGGTTTCTCTCACTACCCATTTCATTACAAGCCTCTGAATTAATGCTTGACAGAAAAAAAAAAAAAAAAAACCAATAGTTACCAAGAGAAGACATCCGTGAAACTCGCCAAGAAAGGTCTATTTTTGCTCGAGGGTGGGGACGGTTTTAGATCGGGCACAGGCTGAGGGCAGCGGCAGCGAGAGCACGGGAGCAGAGCGGAGAGGGGGTGGGGTGTGATCGCAGCCGTCTCTGAGGGGATAGCTTTGCCACAGGCCTGGATACTTTGTCATGGCAGCAAGCCAGCAGCCCAGCAGAGAAGCTGAAAACACCGGGGGGTGAAGAATACAACCCCGAACAGCTGGACTCTCTCGGGACCTGGCCACCCCTCCCCCACAGTGTCTCAGAACGCTCTCGGAATCTCAGGGTGCAGGGGCAGCATAGTCTGACTAGTGCTTCACTGCTGCTCCTGCATTCTGTAGAGGAAGCTTGGTAATACCACCCAGCCCTTCCCTCCAAAAAAGCAGACTCCATTTAGGGGTTCTTTCTTTTTTTCTTTGCTAATTTGTCTTTGATTATTTGACAAAATGAGCAAAAAATTGAAGAGGACTTTAACCCTTGACAGCTTCTATACAGATAGAGAGCAGACTCTAAATCCTGAGGAGACTAAAAACAGATTGTCTCCAGGTGAATCCCCAAAGGAGATCATCTGTTTCTCAGCACAGATGAATCTCATGGAGGAAATTAAAAAGACTCTCACAAGAGAGCTAGAAGAAAAATGGGAAAAGGAGAAGGAGGCTTGGCAAGAGAGGCTGGAGAAGTCATCCCACTCTCGTAAAGAGAGAGTGGATAAAGAAATAAAATCCTTGAAAAATAGGATTAGTTAACTGGAAACAGAAAACAGCTCTCTAAAAAACAAAATTGGTGAAATGGAAAAAAAAAAATCCATAGAACAAAAGAAATCAATTGGACAATTAGAAAAATATTTTTAAAAAGTTAGTGAAGAAAATACTTCATTGAAAATCAGGTTCGAACAAATGGAATTGAATGACTCGAGGAGACAAGAAGAATCAGTCAAACAAATCCAAAAAAATCAAACAATGGAAAAGAATGTAAAATACCTTCTGGGGAAAACAACAGACCTGGAAAACAGATCCAGGAGAGACAATCTGAGAATCATTGGACTCCCAGAAAAGCATGATGAAAAAAAGAGCCTGGACACTATTTTCCATGAAATTATCAAAGAGAACTGCCCAGAAGTCATAGGAACAGAGGAAAAAATAAACATTGAAAGGATTCATCAATCACCCACTGAAAGGGATCCTAAAATCAAAACACCAAGGAATATAGTGGCCAAATGCCAGAACCCTCAGATGAAGGAAAAAAATACTGCAAGCAGCTAAAAAAACCAATTCAAGTATCAAGGAGCCACAATAAGGATCACCCAGGATCTAGCAGCATCCACATTAAAGGATTGAAGGGCCTGGAATATGATATTCCAAAAGGCTAAGGAACTTGGTATGCAACCAAAAATAACTTAACCAGCTAAAATGAGCATCTTTTTCCAGGGAAGAAGATGGACATTCAACAAAGTAAGCAAATTTCACCTATTTTTGATGAAAAAGCCAGAACTTACCAAAAAGTTTGATCTACAAATATAGAACTCAAGAGAAATCTAAAAAAGTAAAGATTAATCTTGGGAACTATATTTCAGCTATAAATATGTATAAAGAATACATGTCTTCTGGTTAAGATGGAGGAGAGGAGGCACACAGCTGTGTAAGCTCCACGCTTTCTCTCACTACCCATTTCATTACAAGCCTCTGAAATAATGCTTGACTGAAAAAAAACCCACAAATAGTTACAAAGAGAAGCCATCCTTGAGATTCGCCAAGAAAGGTCTGTCTTTACTGGAAGGCTGGGATGGTTTTAGATCGGGCGCAGGCGGCGGGCAGCGGCAGTGAGAGCACAGGAGCAGACTGGAGAGGGGGTGGGGAGTGATCGCAGCCGTCTCTGCAGGGAGAGCTTCGCTACAGGATTAGATACTTTGCTCCAGCAGCAAGTCAGCAGCCCAGCAGAGAAGCTAAAAACACCGGGGGTGAAGAATACAATCCCAAACAGCTGGAGTCTCTCGGGACCTGGCCGCCCCCCATTCCCCCCCCCCCCACAGTGACTCAGCACGCTCTGGGATGTCAGAGCACGGGCGCAGCACAGCCAGGCTAGTGCCTCACTGCTGCCCCCCGCAGTCTGTAGAGGAAGCTCGGTAACACACCCAGCCTCTCCCCCAAAGAAAGACTCCAGTTTTTTCTGTTTTTCTATGCTAGTTTGTCTTTGATTATTAGACAGAATGAGCAAGAAACTGAAGAGGACTTTAACCCTTGACAGCTTCTATACAGATGGAGAGCAGACTCTAAATCCTGAGGAGACTAAAAACAGACAGTCCCCAGGTGAATCCCCAAAAGAGGAGATCATCTGTTCCTCAGCACAGATGAACCTCATAGTAGTGATTTAAAAGGCTCTCACAAGGGAGCTAGAAGAAAAATGGGAAAAGAAGAGGGAGGCTTGGCAAAAGAGCCTGGAGAAGTCAGTTAAAGAGAGAGTGGATAAAGAAGTAAAATCCTTGAAAAATAGGATTGGTGAACTGGAAAACAAAATTGGTGAAATGGAAAAAAATTCCACAGAACAAAAGAACTCAATGACACAATTAGAAAAAGATTTTTAAAAAGTGAGTGAAGAAAATACTTCACTGAAAATCAGAATTGAACAACTGGAATTCAATGACTCGAGGAGACAAGAAGAATCAGTCAAGCAAATCCAAAAAAATCAAATAATGGAAAAGAATGTGAAATACCTTCTGGGGAAGACAACAGACCTGGAAAATAGATCCAGGAGAGACAATCTGAGAATCATTGGACTTCCAGAAAAACATGATGAAAAAAAGAGCCTGGAAACTATTTTCCAGGAAATTATCAAAGAGAACTGCCCAGAAGTCATAGGAACAGAGGAGAAAATAAACATTGAAAGGATTCATCAATCACCCACTGAAAGGGATCCTAAAATCAAAACACCAAGGAATATAGTGGCCAAATGCCAGAACCCTCAGATGAAGGAAAAAATATTGCAAGCGGCTAGAAAAACCCAATTCAAGTATCAAGGAGCCACAATAAGGATCACCCAGGATCTGGCAGCATCCACATTAAAAGATCGAAGGGCCTGGAATATGATATTCCGGAAGGCTAAGGAACTTGGTATGCAACCAAAAATAACTTACCCAGTGAGAATGAGCATCTTTTTCCAGGGAAGAAGATGGACATTTAACGAAGTAAGCTAATTTCATCTATTTCTGATGAAAAAGCCAGAACTTAACAAAAAGTTTGATCTACAAATATAGAACTCAAGAGAAATCTAAAAAGGTAAAGATTAATCTTGGGAACTATATTTTGACTATATTATATGTATAAAGAATACATGTATACCTTGTTCTAGAAATTGATGTGGAAAGGAAATTGTACCAGAAAAAGGGTAAAGTGGGGCCAGTACATCTCATGAAGAGGCATAGGAAACCTATTATATCTGAGAGAAAGAATGGAGGGGGATGAATATAGTGGGTATCTTACTGCCTTCAGAATTGGCTTTAAGTGAAAAATCTTAAGACATATTCAATCTATGGTGAAACTTTTCCTACCTCATTGAAAAGTGAGAAGGGAAAAGTGAAAAGGGAAGGAATAAGCTAAGAGGAAGGGAATACGGGAACTGGGAGGGAAAGGGGAAAGATAGGGGGAGGAACTCTAAGGCGGGGGGAGGGATACTAAAAAAGGAGGGCTGTGAGAAGCAAGTGGTGCTCACAAGCTTAATACTGGGAAGGGGGGGAAAGGGGAAAGAAGTGAGAAAAGCATAAATCAGGGTTAACAAGATGGCAAGTAATAAAGAATTGGTCATTCTAACCATAAATGTGAATGGGGTAAACTCCCCCATAAAGAGGAAGCGGTTAGCAGAATGGATTAAAAGCCAGAATCCTACAATATGTTGTTTATAGGAAACACACCTGAAGCGGGGAGATACATGCAGGTTAAAGGTAAAAGGTTGGAGCAAAACCTATGCTTCAGGTGAAGTCAAAAAAGCAGGGGTAGCTATCCTGATCTCAGATCAAGCTAAAGCAAAAATTGATCTAATCAAAAGAGATAAGGAAAGGCACTATATCTTGCTAAAGGGTAGCATGGATAATGAAGCACTATCTATATTAAACATATATGCACCAAGTGGTGTAGCATCTAAATTCTTAAAAGAGAAATTAAGAGAGCTGCAAGAAGAAATAGACAGTAAAACTATAATAGTGGGAGATCTTAACCTTGCACTCTCAGAATTAGATAAATCAAACCACAAAATAAATAAGAAAGAAGTCAAAGAGGTAAATAGAATACTAGAAAAGTTAGATATGATAGATCTCTGGAGAAAATGTAATGGAGACAGAAAGGAATACACTTTCTTTTCAGCAGTTCATGGAACCTATACAAAAATTGACCATATATTAGGACATAAAAACCTCAAACTCAAATGCAGTAAGGCAGAAATAGTAAATGCATCCTTTTCAGACCACGATGCAATGAAAATTACATTCAACAAAAAATCAGGGGGAAATAGACCAAAAAATAATTGGAAACTAAATAATCTCATACTAAAGAATGATTGGGTGAAACAGCAAATCATAGACATAATTAATAACTTCACCCAAGAAAACGATAATAATGAGACATCATACCAAAATGTATGGGATGCAGCCAAAGCGGTAATAAGGGGAAATTTCATATCTCTAGAGGCCTATTTGTATAAAATAGAGAAAGAGAAGGTCAATGAATTGTGTTTGCAACTAAAAATGCTAGAAAAGGAACAAATTAAAAACCCCAGTCAAACACTAAACTTGAAATTCTAAAAATAAAAGGAGAGATCAATAAAATTGAAAGTAAAAAAAAATTATTGAATTAATTAATAAAACTAAGAGTTGGTTCTATGAAAAAAACCAACAAAATAGACAAACCCTTAGTAAATCTGATTAAAAAAAGGAAAGAGGAAAATAAAATTGTTAATCTTAAAAATGAAAAGGGAGTACTTGCCACTAACGAAGAGGAAATTAGAGCAATAATTAGGAGGTACTTTGCCCAACTTTATGCCAATAAATTCGACAACTTAAATGAAATAGAATACCTCCAAAAATATAGCTTGCCCAAACTAACAGAGGAAGAAGTAAATATCCTAAACAGTCCCATCTCAGAAAAAGAAATAGAACAAACTATCAATCAACTCCCTAAGAAAAAATCCCCAGGACCAGATGGATTTACATGTAAATTCTACCAAACATTTAAAGAACAATTAACTCCAATGCTAAATAAACTATTTGAAAAAATAGGGATTGAAGGAGTCCTACCAAACTCCTTTTATGACACAAACATGGTACTGATACCTAAACCAGGTAGGTTGAAAACAGAGAAAGAAAATTATAGACCAATCTCCCTAATGAATATTGATGCTAAAATCTTAAATAAAATATTAGCAAAAAGATTACAGAAAATCATCACCAGGATAATACACTATGACCAAGTAGGATTTATACCAGGAATGCAGGGCTGGTTCAATATTAGGAAAACTATTAGCATAATTGACTATATCAATAACCAAACAAACAGAAACCATATGATCATCTCAATAGATGCATAAAAAGCATTTGATAAAATCCAACACCCATTCCTAATAAAAACACTTGAGAGCATAGGAATAAATGGACTTTTCCTTAAAATAGTCAGGAGCATATATTTAAAACTATTAGTAAGCATCATATGCAATGGGGAAAAACTGGAACCTTTCCCAGTAAGATCTGGAGTGAAGCAAGGTTGCCCACTATCACCATTATTATTTAATATTGTATTAGAAACACTAGCCTCGGCAATAAGAGTCAAGAAAGATATTAAAGGAATTAGAGTAGGCAATGAGGAAACCAAACTATCACTCTTTGCAGATGATATGATGGTATACCTAGAGAACCCTAGAGATTCTACTAAAAAGCTATTAGAAATAATTCATAATTTTAGCAAAGTAGTTGGCTACAAAATAAATCCCCATAAATCCTCAGCATTTTTATACATCACCAACAAAACCCAATAGCAAGAGATACAAAGAGAAATTCCATTCAGAATAACTGTTGATACCATAAAATATTTGGGAATCTATCTATATACACATATATATGCTACAAGAAGTTTATTCCCCAAATTTACCAGTCAACTAATCATACTAGCAGAGGAAATTAAATTAATCTGGCATTATCTATTCTTGGTGAGATCTTGATGAACCTTTGAGATCTTCATTTCCTTTTCTAAATGCTCAATTATCACCCTTTCAATAATACTATATTCTACAATTTTAAGATTTAACAAAATTAAATTTATTTTCATGTATTTTCCATTCTCCATTCTTTTTTCCTTTTTTGAAAACTGATACATTTCTTACCTATTTTGGTTTTTCACAGCATTTCAGGGATGACCATGTCTCAAAAATCATAACTACCAATTCTATCAAAACCCTGAGTTGTAATTAATTTAGGTCTGTTGGCATTTACATATCAAGGACATCTGTGTTTATTAATTGTGGAAAGATGAACAAGTTGTGGAATGTAATTGTGATGGAATACTACTGTGCTAAAAAAAAATGATGCACTGGAGAATGAAACTTGGAGAGAGTTGTATAAAATTATCAAGAGTGAAATGAACAAAACCAAGAGATTATTATGACAGCAACATTGTTTTAAGAATGACTTCAAGTAAATAAGTTATTTTTACTATTATAAATATTCAAATTAACTATAAAGGGTATCTAAATGGCTTTTTTTCTTCTAATCTTGTTTTATATTCAATCCCTATTAGGATTTCTTATTTTTTTTTAATAATACAAAGATTATAATATCCTAGACCTATTATAATATCCTAGACCTTCAAGAATGAATGAATCTTCATGTTTGAAAGATAAGCTAAAATATATATAATTTATACTTTTCTTATGCAAGAAAACATCACTATATTATATCATACAGATATTAGGAGATTAATGCAAATACTAAGGAAAAGAGAGCAAAGAGAAATTATAAAACCGTAAGACCCGTTAGAAACTAAGGACAAAGCAGAGGGAAGATCGCCATCTTATTTCTTTTCAGTTTGAAAATTTTGGCTCTTTTCCCAAAACAAAGTCCTTTAGCATTGTTTTATTTTGCCACCTATGTTTCTGTCTCACTTCCTTTTAAACTTTCTGTGTCAATTAAAGTATCTTAAACCACTGCATTTTTCCCCCTTTCCTTTCTTTCTTTTAATTATATCCAGTATCACATTTCTTTATTTAAGATTTTTCAAAAAGCTTTTCATGGGTAACTTCAATTGATCCTCACAACAAGTCTATATAGTAGGTGCTCATATCATCATTTTACAGATGAGAAAATTGTGTCTGAAATAGTCTAAGTGAAATACATATGGAATGTAGCTAGAAGGAACAGGAATTGAAACTGGTACTTTAAGCTCAACACTATCTCCACTGTGCCACATACTGACAGATTTTTAAAAAAATACATGAATCCAAATTACCTCTTAAAAGATATCAAACCATGGGCAGATATAAATTAAGGATAAGACATTGGAATTAGAAAACACACATACATACATACATACACACACACACAAGTTAGCAATCACAGATAATTACTAAGTAATGAATCTAAACTTGAACCCAACTCTTCTGATTATATAATCTAATATATATGTATATGTATATATGTATATACATGTGCATGTGTGTATATAATATTATTCCAAAATTGCCAAAATATATATTAAAGGATATATTTATTGGGCTTAGATCCAGACTGCTTGTCTATTAATTCTTTGCTCCAAACTTTCCAAAGGAGTATTGTTTTGGGCCAACATTTAGGCTGTAACCTTGATGGCTGTACTCAAGAAACTTCCTAGGGCATACCTTGTCATCTTTGTCTCAGAATAACTGTAGCTGGCCTCTGTCTTTTACTCCAAGGTTTTTTTTAGGTACTCTTGAGGCCTTTTTATAGAATCAGAACCACCCCAAATGCCAAATCCTGCCATCTGTCTTTATTATCCAATGCCATACCTTTGACAGCTTTTGCCTGCTAGGAAACAGCCCCACCATCTGCTACAACACTGAAGTAGAGCCTTGAACAATATAATCATCTGATGCCCTCAAGTAACCTCTCTTCATTCACTGATACTCTGCATGAATTAATTACTCAATAGTTAGTATTTTCAACTCTTGCCATGCTTTCCTGACCCTGGTTATCCTGAACCCTATCTTCACCTGTCTATTATCTTCAAATTAAAGTAGCTAACTTTAAGGTTTGCAAAGCAATTTATAAATATTATATGATTTTCACAACAACCATGTAAGGCAGGTGATGTTATTATCTATATTTTATATATGAAGAAATGGCCATAGGTTAAGTAGTTTACTCAGCTAAGAAATGTTTGAAGCTATAGTTGAACTCAGAGCTTTCTGACTCCAGGCCAGGATTTTAATCCAACTAGCTGCCTCAGATACATACATTCTGATAAAACTTCTTGTCTTTTCCACTTTACCTCATAATAAACAAACTTACTTTCATTGTAATTTCCCCTACCATTTCCATTTTCTGAATATAAGAGCAAACTAGCTCTCTTTTAATAAGATGGTATCACTGTTTACTCTCTACAATACAGTTTGTTCTTTTACTCAGATGCCTGCTTAGTCATGGTAAATGATTTACAATATTCCTTGCATTCTATTACTATTCATATTAGACAGGATGTGGGAAGGAGAGAGATTGTAAACCAAGAACTGAAGGTAATGAAAGAAGTAGAGTAACTTGGGTCTTATCTGATAGCAGCTATCAGAATTATTACTGGGTGTTAAAATTCAAGAAATTCAATAAAATGGAACACTCAGGGGAATATATATATAGTTCAATCATATATATATATATATATATATATATATATATTAGTATTATTAAAAATTGTGAAGACAATAAGAACATGAGTTGGTAAATACTGATTTTTCTTTTCTATCTTTTTTATTTGCTAATTTTTCCAAGATTTTCCTTTGCACCTTTGATTTCTTCCTTTTCTTCTGACATATTGAGAATGAATTCTTTAATATTATCAAAATGGTGTCACTCCTTGTCCAGACCTCCACTGTGTATTCTCAGTGGAAACCAACTACTCTTCTTATGTTCATCTACTTCAGTTTTTGTAGAGGGATGAAACTATTGGATTGATGCACTGAGGTCAGAACTGCTGAGCACTTGAAGCTAACTTCTGAATAGATGATACTCTATGGGCATATGATTGGAAAATGGTTCTTTCCACTATCCGTACTGGCTCAATGGTTGGACTAGGGGGTGGAGTAAAGCTAGCCAGGGACATACTCTCTGCGGGTAGACAAGGGAGAAGGTGGTGGGGTTGATTCTGCTTCCATCCGATTTAATCCCGCATCTGGGGACCAAGAATAAAGATTAAGGATTTTTGCTTGTCCTGACTCTGGCTGATTCTGGGGTATACTGGGTGCTAGTGCGATCTTTACAAGTTTTCTTTCCAGGGCCTCAGGAAACAAATTTTAGAATGTGATGTTATAGTACCAATGCAATTTCTTTATTGAACTATACAGTAAAAGAAAATGCTGACATAAAAAAAAAAAAAACACACAAAAACAAACAAGCAAAAAGGAAGGGAGTAGTATAATAATGGTGTTATTCATTTCTCTCTTAGAATTACTGTTATTATTAATTGAAAAGTAAAGTAGAAAGCAAGAGCCAATAAGTTTGCCCACCTTATTTTAAATTTATTGTTCTTTGAAAAATTGATGCCAGTGATATGTACTAAATGGTATCTGATACAAAATCAAAGTTTAATGATTGATATATCACATTATATATAGAATACTAAAGCATATATATTTTCTACATTCCTTTCATTAAACACGGCATTAGTAAAGACAGAACTAAGGTTCAATTATCCACTCATAAAAAGTAGTGAAAACACCCCCCCAAAATAGGAGTGTTAAAAGTGGGAAAATATAAAGTTTAAGGATTAAATAGTTAATGCTAAAAGAAAGGCATTCATTCATTAGTTTGATTGCCAGATATGAGTTAATGCTAAAAGAAAGGCATTCATTCATTAGTTTGATTGCCAGATATGAATTTGATTCAATTATGAATCTCTGTCAAATTTGGAACAAAAATGTTGTAACTTTTAAACATTATGTTTGATATTTGTTATTTGCTTATGTATTGAAAAGTAAGATCTCCAAGGTCTATCCAGGAAGAAAACAAAACATATACATTTTCTAATTAATGTTAAGTATGGAATATTGAAAATTTTGATTTTAATGAGATAAAATATTTTTCCCAAAACTCAGAAGAAGAAAATGAGTACAAAACAAAACAAAACAAAAATAAAATTAAAAAAATCCTACTGTCCCATGACTCAGAGAAAAAGAATATTGATTCCCTAACACTTTTTGCTACATATTGATGTTAGTCAAGACATTTCTCATTTCATTCCTTGTCAGTTTTCAGATATCTTGTAGTTAAGATATTAACAGGTTGAATAAAGTTATAATCTTTATTTAGTAAAAGAAACTAACAGGAAACACATTTAGATATACAAAACAAAAGTCTGGTTCAATTTTTTATGTTTAATTTTTTTAAAGGATAATTTTTTTCTTGACTCTTTTTTTTTTTTATCTTTGTGAATCAAAGTAAATTGGAGATAATCTCAGTCATGTATTTTCAATATTTGAGGTATTTGGGGTGTTGAAGAAAGTCTAAAATTCCATTGTGAAGGCTTGCTGAGCTCTTTTTTAGGGCTGTTTATCTACTTTTGATGTCTACCTTCACTGAACTATTATTATCTGTGGCACTAAGAAGCTGTAGCATACACAGCAGCCAGATTCTGTAAAGTCTCTTGGCAAATGAGCTAAACCAGGTTAAGGGTAATTAAAAGGCTTCAAATGTCTACCCTTAAGCATTTAACATCTTTTCTCAGAGGAACAGGTAAACATGAACTATATGTTCTAATGGTTATAAAAGTGACTGAAATAAGGACTGGGGAAACACCTGGGGCTTATTCAGACATTGAAGATACCAAGATCATCTGACCCATGCAGCAGGTCACCTACATGTGGGTCTCAAGGTGGACAATGCCTGTAAGGCTAATGCCTGTAAAGGAATGGGGTTAGAAATGAGGAGGGAGACGAGTTGAGGTGGAGCAAGGTCTCATTTATTTAACGAAAAGGATCTTAGTTATATATGATTTGACTGCATGCGTTTTCTGGGTGGGGGTTGCAATGTAAAGAGAAGAATGTCAGACCACAGGTGTGGCTGACATCCTGGGGCATACTCGTTATCTAGTTCCGGGGCAGAGATGGCCAATTTCCTGGGACACACATTATCTTGTCTCAGGAATTTAGGACTGTATTGTTTGTTCACAATGAGGTTTTTAGCTAACCGTATCAGAGTTTACGAACAGGTAGTCACGTTCTTCTTGGCTCTTTGTTTCCTGTCTCGAAAGTCCATAGTTGTAAAAGTCCATAGTTGCAAAAGTCCACATTCTTATCACTTGTTGTTTTCTTCTTGAGAGGGTGGGGTGCCTGTAGGCACTAAGGTATAGGAGAGTCTTTTATACATGGTTTCTAGCAATCATCCAGTGAATCCTGGGACATAACCAGACATTTTGACTTTTATCTTGCCACATGCCTTTGATAAATTAGGAAAATAGATTGCAACTTTACCTTACTTAAATCCAATTCACGTGCAAGTCAAGACATCACCCATTGTTCCTCATCAAATGAAGGAAGGATAAACAACATACCATCTTCCTTTTATTGCCAAGTGGAAAAATCCCTTCCACTTCTCTGTTTGTATAAATTCAATCAATCATCAAAAGTAGTGATCATGTACTACCTTTTCATGACAACGTCTCAGATTATTTTATTCTATTTTGATTTTTTTTATCCTTGAACTCATGTTATATATTGTGTAACAATTGATTGTTACCTAATTCCTATAAATTTATTGTATTTTTCCCCCAACTAATATGTAAGGGATGACATTGTGTCTCATATACTCTAGTTATATAGAAAATGATTAATGCATTTTTCAATTAGTAGATCATAAATCAAAGCTAGAAAACTCTCATGTATTTATCTATTATTTTATCAGTATAGAGAACTCATCCTAGAAAACAAAGTAACAAAGCAGCTAGTTATAATGTATATTTGTTTCTCTTAGAATGTATGTAGTGATATATTGATTATTATAATAATTATTATTAATAATTATCATTAGGAAATGGTGAACACAAGGTGACAAAGTAGAAAAGATCTCAGATTGACTGTTAGAAGACTTGGAATCAAATTGTGCTTATATCTTTTTATATCATACCATGTTTCCCCGATAATAAGACACTGTCTTATTATTTTTTGGGACAGAAAAACACCAGAGGGCTTATTTTCAGGGAAGGGCTTATTTTAATGAACATTGACAGCAATTTTAATAAACAGGTAAATGTGAACAAAAAAAAGTACCTTTATTCAATAATGATCATGTCATCTTCTTCAACAACATCATCATAAGTGTCCATACCCTGAATTCCATCCTGGATGTCTTGCGCCTCTATTTCCTTCACAAGAAATGGACCCAATCTGTCATGTCCAGCAATATAGCTCTCTTTAAATGAACATGTCTTATCCAGGTAACCTGCTCGTAGTGCCTTGACCACACAGCTGTCAGTAATTTTATCCCATGACTTCTTCACCCAAGTCACGACTTTTTGCAGACAGGGCTTCACAAAGTTTCCACGCTGATTTCTTTCCATTCTATTTTCAATGTAGTCATTGATTTCCATGTGCAAATGGTCCTTGAATGGCTTGTTTATTGCAATATCAAGGGTCTGGAGATAGGCAGTCATTCCTGCAGGAATCATTACTTAATCTATTCTTCTCTCTGCAAGGAAGTTCTTCTTTTCTTTAGTGTGGTGAGTGCTGCCTGAATCCCAGATTATCAGACCTCTTTGGTTACCTCGCATAACAAATGGCAGCATTAAATCAACCCACTTTCTTATAACGACTTGTGTACACCAGGCTTTTTCGGTTTCAAGAATGTAAACGCCTGATACACATTCAATCTTATCTTTCTTGCCCTTACTGATGATTAGAGGTGTGGCTTTCTTTCCATCCAAATGAATTGTCAAAACACAGGTGACCCGTGCAGACAGAATAATAAAATTATGACCATCAGTCCTTCTTTTCACTCCATCATGCCCCTCAATAATGTTTTAACTCCATCATGCTCCCTGAGTTCTTCTTTTATCCTCCGTCATGCACCTTTTATCCTCCATCATGCCCCATCACTCCCACTTACATACCGGGTTTTTATGTTGTCCTGCCTCAGCTCTCCTCCACGGCACTGCTCTCAATGGCACCAGCAAGCAAATCACTGGGGAAGAATAGGATGATGCACTCACTGCTGCAGCTCTGATTGGATGCAGCTTGGAGTGTGGCATGCGTTTCACCCGGGGGGGGGGAAGGGGGGCAGGACGGTGCATACAGAGGGTACCATAATGTAGCGTGTAGCTCAGGGGATCACCTTCACTACAGCAGCAATCTCAATAGGGCTTATTTTCTGGGGAGGGCTTATTTTAGAGGAATCTTACACAGTAAGGGGAGAGCTTATTTTTGGGATAGGTCTTACTATCGGGGAAACACGGTAGCTATGTTGTCATAAACTTATTTTACCTTGGAAAATTATTTTTATCACTCTGATAATCAAATCCCTTTTCCATAAAATGAGACATTTTAACTTTTACTTTTTAAATTTATATATTTAACTTTTACTTTTTAAATTTCTATCGCTCTGATAATCAAATCCCTTTTCCATAAAATGAGACATTTTAACTTTTACTTTTTAAATTTATATATTTAACTTTTACTTTTTAAATTTCTATCGCTCTGATAATCAAATCCCTTTTCCATAAAATGAGACATTTTAACTTTTACTTTTTAAATTTATATATTTAACTTTTACTTTTTAAATTTCTATCGCTCTGATAATCAAATCCCTTTTCCATAAAATGAGACATTTTAACTTTTACTTTTTAAATTTATATATTTAACTTTTACTTTTTAAATTTCTATCGCTCTGATAATCAAATCCCTTTTCCATAAAATGAGACATTTTAACTTTTACTTTTTAAATTTATATATTTAACTTTTACTTTTTAAATTTCTATCGCTCTGATAATCAAATCCCTTTTCCATAAAATGAGACATTTTAACTTTTACTTTTTAAATTTATATATATATATATATATATAATATATATATATATATATATATATTCTATAAATGCTGAGTTTTAGCTTTAAAGTGAATGACCAGGGGCATAGCAATGATGTCAGAGAGGTGACAATGTCTTTTCCTGAGCTCTCCATACAACCCTAACACTGACAGCAAATTGAGCCTTTGAATTAGTTTTGGAGTAACAGAAAACATAAATATTGGGAGTGTAACAAATTGCCAGAAGAAGATGATTTCTAAGATCTCCAGAAAAGGTCTGTTTCAATCAAGCATGGAGACAGGCTGGCCAAGCACAAGCAGGTCAAGCAACAACAATGAGTGTGGGGAGTGCATAGTCCCAGAACATTGTGGGCTTTGTGTGCCAAAAAATCTATAGGGAGAAATTACAACAATGTTGGCTACTCTGCCAACAAGGAAGTAAATAGAATATTATAAAAATTAAATATGATATATCTTTGGAGAAAATTGAATGAAAACAGAAAGGAGTATCCTTTTTCTCAGCAGTTTATGGAACCGATACAAAAATTGACTATATATTAATTGACTATAAGTGAATTAATAATTGACTATAAGTGAATTAATAATTGATTATAAGTGAATCTTACTCTCATAAAATTTGGCTCAAAGAAAAAATATTAGACATATTTGGTTTCACAAAGAAACTTGTTGCACCTTATAGGAAAGTAGGGGAGGAAAAAGAAAAGGAAAGGAGGTTAATAAATGGGAAAGCAGAAATAGTAGGGGAAAGGTAGAAGAAATGTTTGAAAGCTAGTAAATCAGTAGACTAGTAAACAAAAAATAGCTGACAAATAAAAATGGCAAATAGTGAACACTAAAATGCCAGAATTTCACAAGACCTGACTAGGCCTACCCAGCACCAATGACTTAGCATAGCTGCTGCTGCAGCTTGTAGAAGAGACTTGGACAATCTCCCCTTTTAACTAAAAACAGAACTCTACTTAAAAAAATGAGCAAAAATGCAAAAATAATTCTGACCATAGACAGTTTTATGGTGAAAGAGAAGAACAGATTTCAAAACCTGAGGTCACTAAAAGCAAATCATCTTCAGATGAAGCCCCAAATTGGACCCTGTTGTGAGCTTTTTCTTCTCAAAACATAGCCAGGTGATAAAAGTTCAGATCTTTTATTTTCTCCAATATAGCCCGGTTAGCTTAGAGGCCTATCTCTCTGCTTGGTTCCAAGAGCTCTCTCCAAATGTCTTTAAATCCAAAGGTCTGGTTCTTCAGCCTCTGCCTCTGCTTTCTTCAGCCTCCAGCCAGCTCCAGTCTTCATGTCATTCCGGTGAAATCTCGACTTGTAGCGTCTTCCTCTCAAGAACTCTCCGACTGGCCCATTGGCCTATTTATGCTCCTTCCAGAGAGAGGGATTATGGGTAGTTCTACTTAGTCCCTTGTTTCAGGTTCTGCCCAAAACATCTTCTTGTAAGATTAGATCAACTCTAATTAGTTAGCAGTTAGTAAGGATTCCAACAGGACCCCATCTCATAAGGCTTTCTTGGAAGAAATTTTAAAAGATCTTAAAAAAGAATTGGGAGAAAAATGGGGAAAGAAAATGATAACTATGCAAGAGGATTTGGAAAAGGAAACTCAGAAATTATCTGAAGAAAATTCCTTAGAAAATAGTTTTAGTGAAGTTTAAAAAGCATATAACTCCTTACAAAATAGATTTGATAAAATGGAAAGTGTTATTTGCTGAAAAACAGAATTTGTGAAATGGAAAAAGAAATCAACTTCATGAAAAACAGAATTTTTAAAGTGGAAAAAAAAATTCATAGCACAAAACAATTCATTTAAAAATTCAATTGGCAAAACACACACACACACACACACACACACACACACACTAAAAAAAGGTAATTGAAAAAAAATAATTCACTAAAATGAGAACTGAACAAATGGAAATGAATATTCAATGAGATATCTAGAATGAGTCAAGCAAAACCAAAATGAAAGAAAGAAAGAAAGAAAGAAAGAAAGAAAGAAAGAAAGAAAGAAAGAAAGAAAGAAAGAAAGAAAGAAAGAAAGAAAAAGAAAGAAAGGAAGGAAGGAAGGAAGGAAAGAAGGAAGGAAGGAAGGAAGGAAGGAAGGAAGGAAGGAAGGAAGGAAGGAAGGAAGAAAAAAGAAGAAACTGTAAAATACCTAGGTGGAAGAAAAAAAAAACTGACCAGAAAAATTGAGAGCAATCTAAGGATTATTGAACTTCCTGAAAAACAATGATGAAAAAAAAAAAAAAGCCTAGACATTATCTTTCAGGAAATAATCAAAGAAAATTACTGTGATGTCCTAGAATCAAAATGTAAAATAGACTTTAAAAGAATTCACCAATCACTTCTTGAAGGAGACCTCAAAATGAAAATTCCAAAGAATATTGTGGCTAAATTTCAGAACTATCAGACCAAGGAAAAATATTACAAGCAGCCAGAAAGAAACAATTCAAATAGCAAGGAGCCACAATAAGGCTTACCCAGGACCTACAACTTCCACCTTAAATGATCAAAGGGTCTAGAATCTGGTATTCCAAAAGGCAAAGGACTTGGAATGCAGCCAAGAATAAACTATGCAGCTAAACTGAGAATTTTCTTTCAGAGAAAAAGATGAACATTCAATGAAACAGGTGAATTTCATATATTTCTGATGAAAAGATCAGATCTAAACAAAAAAATTTGACCTCCAAATGTAGAACTCAAGAGAAGCATAAAAAAGAAAAAGAAAATAACTCTTGAGAATGGTATCTCTGTTATGAGTATATGTAGAGAATGCGGGTATAATTTGATTTTATTGTTATGATATAAAAAAGGAACTAAAGGTAGAAAGGGGATTGTAATGGAAAAAGGGGAAAGTAAAGGTAAAATGAAGGAAATTACATCTCATGAAGAGACAAAAAAATCCTAGTATAATTAAAGGAAACAAGGGAGGGTTATGAACATTGTGTGAATCTTACTCTCATAAGATTTGGCTCAAAGAAAAAATATTAGACATATTTGGTTTCACAAAGAAACTTGTTGCACCTTATAGGAAAGTGGGGGAGGAAAAAGAAAAGGAAAGGAGGTTAATAAATGGGAAAGCAGAAATAGTAGGGGAAAGGTAGAAGAAAGGGGACAGGGCTAAAAAAGAGGAGGAAGACTGGTTAAGGCAAAGGCAAGTAGTGGTCAGAAGCAAAATACTGGAGAGGAGGGAAAGGAGGAAAGAAAAGAGAAAAGCAAAATTTAGGGTAAATAAGATGGTAGGAAATACAGAAATAATGGTTTTAACTATGAATGTGAATGGGGTGAACTGTCCCATAAAATGGAAGCAGAAAGCAGACTGTATGAAAAGCAAGAATCATACAATATGTTATTTACAAGACACACATTTAAAGCAGAGCAATAGATACCAAGTAAAGGTAAAAGGCTGGAGCAAAACCTATTATGCTTCAGGTGAATTTAAAAAAAATGAAGCAGATATAGCCATCATGACATTAAATCAAGCAAAAGGAAAATTAGATCTAATTTAAAAAGATAAGGAAAGAAATTATATCTTGCTAAGGGTAACATAGATAATGAAGCAATATCAATACGAAACATGTATGCACCAAATGGAATAGCATCTAAATTCCTAAAGGAGAAGTTAAGACAGCTGCAAGAAGAAATACACAGCAAAACTATAATAGTGAGGGATCTCAATTTTACATTCACAGAACTAGATAAATGAAGCCAGAAAATAAATAAGAAAGAAATTAAGGAGGTAAATAGAATATTATAAAAATTAAATATGATATATCTTTGGAGAAAATTGAATGGAAACAAAATGGAGTATCCTTTTTCTCAGCAGTTTATGGAACCGATACAAAAATTGACTATATATTAGGGCATAAAGAATTTAAAATCAAATGCAGAAAGGCAGAAATAGTGAATGCATTTTTTTCAGATCATGATTCAATGAAAATTACATTCTATAAAATTCCATGGGAAAATAGACCAAAAAGTAATTAGAAACTAATTAATCTAATTCTAAAGAATGAATGAATGGGTGAAACAGCAAATCATAGATACATCCAAGAGGGACTTCCGGTTAAGATGGCGGAGAGGAGGCACACAGCTGTGTAACCTCTGCACTTTCTCTCACTATCCACTTCATTACAAGCCTCTGAATTAATGCTTGACTGAAAAAAAAAAAAAAAACACACAAATAGTTACCAAGAGAAGCCATCCTTGAGATTCGCCAAGAAAGGTCTGTCTTTACTGGAGGGCTGGGATGGTTTTAGATTGGGCGCAGGCGGCGGGCAGAGGCAGTGAGAGCACGGGAGCAGACTGGAGAGGGGGTAGGGAGTGATTGCAGCCGTCTCTGCGGGGAGAGCTTCGCTACAGGACTAGATACTTTGCTCCTGCAGCAAGTCAGCAGCCCAGCAGAGAAGCTAAAAACACCGGGGCTGAAGAATACAACCCCAAACAGCTGGAGTCTCTCGGGACCTGGCCACCCCCCGCCCTTCCCCACCCCACAGTGACTCAGCACGCTCTGGATCTCAGAGCGCAGGTGCAGCACAGTCCTGCTATTGCCTCACTGCTGCCCCCCCGCAGTCTGTAGAGGAAGCTCGGTAACACACCGAGCCCCTTCCCCAAAGAAAGACTCCAGTTTTTTCTGTTTTTCTTTGCTAGTTTGTCTCTGATTATTAGACAGAATGAGCAAGAAACTGAAGAGGACTTTAACCCTTGATAGCTTCTATACAGATAGAGAGCAGACTCTAAATCCTGAGGAGACTAAAAACAGACAGTCCCCAGGTGAATCCCCAAAGGAAGAGATCATCTGTTCCTCAGCACAGATGAATCTCATAGAAGTGATTAAAAAGGCTCTCACAAGGGAGCTAGAAGAAAAATGGGAAAAGCAGAGTGAGGCTTGGCAAAAGAGCCTGGAGAAGTCAGTTAAAGAGAGAGTGGATAAAGAAGTAAAATCCTTGAAAAATAGGATTGGTGAACTGGAAAACAAAATTGGCGAAATGGAAAAAAATTCCACAGATCAAAAGAACTCAATGGCACAATTAGAAAAAGATTTTTAAAAAGTGAGTGAAGAAAATACTTCACTGAAAATCAGAATTGAACAACTGGAATTGAATGACTCGAGGAGACAAGAAGAATCAGTCAAGAAATCCAAAAAAATCAAACAATGGAAAAGAATGTGAAATACCTTCTGGGGAAGACAACAGACCTGGAAAACAGATCCAGGAGAGACAATCTGAGAATCATTGGACTTCCAGAAAAACATGATGAAAAAAAGAGCCTGGACACTATTTTCCAGGAAATTATCAAAGAGAACTGCCCAGAAGTCATAGGAACAGAGGAAAAAATAAACATTGAAAGGATTCATCAATCACCCACTGAAAGGGATCCTAAAATCAAAACACCAAGGAATATAGTGGCCAAATGCCAGAACCCTCAGATGAAGGAAAAAAATATTGCAAGCGGCTAGAAAAACCCAATTCAAGTATCAAGGAGCCACAATAAGGATCACCCAGGATCTGGCAGCATCCACATTAAAAGATCGAAGGGCCTGGAATATGATATTCCGAAAGGCTAAGGAACTTGGTATGCAACCAAAAATAACTTACCCAGCGAGAATGAGCATCTTTTTTCCAGGGAAGAAGATGGACATTTAACGAAGTAAGCTAATTTCATCTATTTCTGATGAAAAAGCCAGAACTTAACAAAAAGTTTGATCTACAAATATAGAACTCAAGAGAAATCTAAAAAGGTAAAGATTAATCTTGGGAACTATATTTTGACTATATTATATGTATAAAGAATACATGTATACCTTGTTCTAGAAATTGATGTGGAAAGGAAATTGTACCAGAAAAAGGGTAAAGTGGGGGTAGTACATCTCAGGAAGAGGCATAGGAAACCTATTATATCTGAGAGAAAGAATGGAGGGGGATGAATATAGTGGGTATCTTACTGCCTTCAGAATTGGCTTTAAGTGAAAAATCTTAAGACATATTCAATCTATGGTGAAACTTCTCCCACCTCATTGAAAAGTGAGAAGGGAAAAGTGAAAAGGGAAGGAATAAGCTAAGCAGAAGGGAATACGGGAACTGGGAGGGAAAGGGGTAAGATAGGGGGAGGAACTCTAAGGAGGGGGGAGGGATACTAAAAAGGAGGGCTGTGAGAAGCAAGTGGTGCTCACAAGCTTAATACTGGAAAGGGGGGAAAGGGGAAAGAAGGGAGAAAAGCATAAACCGGGGTTAACAAGATGGCAAGTAATACAGAATTGGTCATTCTAACCATAAATGTGAACGGGGTAAACTCCCCCATAAAGAGGAAGCGGTTAGCAGAATGGATTAAAAACCAGAATCCTACAATATGTTGTTTACAGGAAACACACCTGAAGCGGGGAGATACATGCAGGTTAAAGGTAAAAGGTTGGAGCAAAATCTACTATGCTTCAGGTGAAGTCAAAAGAGCAGGGGTAGCCATCCTGATTCAGATCAAGCTAAAGCAAAAATTGATCTAATTAAAAGAGATAAGGAAGAGCACTATATCTTGCTAAAGGGTAGCATGGATAATGAAGCACTATCTATATTAAACATATATGCACCAAGTGGTGTAGCATTTAAATTCTTAAAAGAGAAATTAAGAGAGCTGCAAGAAGAAATAGACAGTAAAACTATAATAGTGGGAGATCTTAACCTTGCACTCTCAGAATTAGATAAATCAAACCACAAAATAAATAAGAAAGAAGTCAAAGAGGTAAATAGAATACTAGAAAAGTTAGATATGATAGATCTCTGGAGAAAATGTAATGGAGACAGAAAGGAATATACTTTCTTTTCAGCAGTTCATGGAACCTATACAGAAACTGACCATATATTAGGACATAAAAACCTCAAACTCAAATGCAGTAAGGCAGAAATAGTAAATGCATCCTTTTCAGACCACGATGCAATGAAAATTACATTCAACAAAAAACCAGAGGGAAGTAGACCAAAAAATAATTGGAAACTAAATAATCTCATACTAAAGAATGATTGGGTGAAACAGCAAATCATAGACATAATTAATAACTTCATCCAAGAAAACGATAATAATGAGACATCATACCAAAATGTATGGGATGCAGCCAAAGCGGTAATAAGGGGAAATTTCCTATCTCTAGAGGCCTATTTGTATAAAATAGAGAAAGAGAAGGTCAATGAATTGGGCTTGCAACTAAAAATGCTAGAAAAGGAACAAATCAAAAACCCCCAGTCAAACACTAAACTTGAAATTCTAAAAATAAAAGGAGAGATAAATAAAATTGAAAGTAAAAAAAACTATTGAATTGATTAATAAAACTAAGAGTTGGTTCTATGAAAAAACCAACAAAATAGACAAACCCTTAGTAAATCTGATTAAAAAAAGGAAAGAGGAAAATCAAATTGTTAGTCTTAAAAATGAAAAGGGAGAACTCACCACTAACGAAGAGGAAATTAGAGCAATAATTAGGAGTTACTTTGCCCAACTTTATGCCAATAAATTCGACAACTTAAATGAAATAGAAAAATACCTCCAAAAATATAGCTTGCCCAAACTAACAGAGGAAGAAGTAAATATCCTAAACAGTCCCATCTCAGAAAAAGAAATAGAACAAACTATCAATCAACTCCCTAAGAAAAAATCCCCAGGACCAGATGGATTTACATGTGAATTCTACCAAACATTTAAAGAACAATTAACTCCAATGCTAAATAAACTATTTGAAAAAATAGGGATTGAAGGAGTCCTACCAAACTCCTTTTATGACACAGACATGGTAGTGATACCTAAACCAGGTAGGCTGAAAACAGAGAAAGAAAATTATAGACCAATCTCCCTAATGAATATTGATGCTAAAATCTTAAATAAAATATTAGCAAAAAGATTACAGAAAATCGTCACCAGGAAAATACACTATGACCAAGTAGGATTTATACCAGGAAGGCAGGGCTGGTTCAATATTAGGAAAACTATTAGCATAATTGACTATATCAATAACCAAACAAACAAAAACCATATGATCATCTCAATAGATGCAGAAAAAGCATTTGATAAAATCCAACATCCATTCCTAATAAAAACACTTGAGAGCATAGGAATAAATGGACTTTTCCTTAAAATAGTCAGGAGCATATATTTAAAACCATCAGTAAGCATCATATGCAATGGGGAAAAACTGGGACCTTTCCCAGTAAGATCTGGAGTGAAGCAAGGTTGCCCTCTATCACCATTATTATTTAATATCGTATTAGAAACACTAGCCTCAGCAATAAGAGTCGAGAAAGATATTAAAGAAATTAGAGTAGGCAATGAAGAAACCAAACTATCACTCTTTGCAGATGATATGATGGTATACCTAGAGAACCCCAGAGATTCTACTAAAAAGCTATTAGAAATAATTCATAATTTTAGCAAAGTAGCTGGCTACAAAATAAATCCCCATAAATCCTCAGCATTTTTATACATCTCCAACAAAACCCAACAGCAAGAGATACAAAGAGAAATTCCATTCAGAATAACTGTTGATACCATAAAATATTTGGGAATCTATCTACCAAAGGAAAGTCAGGAATTATATGAGCAAAATTATAAAAAAGTCTCCACACAAATAAAGTCAGACTTAAATAATTGGAAAAATATTAAGTGCTCTTGGATCGGCCGAGCGAACATAATAAAGATGACAATACTCCCTAAACTAATCTATTTATTTAGTGCTATACCAATCAGACTTCCAAGAAAATATTTTAATGATCTAGAAAAAATAACAACAAAATTCATATGGAACAATAAAAAGTCGAGAATCTCAAGGGAATTAATGAAAAAAAAATCAAATGAAGGTGGCCTAGCTGTACCTGATCTAAAATTATATTATAAAGCAGCAGTCACCAAAACCATTTGGTATTGGCTAAGAAATAGATTAGTGGATCAGTGGAAAAGGTTAGGCTCACAAGACAGAATAGTCAACTATAGCAATCTAGTGTTTGACAAACCCAAAGCCCCTAACTTCTGGGAAAAGAATTCATTATTTGATAAAAACTGCTGGGATAATTGGAAATTAGTATGGCAGAAATCAGGCATGGACCCACACTTAACACCATATACCAAGATAAGATCAAAATGGGTCCATGACCTAGGCATAAAGAACGAGATTATAAATAAATTAGAGGAGCATAGAATAGTTTATCTCTCAGACTTGTGGAGGAGAAAGAAATTTGTGACCAAAGATGAACTAGAGATCATTACTGATCACAAAATAGAAAATTTTGATTACATCAAATTAAAAAGCCTTTGTACAAACAAAACTAATGCAAACAAGATTAGAAGGGAAGCAACAAACTGGGAAAACATCTTCACAGTTAAAGGTTCTGATAAAGGCCTCATTTCCAAAATATATAGAGAACTGACTCAAATTTATAAGAAATCAAGCCATTCTCCAATTGATAAATGGTCAAAGGATATGAACAGACAATTTTCAGAGGATGAAATTGAAACTATTACCACTCATATGAAAGAGTGTTCCAAATCATTATTGATCAGAGAAATGCAAATTAAGACAACTCTGAGATACCACTACACACCTGTCAGATTGGCTAAGATGACAGGAAAAAATAATGATGAATGTTGGAGGGGATGAGGGAAAACTGGGACACTAATGCATTGTTGGTGGAGTTGTGAACGAATCCAACCATTCTGGAGAGCAATCTGGAATTATGCCCCCAAAATTATCAAATTGTGTATACCCTTTGATCCAGCAGTGTTTCTATTGGGCTTATATCCCAAAGAAATACTAAAGAAGGGAAAGGGACCTGTATGTGCCAAAATGTTTATAGCAGCCCTATTTGTAGTGGCTAGAAACTGGAAAATGAATGGATGCCCATCAATTGGAGTATGGCTGGATAAATTGTGGTATATGAATGTTATGGAATATTATTGTTCTGTAAGAAATGACCAGCAGGATGAATACAGAGAGGACTGGCGAGACTTACATGAACTGATGCTAAGTGAAATGAGCAGAACCAGGAGATCATTATATACTTCGACAACGATATTGTATGAGGACATATTTTGATGGAAGTGGATTTCTTTGACAAAGAGTTTCAATTGATAAATGACGGACAAAAGCAGCTACATCTTTTCAAAAGAAAGAACACTGGGAAACGAATGTGAACTATCTGCATTTTTGTTTTTCTTCCCCGGGTTATTTATACCTTCTGAATCCAATTCTCCCTATGCAACAAGAGAACTGTTTGGTTCTGCAAACATATATTGTATCTAGGATATACTGCAACATACCAAACATATAAAGGACTGCTTGCCATCTAGGGGAGGGGGTGGAGGGAGGGAGGGGAAAAAAATCGGAAAAGAAACGAGTGCAAGGGATAATGTTGTCAATATAAAGTAATCATTAAATAAAAATAAAAATAAATAATAATTTCATCCAAGAGAATGACAATAATATGACAATATGCAAAAATTTGTGGGAGGCAGGCAAAGTGGTAATAAAGGGACATTTTATATCTCTAGATGCTTACTTGCATGAAATAGAGAAACAGAGAAAGAAAAGATCAATGAATTGGACTTGCAACTAAATATGCTAGAAAAAGAACAAATTAACACCCAATTAAAGACAAAATTTTAAATTCTAAAAATTAAAGGGGAGATTAATAAAAATTGAAAATTAAAAAAAAAAAAAACTTGAATTGATAAGTAAAACTAAGAATTGCCTTTATGGAAAAACCAACAAAATAGATAAGTCTTTAGGTAATTTAATTAGAAAAAGGAAAGTGGAGAATGAAATTGTTAGTCTCAAAAATGAAAAGGGAGAACTTGCCACCAATTAAGAGAAAATTAAAGCAATAATTAGGAGTTATTTTACCCAATTTTATGTCAATAAATTTGATAATCTAAGTGAAATGAAGGAATACCTACAAAAACATAGACTGACCAGATTAACAGAAGAGGGAATAAATAACTTCAAAAAACCCATTTTAGAAAAAGAAATACAACACGTTATTAATCAACTCTCCCTCCCCCCCCAAAAAAATAAATCTCAATGGAGATGAATTTACATGTGAAATCTAACAACAAATTTTTAAAAATGAACTCCCAGACCCTAAAACTATTTGAAAAAAGTAAGGGAAAAAGGAGTCCTACCAAATTTCTTTTATGACATAGACATGGTAATGATACCTAAACCACATAAGATGAAAACAGAGAAAGAAAATTATAGACCAATTTCCCAAATGGATACTGATGCAAAAATCTTAAAAATAAAATATTAGGGAAGAGATTACAGAAATTCATCCCCAAGATAATAAGCCATAATCAAGTAGAATTTATCCCAAGAATGCAGGGTTGGTTCAATAGCAGGAAAACTATTAGCATAATTGACTGTATCAACAATCAAACTAACAAAAACCATATGGTTATCTAAATAGATGTAGAAAAACCATTTGATAAAATCAAATACCCATTCCTTCTAAAAAGACTGGAGGGTATAGGAATGAATAGACTTTTCTTTAAAATGATCAGTAGCATCTATTTTAAAACATCAGCAACCATCAGTTGTAATAGGAACAAACAAGAACCATTCCCAATAAGATCAGGGGTTAAACAAGGCTGCCCACTATCTTTATTACTATTCAATACTGTATTAGAAATGTTGACTTTGGCAATAAGAGAAGAAAAAGAGATTAAAAGAATTAGATTAAGTAATGAGGAAATCAAATAATCACTTTTTGTAGATGATATCATGGTATATGTAGGAAAAGCCCCAGAGAATCAACTAAAAAACTACTAAAAAATCCACAACTTTAGCATAGTGCAGGATATAAAATAAATCTACATAAATTATCATCATTTTAACATATTACCAACAAAGTCCAAGAGCAAAAGGTACAAAAAGAAATGCCATTTAAAATAACTGTTGATAATATAAAATATTTGGGAATCTATCTGACAAGGTAAAGCCAGGGACTTTTTAAACTCAAGTACAAAACACTTTCCATACAAATAAAATAAGATCTAAATGATTGGAAAATTTTCAAGTGCTCTTGGATAGGCTGAGCAAATATAACAGGAATGACAATAATACTACATTAATCTATGTATTTAGCACTATACCAAACAAACTCCCCACCAAAATTTTACAGATCGAGAAAAATAATAATGAAATTCATCAGGAAGAACAAAAAGTCAAGAATTTCCAAGGAATTAATGAAAAAATGCAAATGAAAATGACCTAGCTGTACCAGATCTCAAATAGTATAAAGCACTGGTCATCAAAACCATTTGGTAGTGGCTTAAAAATAGTGTAGTTGATCAGTGAAATAGGTTAGGTTCACAGCATAAAATAGTCGATGACTATATAAATCTAGTGTTTGATCAGCCCAAAGATTGCAGCTTTTTGGATTATAAATCATTATTTGACCAAAATTGCTAGGGAAATTGAAAACTAATATGGCAGAAACTAGACAGTAACCCACACCTAATATCATATACCAAGATGAGGTCAAAATGGGTTCATGATCTAGGCATAAAGAAAGATATTATACATAAATTAGCAGAATATAGGATTGTTTACCACTAACTGTAATGGGCTGAGGATTGAGTTGATGCACTGAGGTCCCAACCACACGAGGCTAAATAGTAATTGGACCATAATCTATTAACATATAAGCTTGGAAAAAGAATGGCCCCCACCCACTCTTTGTGCAAGTCCTGATGTGTTGTATAGGAAATGACTATATTGGTGGGTGGAGGCAGGGGAGTGGAAAAGGAAGGGGAAGGAGAGACTTTTGGCATTGCTATTGCCACGGTTTGTTCAGCTCAGATCTCTCTCTGTTAGCTGGCTTCCTGTCGCAGCTGCCCATATTGCTATAACAATCTTTCTTGCCCATATTGCTATCGCAATCTTTATTCACCTCTTCACTTCAATAAATATTGAAGATTTTCCCCTCAACCTGAATTCCTGACTCTGGCTGATTTTAAATACGCAGTCATTACAACTAACATCTATGAAGGATTAAGGAATTTATGATCAAAAAAGAACTGGAGATCATTATTAATCACAAAATACATAATTTTGAGTATATTGTTAAGTTTTTGTACAAACAAAACTAATGCAGACAATATTAGAAGGGAAGCAATAAACTGAAAACATTTTTGTATTCAAGCCGTCAAATAGAGGCCTAATTTCTAAATGTATAAAGAATTCATTCCAATTTATAAGAATTCAAGCCATTCTCCCATTGATAAATGTTCAAAGGATATAAACAGACAATTTTCAGATGAAAAAATTTTAACCATTTCTAGTTATAAGAAAATGTGTTCTAAATCATCACTGATGAGAGAAATGCAAATAAAGACAACTCTGAAATACCACTACATACCTCTCAGATTGACTGAGATGACTGGAAAAGATAATAAGGAATGCTAGAGGGGATGTGGGAAAACTGGGACACTGATAAATTGATGGTGGAACCATGAATGGAACCAGCCATTCTGGAGAACAATTTAGAATTAGCTTCAAAAAGCTTTCAAACTATGCATACCCTTTGCTCCAGTAGTATTGCTTACTGGATTTATATCCAAGGAGATTTTAAAGAAGGGAAAGGGACCTATATGTTCAAGAATGTTTGTGGCAGCCCTCTTTGTAGTGGCTGGAAACTGGAAACTGAGTGGATGCCCATCAATTGGAGAATGGCTGAATAAGTTATGGTATAAGAATGCTATGGAATACTATTGTTCTTTCTGTAAGAAACAACTAGCAGGATGATTTCAAAGAGGCTTGGAGAGACCTGGACGAACTAATGCTAAATGAAATGAGCAGAAGGAGATTATTATACATGGTAACAACAACAATATATGATGATCAATTCTGACTGACGTGCCTCTCTTCAAAATTAACAGATTCAAACCACTTTCACTTGGGCAGTGATGATGAGAGCCATCTACACCCAGAGAGAGAATTATGGGAACAAATTGTGGAACATAACATAGCATTTTCACTCTTTTTGTTGTTGTTTGCTTGCATTTTATTTTCTTTCTCTTCTGTTTTCCTAGTTTGAGTTTATTTTTCTTTTGCAGTAAGATAATTGTATTGATAGATATACATAACTGGATTTAATATATATTTCTTGTTTTATTTATTTTTTATTATAACTTCTTATTTACAAGATATATGCATGGGTAATTTCTCAGCATTGACAATTGCAAAACTTTTTGTTCCAACTTTTCCCTTCCTTCATCTCACCCCTTCACACAAATGGCAAGTTGACCAAAACATGTTAAATACATTAAAGTGTAAATTAAAGACAATATATGTATAAATGTCCAAACAGTTATTTTGCTGTACAAAAAGAATTGGACTTTGAAATAGACAATTTGCCTGTGAAGGAAATCAAAAATGCAGGTGGACAAAAATAGAGGGATTGGGAATTCTATCTAGTGGTTCATAGTCATCTCCCAGAGTTCTTTAGCTGGGCATAGCTAGTTCAATTCATTACTGCTCCATTGGAACTGATTTGGTTCATCTCATTATTGAAGATGGCCGAATCCATCAGAATTGATCATCATATAGTATTGTTATTGAAATATATAATCTTCTGGTCCGGCCCATTTCACTCAGCATGACTTCATGTAAGTCTCTTCAGGCCTTTCTGAAATCATCCTGCTGGTCATTTCTTACAGAACAATAATATACCATAATAGACATATACCAAAATTTATTTAGCCATTCTCCTATTGATGGGCATTCATTCAGTCTCCAGTTTCCGGCCACTACAAAGAGGGCTGCCACAATCATTCTTGCACATACAGGTCCCTTTCCCTTCTTTAAAATCTCTTTGGAATTTAAGCCCAGTCGTAACATTGCTGGATCAAAAGGTATGCACAGTTTCATAACTTTTTGAGCATAGATCCAAATTGCTCTCCAGAATGGCTGGATGTATTCACAGTTCCAGCAACAATGTAGCAATGTCCCATTTTTCCCACATCCTCTCCAAAATTCTGCATTATCTTTCCCCGTCATTCTAGTCAATCTGACAGGTGTGTAGTGGTATCTCAGAGTTGTCTTAATTTGCATTTCTCTGATTAATAATGACTTGGAGGATCTTTTCATATGGCTAGAAAAACTTTCAATTTCTTTGTTTGAGAATTGTTCATATCCTTTGACCATTTATCAATTGGAGAATGAGATCAAAATGGGTCCATGACCTAGGCATAAAGAACGAGATTATAAATAAATTAGAGGAACATAGGATAGTTTATCTCTCAGACTTGTGGAGGAGAAAGAAATTTGTGACCAAAGATGAACTAGAGACCATTACCAATCACAAAATAGAAAATTTTGATTATATCAAATTAAAAAGCCTTTGTACAAACAGAACGAATGCAAACAAGATTAGTAGGGAAGTAACAAACTGGGAAAACATCTTTACAATTAAAGGTTCTGATAAAGGCCTCATTTCCAAAATATATAGAGAACTGACTCAAATTTATAAAAAATCAAGCCATTCTCCAATTGATAAATGGTCAAAGGATATGAACAGACAATTTTCAGATGAAGAAATTGAAACTATTACCACTCACATGAAAGAGTGTTCCAAATCACTATTGATCAGAGAAATGCAAATTAAGACAACTCTGAGATATCACTACACTCCTGTCAGATTGGCTAAGATGACAGGAAAAAACAATGATGAATGTTGGAGGGGATGCGGGAAAACGGGGACATTGATGCATTGTTGGTGGAGTTGTGAACGAATCCAGCCATTCTGGAGAGCGATCTGGAATTATGCCCAAAAAGTTATCAAACTGTGCATACTCTTTGATCCAGCAGTGTTTCTATTGGGCTTATACCCCAAAGAGATACTAAAAAAGGGAAGGGGACCTGTATGTGCCAAAATGTTTGTAGCAGCCCTGTTTGTAGTGGCTAGAAACTGGAAAATGAATGGATGCCCATCAATTGGAGAATGGCTGGGTAAATTGTGGTATATGAATGTTATGGAATATTATTGCTCTGTAAGGAATGACCAGCAGGATGAATACAGAGAGGCTTGGAGAGACCTACATGGACTGATGCTAAGTGAGATGAGCAGAACCAGGAGATCATTATACACTTCGACAACGATATTGTATGAGGATGTATTCTAATGGAAGTGGATTTCTCTGACAAAGAGACTTAACTGAGTTTCATTGGAGAAATGATGGACAGAAACAGCTACACCCAAAGAAGGAATACTGGGAAATGAATGTGAACTATTTGCATTTTTGATTTTCTTCCCGAGTTATTTTTACCTTCTGAATCCAATTCTCCCTGTGCAACAAGAGAACTGTTTGGTTCTGCAAATATGTATTGTATCTAGGATATACTGCAACATGTTTAGCATATATAGGACTGCTTGCCATCCTGGGGGGGGGGAGGAGGGAGGGAGGGGAAAAAACGAAACATAAGTGATTGCAAGGGATAATGTCGTGTAGAAATTATCCTGGCATGGATTCTGTCAATGCGAAGTTATTATTAAATAAAATAAAATTTATTATTAAAAAAAAAATCAATTGGAGAATGGCTTGATTCCTTATAAATTAGAGTCAATTCTCTATATATTTTGGAAATGAGGCCTTTATCAGAATTTTTGACTCTAAAAATGTTTTCCCAATTTATTACTCCCCTTCTAATCTTGTCTGAATTAGTTTTGCTTGTACAAAAACTTTTGAATTTGATATAATCAAAATTTTCTATTTTGTGATCAATAGTAATCTCTAGTTCTTCTTTGGGCTTAAATTCCTTTCTCTTCCACAGGTCTGAAAGGTAAAGTATCCTATGCTCTTCCAATTTATTTATAATCTCATTCTTTAAGTTTAAGTCATGAATCCATTTTGACCTTATCTTGGTATACAGTGTAAAGTGTGGGTCAATGCGTAGTTTCTGCCATACTAATTTCCAATTTTCCCAGCAATTTTTTGTCAAATGGTGAGTTCTTATCCCAATAGCTGAGGTCATTGGTATTGTCAAACAATAGGTTATTAAAGTTATTGGTTGTTTTGCCATTTGAACCTAACCTATTCCACTGATTAACTAATCTATTTCTTAGCCAATACAAAATGGTTTTAGTAACCACTGCTTAATAATATAATTTAAGATCTAGTATAGCTAGGCCACCTTCATATGTTTTTTTTTTTCATTAATTCCCTTGAAATTTGGAATCTTTTGTTTTTCCACAAGAATTTTGTTGTTATTTTTTCTAGGTCATTGAAATAGTTTTTTTGGAAGTGTTATTGGTATAGCATTAAATAAATATATTAGTTTAAGTAGTATTGTCATCTTTATTATATTTGCTCACCCAATCCAAGAGCATTTAATATTTTTCCAATTGGTTAGATCTGACTTTATTTGTGTGGAAAGTGCTTTGTAGTTTTTCTCATATTTCCCTTGGCAGATAGATTCCTATATATTTATACTATCAGTAGTTACTTTAAATGGAATTTCTCTTTGTAATTCGAACTGTTGGATTTTGTTAGTGATATATAAGAATGCTGATAACTTATGTGGGTTTATTTTGAATCCTGCAACTTTGCTAAAGATGTGGATTATTTCTAATAGCTTTTTAGTAGAATCTTTGAGGTTCTCTAAGTATACCATCATATCATCAGCAAAGAGTGATAGTTTAGTTTCCTCACTACCTACTCTAATTCTTTTAATATCTTTCTCAAATCTTACTGTCAAAATTATTATTTCTAATACAATATTGAATAGTAATGGTGATAGTTGGCAACCTTGTTTCACTCCTGATCTTATTGGGAATGGTTCCAGTTTATCCCGATTACATAGGATGCTTACTGATGGTTTTAAAAAGATGCTACTGATTATTTGAAGAAAAAGACCATTTATTCCTATACTCTCAAGTGTTTTAAATAGGAATGAATGTTTGATTTTATCAAATGCTTTCTCTGCATCTATTGAGATGATCATATGGTTTTTGTTAATTTATTTATTAACATGGTCAATTATAATAATAGTTTTCCTAATATTGAACCAGCCCTGCATTCCTGGTATAAATCCTACTTGATCATGGTGTATTATCCTGGGGATGATTTTCTGTAGTCTTTTTGCTAATATCTTATTTAAGATTTTAGCATCAATGTTCATTAGAGAGATTGATCTATAAATTCCTTTCTCTTCCACAGGTCTGAAAGGTAAAGTATCCTATGCTCTTCCAATTTATTTATAATCTCATTCTTTAAGTTTAAGTCATGAATCCATTTTGACCTTATCTTGGTATACAGTGTAAAGTGTGGGTCAATGCGTAGTTTCTGCCATACTAATTTCCAATTTTCCCAGCAATTTTTTGTCAAATGGTGAGTTCTTATCCCAATAGCTGAGGTCATTGGTATTGTCAAACAATAGGTTATTAAAGTTATTGGTTGTTTTGCCATTTGAACCTAACCTATTCCACTGATTAACTAATCTATTTCTTAGCCAATACAAAATGGTTTTAGTAACCACTGCTTAATAATATAATTTAAGATCTAGTATAGCTAGGCCACCTTCATATGTTTTTTTTTTTCATTAATTCCCTTGAAATTTGGAATCTTTTGTTTTTCCACAAGAATTTTGTTGTTATTTTTTCTAGGTCATTGAAATAGTTTTTTTGGAAGTGTTATTGGTATAGCATTAAATAAATATATTAGTTTAAGTAGTATTGTCATCTTTATTATATTTGCTCACCCAATCCAAGAGCATTTAATATTTTTCCAATTGGTTAGATCTGACTTTATTTGTGTGGAAAGTGCTTTGTAGTTTTTCTCATATTTCCCTTGGCAGATAGATTCCTATATATTTATACTATCAGTAGTTACTTTAAATGGAATTTCTCTTTGTAATTCGAACTGTTGGATTTTGTTAGTGATATATAAGAATGCTGATAACTTATGTGGGTTTATTTTGAATCCTGCAACTTTGCTAAAGATGTGGATTATTTCTAATAGCTTTTTAGTAGAATCTTTGAGGTTCTCTAAGTATACCATCATATCATCAGCAAAGAGTGATAGTTTAGTTTCCTCACTACCTACTCTAATTCTTTTAATATCTTTCTCAAATCTTACTGTCAAAATTATTATTTCTAATACAATATTGAATAGTAATGGTGATAGTTGGCAACCTTGTTTCACTCCTGATCTTATTGGGAATGGTTCCAGTTTATCCCGATTACATAGGATGCTTACTGATGGTTTTAAAAAGATGCTACTGATTATTTGAAGAAAAAGACCATTTATTCCTATACTCTCAAGTGTTTTAAATAGGAATGAATGTTTGATTTTATCAAATGCTTTCTCTGCATCTATTGAGATGATCATATGGTTTTTGTTAATTTATTTATTAACATGGTCAATTATAATAATAGTTTTCCTAATATTGAACCAGCCCTGCATTCCTGGTATAAATCCTACTTGATCATGGTGTATTATCCTGGGGATGATTTTCTGTAGTCTTTTTGCTAATATCTTATTTAAGATTTTAGCATCAATGTTCATTAGAGAGATTGATCTATAATTTTCTTTCTCTGTTTTCAACCTACCTGGTTTAGGTATCAGTAGCATGTCTATGTCAGAAAAAGATTTTGGTAGGATTCCTTCATTCCTTATTTTTTTAACAGTTTATATAACATTGGGGCTAATTGTTCTTTAAAGTTTTGGTAGAATTCACATGTAAATCCATGTGGTCCTGGGGATTTTTTCTTAGGGAGTTAATTAATAGCTTTTTCTATTTCTTTTTCTGAAATGGGACTATTTAAGCAATTTAATTCCTCCTCTGTTTATCCAGGAAGCCTATATTTTTAGAGGTATTCATCCATTTCACCTTAGTTATCAAATTCATTGGCATAAAGTTGGGTAAAGTAACTCCTTATTGTTGCTCTAATTTCCTCTTCATTGGTGAAAAGTTCTCCCTTTTCATTTTTAAGACTAACAATTTGATTTTCCTCTTTCCTTTTTCTAATCAGATCTATCAAAGATTTATCTATTTTATTGGTCTTTTCATAAAAGCAACTCTTAGGGTTTTTTTTTTTTTATTAATTCAATAGTTTTTTTTTTTACTTTCAATATTATTAATTTCTCCTTTTAATATTAGAATTTCAAGTTTAGTATTTGATTGGGATTTTTAATTTGGTCTTTTTCTAGTTTTTTAAATTGCAAGCTCAATTTATTGATCTTATCTTCCTCTATTTTATTCAAGTAAGCCTCTAAAGATATAAATTTTCCCCTTATCACCATTTTGGCTGCATCCTACAAATTTTGGTATGATGTCTCATCGTTGTCATTATCTTGAGTGAAATTATTTTGTCTATAATTTGCTGTTTCATCCAATCATTCTTTAAGATGAGATTATTTAGTTTCCAATTACTTTTTGGTCTATTTACCCCTAACTTTTTGTTGAATGTAGTTTTTATCTCATCATGATCTGAAAAGAAAGCATTTACTATTTCTGCCTTCCTACATTTAATTTTGAGGTCTTTATGTCCTAATATATGGTCAGTTTTTGTATAGGTTCCATGAACTGTTGAAAGAAAATATACTCCTTTCTGCCACCATTCAGTTTTCTCCAAAGATCTATCATACCTAATTTTTCTAATATTCTATTTACCTCTTAAATTTCTTTCTTATTTGTTTTGTGGTTTGATTTATCTAACCCTGAAAGTGAAAGGTTGAGATCTCCCACTATTATAGTTTTGGTGTCTCTTTCTTCTTGCAACTCTCTTAACTTCTCCTTTAGAAAGTTAGATGCTACACTACTTGGTGCATACATGTTTAGTATTGATATTGCTTCATTGTCTATGCTACCCTTTAGCAAGATATAATTTACTCCCTTATCTCTTTTAATTAGATCAATTTTTGTTTTTACTTGATCTGAGATAAGAATGGCTACCCCTGCTTTTTTGACTTCACCTGAAGCATAATAGATTCTGGTCCAGCCTTTTACCTTTACTTTGTATGCATCTCTGTGCTTTAAATGTGTTTTCTGTAAACAACATATTATAGGTTTCTGACTTTTGATCCAGTCTGCAATGCAGACTGCAATGCAATGAAGAGGCAGCTCTGCTTTATGGGAGAGTTTACCCCATTCACGTTTATGGTTAAAATGACTAATTCTGCTTTTTCCTGCCATCTTATTATCCCCAGATTATGTTTTTCTTTTTCTTTCCCCTCCTTGTCTTCTTCCTCCGTATTAAATTTATGGGCCCCACTTCCATCACATAGCTCTCCCTCTTTTGGATCTCTCACTCCTCCCTTTGAATGCCTTGCTTTTTCCTGTATCCTTCCCTCATTGTAGTGTTCTTCTTCTTTAAAATATAAATAATGGTTTTCTCTGAGGGAGAGCAGGTTTCACAGGGAGGTTTTTTGGAGGCAACCTTAGTTTTAGTTAAGAGTAATAATCATCCAAAATGCAGCAAGCTGGTAAAAATGCAAACATTTATTTTCTCCTTCCAAAATAGCCCAGTTAGTTGAGGCCTATCTCTCTGCTTGGTTCCAAGACCTCTTGCCGATTGTCCTTTGTTTCTGCCTCTGCTTTCTTCAGCCTCCAGCCAGCCAAATGGAAAATGGAATGAATCTCTCTTGCCTCAGAGAGAGGGCTTGTCGGCTTCCTCCCAGAGTCCTCCTCTCGGAACCCAGTCAATGTTCAGAAGTAACTCTATCTAACCCGAAGTAACTAACTAACCCGAAGCTAAGAGCCTCTTTATATATTATCTCCCAAAGGATGACTCCTTCTTCTGGAGGCACACCTAAGGAAGGTGTAAATTCACAAAGTTACAAAGTTTATTTTGTGAATCTCCCATACTTGTGAACTCCAATGCGTACTTAAATACTTCTTGCTTATATGAGCTTTCTAAAGGTGTGAACACAAGCATTGTATCAATTAGTTCTACTTAGTACCTTGTTTCAGGTTCTGGCCCAAAACATTTCCTTGTAAGATCAGATCAATGATACTGAACCATGCTAAATTAGATAATTATTGTCTCTATCAACTCTAATGACTTAACAGTTTGTAAAGATTCTAACACCTTATTACTCCTTTCCTTTTCCATTTTTTCTCTCACTTTTTAATGAGGTAGAAGATTCTCAGTAAAACAAATATGTCAACTGATGCATTGTTGGTGGAGTTGTTAACAAATACAATCATGCTGGAGAGCAATCTGGAATTATGCCCAAAATGTTATCAAACTGTGCATACCCTTTGATCCAGAAGTGTTATGGGCTTATTCCCTAAAGAGATACTAAAGAAGGGAAAGGGACCTATATGTGCCAAAATGTTTGTGGCAGTCCTGTTTGTAGTGGCTAGAAACTGGAAAATGAATGGATGCCCATCAATTGGAGAATGTTTGGGTAAATTGTGGTATATGAATGTTTTGGAATATTATTGTTCTGTAAGAAATGACCAGCAGGATGAATGCAGAAAGGCTTGGAGAGACTTACATGAACTGATGCTAAGTGAAATGAGCAGAACCAGGAGATCATTATATACTTCAACAATGATACTGTATGAGGATGTATTCTGATAGAAGTGGATTTCTTTGATAATGAGATCTAACTCAGTTTTAATTGATCAATGATGGACAGAAGCAGCTACACCCAAAGAAAGAACACTGGGAATTGAATGTAAACTGTTTGCTTTTTTGTTTTTCTTCTCGGATTATTTCTACCTTTTGAATCCAATTTTCCTGTGCAGCAAGAGAACTGTTTGGTTCTGCACATATATAGAATCTAGGATATACTGTGACATATTTAACATGTATAGGACTGCTTGTCATCTGGGGTAGGGGGTGGAGGAAGGGAGAGGAAAAATCAGAACAGAAGTGAGTGCAAGGGATAATGTTGTAAAAAATATTACCCTGGCATGGGTTCTGTCAATAAAAATTATTTAAAAAAAAATATGTCAATTATCTTCTCTTTGAACCAACTCTGATGTGAGTGAGATTCACACAATCATCCTCCCCCTCTCTAAATTCCTTCAGATGTGATAGGTTTCCTTTGCCTCTTTGTGTTACACCAGTAAAATCAAATTATACATGTGATCTTTATGTATATCCACAACAGAAATACATTTCTCAAGAGTTCTTTTTACCCTTTTCTGCTTCTCTTGAGTCCTGCGGTTGGAGATCAATTTTTTTTGTTTAGATCCATTTTGTTTTTTGTTTTTTCTTTAGAAACTAATGAAATCCATCTGTTTCATTAACTGTCCATCTTCTTCCATGGAAGAAAATGCTCAGCTTGGCTCGGTAGTTTATTCTTGGCTGCATTCCAAGTTCTTTTGCCTTTCAGAATATCAGATTCCAGGCCCTTCAATCCTTTAATGTGGAGGCAGCCAGATCTTGAGTGACTCTTTTTGTGGCATCTCCGGGGATTTTTTTTTCCCCTGGCTGCTTGTAATATGTTTTCCTTAATCTGATAGTTCTGAAATTTGGCCACAATATTCCTTGGAGTTTTTATTTTAGGGTCTTTTTCAGAAGGTGTTCAATTAATTTTTTCAACACCTATTTTATCTTCTGATTATATTACATCTGGGCAGTTCTCTTTGATGATTCCCTGTAAAATAATATCTAGCCTATTTTTCTTCATCACGATTTTTGGGATGTCCTATAATCCTCATATTATCTCTCCTAGATCCATTTTCCAGATCTGTTGTTTTTCCACGTAGATATTTTATGGTTTTTTCCTAATTTTTCTTTTTTCTTTTTCTTTTTGATATTGCTTGACTGATTCTTGATGTCTCAATGAATCATTCTTTTCTATTTGTTCAGTTCTGATTTTTAATGAGGTATTTTCTTCATTAGCTTTTTTTAAACTTCTTTTTGTATCTGTCCAATTGAGTTTTTAAATGAGTTGTTTTGTTCTATGGAATTGTTTTCCATTTCACTAATTTATTTTTTAGTGAGTTATTTTCTTTTTCCAGTTCACAAATCTTACTTTCCTGGGATTTCTTTACCTTTTCTAATTCACAAATTATGTTTCCCTGCACTTTCTAGGAGTTTTTTTTTAACTTTTCCAATTCACATTTCAGGATGTTGTTACTCTCTTGCATAGCTTCTCTTTCCTTTCCTCATTTTTCTTCTAGCTCTCTTTTAAGATTTTTAATAGTCTCTTCTAGGAGAGCCTTTCATGTTTGGGATCAACAATTGTCTAGAGACTGTCTGCTATTAGTCTCCTTCAGGTTTAAAATCTGTTCTCTTTCTATATAGAAGCTATCGATAGCTCTTTTGATTTTTTTACTCATTTTTTAAAAGCCTGTAGTGTCTGCTTTCAGGGCAAAGTAGTTACCAGCTTCCTCTGCAGAGGAGTGATAGCTGTATGGATGGGAGCTGTCCTGCCAATGGGCTGCAAAGAGCTGTGTGTTAGAAGAGTGCTGTGGGAAAAAAAAATCCCCACTGGAAGAAACTAAGCCTGGGTTGAGCTGTGGAAGTGCACTGAAAAGAACTCTGCTCTGAGGATTAGTGACTGCCCTGGGGCTAGAGGCTGAGCAGTGAAAGTGTCACTATCCCAAGCCCAAGCTCGCAGTGGGGCTGTGGATATTAGCAGTTGCCCAGCGAATAGCCTAGCAAGCACTGGAAGTGTTTCCAGATGTTCTATTGCCCCAGGCCAAGCTCCCCTACTGCGCTGATTAGAGGCTGCCCTGGGCTGCATCCCCCTGCCATTCAGATTAGTACCTGCTTACTAGAGCCCTGTGCTGCAGAATGCTGCTGCACAGCTGTACCACAGTCTGTGCTGAGTCACTTCCCGTTTTGGGTGGGTAGAGCCAGATCTTGTTAGATTCTGGCGTTTTTAGAGTATCCTCTACCTTTGGCTTTAATTTCCCTGCTGGTCTGCTTTGTAATCAAGGCAGAGCAAGCAGTCAGCCTGTGGCAGAGTCATCTCTATAACTTTTTCTAGCCACAGAGGCCACCCCCGCTCCTGGTCCACTCTGGGCACTAGTCTCTCCTATCACTCTGCTTGCACTGATCTTCTCTGGCCCCTCAGGACAAACCTTTCCTGGCAATCTTCCAGATTATCTGGCTGGTAAGTTGTTGTACTTCTAATCATCACGAATTTTACCAGTTAAGCGCTATTTTTGAGGCTGAATTTAATCATTGATCATGAACGTATGAGAGGAGCTTAGAAAGTCACATGTGCCTTCTCTGCCATCTTGGCTTAGCCCCCCAGATTATGTAACATATATTTCTACCATGTTTAATATTAAAAAGTGAATGGCAAGTTTCACAAAAATTAGGGACAATACTATATATATATGTATGTAATTCTTCAAAATGATATAGACTGGCCTGAATCACAAAGGGATATAAATACTTGCCAAGGAACTTTATAGCCAGACTTCTGTCCAACTATGTCAAGTTTTCTTTCACTTACAAAAATGTCATTTTATGTTCATTCTATCAATGAGGAAACAGCATAGTTTAATCTGTTCAGACCCAGTTTTCACATAAACCATATGAATTGTTTGAGAAGTAAAATTTGGACAAATCTCTTTCCATCATTCTTTGAATCTGAATTGGTTTCTAATGGCCATTCTTTGAATCTGATTTGTTTTCTGATCACCATAATCTATATCTTCAGCTAAATATCCTTAAGCACCAAATGAAGGTAGTCCTGATTCTCAATCATGTAGGGTTAGGTTCAAACACTACAATAAAATTTTCTCACAATTCCCATTACTCAAAATTTTCTTACAAGTCAAAAATTTGACTAGACACATAATTGAAGAGAAAGAGAATTGAAAAAAAGCCAGAATTGTATCACAACATGGAGTCAGTATGATTCACTCAATTCTCCAATTCCCTGATAACTGAGGCAAATTTATAAGAATATGAGTCACTCCTCAATTGATATATGGCCAAAAAGTATAAATAACCAGATTTCAGAAGAAGAAATCAAATCTCTCTATATATATATTCATATAAAAAAAATGCTCTAAATCACTACTTATTATTATTAAGGTTTTTTTTTTTTTTTTTGGTTTATTTGGTTGTTTTGTTTTTGTTTTTTATGTCTGACCCTTTTTGACCCCTCTTGTAGTTTTCTTTGAAAAGAAACTGAAGTGGTTTGTTATTTCTTCTCTGTACCATTTTAAAATGATGAATCTAAAGAAAAAAAAATGATTAAGCAATTTCCGAAGCTAGATTTTAATCCAGGAAGATGCATCTTCCTGACTCCAGGCCCAGGACTCTATCCATTGGATCATCTAGTTAATGTGCCACTATTAATAAGAGAAATGCATATTAAAATATCTCTGAGCAACAATCTCACACATTAGATTGGCTGAAATTAGAGAAAAGTAAAATTCTAAATGTTGGAGGAAATGTGAAAAGATTGCTACATTAATACATTGTTGGTGGGGTAGGTCAATCCTCCAAGAGCCTCCACAGTTGTGGATTGTGACACTTGAGGGAGTTACAGGGCAGCCTTTACTGACACAGGTGTTGCTTGTGGACCGGGAATGAAATAAATTGGAGGCATAAGGAAGAGGAGAGAGGTCAGACAATGCAACAGTTTCTCAGTAGGGAGGTCAGAGAACAGCAACTGCCTCTCAATCTCCTTGTATCATCATCATCTGCTCACAAGAAGAGATAATAATTCCAGGAAGTGGTGTCTGGACTCTGGAAACCACAAGAGCAGCAGATAACAGTGAAGTGATCCAACAATACTGAAAAACTATTTAGAAGCAAATCTAAAAGAGTTATAAAAAACTGTGTATACCTGTTGGCTCAACAATATTACTAATAGATCTGTAACTTGGAGTGATTAGAAATGAAAAGGAAAAGGAGTCATATGTACAAAATTATGAGATTTTATGGTTGCAAATAATCCTAAATTGAGGGAATACTCATCATTTCAGGAGTGGTTGAACAAATGATTAGGATAGAATATTATTGTGCTATTAAGAAATGAGGAGGATTCTTTTAAGAAAACCTGGAAAGACATATATAAACTGTTGCAAAGTGAAACAAGCAAAACCAGCAGATCACTATGCTCAGTAATAGTAATATGGTATCATGATAAACTATAAATAACTTAACTATTCTCAGCAATATAATTTCTTAAGGATTAATGATGAAAAATGCAATCCATCTCCCAAAATAGAAATGATAGAGACTGAATATAAATCAAAGAATGCTTTAAATTACTTATTTTTGTGTGTTTGTGGGAATTTTTTGGTCCTGCTTTATTTTTTTTGAAATGAATAATATAGAAATATGTTTTTATAACTATACATCTATAATCTGTTTCAAATTCCTTGCCTTCTTGAGATGGAAGGAGAAAGAGAAAAACAATATGAAACTCATTCTTTTATTTTATATTTTATAGATTTTTATGTGTAATTTTAAAAATCAACAATAACTGAATTTTTATCTTTGACAAAAAATATTTCGCCAAGTCTCACAAATTGTGATAGGTATAATGAACATATTTAAAGACTTCAAAGTGATATCTAAGTTTTTGTTTTTCTCTTGTCTCTTGTTTTGTTTTGTTTTGTTGTCTAAATGCTTAGAACTAGCAATTTAAGTCTATAATTCTTAGTTCTTTTCCTTTCCTTTTTTTTTTTCAGATTTATTTTTAGGAGGGGCTGCTAGTTGGCATAAAGGATCTAGTTCGGGGCCTTAAGTCAGGAAGTCTCATCTTCTTGACTTCAAAGTTGACCTTAGACAATTACTCAATATGTGATCTCTAAAATCACTTAATCCTATTTGCTTCATTTTCCTCATCTACTAAAAAAGAGCTGGAGGAATAAATTGCTTTATTCATAATTTGTAAAACATATATAAAAATATCACTCACTAGTAGATGAGTTATAGATCTTACAAAAAAAGTTTATGGCTATAATAACATATGTAAAGATTTCAAAGCTACACTTGATAAGTGTGTGTGTGTGTGTGTGTGTGTGTGTGTGTGTGTGTGCGTGTTTGCTTTCACTGAGCAATTAATGAGACCAGAATGTAGTTAAATCTTTGCCTTCTTTAAAAAAAAAAAAAAGCTTGAGTTCTTTCTATATCAATGTTTTGTCCATCAAATAAATGTACTCAATTTTGTGCAATGTCAGTTACATATATGATTTAGTTATTTGAGCACACTTTATACTATCTAACTCTGGAACACATTGTATAACTTTTCTATCATTTCTGATTTTTACTAAAGAAATAATTAAATGCTTACATTTAAGAGTTCAAACCTCCTTCTTCTGGGGGTGCTGCCAAGATGGCCGAGATAACACATGTTTCTCTCTGACCTTCTTAACAACCCTTACAATAATTATGAAAACCAGATTCTGAATTAGCTATGAACTGGCAGAACCCACAAATATTAGGAGTACAACAAATTATCAGCAAAAGATAATTTTTTAAATTGCTAGAAAAGGTCTGTTTCGATTGGAAATGGAAGGGAGGAGCCAGCACAACCAGCTGAGTACAAATACCAGCATAGACATCACAGAATCCTGGGGCAATGCAAACTCCATATGGCAGAGAATTTACAGGAGTAAACAGACCACAAAACAGTCTGTTTTAATCTGAAATGGGAAGGAGGCAACCTAATACAAACATATTACAACAATTGCCAGGGAAGACATCAAAGTACCCCAAGGCATTGCTAACTCTGCCAGTATTACAGACTCCACATGGCAGAGAATTTACAGAAATCTACAGCAGTATTGCCCACTCTGTCCTGGTTGCAAGCCAGTAGATCAGCAGAGAAATTATAAAACATCCAACACAAACACAAAAGATCAATAGTGAATCCCCAAATGCCAGAATCTCACAGGACATGGTCACGTCCACCCAGCACTGGGAGTCAATCAGCTCTGACACAGTGTGGCTGCAGCCACTTGGAAAACATTTCCCACCCTAAAGGCAGACATTATGTTTTTTTAAAAATGAGTAAAAAAGTAAAGAGGACTCTAACAATTGTTAGCTTTTAAGGGGAAAGAAAATAAAAGATTTCAAACCCTGAGGAGACAAAAGGCAGATTATCTCCAGATAAAGCCCCCAAAGACAATATAACCTGGCCCCTATCACAAAAGACTCTCCTAGAAGAAATTTAAAAGTATCCTAAAAGAGAGTTAGAAGAAAAATAAGGCAAGGAAATGTAAACTTTTTCAAGAGGTCTGAAAAAGGCAACATAGAAACTATCTGAAGAAAATTCACTACAAAATAGACTTAGTGAAATGAGGAAAAAAAGCATATAACTCATTAAAAGATAAATTTGATAAAATGTACAAAAGAAAGCCACTCTCAGAACAACAGAATTTATGAAGCAGAAAAAGAAAACAATTCCTTAAAAAACAGAAGTTGTAAAATGGAAAAAAAAAATCCATAGAACAAAATAACTCATTTAAAAATTCAATTGGAAAAATGCAAAAAAAAAAAAAAAGTAAAACAAGTAAATAAACAAAATAACAAACTAAAATTCAAAATTGAACAAATAGAAATGAGTGACTCAATAAGCCAACAACAATTAGTCAAGCAAAACCAAAAAAAAAAAAATAGAAAAATGTAAAATACCTAATTGGGAAAACCCAACTTGGAAAATAGATCTAGGAGAGACATCTAAGTATTATTGGATTCCCTGAAATACATGATGAAAAAAAAAAAAGAGCCTAGAAACTATCTCTCAGGAAATCATCAAAGAGAACTGCTGGGATGTAATAGAAACAAAAGGTAAAGTAAGCATTGAAAGAATTCACCAAATGCTTGCTGAAAGAGAGCCTAAAATTAAAATCTCAAAGAATATCTTGGCTGAACTTGAGAACTATTAGACAAAGGAAAAAATATTACAGAAAGCAAAAGAAACAATTTGAATACTGAGGAGCCACAATAAGGATTACTCAGAACTTAACTGACATTTAATGAAACTGGCGAATTCCATATATTTCTGATAAAAAGACTAGAGCTAAACAAAAAATTTGACCTTCAAATATAGAACTCAAGAGAAGCATAAAAAGGTTAAAAGAAAAAAAAAAAACTCTGGTGAACTGTATTCTATCGTGTTGTGTACATTGAGTGTACATGTTTAATCTGATTTTACTGCTATAATATAAAAATAAAACTGGAGGTGGAAAGGGGATTGTAGCAGAAAAATAGGGGGAAGTGGAAGAAAAATGAGGGAAATTGCATCTCAAGAAGATGCAAAGAAAACCTATTATAATTAAGAGAAAAAAGGGAAGGTGACAAATATAGTGGGAATCTTACTCATTAGATTTGGCCCAAAGAAAGAATATTAGCTATATTTGGTTTCATGAGAAACATGTCCCATCTTATAGAAAAGTGAAAGGAGAAAGGGGGAAAAAGGTAGCGGTAGGATAAATAGAAGGAAAAAGAGAAATAGTAGGGGAAAGGTTTAAGAAAAGGGGAGGATCTGTAAAGGTGGAGGACTGCTTGAGCCACATAGTGCTCGTAAATAAAATACTAGGGAGGAGGAAAAGGGGAAAAGGAAAGAGAAAAGTATAATTAATATACTTTGGAGTTATATTGTGGGGTTAATAAAATGGCAGGAAATAAAGAATTAGTAGTTTTTAATTGTAGATATGAATGGAGTGAACTCTCCCATAAAATGTAAGTGGATAGCAGACTGAATTAAAAGTTATAATCATACAAATATATTGTTTCCAAGAACCACATTTAAAGAAGAGGGATACATACAGAGTAAAGGTAAAATGCTGGAGCACAATCTATTTTACTTCAAGTAAACTATAAAAAACTGGGGTAGCCATCCTGATCTCAGATCAAGCAAAAGCAAAAATTAATCAAATTAACAGGGATAAGGAAGGAAACTATATCTTGCCAAAAAGGTACCACAGATAATGAAGCAATATCATTATTTTTTAATAACTTTTTATTGACAGAACCCATGCCAGGGTAATTTTTTACAACATTAACCCTTGCATTGGATTCAGAAAGTATAAATCACTCAGGAAGAAAAACAAAAAAATTAGAGCAGTTTATATTCATTTCCCAGTGTTCTTTCTTTGGGTGTAGCTGCTTCTGTCCATCCTTGATCAATTGAAAATGAATTAGATCTCTTTATTGAAGAGATCCATTTCCATCAGAATACAACCTTATATAGTATTGTTGTTGAGGTATACAATGATCTCCTGTTTCTGCTCATTTCACTCAGCATTAGTTCATGTAAGTCTCGCCAGTATTCTCTGTATTCATGCTGCTTGTCATTTCTTACAGAACAATAATATTTCATAACGTTCATACACCACAATTTACTCAACCATTTTCCAATTGATGGGCATCCATTCATTTTCCAGTTTCTAGCCACTACAAACAGGGCTGCCACAAAAATTTTGGCACATACAGGTCTCTTTCCCTTCTTTAGTATCTCTTTGGGGGATAAGCCCAGTAGAAACACTGCTGGATCAAAGAGTATGCACAGTTTGATAACTTTTTGAACATAGTTCCAAACTGCTCTCTAGAATGGTGGAATCACAATTCCACCAACAATGTATCAGTGTCCCTGTTTTCCCACATCCCCTCTAACATTCTGCATTATCTCTCCCTCTCATTCTAGCCAATCTGACAGGTGTGTAGTGGTATCTCAGAGTTGTCTTAATTTGCATTTCTCTGATTAATAATGATTTGGAGCATATTTTCATATGGCTATAAATATTTTCAATTTCTTTGAGAATTGTCTGTTCATATCCTTTGACCATTTATCAATTGGAGAATGGCTTGATTTCTTATAAATTAGAGTCTATTCTCTATATATTTTGGAAATGAGGCCTTTATCAGAAACTTTGACTGTAAAAATGTTTTCCCAGTTTATTGTTTCCCTTCTAATCTTGTCTGCATTAGTTTTGTTTGTACAAAAACTTTTCAATTTGATATAATCAAAGTTTTCTATTTTGTGGTCAATAGTGATCTCTAGTTCTTTGGTCATAAATCCCTTCTTGTTCCACAGGTCTGAGAGGTAAACTATCCTATGCTCTTCAAATTTATTTATAGTCTCATTCTTTATGCTTAGGTCATGAACCCATTTTGACCTTATCTTGGTATACAGTGTAAAGTGTGGGTCAATGCCTAGTTTCTGCCATACTAATTTCCAATTTTCCCAGCAATTTTTGTCAAATAATGAATTCTTATCCCCAAAACTGGTTTCTTTGAGTTTGTCAAACACTAGATTATTAAAGTTATTGGCTGTTTTGTCCTTTGAACCTAACCTATTCCATTGATCAACTACTCTATTTCTTAGCCAATACCAGATGGTTTTAGTAACCGCATCTTTATAATATAATTTTAGATCTGATACAGCTAGCCCAACTTCATTTGATTTTTTTTTCATTAATTCTCTTGAAATTCTTAACCTTTTGTTTTTCCATATGAACTTTGTTGTTATTATTTCTGGGTCCTTAAAATGATTTTTTGGGAGTCTGATTGGTATAGCACTAAATAAATAGATTAATTTAGGTAGTATTGTCATTTTTATTATATTTGCTTGCCGAATCCAAGAGCATTTAATATTTTTCCAGTTGGTTAGATCAGACTTAATTTGTGTGGAAAGTGTTTGGTAGTTTTGCGCATAAAGTTTCTGATTTTCCTTTAGCAGATATATTCCTAAATATTTTTTACAATCAGTAGTTACTTTAAATGGAATTTCTCTTTGTAACTCTAACTATTGGATTTTGTTAGTGTTATATAAGAATGCTAATGACTTATGTGGGTTTATTTTGTATCCTGCAACTTTGCTAAAGATGTGGATTGTTTCTAATAACTTTTTACTAGAATCTCTGGGGTTCTCTAAGTATACCATCATATCATCAGCAAAGAGTGATAATGTGGTTTCCTCATTGCCTATTCTTATTCCTTAAATCTCTTTCTCAAATCTTATAAGCAATATCAATATTAAACATATATGCACCAAGTAGTATAGCATCTAAATAGCTAAAGGAGAAGTTAAGAGAGTTGCAAAAAGAAATAGAGAGTAAAACTATAACAATGGGAGATCTCAGCCTTGTTCTCTCAGAATTCAATAAATCAAACTACAAAATAAATAAGAAAGAAGTTAAAGAGGTAAATAGAATACTAGAAAAACTAGATATGATAGATCTTTGGAGAAAATTGCATGGAGACAGAAAGGAGTACACTTTCTTCTTGGCAATTCATGGAACTGATAAAAAAAACTGACCATATATTAGGACATAAAGACCTTAAAATCAAATGCAGAAAGACAGAAATAGTAAATGCATTTTTTTTCAGATCACAATGCAATAAAAATTACATTCAATAAAAGGCTAGAGGAAAATAGATCAAAAAGAAATTGGAAACTAAATAATCTCAACCTACAAAATGAATAGGGGAAGGGGGTGGAGCCAAGATGGAAGAAAAGGCACACATGACTTTATAAGCTCCTCTCTTACTCTCAATATCAATATTATATCCAGCCTCAAAAATATGCTTGACTTCTACAACTCATAAAGATTAGAAATACATCAACTCACCAGTCAAAGATTATCTGGAATCTTGCCAGAAAAGGTTTGTCCTCAGGGCCGCGGAGAAGATCAGCACTGGCAGGGAGAGAATTAGTCTCCCAGAGGAGGCCCAAACCGGAAGTGAGAGCACAGATCACAGCACAAGCTTGCAGCCCCAACCCCCAATACGGGGTTTTTCCTTGGGGCAGTTGCAAATCTACATGGCCGGGGGGCACAGCCCGGGGCAGTCTCTAATCTGCACAGTGATGGGCTCACCTTGGAACAATAGAGCTTTTGCAGGGTGATTTGCTTCCAGGCAGAGACTTATGGGCAGAGAGCTCCAGTCAGAACCGGGCTATTCACTGGTCAGCTGCTAATACCCACAGCCCCACAAGATGCTCTGGCCTGGGACAGTGACACTTTCACTGCTTGGTCTCTAGCCTTAGGGCAGTAGCTAAACCACACAGTGGGGTTCTCCACTGGGCACTTCTGTAGCTCGGCTTGTGCTAAATCACCTCCTGTTGGGAGAAGGGGAAACTTTCACCTCAGAGCACTTCTATGCCTTGGAGCTGGAAGCCGGGTTACATCTCTCGCTGCTCTGCAGAGGAAGCTGGTAAGCCCCTTGCCCTGAAGGCATACCCCTAAAGACTTTAAAAAATGAATAAAAAAATGAAAAGGATGATTGATAGTTTCTATACAGAAAAAAAGATTCCAGGTCTGCAATCCCAAAGAGACTAATAGCAAACAGCCTCTAGACAATACCCCAGAGGAATGTTATCTGTCCCCTTTTACACAGCTCTCATAGAAGAAACCATTAAAAGTCTCAAAAGAGAGAAGAAAAATGGGGAAAGAGAAACTATGCAAGAAAGTAACAACTTGCTAAAATATGAAATGGAAATGGTAAAAAATTCCCAGGAAGTGCAGGGAAACAAAATTTGTGAAATGGAGAAAGTAAAAAATCTCTGGAAAGTAAGATTTGTGAATTGGAAAAGACAAAGAATTTGCAAGAAAGTAGGATCTGTGAATTGGAAAAAGAAAATAATTCATTAAAAAAAAAAATGTGAAATGGAAAAAAAAAATCCATAGAGCAAAACGATTCATTTAAAAACTGAATTGGACATATACAGAACAAAATAAAAAAAAAAAAAAAGCAAATGAAGAAAATAATCCATTAAAAATCAGAACTGAACAAATAGAAACTAATGATTCATTGAGACAGTAATAATTAGTCAAGTAAAACCAAAAAAAAAAAAAAAAAGATAAATTGGAAAAAAAACAAACATGAAATATCTAGTTGGAAAAATGACAGACCTGGAAAATAGATCTAGGAGAGATAATCTGAAGATTATTGGACTTTCTAAAAATTATGATGAAAAAAAGAGCCTAGATACTATTTTACAAGAAATCATCAAAGAGAACTGTCCAGAGGTAATAGAATCAGAAGGTAAAATAAGCATTGAAAGAATTCATTAAACATCTTCTGAAAAGGACTCTAAAATAAAAACCCCTAGGAAGATTGTGGCCAAATTTCAGAATTATCAGATTAAGAAAAAAAATTTTACAAGCAGCCAGAAAAAAAACAATTCAAATACCGAGGTGCCACAATAAGGATCACCCAAGATCTGGCTGCTTCCACATTAAAGGATCAAAGGGCCTGGAATCTGATATTCCGAAAGGCAAAAGAACTTGGAATGCAGCCAAGAATAGACTACCCAGCTAAACTGAGCATTTTCTTCCAGGGAAGAAAAAGGACATTTAATGAAACAAATGAATTCCATTTGTTTCTAAGGAAAAAAACAGAACTAAACAAAAAATTTGATCTCCAACCATAGGACTCAAAAGATGCAGAAAAGGTAAAAGGAACTCTTGAGAATTCTATTTTTGTTCTGGATATACTAAAAGACTACATGTATAATTTGATTTTACTGATATTACATAAAAAAAAGGAAAGTAGAAATGAAAAAGGGATAATGTCAGAAAAGGGGGAAAGGAAGGATAAAAAGACGGAAACTACATCCCACGAAGAGGCAAAGGAAACTTATTATATCTGAGTGAACTCAGACAAGAGGAGGAACATTGTGTGAATCTTACTCTCATCAGAGTTGGCTGAAAGAGTAAATAATTGACATACTTGTTTTACAGAAAATCCTTTCTCAACTCATTAAAAAGGGGGAGAGGAAGAGGGAAAAGAAAAAGAGTAATAAGGAAAGGGTGCAAGGAAGGGCAAGAGATTCAAAGGGGGGGGAGGGACCCTAAAGAGGGTGAGCATCATGATATAAGTAGGGAGCAAAAGTTTAAAACTGGGAAAGAGGGTTGGGGGGGCAAGAAAAAGAAACGCATAATCTGGAGATATTAGGATGGCAGGAAATACAGAATTAGTAATTTTAACCATAAATGTGAATGGGATGAACTCTCCCATAAAGAGAAGGCAGATAACAGACTGGATCAAAAGTGAGAACCCTACAATATGTTGTTTATAGGAAACACATTTAAAGCAGGGAGATACATACAGAGTAAAGGTAAAAGGCTGGAGCAGAATCTATTATGCTTCAGGTGAAGTCAAAAAAGCAGGGGTAGCCATCCTTATCTTAGATCAAGCAAATACAAAATTTGATCTAATCAAAAGAGATAAGGAAGGAAACTATATCTTGCTAAAGGGTAGCATAGACAATGAAGCAATATCAATACTAAACATGTATGCACCAAGTAGTGTAGCATCTAACTTTCTAAAGGAGAAGTTAAGAGAGTTGCAAGAAGAAAGAGACACCAAAACTATAATAGTGGGAGATCTCAACCTTTCACTCTCAGAGTTAGATAAATCAAATCACAAAACAAATAAGAAAGAAATTTAAGAGGTAAATAGAATATTAGAAAAATTAGGTATGATAGATCTTTGGAGAAAACTGAATAGTGGCAGAAAGGAGTATATTTTCTTTCAACAGTTCATGAAACCTATACAAAAACTGACCATATATTAGGAAATAAAGAACTCAAAATTAAATGCAGGAAGGCAGAAATAGTAAATGCTTTCTTTTCAGATCATGATGTGATAAAAACTACATTCAACAAAAAGTTAGGGATAAATAGACCAAAAAGTAATTGGAAACTAAATAATCTCATCTTAAAGAAAGGTCAGGTGAAACAGCAAATTATAGACAAAATAATTTCACTCAAGATAATAACAATGATGAGATGTCATACCAAAATTTGTGGGATGCAGCCAAAGTGGTAATAAGAGGAAATTTTATATCTTTAGAGGCTTACTTGAATAAAATAGAGAAAGATAAGATCAATGAATTGGGCTTGCAACTAAAAAAACTAGAAAAAGACCAAATTAATACCCCCAATCAATACTAAATTTGAAATTCTAAAATTAAAAAAAGAAATTAATAATGTTGAAAGTAAAAAAAAAAAAGTATTGAATTAATTAATAAAACCAAGAGTAGGTTCTATGAAAAAAACTAATAAAATAGATAAGCCTTTGGTAAATATGATTAGAAAAAGGAGGAAGGAAAATCAAATTAGTAGTGTTAAAAATGAAAAGGGAGAACTTTCCTCCAATCAAGAGGAAATTAGAAAAATAATAAGGAGTTACTTTGCCCAACTTTATGCCAATAAATTTGATAACCTAAGTGAAATTGATGACTACCTCCAAAAATATAGACTTCCCAGATTAACAGAGGAGAAAGTAAATTGCTTGAATAGTCCCATTTCAGAAAAAAGAAATAGAACAAGCTATTAATCAACTCCCTAAAAAAAAATCCCCAGGACCAGATGGATTTGCATTCATGTTTACATTCTACCAAACATTTAAAGAACAATTGGCCCCAATGCTATGTAAATTATTTGATAAAATAAGGAAGGAAGGAGTCCTACCAAATTCTTTTTATGACACAGACATGGTATTGATATCTAAACCAGATAGGTTGATAATAGAGAAAGAATATTATAGACCAATCTCCCTATCAATATTGATGCTAAAATCTTAAATAAGATATTAGCAAAAAGACAACAGAAAATCATCCCCAGGATAATACACTATGATCAAGTAGGATTTATACCAGGAATGGAGGGCTGATTCAATATTTGGAAAACTATCAATATAATAGGCCATATTAATAAACAAATTACCAAAAACCATATGATCATCTCAATAGATGCAGAAAAGGCATTTGATAAACTCCAACATCCATTCCTATTAAAAACACTTGAGAATATTGGAATAAATGGACTTAAACTTAAAATAATCAGCAACATCTATTTAAAACCATCAGTAAGCATCATATGTAAGGGGGGCAAACTGCAACCATTCCCAATAAGATCAGGAGTGAAACAAGGTTGCCCACCATCACCTTTACTATTCAATATTGTATTAGAAATGCTAGCTTTGGCAATAAAAGTTGAGAAAGAGATTAAAGGGATTAGAGTAGGCAATGAGGAAACCAAATTATCACTCTTTGCTGATGATATGATGGTATATTTAGAGAACCCCAGAGATTCTACTAAAAAGTTATAAGAAATAATCCACAACTTTAGCAAAGTTGCAGGATACAAAATAAACCCACATAAATCATCGGCATTCTTATATATCACTAACAAAATCCAACAGTCAGAGTTATAAAAAGAAATTCCATTTAAAGTAACTACTGATAGTATAAAATACTTAGGAATTTATTTGCCAAGGGAAAATCAGAAACTTTATGAGCAAAACTACAAAATACTTTTCACACAAATTAAGTCTGATCTAACCAACTGGAAAAATATTAAATACTCTTGAATATGGCGAGCAAATATAATAAAGATGACAATACTACCTAAACTAATCTATTTGTTTAGCGCTATAACAATCAGACTCCCAAAAAACTATTTTAATGACCTAGAAAAAATAACAACAAAGTTCATATGGAAAAACAAAAGGTCAAGAATTTCAAGGGAATTAATGAAAAAAAAATCAAATGAAGGTGGCCTAGCTGTACCAGATCTAAAATTATTTTATAAAGCAGTAGTTACCAAAACCATGTGGTATTGCTAAGGAATAGATTAGTTGATCAGTGGAATAGGTTAGCTTCAAAGGACAAAACAGTCAATAACTATAGCAACTTAGTTTTTTACAAACCCAAAGACCCTAGCTTTTGGAATAAGAACTTATCATTTGACAAAAATTTCTGGGGAAATTGGAAACTAGTATGGTAGAAACTAGGCATTTACGCACACTTAACACTGTACACCAAGATAAGGTCAAAATGGGTTCATGACCTAAACATAAAGAATGAGATTATAAATAAATTAGAGGAACACAGGATAGTTTACCTCTCAGACCTGTGGAAGAGGAAGGAATTTATGATCAAAGAAGAACTAGAGATCATTACTGATCACAAAATAGAAAATTTTGATTATATCAAACTGTAAAGTTTTTGTACAAACAAAACTCATGTAGACAAGATTAGAAGGGAAGCAATATACTGGGAAAATATTTTTACAGTCAAAGGTTCTGATATAGGCCTCATTTCCAAAATATATAGAGAACTGGCTCTAATAATAAAAAATCAAGCCATTCTCCAATTGATAAATGGTCAAAGGATATGAACAGACAATTCTCAGATGAACAAATTGAAACTATAGACATATGAAAAGATGCTCCATCATTATCAATCAGAGAAATGCAAATTAAGACAACTCTGAGATATCACTATACACCTGTCAGACTGGCTAGAATGACAGGCAAAGATAATACGGAATGTTGGAGGGGATGTGGGAAAACAGGGACACTGATACATTGTTGGTGGAATTGTGAATACATCCAACTATTCTGGAGAGCAATTTGGAACTATGCTCAAAAAGTTATCAAACTGTGCATACCCTTTGACCCAGCAGTATTACTACTGGGCTTATATCCCAAATAAATCATAAAGAAGGGAAAGGGATCAGTATGTGCATGAATGTTTGTGGCAGCCCTTTTTGTAATGGCCAGAAACTGGAAACTGAGTGGATGCCCATCGATTGGAGTTTGGCTGAATAAATTGTGGTATATGAATATTATGGAATATTATTGTTCGGTAAGATATGACTAACAGGATGATTTCAGAAAGGCCTGGAGAGAATTACACAAATTGATGCAGAATGAAACGAGCAGAGCCAGGAGAGCATTACATACTTCAACAACAATACTATATGATGACCAATTCTGATGGACCTGGCCATCCTCAGCAATGAGATGAACCAAACCAGTTCCAATAGAACAATAATGAACTGAACCAGGTATGCCCAGTGAAAGAACTCTGGGAGATGACTACGAACCATTACATTGAATTTCCAATCCCTACATTTTTGCCTGCCAGCATTTTGGATTTCCTTCACAGACTAATTGTACAATATTTCAGAGTCCAATTCTTTTTGTACAGCAAAATAATGGTTTGATCACATATATTTATTGTTTATCTAATTTATACTTTAATATATTTAACATCTACTGGTCATCCTTTCATCTAGGGGAGGGGTTGGGGGGAAGGAGGGGAAAAAATTGGAACAAAAGTTTTGGCAATTGTCAATGCTGTAAAATTACCCATACATATAACTTGTAAATAAAAGGCTATTAAAAAAAAAAAAAAGAATGAATAGGTGAAATAGCAAATCATAGACACAATCACTGATTTCATCCAAAATAATGACAAAAATGAGAAAACACACCAAAATTTGTAGGATGCAGCCAAAGTGATAGTAAGAGTAAATTTTATATTTCTTGAGGCTTACTTGCATAAAATGGAAAAAGAGAAGATCAATGAATTGGGCTTGCAAATAAAAAACCTAGAAAAAGAATTTCAATGCCCTAATTAAATACCAAACTTGAAATTCTAAAAATAAAAGGAGAGATCAATAAAATTGAAACTAAAGAAAACTATTGAATTAATAAATAAGACTTGGTTATATGAAAAAACCAACAAAATAGATAAAGATTTAGTTAATAGTTAATTTTCTGATTAGAAAAAGGAAGGAGGAAAATCACATTGTTAGTCTCAAAAATGGATTTATATGTGATTTCTACTAAACATTTAAAGAACAATTTACTTCAATATTATATAAACTATTTGAAAAAAATAGGAAAAAATAGGAAAAAAAATTATATAAACTATTTGAAAAAAAAGGAAAAAAAAGGATTCCTACTAAATTTCTTTCATGACACAGATATGGTATTGATACCTAAACTAAGTAGGATGAAAACAAAAGAAAGAAAATTATAAACCAATCTTTCTAATGAATATTGATGCAAATTTTTAAAACAAAATACTGGCAAAGTGGGTACAGTCAATCATGCCCAGTACAATACATCATGACCAAGTAGAATTTATACCAGGAATGCAAGGCTGGTTCAATATTAGGAAAATTATTATTATAATTAACTATATCAATAACCAAATTAACAAAAAAAATATAATTATCTCAATAGATGCAGAAAAACCTTTGATAAAATCCAACATCCCATTCCTATTAAAAACACTAGGGAATATAGGAATAAATGGACTTTTCCTTAAAATAGTCAGTAGCATCTATTTAAAACTATCAGCAAGAATCATATGTTATGGGAATAAACTAGAACCATTCCCAATAAAATCAGGGGTGAAACAAGATTACCCACTATCATCATTGCTATTTAATATTGTATTTGAAATGCTAGCCTTGGCAATAAGAGAAGAAAAAGAGATTAAAGGAGTTAGAGTGGTTAATGAAGAAACCAAATTATCACTCTCTGAGGATGATATGATTGTATATATAGAGAACCCCAGAGAATCAACTAAAAAGCTATTAGAAATAACCCACAACTTTAACAAAGTTGCAGGATACAAAATAAATCCACAAATAAAGTCAGATCTAAGCAATCAGAAAAATATCAAGTACTCAAATAGGTAGAACAAATACAATAAAAATGACAATATTCCCTAAACTAATCTATTTATTTAATTCTATGCCAATCAAACTACCAAGAAACTATTTTACTGATCTTGAAAAATTAACAGCAAAATTCATCTGGAAGAACAAAAGGTCAAGAATTTCAAATAAATTAATGTAGAGAAAAGCAAATGAAAGTGGCCTATCTATACCAGATCTAAAACTATATTATAAAATTGTGGTCATCAAAACCATTTGGTACTGGCTAAGAAATACACTTGTTGATCAGTGGAATAGGTTAAGTATACAGAACAAAATAGACAATTACTCTAACAATCTAGTATTTGACAAACTTGAAAGGTCCCACCTTTTAAGATATGAATTCACTATTTGACAAAAACTGCTGGGACAATGGGAAACTAATATGGCAGAAAGTAAGCATAGACCCACCCCTAACACCATATGCTAAGATAAGGTTGAAATGGGTTTATAATCTAGACATAAAGAATGATACTCTAAACATATTAGAAGAACAAAGGATAGTTTACCTCTCAGGTTTGTGGAAGAAGAAGGAATTGTGACCATTGAAGAACTACAGATCATTATTGATCATAAAAAATAATTTTTTATTATATTAAGTTTAAAAGATTTTGTATTAACAAAACTAATGCAGATAAGATTAGATGGGAAACAATAAACTGGTAAAACATTTTTTTTTTTTACATTCAATGGATCTGATTAGAAATGGCCTCATTTCTAAAATATAGAGAGAATTGATTCAGATTTATAATTCAAGTCATTCTCCAGTTGTTAAATGATCAAAGGATATGAACAGACAATTTTCAGATGAAGAAATTGAAACTATTTGTAGCCACATGAAAAGTTGCTCCAAATCACTATTGATCAGAGAAATGCAAATTAAGACAACTCTGAAATACCACTACACACAGGTAGGGGAAGTGGTGGGAGGAATAAGGGGAAAATTTGCAGCAATAGGTTATGCAAGGATCAGTGTTGGAAAAATTACCCATGCATATGCTTTGTAAATAAAAAGCTTTAAAAAAGAGCTCAAACCTACTGAAACATAGTATAAGTTGATCTCATAATGCTGGTATCATAAAGAGTCTAACTGGTTTAAATTTTTTTTGTGGAGAATTGGGACTTGATTCTACTTTCAAAATGTTTCATTACTATGTGACAAAATGTTTTATCTTACAAGTAGTTTGTTTTCCACATCTGTTATGAAGCAGAATCATAAATGCCTTTGGGAATCTTCTGCTGGAGAAAAGTTGAGAGAACTCTTTTTGCTAGTGACTTCTGTGACCCCCATTCTAAAGTAATAGTCTACTGCAGGGGACAGCTAATCACATTTCTATTATAACATCTTGGGTGCCATTTCTAATTTAAAATATTCAATCTGGTAGAATTTGGGCATGTGACTGTCTCCTCTCTCTCCTCTCACCTCCATATACAATCACTTGAGTTCTATAAACTTTTTGACTATTTCATAATGATATTTAAACCTCATTTCTAAAAGCTCAATTTTCATTAAATATATTTTGAACTAAGTGATTAAAAGATATACACATTAGATCTAAAATAGTTATTCAGATAAATTTCAAAATTTTATTGAAGGAAAGCTATTGATATACCCCAATCTCCCTTGATCAAATTCCTGAAATAATGTATGACTTCAATTATAATACAGAGAAAATAATATATACTTTATAATTTGTTTTAGAAGTTCCTTTCATAGAACATTAGGTATCTGACTCATTGGCTCCATCTATGCAGAATGTGAAAATGCCAACATTTGACATTTTCTTATTACCCTGATCCACTCTCAGGCTTTTAAGGCATCAAATATAAATAGGTTTACTTTCAAAATAAACAAAATTTTAAAAGTCAATAGCTTGTACTTGAGACCATGAAGAGCCAAAAAGTTTTGCTTCCTTCTATGGTCACTGTCCCCCAATCTTATAAATTCCCTATAACTTTCAATGTTTTTGTATGTTTGTTTGTTTGTTTGTTTGTTATGTGAGAGAATATCAGTTTGTTCCTGCAGGGAATTACTGCATACTTTCCTACCACCACCACACACATACTTCTCAACCTGTATTATCATTGTTTTACTTCAGGCATGTACTTTTTATCTTTAGTGTTCCATATTTCTGCAGACATTTCTCCAAGGTCAAGTTTTCTCAAATAGTAAGACAGAATGCTTGTATTTGTGAATAAACTGATAATCTTAAATTTATTTTACTCTGCAGACTGGATAGTTTCAGGTTTTCTAAGATATTCTATTATTTTATATTCGGCTCCTGTAGTCCTTCCCTATACAAAAAAAAAAAAAAAAAAAAAAGTTTTCCTTACATTTTCCAGGGGATCAAGTTTTTTACTCCTAGTAGAGTATTTATTCCTTAAGAAAATGGTCTTTCTTTTATTCTCCCAAGCATTTGGCATAATGCTTGAAACAAAGTTAGGACTGCACAAATGGTTCTTGACTGGTTTCCCGTGCTACTAAATTAAGTCTATATTTTCCAGTTCAGGCTGGCTTAGGATGAATCCCTCCTATTTAATTCCTGCCTCTCTCACCTGGTCAATGTACCTTCATTAATTTGGCACTGCTACATGGCTTTGGGAGAGTTTGAAAAATTCTCAAACACTTCATTTGTCTTTAACCTTCTATCTTCTACCAGGGCAACTAGGCCAGATTATACAAATTTTCTAGGCTATTTTCCAAAGAAGGGAGAATTTTGTGGCAGTTCCCAGAAGTGATAACTATGATAAAGAACAACCCTGAACAGACAGGAAAGATTCGTAACCCTCACGTATTGATTTATAATACATGTATCTCATTGTGCTACATCAAACCTAAAGTGGGTGTTATCTGTAATCATAGATTCCAGCTTTAGTGGAAGTAGCAAAGGAAGCATTTTTTAAAAAGAAGACTGCTAACAATTAGGGTTTCCAGACTCATATCTGAAAATAGTGAATTCTCCATTACTTCAAAAGAATCAGGAGAAATTTGTAGAAATATAGAGGTGATCCTTGTTATAATATGGATTAGTTGGGATACAATTTAATATCCCTTCCAAATCTGAAATTTTGTCAATTACATGAAATTTGGAAAATTCTGTGGAATTCTTGTTTGAGCGCTTAAGCTCAGGGATTATGCAGCTCTTTCAGGGGACCAAACCAGGTCTAGAACTAGATCAAGTTTGCTATAGTGTCCATGGCAGGGTCAAAATACCAATAAGAAGAATCATGAATTGATAGTGAGCAATTCAAAAAAGATTTTTTTTTTTAATAATGGCTTAGCTAGTGCCTTTCTGAACTTTTCATAGTTTGTCACTAAGTTGTTACTAAAAAATTAACTAACAACAAAAAGATAAAAGATGGAGTGGGAAAGAGAACAGAGTAGAGAAAAGCAGTAGTAGGGCAGAGGACTATTTAACCTTGGATATAATTATATTAAAAGAAAAAAAAATACTGTCCCCTAGAAAATCTGCCACAGCTTCATGGATACTGTGTTTATATAGAAAGTGTTGCTTGGAGAGGGAAATCTGAGATTTATTTGAAATAAAGTAAAACCATACTACATGCCTCAAACTAACAGAGGCACATCTCATGAAGACAATGATCTCTGGAACTTCACAAGGGAAAAGGAGTTGAATCCGCTACAATTTGAGAATAATGGTGTCCTGGAGTAAACCCCAATTGTGTTACTCAGAACTACTCTAGAGGAGGCATTATCAAGTAACAATAGCCTGCTAGCATTGAACTGTTCCCAATCTTTCTTTATATATTCAAATAAAACAAGCCCAAATCCCAGAGGCTTACCAGACTGCTCACTAATACTTGTGCACCAGTATCATTCATTGAGTATCATTTATAATCTATTCAAGTTATAAATGTCTAATTCATGGAGTGATTTTGAAGATTCCACAAATCATCTCAGCATTTAGGATATGAGCCAGTGAATACCACTTTTTCTTTTCTTTCTTTTAAAAAAAAATAACTACTGGGTGGTATGTTTCTTTGTCCAGTTGAAAGCTGAATATAAAACTTGAAATAAACTAAATTGAACTTCTGGCAGCATCTAAAATAGTTTGCTAATGTGATCAGCAATCTGTTGAATGAAGTGACTTCTTCACATAAAATTTGTATGGTAGCATAAAAATAATAAGTTCAACCTGGACAACGAGGGCACATATTTCCATACATTTGACTAATGGTTCTTAGCTTGTCATTTCTGCTGCTTCTTTTGCTTCATTTCATGTTGACAGTGGGAGTATTAAAAATGTCTCACACATAATATTTCTCCTCTACATAAATCCCTACACTGTATTCTTAATAAAAGCCATAGATTGTTTCATCTTTTTTTTTCTGAAGAACATATCTGAAAGAAATTATTTTAAAGCATATTCATTACAAAAAAAATTGAACTAGCATAAATTTATTACTTCTCTTGTAAAATTGAATGTTTGGTAATAGAGATACTTAAAAACAAAAGCTAAAATAATTCCTGGTCTCAAAGAGCTCATATCTCTGGGAGGACATTTGTTCCCTCACCCAGATAAAGGTTTATCTTTTGCAGAATGAGCACGAGGATTATTTATACCAAAGGTTAAAAATTCTTTTAAAGAATTATTAGATATGATCAAGCATTTAGTTGGAATACCAAAATTTTATTTCTGATGACATCAAAAATATGATTTTGGGCTGAAAAATGTTAAGGTCAGATCATTTTAACTTATCTCTTTGCTCATTAAAGAATTTTAGTATGTGCAATACAATAAGATAACATGTCAAAATAATTATAGCCACTTGGCTTTCTTGAATAAGTTAACTAAAGAATTATCCTTATGTAATTGAATCAATTAATAAGATATATGTAATTTTAAAAATGTTTGATAGGTTAAATTCCAATTAAATAATGTATAAAATAGAATGCTGTCCTAGCTCTCAGTCTTTTTTGACATATTTAAATAACTTGATGGGATTGAAATATTCACTGGAAGCATGACCTTCAGACAAAGAAAATCACACTATGATTTAGAACCAGCTTTCAGGAAAAGATAAGTAACATGCTAAATTCAAAGAGCAGAGTTAAGAATGATGAATGGGTAGAAGTTGCAAAGAAGTAGATTTTGCCATAGTAAAAGGGGGGAAAATCCAAACTTCTAACAATTAGAATTAATAAAAATGTAATGGAAGACTTTCATCTTGGCCTGTGACTCTTTAGTACCTATTAAGGGAACCAGTCAGTCATTTGGTCACAAATTTTCATTAAGTGTTTATTTTATATCAGGCACTGCTCTAAGTATTTTAAGGGGGCAAAACAGACAGCTTTCCTATTAATAGGGAAATTTAACACTTAAAAAGGGATAATATTTTCAGGGAAAGATGCTTCAAGTGAATTTTGAAGAACCTGGGCATTCTTAGAGATAGAAGATAAGAGTAAATGCAAATTTATAGCACTGAAAAAAAAAAAAAAAGAAGTGGTGTGTATTAAAAAGAACAAGAAATGTGGTCTAATTGAAATACAGTGTTCCTAGAATGAATAATATTTAATAAATCTAAACAAAACAGGTGAACATATGCAATAGCAATAAATGTAATTAAATATCAAATTGGAGTTTTTATTTACTTCTGAAGATAAGAGGCAGCTATTGAAATTTATTAGTACATGCAATGGACAGATTTGCACTTCTAGAAAATCAATTCAGCAGCTGTATGAAGGATGGATTAGATAAGGTAAAGACATAAGCTGGGAACACCAATTAGGAAGCTCTTGCAACACTTAGCCCACATACAATGAGCTCCAGTTTTGGTAGGCCCTAAATGGCAGAAAAGGTTTTTGGCATGAGTTCAGCAGTGGATGACATCTTTGTTATCTGTGGACCAGGTTAATTAAAAGAGTCTCATCATGAGATTGAAAGGTGAGGAAATTTTGACCAGAATAACTGGTCAAAAACATATACTTATGGGTACAGTAGTTATATTTATGCTGGCAGAGAAAACATGGCACTACAATGAAAGTACTTCACAACTGTAGGAGAAAGAAAAAGAAAAAGAAAAAAAAGAATGGAAAGATGGAAATAAAGAAGGCAGGAGGGAAAGATAGAAGGAAGAAATAAAAGGAAGGAAGGAAGAAAAAGAAAGAAAGGAATGAATGAAGAAAAAGAAAGAAAGAAAACAATAGAAAGAAAGAGACAGAAAGAGGGAGAGAGAGGAAGGAAAGAAGGAGAAAGAAGAAGAAAAAAGGAAGAAAGAAAGAGAAAGTGAAGGAGGAAAAGAGAAAGGGAGTGGAAAAGAGAAAAGCAGATAAAAGGTGGGAGAAAGGAAGGTAATAAAGAAGAAAGACAGGGTGGCTAAATAAATATATGAGTGAATAAACAAATAAATGAATAACTGAATGAAGTGAATAAAGCTTTATCTGCCCTCTAAATAGAGAGAAACAAATCATTTTGTAATCAACTCAGGCAAGTTTTAATATTATCATTAATGGGTCATTTTATCATTAATAAAGTATCTCTATTGAGTACCAATGGCAATTTATATGATAAATTCTACAAAATGTAATTACAAAAATGATTAACAGTAACATAGAGGAGGCAAACTAATGACTAGAACAGAAGAAGTAAACTTAATATTTTTGAAAAATCAAATCTAATAAATATTGTTTCATTTGTTTGGTATTTTCCCCTTCCATGTTTTGGATCTAGGTTTAGTTTGTGGAAAGAGAAGGAACAGAACAGGCCTGAAAAAAAAAAAAAAGGCTATTAAAATTTTTATAATTGCAACCCAGGTTGGTTTGAATGTTCTTAGTTCTCCTAACATGGCAGAAGCTTTGAGGGATCTTAAAAGCTTTTCTGGTTTGCCAAACATAGAACCTATTGCATCTTCTACCACAGAGGTTAAAGTAGATTCCGCTGATTGGCTACCTAAGATTTTAAAACTGGTGAGACTGTGATATTAAAGCTATTTTTTTTTCTGCCAGCCTTTATCTCCATTTTTATCTCCTTTTATCTGCTATAGCCAGAGGATAAAGATGATAGTTCATTCACAACATGGACAATGCATCATGTATTTAACAAATAAAAAATGAAGTACTTTCCTTCCTTTGCTCCTTTTTTACCCTAGCTGTTCCATGAAATGGGCCTGGAGGTCTTTCTGTTCTCTATTGCTTGTCTTTATTAATTTCAAATGCCAGAGATGACATCGCTGGAACCAGGAGTTTGAGTCTTGGTGAACTTGGATCCAGGACTACAGAAGGAATGGTACAACTCACTAGACAGCCTAGCAAGGAAACCCTAATAAAACAGGGTCCCTAAGACTTGAACCAGAGATTTTTGCACCTGAACTGGGACTGGGATCCATGTGAATTAAGTCAAGGATTAATCATGAATGTAATACTTTTCCCTTCTCCAGAGCCTGAGGTAGTACAGAAGTGAAAAAAATTATGCCTCTCATTACTTTGGTGGGGGGAAATGTTATATATACTTGTGATTATGCTTTCTGAAGTAACTATTCCTATATAGAAGTTAAATTAACAATGGCCAATAGATATGAGGTTCAGGGGACCCCCCACCACCATAACTGGGAAAAATCATCAGTGGAAGTTAGAGCTAATGGTAGAGAATCTAATTTTTGTTCAGGTGTGTCCAATTCTCCATGACCCTATAAAGAATATTCTTGGCAAAGATGCTGGACTGGCTTGCCCATTTCTTTCTCTAATAGACTAAGACAAATAGAGGTAAGTAACAAGCTCACAGTTACACAATTGTAAAGAGTCTAAGATCACATTTGAATTCAGGTCTTCCTTATTCCAAGCAAAATTCTATCCACTGAATCAACTAACTGTTCTAGAGAAGCTGAGTCCCCTGCCCTTAGCTAACCCAATTCCCTTAAGGGTCCTGGAGAGCCCTGAAGGAAGAGTAGCATGTAATAACCCAGCTCTGAGGCTATGGGCATCAGAATATTCAATATTATAAAATTACATTTTTGTTTACCCTGCACATAACATGGATGTAGGATCATTTTATTTTGCTAGCCTGAAATGCTAGAAATAACTACCCACGAGAGACTTAAAAGATTGTAATTATTTGTTCAAAGTATTTGTTCATACCTAGGAGAAGTCAGTTAACAATTGTCAACAGGCATTTATTAAAATTTACTATTGTTTGTACTAAAGAGTTTTGATAATTGCTGGGGATTCAAAGAAAAACAGAGTTTGATAACTTTTGAACATAGTTCCAAATTGCTCTCCAGAATGGTTGGATCCATTCACAACTCCATCAGCAATGTATTAGTGTCTCAGTTTTTCCACATCCTCTCCAAAATTGGTCCTTGTCTTTCCTATCATCTTAGCCAATCTGAGAGGTGTGTAGTGGTATCTCAGAACTGTCTTAATTTGCATTTCTCTGATTAATAATGATTTGGAGCATATTTTCATATGTCTATAAATAGTTTTAATTTCTTCATCTGAAAATTGTCACTTTATATCTTTGACCATTTATCAATTGGAGAATGGCTTGGATTCTTATAAATTTGAGTCAATTCTCTATATGTTTCAGAAATGAGGCCTTTATCAGAATCCTTAAATGTAAAAATGATTTCCCAATCTATTGCTTCTTTTCTTATCTTGTCTGCATTATTCTGGGACACATACATTGTTGGTGGAGTTGTGAATGAATCTAATAGCAATTTGGAACTATGTTCATAAAGTTATGAAACTGCATACCCTTTGACCCAGCTGTTTTTCTATTGGGCCTATATCCCAAAGAGATCTTAAAGGAAGGAAAGGGACCCACATGTGCAAAAATGTTTGTGGAGGCCTTTTCATCGTGGCAAGAAACTGGAAAGTGAGTGGATACCCATCAGTTGGAGAATGGTTGAATAAGTTATGCTGTACAAATGTTATGGGTTATTATTTTTCTATAAGAAATGATCAGGAGGATGATTTTAGAGAGTCCTGGAGAGACATAAATGAATTGATGCTAAATGAAATGAGCAGAACCAGGAGATCATTGTACATTATAGCATCAATATTATATGATCATCAATTCTGATGAACGTGACTCTTTCCAACAATGTGATGATAGATGCCAGTTCCAATGATTTTGTAATGAAGAGAGCCATCTACACTCAGAGGGAGGGTTGTAGGAACTGAAGGTGGATTATAACATAACATTGTCACTCTTGTTGTTGTTGTTCACTTGTATTTTGTTTTTTTACTCATTTGCTTTCTTTTTTATATCTGATTTCTTTTGTGCAGTAAGAGAATTGTATAAATGTTTATACATATTGGATTTAACATATATTTTAACATGTTTAACAAATATTGAATTGCTTGCCACTTGGGGAGGGGATGGAGGGAAGGAGGAGAAAATTTGAAGCAAGGTTATGCAAGGGTCAATGTCAAATTATCGAGTTTTTTTTTAATAAAAAATTTATATATATATTAAAAAATCAAATAACAGAAAAGACATTAGCAGGGAGAAATCACAAGCCCCTTAAATTATTCCTGCAAACCCTCTGGAAGCCCTATTGCTCAGTACAAATCCCAACCTTAATTTTATGAACTATGAACTTTTATTTGATACCATCTGAAATCAAACACATAATGCGGCATGTAGGACACTGTTGCTAAGATAATGTGATCCATCATAAAAGGAAGAAGTATCCATGAAAGACAAATCAACTAGACCATACTACTTTTTGCAATGATGGTTAATTTTTCTCCATGGGGACAGCTAGGTGGTGGCCTAATGGATAGAGTGTAGTTCTACAGTCAAGAAAACATTTTTTCCTGAGTTCAAATCTAGCCTCAAATATTTACTAATTGTGTGTTTCTGGGCAAGTCACTTAAATCTTACGCAGTTCTTCATATGTAAAAATGGACTAAAGAAGCAAATAGTCAATTACTCTGGGACCTTTGTTAAAAACAAACAAACAAACAAACAAACTCTCAAATAGGTTTATGAAGAGTTGGGCACCACACTTAACACCGTACACCAAGATCAGGTCAAAATGGGTTCATGACCTAGGCATAAAGAATGAGATTATAAATAAATTGGAAGAGCATAGGAAAGTTTACCTCTCAGACCTGTGGAAGAGGAAGGAATTTATGACAAAAGAAGAACTAGAGATCACTACTAATCACAAAATAGAAAATTTTGATTATATCAAATTGAAAAGTTTTTGTACAAAGAAAACAAATGCAGACAAGATTAGAGGGGAAACAATAAACTGGGAAAACATTTTTACAGTCAAAGTTTCTGATAAAGGCCCCATTTCCAAAATATATAGAGAATGGACTCTATTTTATAAGAAATCAAGCCATTTGATAAATGGTCAAAGAATATGAACAGACAATTCTCAAAGAAATTGAAGCTATTTATAGCCATATGAAAATATACTCCAAATCATTATTAATCAGAGAAATGCAAATTAAGACAACTCTGAGATACCACTACACACCTGTCAGATTGGCTAGAATGAAAGGGAAAGATAATGCAGAATGTTGGAGGGGATGTGGGAAAAGAGGGACACTGATACATTGTTGGTAGAATTGTGAACACATCCAGCCATTCTGGAGAGCAATTTGGAACTATGCTCAAAAAGTTATCAAACTATGCATATCCTTTGATCCAGCAGTGTTACTACTGGGCTTATTTCCCAAAGAGATCATAAAGAAGGGAAAGGGATCTGTATGTACACAAATGTTTGTGGCAGTCCTGTTTGTAGTGTCTAGAAACTGGAAAATGAATGGATGCCCATCAATTGGAGAATGGTTGAGTAGTGTTCTTACCCTGAGTACATGATTTATTTCTCCTGAGATGGCCTTGGGGAAAATGCCTTCACAGTGGAGGGAAAGTAGTGTAGGGTGGCCTTTTCCTTGAGAAAATAACACTACTTAGAAAAAGCTGGTTTCTGAAGAGGGACTTATTGGGAATTAAACTGGTAAATAAAAGGCTTGGATATGAATACATGATGTAGAGAGTAGATAGAGCAACAAATGCTGTTCTCCACTCATATTGAAGAGAGTAGGTGGGAAAAAGAATGATTTCTTGGTATGGAATCACAAAGATCTGATTTGAAATTCAGCCTTAAACATTTACTAGTTATGTGACCTAGGGAAGTCACTTAAACCCTATTTACCTCTATGAAATGAGTTGGGGAAGGAAATGGCAAATTATTCCACTATCTTTGCCAAAACACACACATAAAAGAAGTCAAGAAGAGTCAGAGGAGACTGAAATAATTAAAATTAGAGAATGACAACACTTATTATATTCAAATTTTTATCCAGTATGACAAAAAGGGACCCAGTCAGGATAATGTCATGGAAGCAAAGAATAGTGGATGGATTTGGGGACATAGTAGAGAATGGAAAAATTTGGCACACTGTGGTCCATGAGGTCATAAAGAACTGAGTGTGATCGAATGACTGAACAACAAAAAATACAATATGGCAATAAACTTATATAGAATAATTCATCTTCCTTAGTTACTATACTGCCTTTAATTGTATAATGAGTTGACAAGTTGTTTTTTGTTATAATTTTGATTATTTAATTTTTATTTTTGTTATCATTTATGGAAAATATTGGGAAAGAAATCCTAGGCAGGCAAGGTGGCTCATCTCTGTCAAACTTGGAGGTTGAGGCTGGTTCTTCCATTTAACTTAGAGCAGGGGTATTCAAATTATGGGCCGCAGACCAGATGCAGCCCACTGGGGACGTTTATGCAGCCCGCCGGGTTATGGCAAAATCAGACCGGAAGTGACTTTTGACCTAAACTCGAGTTAGCAACACACACTTCCCGCACTGGGCTGAGGCAGCAGAGACAGAGTGTGAGGCGATACCAAGGTGAAGTGAGTTCCCAGGCCAGGGTGTGTGGCCAATATATATATTGGTATTTTACTAATAGGAATTTGGAATCCCTAGGAAATAATGATATCAAGAAAAAGAAAAATTGACTCATCGTGTAGGATATTCAAAGAACAGTGGACTTAATGATTACTTTTTCATTCAGTACAAGGAAAGAGCTGTATGCCTGATATGCCAGAATATAGTGTCTGTGTTCAAAGAAAATAATTTGTGTGGACACTATGAAACTCAACATAAAGATAAATATGATTGTTTGGTTGGAGAAGTGAGAAAAGATAAAATATTAAAACTGAAAAATACATTGAAAACTCAGCAAAATACTTTTGTGAAGCAGAAGCAGCTAAATATTTCATCACTGTGAGCAAGTTTTCAAGTTGCCAAGCTAATGGCACACACTGGCAGACCATTTGTGGAGGGAGAATTTGTTAAAGAATGCCTTCTTTCTGTTGCCAAAGAGATGTGTCCAGAGAAGGCCAATTTATTTAGTACAGTGAGTCTTTCAGGACCTACAATTACATGGAGGATTGAAGAAATGGGAGACAATCTACATCAGCATTTGCAAAACTCCATTAAAAATTATATTTTTCCTTGGCATTTGATGAAAACAATGATGTTTGTGATTCTGCACAACTTCTAATTTTTATTTGTGGGACGAATGATTATTTTGAAGTCATAGAAGAGCTTGCTGCACTGCAAAGCATCAAAGGGACAACTACAGGAGAGGATATCTATGAACAGGTTTGCCAAATATGAATGGTTTAGAGCTGGAATAGGCTAAACTAGCCAGCGTAACAACTAATGGTGCTCCTAGCATGGTGGGGTCTAAGAATGGAGTAATTTCTTGCATTAACCAAGAGATGGACAAACATAACCATTCTCATCTAATAGCGATACACTACCTCATCCACCAACAAGCTCTGTATAGTAAATTACTGAAGTGGGACTCTGTTATGAAAATTGTGGCATCTTGTGTTAACTTCATTAGAGCTAATGCACTAAATCACAGACAACTTCAGGAATTTTTGTCTGAGCTAAATGTTGAGTATGAAGATGTTCTATATCACACAGAAGTCCATTAGCTAAGTTGAGGGAGAGTTTTGAAACATTTCTATGACTTACTTCCACAGATTACAACTTTTCTGCTTTCAAAAAACAAAGAAGTACCAGAGCTCAATGATGCAGAATGGAAATAGCACCTTGCCTTTCTGACAGATGTAACAGAGCTACTCAACAATTTCAATATGCATCTTCAAGAATAGGGGAAGCTCATCTATGTTATGCAATCACATGTCAAAGCATTTGAAGTAAAATTAGGCCTCCTCATCAAACAAGTGAAGGAAGAAAACTTCTGCCATCTCCCCACAACTCAAAATCTCTTAGTGGAAAAACCACTGATTGCATTCCCAAAGAAAACATGTGTGGATTCACTGGAAAAATTGCAAAAGGAGTTCCAATTTAAATTTAAAGAGCTTCATCTCCATGAACAGGACATACAGCTTTTCTGTAACCCATTTTCTATTGACATTGAAAATGTGGATACAATTTACCAAATGGAACTGGGTGAATTGCAGAATTGTGACTCTCTGAAAGATGCACTCAAGTCAAGCATTTCATAATTTCTATGCATCTCTCCCCTCTTAGACATATCCCAATCTCAGGAACCATGCACTCAAAATGGCAACCATCTTTGGCAGCACTTATGTCTGTGAACAGACTTTTTCTAGAATGAAACATTTGAAATCTCCAACCAGATCAAGACTAACAGATGTACACTTGCATCACTTGTTATGACTAGCAGTGACAAATATGGAACCAGACATTGACTATCTCATTAGCCAAAAGCAGGCCCATAGTTCCCATTGAAATACTGGTAAGTTTGTTGATTTAACTTCACTTCATTTTAAATATTGTATTTGTTCCCGTTTTGTTTCTTCATTTCAAAATAAGATATATGCAGCATGCATAGGAATTTGTTCATAGTTTTTGTTTTTACTATAGTCCGGCCCTCCAACAGTCTGAGGGACAGTGAACTGGCCCCCTATTTAAAAAGTTTGAGAACCCCTGTCTTAGAGTTATAAGATACAGTCTTTCGATAAGCATGTATTAAGCATGTAGTATCTGACAAGGACTGCTTTGGGCACAAAAAAGGGCAAAAATACAGTCTTTGCCATTGGGAAGTTTACAATCTAAATCACTGAGTGTCTTATTAATATTAACCCCATTATGGTGAGTTACTAGAATGAGGAACCAATAGATTTTCTTAAAAAGGGCAAACCAGCTTAGATTAGAAAAATTAAATAGGTTAATACTTCTGTTACAATCACTTTTAAGACCAAAGCAAGAATAGCTTTTGTACTTCCAGCCTATTTGAGAAAGTGAAGCCTAATTAAAACAAATAATTACAACACTGCAAAAGCATGTGTGCTTCAATATTACATCAATATTTAAAATACTTATCTAAATGTTCAATAATTGCTAAATGAGGATGGTGTTTTGTTTTGTTTTGTTTTTCTTTTTCTTACTCAGTCACAATGCATAGAACTTCATCTAATTATATTGAGTTTATAAGGGCTTTGGAATTTAGTTAATCCAAGTCCCCTGACTTTAGAGATGAAGAAATTAACACCAAATTGCGTGATTTGCCCAAAACCACGTCACTTGTTAGTGGCAGAGCTAGAAAGATAATCTACATTTGCTGATTCCCATCCCAGCACTCCTTCTATTACACCATGCTGAGTGCATAATTTTGCCACATAAGCACTCAAAATGTCTTCAGAACTAGATTCTATGCAAATCAGCAGGTGTCTGCTGTATAAATCACAAATGAAATTGTCCCTTATAGAAATGAAAGCAGTTCAGAATTTTTCCATATTGATAACATCAATGACTTATATGTTTCACAGTGAATGTGATCACCTTCCTAATTTCTCCACTGGCAATTTGAGTCTTGACTTGAGTCTTCTCAGAAGAGATAAAGCAGAGTGATTTTAAAAGTCTCTATAATTATCAGTAAATATGACTCAACCAATTCTAAAAAAGAATAAATGTTTAGTCTTCTAGATTTCCCAAGGACATATGGTAATTTAGGGTGACTAAAGATTTTTTTTAATAAACTTATCTTTCCAGACTTTTCTAGAATTCAACCTAATTTTTTTTCACACTTAATTTTTTGGCAAATATCTTTACTTATCATTTGTCTACTCCTATTTCTACACCCTTAATAATGTTTGTCTCCCTATAATGAACTTCTTTCCAATTCAATTGCCTGAAACTTTTCTCTTAATTTGAGTATCAAATCAATTACTACCATTACTGCTAAGGAAATGTTCTTTGTAGCTACTCTTCCCTATGATCTCCCAAAATACTATACTTGAACCCATCTTCTGAGTTTGTCACATTCTATTTTTATAGTAGTTTACATGTAATATTTTCACTTATATGTAAAAAATATACAATAAATATATGTGGAGCTGGGAGAGACCTCATATGTCATCTCTTCCAATCTATTTCCTTCATATTTTTTGTTTCTTTATTTGTTTTACATTTTTACCAATGAGAAAACCATCCAGGGACACTGAATGACATCCTTATCATCATGAGGTCTTTGAAATAAGGTTATGGCCCTTAATTATCCTCATGCTATCAGTACTAGAATAGTGATCTCCATATAGTACCAACAGATAACTGTTAAGTGCATTAAGTGCATTAACTTAATGATTAATGATGGAAATGATGATTTTTTTATCCCATCAAAAAATAGTTAAAAATCTTTCAGCCTCATTCATTTCTTTTTATTCCTAAACTTGGGAAAAATTCAATACCATTTTTCTCCTGAATTAATAATCAAAGTATGAAATTATGAAATAGGGACAAGCATGCTTAGTTCTTTGGCTATTTCCTTGGAAAAAACTATGATAGCGATGGAAAATGAGGTTTCAAATAAATTTTAATGAGACAGAGAGAGTGTAAGGGCAATCTGTATATAAAATATGTAGGCAAGCAACAAAAATTTGTACAAAAGCACACTGGTATGAGGACAAAAGATAAGTAGTGAAGTGAGTCAGAATAGTGTTAGAAAGAAGAGTAGTAGAGGGAAAAACAAAGATTATCACTTATCTAACAATGGATTATACTTGGGAACTTGTGGCAGAATGAGACCAATGATTATAAACTATGCTTCTTTGATTTTTGTGAAGGTTTGTATGTGAATTGCAGGTTATCCTTAACAATTTTACTTCCTTGTATTCATTTAATACTGCCTACCTATAAATTTATTTATTATACCTACAGGGTGGGGGACAGCAGAGATGTGTATGTGTTGGGAGAACCAGAACAAGATACAATTTTAATGCATCTCCTCAATTTCAGTATGGGAGAAAAGACATCTATCTGTCTCTACAGATGAGAGAAAGATGTTTAATTAGCAATAAGATCAAGGGAGCCAAGATGGTGGAGAAGGCACATGTGACTTTCTAAGCTCCTCTTTACCCTCACTATCAATATCATATTCAGCCTCAAAAATAGGCTTGACTGCTACAATTCATAAAGATTAGAAGTAGAACTCACCAGCCCAGGATAATCTGGAATCTTGGCAGAAAAGGTTTGTCATCAGGGCAGGGGAGAAGATCAGCCCAGGCAGGGAGAGAACTAGAGGCTCTGAGTGGAGCCCCAAACTGGAAGTGAGAGCACAGATGCCAGCACAAGCTCGCAGTCCCAACCCGCAGTATGGGGCTTTTCCTTGGGGCAGCTGCAAACCTGCACAGCAGGGGGGCACAGCCCGGGGTAGCTTCTAATCTGCAGAGGGGCTAGGCTTGGAGAAATAGAACTTTTGCAGGGCGATTTGCTTTGGGCAGAGACTTCCGGTCTGAACCAGGCTATTTGCTGGTCAGCTGCTAATACCCACAGCCCCACAAGGGGCTCTGGCCTGGGACAGTGACACTTTCACCGCTTAGTCTCTAGCTTTAGGGCAGTTGCTATACCTCACAGCAGTAGCTTACCTGTGCTAAATCACCTCCTGTTAGGGAAGGGGAAACTTTCACTCAGAGCACTCCCACACCTCGGAGGCTGAAGTTAGGTTACATCTCTCCCTGCTCTGCAGAAGAAGCTGGTAACCACCTTGTCCTGAAGGCATAGCCTAAAGGCTTTAAAAAATGAATAAAAAAATTAAAAGGATGATTGATAACTTCTATACAGAAAAAGAGCAGGTCTGTAATCCCGAAGAGACAAATAGCAAACAGTCACCAGACAATACCCCAAAGGGGAATGTTACTTGTCCCCTTTTACATAATGCTGTCATAGAAGAGACCATTAAAAGTCTTAAAAGAGAGTTAGAAGAAAATGGGGAAAGGAAAGAAAATGGGGAAATATGAATTGGAAAAGGTAAAAAATTCCTAGAAAGTACAGGGAAACAAAATTTGTGAATTGGAAAAAGTAAAAAAAAAAACTCTGGAAAGTAAGATTTGTGAATTGGAAAAGACAAAGACGTCACAAGAAAGTAGGATCTGTGAATTGGAAAAAGAAAATAATTCACTAAAAAAAAAAAAAATTAGTGAAATGGAAAAAAAATTCCATAAAGAAAAACAATTCATTTAAAAACTCAATTGGACATATACAGAAAGAAGTAAAAAAAAGCTAATGAAAAAAATAATTCATTGAAAATCAGAACTGAACAAATAGAAACTAATGATTCATTGAGACAGCAAGAATCAGTCAAGCAAAACCAAAAATAAATAAATAAATAAATAAACTGGAAAAAAACATGAAATATCTACTTGGGAAAATGATGGGCCTGGAAAATAGATCTAGGAGAGAGAATCTGAGGATTATTGGACTTTCCGAAAATTATGATGAAAAAAAGAGCCTAGATACTATTTTACAAGAAATCATCAAAGAGAATTGTCCAGAGGTAATAGAATCAGAAGGTTAAATAGGCATTGAAAGAATTCATCAAACATCTTCTGAAAAGGACTCTAAAATAAAAACTCCAAGGAATATTGTGGCCAAATTTCAGGATTATCAGATCAGTAAGAGTCAGCATGAATTAAAGTTCTAGTCTTTAGGGGAGAAGTGAAAGGTGTAGGCAAGCTGCCATGAGGCTTGCCAAAGATCTCTCCTGGATTCTGGAGTCCAAAATCTCTAGCCTTTCTCTTCCTTGTCCCTCCACCAAATGACTCTGGCCTTTGTCCATTTGTTCCAATCCTTGCCTATGATTATCTTAGCACCAAACATTCAGCAAGCACCAACAGTGAAAAGAACCATTTATCCAAACATATGCTAATAGAATCATTGTCTCACATCAAATAGATAATTAGCCTTAGTGCTAGGTTGTCTGATTCAAGCATTCCTTTTTGAAGTTTCAGCTCTCTACACTTCTCTAGGAGAACTTTCTTATGCCTACCAAATAAAGAATTAACTGCATATCCTGACATTTAACATTTTAAACAAAATTACAATTTACTTTTTCAATTCATCCATCTTTCTTAATCTGTGATCTAGCACCCCACGATTTGGGTTTTTAAAAGAGAAAATGATTTGTTTAAGGGTTCTCATAAAGTGATATTTGATTCATGTTTTTCACTCAGGGCTTCATATCAAAATTTCATAATAGATAGACCTAAATACTGTCTACTAGTTTTATGGTGCTGGACAAGTCATTTTAATCCCTGTTAGCCTCAGTTTGATCATCTATATATATATTGGGATAATAATACTATCTACTTCAATCCAAATGAAATAATATTTCTATAGCATTCTGAAAGCTTCAAATCACAAATCAAAATGTTACTTACTATTTTTGTGACAATCCTCTGCTGCTCCTTCCTATTTGTGGCCATGTGATTATTCTATCTTTCTTACAGAATAGAGAATATAGTAATTTTATCACTCCTCCTGAAAACTGTGTCTTAGAAATGTCATTAATCCTGTGCTGTTGCTTGTTTCTGACATTTTTTTAATTCACTACCCTCCTCAGAGAACACAGGTTTTTTCCTTTAAAAACAGAAAATTAAGTTACTCTCTCTATTCAGTGGCTGTATTTCCTGGTCAGAGTTGATGAGTTTCTGTCTATTCTCAGATCTTTTTGGATCCCGTCATTATCTCCTTGCAGATCTCTCTATTACCTTTTATAAGTATAAATCCAGCTGAGGCTAGAATTGCCTAATCCATTCAAATCATGCCCACACTCATTCACTCAGTCATTTCTGTTGTCATGTGAATCGGTCACCAATTGTCTAGGACTATAGTATTTCTCACCTTCCTCAAAGTCGCCAAAAGGAGTATCTACATATTTCAATAAGCAAAATCCCCAAAATATGCCTGGGTATTTTATCTTATTAAGTTATTCAGATCCTTCTGGTAATATTCTTGATCTCTTATACTATTCAATTTCAAATCCCTTAAATTTTTAGCCAGTTCTATTAATATGCATCCTGCTTTTTTTTTTCTTGGTCATTTCTCCAAATATGTGCCTTTGTTCATAATTATTCACCTTGGCAGACTCCATCCACTGAAATACCTTCTTTAAGGAATGAATTCAGTATCAGCTTATCCATGAAATCTTCCCTAAAACCCCCTTCCATAAAAATGATGTTTCCCTTATCATAGTTCTTATACTTCTTTTTACAGAACACTGAATTGATCTCACTCTCTTTTCTATTATAATTATTTGTATGTTTGTCTTTCTCATCTAATAGGTTTTAAATTCTTCAGTGATAAGAGCTACAATGTAATTGGTGTTTTTTTTTTTCTTTCCAGTATAGAGCACAATACCTTCCCAAAATGACAGGACAATGTAGCAAAAGCATTCTGCAGTCATAGCTTTTGAGATTCAAAGTTATCTTTATCCATGATGAAGCATTAAATAAAAACTGTAATATATGGAAATAGATAAGAAAAAACTAATTGTGATAGCAACAAAAATAAAACTGTTGATATATTTTTATTATGGAGATGATTAAGAAAAATTACTATTGTACATATTCATTGTGATTTAATATCTAAAGAGATAATTTCTTGATGTTTATTTTAATTTTATTTGACAGTTGTAGATTTAGATTGATATCCAAATATGAAAAAACAACAATTTAATTCTTATAGACTATTTGAAAATCTATATCCTTTGTAAGAAGGCCAACTGACCTCCCTAATAATGACTTCATTAGGATAGACAAAATTGAACTTCATTAATTTTTCCTTTTGTAGATTTTATTTACTAAATGCATCTATGAAATGGAATGTGTGAAAATGTGTATATTAAACTATAAAATATGAGTATTAATGAAAAATTTCTGATTAGGTAATTTTTTTAATAAATGGAATCCAAAATTAATTATTCCAGAATTAACTAATTGAAGTTACATTTCAGTAAAACCAGAGAACTAATCCTACTCTAAAGTGAATGATCATAATATATTCATCTTTTGTAAAGTTTTTATTTTTATTATGTTGGCCCTTCTAATAATTGATATACCTATATGGTACACCATAGCACAGATAAATTAAGGACAATATGTCTTTTCTTCACATATATGACTTAGTGTCATGTATTTTGGACATTTTGGGTAATAACATTACCCAATCTAATTACAAACTGGCAATATTACCGCATGACCTGTTGCTTCAAAGTTAAGCATACACAAGTGAATAAAATATGATATCTGCAGAACATATAACTAACATAATAATTAAAATAGAATAATTTTATGATGCAAATTATGTTGTTACATTTTCATATCCAAAAAAACAAAGTTTGGCAAAATAATATAATCCTACTATAAACAAATTAAAGGGTTATTTCATAAATTACTTCATTCATTAAAACAAAATGTAAATTAAATTTTTTTGATATATTTTATTTTTATCATGATGAACACCTGAATATTTTTTTTTTCATAGTTTGGATTAGATTTTTTTATTTAACTGGTTTTACTGTGTTCTTAGCAACCACTTGATGTGATACTTTTGTGTATTTCAAAACACACTAATAGAATTAGTCATACAAGGATATGAATTATATGCTGCATTATTTAATATCTCAATGAAAAAAAAATACTTTCCCCAAATAGCGTAAATGAAAGCAGGATTCATCTGTTCTACCAGATATGCCATTTAAAAGTTAATTTGCTATAGTAAAATTTAATTAGGACCATACTATGAAAAATAAGAAATGAGGTAGAAGATAAAAGGAATAGAGGCAAATTAGATATAAACTCTCTTCCTCCATATATTGGTATGTCATATTTAACACAGTTTTGCTTTGTTTTATTGTTGTTAACGTTGATATTGTTATTGCTGTCCTTTCTATCTTAGCTTGATGTTTTAATTCTAAATTGCACTCTTTTTGCATTAAAACATTTGCCCAGATTAAAAGCTATTGCCTATAAATTTCTGTTGAACACCGTCTCTGACCTTTGATAAAATTTAGGAGTGTAGGAGGATGAATATATTAAGAAGGAAGTAAAAGAGGAAGAAAAGCAGGAGGAACGGTAATGATGAATTCAAAGGAAAAATTAAAAAGATTTTCAAAGAAAAAAAAATTTTCAAGAAAAATTGGTTCATTGAATAATTTTAACCTTAGCTTGGCTTACTCATTTCCTCTCTAATAAAGATTTCTTCAGGAATGCCTTTACTTTATGTGACTATATTTAATTTAATGAATATTCATTAACATGCAGCAATGTTTAGGGGATTACACTAGGTATACAATACATTCTATACTTTATGATTCATCTCTGTCTGGACTTTGTGTAAGTATAATGATCCTTGGCCTCAAAGTGATTCCATAAGAGAAAAAAAAGAGCTAATTAAATACATAGAGAAAAGAGAAACAAATACATACTTTATACATGATGTTTATACTAATTTTTCATTTGGCTCATACTACAGGGAGTACATGCAGGTGTCTGGTACTGCTCTGCAACCCTCTGCCACCATGACTCAGTGAGTCTAGGTCAAAATGTTTTATATAAAACATGACTCAAGATAATGATTCAGAGTGTTACCCATCAAAAGAATACCAGGGTGCACAAAATGAAGGTCTCATTAAAATCCTTTTAACTCTAAATTTTAATGAATTAAAGCTGAAGGGATATATCAGAGGAAAATGTGAGTAATATGAAGAATATCTTGGAAAAGGAAAAAGAACATGCAATAAATAAGCATGAAAGAGGAACAAGAAGCAAAGTGTTATAAAGTTAACAAGACAAGGAAAACAGGAGCTTCAGAATAATAGAATTAGAATTTATTTATTAATAAGTAAGACAAAACTTACTTTGGTGAGTATTTTCTAATTCAAATCATGTATAAGTGTGTATGAGTGTGTATGTGTTTATATATGTAAATGTGTGCAATCACACCTTCAAAGAAAGATGAAGCCATCAGGTTTATTGTCACTGATATCCAACAGCATGTGCTCATGGGGATGGAAGAAGTGTGTTTTCTCAAAATATATAAGACCGCTGTTCCTGTCCCCTTAGTTCTCCTCTGGCCTGCTTGGAGTCAAAGAACCTATTCCCAGAATTCTGATATACCAGATAGGGAGTTCTTATCCCAGAAGCTGGAGACTTTAGGTTTATCGAACACTAGATTAGTATAGTCATTGACTATTGTGTCTTGTGAACTTAACCTATTCCAGTTATTGATTACTCTATTTCTTAGTCAGTACCAAAAGGTTTTGATGATTACCACTTTATAATTTAGATTTAACTCTGAAACAGCTAATCACCTTTTTTGAATATTTTTTCATTAATCCCTTTGCTATTTTTGACCTGTTGTTCTTCCAGATGAATTTTTTTGTTTTGTTTTGTTTTTTAAAGTAATGTTTTGATTAAATTAATTGGCATGGCCCTGAATAAGTAAATTAATTTGGGTAGAATAATTATTTTTACTATGTTAGCTCGGCCTACTCATGAGCAACTGATATTCTACCAATTGTAGAGTTCAAAATTTATTTGCAAGGAAAAATGTTTTGTATTTGTGTTCATATAGTTCCAGATTTTGTCTTGGCTGTTAGACTCCCAAATATTTTATATTGTCCACATTTATTTTACATGGAATTTATCTTTCTATTTCTTGCTACTGGACTTTGTTGATACCATATTGAAATGCTGACGATTTATGTGAGTTTATTTTATATCCTACAACTTTGCAAAATCTGTTAATTGTTTCTAGTAGTTTTTTTTTTTTTATTGATTCTCTATGATTCTCTAAATATACCATTATATCACTTGCAAAGTGATAGTTTTGTTTCCTCATTACTGACTAATTTTTTTTTCAATTATTTTTCTTCTTTTTTAGTTAAGCTAACATTTCTAATACAATTTCTAATAGTAGTAGTAATAAACTTGCTTTATCCCTAATCTTATTGGAAAAGCTTTTAACTTTTCCCTATTACATCTAATACTTACTGATGATTTTAAATAGATGTTATTTATCATGTTTAGGAATGGTTCATTTCTTCCTTTGATGTCTTGTGGTTTTATTAAGAATAAGTGTTGTGTTTTTTTTTTTCAAATTCTTTTTCTACATCTACTGAGATAATCATATAATTTCTGTCATTTTGGCTATTAATGGCATCAATTATATTGATAGTTTTCCTGATATTTTATGAGCCCTGCATTCACAGTATAAAGCCCGATTGGTCATTATGTATTATCCTGTTAACAAGTTGTCATAATTTATTTTGTAATATTTTTATTAAGATGTCTTCATCAATATTTATTAGGGAAATTGATCTTTCCCTGTCTTGGCTGTTCCTGGTTTGGGTATCAGCACCATATCTGTGACATAAAGGACACACTCCAAAAATGCATTCCAAAATTTGTTCAGAAGCTTCATCTAGCATGTTTTCTGAGGGAAGCAATATCCTGACTTCTTTCCTCCATTTTGGCTCTGCCCCTAAGGAAACAGTTCTTCAGATATTAATTGATGTTTTAATTTCAATCTAAGTAGATGAAAACCTGTAGATGATATCACACAAAACCATATGACTTATAGTAGAGAACAGCATTTATAACATATTCTTTTCTTGTTGAGTTGAATCTTTATCTTCTTAAAAACTCTCACCAATGCTGGTATTCTCTGAGGATCTGTTAAGATATAGTTATACTACTGCCAAACAATTTTAAAATTTTATATTTATTGTTTACATCATATTTTTATTGATTGTCTATGAGGAATCACTTGTTGGCACTAGTCTTTCCTGAACATTCTGGGATAAGGGCTGCTGAACCCTTTACAGGGCTGCTTTTCACCTTTGATGTTCACCTGATCCAATTAACTCTTACCTGTGTTTCCAAGAAGCTGTAGCATGCAGTGGCCACACACTACTAAACCATTTTGGCAGATGGACTAAATCATGTTGAGGGTAACCAAAGGATCTTAAACCCTATAGTGAGTGTTAGAAGGTAGGGGAGGTAGAAAACCCCAAGAATTCCCCTGGTGGAATGAATGGATGAGAACCATTTCTTCCAATGGCCATGAAGGCAGATGAAGCAGGTGTTATGAGCACTTAGAGCATGGTTAGTCATTGAAGACACCAAAGTCATCCCCTGCAGCTTGAGACATCACCAGATGTCTTGATTCTGTCCTGCCACTGGACAGTGGTGGCTCAAGAGGAAAGAGTGAGTCTGATGAATTCATGCAACTCTGCCTCACTTAAAATTAAATTTACAAATGATTCAAAAGATACACAAAAACAAATACACACATAGACTTGTTGGCATCAGTGGAAAAAATGTTAGCTGCTTCTGTCTTTATTTCTACTTTGCTGTTTCCAATCTATTATAATCTTTTAACCAAATAGCCTACTTGAATATGTTGAGGTAATTAAGCTCTAGAAAGCTCACTATTCTTTGAATAAAGTCTCTGAGCTTTAGAGAATAGATTTATTTTTACCTCTGCTTTATGAAATGGTTTTACTCTTTGGTTTATCACAGTTTTCACATGGGAAAAATATCATAGCATTTTCCCATGTAATAAATTTGTAATCCTTCATGCTCACACATAAAAGGCACTTATTAAACTAATATATTATGCTCTTCCTCCAACACAGAGCTATTACCAACTATAATTTTAAATCAATTATTTCTCTTTTCTTTTTTTTCTTTTCCTTCTCCTTCTCCTTCTCCTCCTTCTTCTCCTCCTTCCTTCTCCTTCTTTTTTCTTCTCCTTCTCCTTATCTTTCTTCTTATCTTTCCTCTTCCTCTTCCTCTTCTTTTTCTTCTTTTCTTCTTCTCACAGAGCAATGATATATAAAATTAAGAAATTTCCTCTTGACACTCCTTATTTCAAATTATGTGATACCCATTTAAAACAACTTTTTTTCCAGAACTCAGATACCACTATTATTTACAATCAGATTTAAGTAAGGAGTACTATTATGTGTCAGTAATATTTTGCTGATCCAAGATCATAACAATATCATCTTAAATAGTGCATAGTTAGTAGATGAATTTGGAAAGGATAACTCTGAAATATCTTGAATTAAATTAAATCAAATAAAATCTCAGATGTGACAGCCTAGAAATAATAACAAAAATAATCTTTTAGTCTTTGTGATTGCACATAAAGTAGTACATTTTCCCCATGAATTTCTGCTTGTTCTGACATTCTCATCAAAATGGGCATAACTACAATTTCACAAATATCCCAAATGAAGGAATTCTAAGAAATGTTCAACTAGTCTTCCATCCCCTGAATATACACTGCTTATAATTTCACAGTATTCCTTCACATGTAAGTTAAATATATTAAAGCACTTTGAAAGAAAAGATGTGTCATTATTATAGATTTTAACATTATCTTATACTTAACTTTTTTCCTAAGAAAACTGTGAAGTCATTATCATTCTACTATTCTCTTATATTTAATGTCTGATGGAATATTTCTGGTATAAATAAAAATGACTACTTTGTGTACATATCATAAATACACATATATACAGATTTACATAGAGATAATATATATATATAATACATACTTACATATATATATATATATATGTATATAACATACATATAATTCTAAAACCAAGCAAGTTGATGGTTTGTTTATACTTCATATATATAGTTTCTCTCCTAAAATTCCAGATATTAGGTCATATTTTATGAGATGTACAGTTGGTGTTAATTTTATCAGAATCAGAAACAACATCATCATTTGATGTTATATTATTCTCATATTTTTGTGATCAGATTCTTGGGACAAGTCATTATTCATTTATTATTAGTTTATATTCAGTAATCTCTATATAATTAAATAAATATTGAAAATAAGTATCTTCTTCTGACTCTTCTGACATTCACCAAATCAGATAGGTTCAGAATTCATGTGGTTATAAAATTGTGAATACCAAGGAGTTAGATGAAAGAGGCAGAGGTTAATAAATCCAAAGGACAATTTGTCATCTTTTAGGGAAAATAATCTTTGTTAAGTTGGGGAGAATATTGGTTCTATTATACCTTTAACCACAGTTCTAATCTTTAGAAAAGTTTTCTTTCTTTATTTGTTTGTTTTTTATACAAAGCCTATATTTCCCTCTTTGCAATTTCTACCCATTACTGCTACTAAAGTAAGACCCTCTGAAGGCAAGCAAAACAAATCTAATATCTCTTGTATATGACACAGATTTAGGTAATTGAAGTCAGCCATCATATCTGCTCTATTTCTCTATTATCTGAACACTATACCCCAGATACAGTTAAACTAGGGTTTGAGAACAGTAGAATAGTCACCTCTCTTGTCCTGCCCACTATGATAGTGAAACTTAAGTGAATGTTCTCACTGTATTAACCATTAAAAATTAAGTCCAAAATTTCCATCCTCTTTTTTAGTTTAGAGAAAATAAAGTACTGCATGTAGGCTTCTGATTTTTATTATAAGCTTTTTATTATTTTATGATTTGGGATTATCAACTGTTACTCACAAGGAGTACTAAATAAATGTGATTTATTGTGGCATCATTGATGTTTCAACCTCCCAGTGATCAAAAATATCACTAAACTTAAATAATTTGCAATTCTTCAAATCACTCAATTGTTAATAAAGTAATTTTGGATTTGATGATATGAATGACATGTAAAAATTTATGACTGGTGAAACAGAGTACTTCTACAATGTTCTTCCTAAAGATTCCCCCCCTCCACTCCACCCCCTCCTTCTTCTTCTTTTTTTTTTTTTGTTTCTTTGTCTTTAACAGTATTTAGGTGTGACTTAAAAAGCAACATGTAGTGAGAAAAATACTTGTCTAAGATTCAGAAGATCCATATTTGTATTTTTAGCAATAATGCATTTTAACGTTAACTCTACAAAACATGCAATATCTTAGAGCTTTAACTACCATTATACTTTTAGATATTAAAAATCATTAAAATTAGAAAAATGCCCTCAGGAATTTTGTGAAGATAGTGGTTTAAAAAAATTTTAAATTGTTATAAAAAAAAAAAAAACAACTTGATGTGTTATATAAATTATTGTTATTTTCATTGATGTCATCAGAGATAAAACTACAGAGTATCACTAAGACTACCAGATCCAACTTCCTTATGTATTATAGACAGTGATAATGACTCCAGAATGAAATACATAACTCATCTAAAATTACAAAGTAGTGGTATTTGAACATAGGTCCTCTTACTTCAAAGCCAGGACTTTTTTCTATTATTTTATATAATACTAATAATGGTGAGGATGAAAGCCAAACCAGATGAGGATTTTTTTTTCCAATCAAGATTAGTGTATTTGTGGGCAGAAATTTTTTTTTAATTTAATTTAATTTAATTTTAAATTTTAATTTAATTTATTTTTTATTTTAATTTTAATCAGATTTGATTTTTAAAAATTTTAATTGGATAAAACCAAAGAGAAAGAGAATAAGCATTTGTTAAGCTCTACTAAGCATTAGATATTATACAAAGAACTTTACAAATATTATGCCATTTCATCCTAACACTCTGGGAAGTATATGATATTATTATTTCCATTTTAAAGTTGAGGAAATTAGGGCAGATAGGAATTAAGTCATTTGATGGAGGTCACACAGCTAGTGATTGTCTAAGGCTGGATATGTATTCAGGTCTCTGTCTTGGATCAGAGTGGTCTATCTACTATACCACCCAGACATTTTTCACAAGATAGATTTGTTATCCTTAAAGGATACTGACTCCTGCTTCTTTTAATGAAATTTCTTTGTCACTGAAGGGCATAAAGATTCCAACTACATCAAATTGGATCTTCTCTGACTTAGGGGATTTCTGAAGACCACAGCAGTTATCTTACCCTGCTTTGCCAACCTGACAAATTTCCAAACATAGATAAAGGGAATGGGCCTACATCCAAATAATATAAACTCTTGTATATTCTTCTAAAGTTTCTAAAGGAAAAAAAATAAGCTTGCTAAATTGGATTTATGCAGATACTCTCACAGGTACTACACACTATACACAGCCTCCCAGCCTGCCACAAGAATAATTAGATCCTGCTATTTTAATGGAGCCCCATGAAATGGCTAAGAAAGGTATTTGAACAGTAAGTTAGGATAATTGTGACTTGGGGAAAATAATTCTTAGTTTAAAGAGGCCCTCTGGGAATAGAGAGAAAAGTTACAAAATTCACTGTATTTCTAAGAATGAAGAAGGCAATGATACCATTTCAGGGTGGAGCCTTGAGAATAGCTTCTTCTTCTTCTTTTTTTAATAGCCTTTTATTAAGAATAGCTTTTGATACATGAAATTGTTTATAAAATAATTGATGACCAAGCCATGGAGGTATCTGCCCATAATGACCAGGCTGAGTAAAATATTTGACAGTTTCCAAGAGTAGATATTAGATTTCTGTAGTTTCAAATTACCCAAAGTAGTGATTCTCTCTAATATTTTGAAAAGGACCCCCTCGTCTGTTACTAGATACTGGTTGCTAGTGAATAGTTGATGCAGTATTGTATATTCAATCTTTTTTGAGAGTTGCCTATTTTGGATTAGGTGATGCAAGATGAACCCTTTACCTATATGAGCAGAATGCAGGAGGTTTTTGTTGTGTTGTTGTTGTTCTTTTTAAAATCTGGTGCTCTATCCATTGTTCTACCTAGCTGCCCCAAGACTTCTTTTGCTAAATGGTAATATTATATTGAAATCACATTAATGGCAATATGTCCTAACAGTGAAACAGTAAAAAAAAAAAAAAAAAACACACACACATTGGTTTGAATCTTTTGTATGTTAGTGTCAATCACAAATAAGTAATAACTGTGATAGTTAATACGTCTTCGGTTTCACTTTAGATTCTGGGACAGATTGTATGCAAAAAGCTTATGATCTCTTCACCATTTCTCTTAGCCACCGCATTAAACATGAACATGAAATACTGTTGACTATGACAAAAGTGTTATTATATGTACTGTGGCGCAAATGTTCCTGGTGTTGTTCTGGCTTATTGTCACTCCTTTGAACTAGGAGATCCAAGGTTTACTAAAAATCACTCATATCATTTATGATGTAGTACATCTAAAACTAGAAGTAAATTAGAAGTAGGGAGAAAAAGTCAAACTACCTGGCTGAGTTAGCCTTTAATTTAAGCAAACTACAACCACTATATAGTCATACTTATGTGATGATTGTTAGAGAGGAGGAAAGAATGAAAGCTTTCTACAAAGTTTTTATTTTTTTAACTATAACTATTTTGGTGGTGTATATACCTCTTTTTATATGCTTCATGAATTTTAGCATTAGAGTACAAAAACTGTATGACTCTTTTCTTCCCCAAAATCGGTACATCAGTCCCAGTGCTACTAGTCTTGAATAGTCCTTAAGTTATTTTAAATGTTTTGTTGATACCTGTGTTTTCTACATCCTAGTCAATTTCAAAATTATCTCCCAGGTGAGCTTTCTCTTGTAACAAAGAAAAGCAGTTAAGAAAAGCAACGAAAAAGAAAACTGCATCTGACAGTATATGCAAAACAATGCCTTTGTATCCCTCATCATTTTATCAAGAGAAGGGAAGCTGGTTTCACCATCTGCTCCCTGAAACCATAGTTTGCAATTATGATTAATATGAATTCAGCTGTTGTTCAGTAATACTTTTGTTTACATAGTGGCAACTATATTCTGAGGGATTAATTTTGGCATCGGTAATATAAAGTTTCCCTTGTTTCTTTCATTCCACTTTATGATGAAATAGGATTCCATTCTTTACATAGAGCACAATTTATTGAACCACTCTTTTCACAGTGAGAACACAGTTCATTTTGAATATGTTGACATTATCTCAAGTTTGGGTTTTTATAATTTGGTACTTATAGCTACATAACTATAAAGATACATTGTCATGTTTAACTAAATCAATTTAGAGTAGATCAATGGACTTAAGTATAAATTTGTATCTACTTACACATGTGTGTGTTTAAAACCAAATATTATTATAGTACTTTATAATCAAGAATTAGAAATGAAGTATTTTGCCACCCCAAGGAGAGTGGTAAAAGCAGTTGGGCTGTGTGTGTGTGTGTGTGTGTGTGTGTGTGTGTGTGTGTGTGTATAAAGATATAACTACATGCATGTGTATATTTCTGTAGATTTATAGTTTTATAAATGTATCTATATAGAGATGAACTATAGCTTTATATAATTGCAATAAGAAAAGTACATGTCTGTGTGAAAAAGAAGGAAGGAAAGAAGAAAGAAAAAAAGGAAGGAAGAAAAAACATTTGGAAGGAGGGAGGGAGGGAAAGAGGAAGGAAGAAAGGAAGGAAAAGAAAGAAAGAAAGAAAACAAAGAAAGCAAAGAAAAAGAAGGAAAAAAGAAAGAAAAGAGAAGGAAGGAAGGAAAAAAGAAGAAAGCAGAAAAAGGGATTAAAAAAGAGAATGAGAGTAAAAGAAATATGTAAGAAAGGAGGGAATTATTACTATCTGCTGGCATATACTTAGATCCTGAGATTGACTTTTCAAAATGTATGAATAATATATTTACTTTTTCTTTCATAAGACCAAATTATTTTTCTAGAAGAGTTGGGACAATTCACAGCTCCTCTAATAGTGTATTATTATGCCTCCCTTGAAACAAACTCTGCTACATTAACTATTTTAGTATTTGTTATTATTTGATTGGTCATTTTTGCCAAGCTCAGGGTATGAAATGAACTCAGAGTTGTTTTAATTTGTATGTGTCTTATTTTTCATAATTTTAAAAATTTAACATTGTTCACAGTTTGTATTTTTTTCTTTTAAAAATATGCATTTTGTCAGTTCCAATTGATCTGTAATGAGCAGAACCAGCTACACCCAGAGAAAGAATACTGGGAAATGAGTATGGACCAAAACATATCATTTCTACTCTTGGTGTTATTGTTTGCTTGCATTTTTGTTTTTTCTTCTCAGGTTATTTTTAACTTCTTTGTAAATCCTATGTTTCTGGTGCAACAAGATAACTATATGAATATGTATAAATATGTTGTATTTAACATATAATTTAACATATTTAACATGTATGGAACTACCTGCCATGAAGGGGAAGGGGTGGAGGGAAGGAGGGGAAAAGTTAAAACAAGTTTTTCCAAGGGTCAATGTTGAAAAATTACCCATGCATATGTTTTGTATATAAAAAGCTATAATTTAAAAAATTGCAAAAAAAAAGAGAAAATATGCATTTGGGGGCAGCTGTGTGGCCCTAAAATCAGGAGGACTTGAGTTCAAATCTGGATGCAGATACTTAAAACTTGCTAGCTGTGTGACCCTAGGCAAGTCACTTGACCTCAATTGCCTCACCAAAAATAAGTAAAAGTTTGTATTTCTTTTGATAACTTATCTGTTGGAGTATGGGTCTTAGTCATATTGTTGAGCCATTTCCCTATAAATGGGATAGATTTTTTTTTTAATTCTTAAGAATATTTGCTGATCCCCACATAATTATGAAATGGGAGAAGAGATTTGTTTGCAGGGAGGCAAAAACATATAGAGGAATGAATTTTACAAAGTAATCTTGATTGGTCTTCCATTATATAAAATATGCTAATAAATGATATGGTACAAGAACTTCTTAGCCTATAAAAATTATCTGTTCATTTATGTACTTTGTAACTGTTACACTGATGTGTCTACTCATCATAAACATGAATATACTAAGGAAATTAAACACATATCATGATGTAAATATTTGATTTGTATTATAATTACATTGGGAGTGGCATTCATCTTTACATTGATTTTATTTTTCCTTTTTTTTTTTTTTTTTTTTTTTGATATGACCAAATTTCTTTCAAAATATAGGATTGTAATGTTCTTCTTTTTAGGTTTCTCAGGGGTTCTCTGGGAGCAGACTTCCTTTCAGTTCAGTAATCACCACAAGTACGCCAAGTGTTAAAATCCAAATCCTTTATTATCTCCTTGCCTGGGGCCCAGGCCAGCTTTCTTGAGGTCCTCCTGAAGGTATCTTGGTTTCTGCGGGGGAGGCAGGAAGACCACCACCACCACCACCATCACCATGGTCTCTATCTACTGTAGTTCTGTCTCTCCCTGAGTTTGTTCAAGCTTATATGCTCTCTTATCAGAGGTGTGAATCTTGTGGAACTATATTAAGTACTAAATACATGTACTGAGCTAGAGAACTTTTAAGCAGCATGTTAAACAACCATTGCCTTTATCAGTTCCACTGAGTTAACACCTTGTAAGAATCCTTTGTTTCAAGTTCTGGCCCATAACATAGGACTACTTAAAATTGCATAATTTTCCCTAATTCTTTTTAGGGAAATACCTTACTTTTTTATATAGTTTTTTTTTTTTTCCACAAGCACAATCAAATAATTTTGGGCTGTATCTCCCCCCTCCCCCCTTATAAACCAGAGTGGTGGAGTAGATAAAAATATTCCAAGCTTTTCAGATATCCCTCACAAATGAAACAAAATTATACATCAGGGTAAATGTAAACCAGTGTGTGTGTGGGGAGGGGAGGGGAATTGGGGCAGAATAGTGCTCCCTTTAGAACAATAGGAGAAGATCTTAAGAAAGACCCTAGGATGGAGGTTTGACAGGTGTAAAGTGTACATATCTCTAGACTAGCTTTTTTAGGAAGCCTTATGGCTAGATGGGTTCAAAAGTAGCTACAGCCCTAACTATAGGAACTTTCACCTCCAAGACAGTGTGGGGAATTTGAGTCTAAACACCAGAATTTGGGAAAACCTCTGCTGATGAAGGACTCCAGGCTCAGCTAGGTTGCTAAAATGTAGCTAAGGGCAAGAAGGAACCAGCACACATTTGGTGAGTAGAAAAGTAATGGGACAGAGAAGCAGCTGGCCACAGGCACTTACAAGAAGTAGAGTTCATGATTTTGGATTTCAGACAACAGGGGAAAACTGAAGAAAGATTTGAATCCAGAATTCTTCATCCCAGGATTAGGAGTGATTATACCAACAAGTTCTTATTAAAATAAATAAATAGATAGATGAACAGCAAAACAAGAAAGTACTGAACTATAGTAAATTCCTATGGGAATAGGGAACACTGAGAATCATCTTCAGAGGAGGATGCTGGAATAAAAACAACAACAACAAACTTCTCTTACCCCCTAAAATAATGTTAAATGATTACCTGTCAGAAAAAAAAAATTATAGAAAACTCAAAAAAAAAGACTAAAACTTAAATAAAATAAATGAGGGAGGAATAGATAGATAAATAGATAAATAGATACATAGATACACAGATAGATAGATGAACAAATAATTAAATACATAGAGAACATTACAAAGAAAATTACAAAACAAAAGCCAATCTAGAAGGTAGAAAATAACTCCTTGAAATCTAAAAATTAGCAATGGGAATTCCATAAAATTATAAGAGACCAAGAAATAATAAAGCAAAATATGAAGAAAGAAAAAAAAATTAGAAGAGAATGTGAGACAAGTGAAATAAAAAAAAAATCTCGAGAAGAGATCAAGAAGAAAAAAACATAAGAATAATTAGACTACTTTAAAGTTATGACCAAAAAAAGAAACTTAAAATAATAGTATAAGAAATAATGAAAGAACATTGTCCTAAAATGTAGAGTAAGAAGGGAAGTAGAAATAGAAAAAGTCTACCAATCATTATCTGAAAGAGATCTACAAGGAAAACATAAAAGAATATTTTTGATAAACTTTGAAAATCCCAGATGAAAGAAAATTTTACAAGCAAAAGAAAAAAAAGAAAAAAGGAAAAGCAATAAAAATATAATATGTTGAAGTTACAATTAGAATTTCACAGAATCTATCAGAGACTTCCATAAATGACTACATAAAAGTTCTAGAGCACTACATATCAACAATAAAAAGAACTGGGTTTGAGGCCAAAAATATTTTATCAAGATAAAATGAGTATAATACTGAATGAAAAATGTAAATTTAATGAACTGTCTGATTTTCAAGATTTGGTTGCAAACAAGTCCACACTCAATAGAAAATTTGACAAAAAGATCCAACATAAAAGATTAATTTCCAGGGATTCAATAAAAATATATCATTTATCTTTTATATATGGAAATTTAAAACATATGTCTAAAGCTGTCTTTGATAATTATGTGGTTCAAAGGAAAAATTGGATTAGAGTTCAGTATGATGTGATTCTGAAAAGCAAAACCATGTAAGAAAAAGTTTTTAAAAAATAATTATGCTACACAAATGAGCTATAAGAACAAGAATGTCATAGAGGAATTAAATAGGGGAGGTGGGCTGGTAGTTTTGAAATCCTATTCATATCAAGAATTAATTGAAGAGGGAACAATATATACATATACCTAGAAAAGGATAGCATCCTCTTAAATCTATAAAGAAATAATAGGGAATAGGACAAAATGGGATATAGTAGGGTATGTAGGTTACTGGGAAGGGGATAAAAAGGGAGATGGAAAGGGTGTGGGAAGAACCTTTGATATAGGTTAGGTAATAAGAACCAGGCATGCTAGTGTGGAGAAATAAAATAGAAGAGTTATCAAGGATAAGAAAAACGAGATAAGGAATATGTGTGTACATATATGTGTATGTATGTGTGTGTATATATATATATATATATATATATATGTGTGTGTGTGTGTTTATTCAGTTACATATATGCATATATACATGTGTGTAAACAAATATGCTTAACTAAAGCCTGCCTGCTTGGGGAAGGGAGAAAAGTAAAAAGTTCACAGTAGAGGTTTTAAAAAATAACCTATAAAGAAAATATGAACAGATCTGAATATGATGTTTTTGTTAATTTGTGTGCTTTCTTGAATTACTATTATGTATGTTCTGTTTTGCACATGACACTTTTTTCTTTATTTTTTTCTTTTTTCTATTTTAAGTTTTAACTGTAATATATATGTATGTTTTATATATATATATATATATATATATATATATATATATATATATATATATATATATATATATATACATACATACATACACACACACACAGAGTTTAGTAGGTGATTTATCTATTGAAAATAAACTGGTAACAGAAAACTGAACATAAAATAAAATGTGACAAAGCAAAGTTTTAGCCTTAATATAAATGCTTTGCCTCTCTAGATTTCAGCCCATGACAAGAAGCAAGTCCTCTGAGCAATGGTTTATGCAATAAGAAGGATTAGAAATATCTATCTTCCTCTTTTATTATAGAGGAAATCTAGGAAAGTATTATTTAAATAATTCTACAAATAATGACAAATCACAAAAGCAATTTTCCTGTAATAATTTTAGTAACCGTCTAAATATTAGGTTACATAGAAAATTATACACTTTGTATGTAAATTAGAGAAGCTATATAAACATATAAGTAGTCTGCCAGTTTTAAAGTTATTAAAGACAACACTTTAAACAAAAGTACATAATAGTGTTAAGCTATCCACCATCTTTTAAGACTCCAATATAATGGAATTCATAGTTACAGAGAACTGAAGTGCTTTTGTACTCCTTGTTGCAAATTAACTTCTTTGGAAAATAATAAAACTGCTTTTGAATTTTTCTCCTGCCTTTGATTAGTGATATATCTTTGACATCAAGTGAACATTCTTAAATAACAAGCTGATATTTTTTTTCTCCATATTTAAATAATGATCAAAGGTTTGTACATTGGATATAAGCCAGTGAATCTTATATTATAGCTCTGCTTCAAAAAAGAATATATGTATAAATCAAGTCCTGTATTATACATCATATTAATCATTTTAGAAATGTTAGGTCACTGGATCAAGTGATAGAAAATTATTCTTTTTCTTTTAAATGCTAGAGTAGATTTTTTAAAAAGGGAATTTTGTTTTTACTACCTCAATGATTTTTGTTTATTGAATTTGGTAACCTGTTGTATAGCTTCAAATGACTTAGAATTTTTCTTAATAGAAATAAAATCTATAAATATTCAACCTTTATATAATGACCTTTTTTTTCCAATTTTGCATATTATTACATCATTCTTTTCATTTAAATTGTTCACTTTTTTTCTAAATAAAATCCAGAATTGCATATATTGAGGTGTCCTGGTGAGGGCAGCAAAACCTTCATTTTTAATAAGACAAGCCTTCATCTATGGGGACTGCAGACGTCTAAAAAGATCTAGAAAAAAACTAGCTTCTTAGCTTAGAATTGTTCATTCAAATCATAACAGTTGCATTTTGTTTATATGGACAATCATTGACTTAACTTTTCTAATCATAACTAGCCATAAGTTTGTATGAATTTTTTTTCCAAAAAAAAACTTCAGGAAATTTTTACTTAGAATTTAGGACCAATTGGTTAAATTTTGTTATCAATTTTCAAATAAACAAAGACAAAAACAAAAACAAAGCACCATAATGAAGAAGTAATACATAATACTACTGTGAAGAATAAAGAAACTGCTGAAATATCATATGTTTAAGAGGTGGAAATGCTATGTGGTACTAATGCCAATATTTTACATACTGAAGATTATATTTAAGCAAATTTTAAATATATTGCTAGACTATATTTGAATATACAAAGATTTACCATGATATTCAAAGGATTTTTTGGCCCCCACAAATGTACAAGAATAGATGTGCCTGTAGGTTTTTTCAAGGCATTAGAAGATTTGTACTATATCATTTAAGAAATCTAAATGAGTGAAAATTAGTAATATACTAATTTGCTGTAGTGATTCTAATTCTTACTATCTAAGTCAATTTTGTTAAGAGATCTAAGGCCAGTTATAGGCTTGAATCATGGGTCTTATAATTAATATCTTTTAAACATAGATAAGTTGTATAATATATTTAGATTTAATTTCTGTATCTATAAAATAAAGGGATCTTTGAGATCTCTGCTGGATCTAAATCTGTATTCCTGAGAATGTAAATGTGATACTTAAAAAAGAGTAGGAAAATCCACCAGTATTGGCAAACAAAATTTATGATAGATAAACAGAAAATATTTTTCTATTGAAATGAAACAAATAATTTGATGGAAGTCAGGAATCAGGAAAGGCCTCTAAACATGAATTACCTTCCCTGATGAGGGCAAGACAAAGAAGGGAATTGTTGTTTGAGAATGAAAGGAATTTTTCATTTATCATAAAGTGGTAGAGTATAAGGGAAAAAAAGAAGAAAGTGGGTACCTATACTTTAAAAAGGGTGGAGGAACAATAAAGATTTTCAGTTTCTCCTTAGATTGGTTCCAAAGATTCTGACTTAACAAAAGCACTTGCTATGAATCAAACATTTGTAACAATGTTAATACTATAGATGATCCTTTTGTGCTCTAGATAGTAAAATGTTTAGAAATTTAGAAACCTTGTGTAGTTTTCTACACAACTGAAAACATTTCCACAAGTAAAGTAATAAAATATATTCCAAGTGACTAGAGCACATTTTGGTACCTATCTCCTACCTAGAGAATGTCATTGGTATTCATAAAAAAAAGACATACCATTGTGTCTAAAAGAAAATGAAAAAAAGATCTGGTTAATTCAAATAATAAAAGTAATATACCTGTGGGTTTAATCCCATAATGAATCAACCTTGAAAAGTTTAGAATTAAATGAATATAGTTGAAATTTTATGTAGTGTAACATGATTTTTTTTTTCTTTTGAATGGACTAAAGTAGTGATAAATTATGATTTAGATTTGAAGAAAGAAAAATAAAATATCTTTAGGACTTTGATTTATTTTTGAAGTTAAGTGCTCTGCTATGAAAATGAAATTTTATACTTTCAACTGTAACCAAAGTCAATAACATGTATTGAGCACCTGCTATGATTGTTAGTAATAAACAAATATCCACAGTTCATCATGCATAGTGTTTTAATCTTTTTAAAAATTATTTAAAAGTCTTAAAAATGAGGTTATATTTTTTTACATGAGTATTCATTGCATAAAAGATTGAAGACTATTAAGTTTTATACCACAGAACCAAAGTTATATGTTAACAGGAGGCAATATAAGCAGTGAACTTTATTAGAAATGGTGAAGACAATGTCAAAGAGACACTTAAAACTAGAGTTCAAATTGGCTATCTTGGGTGCATCTATATTGGCAAGTATGGAAATGACTTTGAGAACTGATCTGGACCCTTATATGCTCTAATTATTTTCAATAAAAATGTTTCTTTTACCATAGAAAGTCATAATAGTAATGACTTGTGAAAAAAATATTTAAATATAATTACTTCATTGGGTATAAAAAGACTTAAATAAATCAATTTCTATCAGTTTAATTCCTATTTAAAAATGTTCTATAACAGCATTTACTTTATTGTGTTTTATTTTTTACAATAGTCTTTTATTTTTAAAATGCATGCAGTTTCTAACATTCACCCTTGGAAAACCTTGTGTTCCAAAATTTTCTCCCTACTTTCTCCTAATCCCTTCCCCTAGAGCAAGTAATCCAATATATGTTAAACATGTGCAATTTTTCTATACATATTTCCACAATTTAACATGCTGTTGAAGAAAAATTAGATCAAAAAGAAAAAAAAAATGAGAAAGAAAAAAGCAAGCAAACAAAAAGAAAAAGGTAAAAATATTGTATTGTGATCCACATTCAGTTCCCACAGTACTTTTTCTGGATACAAGTGGCTGGCTCCATCACAAATCTATTGAAATTGGCCTGAATCAACTCATTTTTGAAGAGTCGAGTCCATTACAAATTGGTCATCACATATTCTTCTTGTTGTGTGCAATGTTCTCTTGATTCTACTCACTTCACTTGTCATTAATTCATGTAAGCCTCTCCAGGGATTTCTGAAATCATCCTGCTGATCATTTCTTATAGAATAATAAAATTCCATAATATTCATATGCCATAACTTATTCAGCTATTCCCCAACTGATGGGCATCCACTTGTTTTCCAGTTCCTTTTCCCTACAATAAGAGCTGCAACAAATTTTTTTTTTTTGCAAATATGAATCCTTTCCCTTTTTTTATGATCTCTTTGGGATATAGACACAGTGGAGACATTGCTGGACTAAAGGATATGCACATTTTGATAGCTCTTTGGGCATAGTTCAAAATTGTTCTCCAGAATGGTTGGATCAGTTACCAATTCCACCAACAAAGTAATCATGTACCAATTTTCTCACATCCCCTCAAACATATATCATTATCTTTTCTTTTACAGCACATATTTTAAATAAAATGATATTGATATCTTTGGTCATAAAATCATGTTATTTAATATGTCTTAATCCTTTCCACTTCCACTTATAATTAAGAATGTAAAAGTATAAGGAATGGCAAGGAGAAGAGTCAGAACACAAGAAAAACTAAATAATCCTTCAAAAATATGACAGTGCAAGCAAGGTTCAACACCTAACCATATCTAACCTTCCCCAGAAGCTAGAAAAATGCATTTGTGTGTCTCTTCTGTGAGGACAATTTTTATCATATGGTTTTAACAGAATTCTATTTTGATATATTTATTGTTATTATTTTCCTTTATATCATTGCAGTCCTTAAAATATATTGTTTTCATGATCAGTTTGTTTGGCATTGCTTAACATTTATCATGCCATATTTTTTTTCTTTCTTCATTGTATTCATAGTGAGGTAAAAGTCCGTAATATTCAGCTACAATTTGTTTATCATTCTTCAATCTATAGGCAACAACATTGTTTCCAGGTTTTTTTTTCTTATTAAAAATTATTGCTATAACTATTTTATTGCATATGAAATTTTTAGCATTGAATTTATTGGTATGTAAGCACAGTATTTTTAAAGAGCTTATATTTTGCTTATAAACTCATAGAACCTTGTCATGAAAGCATTACATTAACAATCTTATTATCGATGAGTAGAATTAAGAGGAAGTTACATTGCAGGGATTGGAAAACATTTTATTTTCAGAAATCAACTCAACAGATATTTATTAAATATTTATTTGAGTGAAGGCACTGTATGCTACAGATTTCAAATCATTATGAGAAATACATGTGTGTGGTTCTGAAAGAAAGTTCACAAGACAATATATGATTGATTGTCAAATCTGTAGTACAGTATTGCAAAAGTACAGAGAAGGAAGAGATCAATACAGATTTTGATGGTCAAAGGACAGCTTTACAAAAACATCATAATTTGACTTTTATCTTGACAAGGGGCAAAATTGCAATAGAAATAACATTAAAATTGCATTTCAACTACATTAGATTCCATAAAGAAAAGTAAAAAGATGATGCAGCAATAGTATTGGGATAATCAAGAATTAATTACGATAAATTTACTAAACTAGTTTGTTTGGAGTCTAGTTAAGATATAGGAATAGTAGGAGATTATATGACTAGATGTTTAGGAATGGGGTCATTTTGTGAGGCCTTGAGTGTCAAACTAATGAGTTACTATAGGTAACAGGAAACCCATCCATGTTTTTTATTCAAGGGGCTGCTGATCAATGAAATATTTTGTGAAGAATAGTTTCCTGGATATATCCCATACAGTAGAAGATAAGAATAAGAATGGCTAAAAGTAGAAATTCTATGAGATAAGTCATTTTGTTTGAAGTATGAGCTTAAAAAAAGCATGTAAAATATTTTATTTTTGTCTTGTTAAATGTAGTTCCAACATATTTTACTGAATATCTCACCACTTTGAATTACAACAGGATGTGATTCTTCTTTCTAAAATGTTTTAGAAATAAATTTATTAAAACAAAGATTAGATGGCAAGAAAAACAACAATAAACATACAGTGGATACAAAAATAAAATCTATGGTGAAAATATATTGCACAGAATTTATTTTCTGAGCTTTAACAGATGTATGGAAGAGGTCTATATTTAGATGTTGGTTTAGTATTATTAGGATCTAAATGCTCCTCCAAGTTATTTTATTAAGCTATACTTTTTTTTTTTACTCACGTTTCTTTTTGGTTTTGTAAATCCAACCACAAAATAATTTAAATGAGATTTCCTATTTATAATTTAGTGTTCAGCACTTGAATATTATAATCTATATATGCACATATGTGCATGTGTGTGCGTGCGTGCGTGTGTGTGTGTGTATGTGTGTGTATAGATAGCTATTCTCATTCTTCTTTTCTTTCTCATTTTCTTGACCATTCTTCCATTGCTATCAAACTAGAACAAATGTTCCTATCCATAGATAATGAAACAAAATTATATCAAATCAAAGTGTTTTAAAATTAGATGGAAAAGAGGATGTAAATAAAAATATTTCATTGCTAGTACTCATTAATCAAGTGACCTTATGACAGTCACTTCACCTGTTTGTATATCAGTTTACATCATTGTAAATGAGGAAAATAGAACTAATATTACCTAGCTCAAAGAGCTGTATAGGACATTGATGTGGATGATTTCTTGCTCAAATTTCTCAGATATTTCATAACATTTTTGCACCAATTTAGGAAATAAAAATATTATGTATTTACTAAATTCTTATTGCATGGAAGATTTAATTACATACATGTAATAAATATTATAAAATTATAAAATAGGATTAAATTATAAAATAGAATTGCTTTTTAATATAGACAAAATTATATATAATATAAATATATTATAGAGAATATATACATTCTCTATAACATAGAACATCTTATGTATGTTACATTCAATTTAAGGTACAAAGTTTAATTTTACTTAATTTATAGTAGATGTATTAATGTGGTAATGCATCAACTTGTTCTATTGCCTCAAATACTCTCTGAATCATTTGTATTAAAAAAAAAATCTAAGGCCAATGTTGGGTGTGAATTATGGCAATGATGTGATTCTGCCTTCAAAATTTTAAAGAAAAAAGCTTTCTTAAGTATATAGTTATAATTATTTTGAAGTTTTATTGGAATCATTTCAATATTTTGAGTAAACATTTAAATATATATGTTAAAATTGCAGAACTTTCATCTATATTAAATAAACCAGACTTCTCTTAGAATGTTGTCTTAACTCAATGATAGATTTTATTTAATTTTAAAACTACAAAATTGTAAAAATAATCAAATTATATCTCAGGATCTGTTTGAAAGAAAAGGTTGCTTACAACATAAAATGCATTTTGTTAGTTGTAGAAATAATATCAAACATTTATGTAATGTTTTATAATTTGAAAAGCTTTCTGGTATGCCAGTTAACATAATTACTGCAAATATTCATATTCTTATTTCATAAATAAATCTCAGAGAATGAAAATAGGGTGTCCAAGATCATATAACCAGACAAACTCAAGTTTGCTGATGTTAAGTTCTATTTTTTTTTGTCTTCTATGCACATTATCTAACTATCCTCAAATGCTTCCATCATTTGACACTGTGACTTAAAATTCAAAATCTTTACGAAATAATTTTGTATGAATCATGTAAAAAGCTATGATAAAACAATATAAAATGACTTGTTCATCCTCATTTTGCTTTAAATGATGCTACCAAAAACAAAACTTTCACTTATCGAATAAGAACCTGAATATAGACATAAAAACTCATAAATATATTTTTCCTGAGAGTTCTTTGATTGTATTCACTATGATTTGATTAATGATCATTACAAAACATATCACTTATGTATGCTTGATGAAAATTAAAAATATCTATAAGTCCAAATTTTCAGATAGGAATGAATAAAAATGATCTTTGAAAGTAAAACAAAAATCAATACAATTCAATTAAATTCAATTAATCTGAAAGAAACAAGTGTCCTGTTTGTTCTTCAAAATACTTGATTTAATGCAAATACAGATTTCAGCCAGGTAAATTGTAAAGTACTTAAATGGTTTATTTCTTTGCATTTTTAATAGCAAGAATAAAAATAGCTTTTATTTATATAGTGCTGACTAATTGTTATTATATTATTCTAATAATGTAACATATTTTTATTTGAATGTAAATTATTTTCTATACAATTTGGAAACTTTTAAAAAGTAAGAGCACATCACTCATAAATCAGTTAGGGAGGTACTCAGCCTAATAAACATATTGCAAGAAGGATATAACACACATACAGAAAATATTTAATTTATTTTCACCCATATTGAGTAATCGATTCTTTAAATAATTTAAATAACTTATCTTTTGATATTTTCCCTAATTTGTTCCCCCATTCCTCAGGCAGAAATGGAAGTGACCTTGAATTCTCAACTCTATAGTTACTATAGTAATCCCCATAATCGTTAAAAAAAAAGACTCATTTTAGTTGCTTTAAAATATATATATATATACACATATATATACACACACACACATTTGCAAATGCTTTCACTTTTTTGCCTTTTTCATTTATACAAATGATACAAATATAATTCAGTTATATACAAGCAACATTTTGATAAAGAATAAAATAACAGCTTATGTAGCAGCTGAAAATGAGAGAGAAATACAAGAAGATGGAAGTAAAACAAAAACCCTTTCATAAGTCACCTATACAAATAAAATAAAAGGAATGTCCATTTCATAGTTAAAAGTATCTCTCTCATGATAAGAAGCATAGGTTTGCAATGCAGACTCCAGTTTTTTTTCATATATATATATATATATATTTAAGATCAATATCTTTGGACAGTAAAGTATAAGCAGGAGCTTTTTATTAGACTGAGTAGGTTTTGTTGGTTTGTTTTATTGGCACCTTCAGTAAGAGGAGAATAGAAGAAGAAAGAAAATCTAGAGGGCTGACTTTTAAAGTGTGATCTTAGGCAATAGGAAAATAATAGTTAATGTAATGATTGGTATTACTAAGAGAATTTCATAAAAATATTGTCAGACATTTGGTTTCAACCTGAGTCAAAGTCTGTCAAACCTCAAACACATAAAGAAACTGAACAATTAGAATTACAACTTTCTTACCTGTTTTACAAGGTGGTTCAATCCAAAGAGGATTAATAACATCACCAGAGATGTCAACTTCGATGTGAATTGTAAAAGTCATCAGCTTCACACCCTTTTTTTGAATCTAGTAGAAGAGCAAAAGTCAACACAACTTACAATGATCCATTAATCAATGGATGTACTTGACGTTTTTGATGCTTGATGGAGAAGTGTCTGTTTTAGAGTCCTTTATAGCACCTTGCAGTAGACATCTTCCTAACTCACCAACAGGTTTGATGTTTATTGGCTATCCTAACTTTAGTTTAGCCCATCAGCTGAGACAGTTTCCTGATCTATGGATGCTGAAAATACTACAGCTTCCTGGAACCACAGGTGACACTGGAATGAAGGTAGAGATGAATAGCCCTGAAAAGTGCTCAACAAACCCTCAAATAACATGTTTTCTTTTCCTCCTTGAATACCTGATATATCCCATCTCTCCTAAAGGTTCTCAGAATCTTCAAGCTCACCATAACATTTCCTCCATAAAAAGCCAAGAAAAATTTTGCATAAGTGACCGGATTTGATCATATAAGTTTAACCTTGGTCTTCTACCTGCCCTCAATTCAGGAACTCAGCTGTAGCTCTATGCCAATATCTTCATATGTTTTATACTACCATTGAAATTTACAAAGGGAAAATACTCTAAAATGTAATTATTATCTACATAAAGTATTTTTCCTACTAAGAGACCAATCACTGTAAGTATGATGTTAGACAATGAAGTGCTTCCCTGCATGAGCTTCCATCCTTTAGGGAGTCTGAGAATGATAATTGGATGGGTCATAGAGTTTGAATGATGAGAAAAGGTGGTCCCATTGGGTAGAATATGTGTGGTCCAAAACCTGTTTTTAGTGGAGTTATAACCTCAGAAGAAAGTAGATTATTAATCACTGCTGAAGGACACAGGAAGGAAGCTGTAAAAAAAGTGGCAGAGGATTCTCCAACCCCTGAAAGAAGTACTCCAAATAGACCTGGACAGATACCTGCTTAATTCCAGTCAATTTCATTTTTCCTCTTTTCTGTTCCATGGGATGCCTGGATCTTCTCCATTTTATATTAAGATTGTCCTCATTTAATATTTTATTTTTTCCCTAGTTACAAGTAAAACATTATATATCTTCTAAAAACTTTGAGTTCCAGATTCTTTCCCTTCTTCTCTTCCCAGACTCCACTGAGAAAGCATATGTAAAGTTATACAAAATATTTCCATTTAAGTCATATTGTGAAAAAAAAATAGATCTCTCCCCTATAAAAATACCTCAAGAAAAATAAAGTTTACAAAAGTACACTTCAATCTGTATTAAGACACTGAGTTATTTCTCTAGGTATGGACAGCATTTTTCATCATAAATGTTACAGAGTAGTCTTGCTGAGAATAGCAAAGTTATTCATAGCTAATCCTTTCTCAACATTGTTATTACTTTGTATGCAGTACATCTCACATTGCATGAGCTCATGGATGATTTTCCAGGTTTTTGTGAAAGCATCCTTTTCATCATTTTTTTAAATAAAAGAATAGCATTCTTATAAACAATGGTATTACACCACATTACATAACTTATTCATCCATTTCCCAATTGATGAGCAACACCTCAATTTCCAATTCTTTGCCCTAAGAAAAGAGCTGCTATACATACTTTTATACATATAGGTCCTTTTATTTTTTTAAATCTTTTTTTTTTTTTTAGGGATACATACCTAGTATTGGTATTTTTAGGTATTCATAATTTTATAATTTTATAACCCTTTGGAAATACTTCATATGTTTTGATCAATCGGAAAACAGTATTTTTCTTTCTTTCTTTCTTTCTTTTTCTTTTTTTTTTCTTTACCAATTTGACTTAGTCTCTATTTATTTGAGAAATAAGGTATTGGAGAAATGAGAAATGTGCTCCAAATTTCTTTTCACAATTACTGTTGCTAATTGTATTATCTCCTTATTTATTTTAGTTTCTCTTTTTCCAGTCACCCTGCCCCTACTTAAAAATGTTTTGCTACTGACCACACCTTCCCCCAATTTGCTCTCTCTTCTATCACCATTGCCCCTTCATGTATGCTCTTTCCCCTCCTATTTTCCTGCAAAGTAAAATAGATTTCTATACTCATATTAAGTATGTGTGTTATTTCCTTTTTAAGCCATTTCTTTTTTTATTATAGCTTTTTTATTTACAGGTTATATGCACAGGTAATTTTACAGCACTTACAATTGCCAAACCTTTTGTTCCAATTTTTTTCCTTGAGCCAGTTCTGATGAGAGTAGGGTTGCCTTACTCCTCCTCCCCTCCTCTTTTTCCCCTCCAATCTAAAAGCTTTTTCTTGCTTCTTTTATGGTAGGTAATTTATGCTATTACACCAATCCTTTTCTCTTTCTTCCAGTACATTTCTCTTTTATACCTTAATTTTATTTTTTTAAGATACCATTCCTTCATATTCAACTCATACCTGTGTCCTCTGTAGACATACACACACACACACACACACACACACACACACACACATTGCGTCTAACTGCCCGAATAAGAAAGTTCTTGTCAATTACAAGTGTGATCCTCCCATGTAGGAATGTTAAAAAGATAAACATTATTAAGCCCCTTATGATTTCCTGTTCCTGATTACCCCCTTATGTTTCTCTTGAGTCCTGTATTTGAAAGTCAATTTTCCATTCAATTCTGGACTTTTCATCTTGAGTGCTTGAAAGTCTTTTATTTCATTGAATTTCTACCTTTTTCTTTGAATGATTATAGTCAGTTTTGCTGGGTAGGCAATTCTTGGTTGTAATCTCAGCTCCATTGTTCTCTAAAATATCATAACTCTTCCTGTCTTTTAATGTAGAAACTGCTAAATTTTGTGTCATTCTGTGACTCTACTATATCGGAATTGCTTCTTTCTGGATGCTTGCAATATTTCCTCCTTGACCTGGGAATTCTGGAATTTAGTTGTAATATTCCTATTTTCATTTTGGGATATCTTTCAGGAAGTAATGAGTGGATTCTTGTGATTTCTATTTTATCTTCTGCTTCTAAGATATCAGCACTATTTTCCTTTATAATTTCTTTATCATCTATTTTGTTTTTTTATATTATCACAATAAAATCAAATTATACCTGTACCCTTTAAGTATATACATAACAGAGATAGAGTTCTCAAGAATTAAACACATCATCTTCTCATATAGTAATGTAAGCTTTTTAACTTTTAAAAGAAAGTAATTATTTTCTTTCCTTTTTACCATTTATGCTTCTCTTGAGTTATGTATTTGAAGATAAAACTTTCTGTTCAGCTCTGGTCTTTTCATCATAAATAAATGAAATTCATCTGTTTCATTTTATGTCTATCTTTTCCCTGAAAAATAATACTTAATTTTGCCAGATAGTTGATTCTAGGTTGCTAGCCAAGTTTCTTTGCTTTTTGGAATATTAGATTCCAGGCCCTTTGATCCTTTAAATTGGAAGCTGCTAGGTCCTGGGTAATCCTAATTGTGGTTTTCAATATTTGAATTGTTTCTTTCTGGCTGTTTGCAATATTTTCTCCTTGATTTGATAATTCTGAAATTTAGCTACAATATTCTTTGGAATTTTCATTTTGGTGCCTTTCTCAGGAGACGGTTAGTGAATTCATTCAATGATTATTTTATCCTCTGGCTCTAGGACATCAAGGCAATTTTCTTTGATGATTTCCTGAAAGATGATGTTTAGTCTCTTTTTTTCATCATGGTTTTCAGGAAATATAATAAGTTTTACATTGTCTCTCCTAAATCTGTTTTCCAGTTTAATTGCTTTTCCAATGAGGTATTTTATAGTTTTTTTTTTTTTTTTTTTGGTTTTGTATGACAGAGTTTTGGTGTCTCATTGAGTCATTCATTTCCATTTCTTCATTTCTAATTTATTTCCTTTTGCATTTGGACAATAGAATTTTTAAACAAGTTTTTTTTTTCATTGTATTTTTTTTTCTATTTCACAAATTCTGTTTTTCAATGAGTTGATTTCTTTTTCAAATCTATTTTGTAAGCAATTATATGCTTTTTCCATTTCATTAAATTTATTTTTAAGGAGTTTTTTCAGATAATTTTTGTGTTTTCTTTTTCACACTTTCCTGTACCATTCTCATTTCCTTTCCTCATTTTTCTCCTAATTATTTTTTAGGATCCTTTATGAATTCTTCTAAGAGAGCCTTGTGATATGGGGACCAATTCATATCACCCTTTGGGGCTTCATCTAGAAATGATTTGTCTTTAGTGTCCTCAGAGTTTGAGGTCTGTTCTTCTCTTTTTCCATAAAGGCTATGAATGTTCAAAGATATTTTTGCTATTTTGCTCATTTTTAAAGGTTGAGGTCTGCTCTTAGTGCAATGAGGAGATTGTCCCAAGCTTCCTCTATAGAATACAGAACCTTTTTGCAATCCTGGGGCATCCCAGCTGACTTTCTTCCTGTATTGCGTGGCTATTGCCAAGTGCTGCCTTATTCTGGGTTTCAGTGGCTCACTATTTGCCTTTTGTATTTGTGTTGGATGTCTCACATCTAATTTATTGATCCACTGGCTTCAACCTAAGCTACTAGTTCATCTAGAATAAGTAGAGAACAATTTCATTTTTAATAAGAGATGGTAACATGTCACTAGTAGCTACAACCTTCCCAAGAACATCAACTAGCCAAGTTCCATCAGATTGAAAAATTTTCCACTCACAATTCTTGTTGCAATATTCTTTGTTCACACCAGAATTAGGCATGTTTTTCTTAAAGAATAGTTCTGCATCACAGACTTGACTAAATAAGCCACATTTTAGATCCAAAAAGCAGATCTGACAAACTTTTTTTATTATCATTATCTTTATTTTTAATTATTTATTTCTTCATTTGTTTAGCTTCCTGCAGGTTTGGCACATTTCAGTCATCTTATAAACCATGTCAACACTAGAGTACCGAGGAACACTGTGAACAATCTGACATAAATTTTAAATTATTGTTATGCTTTTCTTTGGTAATTCAGATTAAAGATGTTTTTTAACAAAAAAATATTTTCCTCACATATAAAAAAAAGTGTTTATATATGTACCTTTTTACATATGTCTTTATTAATCATGTTGGGAGAAAAAAATCAAAGCATCTATCTACCTACCATTACCTTGACCCCTACTTTCTATTCTATTCTATTCTTTAATCCCCAACAATTCAAATATTTGCTTTAAGTCTAGTCCCAAACTCTATCAAGCTCTTTTGTGTCATGAGAAATTTAGTAGTCTCAAGTTTGGTGCACAGTGCTTGTCCCATAGCAGGTATTTAAATGCCAGTTAATCAATCTGCCAAAGAATGAAAAAAAATAACTATGGCAATGTTTCCAACACATATTATAGAAAGCAGTGGAGGGACACAGACTTTATTCTGTGTCTTATTATATTCTTTGGAGAAAATTTCTAATCTGAAGACTCTTATGCATTGTTGGTGGAGTTATGAAATGATCCAACTATTCTGAAGAGTATTTTGGAATGGTGTCCAAAGGGCTATCAAACTGTGATTTGACCCACCAATGCCAGTACTGAGTCTGTATCCCCAACAATTTTTAAAAAGATAAAGAACCTAAAAATATTTGAGCAGCTTTCTTTGTGGTGGCAAAAAATTGGAAAATGAGTAGATCCTCATCAATTGGGAAATGCTAAATAAATTACAATCTATGAAAATAATGGAATATTATTGGTCTATAAAAATGATTAATAGGCTGATGTTACAAAGACTTTGAAAGATTTACATGAACTGATGCTGAGGGAAAGAAGCAGAACCAGGAAAATATTGTACACAACAACAGTGAGATTTTGCAATGATAAATTATGACACACTTGGTTCTTCTCAGCAATTCAGTGATCCAAGGCAATTCCAATAAATTTTGGATGGAAAATATCATCCACATACAGAGAGAGAATCATTGAGACTGAATGTAAATCAACACATGTTTGATGGACAGTCAAAGGACCATTGATAGAGGTCAACATCAATTCTATTATTACCACACAAACATGAAATCAAATACAGACTCTGAGATAGATTGTGTGTATATTGACTGAACCTCAGATTAGGTAAGTACAGATAGTTTCATCATCATATAATTATCTGTGTGATAACATTATACTGATTGATTGATTCTGCCACATTAATCCATTAAATTGTCCTGACCATATCGTGTTTAAAATCTATGGTGATAAAAAGTTAAAAATCATAACAATAAAATCATATATTCTCAAAATGTTGAGTAGGAAAACAAACAAACAAAAAGAACAACTTCAAAGTCAAAAAGAAAATGTCCTACCTTTAATATCACTGACTTTCTCAGAGGTCTAGAAACTGTGATGGATTGATTGTCCACATCCTTACCTATCTCAGATAGCTCCCCCCAAGGGTCCATATTATACATTCTAGGTGATTGGAATATAGCTAACATCTGGGATGGGAAATTGCACTTATTTTGAAGCCTGAGATCATTAGCATTGGATTTTAATCAAGTGTGATACATGGTTATTGGAAGAAGGAATTTTTTTAGTTGTTTATCTCAAACTCAGTTCTTAAGGAAAAAAAAAACAAATAAGCAAACAAAAAACTTCAGGAAAGTCATATAATACTCTTTCTAATACTACCATATTCAACACAAATCAAATGAAAAATTAAAACAAGTAATAATTATTGCTTATTCTTAAAATAATGGTTTTTATTTACATGCAGATTAGATGTGATTGGGTCATAAGGTCATATATTTAAAATGAAAGAAACTCAGATGAAAGACATTGACTCAACTATCTCATTTTACACTCGCATGAGATAAAGCAGAGACATTGTCACTTTCTTACAGTCATTCGACTAGAGCAAAGCATCTTAAACTGGGGACCATGGCCCCACATGGGATTGCTTAACTGAATGTAGGTGTTACAAAAAATTGACAATAAAGAATTTCTGAATCCATTTAAATACCTGCTATGGGTCAAGCACTGTGCACCAAACTTGAGACTACTAAATTTCTCATGACACAAAAGAGCTTGATAGAGTTTGGGACTAGACTGAAAGTAGATATTTGAATTGTTGGGGATTAAAGAATAGAATAGAATAGAAAGTAGGGGTCAAGGTAATGGTAGATAGATAGATGTTTTGATTTTTTTCTCCCAACATGATTCAAACATGAGCCAAAATTCAAAATTAAATATATAATGAATCTGAAATGTTCTTAGCAGCACTTGCCTTTCTTACATCATAAAACTGAACTGTAGCTTTGATGCTGAACATACATCATTAATATTTTGTACTGCATATGCATCAATGATTCCAGAAATAACTTGACTCTGATTCTAGATGTGGTCTGGTAAAAATCTCTTAGGCAAAAATGGATCAAAAGTGGAAGAAGTTTAAGAAGCCCTATGCTAGGATAGTGTGAATACCAGCAGATCAGTATTCAAACTAAAGTTCCTTGACTCCAAAAACAACACTTTTCCTAGTTCACACAGATTTAAATTATAAGATAATTTATTACAAAGTTGAACATGAAGGAATAAGATGAAAAGTTAGTAAGTTTTGACACAGAGTCAATGATGTTTTAGCATCAATATTGCCAACAATGTTAGGCCAAGGGGAAGTATAGAACTGGGAAAAGAAAGTTAAGAATGAGGAAATGTTAACTAAATGTATAATCAAATGTTACATAGAATTTGATTCACCTAAACCCATCTCAACCTAATTCATATTTCATTTTGGAAAAACAATACTTCCCTTTCATTATCATCATCAAGCATAAAATTGTATGAAACTAGAAACTTTATCTATAGTTCACTACATAATAGGCAAATACAATAAAATAAATAAAATAAAATGCATATTTGCTAAAAATATACATTACATTATTTATGTAAGTCTAATTTATTTGGTCCCCATAGTTTAAGGGTCACACATGTCATGTGTTACATTTTAGTCAACCCAGGTTTCTAGGGTGATGATAACAAGCCTCTTTGCAAATGGTTCAAATCTCAAATAGTATTTCTTTTTTTTTAAAATTTTTATTTAACATTTTTGACAGTTGCATTCAAAACAATTTTTTAACATTTGTTTTTAATTTTTTTTAATTCTAGGTTCTCTTCTTTATCTCCAATCACAATTAAGAACTCACATGTGAAGTAATGCAAAATATTTCCATAAAGTCAAGCTGTGAAAGAAAACATATCTCTCACCCAAATGAAAACAAAAATCCCCAAGAAAAAAATAAGTTAAAACAAAGAGAGAGAAAAATAGAGAATGCTTCACTTTGCATTCAGATACAATCAGTTCCTTGTCTGGATCTGAATAGGATTTTTTATCATAAGTCCTTCAGAGTAGTCATGGATGATTATACTACTGATAAGAGTAAAGTCATTTATAGCTGGTCATCCTAAAAAAATGCTATTATTTATATACAATATATTTTGCTTTGCTTAAATTCATGGAGGACTTTCCAGGATTTTTTTTTTCCCTGAGAGTATCCGGCTCATCATTTCCAATAGAAGAATTGTATTCCATCATAAACACACACCATAGTTTATTGTGCCATTACATAATTGAGCTCTCAATTTCCAATATTTTGTCCTGAAAAGAGAGGTCCTATTACCATTTTTATACACATAGATCATTGGAACCCATGCCTAATAGTAGTTTTATTAAGTCAAAGAATATGCATGAATTTATAGCTCTTTGAGCACAGATCATATCTTTTGATTATTTATCATATGGGATATGGCTCTTATTTTTTTTATAAATTTCTCTAAGTTCTCTCTATGTTTGAGAAATGAGGCCCCAAAGAAAACCTATTGTATCTGAGGAAAAGAAGGGAGGGGGACAAATATAGTGTGTATCTTATTCTCATCAGAATTGACTTAAAGAGAAAAGTATTGGACATATTCGATTTACAGAGAAAATTCTCCCACCTCGTTGAAAAGTGGCAAAGGAAAAAGGAAAAGGGAAGGGATAGCTAAATAGAAGGGAATACAGAAATTGTGAGGAAAGGGGGTAAGAAAAGGTGAGGGGAGGGATCCTAAAGAGAGAGGGCTGCATGAGGCAAGTGGTGATCACAAATTTAATACTGGGGAGAGGGGGAAGAGGAAAGGAAAGGAGCAAAGCATAAGCTGGGGTTAACAAGATGGCAGGAAATACAGAATTAGTGATTTTGGCCATAAATGTGAATGGGGTAAACTCCCTCATAAAATAGATAGTAGACTACATTAACATGTGAATTCTACCAAACATTTAAAGAAACATTAACTCCAATGCTATAGAAACTATTTGAAAAAATAGGGATTGAAAGAGTCCTACCAAATTCCTTTTATGACACAGATATGGTACTGATACCTAAACCAGGTAGGTTGAAAACAGAGAAAGAAAATTATAGACCAATCTTCCCAATGAACATTGATGCAAAAAACTTGAATAAAACATTAGCAAAAAAATTACAAAAAATCATTCTCAGGATAATACATCATGGCCAAGTAGGATTTATACCAGGAATGCAGGGCTGGTTCAATATTAGGAAAAAACTATTAGCATAATTGACTATATCAGTAACCAAATTAACAAAAACCATATGATCATCTGAATAGATGCAGAAAAAGCATTTGATAAAATCCAACATCCATTCCTATTAAAAACACTTGAGTGTATAGAAATAAATGGACTTTTCCTTAAAATAGTCAAGAGCATCTTTTTAAAACCACCAGTAAGCATCATGTGTAATGGAGATAAACTGGAAACATTCCCAATAAGATCAGGAGTGAAACAAGATTGTCCACTAACACCATTACTATTTATTTTGTATTAGAAATGCTAGCTTCAGCAATAAGAGTTGAGAAGGAGAGTAAAGGAATTAGAATAGGTAATGAGGAAACCAAATTATCATTCTTTGCAGATGATATGATGATATACTTAGGAAATCCCAGCAATTCTACGAAAAAGCTATTAGAAATAATTCACTACTTTAGCAAAGCTGCAGGATACAAAATAAATCCACATAAATCCTCAGCATTTTTATGTATCATCAACAAAATCCAATAGCGAGAGATACAAAGAGAAATTCCATTCAAAATAACTGTTGATAGTATAAAATATTTGGTAATCTATCAGTCAGAGGAAAGTCAGGTACTATATGACCAAAAATACAAAACACTTTCTATACAAATAAAGTCAGATTTAAATAACTGGAAAAACATTAAGTTCTCTTGGATAGGCCAAGTGAATATAATAAAGATGACAGTATTACCTAAAGTAATATATTTATTTAGTGCTAAACTAATCAGACTCCCAGGAAACTATTTTAATGACCTAGAAAAAATAACAACTATATTCATCTGGAAGAACAAAAAATCAAAAATTTCAAGGGAACTAATGAAAAAAAATCAAATAAAGGCAGCCTAGCTATATTTGATCTATATAATATATAGCTATATTACAAAGCAGAAATCACCAAAACTATTTGGTTTTGGCTAACAAATAGACTAGTCAATCAGTGGAATAGATTAGGTTCACAGGACAAAATTGTCAACAATTATAGCAATCTAGTATTTAAAAAATCCAAAGATCCCAACTTTTGGAATAAGAATTCACTATTTGACCAAAACTGCTAGGAAAACTGGAAATTAGTTTGGTAGAAACTAGGCATGGACCCACACTTAACACTGTACACCAAGATAAGATCAAAATGGGTTCATGATTTAGGCAGAAAGAACAAAATTATAAATCAATTAGAAGAACATAGGATAGTTTACCTCTCAGACTTGTGGAGGAGGAAGAATTTGTGACCAAAAAAGAATTAGAGATCATTATTCATCACAAAATAGAAAATTTTGATTATATCAAGTTAAAACATTTTTGTACAAACAAAATTAATGCAAACAAGATTAGAAGGGAAGCAATAAACTGGGAAAACATTTTTACAATTAAAGGTTCTGATAAAGGCCTCATTTGCACAATATATAGAGAATTGACTAATTTATAAGAAACCAAACCATTCTCCAATTGATAAATGGTCAAAGAATATGAACAGACAAATTTCAGACAATTAAATTAAGCCTATTTCTATTCATATGAAAGAGTGTTCTAAATCACTATTGATCCAAGAAATGCAAATTAAGCCAACTCTGAGATACCACTTCACACCTCTCAGATTGGCTAAGATGATAGGAAAAGATAATAATGAATGTTGGAGGGGATGCAGGAAAACTGGGACACTGATGCATTATTGGTGGAGTTGTGAATAAATCCAACCATCCTGGAGAACAATTTGGAATTATGCTCAAAAAGTTATCAAACTGTACATACTTTTTGATCCAGCAGTGTTACAACTGGACTTATATCTCATAGAGATATTAAAGGAAAGAAACGTATATGTGCAAAAATGTTTGTGGCAGACCTTTTTGTAATGGCTAGAAACTGGAAATTGAATGGATGTCTATCAATTGGAGAATGCCTGGGTAAATTATGGTATAAGAATGTTATGGAATATTATTGTTCTGTAAGAAATTACTGGCAGGATGAATACAGAGATGCTTGGAGCAACTTACATGAATTTATGATAAGTCAAATGAGCAGAACCAGGAGATAATTATACACTTCAACAATACTGTATGAGGATAAATTCTGATGGAAGTAGACATCTTTGGCAATGAGAAGATCCAATTTGGTTCTAAGTGATCAGTGCTGAATAGAACCAGCTATACCCACAGAAGGAACACTGGGAAATGAATGTGGACTACTTGCATTTTTGTTTTGTTAGTTATCCTGACTCTGGCTGATCCTGAGACATCCAGGGAGATAGTTTGGACTTAACAAGACTCTATCAGAGAAATAATTATTATTGCTAATGGTATCTTTTCTTATGTATTCTTTTTGTCCTTTCACCCTGTCATTCCTCAAAAGCTTTTTATTACTGATCACTCCCTCCCCCAATATGCCCTCTCTTTTATCATCCTCCTCCCCTTTCCATAACCCATTCTGTTCCTATTTTCCTGCAGGGTAAGATAGATTTCTATATCCCTATGTTATTTTTTCTTTGATCCAATTCTGATAAGAATAAGATTCTCTCATTCACTCTCTCTGTCCCTGCTTCTCCTCCATTGTAAAAGTTTTTTCTCCCCTCTTTTTTATGGCAGATAATTTACACTATTTCACTTCTCCTTTTCCCTCTCTCCCAGAAAGTTCCTTTTTTATCATTTAATTTCATGATTTTTAAAGAAAGACTATACTTTCACATTCAAGTCATACCTGGGCTGTGCCCTTTATATATACTCTTTCTAACTGCCATGATAATGAGAAAGTTTTAATGAGTTACAAGTATTACCACCCCATGCATGAATTTAAACAGATAAACTTTATTAAATACTTATAATATCACTTTCCTGGTTACTTCCTTATGCTTCTCCAGAGTCTTATACTTGAAAATCAAATTTTCCATTCAGCTCTGGGCTTTTCATGTTGAATACTTGAAAATTCCCTATTTCATTGAATAACTACATTTTCTTCTGAAGGATTATCCTCAGTTTTACTGGCTAGGCAATTCTTGTAAAGCTAACTCCACTGCTCTCCAGAATAACATGTTCCAAGCCCTCCTGCCCTTTCATGTAGAATTTGCTAAATCTTTTTTTTTTTTTTTTTTTTAATCCTGACTATGGCTCTGCTATACTTGATTTTTTTTCTTTCTGGATGCTCACAATATTTCCTCCTTGACGTGATAGTTCTGGAATTTGGCTATAATATTCCTGGGAGTTTTCACTTTAGAATCTCTTTCAGGAGGTGATCAGTGGATTGTTTTAATTTTTATTTTACCCTCTGGTTCTAAAATATCGGGACAATTTTCCTTGATAATTTCTTGGAAGATTATGTCCAACCTCTTTTTTTATCATTATTTTCAGGAAAAAAACTATAATTTTAAAATTCTCTTTTTGATCTATTTTCAAGATCAGTTGTTTTTCCAATAAGATATTTCACATTTTTTTTCTATTTTTTTTTTTTTTTTTGGTTTTGCTATATTGTATCTTGATTTCTCATAAAGTTATTAGCTTCACTTTGCTTGATTCTGTTTTTTTAAGGAATTATGTTTCTTGGTGAGCTCTTGTGCCTTCTTTCCCAATTGACTAATTTTGATTTTTAAAGCATTCTTCTGCTCAGTTTGTGTGTGTGTGTGTGTGTGTGTGTGTGTTCTTTTGCACCATTCTCATTTCTTTTCCTAATTTTTTTCCTCTATCTCTTTTACTTGATTTCTAAAATTCCTTTTGAGATCTTCCATGGTCTGAACCCAATTCTTATTTTTCTTGGATGCTTTGGATATAGGAGCATTGACTTTATCATCTTCTAAGTATGTGTTTTGATCTTCTTTGTCACCACAACATCTTTCAGTGGTTAGAAACTTTTTTTTTGTTTTCTCTTCACATTTTTAACCCATTACTAAGTTTTTAACTCTTTGTAGTGCTCTGTTTCTAGAGTGGAAGGTGTGCTTTCCAAAACTTCAGGGATTTTACATAGCTGTTTTCAAAGATTCTTTTAGGAATTTGATCACAAGCACTTTTTTCTGTCCTGGAGTTCTTAGGGAATATCCTTGCCTACTGTAATAGTTAGATCTAGTATAGTAAAGCAATAGTGTATTGTTTTCCTTATACTGGGGCCACTGGAGTTGGAGATGCGGCTGTGCTGGCCTGGACTATGCTAGAAGTGCACACTGAACTCCTATCCTGTTGCCACAGACCCTTTCTGCTGACATTTCAAATCTTCCCTGGTGTCCCTGATTGATTCAGAAGCCTCCAGCACTGTTGCTACTTCAGAGGTCCCACTTCACTGCCATTAGTCCCCTAATAGTTGGATTAGCTTTTACAAAGAAATATTTACTTTCAAAGTATAATCACAAATATAGAAACATTCCCCTGAGTGAATTTCTATATTTATGATAAATCAAATATGACACATGACACAGAACAGAAATAAGTACTTCAGGTCCATTTATGAGAATCAGGGTAAAAGAGAGAAAGACCAGTAAAGAATCCTTACTCTTACTTTGATTTAATTAATGGTGCCTGTGTTTTTGCCTAAGACTTTTACCTTCCAGACACAACAGAAAGAAGCTTGGAGGGAAAAAAATAATTAACTAGAAAAAAACATGTGTCCTAGCTGGTCCAGTTTTTAAGAAACAACCTATTTTAGCCAATAAAAGGAGGTTGTCTCCACCCATGTAGTAGCAGATACAGCATATCTCCAAGGAGATGTATGCATACACAGATAAGCCCCATTACACTTACATATAAAGACTGAATACCTTACCATAGTATTATATCTATGAGAATAACCCAGAAATCATATTGACCTTATATACCAACACCCCAATTTCTACTCTTCTTTTAAGTACTCTATTATCTGAACTCCTTAAACTATTAGAATCTTGAAATTTAACAATTAACCAAGTAATAATATTTAGAGTGTGAACTTGGGGCAGCTAGGTGGCACAGTGGATAGATCAACAATTCTGAAGTCAGGAGGACCTGAGTTATAATTCTGGCCTCAAACACTTAACACTTCCTAGCTATGTGACTCCTGACAAATCACTTAACCCCAATTGCCTCAGGGGAAAATAAAGAAGAATGTGAACTTTCTTAACTAGATTATATGTTTTTGAACCTATTGAAAAAAATACATCTATTTATAGATCATCCATTATGTTTTCAATACGGAAGTATATGATAAACAAATATCTAATAGTCTTGACTTCAATTCAAATTGGTTCAATTAGTCAACTCTAATTATCTTCCAATTATCAGAATTTATATTTTTTGTCCTCTGAAAGACATCTACTTCTAAGATGTTAGATTAATGTACTAATTGTTACCTAAATGAAAGAGGAAAAAATACAATTCCTAGATAAAATATTGTGAAAGTAAAACTAATTTCATATCTTTAATTATATTTAAGCATATACAATTAATGTCCCTTTTATCTTTGAGGTTTGACAAAAAGCTGTTTCATCAAAATTCTGTTTTTTGTGTTCCAGGAAGAAATACTTGTGAAGCATTCTTCCATTTAAATGTAACTTCCTTCTTTCTTCTGGTTTTGCTTTTACAAATAACATCAAGACTGACACAACAGTATATCTACTGGATGGAAACTGGACCAAGATCTTATATTTAGAAAGTCAATAGATGAATTAAGTATATGTTTGAATAAAAACTGATTCTGTTCTTTTTCTAGCCATTGCTACTATCACTTCAGAAATAGAGCAGGCCAGACAGGTTTAAGGAAATGTATTTCCATTTTTTTATTATTTCATAAAAAAGTCATCACCAAGTAGCCAGTCTACTGTTGATGAGGATTTACATACTTAGATTTTTTTTCTAAGAAAAAGACTTTATATTATTAAGCCATACTCCAGACTGTATGTATGTATGTATGTGTGTTTGAATGTGACCCTGAGCCTTATGTCACTAAGAAATTTATGTAAATAAATAAAGTTTTCATTAGATTTTTAAATTATTTTAAAAAGACACTTTTAGGATACTAAAATGTTCTAATTGCAGATCTTTATCTCTTCATTAAATTCCATAAATCCATGGATAACCGATTTTGCATGTTTCACCAATCTGTAGTAGAAGTCTTTTGAGGACATATAAATAATATAATTATATGTGAGTATGTATGTATACATATATAATATAAATTCACATTTTTTCACTCAAATAATCTCAATTCTTTAAGTCTTCTTAGATCCCACAATTAGTTAACATTTACTATTACTAAGACGCATTGATATTTTAAAATGGTCTTTTTCTAAACATAAAGAATATAATCTCTTCTCCAATTCAATTATTAGATTAGATGATTGTCCAAATATAGTTCTTTTCCAGAATATATGTCTTAAAAGCAAGTCACATCTGGGGCAATATAAGTCTTAACAAACTTTTTTTTTTAATTTAGGATGGTACAGTAATTATTGTTTTTGAAATATGTATTTGATATAACTTGTAGTTATAGTTATAGTATTTCAGTCTACAGTCACTTATATTGAGTGTTCCCGATGCTTATAATACATATAAGCAACAATTGAAAAGTTTGTACTTTTCCATTCTTATGACCCATTCTGACCTGTATTAAGTAATTTAAAGACTGCAACTCCCTAATTGAATGAGACTCCTGGCTGATTGAATCCAGAAGGTCCAAAACAAGGTCTCCTGTTGCCAATTTAAGTGTTTAAGCAATTTCTGTGGCCAGTAAAGAAATACTTCCCCCATTGAGACTGGTATGGGTAAGTGACTTGGAGAATTTCTCTACTACATTGGGTTCTGATTAAAAATACCCATTCTAGCATAATCATTTATTCTCAACCACACCCATTTTTAAAACAGAAAACTTCCATGCTCAGGTCACATTCTGTATATGTACTCTCATAGACCTCTTTCCTATTCTACAGGTCCCCTATTAGCTAGCTGAATTTCTTTGCATCTGTCGAGAATTTGTCTATTTGTATTGTTATGTAGGTTGTGTTTTTGTTTTTTACATGCTTGCTGCATAATATCATAATAAATTTCATGTTTATGCCAGTTTTTCTTGCATCAATCTCCTGTGAATTATTGAACCAAGGTTCCTTCTCTAACCCAAGATATAAGGTCAACTATAGCAACATATAAGGTCAACTTTAATATTACTATGGATTTCTTAAAGTAGACATTGTAAGATTTCAAGCTTTTGATTTAGTTAATTTTTAAAGCTATAAACAGAAAGATTTTTAGGTTCTTTCTATCAATGAGGATTTTTCTTTTTTTTGCATTTTCTTTGGGAAGTATTCTATAACAACGACAATAGTGACATCAATATATATCTTCCTAAATGACACACTAAGCTGTGTTACTTATACTACAAATTAAATATAGAAACAAGGTTGTATGTATAATGTTTAGAATATAATTTCCTGACACAAAATAGCATTTAGTAAATGCTTGATGATTAGCTAGTATAAGAAAAAAGGTTCATTTCTAAAAACTAGTCATTTAAATTACAAACTATTGATATATTTATTATAATTAATCTTTATCTACTTATGATTATAATGAAACTTAATTTTCTGCCATTCAATCCCTTTATACTTATTATATGCCCTCAGTTACCTTATGTACTGAGAGATAATGAAGCAATTTTTTAAACATTATTTTTTCATTATTCATATACCTCACTCATTCAGACTGATTTTCCTTTATTTGTCCAAATTGTTAAGAAGGAGGAAGAGAAGAAAGAATAAAAAAAAGAAAAACAAGAACAAAAGCAAGGAGGAGGAGGAGGAGGACAACAAATATATATTATATATATATATAATATATATATATATCTTCTGAAAAAACTGGCCTCTTCTTTTAGATATTTGTGTTTTTAATTAATAAATGTGAACTGATCTCATTTAAATTTTAGATATTGATCACAGAATATTTTTCTCTGTAAGAATATAAAATACAATTAGAAGAATTTTAAGTAGCCTCCTGAATAGCCCGTTTCTCACAGATCATATAAAGGTAGTTTTTTTTGGAAGGCAATTTACTGGGTGGAAATACCAGCTAAAATAATAATAATAAAAATATTTTTGTTTTTATTTATCTATTGCTTTATTTATATATTTTGCGATCATCTAGTATGTGATATATCTTGGAACTTCTTTGTTAGAATAATACTTAGAGCATCGAAATAGAAATGCCTGAATTATTGCAAATTTTTCTTCCAAACATATGAGTGTAATTGATTTATATCCCTCTCTTTTGTATTATGATTGTTATTATAAGGAGAAGGTAACAATATTTCAATGTACTATTTATTTTGTGAAATGCAGTAGCTAGCTGAGTTCTAAACTCTAAATATGTTAGAATTAAGATTTAGTGCCTTTACTTTCTTAGTTAATAACCTTGCAATATGGAAGATAAAATACACAAAGAAATAGATAGATAAACATAGTAAACTCGTGAGAATTTAAAAAGATAATACTTTAATATAAATGTTTTATATACATATATATGCATATGTGCATATATGTGCAAATACATTTTTCTAAAGCGTTTAGTAATTACATTCCACAATTCAAGAGAAAGTAGTGTTCCCTAAATATAAAGACTGAATATTTATGTATTATACACTATACCTAAAAGTATTCTGAAATTTAGGATGATAATTAATAAAAAAAGATATGTCCAGTAACCATCTGCCCCAGTGGGTTCATATGGACAGGTCTAATTTTAGGAGATGATCACAAGGGCTTATTTTCTCTTTTAGTTCACTGCTGCCACATGGAGTTAACGTTAGGGTATCTCCAAATAAAACTTAGATATATCTTATTAATATTTTCCCCAAAAGTAGATACAGAATGGCTACCCATTTCTCATAGAAACATTCTAGTTTATAAATACACATCATATAGAATTGTCTTTATTACACATAAAATAGAGAGAATGCAAAAGACTCATGGGAATCCACAAATATATGCAAAAAATACACAAAGTACCAAAATAACCTACTTTTCCACTTCTTAGAACCCTTCATATTTTAGGGAACAAGAAATGCATCTTGTCATTAGGCCTGTACTGGTCAAATCTCTCATAATGTTAGTGATGTTTGGCAAGGTTTTATTACCTTGCTTTCCTAAATCTTGAGTCCTCTTTACAGTTCCTCATGCTAGAGGAGTCAGATAAGCGATCTCTTTTCTCCAAAAAGCAAAATGACCAGAAAATATTCTTCCTCCAGAATACTGGTTCCCAAATTTAAAAACTTGGGAATTTTAAGATGATTTCACTCACAAGAATACTCACAAAGGCAAGAAATCTCATTTATCTAGAAAGCAGACTAGAATTTGGGGTCATTTTCCTAACTAATTAAAATATTCCCTTTACATTATATTGGGGTTCAGAAATACTGTATATTAGCTCCCATCTTGGGTTTAGTGGATATAACTACTTATTTTATAAGATATTTATCACTACTTGACAGAGCGATGATACTTCACAAGTACTAGTTGCCATGCTTTATACCACTAATACGTCTGAAGATTTTTTTTTCATATTAATGGAAAAACTTTCCAAAAGGCTAAGAGTCTTCTATGACTCTCTTTATGGTTGGGACAGAGGGACAGTTCCTGTGAAAAGAGTAAATCCTTGTGAGACTCATCCAATCTTTTTTTTTTTTTTTTTTTTTTGGAGATAGCCAAAATCAATGGAAACCATCATGCTCCCTTACTGAAAACATATAAAAATGATCATTTGTTTTCTTAGCAAGGTATTGATATATACATTTGTAACTTATAGTAGGTGATGTTTCTTTGCTCCAGTTGAAGCCTCTTTCTCTGTAAAATAATAAGATTGATGAAAGGTTCTCTTTAATAACTTCTCTCTTATCATTATCATACCTTTTTGCCAACTTGATTCTACACTGTTAAAGAGCTATAAATATCTCTTGAGTTTTGATTATGATTTAACACACCTTACAAATTGTGATCATTCTGTGATACATTTGGAATCTTTGTCACCAAAGTGCTGAAGTGAGAGTTAATCTCTAAGTAAATATTATCTATTTCTGTTATCTGAAATGTCCTCTGTCTATGGCCCCAGAGATGAGAGAGTTTTGAGAAACTAAGCAACTGAAGGATTTCATGATTAAGCTCAAATAGATAAAATAGAATCCACTAAAGCTGTTCATAGTTATACATGCTTCTTTAAAGACATGCTAAAATGTTTAGGTATCACATAGAAATATCTACTTTATTGTTATTCTAAATATTGTTATTAATCTTTTGTATTTACTTTTTGAAAAAAAATTATCCATGAATGCATCATATTGAGTGATCTAGTGGATTAAATATTTTATATGTATCTGAAAATAATTACTTAAATATTAATAGTCAGTTTTAATTAGCCCATTATGAAATGTTTTATTAAAATCACATATTAACATTATTTTTGTGAACTTTAATCATCTCTATGGATTTATTACTTGATTATCTGTTTTTTTTCTTTTCTTGTCAGTGCATTATTGCTTTTTTAAGAGTTCAAGAATATTACCTATCAGTATGTGGGGAAAATTGATACATTCTGAACTAATTATGAAAATATATCCTCAGGTGAACATTGGTCAGTGACTGGAATTCTGGGAGTTTGCAGAGGATTGACATTTTGAGAAGATACAAATAGGAATAAAGGAATAAAAAATTCAACTCAAACATATCATTTAATTAAATATGAAAATTTATGGATTTCTGATTCCAATAATATTTTAATCTTCTCATTTCTCCTTTAAGAATCAGATTTTAAAATATGATTCTTAGTTGAATCTCTTATGTAATTAGAATAATATTGCCCATTTAAGATTAAAATATTGATAATATTGTTTCATGCAATATAAGTGTTAGTTATTCTCCATATAATGTCTTAAAAGGAGCTTTACAACTTAAACAAATTCTCCCATTATTCAAAACAAAAGTAAAGGCCTTTTATTTTAGGCAGTCCATGTTCTCTGAGATTTTCCACATTGAAGACTGATAGAAGGGGATAAAATGTTCCCTTATATATTCTGACTTCTGAGTCTTCCAAACACAGAAAGGAAGAGAGAAAAAAAAAAACTGCTGATTGTTGCATCATCTTTTCTGTCACTCATACTGAATTTAGAATAGTACCTTCATTTTTTGTTTGTTTGTTTGTTAGTAATATATATCATATCTTCTTGTCAAATGAAATATTAGCTTCTATTTAAATGATACATCCCTTACTTCTCACTAGTTTTCCTTTTTAAGATGTCTTTTTATCCAACCTCTTTACCATCTAGTCTTTTGAAATGCATATTTTCCAAAATATGTGCTCTTTTAAGCAAAGAAAAAATCCTGCTAATATAATTCAGAATTTGTGTATTCCCTTTCTTCCCTTTAAAATATAAATTGAACATCACAGAATGAGGTTGGGGAAGAGGGGAACCTTTGGAAATTCCAAACATTAAGAAAAAATGACATAATTTGGATTGTGAGATTGCAGATTCCTTAAGGTTTTAACTGATGTCAGTAAATCATATTTCTAGTATGAACTCTCAAGTCCTTTCTGTCCACCCTTCACTGAATGTGGCATTATATAGATTCAGTTAGATAAAATTGATATTTCTTTGAACTGGATAATCAGAGTTCAGTTCTGGATGTATGCACCCAAATAAGTGAACCAAGTGAGCTTATTTTTCAGTTGTCTTAGTTCAGTGTTTTTTGAAAGCATTTGTAACTTGAATTTTGCCTGCACCATACAAGATGAAACTGCTTATTTGATTGCTAGCATTTGGAAAAGCTTCAGAATGATGAAGAAACTTTTTTTCAAGTCATGAGTAATCCTAAAATGCCTCGCCTTTCTCGTCTTTCCCTGCCCCCAATGCCATCTATTTGATCTGAAATTAAATGCAGAAAAATGCACTGCATTTTCAATCACAGTCATTTAAAAAATGTTAGGAGAACATGAATAGAAAAAAATAGCTTATATAGCCAAACCATTGAAACCCCCTACAAAGTAGGAGCAATTAGTAGCTTGAATAAGTTATTATACAGCCAAATTCTCCTTCCCCCTCCCTAAGATTACATATGCATACATACATGCATGTGTATAGTTGTAATCTGTAATTCAATGCAATGATGATTTAACGTTCCAAAGAAAATGCTTCGAAAAACAAACAAAAAAAAAAGTAGAAGGAAACATTGCACTACTGCAGGAAAGAAAAAAAAATGCATTTAAAGCAACGATAAAAATGGCGTGCAGCATAATTACCTGAAATTGCTATTCGCTTGACACCCTGACACTAATTTTATTCAAGCCATTGGGAAATAAAAATTATAAAAGCACTTCTTTTCAAACGTCAGACCTTGGGTGGGTGGTAGGTGTTTAGGGGATAGGTAGGGTGGAGGCGGGAAGGAAAGGGTAAACTTCCCAGTATCCAAAAAAGAATTAAACAATCTATTTAGGATAAGCGTCTATATAGATCGACAATCTTTAATGCCAACATTTTTAACGCTTGCCCTGTACGTAGATTGATTTTTTTTTCTCTAGCATTCCCTCAGCAGATGGATTTTTGCTACTGCAGATCAGCAGAGGGTGTCAGATCTTTCAGAGTGCACCAGGCTGGAACGAGCAGAGCTTCTTAGTAACTCTCTGTTTCCCCTCCCCACTCTCGCTCTTTTCCCTTCTTCTCTCCCCAACCCCCTCTTCTGAGTAATTCAGAAAGAGCAGAAGAAAGAGAAGCGAAACAAGGGAAAGAAAGAAGCGTTAGTTAAGGAGAAAAGAGTGCAACCCCCCAAAAAGAACAGAACACAAGAAGAGGAGGAAGGATGGACAACCACAAAACGCAGAGATTGCGGAAATTTTGCAGCGCCATTGGCTCGGCAGCTATTCCTTAGGCTGGGGCGTGATTTCAGCACCAAGGGGAACTGGACAGCACCCAGAGGGGACTCCTAGGCAGAGAGCAACAGCAGCAGGAGCCGCTGCAGCAGCAGCTACAGCATCAGCATCAGCATCAGCAGCCGGAAACCCTGCTTTGTAACAGAAAAGGCAAGGTCAGTTCGAAGCATAGCCATGCACAGGCACTTTGCCTGTACTACGCTGCACTCACCCTGCTTGTGTGTCTAACATGCACTTGCTTCTAATTCTTAGCATTGTTACTATTCAGATTAGTGAAGACAACTAGCAGAGATTCGACAGTTACGGGTTATTTATTTATTTTTAAAATTTCTTTTGGTGGTTTAAAAGGGGAGGGAGGGGGATTTTTCTACTTTTAAAATTTTTATTTTTGCGTGCCTTGCACTACGTGCCTGGATAATTTGTGGATTTAATTATTGACTGGCGTCTGGACTGTTGCAGTGTGGGGGGGGAGGAGAGAAGAAAAAATCCACCCCCCCCAAAAAAAACAAAAACAAAAACAAAAAAACGAAAGCTCTTTTTTTTCTTCTTCTTCCTTGGGTTCGGACATTGAAGTGGTAAATGAACTTGAACTGTGTCTGTGACAAACAGTATGGTTGTTGTTACTTTGTGATGAGATCGGGGATGAATTGCTCAGTTTAAAAATGCTGCTTTGGATTCTGTTGCTGGAGACGTCTCTTTGTTTTGCCGCTGGAAACATTACAGGGGACGTTTGCAAAGAGAAGATTTGTTCCTGCAACGAGATAGAAGGGGACCTGCACGTAGACTGTGAGAAAAAGGGTTTTACAAGTCTGCAGCATTTTACTGCCCCTACTTCCCAGTTTTACCATTTATTTCTGCATGGAAATTCCCTCACGCGACTTTTTCCTAATGAGTTCGCTAACTTTTATAATGCGGTTAGTTTGCACATGGAAAACAACGGCTTGCATGAAATTGTTCCCGGGGCTTTTCTGGGGCTGCAGCTGGTGAAGAGACTCCACATCAACAACAACAAAATTAAATCTTTTCGAGAACAGACTTTCCTGGGATTGGACGATCTGGAATATCTCCAGGCTGATTTTAATTTATTACGAGATATTGACCCGGGAGCATTTCGGGATTTAAACAAGCTGGAGGTACTCATTTTAAATGACAACCTCATCAGCACCTTACCTGCCAATGTGTTCCAATATGTTCCCATCACCCACCTCGACCTTCGGGGAAATAGACTTAAAACATTGCCTTATGAGGAGGTCTTGGAGCAGATCCCAGGCATTGCTGAAATCCTTTTAGAGGATAACCCCTGGGACTGCACTTGTGATCTGTTGTCTCTGAAGGAATGGCTAGAAAACATACCCAAAAACGCACTTATTGGACGTGTGGTCTGCGAAGCCCCCACAAGACTGCAGGGGAAAGATCTTAATGAGACCTCAGAACAAGATTTGTGTCCTTTGAAAAACCGAGTGGATTCTAGTCTTGCAGCACCCCCTGCCCAGGAAGAGACCTGTGCTCCTGGCCCCATTCCAACTCCCTTTAAGATTAACGGCCAAGAAGATCCTGCCACTCCAGGGGCTGCTCCAAATGGAGGTACAAAGATTCCAGTCAACTGGCAAATCAAAATCAGACCTACTGCGGCGGTATCAGCGATCAATGCCAAAAACAAACCTCCGGACAGAAGTATGACCTGTCCGGAGATATGCAGCTGTGACCAGATCCCAGATTCGGGACTAAAGGTGAATTGCAATGATCGAAACGTGAGCAGTCTGGCAGATTTGAAGCCCAAGCCCTCCAATGTACAAGAGCTGTTTTTGAGAGATAACAAGATTCACACCATTAGGAAAGCTCACTTTCTGGATTATCGGAACCTTAATCTGTTGGATCTAGGAAACAATAATATTGCAACGGTGGAGAACAACACCTTCAAGAACCTTTTGGACCTAAGATGGCTGTATATGGATAGCAACTACCTAGATACCCTGTCCCGAGAGAAATTCACTGGGCTGCTGAATCTTGAATACCTGAATGTGGAGTTTAACGAGATCCAGCTAATCCTCCCGGGTACCTTCAATGCTATGCCCAAACTGAGGATACTCATTCTCAACAACAACTTGCTGAGATCCCTGCCTGTCGACGTGTTTGCTGGAGTCTCTCTTTCTAAGCTAAGTCTCCACAATAACTATTTCCTGTACCTCCCAGTAGCGGGGGTATTGGATCAGTTAACCTCCATCATACAGATAGATCTGCATGGCAACCCCTGGGAGTGCTCTTGCACAATTGTGCCTTTCAAACAATGGGCAGAGCGCCTGGGTCCCGAGGTGATCATGAGTGATCTGAAGTGCGAGTCTCCGGAAGACTTCTTTAAAGCAGATTTCATGTTCCTCTCCAATGACGTGATGTGCCCCCAGCTGTATGCAAAGATCTCGCCTACGTTAACTTCACACAGTAAAAACAGCACTGGGTTGGCGGAAACAGGGACTCATTCCAATTCCTACCTAGAGACCAGCAGGGTCTCCATTTCGGTGCTGGTCCCGGGACTCCTGCTGGTGTTTGTCACCTCTGCCTTCACAGTGGTTGGCATGCTAGTGTTTATCCTGAGGAACCGAAAGCGGTCAAAGAGAAGGGATGCCAACTCATCTGCATCTGAAATCAATTCCTTACAGACTGTCTGTGATTCTTCTTACTGGCACAACGGACCTTACAATGCAGATGGAGCCCATAGAGTTTATGACTGTGGCTCTCACACCCTATCAGACTAAAAACCCAGGGCAACGGGTGGGGGAGGGGAGGCGGGGAGCATTTCCACAAGTTTCGCAGCTATTGCAACCCCGAGGTTAAAGAAATCTTGACTCGTGTGCTTTGTCTGCTCGCCCACGCCAAAGCGTGATTGGCATCAATCAATCAATCAATAAATAAACCACCCTAGGAGGAGAGAGAGTTCTGGCCCCTCAGCTCTCTTCTGGGAAAGCCAAACAGTGCAAAGACTGTGGCATAACAAGGGGAAACCGAAGCCAGCTCGCTAGCTCTAAAATCCCTTTTGAGAGGCAGCCAAGCTGGGGCAGCGCTTCTTACATCTGACTATGCCCTTAGTGAGCCTTGGAGATTAAAAAGAGGGCAGAAGACAGACTTGGCCAAACTCTTATAGGGCGAACGATTGTTATTGTCCTATATATATATGTATAAATATACCTACGTCTATATATATATAGATAGATATCTATTTTTTCCCCTGTGGATTAGCCCCGTGAGGAGGGGGACGTGATGGCCTCCCTGCTGACACTTCAGGGACGGGAAGTTGCACGAAGGCATGAATGTAATGTAAATAAATGACTCGGATTCCGAACAAAAAGTGCTGCATGGCTCGCATGGATACAACGCACCCCAGGGACGCTCCCCCTCCCACTCAACCGGAGACAGCGTCTAATTCACACCATCCACCCTCTTACCTGATAAGTCCCATCGTATCAAACTTTCTATAAACAAAATACAGTATAATCTAAAAGTGCCATTTCGCCATTTTTTGTGATGATAGGCAGTACAGAAAGGTACATTTACTGTGAAAAATAATGTAAAGATTTTATTTAAGACATTTGCATGGATAGTCATCAGTTCATTTTGAGTTAAAAAATTTACTTTCTTTGGAGAGGTTTTCCGGGGTTACTTTGATATTTTTGTTTTGTTTTGTTTTGTTTTGCTATTTTTCTATAAGTATCCAATAATGCCTTCCATCTGAATGTAAAATTAGTACCTTTGATTTCTATTATGGTATCAGTGTAAACATTCAAAAAATTAATTCCAAGGCAGTTAAGCATGACCAATTAATGTCACTCTAGTGCTTAGGCTGCAATCTTAATGGTAGCAATTCTGTGCTGGTGTAAATCTTACTATTAAGGAGAAAAAACAGAATCGAGGAAGCACGTGAAACTTACTAATTCTATCCGAGGATTTTATAATGGCATATTTTTTCAGTATTAAAGTGAAAATGTTTTCAACTCTGGGTCCTTATATTTTTCTAGCTTCATTTTTTGCAAGTGGCTGCTACGGTATGTGTTGGCAGGGATGGGGGATGGAAGGGAAGGGGGCGGATCCCTTCTCTTGCAACATTAAGGCAGGTTCTCTAATCTTCGTTCTTAACTACCGACCCTTGGTGTCTCCGCCTATGACTTCCCCGTAAAGTTTAAATCATCTAGTTCCCCTTCTTTCACCCTATTCCCAACCCCTCACCTTGCCTCTTCCCTCCCCTCCTCTCCCCTATTACCCCCCCCCCCCCAATGCGGCAGTGAATCCCTTTATTAATGCTGGAACTCCCTCGCTGCTGCTTCTGCTAGTGCTGCACACACTGCAGATATATTAGGGATGTTAGTGGAAATTTGATTTAATTGACTCTGCCTAGATCGGTCTCATTAAACAGAGTGGAGATTTCATTGGTCAGCACTCCTTACTGAAACACAGCAGCCCTAATGACTGGCAGTTGAGATGCTACTGGCGATTTGACTTTAACAGCTGCTGGAAATGGTAAAACTAATTAGTGAAGGGAATCCCTTCCCCCTTATAACTGCACCTAGAAAATTGGTAAAGAAAACACACATCTTAACTCTGATCATCCACGTTAAAGAGGTTTTCTCTTAGATCATTTGGCTTTCTGGTAGTGGTCCCTTAATTAACAGGAAAAGCATTGAAGTGCTCAAAGCAATGTAGCTACAATCTTAAACACCGTTCTTGGCAAAGTCTTTTGTACATCAGGGACTAACAAAACTTCAAATACAAAATGGGTCTGCATTACAGTACATGCCCACCTTTGAGAAGTGCAATAAGAAATCGAAGATCACAGACATGGAGGAGAAATAAGTGACAGAAATCTAAATCGAATAGAAAAGGACCTCTGAAATCTTAAGGATAGAAGATTCTTCTAAAACTCATTTTCTAAAGGAATGTCATTTCACAGAAATTTGATGTTCTGCAGGTTATCTAGTTTATATAGTACTTTTATAATAAAAATTCTATTATTAAATGCAATTATTCCCCAACCCATTTCTCATTTTCTGCTTTGATTTTGGTTATAAATTGTTCATTTTGGTAGCACATTCAATGTGAGTGGGATTATTATCTACTAGCAACAAAAGTCATGGATTTTTCTTTTGGGGATCATTAGGCCTTTTAAGTGAATGTTCAACAGGCTTCCTTAGATTAGTATTAGATCCTTTTTTGTTTTTTGCAATATTTTGAAGTCAAGAAAAATGAAAACAGAATAACAAACAGGACACTAGCAAAATGTAACATTACTTCAATAATAGATATTATTAAGTGAAAAAACATTTGTTCCTAAAAAACAAATAGCCCTAGATTTCTACTTAGGTTTTCAATTTGTAAAGTGTTTATAAAAGGATATGAATTTTCATCTTCTTTATTCATGGTATAGCATGAATTTATTCTAGTCTATGTGTGGTTCAATATACTTTAAGAACTCAGGTGAGGAAATATTAGATTATTAATGTTTTATTAATTTCTGCATTTGTATTTAATAAATCACTAAAAACTCCTATCATTTACAAAATGATGAATAGAGAGTGGCTACATAATTTTAATAATATAAAAGGGTCTAGAAAGGGTGTATTCAGTTTACAGATCATACATATGCTGCTCATTATGACAGATATAGTACATCTTAAAAGATAAATTACTCTTTATGTTTATTCCTTGAGAGACTGTAAAATAATGATCATTTAAAACTTGGGTTGTCTTTGCCAGGACTGTGTCTAAGAAGGATAGTGTATTTAATTTAGGACAACAAAGATTTATGAATTGCAGCAATTTATGCATTCAAAGACATTGAAACAAAATTAACTAGATATTGATTCTGATAATATTAGCATTGCCAGTGTTATAATAAATAAGGCAACATATGAAAAACACATGCAGAGAAGCAGAATGAATAATGCTCAAACATATCCAATGACTGACTATATAGAACATTTATTATTTAAATAGCCAATGTTTTATTCATTTTGTTAAAGTATCTCTGTCATAATAATATATATTCTATTTTCAGGATATATAATGCATGCAGTCTTCCCTACTTTTGTTTAGATGTGCTTAGTCTCTTGTGGGATTTTTGTTTGTTTGTTTTGTTCTTAGGTTTTTTTTTTTTTAAACTTTAAAATCCTGTATAACTGTAGTGTCACATGCAGTGTGTGAAGTATGCTGCTTCCAGTTGAATCACTCTTCAATTCATCAAAGCAAAAGTGATTTCAGTTGTGCAGAATGTAAAAGGGAAGAAGACGGAGATATCTTGTTTAGTTCAGTTGCTTTAAAGGAATAGCTGTACTGTTTTTGTAGCTAAGAATATCTTAGAATTTAAGTAGTTGCCATAGAAATTTATCCTTTAACTATTTTATATATTTATGAAGCAGATAGCTAGAAAAGTTGATTAAATAGTAACATTTTCTCCCTTAAAAGAAAAGATAGCAAGCTATGTATTGGATATATGTCTAGATAGGATTGTTGTATTTTTAAATATAAATTTAAAGTCACATTGGTGATTCCAAGATAGCGTGTTTGGTTTTGGATCATGCAATTTTGTTAACAAATGTTTTCCTATTTGGGTAGAGGTCTCAGCAAATTTGTTGGGAGTGAGGAAAAGTCGAAAGGACAAAGGAAGTATCTATAAGGCATTTGATGGTTTCCATATCAGGTTCCCTGCTAGCTCTTTCAGAAAAAGCCATTCATTTTGTTTGTATGCTTGTGTTATGACAATATGATAGGAATGTTTAAACATGCTAATGGTTTAATTATGTTATTAATTTGAATTTTAGGCCATTTTCATTCAAAAGTGAATGTGATTCAAATCACTATAAACTGTTGTTTATTTTAAGGATTATTAGCTGATATCAATAAGCTGTGAGTTGCCTTAAAGTGGTATGTGAGCCACATAAAAGTGGGTAAACATTGACAAATTTGGGGTAATTACCTGAAATTATATTGCAGTTATAAAAATAACACAAATATGGATTACTTATACAACTAACACATAGCACAGTGGGTTACTCCTTAGCACAGAATTAATCCTTAGTGTTCAACACCTTGAGGAAAAGCTATCACATTGTTCCATAGTTATATATTGTTTATAAAGAGAATAATCCTAAAGAATGATTCCTTTTTAAGGTTCATGTTACTTAGGCTTGAGTACAGTGCTAGCCCATCATAGTGATCTATCAATATTTTCATTAGATTTCAAATATCTTCAATATTTTAGATAATAAAAATATGCCCATAAGTACTTTGGATTTCAAACTGAAATGGACATAAAGGAATTATATAGAGTAAGCCAAAATGAAGCCCACTGGCCTCAATTATCTATTTAACTTTTTTTCAAAATGTATTTTGTATTTAATTACCTATAATTGAATTTATTCTGTACCTTACTTCATTTTTCTTAGTCACAGCAAATCTTAGTGCAATTAAATTATAAAATATTTTATTTTAAAAATTCTCCAAAATGGAGGCATTTTATATCTGAATATGACAATAAACTAAAACTTAGAATATAGGAATATCCAGGTTATAATTTATTCATTCAACCAAATATTTTGAGTGAATATTATGTATAAAGTATTATGATTCTGGGAAATGAGGATGAATTAAGATTTTGTCTCTATTTTTAATAAGTTTACATTATACTAGAGGAAATATTGTATATATGCACATAACTATAATTCAAGCTAGAATAAGATATATCAAAAAGGTACCCTGAAAACATCTTTATTATGATTGATTTTTCCCCCTGCTACACAATTTTTAAAAAGGTACAATAAATTTGAGCTCAATTATGGGCTAAATAAACAGAAACTTTTAGGGTAGTTCACAACAGATAATGTATTTTTCCATTTGTTTTATTTTACTTTTTATCATAGTCTGACTTCATTTTCATCTAGAATGATATATTTTCATTGGTACCAAACTAAAACAGAAATTAAGTACATGGCTTTCTTAACTTATGAGGTATGAATTCCAGGATAGTTGATTGGCTGTGCTGAAATAGTCCTTTAAATAGACAATTAATTCAATGACAACATCATTGAAACTAATTATTTGGCCTTGAGTACATAAATCAATGGGGAGTTGAAATAATTTTTCATTTGTTTTTTATATTCAACCAGTTATTATGATACCATAGTAAATATCTAATACTAATTTTGAATATGAGTAATTTATGCATATCATAATTATTTGCTGTATAAATATTAACTTGAATTTATATTTATATTAACACAATATCCAAACTGTCTGAAAAGAAAGGTAGAACAATGGTAAACATGGTTTTGTACTAATAAATTACATCTAAAAGAGGTAATAGTAGATACAAACATTATTTTTTTGCTATTTCTTTATAAAATTTATAAGATTTTTTTTGTTACATTTATGTTAGCAAGTATTCTATAATCTTTACATTTCTTATTTTACAAAATATAATCTTTAATATTTTGTTTACTTGATATATTATTATTTATAAATTAGTTGTCTTCTGAATATTATAGTAATATTCAGGAGTGAGATAGCTACTTCTAAACATCTGGAGTTGAAGAATCTTAAATGAATGAGATGCAATTTCTGATTCTCTGACTCATGTTCTCTTCCTTTTCTTTTTTCTTTTTTCTTGGTGGAAAGGATACTATTGCATCATATTGATAAGAAAAAACAATTTAAAGTAAAAAAAAAAACTATAGCAAATGATAAAAACAGCATCCTTAATATCATCGAAGATACAGAAAAAATTGATTTTGAATAATCTGGGAAAGAAATAGAAAGGCAGTCCTGTAATAATTCATTACATCTAGCATTTGTTATGATAAAGTTTGGCATATAATAATTTTTCACACTTTTAAAAGTGTTTGATTTGATCTTTTACTAATGTCTATACTCTAAGAGCAGTGCAAGAACATTGTTATGATGGAAATAACATTGGCTTGGGATCTCTTTTATTTGCTTAGTTTTATAAGTTTGTAAAATCCCTTCAGTTATCCAAGTCCATTTCCAGGTCTATAAAATGGTTGCTAAAAACAAAACAAAACAAAACAAACAAAAATACAAAACTTGTATCAATTATCTTACAGAAAATAAAATGAGATAGTTTACAAGTAACTGTGAAATATAACAAAATAGATTTATTGGGATAGCATTTTGATTAATAACTTACAACATATGCTTTAATAGAACATTTTTACTTTAGAAAATTAGTTTTATCATTAAGTAGGTATATGGGTTAGTGACAAGGATGATACATTGTTATAGGATCCACCATGTTTTCATCTGTTTTAGTTTGTTGATTATGTTTTTGAGTCATTTTATTATTCAATTTTTATATGCCATATTGGATAACATTGGATAACATATTGGATAAGGCTAATCTGATTCAGTTATTGATATAAGTAACTAGAGTAAATAGGCCATTGTTGTTGTTGGAATTAAATTCTAAAATTATGATATAAACAGAGCAAATTAATGTATATAACTCCTTATAATCAGTTGAAGTTAAGGAAAAAGAGTTTTAACTTATTCTAAATCATTTGCTTTCTAATTCAAAGACTTACAGGTGTATAAAAACAAAATTTTCATGATGTGATGATATATATTCCATTGACTTTATTCCAGCTTCCTTTAATAACACATATATTTGATTTAATTGAATTAATCATTTAACTTATCAATACAATGTTAATCAAATCCTTTCACTTCTCTAGGGCTCAGTTTCCTTATCTTTCTAGTTAAAGTTTAGAATAAATAATCAGTAAACCTAGTTCTAGCTCTAAATCACATAATTCAATCCACATAGATATCATATAACATTGATACAGATTGATCCTCAATTAATCAAACAGTTTTCTGATTGGATCAAAATACTGCTTAGCTTCAGAATTTTCTTCTATGATAATGTTAACCCAAATTTTCAATCAATAAAAAAATCTACATTTTGTTTCAACAGTAAATTTTTGATTCCTGAAATTTTTATTTTTCTCTAGAATATTAGTCAGAAATCTAATGATCAAATTTCCTGTCACAGATAATGGTTAGTATGATTGGGATTAAGACATAACAAGCATGATATTTGGGAAAAATATTGTGTTTTATGGTTAGGTATTATAGGGAACAATATTAGAAGTCAAGTAACATCTGGAAAAGTAATTGATTATGTGCAATGGTATGCTACTATCATAACACAAAATTTATAAATTTAAAGTAGCAAAAACTCAGAACAATGCATTTTTGAGCATTATTTACATGTGAGTATTAGTGAAAGTTAGCCAGAAAATTATGCTCCCATTTCTTACAACAATTTTGTACTAGATATTATGAATCCAATATTTAGGCAAGGTTAGGTAATGTGATACTTACCAAATCTTCATTCCTTCAAATACATTTTTACATATAAGAATTAAATAGACAAATAAAATTTGAATTGCATAATTACAGGATATAAATTTTTCAATTCAGGATACATGAAACTTATGTTATATGAAAATCTGTATGTATAATAACTTTTACATATTGATTGGCTACTATTTTGGAGGTTAAAGCAAATATGAGAAGACCCATAGGAGCCACTATTAGTAGCTTACTACTACTAGTAGTAAATATGACTTTGTCTAAGGAGTCAGTAATATGTTGTCACAAAGAATGACTATATATGCACTGAAGGTTATCATCATATCATAAGCTTGGCTTCTAGACTCACACAGTTTAAATGACTTAACATTTAAACAATAGAATTCAGTATATTGTTGTATACAAAATCAGTATGTCTACATTCTTTAACTTTTTGATCCATTGTTCTGGTTCAGTGTTGAAACAACCAAAGTATGAAAAGTATAGTTTAAAGAAAAGCCACAGGAAAGAGAATTAAGATAAAAAATCTGCTAGTACAGTGAATGATTTAAACAAGAAACAGACAATTTAATCTGAACGATCTGTGGGTGTGAATGGGAGGGTGCATATTTTCCTTTTTTAGACATTCTAACACACACACATATTATGTATATGATATTAATGTGTATGTATATGTTAAATATATTTCTATAAAATATATGTAGAAACAATATTATATATGTTACATATACATATATTTATATCATAACATCTGTATATATCCTATAAGGTCTATATTCATAGAGATCTATTTATCTATCTCTGCATATACACTCGTATATAATACCTACCTATATGTATGATAACCCATATATATTTATATATATATGACATATAATTATCTTTTTTTAATCTAAAAAGAGGAAAATAAAGTATCAAGCATTCAAATTATATTACCTATTTCTGATGGTGAATTTTATGTTCTATGAATATGAATTTTTGACATTTAATGTTGATTGGCTTTTGGGAATTGCTGATAATTAAAAACTCAGTTGTAATGTTCTCACAGTTTTTTCAATACAATGGAAAATATATTATACACATTTGTAGTAGCATTTTATTGAAGACTAAGTGTCATAAATTTTACTTCTACTACTTTTCCTGGAAGTTATTTTAAAATAAGTAAAGAATATGATCTTTTCCACAAATACTTCCTTATTATAATATAAATTGTTCAGCTTAATGCCTGAATTTTGGAATTTCAATATCCATTTAGGGAAAAAATCTAACATAAATCCTATCTCAAGCTACTGTATTTTTCCATCAGTCCTAAATACTTGGAATAGACAGAATAACCAGGAAATTTTATTTTACTATTATACTTTTCAGATTTAAGGAAAGAAAGAAATATGTCACAGTGGGTATGGAAGAAAATGAACCACAATCAATGAAATTAAATATGGAAAAATCATGGCATTTTGAAGACTGGAAATTATCAGTGAAAAAGAAATAACTAACAAATAGCTTAAGAGAAGGAAAAACAAAGGACAAAACACAATGTGATTTTATTTCTTAGGGAATTAGGTAAAAGTAAATACTTTTTTTCTCATTTTTTCCTCATAAATAATGCATTAATCTTGTTATATTTTGTGCAACTCAACATCACATTTATCAAACCTGTCTGAGTAAGAGACATGATAAAAACAGTCATATACAATATGTGTTTTTTGTAAGAATATTCCCAACTATACATTCAAGATCCCATCACTTTCTCTAATCCTAAGAATAATTGAACTTAATCTTTTAAGCAAATTTGATTGCTTTTCATTTTATTTTAACATTGTAACTGATATGTTGTTTTAGAAACTATACAGAGATAATCTTCTGATGTCACAGAATCCTGGATGGCTTGGTACTGCTGAATTCTTGTGATACCATGTCAGTATAATCAATTTATCAAAAGAAAATTGTAAGCTAGAGTTAGATTTTACTTCTTCAGCTAAAAAAAAATCTGAAAACATTACTATTATTGGAGTTGTCTGTAAAATTATGGAGTTAATATTATGTCAGTAAGATCCCAAAAATCTATCTATTGCCCTTGAAAAATTCAAGATATATTATATAAGAAGACTACACTCTAGGACAGTGAAAGAATTGGCTAAAGTGATTTTTGAGCATCCATCAATGGACTTTAAACTCTATGGTACTTGAAGAAGACAGCATAGGATTTAAAGAAGGCAGATATTCTGATTTACAAAAAAAAAAAAAAATAGGACAGGGCAAATAAGCTAGTGAACTTCAATCTGATTAAGGGCAAAATTCTAGTATGTGTTAATGAAGAGATGGTTAGTGAAAATTTAGGAAAGAAAGTAGTAGTAATAAAGAACCAGTATTGCTTCACGAAGAACCAGTCAAGATGACTTAATTTTTCTTTCATTTTTGACAGTACAGCCAAAATCATAGATTACGGAAATGTCTTTTATATAGTTTGCCTAGATTTCAGCAGCTTCATAGTTGTTGATGTTATCCATTTGAATTACCTGGAGATATAGTAGCCAAAATAGCCAGTTCAATTTTGTGCTTCACTGATAAATGGTGTAAAGAACTAAGAAGTTGATAGTCCCATTGTCATTTGCCCTGGTTACATCACAAAGCATGATTTTTAATTCTTGGCACCATATTTTAAGAACAACTTTGATAAAGGCAGGGAGCAGTTAGAGGAGAGTGACTAACAACCTATGCTGGAGCCTGCATCTATTAGTTTAATGTGAACCAATTGTCAGTTTTGATATTTGTACAGCAGAAATTATCAAACATTGCAAATCAGGACTTGATTTATCTTTTTTTGGTAATTGTCAAACTTTAAAAAAAGTGATAAAAAATGTTAATATTGCAAATTAAACATTAAAGTATGTTAGGCATACATTTTCCCTGAGAGAATCAATTGTTAAACATCTACTAGTGTGTCTCAGGTGACCAAAATCTTGAATATCCTTGAGATTATATTACGTTTGAACAATTTGAATATATTGAGTAATAAAGAATCAAGTTAGGAGGAGATATCTCTTTGTGTCATTTAAAAACTGTTCAAATCTTTCAATCATTTATCAATTGGGGAATAACTCTTATTTTTATAAATTTCACTGTGTTGTCTATATATTTGAGAAATGAGGTTTCCATCAGAGAAACTTGCTTCAATTTTTTGTACAGTTAAGATTGCTAATTTTATTTCTCTCCATCCTATTTTCCTACCTGTTTATTCGAGTCTTTCTTTCCATTTACCATCCCTCTTTGAAAATGCTTGCTTCTGACAACCTTCTCTCCAAATCTGTCCTCCCTTCTATCTTTCTATGAATCTTTTCTTATCTCCTTTCCCTCCTACTCTTCTGCCATGTAAGACGCATTTCTATTCCTGATTGAATTTTTATGCTATTCTCTCTTTGAGCCAGTTCTGATAAAAGTAAGATTCATTTCCCATTATCTTTCTCGTCTTCTCCTCTACTTTAAAAGCTTTTATTTTCTCTTTCATGGTAGATCATTTATCCCATTCTACATTTCCTTTTCCCTTCCTCCCATTACATTCCTTTGTCATCTCTTAATTTAATTTTTAAAGATATCACCCCTTCATATTCAATTCACAACAGTGCCCTCTGTTCCTACTAGCTCTTTCAAATTGTCCTAATAATGAGAAAGTTCTTATGAGTGATAAATATCATCTTCCTATGTAAGAATGTAAATAGTTTACTGTTATTAAATCCTTTATGATTTCCCTTTCCTGCTTGACTTTTAATACTTCTCTCAAGTCTTATATTTGAAAGTCAAATTTTAAATTCAGGTCTGGTTTTTCATTAAAAATACTTGAAAAAAAATTTTTTTTTTTTAAATTTCAATGGCTTACCTTTTTTTACCCTTAAGGGTTATGCTCAGTTTTGCAGAGTAGGTGATTATTGGTTGTAATGATAGTTTCTTTGCCCTCTGGAATATCATATATTAAGCCCATTGATTCTTTAATGTTGAAGTTGCTAAAGCTTATGTTATCTTGACTGTGGCTCCATAATACTTGAATTGTTTCTTTTTGGCCGTTTGCAATATTCTCTCCTTAAGCTGGGAGCTCTGGAATTTGATTATAATATTCCTGGAAGTATTCATGTTATGTTCTCTTTCAGGAGATGATTGATAGATTCTTTCCATGTCACTTTTACCCTCAGGTTCTAGAATATCAGTTTAACCTCCTCAGGAAATTTCTTGAAAGATGCTGTCTAGGCTCTGTTTTTGATCATGGCTTTCAGGTAGTCTAATAGTTTTTAAATTATCTTCCCTGGCTCTATTTTTCAGGCCTGTTGTTTGAATGAAATATTTCATGTCTTTTGTTTTTATTTTTATTTTATTGTTTCTTTATTTCTCAGGAAGTCTTTAGCTACTAATTGTTTAATTCTAATTTTTAAAGATTTTTTTTCTTCTTCATCAAATTTTTGTTTGTCTTTTTCCATTTGACCAATTCTACTTTTTTAGATATTCTTCTCTTCATTGACATTTTACTACCTTTACCATTTGACCTAGTGTCTTTTTTAAGGAATTGTTTTCTTCATTTTGTGTTTGTATGTGCATGTGCATATGTTTGTGTGTGTGTGTGTGTGTGTGTGTGTGTGTGTTTATATGTATGTTATCCATCTCCTTTACCAAGGTATGGATTTTTGTTCACGATTGTCTTGTATCACTCTCATTTCTCTTTCCAATTTTCCTCTACATGTCTTAATTGATTTTTAAAATCATTTTTGAGCTTTATCATGACTTGACACCAATTCATATTTTTCTTGGAGGTTTTGGATGAAATAGCTTTGCCTTTATCATCTTCTTCTAAGTGTGTTTTGATCATCTTTGTAAACTTAGTAATTTTCTATGACCAGATTTTTTCTGTTGTTTGCTCATTTCCAAGTCTATTACTTGATTTTTAATTCTTTGTTAAAGTATGACTTTGCTTCCAGAGTAGACACTAAAGTGACTCAAGCTTCAGAGGTTTTGTGTGGCTGTTTTCAGAGATAGTTTTAGGGACCTGTAAATTTTTGCTTCTTCCAAGGTGGAATGATCAACTTAAAAGTGTTTACTACACTCATGGCTTGTCAGTGACCACAAACACTCTTCTGTGCCTTGGAGTTGTAAGGAGGATCCCTGCTCCCTGATGGCTGCAAGTTCTGATATGCTGATTCTTATCTTTGCTCTGGGACTGCTATTTAGGAATAAGACCAGGTCCAAGAATAAGCAAAACAATAGAGTCCTCCCTCAAAGTTAGCAAAGAGATCTCTGTAATCTCCTTCAGACTAGTTCTTTCCAACTGCCATTAGCATTTGGGGACTGAGACATTTGGAAGTTGCTACTTCTGGTACTGGTACAGATTCAGTGGCTTCCAAGGCCTTTTCTTGGTTCTGGGCTTTGTTGTACAAGTAGGTCCTGGCCTGAGTTGAACTTTCATCCAGGTGTGAATTGTGTATTGTTTTTATGGTATTACTATTGCTGAGAAAATTACTCCCCTGGTTCTGCTCACTTCACTTGTGTTATTCAATCATTTCAGTTATGCCTCACTCAGGTTTTGGGATTTTCTTGGAAAAGATTCTGGAGCGGTTTGACATTTCTTATTGCAACTCATTTTATAGAGCAAACTGTAAAGCAAAATTAACTGAACTTAACGGAAGCAAATGGGGTAAAGTGAAATCTCTGGGTTCGCATATCTCATAAGTCTCTGAGGTCACATTAAGGATAGTTATATATAGTGTGTACTCATATATAAGTATATGTGTGTATATACATGCATTCAGATATATTTATTTATGTGTTTAATATATGCATATGTGTATACTATATGCTATAAACAAAACACTATATAGCTATATACACGTATATTTTACATATATACACATGTACATATTGATACTACTTAGAATGAAAAGAGATAAATAGATTCTTGGTAGGATATTCTCACAAAGTAAGACCTATTCAATGACATTGAAGCAAAAATTTGGATAACAATTATATTTTGATGTTCAAATTTATGAATTAGCTATTTACATTACATTGATTCTACAAAGAGTTAATATATCTTTTAGTTCTCTTTAGTAGGAGATGATGGTGAGGACTAGTCTAGAAGACAGCAAGACAGACCCTTGTACTATCTGCTAGGGATACAATAAAAATCAAAAACATTATCCCTGCCATCAAGGAGGGGGAGTCAATTTGCAAAGAACTATTTATGTACAAAATATATACCAGATGAATGGAAGATAACTTCAAAGGGAAAGTCCTGGCATTAGGTAATTAAAAAAGACTTCTTATAGAAAGTAGGATTTAACAGAGATTTGAAAGAAAATCAAGAAGAGAAAAAGAGGACAGACATTTAAGCACAGAGAACATATGAAAATTTTCGAGTTTGTGAAAAACAACAAACATTTAGGAACCTGTTGTCACAAGATTATAGAATATGTGGAGGGAGTAATGAATGAGAAACTGGAAAGAAAGGAAAGATCCAGGTCCTGAAGGCACTTTTATATTTGAATCTGAAGAAAGTAGGTAGGCACATTAGTTAAATGAAATCTATGTGAAGGTATTAACATAGTCAGATCTGAACTTTAAAGGTAAATCATTTTGGCAATTGAGTGAAGGATGTCCTGAAAAAAGTAGAGTCTTGAAGCAGAGAGAGCAATTCTGAGGGCTATTATGACAGTCCAGCTATTAATTAATGGACAATTCCAGAAGAAGAGTGACAATGTCAGAAGAGAGAAGGGGATATTAAATTACATGACCTCAATCCTTCCCTAAATAGCTCTCTAATTTTAAGTGCTAATTGTTTTGTTTGTTTTCAATGGGATATTCTTATATAGATTCAAAATAAAATGTATATTTTTTAATTGTTATAGATTTAAGAGTATAGGGTCTATGAATTAATTAGAATCTAGAACTGGAAGTGATGTCAGAAGTGATCTAGTTCTACTCTTTCATTTTATACATATATAGGAAACTCAGACCAAGGAAAGTTAAATGATTTTCCCAGTTATAGCAGCAGCAGCAGCAATAGCAAATGTGCATTTCTATAATGCTAATAATCACTGAATGGATGAGGCCTCAATTAGACCTGTTAAAGACCTTAGCTTAAAAAGGCCATTATATTATAAATGATATTCATTCATAGTAGCTTAGTATAGATTTTTAAAAATCACTATTAAATGTTAAGATTATCAAATATATTTATCTTCATCTCAATTGTTCACATCAATTACTCCAACAAATTTTGGATCTCAAATATATAGTTATTCCTTTTATTGTATAGATTGCCCCATTCATCCACCAGTCTGGTATTTGTGCAGTATTTGAAGGTCTTCCTCTAGACTAATCTTCTTAAACTTTAGGTTGAGATCCCTTGTGGGGTCACATAACTGAATGTGGCAATCATGAAATTATGATTTTTGATCAGTAAACATTTGATTGATATGCTGGCAATCATGAAATTATGATTTTTGATCAGTAAGCATTTAATTGATATGCCTATTTTATATTTATATATCTACATACCCAAAGTCATATAAAAATTTCTCACATGAAAATCAGTAGTAAGTGAAAAAAAGTTTTAGAAGCTCTGCTTTAGACATTTGGCTGTTGAGTAGATATCAAAGTTGCAAGAAAACTCTCTGATGTTTCTCTCTCTATCTCTCCATAGCTGACTGATTCATTTTTGTTTTATTCAGAATTATACGCAACTTTGTTGGCTATATTTTCAGCCACAACTCTAGTTATTTTGCTCTTTGATATATAGTGTTTCAAAACATGGTCTTTTAAGATTAGTACTGGTTTTGTGTGATTCTGTTGTATTTGAATTGTTTTTTCTTGTAACTTGTAATATTTTCTCTATGTGAGGTTTGGGGAATTTAGCTATGTTGTTTCTGTAGGTTTTCTTCATAGGATCTCTTTCAGGTGGTGATCAGTAGATTTTATTTTTTCTACTTCTCATTTTCCCTCTTGTTCTAACACTTTGGGATAGTTTTCTTTAATTATTTCTTGAATTATTAAATCAAAATTCTTTTTCCTTTTTGGTTGTAACTTTCAGATAGTCTGATTATTCTTGTTTTGTCTTAATCTTTTCTTTAGATCTGTTGTTTTTCTTATGAAATTTTTCACATTCTTTTCTATTTTTCATTCTTTCTATTTTGTTTTATTTCTTGGTCTCTTATTAATTCTCTGACTTCCCCTCAACAAATTCTACATTTCAAGGAGTCATTTTCTTCCTTAATATTCTGTATCTCCTTTTCTAATTGACTGATTTTCTTTATATAACTCTTTATTTTTCTTGGATTGTTTTTTGTTTGTTTCTAGGTTTTTCTCAATTTTTCTCATTTGATTTTAAGAGCTTTTTATGAATTCTTTTGGGATAGGTGATCATTTAATATTATTCTTTGGTATAGGAAAGGGTTTATTTTTATTTCAGTATACTCCTTTGAAGATGAACTTCTGTCTTCCCTATTCCATCTTTATGTTTGGGTTATTTCTCCTTTGCTTGATTGTTTTGTAGCAGAATATTGGTGTAATCATCTCTAGTCCTCGAGTATGGAGGATGGTGCATGTGGCCTTGGGTCCTCCTTCAGCTATCCCCTCTGGCCTGGATGTAAAACCAAGAACTCTTTTCCCCTGTAAATGAGCATAACTAACAGGACCTGGCATTCCTTATCAGAAGAGTTTCCCTTAATCTTACTGGATTTAGATCCTCACACTGGTCGAGAGTTGAAAGTTCCTGTGGTTGGGCCTCTTAGGCTACTTAGGCCCTAACACTATTTCTTAACCCAGCTAACTCCAAGATTTGCCACTTGAGATTTTAGTGGAACTAGTCTGGAAACCTTTATATGTCAGAACTCTGTCCTGGTATTTTTCTTTCTATTTTCTCAGATTGTCCTAGGAGGACAATTATGAACCAGCTCTTATTTGTTTTTACCAACACATTCACCCAGAGGCAATTTGTTTGTAAGAGAAATCTGGAGAGTTTGAAATTTTCTGGCCTACTACACTATCTTCTCAGAATCCTTTCAGAAGTCCTCTTTAAAAACAGGATTAGCTTTTTTTTTTTTTTTTTTAATTAACATGAATGGATTTTAAGATCAGAAAAATGGTTGAATGCCATGTAAAACAACTACTTAGTTATTTTTCTTTGAAAAATTTGTTGTGCATTATATGTCAGTATGGGAAGAACATGTGATTTTGGCCATATTGTACTCAGTGTGACCTAGGTCAAGTGAAATAACTAACCTCTTTGTACTTCAGTTTTTTCATTAATAAAATGAGGGATTTGCATTTGATGGCTTTTAAGATATTTCAGGTTCTAAATCCATGATTTTAATTATTTAAGACTGCTTAGTGCCTCTAAGTAAGAGAAAACTCAATTTCCTCTAAAGCCTGTTACTAAGTGTAGAGATATATGCATGTAATATTAATATAATGATATAATTATATTTGTATACTATATCTCCATGTTTAAGTCGCTGTAACAACTACTCTCTGGCAACTAATCCTTTATTTGGAGTCCACTTACTTTGAAAATAAGGAGAAGCAATTTGTGAGAAATCTTTGCTAATAACGTATCTTAGTTCATTCTGTTTCAAAACTTTACTTAAGGAGATTTATGACAAAAGAATTTAAGAATTAGAACAGGATATTCCAAGTTTGTTGCAAAGTGCCAGCAGGCCCGTGTACTGATTTAGCAATGACCAAATTTACTTTTTGAAATTAAACTTCATTTCTTTATGTAATTTGAAGGATTAAACAAAGAGCTGCAAAGGGCTTTTTATACATCTAGTTTAATCCCTTTATTTAAAGCTGAAGAACATAAAGCACAAAAATTCTAATTGGTTCACCCAATACCACAAAGGTAATAAGTAAAAAAGGCAGAATTCAAATCCAGTTGAACTCATGTTCAGTATATTTACACTTCTAATTATTTTAGAGTCTGCGAATGTTATCTTGGATAGTGGCGACAGGACTAAATTAACATTCAAAACCTAAATTTTATCATAGCTTAGATTTTGTAATATAAATTTAACTGGCTCATTTGAAATTATATATTTATATTAGCTTATATAGTGGAAAGTGTCTTGAATTTGGAACTGGGAAAAATGGAATTTTAATCTTTATTATAATATTTTATAAACAAAATCAATGCATTATACTCTTTCTATTCTAGTTTCCACCTCTTTAAAATGGGATACCCATAAAATCTAATTTACAGGGTTGTTTTGAGAATTAAAATAATATATGCAAGGTGCTTTGCAAAGTTTAAAGGGTTTTGTTTTGTTTTGTTTTTTAAGATTTTACTTATTTATTAATATAATACCCCCCACTTCCCTGAGTAAATATAACATCCACCAACTATAACATTTTACATTATGATATATTTGTAAATTCATATGTTTTTTGGGGGGATTATGCCTTTCTATCCTTCTCCTGCTGCCTCTTACTGTCACCTCTGTCATTTAAAATATAATGATAAATAGTATCCATAAATAGGAAGGGAAATATATACATAGTAAAGATTTCTTTTACTGCTACTGTAAAATGAAGGTTGAGATTGCAAGATCATTAGTGCTTGTGGTCAATTTAAGGGAGAAACAATCAGATATCTGTGACCCAGATATACTTCTCTTTTTCTTTTGGTTTCTCAAAATGTATAACAATATAAGGGGTGTGGCTGGAATTAGTTTTGGTCAGATTTGTATTTTATTATTTTTCTGTGTAAATCCAACTAGCCTATTTCTGTTGTACTAAAATAGTGGGAATATTGTCACTTTCAAGATAAATCCAAAATGCCACTTGTCAGTCTTATTAGTTTGCACAGTATCACAATGCCTGGTTATATTAGATTATATTCTCTACCCTATGGGAGTATTTGGGGGATGTGGGGGTTGGGAAGGGAGGCAGTATGTACACATTTGTCCTCTGCTAAGTGAGATAGATACTACAGTTATTTCACCTGTTTCATTTAAAAGTAAAAAGACAGCTTAAATTAAGAATTTTGTCAGAATTATTATAACTACTTATTCAAATGAGTCCTAAAAGAGTATTACTTGGATTCATTTGGACAATTAGAAAGTTACTAACTCTTCTTTACTTTCTTTACTACAGTTACTTATTAATAAGAACTTCATACATTGCTTGCATAACTTTGTAAACAAGTTGAATTGGAAATATAATTGTGATCATAAATTTACTCATAGTTTTAGAGTTATAGCTTACAGACTTACAGCTGCTCAAGTTTAACAAGAAAATATACACAGTTTCTGGGAGACTTCTCTTTCACTAACTCTGGTTTCAAAAGAGGAAATTCATGTTCTGTTAGGGAGGAAAAAGAGGGCCCAAGTGAGTATGAGGTTGAAAGATTATAAAAGAAGCTGTCAAGGTGATAAAAGATTTTCACATATTGGAAATATATAAGAGGAAATGTCATAAAAAATCTCCAGAAATCTTGGTGTTTATATAGAGTACCTACAGGTTCTTAATAGCTTGACCTAAGGAGTAAAAATGGGCATGTCTCAGATTTATGACATCTATTACTCCAATATCTGAAAGTCCACTTAAACATAAAATATATTGCTTTTAGTTACATATTAATTTAGTAAATACAAATGAAACAATGTCAAAAGGATAAATTATTTGAAAATATTTTATCTGAATGGGGAATATTGACTTATATATAAAGATCACTTATTATGGTATGCTAGATAGTACTATACTCAGCTAATCTCAATTTAAAAAATAACTACTTCAACAACACTGCTATTTCCTGAAATTTCTATAGAGTTTCAGATCAGAGTTCTAACAAGGATATGGATACCAGGGCTTTAGCCATGCTTGTGGAGATCTCAAAATATACAATTCCTTCCCAGTTCAGAATACTTTTCCCCTGTGATGGTAAAATGACTATTATCCCCATGTTTTATCCTAACAGAAACCATTGTCCCCATATTTCGTGGTCTTTTAATAAATTGAACAATGAAGGTTATTCCTCATTTCATCTCTCAGTCCAACTCCCAGGATGATCTTAGAATCATGCTACTCTCTTGTTGTCTTCTCTACTCAGGGATATAAATGGGTTTTGTGAAGGACTGAATAAATTCTCATCTTTGTGTAGCTTATGACATTGGCAGTTAGACTGTGCCCTATCTCATTGCTTAATGCCATCATCATCACTACTGTCCTTTATTCCTCCTTTGCTGCCTTCTCCTTCCCTGCCCCCCCCCCAATAAATAATTCATAGTTAGGGCTATCATTCAGTTGCTTATGACAATACTGGAAGAATCGCTCATTTAAGTTTCCTAAGTGTAGTGAAATATGAACAACATTTTGTAACTTTACTTAGCCTTTATCAACAATACGTATTGAGTGTTCCTGAATGTATGGTCTTGCACTTATTATTCATTTATATTTAGTTTCCATTTACCTTCAATCAGACTTCTCCCATTACATAGAAATCTTCTTCTTGTCCATAGGAATACCTTTCCACCAACTAAAGCCATCTTTACAAGATAATAAATCAATCCAATTTAAAAGTATTTTATCACAAAATTTTTTGTCTTTGTACAGTTTCAATCAAATCTGTTTGAATATTTATTTCTTTCTTTGTATTCTCAGTCCTAAGCAGTTACACTTAATAAGTACTTAGTAAATGCTTGTTGACTGACTGAGTTGGCTACATTTTTTTTCTAATCTGTTCTTCCCCTATTCACTATCTTATAAACTGAGTAACATTCAAAGTCACCCTAAATCATGGAGAAATTGAATTTTTGTTGTTGTCATTGTTGTCACTTTTCACCATGACAACGCTCTAAGTGATTAACTCATTTCATAGGAATAAATTGAGTTGATAATTTGTCCTAAATTTTAGCATGTAGAACCAGGAACCAAGAGTAATGATTTTTTTTTTGTAGATTTGATAAAGATTATTGTTTAACTACTGAATATTTATTTTTTTCTTGGATACTTTGTTAGTATAATGATAAAAATGGCAATAATAATACTTGTATACCTTATAAGAAAACCTTTGGAAATTAATTAGATAATTTATTAAAAATTCTTTAGACTTTTGTAAACTTATGCTCTATGTCCTAAATCACATAATTTTAGAAGAAACTTTAGATGCTACCTAGTCTAATCTATCTCTTTCCTGGCCAAAATATCCCTGAAAATGGTTTTAGCCTCTCTCATGAGAAGAAAATAATTCCCTCAATGAATAATTATTGTATTAAATGACAAATCAGTTTTTATTATTAATAATAAGAATGAGCATTTATACAGTCATACAAATTTTTGGATCCCTATTTATATGATCCCATTTGATCCTCACAATAGCTCTATAAGCTAAGTACTATAAATACTATCATTATCTTCTAATAGATGAAGAAACTAGAAAAGTCCATGTAACTTGTTCACATGCCAAGAATATCAAAGGGTAAATTTGAACTTTTGATCATTTTCTGGGTTGTCAGTGTCCTTCTTCAATTGAATTAGCTATTAAACACAAAAGCCCAAATATAGCCTACCTAATATAGAGTTTAGTAGGATTTTCCTTGTTGTAGGCTCTGTTCTTATTAATATAGCTTAATATTGTAATATATTTTTATTGTCATATCACAGTAAAACAATGTCTTTTTGCTAAATGTTATAAAGCTAGTTCATTATAATTTTTTTCAAAACCTATAAAAACTTTGAAGTTTCATCTTTTTGATTCAGACAATTGCCTAAAATTTCTAAAACATTTATAAATTATGTCCCATCAATTTTTTTTGAATTATGATTCTATCCTTAATGTGTTTATTAGCAATCTTGGTTATTAGCAGATCTAAAAACTATGATATATTTGGCTTCCTTCAAATTATTGATAAAAACCACTGAAGAGGCTGGATCCAAGGATATAGTATTCTCCAAAGATAACCAGACTCCATTTCTTTTTTTTTCCTTTTCTTTTTCCCCTTTTGTCTTCTCTTCTCTTTTCTTTCTGTTTTTAAAATATTAAGTATGATAATGTCATATAAAAATAGTATTTGTTAAAATACTTGTAAAAATTCTTAAAGTATTACTTATAAGAAAATGTGTCTGAATTATTAGGAGATATCTTTAGATATTAGCATTTAAATACTAAAAGGCAATATAAAAGTAGCAAACAGAATGAGTCCTTTGAGATATGACAGGAAATTCTGGTCATTTAAACAGTTCAAAACAGACAGAAGGCATGTCCTAAGAATAAATTGGAAGGTTTGTATGTATATATGTGTGTATTTGTGTATTATATATCTTCTTACATTTGTGTGTGTGTGTGTGTGTATGTGTGTGTGTGTGTGTGTGTGTGTGTGTAGATAGATAAAGTAAAATACTAACGATGCCTTTTAAAGAATAGGAAATCCAAACCAAAAATTTAAGAATTGTTTTTTATTTTTGAAGGAGATTTGAATGATAAATTTTAACAAAATCATTTTGACTTATAGACTAAGAAGAAAGTCACTTATTTTCAAGTAATATTGGTTCTATTTTCCAATAAATCAACATTGTTTCTCCTTGTTAAGCAATCTGAGACAGCATCCTACAAGTAATAGAAGACAGCTCTCAGAGGCAGTCAGATTTGGATCCAAAGCTTGCCTATGATGTATATTTACTGGATAACTATACAAAAACCTTGGCCTCTTTGAGCTCCTAGAAACTCTCTAAAACTAGATTTTTTTTTTTTTTTTGATATTTTAGTGATTGGTACCTATGGAGGTATTATTCACACCAGGAATTCCTTAGATGGGTGATATTCCCTGACTGAGAAAATAAAGAAAAAAAAAACACCTCTTTTTTTGAATAGTTTAGCAAGTCCTAAATTTCAGGAATGCTCATGAACTTCAAATAATAATTAATACAAATCTACTTATTAATAATTCCATTTAAGTTAGTACAGAATTATAATCATAAACCTATAAAAATTTCTAGAGAAAATCTACTCTATCCTTTTCACTTTGTACATGAGGAAGCTGAAAAGCAAAGAATAAGAGTATCTGACCAGGAGTTAAAAAGATCTGTGTTCTTATCCAGTCTGAGACACTAACCCACCACTGTTTGCTTCAGTTTCCTCATCTGTAAAATGGGGATATAATAACATATGCCTCCCATAATGTTTCTTATAAGTGTGAACATGTAAGTGAATTTATGAGTTAAGATGTTATATGTTAAAATAGAGATACCTCTGGGACCATATAAATGTAATATTCATCAGTCTTATTAGTTTTCATAGTATCACAATGCCTGAATATATTAGATTATATTCTCTTCTCTAAGGGAGTATTTGTCGGGGAGGAGGGGAGGTAGTGGGAAGGGAACAGGTATGTGCACATTTGTTCTCTTCTAATATAATAATTGTAAAGCATTTAGCATAATGTCTGGAATATATGTGCTATATCATATTATTATATCACATTTGTTTTTTTTTTTTTATATGACAAGCTGAAGGTCACATAGAAAATAATAGAGCTGAGCTTTCCCTCACAGCTTTTCTTACTGAAAGATCATTATCCATCTGACTTGGGGATAGAATATTATTTTTATGTGATACAGAAAACAAGTGATATGATTATCTTTCTTTCTTTGCTATACTGTATTAAATATTCTCTATAAATTGCATAGCAAGTTATCTTTGTGCAGCTTTTCTTAACTGTCAACAAGAATATAGAAATGGAAGAGCTGATAGAAAGACATGTATCAGAAAACAATATTTTCCAAAGTGCCTCAGTGACAAAAACTATTGTCAGAACAGCTTTGTTCCATGCCCATGGAACAGATGGACAGAGCAAGCTGCTATGTTAGAGCTATGATTTTCTCTGTATGGTTATACCCTCTATTGATGCTTTTGGAAATTCTCCTCACTTCTTTCTTCATGATTTTTGCCCATTTCAGTAACTGATAATTCAGTTAATAGACACATTTGTGCAAACTAAGCCTAAAGAACAAAACTTTTATTTTGAGATGCCATGATTATACCTCAGAGAATCTACAATGTGGAACAGAAGGGATCTGAGTCCTGATTTTTGATGTTTATTAACTGGGTGAGCCATAGCAAATCACTTTTATTTCTATGATCCTATTTGTTCCCTGGTTAAAAAAAAAAAAGGGAGCTTCTACTTTGTAGAAGTACTTCTACTACATAACTAAAGAGTTTTGTGAGGACAGTAGGATATTTTTTAAGATTCTATAGAAACAAATATATATATATATATGTATATATATATATATATATATATATATATAGAGAGAGAGAGAGAGAGAGAGAGAGAGAGAGAGAGAGAGAGAGAGACTATATTTTTTTAATCATCACAGTGCTCATCATCATTTTTATTTTCAGGTCAAAATAGCTCCCTTTAAGACATAAAATTTCTTTCTTGATGACCAGATATTTCCTAGGTTGTATAACCTTCCTTCCCCAAGCTGTGAAGCAAGTCAGTTTATAAAGCCAAAACTACTTTAAAAGAATAGTCATCCTTAGCAATACATAAGTAAAAGTTTCCTTATGAATCATGATTCCTACACAAAAGACACAGCCTGCTAGCGTGTCCTAGATATATTTCCTCCAAAGCCAAAGTTAACTGTTCATTCTAAGTTGGGTATCTGTGCAGAGGGAATGATGACCTGGTTTCATTTCTATTCAGCTTTATACGTAATAAATCTATAGTCATAAAGGCAGGACTCCTTTCAAAAGCACTTTACTATTTCTTTTCAATCCATATATATTTTTTTCTGATAGCAAAATAGGTAGCCTTTATATGCATAAGGATGAGTTAATTTCCCTTTGACTTGACAATATTTTCTCAGAGATTCAGGATTCATTTCTGTTTGGCTTTCCTACAAGTTAATCCTATTATCTCTGTTACTGACCATAAATAGAGAATTAGAACAAAATGCATTTCAGTGGTTCCATGTATGTTCTTATTACATAGTGACATTTTACATTTGCTCCCAGTGAGGTATGTCAAGTGATGACAGTAGAATTCTTTAGATAAAAGCAGTAATAATAATGCTTTTTTTCATTATTAAACTAGAAATGTCCATTTTTCGTAAATTTTTCTCTGAGGAAAATCCTGATACCCCAGCTGATTTCATCCTGCAATAATGTTAAAATAAACACCTGTCTTGCATTTAAGCAAATCTATTATACATTTCCTATGGAATTGGTGGTTACTGAAGCCGTAATTATAGTAACAATTTATCATACTTACAAAGCCTGATGTCTGGGTCAGGCTTTCCCAGAGGAAAAAGAATGACATTTCCTTCCTGTCCTGTGGCATAATTTGAAATTTTTTCACACTATTTCTAGGTTGTGTGGGAGTAAGAAAGCAGATATATTAGAGATTTTTGTGCTGGGACAAACCAGGATGCAGAATTTAATTCAGTTTAGCTGTGGTTGTTGAGAAGATTAGACACCTATAGAATGATGCCATCACTTCCCTACAAATTTTACTAATCTGAGAAAAATTCCCAATTATCCCACTTTAATTATAACTCTGAAGGGAAGACCATTGCTTCAACACTCTATAAAAAACACAGCTCTAAGTATTAGTGAAATTTACTAAGCAAAAGAAGAGATCCTACAATTCCTGGAAATTTTTCCTGATCATCAGAATTTCCTCATTTTAAACAGGGGGGAGAGTTGGGTTACTATCTATAGCTATAACTAGATTGAAATATGTCATGTTCACTGTTTTATTCTCTTTTTAACTAGTTATTATAAGTAAATGAATAGAAAATATTTTTTAAAAAAATTAAGAGAATTGTTCATCAAAATTATTATTCATTTCATTCCAATAATAGTAATAGTTAACATTTATATGAGGCTTTAAGGTTTGCAAATTATTTCAAAATATATTATTGTCTTTTGACAACAAGAATGTCAGGAAAGAGCTATTAACTATTTATGATTTAGAATTGTAGATGTAGGTGTAGAATGTAGATGATGTAGAGATGTAGATGTAGAAATTGAAGAGATGTAGAAACTGAAGCTGAGTGGTTAAGCGGTATTGCTAGGATCATATAACAAATATAATTTTTTGAAATTTTTGAATCAAGAAATTACACCTTTTTCTATTCTATTATACTCCCTATTTTATGGTTTTAATTATACAGTGTTAATGAATTATATATTCTGGGTGGAGAATGAAGAATTATTTTATATCTTTTAAAAATATGGACAAGAAATATGGGATTATCATATCAGAGATTTTGAGGAGGAATGGACACCAGTGAATATCTAGATCAGTATTTTTTTTAGAAATGAAAAAAAATCTTAGGCCCAGGAAAGTTAAGTGACTTATGTAAGGCCCCACAGTCACCTAAAAGTAACTCTGACTTTCATGCCACATTATATGTGTATTTTTTTTTAAATAAGAGATCATCATTGTTTCAAAAACCCTTCTAAAAATTCCCTGCCCCCTAAAATAAATGCACCCATAAAACAAGCTAACAAACAAAAATGCTCCCAGTCCTCACATTAATAAGTGTCAAATAAGAGTAAATGGTCAAAAATGGAAGGATATGACCATTGCTTCATGGATTTTAAAATATTTTTGGGAAACAGGATAAATAAAAATTTAGAACCATAAACACAAATGACAATAACAGAAACTTGCCAAAAAAGAGAAACAGAGATTACAGTTAAATACAGCACAAGTTCCAAGAAGCAGCATGGGACTATGGAAAAATTTTAAATTTACAAGACTCAACTTTGATTGCCAGGTCTGCCACATATTAATTTAATGAACTTTGGCATATACCTCAACCCCTTATCAATTTAGTTTCCTCTCTTGGAAATAAGATCAGAGTAGTTGATTTCAGCTCTAACAAGTTATGATTCATGGAATATTCTTAACTACCTGAAGGTTATCTTTACCATATCCCCTATCATTTTCACAGGAAGTTAAGATTTTTAGAGGAGAAAGGAACATAGCTATGAATGGCAATCTCCTACTCATTTTACTTAGTGTCAGTTTAGGAAGTTAGTGCCTTCTTTCTCTGTTTCTAAGGTTTCTATTTCCCAATAAAATTTGACTTTTCTTCATTTCTCCATATCTTAGTGATTATTCATTACCTTACCTTACATATATATACATAGATGTTACCTTAAAAATATGTATAATAGCTCCTTCTTACAGAATATCTGTGTACTATTTTTGTAGAAGATCAACCATGGAAACAGAAAACCTTGGGTTGAGTTAGAACTGATATAAAATGTCAGATTTTAGATGATTTAATGATTTTCAGATTTAATTTCAGATTTTTAGATGATTTAAAAGAGAATCTATTTACTTTGTGAAAAATGAGGATTATGACATTTTCACTACTTTACCTTATAAAATTGGGAGAAAAACAAACTTTGTAAATTTTGTATCACTACATGAATGTTAACTGAAAGATGAAAGGATGTGATGATATTTAATTGGACAATGGAGAACCATGTAGGTTTCATGTGTAAAGATATCAAGATGGAGATAATACTTGAAGAGAGTTTTGATTTTAAAGAAGCATTTCTGAATAGTGCACAAAAAACATATTTTGTATGATGTAAAGATTGGAACCAGTGGAAGGCAAGTTGGTTCTCCTGGAAATAAATAAGATCATTAGTCATAGTGAAATTTATTCTAAAGCTATAATCTAAATGGTGGAGACTTGGTTAGGAAGATTAAGTTGATCAATTTCCCCCTGTTCTTTCTACATGATAGACTCATATTCTTCTTCAGTTGTACATTTCTCTGACAAACCCTTTCACGCCACTTCCCTTGTGCAGTAATAATCTATTATAATGATAAAACCTATTCATAAACATGGTACATCTCTTCATTGTCCCTTGAGTGGTATACAAATCTAATTCTTTACAGCAACTTATATTTCATGATTTGAAGTTGAAGCTATTTAGAATTTTAAATAATAATTGGAATTATTATTATTATTTAAAAAATACTTCATAACTTGTCAAAGTAAATCAAGTATTTTTCTTCCTATTCAATTATGGTACCAATTTATTCTTCACCTGAAGTGTTGGTCCAAGTTTTATGTAATAATTGTCCTATTCTGTGGATATTACATACTATATCATAATCAGGACAGCAGAAATTTTACATGCACTTTCTTTTTAAAATTTAGAATTATATTTTCCCCAGGTTTATGAAAAACAATTTTAATATTCATTTTTAAAACTTTGAGTTCCAAATTCTCTCTTCTCCTTCCACCCCCATAATTATCTTCCCTCCTCCCACCTACAATTTCACATAGATTATACATGTGCAGTCATGCAACATATTTCCATAATAGTTATGTTATGAAAGAAAACATAGTCCAAAAAATAACCCTCAAGAAATATAAAGAAAACAAAAAAAATATATATTATTCAATCTATATTCAGACACAATCAGTTCTTTCTCTGAGTTATTTGGGTAGCATTTTTTATCTTAAGTCCCTCAGAGTTGTCTTGGATCATTGTATTGTTGAGGATCATTATTTCATCCATAGCTGATCTTCTTACAATATTGTTATACATTGGATACTTTAACTATAAATGAGCTCATGGAAATCTTTCCAGATTTTTCTGAGAGCATCATTGCTTATAGTGTAATAGTATTTCATCATAATCACATATCACCACTTGTTCAGCCAATCTCCAATTGATGAGCATCCCCTTATTTCCAATTCTTTACCAGAAAAGAATGGCTATAATATTTTTGTACATATAGGTCCTTTCACTTTTTTGGTTTTTTTTTTATCTCTTTTGGGATATAGAACTAGTGTATATCTAGGTCAATGGATATGCATGATTTTATAACTCTTTGAGCATAGTTCCAAATAGTTTTACAGAATGGTTGAAGTAGTTCACAACCCCACCAACAGTTGATTAATGTCTCATTTCCCCCCACATCTCCTCTAATATTTGCCATTTTCCTTTTCTGTCCCATTAGCCAATCTAATAGGTAGGTATTATCATCTATTGTTTTATTTGCATTTTTCCAATCAATAATGAGTTAGAGCATTTTTTCCCATATGGCCATTGATAGCTATTGTCAATATCATCAATCATCAATCAGATGATGTAATCATCTGAAAACTGTTTGTGTATGTTGATCATTTGTCAATTGGGGATTGGTTCTTATTTTTATAAATTTGACTCAGTTCTCTATATGTTTAAGAAATGAAGCCTTAATCAGAGAAACTTGCTTTAATTATTTTCTGCACAATTACTCTTCCTAACTCTATTTTCACTGTTTTACTCTACTCCTTTTTTTTCTTTCACTCCATTCTTCCTCAAAAGCCTCTGACTATCTCTTTCCCCAGTCTGCCTTCTCTTCTATATTCCAATTCTATCACTTTCTTTTATCCCTTCTTACTTTCCTGTATGGTAAGATAGATTTCTATATCCAATTTGTGTTTATGTTATTCTCTCTTTGAGCTAATTATGATGAAAGTAAGGTTCACTCATTCTTCTTTAGGGCCCCCTCTTACCCTCAACCGCAAAAGCTTTTTATTGCTTTCTTTATGTTTGATAATTTATTCCATTCTATCTCTTTCATTCCTTAATTTCACCTTTTTATATAGCATCCCTACACATTCACTAATAGCTATGCCCTCTGCCTATGTAAAATCCCTCTAAACTTTCCTAATATCTAGAAAATATCTTTGAGTTACAAATATCATCTTCCCATGTGAGAATACAAACAGTTTAATCTTATTAACCCTTATGATCTGTCCTTCCTGTTTACCTTTAATGCTTCTTTAAAGTTATATATTTAACAATAACATTTTCTTCTCATTTCTGTTCTTTTTATCAAGAATTCTTGAAAGTTCCTTATTTTATTGATGATATAGTTTTCTCTTAATGTATTATATTCTGTTTTGGTGGGTATGTAATACTTGGTTATAATTCTAGTTCCTTTGCTCTCCAGAATATTATATTCCAACCCCTGCAATCCTTTAATGTAGAAAGTGCTAAAACTTTCATTATTCTGACTGCAACTTCATGATATTTGAATTATTTCTTTTTGACTGATTGCCATGTTTTCCCCTTGAACTTTCAAAAGCTATGACTTTGATATCTTCTGAGTGTATGTTTTGTTTTTCCTTCTCACCATAGTAAATTTCTCTGGTCACAATCTTTTTCTGTTGTTTGCTCATTTTCCCAGCTGATGACTTGACTTTTAACTCTTTGTTAAAGTAGGTTTCCCCTTCCAGGGTGGATGGTGCACTATCCTAAACTTTAGGGGGTTTGTATAGCTGTTTTTTAAGAGATACTTTTTATGGATCTGTATGTTTTCAGTTTTTCCAAGATGGTATGATCAAAAGAAATGTATTTACTTTTCTGGTTCTTCTGCTCTGTGAGCAAGTACATTCTTTTCTGCCCTGGGACTGTGACGGGTGGTTCTCTCTGATCCTTCATGATTAAACTCTGGTGTGCCAGTAATCCTCCTTGCCCTGGGATTATCCTCAGAACTGCAATTCGAATTTGAGTATTAGCAAAGTCACAGAGTCCTGACTCAGTGTTAGCAAAGAGACCCCTGTATTTTCCTTCTGACCTTATGTTTGACACCTTTATCATCTGGTGTCTGAGCTCTTTGGAAGCCAACACTAACACTGCTAATTAAGTAACTCCTAAAGCCTGCTCCTGGTTTGCTGGGATGGAAGCTTTGCTGGTGGGACATGATCTGGACTGTGCTCCATTCTCACTCCAGTGTGACAGACCTTTCCTGTCTAACTTCCAAATTGTACAGAGCCGGAAAATTTCCTCATTATGGGTTGTTGCTTTATTGTTGTTGGGTTCTGCCACTAATGAATTTGTTTAGAATCATTATTTAAAGATATTTTGAGAAGAGTGGGGTAGATTTCTGGAGAGTCCCTGACTTTTCTTTGTCATTTTGACTCAACTTCCCCCACTTTTTTTCTATAGGGATAATCAGGACAAATTTTTTTGCATGATTATGGTTGTTTTTAAAGAGCCCTTGCAATGTTGTTGGCTATGCAATAAGCAACATGTCTTTTATGTCATCTGCCAACAGAATAAATGAAGCAGGTATTATTTTATAAGAAATTATTTTTTCATTTGAAATGTGAGTTGTCCCTTTCCAATAAAATGGCAATACTATCTGGTTTCTCTTTTATAATTTAGTAAATATTGAAAATTAGAGGGTCATTGAAAAAAATCTGTGCATTTGTATCTTTCTAGTAATATTGTCATATTTTAGCATCTGCATGGAAGATAATGAGTGTTTAAGGTCATATTCCCCTCCACCAAATGAAATACTTAACAAATAGGACAATTGGATTCTTATATCCTTTCAGTCAGTTTTGTTATATATGTCAATTATAAATATGTGCACTGATAGAAAATATTTTTCAACACTTGCTTCATTTCTTTTAGGTTTATAATCATGAGTTAATAAGATGATATTTTATTTCTAAAGAGATCTGTAATTTTCTTGCTGTGATTACTCTAATTGTTGACACAGATCAGCATGCTTCTAGGCCTTTCTATATGACTTTTAAGAACTGTTAAGTGAAGATGGGAAATTACAATGTTGTCAAACTAGTGATGGGCATCTCCCAACAGTTCCCCAAAAACAAATAGACCCCTTTTCATTAGTTTGGATTTGGATTTTGGTAGGATTTGCCAGAGTTTGGGTTCCAATGTGATTACTTTTAGGAACACAGAATCATTTCCCAAGATATGTGTACTATCTATATTTTATATGTTCATATAAATATAAAGCCAAAAGAAAAACACTTATAATGATCTGGAGTTCAAGGAGCTAGAAATACCGTTTTTGTTAGCTTTAAGAATGTCTATGTACTGTTGCCCTTTTTCCAGTGGGAAGTAAAATATACAACGAAATAATCATAGTTAGCTATTATACAAAGATATCTTTTATAAAGAAACCCATCTAAGGGACTAGTTAGGAAGTCAAATTAGCAACTACTGGGCATCCCTGATGATTCCACTCTTTTGGTAAGGAACAATTAAAGAAAATGATTCTTTGTAATCCATTGTCACTGCTATCAGTCAATTATCAGTTAATCCACAGCCTGGTAGATCAGGATAACCTTAGTATAGGTAGCCTCCTTGAATGCACTCAAATCATACCTATTTTCCCTTGAATCTCTATAATGAAAATACCTGGCAACCACTGCAAGTCTTAAGCTTTCAAGATATTAACTAGAAAATTCAGATACTCTGCCCTTTAAGCCTTCTAAATTATGTATATATACATATATATTTGCAATATAATTACAGAGAAAAGTGTTGTAAACCTCGATGCCTTTAATACTCACTTTAGCTAAGCAATGAAATTATTCTGCATTGTTTCGGCATTGTTTAAGGAGAAACACACTTAAAAGAATTTTGGAAAATGTCCTTTTTAATTGAATCTATTTCATAGACCAAAAACCTTTTAGACCCACTATTTGAAGTCATCATTTCCAAATATTCTTTGGAAAAAGTGTATCCACAATATAATAATTCACCTTTTCTTCTGGTCTCTTCCCTAGTGATCTAGATAAACCCCAAACTTTCTTTTCCATATTCTTTATCTTATAAGTTTGTCTATGTGAATGGTAGAATATAAATCCCTTGAGGAAAAAAGACATTTAATGATTTTTTCTTTGTATTTCCAGTACTTAGCACAATATCTGGCACTTCTTAATAAATTCTTGATTGATTGGTTCTTAGATTTATTAGATTCATAGGACACAATTCAATTTATGGCACTTAGAAAATGACAATGATTTTGTGAGATTATAGAAATTAAATTGTGAGGGTTTTCTAAATAATACATTAGTGACCTCGGCCTTACCATCAGCAAAACTCTACATGTATAGACTATATGTCTTCACTTTTTTTTTCTTCTTGGGATTGGATCATTCTACCTCTTTCAATTCATGATCTGTTGTACTGTGGTTTTTTATTGTTTAGAAGATATATGTATTTTCTAAGTGGACACAATTTACATGATAAGCTTCCTTTGGACCCTAGATGATCTGTCTTAGGAAAGAATATAAGGCCCTATCCTCTCCCAATAACATTTAAGAAAATATATTTCTCTCACAGAATTATGGGAAAAAAGAAAAAAAAACATGATTTTATATAGGTTTACTCTTAATTAGTATAAAATTCTTCCCATTTTTTCTGTTTCACCATGCAATTATCGATGATCTATATTCATTTTATCTATTTGTCATTATGAGTTACTGATTTTTTTTTCTTTCTTCATTTGGTTCTTTACAGTATTTGAGCTACTCTCCATTAAATAAGCTGATCAGTAAATTATTATCCAGTAAGTGCCAGACATGGGGTTAAGTACTCAGGATACAAACAAAGAATGAAACTATCCCTTTTCTAAAGGAGCTTACTTTATAATGGTGGAGACACAAGTAGGTGTGAAGAAGGATATATGGATTTGCTGATTCTATAAGTTCTCTTTGAGGCATTGGTCTTTCAGGAACTTAGACTTCTGAGAGTGATGAAGTTTTTATCTCACCCCAATACTAATCATAACTAGAGTATGATGTAAGTATTACTTAAAATAGGTTCAATTGTTTATAATTTGTTTTTTTTTCTTTTTTATGTTTTCTTTCCAATATTAATATTTCTTTCCAAATATAATTCATTGTAGCCTAGAAGTGTGACCTATATCTGGAAAGACAAAAACACAACCATATTGGTATCAATGAGCTAAAGATTTAAAAATACTGCTTTCTACTTCACAATGCAAGTTGCATATTATATATAAATATAGATAGATAGATACACATATACATATATATGCATGTATATGTATATGTGTATCTATATCTATATATACATCACATAACATCAGAGACAGACCAAAAATTAATACAACCATATTTTTCGATTTCCTGATAATATAGAATTATGAACAAATATTCTATATGGTTCACCAGGAATTTCCATTTCAACCTAGCTGTTTAGTTTATGATTCACTTTTTAGTCAATGTATATTTCTTGTGATATCATAGGAAAAAGAAACCTTTTGAAAGACAGCAATATACCGGGACAATCATATTTGTGCCCTGTCAATGATATGTTTTGTTCAAGAAGAAAATCAGCTATAAATTATCATCTGGAATATTTTTATTCACTCTTGAGTTGATTTATAAATATATATTTCCATGGAATCTCTGGGGTCTGGAAGCTAGGATAATTGGTCTGCAAATTTTTAATAGCATCTTTGTGTTTCTTTTCCCCACTTATATCTCATCTCATAGATCCTCCAAAAATCTTGAAATGTCATCATTAATAGCTCTCAAATTTCATTAGGCAGTTATTAATTTTCTAGGATGAATTTCTTAAATCTGAAGTTATTTCATCTATCCTTACTTTACTAATTAAATCATAGTTTTCTTTGGATCTGTGAGTTCAACAGAAGATAATGATAGAGAATTATTCTCATACTTTTCCCATACCATATCTACTTTGCCTAAATTCTGAAGGTAGTAGTCTTTCATTACATTTCATTAGAATTAGTTTAAATGAATGTTATATTCTTTCTAATTTTAATAAAAGATGAAAAACAAACTGTTCAAGTTAGTAAACATGAATACTCTATGATGAAGGGTAATTCTAGTCAAATAAATTTTGCAATGAGTGGCTTCAGCCCTTTGTATTTTATTCTGTGTATAGTCTTTCTTTCACTATCATCTCTTTCTTCAAATGTTCAATGGCATTTCTTCCAACTTCCCTACCAGAATTTACTCCAGGAAAAGGAATTGATAACCATTGGTTTCTTTCTCCCTATGACTCAAACACATGCTGCTTTTGCTAGAAATATTTTTTACATTTTAATTTTTAGTTCTAGTTGTAAGATTAAATATTTTACTCCAGTTTAATGAATTCAATAATCAGATGGGGGAGGTATTTGAAGTTCAGTGTCTTTTGCATTGCTAGGAAAGTTATCTCTTATATTTACCATAGAAAATCATTGTAATAATTCTTCATTCTCAATTCAACTTCAGGAGGGGAAAATGACTGGGCTTTCAGCTTTTTAAAAACTGGAAGCTGGAAGAATTAGATGTGAATAATATTCTGTGGTTTTAGATAGCTGTAGCCCTTTATTGACAAGGGAAGGATAAGAAACATAACTCCCCTCCCAAACACATTGAAGGAAGGACTAAAGAATCATGGAAAGTGGAAGATATTCTAGATAAGAGAATTATGGATGCTTTTAAGACCTACATAAATCAGTCTATATCATAAATAAGTCTAGAAATGTAAATGTACAACAGCAATAAACCAATTATAAATGAAATGTGCTGCTTTCCTGAACTGAACATAATCACGAGTAGTGAGAATTTTGTTTGACTCTGACAGATTTAAGAAATGATCTGATTTGACAGAATTTTGCTATTCCACTGACTACCTGATGCTCCACTCCTGGGAACTAGCAAATTTATCCATGCTTCTCTTCTATTCCCTCACTTTCCTTATCCCTTCCAGAGAACTGCCATCACTTTCCCTTGAGGATTTCCTGCTCACTTTAAACTATATTTACTGTCTCTACTTTTATTGTGGATTTTGATGGCTGAAAAAGATAAACCGATTGTTGTGTTCTAAGTGTTAGCTATAAAGAAGTATACTGCAGATTGTAGTTGTTCAATTCTTTCAGTTGTGTCAGACTTTGTGCCCACATTTGGGGTCTTGGAAAAGATAATTAAGTGGTTTTTCATTTTCTTCTTCAAGCAGGGCTTGGTGACTTGCCTAGAATCACAAAGCTAGTAAGTTTATAAGGATATGTGAAGTCACAGATTTGGGTCTTCCTGACTTAAGCTCTACCTACTGCATTATCTGGTTGCTCCACCTAGACTGCAAAGGAAAGAACAAAAGAGGACCTATGAAAGCAAATGCCGAAAACTTACACACGTACCCATTGATATAAGGCTTTCTCTGTCTGGAGACAAAAGTAAGATGTTTAATTTTTATTTATTGATTTACAAATATAATTTATTATTTAATATCATCTAAAGGCCCTTTTATTTTAAATATGTTTTTGATTGTGCCAAAGAATTCATCAACATAAAAAAACATGGTTTGAGGTGATTTGAGTGAATGAAATAGAACATAGAAAACGTATCTGAAGAAACAGGACTGCTCTATACACTTGCATTTTCTCATTTGAGGCTAAATCAACTGATTGCTTCAATTATACTTCTAATATAATTTTACCATTTCAATTAAATGACCCTTCTTCAGTCATTTGAAATCAAATCCTTTTCTTTTTTTTTTCTTTTAAAAAAATCGAAATCCATGTATATAGTTAAATACTTGTAAATGCACCTTTCAGAGAAGGTGGATATTATTACTTAAATCTAACTATTTGGGGCTGTCATTCAGAATTCTATATTAAAGATCTATAGAACAGAAATAGAGGTAAAAAATGCACCAATGATTATTATTGAAATAAGAAGTACATCAAAAATGAGGCAATAAGAGCTGTAAGCTCTTTCTATTTCTCCCCATTGGCTTGCCTGGCTTAGTATCACTTCTGTGAAACAAAAAACAGATGGTAGGGAGGATTGGGGCTGTTACTGCTTTTGCCAGCAATAGTTAGGTCACTTTGGCAGTGGACACTGGGTATATCATATAGTACTAGACATTGATAAAATTGTAGGCTAGATCATTTTAATATTTTGAAAAGGTGAGGTCCAGAGATGTTTGATAATTTGTCCAAGGTCACGTGGGTTGTAAGTGACAGTGTCAAAATTTGAATCCAGATCTTTGATTCCAGTGCCCTGGCTCTTTTCACTGTAAATTCTTACTTCTATCCTACAAAATGATACATAAAATGAGGAACGGGATCAGCTTAACTATTTCTCTCTACTTCAAAGAATGAAAAAAAAGTGGTGTTCCCTTAATAGAAACCAGTTCAAAAAGGAAAGTTAAAACAGGGCTAAAAAGACATTGTATGTTTTGGACAGAACAGCACAGACTATTCTTTTCATTGCTAGAGGGAAGAGGACATGAGAGAGATGGGAAGATAAAAGTGATTCTATAGGTCTAGAGGAGAAATGACCTCAGCTTTGGTGTTTTTCTTTTTTCTCTCTGAATCAACCAGTTCCTTAATCATAAACATCACTTAATCAGCAGTTTGCATGGTCTTTGCCATGCTCTGAATGGATGCAGAGACACTCTTTCTAAACTTGCAGGTCAGGTGGCCTATGGACTTTTCCTAAGTCCATTAGATAATTACATGATTTGAAATCATTCAAATGCACTAAGGGATTCACTGTCTAGAATGAAATGCTTAAGAGGAACAGAGAAAGTATAGGAATCTAAAGAAGTGCTACCTTCTGAGTGTTACTTGAAAGATTTATAATTTTTCTTCTGATAAGAAGAAAATCTCAAGGAAGTCTGTCCTATGATTTGAGAGAAATTATTTCAGGTTAAGATTACTATGGATCCCAGTTTCTTAAACTATGATTAGGAACCCCAAATGGGGTCTCATAAGTGAATGTAGAGCTTCTAAAATTATGACTTATAATAAGCAAATGTTTGATTTATATACTTAATGTATACACCTTTATGTCCAGGATCACAAAATTTTCCCAGGCTAAAAGAAGTGGCAAATGGGAAAAGTTTTTAGAAGCTCTAATGAAACTCAGAATGTGGAAATGAGAGGAAGAAGAGGAATTAGCATAAAAATTGAGTAGAGTGAAGAGATTAAGGAAATAAAAAAACATCACCAACAAAATCCAACAGCAAGAGATACAAAGAGAAATTCCATTCAAAATAACTGTTGATAGCATAAAATATTTGGGAATCTATCTACCAAAGGAAAGTCAGGAATTAAATGAGCAAAATTACAAAAAAATTTCCACACAAATAAAGACTTAAATAATTGGAAAAATATTAAGTGCTCTTGGATAGGACAAGCGAATATAATAAAGATGACAATATTCCCTAACCTAATCTATTTATTTAGTGCTATACCAATCAGACTTCCAAGAAAATATTTTAATGATCTAGAAAAAAATAACAACAAAATTCATATGGAACAATAAAAAGTCGAGAATCTCAAGAGAATTAATGAAAAAAAAATCAAATGAAGGTGGCCTAGCTGTACCTGATCTAAAATTATATTATAAAGCAGCAGTCACCAAAACCATTTGGTATTGGCTAAGAAATAGATTAGTTGATCAGTGAAAAAGGTTAGGTTCATAAGATAAAATAGTCAACTATAGCAATCCAGTGTTTGACAAACCCAAAGATCCTAACTTTTGGGATAAGAATTCATTATTTGATAAAAACTGCTGGGATAACTGGAAATTAGTATGGCAGAAATTAGGCATGGACCCACACTTAACACCATATATCAAGATAAGATCAAAATGGGTCCATGACCTAGGCATAAAGAACGAGAACATATATATATATATATATAAAATAAATTAGAGGAACATAGGATAGTTTATCTCTCAGACTTGTGGAGGAGAAAGAAATTTGTGACCAAAGATGAACTAGAGACCATTACTGATCACAAAATAGAAAATTTTGATTATATCAAATTAAAAAGCCTTTGTACAAACAAAACTAATGCAAACAAGATTAGAAGGGAAGCAACAAACTGGGAAAACATCTTCACAGTTAAAGGTTCTGATAAAGGCCTCATTTCCAAAATATATAGAGAACTGACTCTAATTTATAAGAAATCAAGCCATTCTCCAATTGATAAATGGTCAAAGGATATGAACAGACAATTTTCAGATGATGAAATTGAAACTATTACCATTCATATGAAAGAGTGTTCCAAATCACTATTGATCAGAGAAATGAAAATTAAGACAGATTGGCTAAGATGACAGGAAAAAATAATGATGAATGTTGGAGGGGATGTGGGAAAACTGGGACACTGATGCATTATTGGTGGAGTTGTGAATGAATCCAACCATTCTGGAGAGCAATCTGGAATTATGCCCCAAAAGTTATCAAACAGTGCATACCCTTTGATCCAGCAGTGTTTCTACTGGGCTTATATCCCAAAGAAATACTAAAGAAGGGAAAGGGACCTGTATTGCCAAAATGTTTGTGGCAGCCCTGTTTGTAGTGGCTAGAAACTGGAAATTGAATGGATGCCCATCAATTGGAGAATGGCTGGGTAAATTGTGGTATATGAATGTTATGGAATATTATTGTTCTGTAAGAAATGACCAGCAGGATGAATACAGAGAGGATTGGAGAGACTTACATGAACTGATGCTAAGTGAAATGAGCAGAACCAGGAGATCATTATACACTTCAACAATGATATTGTATGAGGATGTAGTCTGATGGAAGTGGATTTCATTGACAAAGAGACCTAATTCAGTTTCAATTGATAAATGATGGACAGAAGCAGCTACACCCAAAGAAAGAACACTGGGAAATGAATGTAAACTATTTGCATTTTTGTTTTTCTTCCCGGGTTATTTTTACCTTCTGAATCCAATTCTCTCTGTGCAACAAGAGAACTGTTCAGTTCTGCAAACATACATTATATCTAGGATATATTGCAACATATTTAATATATATAGACTGCTTGCCATCTAGGGGAGGGGGTGGAGGGAAGGAGGGGAAAAATCGGAACAGAAGCGAGTACAAGGGATAATGTTGTAAAATTTCCCTGGCATGGATTCTGTCAATAAAAAAGTTATTATAAAATAAAATTTAAAAAGAGAGAGACAGAGAGAGAGAGAGAGAGAGATATTTCCCTTCAACTTTATTGATTTCCCTCAAATAATAGGAGAAAATTATCTTCTATTGATTATAATAATGAAGATATTCAGAGTTAGAAGTAGGGAATCACCAAATGCTAGAATTACAAATAACCAAAGAAGTCATCTAGTTTATCACCCTAATTTTATAGGTGAGGAAAACAAGGTGTCAGTTGAAAGGCTTTGAATAAGACTATACCTTTCATATGGTGACACATTTAGGAATAAAACCAAGACTTTTAGCTTTCTAAGTCTAATATTCTTTTCACTATACCTTATCATCTGAGGATTGATCGAAGGATATAGCAATGTTTATCTTAGAGAAGAAATTAAAATTTCAAAAAATGTGAAGGATTATTATTTTCAAAAGAAAGTATAGTCTTAAAAAATGAAAATTTCCAAACAACCCTAAAACAGAATGGGTTACCTGAAATGAAATTGAGTTCCCATTTTCTGAAAGTCTTCAAGTGGAGGCTGGATGACTATTCAGATATATTATAAAGAGAATTTGTGCTCAAGTATGAGTTGGCCTAACTTCTATTTCTTTCCAACTCTGAGCCTCTGATCCTGGTTCTGCTCACAAAATTCATTATTTATTTATTTTTATTATTTTTATATTACATTTATGAACATCTGTTTCTCATCAGTAAAAATAGACACAGACTTCTTTGGCAGTCTGGAGAAGCCTTCTCATAATAATGCATTCAAATGATTGAAGAAAATGCTAACTATCAGTTACAAATAAGTGTGTGTGTGTGTGTGTGTGTGTGTGTGTGTGTGTGTGTGCGTGCGCGCGCATGTGATAAACAAAGAGAGAGAAAGAGAGAGAAAGAGAGACAGAGAGAGACGGAAAGAGAGACAGAGAGACAGATACAGAGAGAGACAGAGAGACAGAGAGAGACAGAAAGAGAGAGAGAGAGAGAGAGAGAGAGAGAGAGAGAGATTTCCCTTCAACTTTATTGATTTCCCTCAAATCTGTTTGGAATATCTGCTGAATATAAGAATCATTTGTAGAGGATGATTATTTACCTCAGCAAAGAAATAGACTTATGTAACATGGAATGTGTTTATATTTATGAAAAAATATATTTTATTAGGCATATAAACTAATTTGGTAAGATTTATCAAATTCAAAATGAAATGAATAGCTTCTATTTTCCAAAGAATTGCAAGCTTTGGAATTTTGCATCCAATCCCTGATAATATCATTTTCTACTTCACTCTGTGTCCTGAAGACCTGGTTATAGTTGAGAAATTTAATTTAAGTAGTAGTAATTTACCATCTTCGTTATATTTGTTAAATTTGACCTCACTGTGAACACTGATGTCATCATATTTATTTCATGAGCACTACAAAATACTTAAAATTAATACTAAATGATGAATCAGAATCATCAGCAATGAATCCCAGAACATCCCATTGGAGTGACGATTTCTGCAAGGAAGTTTTCCTGATTAAGAAATGTATTTTCAATGAATCACAGTGAGACTAAGCAGCCAAAGTGAATCATATATTGCAAAAAGTATAAACCACAGAAATGTGCCTAGGACACATAAAAAAAGTCATACATGTGTCCCGATGACACAATTCAAATATGTAAAAAGCAGCTTCAGATTAGATGGTAAAAGGGGTGTGGTTAACATTCTAAGAGACCCAGATAATAGTATTGTTTTTCATTCAGAGGAAAGTCTCCAAATGTGTGTAGTGTCATACCCTTACTTGTAGAAGTTTTTAAAAACCTCTTTCCCCTCTTTTGCACCTCTGAATCCTCCCAAAATATCTTGGGTTTACTGGCTAGATTTCTTTCTTAAGGATCAAGCTTTAAAACAAAACCAATCTTAATTTAATTGGCCACCAATAGATCCTAGGTCAGTCCCCATTAAGTAATTGTTTGGGTCCTGGTTGACTCATTTTGAATGTAATTTTTTTTTTTTTTTTAGCTAGAAACTCTGAGGCTTTTCCCCTCCTAGATTCATTCATTCATTTTCTTATTTTTTTAATATATTTTGACTAGATGAAAAAAAGAGATTCTTTGCCTCAATTGCTACCTAGTCTTAATCATTGAATGGGTCTGTCAAATTGAGACCTGTTGAAATATGTTAAAAAATCCCATTTCACCCTGGGCCATCTCCTGTCTTGAGAGCTCTGGAAGTAAAGTGAGGCAAATGATCTTGCAAAGCCCTTCCTCACTTAAATCCAATTCACCATGTCATATCATAACCTCCCTGATGTTATGGTCCTTTTTTTTTTTTTTAGAAGGAAGAACAAATAACCACCTCTGTCAAAGGAAGGCTGTTAGTTGCACTAGAGCTTTTTCCAGTAAGAGTTAGCACCCATGAGGAATGTCATCACTAGAGACTTCAAATGCAAAGGACACTATATACAGAAAAGGATATCACTTAGTTCTGTTTTTTGGGAAAAAAAAACATAGGGATGACTACATAGAAATATATAAAGAACAAATTGATTACACTTCAGCAATAATTTTAATCAATACAATTTGTGAGACTGTGTAATCATTCCTGCAAAAGAAAGAGGACACTTAAATTCCTATAATCACTTAAAACTAGATATGGGCAAAGATAGACAAAAGACTAAAGGAACATGGTGGAGGAAAAAGTAGAAACATTAAAGATAATATTATCCTGAATTGAAAAAAATATTTACAAAACAATTTTTTTATATTTTTTCTCTCACATTGAGATTTAAATGACTGTTAATTAAGCTATTTTGCGTGTTTCTTTGTACAATTTTATTTACATTTTTGGGGGCATATGAAGGGGGGAGATGACATATGTATTTTGTAATTTGCTAGAGACAAATATAATGGATTTTATCTTCTTTTCTACATTTTTATCAGTCATTATCTGAAACTAACACATGCTCAGGCTTGCATTGTTCTTTATAGTAGTTTAACATAGTTCAATTCACTCATCAACAATCTGGCTCATTAGACAAAAGAGGCTACTGGGGGAAATCTTTCTTTTAAGTTGGTAGTGAACTTTCCTTCTCTGCCAATACACCTGCCTTCTGCAATGCCCAGATAAGAATTCTGAAGCAGTGCTATGTAATCACTACAGTTTAGATTCTCACCCCTGGGGTACAAGGAGCAATTGTGCCAAATAACATGAAAACACCAGAAATGAATCCTTGTAGAGTTGTCCATACTGACAACCTCATTATAACTAAATACAAGTCTTTAATTTTTTTTGATTTCTTTAAACAATATTTAAGAATATTATGCAAGAAAATAATGGCTGAGTTGTTATTGAAAATGGACTATCTAAGCAGAGAAATAGCCTGTAAGCCTTTGGACTTCCAAGGGTGACCATCTGGCAATGTTCTGTTAGAAAAAAAAATCAACAAATAGTGGAGAGCAGGAGTTACTCTTTCTTGAAGAGCCTGGTGATCTTGACATTTAAGGTCAGATGGCAATTATTGATATTGATGTGTTTTAGAAATCAAATTTCCTTTATTCTCATTGCAGATCCACACACTTGCCTATCACGCCTGCTGAATAATCAAGGGACACCTAAGAATCAAAAAAGTCTTTTATCTGAAACTGAAATTAGAACAAAAGACAAAAATATGTCATTGTCTGAGCTAGTTGTTTTTATATTAAGCTTTTCAAAATCATTAAAACACAGATCTCAAACTTTAAAATATTCTATTATTTTGGTTTTGTAATTATACAATTCAAAGTAGATAGTAAGTTATTTTTCCTCTCAATTTACAGATGAGAAAAATGAGCAAAAAATAAAATGATATGACTGTGGTTGCACTGGACAAATTAATAAAACATATTCGTGTCCTACAAATGCATTTGTGCATGTATGCATGCATACACATGCATAAATATTCATATATACGTGTGTGTGTGTGTGTGAAAGAGAGATAGACAATATAAGATTAATGGATAAAGAGTTTACCTTGGAATCATGTAGCTAGAGGTTTACATTTTGCTTCTAAAATATGCAAGCTGTTGGGATAGTGGGAAAGTCACTTAACCTCTAGGTGTCCCAGACAACCCTTAAAACCTATATAATTTGCAGTTTTAATCCATAAATGTCCTGATACCAACAATTTATCCATTAAGCTTATATTATTTATCTTGTTGAATTTCAATTTCCTTAAATAATTCTCAGAATTTAGCTGGTATTTTTTAATAACTGAAAAATATGAATATCAAATCAGAATAGATGCACCTTTATATTTTAAACATAAAGAAGATATTAACAAATTCAATGCATGCCTAATATGCAAAGATGTACAGTAAGAAATCATATTTCTTCTTTTTTTCTAAAATTATTTGAAACAAATAAAAAATAAGATAAGAAAAAGTTCAATAACATTGTTATATACATAGCAGAACACAAAATAGGAATCAAAATATAAGGCAATAAATTTCCATTTCAAGTAAACCTATATATAAATACTACATATTATATTTGGAGCTGTCCAGCTATTCTTTGCTTCCTTGCATGTGTGCATATAAGTATAAGTATATGTGTATATATACACATATATAAACATACATACACATACAGGCAACACATATAAATATATATCTATAATCATATACATATGTATTTGTGTGCATCTATCTTACACAGTACTATGCTTATTTGTCCTCTGTTTTTCTAAAGGTGGGTAACATTGTCATTCATAAGTCTAAATCTTTCCAAAATTTTAAAACTATAGTAACTCACATTTCCTATACCATAGCATTATTCCAACCTTATACTGTTTAGTTATTTTAAATAGGCTATAACAGTATTGATTAATATGGCTGATGTACATATAGTTTTCTTAATTTTCTCTTTTAATTAAAGTTATTTTAGCTTTAACTTTATCTGGGATATGATTACTATCCTTTTTTTTTTAAATCTCATAAATTATATACTAATACCTTTATTTTATATTTGCATATATATCTTATTTCTTATTCCTCCTGATTCATTTGCTTTATTTCTACCCACTACCTTGTTTTTCTGTTACTTAATCTCAACCCATCAAGATCCCTTCCTTCCTTATCCTCTCCCTACTCTTTCTCCTTGCCCTCTTGTTTCTATAGCCACATACACAAATAAAAACACACATAGGCACATGTATACATGTGTATGTAGTATGTTGTATATATCTTTCCCCTTTTAATTCCACTCATTAATCTATACTCTTCTCCACCCTTCTCCTGACTTTATTCCCTCACTCTCTTATTTTTTTCATAATTTATGACTTTTATGTATTGTTCTTTATTTAACCCATTCCTTATAATAGGCTTCCAGAATTAACAGACCTCCTCCCCCATCTAATTCCTCTGTTTCAATTATTTTTCTCATATCTCATTTGTATCAGATAATTACTCTTTTTACCTTTTCCCATGTGATTTTGTTTTTTAGAATCACATCACATTCAGCTCTATACCAGTCTCTCTTTCTTAGTACTTAATTACTACTGACAATCCTAGACATATGGTTTACATTTCCACATACAACAAATACCTTATTGAGTCTTTGATATCTGCCTTATATTTCTCTTGGATTTTACATGTCATATTTTCTATTGAGTTCAGATCTTTTTTTGCAATAAAATCATGAAACTTTAGCAATTTATTGAATGTCCATTTTTATTCTCCGCCCCCCCCCCCACTTCGGAATTATGCTTAAGTTTGCCGAGTATGTTATTTTAAGCCACAATTCCAGTTCTTTTACTATTTGATATAAAGTGTTCTAAGACCTGTGGTCTTTTAATGTAATTGCTATGTCATATGTGATTCAACTTGTGGCTCTATCATATTTGCTTTTTTTTTTCCTTTTTCTTTTTGCTCTTAACATTTTCTCCTTGAGCTGGGGATTTCAGAATTTGGCTATGATATTTGTGTAGGTTTTCATCATAGAATCTTTTTCAGGTGATCAGTGGATTTTTTTTTCTATTTCTACTTTCCCTTCTTGTTCTAACATTTCAAATAACTTTCTATTATATCTTGTATTATTATATCAAGATTCTTTTGTTGATCATAGCTTTTAGGAACTTCAATTATTTTTGTTTTCTCCTCTTATCTGTTCTCCAGATTAGTTGTTTATCTTTTGAGGTGTTTAACATTTTATTGTATTCCCCCCATTTTTTTTATTTTATTGTATTATTTCTTGATCTCTTACAACTTTAATTCTATAATGCTAAAGTAATACTATCTGTGAATTAGTCATCATCATTTTAATGAAAAGTCAAAAATGTGTACCACTATCTTTCCCAATATCCATCAGTTTAATATCCAAATTTCTATGATCTTTCCCTATAAACTTTTTTGTTGAAAATCCAAATAAAATAATTTTAAAAGTTATTCTCCATAAAATAAGACCACCATAAAATAAGTTAATTGCTGATTTGTTGATATCAGTAGGGAAAAGATTCAAACCTCAGTGACTCCAATTATATCATAAAATATTAAAAATCATCCATTTTTATTATAGAAATTAGAACACTATGTTTCAAAGTGGTTCAGTGATAAGTTTAAGTCTAAACAGCATGTTAATTGCAAACTTCGAGATACTCACATATATGAGCTAAAAGAAAATTAGGTGATGTGGTGCATAGAGTGCTAAGTTTGAAGTCAGGAATACTCAGCTTTGCAAGTTCAGACATTTATAAGCTGTGTGATCTTGGGACATTCACTTAATCTTGTTTGCCTTAGTCCCTCATCTATAAAATGAATTGTTGATTGAAATGAGAAGCAATGCCTGTATTTTTGTGAAAAAAATTTTTTTAAAAAAATTAATGGGGTCTTGAAGAATCACCCAACTAAAATAACTGAATAACAATCAGAACTAAAACATTAATATTTATTTTACTTATTCCACTTCTTTGCTAACTTTCTTTGACTTCCAACATGCTTCTGAAATCTACAGGCAAACTAGTTTTCCATCCTCATCATAAAATTATAAATGTTCACATATAAATAATCTAAAAATTAATAAAATGTTCACATTTATGAGCAAAATTTAGCATTATTCTACCTTATAATTGTTGTCCCCCCAAAGAATGGATGGTACTTTGCTAAGGTTAAATGTAATTCACATCATTTTATTATTTCTGGAGTTTTAAGATGCAGAAAAAAATCAGAAAGAAACAATGTCTAAAACTCTAGAAGCTCAAAGAAACAAACATACAGAAGTTCCCAAAGGAGACATGCCATCAACAGCAGAAAGAAGTGACTTTTCTCCTTTTCTTCTTTTTCCATTGAATTGCTATCATTTAATCAAGCCAAACAAATATATTCAAAGATGCATCCTTTGGAAATGTGCTCTAAGTAAATATGTGAATATATTGCTAAGTTTTGTGCTCACAAACTGCCAATATATTCTGGTGTATATTAAAAAAATTTTAAATTTTCAAACATTATAAATTGGCATCCTACATTCCATTAACAAGAAGATAGTACAGTAGCTGGCATAAAAATCCAGAATAATAGAATTTTAAAACAGAAAGATATCTTAATTTTATCTATTCAAATTTATAACAAGAAATAATCCCCATTAAAATCTTCTGATACATAATCATTTAGTCTCTATTTGAAGACATTAAATGAATGGTAATGCATACTTCTTGAAGCAGCCAATTTCATTCATTTAATATTAATTGTTACAAAGTTTTTTCTTGACATTAAAAGTTTCTTCTTTGCATTTTCTCTAATTATTTTTGGTTTTGTCCTTTGGGATCAAATAGAACAAATTAAATTCCTTTTCCATGTGAAGAGTTTTTAAATACTCAAAACTTTAATGTATCTTTTGAGTCTTCTCTTTGTAAGGCTAAATATTATCACCTGATATTTAACTGATTCTCATGTAACATGAGCACAATTCTCTTCAATGTTCTAGTTGTTCTCTGGGAAAGATTCTCTGATTAATGTCCTTCCTATATCATGATATCAAACTAAAAAAAAATAATTCTTATCAAGACAAAACAGAAAGATATAATTTCTTCTATATCTCTAGAAGTTATGTTTAAAGTGTCCCACATCACAAAACCTTCCCCCTCTTATTAGACAAAGTACCTGTCACTTTCTTATCTAAGGGTTGGCTTTAGGTTGGGATCAGGAGTAGAAGAGACATAAAAGGAAAGGCCTGCTCCATTAGCAAGAACTATCATATTTAGCAAACAATAGTTTAAGTATAGCAATTTAGCAAATTGAAAGATTCTTACAGCAAGCAATCTGCTTCATGCTTATTTCTGATACTTCAAACCTCAGAGCAACAGGAGTTAGCAGGTAAAAATTATTTAGGTCACACCTATATATCAACAACTCTAGGGGTTTCAGATGAAAGGATAATGATAAAGATAATTATTGTCCTGGGTTGCTGTCTATATAAATGTACCTTTTGATGTCCAGAAATTAATATATTAATATTTTATATACATATAATTTCATCTCTGGATACCAACTATACCCATATTTATGTCCATGTGTATGTGTATTATCCATATAAATATGAATAAGAGAAATGATAATTCTTTAAATTTCAACAACATTGTATGCTTTATAAAACGATTTCACATACATTATTTAATTTAATTTAATCCTTGTAAGAATTGTGTGACATAAATAAGAAAGTTATTATCTCTAATTTACACATGAGGAAACTAAGGCTGAATAGTTTTAAAAATATATTTTTTCTTTGGAATTTTGTTTTGGTTGATTTACAAAAAATTGCTCTTTTTTCTAACCACACTGGAAAAAGAAAATTAAAAAAAAACTATTATAACAAATATGCATATTCAAACAAAACAATTTTCTGCATTGCTCATTGACCCTGTGCAAAAAATTATATGAAGAAATTTATCTAATATCCTCAGCAAATAGATAGGGTAGCTAGGTGATGCAGTGCATAAAGCACCAGGCATGAATTCAGAAAGACTAATTCCCTGAATTCAAATCTGGCTTCAGACAATTACTAGCTGTGATATCCAGGCAAGTCACTTAACCTTGTTTGTCTCAGTTTCTCATTTATAAAATGAGGTGGAAAAAGAAATGGCAGACTATCTGGATACCTTTACCAAGACTACCCTACCTAGGGTCACAATCAGTCAGATGTGACAGAAGAGGATGGCAAAGCTACTCAAGCAATAAGATAGAATAAAAATATGCTAGAGTAAAACATGTTTTACTCTAGCATATTTATTTTATTTTTATTCTTGCTTAAAACAAAGAAAATATTCTCAAGATTGTAATAAAGTTAATTTTTAGAAAAATCAAAATATTCAGAAAAAAGACTCAGATTCAAGGAAATTTAATATATTGTTAATGAACTATGTTCCAAGGCACTGTCTATATATAAACAATTGATAAACTGACATCACACAATCTGTATTCTTAAGCAGCTCACAGTTGTACAGGGGGTAGACATATATACAAATAACTTAAATATGAAGCAAGACTAGATAAATGCCAAGAAAAAAATGACATAAAAATTGAGATTTAAAAACAATCACTTTATTTTCAGAGAGAAGAGCTCATAGTAAATAAAGAGGATATGATTCCTCAGTCACTGTTTTAAGAAAGGAGGGGAATTTGACAGATGTTCTTTCATTCTTGATAGGGATACTTTATTCTGTGCTATTAATTAAAAAAAATAAGTGATAGCCAAATTCTGGAGAGTCTTGAAGCCCCAAACCAGTAGTTCACTTGCCTTTTATTATTGGGAAGCTTGTCAAGTTGTTTGGACTAAAAAATAGAAGCATGATAACTCAGTTGGTTCTGTAAAGCAGTGATATCAAACTTTTAAAAATGGGCACCATGAAACTGGCCTGTCATATTGACTCAGAAAATCACACATTAACAATATTTATTGTTTGATTGTTTTTCTTTCAAATTTTGCTAATTATTTCCCATTTAAATTTATTTTTTTTTCCTTATATGGGAGTGTTGTGATTGCCTGTGTCTCTGACATATCTTATGGAAAAAAAAAAAAAACCCGAGGAGACAAATACAATCTCAAAAGTTGTCTAGTATTATAGAATAAGGCAATGCTGTTATGTAGATGGTGGAGGGTACCTTGAAACTCAACTACAATTCTCCTTTATGAAACTTGGTGCTCCAATTATTTCACAATGTATAGTTAATTACAGGTCAAGTAGTAGAGTGACTTGAATTTTTGTACTGATTAGTCATTCCTGGAGACTGATTAAGGAAAATGAAAAATTGATTAAACTAAAAATGTGTAGCTATAAGTAAGACTAACTTCAAAGGAATATCGATGTCCTCTAAGAATAAGGAATGTAAAGAACAATGAAGTAACTAAAATATTTGACCTTATATAGGGAGAATATTCAGTGCAAGAATACTTGATGAAATCCTGTAACCAAATGGAAAATGAAGAATGATGTTACTCACTGCCTGTATTTTTTTGAGATTACTTCTTTTTATAGTTTTCCATATTGCCTGGAACCCTCTATTCCTTCAGGGTGACTCCTTCTTCAGGATTATCATTTTAGTAAGGAACTGTCATGATTCACCTTACTTTCTTCAAGGTTCTATGCAAGACAAACTATGTGAGCAAGATTTGAAAAAACTGGAAAGATGTGAATTCTGAGCTATTTTCAGTAAACATTAAAAAATCAGGAATAATTGAAGAAAAGCGAAAAGACTGGAAATGATCAAATCCTGTCCTAATTTCTGAAAACGAAAAGAACATACACAGGTATGTATATGCTATATCTATATCTATAAATCAATATTTATAATCTTTCTTAATTTTGATTCCTGGCAAAAAGAAAACAAAGCAAAAACCTAGAATACATTACAAAAATGATCATCTGGAAAGGAAAGCACTGATGAATATGAATTAACATAAGATCATAAAAATATGACTGAACAAAAATTTGCAATTTAAACTCGAGATATATAGAGCTTTGGACAAGGGGAGTGAAATTTCCTCACTGGTATTTATCTATATCAGGTTACATGTGGAATATTTTATAAAGGTCTGAGGACTATAATTTTAAAAGAAGATTGAAAAAAATGGAACATATCAAGAGGAAAAAGAATCTGATGATGTACACCATTATATTAAGTGGATCATTTAAAATATCTTTGGATTTTTTAGTTCAATAAAATAATGAAAGCATTCAATAGGCAGATACAAGAATTTGAAGTGTTACCATGTAAAACAGGAATATGACTTACTCATGAAGCAAGAAGTAAAGCTTGGAAGATACAAATAAAGCCATATTATAATGAAAATATTTTAACTGTTACAAAAGGTGAATGAGCTTTCACAGTGCATGTCTTAATAACGGTTTGTATGACCGCTTTTCAGGTATGTTGTGCAGAAAATTACTATACAGTTATGTATAGAATGTATATTAAATGGTTCCTCAAGGTGACCTTTCTTTACTAAACTGACAGTTTCAAGAATATTATATTAGTGGACATTTTATATATTTCAATAACTCATTTGACAACATTCCAATATGCTTGTCAAGAGAGAAAAAATGTCAGGTGAGGTATGTTTGAAACAGATTAAGTGAAAACAAACAAAATGATACATTGATGAATCCCTGTCAACCCAACGAGAAATTTCTAGATGGAGTTGTTTAAGGAGTTTTCTAGTAGAATTGTCAATTTTGATGAACATTTTGATTGTCAAAACATATCCAAATTACATATAGTTCACAGTTACTGATAGCATACTTATCAAACTTTTGAATAACAGAAACATGAGAGTAATAGCAGATTTAAATATCAGTAATGGCCCAAATCTAATAAATTTGAGTTCAATTGCACAAGTATGAGATGGCAGAAATTTGACTAGATCATTTGTAATCTTAGCATTTTTAGTGGGTTGCAAGTTCATTAGATTCCAGAGTTTATCATAGAAACAAAATGCTAGAGTAATATTTCTCTTCTTTAATCTTTCTCTTCTTTTTTACCTCCTTCTCTTCATTTTCAACTCCTCTTCCTCCTCCTCTTTTTCCTCCTCTTCTGCCTCTTTCTCTTCTTCTACTCCTCTTCTTCCTTCTCCTCCTCCTCCTCCTCCTTCTCTTCCTCCTCCTCCTCCTCTTCCTCTTCCTTCTCCTCTTCCAAAAACCTGTTTCATGTATGGCCTGGACTAATTTATTCTTTCTTTGGTAACTTTGTGACTTCATATCACAAAGGCTCACCATATTGAGGCCAGTTTTAACTCAGAGCAGCTTAGCACTTCCATGCTCGAGTTGATTTGTCTCACCTTCTCCAGTAATTGAAGTTGCAGGTATTTATAACATGTCCAAACTAACATGTTTGCTGGCTGCATATTCCTGTATAAATTAATTAGAAAGTAGGCTTCTTTTTCATTTGTATTCTTTCATAGTTCAAGCCATATGGAGTAACATATATAGTTTTAAAGGTCTAATTTTAAGAAGATACTAAACTAGTGTAGATTCAGAGAAAAGTAATCAACATAGTGAAGAGATTTGGAATCAGCTCCAGGGCATATTTATGATAGGGGGAATCCAGAATTAGGGACAACATCAAGTTATGTTCAAGCATTTCAAAACTATCTTACAAAAATGAAGTTAGCCTTTTTTGGCACAGTCTCAGAGGGCTCAACTAGAAACAATGGGTAGCAATTGTAGAGAGGCAGCTTTTGGTTTAATGAAAAAAGACCTTCTTAATAATGAGGAATTTGCAACAGAATGTTCTACCTCAAAAAGAAGTGAGCTACATATCACTGTAAATCTAACTGAAGGTGAAATGATAATATTTCTAGACCTGGTTCTCTTTGCTTCTTTATTTACTCTTTGTTTTAATGTTACCTTATTCTAATAGGAGGGTTATGAATTCATTCTGGTTATCAGTAGACTAGGATTTGCATAGTTGACAAAAAGCACAATTCTAAAGTTCACACATCCTACTGTGTGAGAACAAAAGAGTAGCATAGAGGTTGAGTAGCTCTTTATGTGCTTATCTAAAACCATACTCATTCATTAGCAAGTATATTGGATCTTGATTGTAGCATCAGAGATGTTCCAAGGAAGCAATGGTAAGGTAAAAACCATGGCTAAGTTTTCCACATACAGAACTGAACCTGTGGTCCTTGTCTATGATTGTTCCTATCTGGGATGAGTTTGCTTTTATAACAAGACTAGACAAAATAGGTTGTATAAAACCAGGTAGTAGACCCAACCCTAGGTTATTATCAGTAAGTGTTAGGGTGTTGGAATCCTTACTAACTGCTAACTAATTAGAGTTGATCTAATCTTACAAGAAGATTTTGGCCAGAACCTGAAACAAGGTACTAAATAGAACTAATTAATACAAGGCTTGTGTCCACACCTTTACTCATTGGAGTTCACAAGTATGCCAGCTTCACAAAGTAAACTTTCTAACTTCAAGGGAGTTCACACCTCCCTTAAAGCTCTTTGGGCCAGAGAGCACTATGGGAGAAAACCCATAATCCCATTCTCTCAGAAGATTCACATATAAGGCGAGACAGCCATTCCAGAATACATTTTTTTCCACTTGGCTGGCTGGTGGTAGACGAAGAGCTTTCAGAGGATAAAGCTACGAGTGGAGAGTTCAGTGGACAACCAGATTCATCTTCATCTCACACCACTGTGGTAGGTGGCTGGGCTCCTGCACGCCCCCCACTGAGACCAAGCTGATCTGAAAGACTCACCAGAGAGCTAGCCGAGCCCCAAGAGAAGAAAACAAGAGATTCATTCCATTTCTGTGCTGGTTGGAGGCTGAAGAAAGCAGAGGCAGAGGCTAACGGACAGAACCTTTGGATTTGGAGATATTTGGAGGGCTCTAAGCTAAACCGGCTGTGTTTTGAGAAGAACAAGAACTCCAGCATTTGAACTCATAACATTAGGGAACACTCTGATACTGGTGATCTTATTGCCCCCTCATGACCCTTTCTCCCCCATCCTTTTGTTCCATTTCATTAGGAAAATTTGTTTCATTCTCCCGAATCACAGAGATAATGTATTAATATCCAATTCCAATTTAAGGATACCTTTTCTAAAGTAAGAAAAGGGGTTTTATTAATAAAAAAAAGAAGAAGAGGCTAAAATATACATATGTAAGTCTATCTCATCTTGAAAAGTCAGGATAAATCCATCATACACTTTTTCCCCCTGAAAATGAATGCTGGCATCTCAGTTCCAAAATATTCTAAAATGCAAATGATTTTATTTTTAATGTTCCTTAGAATTAGCTACATTAACCACTAAGAAAAAATTTTAAAAATGGAAAATGAACACAATCACTACTATCTGAATCATTATTAAATAATTAAATGAAATTTAATTATTTAATTATTATTAAGTAGATTTTATCTCACATAATCCATATTACTCATCATAGGCTTTTTATTACAATATATAATATAATAACCTTAAAATGAACCATAAATTTCTATGACTTTTTCAATCATTAACATCTTTAATATCTTGAAATCACATCTACAAAAGATAAAGTAAAAGTTGCTTTTGCTGGGAACAGAGTATGACATAGGCAGAAGTGTGGAGAGACAGACAATACATTTAGTTATTATGTATAATTTGCACATGAGAGTGAATTTTCTAGTATTATATCAACTGTCTTCAAAACTCTTAGTAAGATAATGGGAAACTACATCACACCTACTTTAGGGAACACATCTCTGTGGGGGGTATTTTTGGAGAAAGGAATTTGAAGAAGGAAGGCTAGATCATCCCAAAGGCAATCTTAATGGGCAATTACATAAATGAAAAATTGAGATGAGTCAGTTACAATGTTGCAACAATGTTTCCTGTTCCCAGTCGGCCAATATATCTTAGATTCACAAGTGCATAAGATGGTATTGGTCTATGATTAAACCTGAGATCATTTGGAAAGAGAAATTAATATAAGTATTTTGTGGAGTCTTTCTAATGCATTAATTATTTGCTCCTATTGTTATTCCTCTGAGAATTTGGGAAATGGTAGCCAACATAATGTAATTAGAATAATGGAGAAACCACTAAGCGTATTTGAAAATGTGCCAGGTAATGTCACTAAAATAAGTGCTTTGCTATTTAGTGTCTCAGTGATTTCAGCAATAATAAGATTTCAGATCTGCAAATAAAGTTTCTTTAATTCACAAGCATTCCTCCCTTTTTCACCTATTTGGCTTGTTTTCAACAGGTAAAACACAACTATTACTGATATTCATTTTAAGATAATTTCTTTTCTGCTCTCATTTTTTTTAAAACGTCAAATGATTCTCTTTTAATAAAGATGAAAAGATGATTATATCATATTTTGTGTGAAATTTTGTTCTTTATTAATAACTTAGAGTCAGAGAGATTTTATAGGAAAATGGAGAAAAAAATAATTAACTTTACCAAAAAAAATTTATAAGAAGACTCCATTATACATATTTTAATAGGAATAATTATTTTAATTGCCATTGATTTGCATACAATTACAATTTATTTTTAAAAAACTTTGCTATGCTGTTCATATGCAACAGTGAGTTCATGTGGAATTTTTTTTTGCTTATTTTTAGAATCATGATAAAGATTATTTAGTAATTTTTATATATTTATTTATGTATCCCTTGCTACTATACATAACATATAACGTGTTACAGTCACGTGATAAGCAATTCAGAAGTTTGATTTTACAAAGGAAGATTGCAAATTGCATATCAGTTGTCTAGTTCCCTTTTTTGTCTGGCTCACTGGTGTTATATTTATTCTAGCTAATTTGTGCATTTAGAAATTTATATCAATGTTCAAGAATGAGTTGCTTTAATTGTATGAAAGATGATTTTCTTATCCTTGCCTTTGGCTGAAATGCCCTTCTAAATTTGCTATATTTTAATGCTAGAAACCTGCAATTAATCAGATTAAAAAAAATTCCCTCCTTTAAAATTTATTTTGTAAAATAGTTTACTTGTGATACTTATGTATAGCATTGATTGGAAAGAAGGGCTTTGTATTATTTTTCTTTTGGCATTTACAATGATTCCCACCCTTCAAAAAAGGGGGAAGTAGGGCTCACCTTTTTTTTTTTTTCTTTTTAAGTTGTTGCAACTGTTCTAAAAAATAAAAATAATAATAATAACCAGATTACTTTTTGACATTCTGTTTCACTGAAAAATTCTATATGGGAGTGTGAGGGTTGGGGAAGAATGAGAATATCCTATCATTGGTGATAAAAGTTATTTCATTTATTTGAGAGCAAGAGTTAGTCATTTATTAGATCAGGGGAATCTAGGTCAATAAGGTCTTGATTTTGTGACAGAATTTGCCCAAGAAGATGGCTTCATGTCTGACTACCAAGCGTTAGGCAGTTGTTCACTTTACAAGTTTCTATCTAATATTTTTAAGGCAAGAAGATGTTGTTTCCATCCTGCCTGATCTGTATCCTGAGCATGCTCATTGCTAAGGGGGAAATTATTGCTTCATTTCTATAGAGAATAATTGCTAAAAAGCTTTTGCAGTTACTTTATTGCATGAAATGGTATGTTTTATAGCAGATAATAGCTTTTTTTAGGTAATTTAGTATTTGTCTCTATTGCAGCAACAAAGAGTCACAAAGCATTTTCCAGCATTCTGGCACCTGCACAAGGCTGTGACTTATGAATATGCTAATGTGTCTGCAACCAGAACTGGCATCGGTTCAGTACTTGCACACAATTAGTGTTCGTTCAGGCAACCATCAGTACTGTGATACCAAGTTTAAGAAGCACTACTTAAATTAATGAATGCAATGTAAAATCTTTTTTAGAAAAAAATAACCTTTTTTCCCCTTTCCTACATTCTACAACTATTTGATATTTGATATGTTTTTGTTTTTGTGTTTTTTTTTAACTCATCTCAAGTTATTTTTGTAGTAAGATATCTGGGATAGTTAATAAAGATGTAAAATCCTTCTTTCATGCCATCGCATTTCATCTCATCCCAGGCAAGAGTATGTTTACTAGCTGTGTAAATAATGTTCTGTCCTCTTTGTCCAGGACAAGTGCTAGACAGAAATCATATCCCCAAGGACACAGAGGAAAAAAAGTCTATTATTCTATCTAACATTTGGTCACATCACTTTCCAATCAGAAAGGAAGTTTTGATTGAAAACTTGAACAGTCTCCAGATTACATTATGGCTTCCAACGTCTATGGGGTTTCTGCTTCACAAACAAACAATCCTTCCAGTGGCAATGGTTGTAAAATCTCCTAAGTTATGGCTCACTTTTGGAAGGCTCTCCCATACTTAAAGGCATATAAATATTCACAAGAGTACTACACTGTGTGTGATATCCATTAAAAGACTGAATTTAAAGATGTCTCAGGAACAGCTTAAAAAATGTCTGCCTGAAGCCAAACCATTTTATTCAGATAGCTTGTCTTTTACTGTGTGGCATGTTGTCAATGAACACTACTGATAACAGTTTTGTGAAATTTGTTTTTCTCTTTTCCATTTTTGCATTAATGAAGTTAGTTATTCTATTGAGAAATTCTATTTTTATTTTTCTAATTCATTTTCAAAAATATTGCCAATCCCTCCATAAATAACAATACATACATTAATATGAAATCTTAAATTCCCATTTTTCCCACCTACCTTAAACACAGATACCATAATATAGAGACTTCAAGAAAAGAACAGTCTTATGACATGTGGATGTATAAGTAAACTTTCATTTTTCTGTACTGAAAAAGCTAGAGTGACTACATTTTTTTTTGGCTTATCTAAAATAAATTTGTTTTTCAGCACCTAAGACACCAAAATGGAATTTATATTAATAAGCATCCAAAGTTCTTAACATTTTTACTTTGATATTTTTAGGTAATTGAAGGGCAAACAATCAGCACAATGGATGAAGTGCAGCACTGAAATCAAGAGGACTCCTTCCTGAATCCAAATCTTGCCTCAGAACTAGTTATGTGACCTTATGCAAGTCACTTAACCTTATTTACTTTAGTTCCTTATCTCTAATTGCAGAAGAAAATGGTAAACCATTTTTGTGTCTTTGCCAAGAAAATCCTAAACAGGGTCATGGAGAGTAAAGTATGAAGAGAATGATTGAATAACAAGCAATTACATACAATTTCCTTTAGAACTATGTAATAACATCATTTAATAATGAAACGCTTGCCTGGATTAGGTCCCAGAGGTATATTAGAATCTTTGAGTTGATAGGCCCCAACTTGGATCATTGCAAAGGAACCCATGAAATCAGCAACATGGCTTGTGTCAATGAGTCTGTGTGTGTGTGTGTGTGTGTGTGTGTATGGACACATACATGTGCATACCTGTGTTTACATAGATAAAGAAGTCTGGATTAAAGGTCCATATGTTCATTGTAATATACATTAGAATTTCAATATGCATGTAATACTTCTTTCAAGCATATGCCAATCCTGGAGGCAAAGACCTGAAAGAAATGAACTTGCTAGCATAGGAAAGAGTCTCTTACTTCATTAATTTTTTTGACATCATCATATTTAGTCAAACTAAGCACTTGAAGTGAAGAGATGATTAAAACTAAGAATACTATGCATAACAGATATGTCTTTACCCTTTTATTTTTTGGCATGGTTGTAATCTTCACATTTGCAACTGAATATTTCTACACAATGACAATTAAAAGGAATCATTTGCACTTGAAAAGACTTGAATCCATGGATTTAGAAAAAACTAGATTTTTTTTTTTTTTGCCAAAGATTACTAGCCTGTCAGATCACAGAAAAGTGGAAAGGAATATTAGATTTGTAAACAGAGGTAATAAGAGTCTTACTTCCCATGTGACCTTAAGCAAATCATGTCAAATTTCTGGAATTAAGCTTTTTTTTTTATTTGTAAACTGAGGGACTGAGATTAATGACCTATAAGATATTTTTACAGCTCTAAATCCTAGCATCTACTAGAAATCAACCAATCATTAAAAAGTGTCTATTAAGTCTATTAAAAAAGTCTATTATATTCCAGAGACATTGTCTACATATTTAAGGAAGCCCCCAATTGCCTAATGGGCAGACTTCTGGACATGAAGTAAGTCAAAATCCAGCTTCTGGGATTTACTATCTATGTGTACCTGAGTAAGTTACTTTTAATTTGTATTTATCTTAATCCACTGGAGAAGGAAATAGTAAAGAACTCAGGTTATCTGCACAGAAAATTACATGGAGAGGGTGGTCTATGAAGTCATGAGGAGACAGACATGATGGAATGATTAAATAAGAACAGCAACATATTTAAATATGCATATTTAAAAAAATAAAATAAATTATGGTGAAACATACTATACATAGTATAAGGAAATATCTCATGTAGGAGGTAACACCATAAATGTTAAAAAGAAACTAGGAATTCTGAAAGATGTGGGGAAGAAAGGAATATATTCTAGTTAAGGTAGAGTCTTTGCATAACACAAAGATGGGAAATAAATGTCACATGTAAGTAGCAAGAAGTCTTATTTCTGTGGTCTTCTGTGGAAATAATGTATAATGAAAAATATATAATAATGTATAAAAAAGAAAATTAGAGCCAGGATTAAGAACTTTAAATGACAAACCGGATAGGTATTATATGAGATTGGAAATAAAAGAGAGTCCCTGAGTTAATAAAGTAAGGGAGTGACATCATAAGACTTCTGCTTTAGAAATAATCAGTTTGGCAAGTATGTAAAGAAAGTAATGGAGAGTAGTGAAATTTAACCAAGAATGACTGATTAAAAGAGTCAACACATATTCAGAAGGATCTGAACTAAATTGGTGTCTATGGGATGTATATAAGGAATATAGATATAAAATTGACAAGACACAATGTTATGTATGGAGTGAGGAAGAATTGGGGTAACTAAAATATTTTACCTTATATAGGGAAAATATTCAATGCAAGAATACTTGATGAAATCCTGTAACCAAATGAAAAATGACAGAGTGGCTATCCTAGCTATCCCATTTAAATGAAGAATCTGAGAGGGTCTTTCCTTTCCTGTTCACCTTCCATCCTCTACAATCAGAGGAAGAGAGGGATTCTAGACGCAGAGGGGTAATGATGATATGTTTTCTGCTTGGAAATGATAACTTATGGGAACTGACAAAATTTCTAAGACAGTATAGAGAGAAAATAGAAAAGGGTGCAGGATAGAGACTTTATTTAAACCCATAGTTAAGATTTGATATATGAAACAATGATAATGCCAAGAGAATACAATGTCTTCAAAGCTCAAAAGAGTGTATTAAGAGTGCCAAATACTACTGAGTGACTTTAAAACAAAACAAAACAAAACTTAAGATCAGGAAAATTGTCATTGCTAATTGGTAACTGAGAGATCACTGATAACTTTAGAGAGAGATGTAAGAGAGTGACTTTAGAGAGAGAACGATAAGGTAAGAAGTTAGATTTCAAGACACTGAGAAATGAATGGAAAGAAAAGTGAAAGCAATGAAATTAAACAACTTTTCTTAGGAATTTAGTAGAGAAAGGGAATTGAAAGAGCAATATCTTGAAAAAAAACATAGAAAAAATTGAGAATATTATAAGAATGTGAGGGACAAGAATTTTTTTCCATTTTTTTATTATAGCATTTTATTTATAAGATATATGCATGGGTAATTTTTCAGCATTGACAATTGCAAAACCTTTTGTTCTGACTTTTCCCCTTCTTTCCCCCATTCCCTCCCCCAGATGGCAGGTTGACCAATACATGTTAAATATGTTAAAGTATAAGTTAAATACAATGTCCATACAGTTATTTTGCTGTACAAAAAGAATCGGACTTTAAAATAGTGTATAATTAACCTGTGAAGGAAATCAAAAAATGCAGTCAGACAAAGATAGAGACATTGGGAATTCTATGTAGTGATTCACAGTCATCTCCCAGAATTCTTTTGCTGGGTGTAGCTGGTTCAATTCATTACTGCTTTATAGGAACTGATTTGGTTCATCTCATTGTTGAATACGGCCACTTCCATCAGAATTGATCATCATATAGTATTGTTGTTGAAGTAAATAATAATATCTTGGTCCTGCTCATTTCACTCAGCATTAGTTCATGTAAGTCTCTCCAGACCTTTCTGAAATCATACTGCTAGTCATTTCTTACCAAACAATAATATTCCATAATCTACATATATCACAATTTATTCAGCCATTCTCCAATTGATGGGCATCTATTCAGTTTCTAGTTTCTGGCCACTACAAAGAGGGCTGCCACAAACATTCTTGCACATACAGGTCCCTTTCCTTTCTTTAAAATCTCTTTGGGATATAAGGCCAGTAGTAACACTGCTGGATCAAAGGGTATGCACTGTTTGATAACTTTTTGACTATAGTTCCAAATCATTCTCCAGAATGGCTGGATGTATTCACAATTCTACCAACAATGTATCAGTGTTCCAATTTTCCCACATCCCCTCCAACATTCCATATTATCTTTCTCTGTCATTTTAGCCAATCTGACAGGTGTGTAGTCGTATCTCAGAGTTGTCTTCATTTGCATTTCTCTGATTAATAATGACTTGCAACATCTTTTCAAATGGCTATAAATATTTTCAATTTTTTTGTCTGAAAAGTGTCTGTTCATATCATTTGATCATTTATCAATTGGAGAATGGTTTGATTTCTTATGAACTAGAGTCAATTCTCTATAAAATTTGGAAATGAGGCCTTTATCAGAACCTTTGACTGTAAAAATGTTTTCCCAGTTTATTGCTTCCCTTCTAATTGACAAGAATTTTTTTAATGGAAATTCAGTCCATAGAGATTAAAGAGAAGATAAAGGAAAAAGAGACAGGTGATATTAGAGAAAATATACAAGTACAGGGTTCTCCTTGGAAGAGAAAGACAAAATTTAGGAAATATTGAATAAAGGAGGAGAGGAGGGCTGATGGCACAGAGTTGTGATATGTAAAAGATGGAAGATGTAGATCACACTAAATGGCATCCACTAAGTAAAGGGAATTGTTAGTAGAGAGGGTAGAGTTGAAAACTCCAGTAGACAAGTAGTTTTAAAATGCTACTGTGGGGAATGGGAGAGACAATTTATTTGGGTGGACTAAATATTTGTTTTTCATTGAGGATGCACTTGAGATTAGTTAATATAAATTGGAAGCAGATCCATTTAGTAAAAATATGATAATTCCTCTAATACTCTTCAGTAAAAACATGGAGTAAGAGCAGAGGAAGCAGATAGTAGAATTCAGGGTTGGTGTTTGGCAAAATGTGAAGAATGATAGGACAATAACCTGGGAGATTCCTGAAGTATAGCTGAATAAAAAGTCACAATGGGTATAAAAACAGGTTTCAAAGGAGCAAAGTATGGGAAGAAATGAGATAATAAGTAGTTATGGTCACAGACATTTTAGAATGTTTCATCATAGAAGTAGAATATAATTGTGAGAATAAGGCTGTGATCATTGTGTGGCTGAAATAGAATAAAGAAGTAGTTCTTGAGAGTTGAAAATGAGCATGAATTTGGATTCCAAGTGTTTTAGGGAACATCAACAAGTAGAGTAAAGACAGGTAATATAATAGCAGAGGTGGAGGCTGGAGGAGAAGACTATGAGTCAAGTACAAAACTCTTAGAGAAAAAAGGAAAATGACAAATTAATAATTACAACTAGGATCTGTATATAAGAGTAATAATAATAATAGCAACAAAAATGCATATATGTTTGTATATATATATATATACATACATATATATATACACATATACAACATATCTAAGTTTTGCTTATGATGTTCTAGACACTGTGCTAAATGTCTTATTTAATTGTTTCATTTGATTTTCACATACACAAAGACATAAATAGGTGTTAGCTTTATCCTTATTTGTAAAATGAGAAAACTGAGGCAAAAGAGAATAAATTGATTTCCCAGGTTCTTGCAACTGTTGTCTGAGGACAGGTTTAAACTCAAGTCTTTCTCACTCCAGATCTAGCATTCTATCCACAGCATCTACTGGTTGCTTCTCATGCTATATATGGATTGTATTTATACTTTGGTAGCAATTGGTAGTACCTCCTCTTTCACTTAGTCCAAAAAAATCTAAACATATAAACAAAAAAAACAAATCTGAAAGGGAAAACCCTCAGGATTTTTTGACCAATGCAGAAATGAATGTTATTTACAATGACCAAGTGGGGCTTGGCCTAGGACCTATGGGTGGGCAATGAAAATCAGAAAGGGTACAGCCTCATTCAGAGAGATACCTGTTGAAAATATTAGCTTAAAAAGGCTAAGCTCTTCCACTACATCTGAGCTCATCTATAGTTATCTTGATCTATATCTTGCCATTGGACCCTGATGTCTCTGGAAGGAAAAGTGAATAGGTGACCTTGCACAGTGTTCTCTCACCTCAATCTAATTCATTTCCATGTCAAGTCAACACCTCCCTGATGTCATGGTCCTCTTCCAGAACTAAGGACAAACAATAGCAATATTATATCTTTTTTTTCTGAAGCTTTCCATTTTCAAAATATATGCAAAGATAATTTTTCACCATAGACCCTTATAAAACTTTGTGTTCCAATTTCCCTCCCCTTCTTCCCACCCCCTCACCTAGATGGCAAGTAGCCCAATATATGGAACACAGTAAAACACAGTAAAAATATATTTAAATCCAATATAGGCATATATATTTATACAATATCTTGCTACACAAGAAAAATCAGATAAAAAAGGAAAAAATGAGTCATCTCATTATTGACTGTTCATTATTGAAAAGAGTCACGTCAATCAGAATTGATCAATTTATAATCTTACTGATGCTGTGTACAATGATCTCCTGGTTCTGCTCATTTCACTTAGCATCACTTCATGTAAGTCTCTCCAGGACTCTAAAATGATCCTCCTACTCATTCCTTATAGAACAATGATAGTCCTTTAAAAAAAAATATTTTAATAGCCTTTTATTTACAGGTCATATGTATGGGTAACTTTACAGCATTGACAATTGCCAAATTTTTCCCCTTGTTCCAATTTTTCCCCTCCTTCCCCCCACCCCCTCCCCCAGATGGCAGGATGACCACTAGATGTTAAATATATTAAAATATAAATTAGATACACAATAAGTACACATGACCAAACCGTTATTTTGCTGTACAAAAAGAATCAGACTCTGAAATATTGTACAATTAGCCTGTGAAGGAAATCCAAAATTCAGGCAGCCAAAAATATAGGGATTGGGAATTCAATGTAATGGTTCTTAGTCATCTCCCAGAGTTCTTTCTCTGGGCATAGCTGGTTCAGTTTATTACTGCTCCATTAGAATTGATTTGGTTCATGTCATTGCTGAGGATGGCCAGGTCCATCAGAAATGATCATCATATAGTATTGTTGTTGAAGTATATAATGATCTCCTGGCCCTGCTCGTTTCACTTGGCATTAGTTCGTGTAAGTCTCTCCAGGGCTTTCTGAAATCATCCTGTTGGTCATTTCTTACTGAACAATAATATTCTATATTATTCATATACCACATTTTATTCAGCCATTCTCCAATTGATGGGCATCCACTCAGTTTCCAGTTTCTGGCCACTACAAACAGGGCTGCCACAAACATTCATATACAGATCCCTTTCCCTTCTTTATCATGTCTTTGGGATATAAACCCAGTGGTAACACTGCTGGATCAAAGAGTATGCACAGTTAGGTAACCTTTTGAGCATAGTTCCAAATTGCTCTCCAGAATGGTTGGATGTATTCACAATTCCACCAACAATGTATTAGTGTTCCTGTTTTCCCACATCCCCTCCAACATTCCTCATTATCTTTCCCTGTCATTCTAGCCAGTCTGACAGGTGTGTAGTGGTATCCCAGCGTTGTCTTAATTTGCATTTCTCTGATTAATAATGACTTGGAGCATCTTTTCACATAGTTAGAAATAGTTTCAATTTCTTCGTCTGATAATTGTCTGTTCATATCCTTTGACCATTTATCAATTGGAGAATGGCTTGATTTCTTATAAATTAGAGTCAATTCTGTATATATTTTGAAAATGAGTCTTTTATCAATATCTTTGACTGTAAAAATATTTTCCCAGTTTATTGCTTCCCTTCTTATCTTGTCTGCATTAGTTTTGTTTGTACAAAAACTTTTCAGTTTGGTATAATCAAAATTTTCTATTTTGTGATTAGTAATGATCTCTAGTTCTTCTTTTGTCATAAATTCCTTCCTCTTCCACAGGTCTGAGAGGTAAACTATCCTGTGTTCCTCTAATTTATTTACAATCTCATTCTTTATGCCTAGGTCACGAACCCATTTTGACTTTATCTTGGTGTATGGTGTTAAGTGTGGGTCAATGCCTAGTTTCTGCCGTACTAGTTTCTAATTTTCCTAGCAATTTTTGTCAAACAGTAAAGAACAATGATATTCCATAACATTTATATGCCATAATTTATTTAGCCATTTCCTAACTGATGGGCATCCACTCAGTTTCCAGTTTCTTGCCATTACAAAAAGGGCTGCCACAAATATTTTTGCACATGTGGGTCTGTTTCTGCCTTTAAGATATCTTTGGGACATAAGCCCAGTAGAAACACTGCTGGATCAAAGGTATGCACAGTTTAATAACCTTTTGAGCATAGTTCCAAATTGCTCTCCAGAATGGTTGGATCTATTCATAATTCCACCAATAATGTATTACTATCTCAATTTTCTCCCATCCCCTCCAACATTTGTTATTATTTTTTTCCTGTCATTTTAGCTAATCTGAGACATGTGTAGTGGTATTTTAGAATTGTATTGATTTGCATTACTCTGATCAAAAGTGATTTAGAACACCTTTTCATCTGACTAAAAAAGGTTTAAATTTTTTCATCTGAAAATTGTTCATACCCTTTGACCATTTATCAATTGGAGAAAGAGTTGAATTCTTAAAAATTTGAATCAATTCTTTATATATTTTAGAAATGAGGCCTTTATCAGAACCTTTGAATGTAAAATGTTTTTCCAATTTATTGTTTCCCTTCTAATTTTGTCTACATTAGTTTTGTTTGTACAAAAAATTTTAACTTAATAGAATCAAAATTATTTATTTGGTGTTCAATAATGAGCTTCAGTTCTTCTTTGGTCACAAATTCCTTCCTTCACCACCGATCTGAGAGGTAAATTATCCTATGTTCTTCTAATTTGCTTATAACCTCACTCTTTATGTCCAAATCATGAATCCATTTCAACCTTAACTTGGTATACGATGTTAGGTGTGGGCAATGCCTAGCTTCTGCCATACTAGTTTCTAATTTTCCCATCAAGTTTTGTTAACTAGTAAGTTCTTGTTGCAAAAGCTGGGGTCTTTGGTTTTGTCAAACACTAGATTGTTATAGTCATTGACTATTTTGTCCTGTGAACCCAACCTATTCCACTGTTCTACTACTCTATTTCTTAGGCAATCATAAATGGTTTTGATGACTGCTGCTTTAGAATATAGTTTTCAGTCTGGCAATCTAGACCACTTTCATTGGCATTTTTTTTTTCATTAATTGCCTTGAAATTCTTGACCTTTTGCTGTTCCAGATGAACTTTGTTATTATTTTAGATTATTTTCTAGATCTGTAAAATAATTTCTAGGTAATCTGATTGGTTTGGCACTAAATAAGTAGATTGATTTAAGTAGTACTGTCATTTTTGTTATATACACTATATTATATTTGCACTTACCCATAAGCACTTGATATTTTTCCAGTTGATTAGATTTGACTGTTTGTGTGGAAAGCATGTTGTAGTTGTGTTCATACAGTCCCTGCCTTTCCCTTGGAAGATAGATTCCCAAATATTTTATACTATTGACAGTTATTGTAAGTGGAATTTCTTTTTTTTTTTAATCTCTTGCTGCTGAACTTTGCTGGTAATACATAAAAATGCTGAGGATGTATGTGTATTTATTTTGTATACTTCAACTTTGGTAAGGTTGTGAATTGTTTCTACTAATTTTTTAGTTGATTCTCTAGGATCCTCTAAGAATACCATCATATATAATCTGCAAAGACTAATAATTTATTTTTCTTCTCTTAGTAATATTATATCTTAAGAGGAATTTGGCATAGACTCCAGAACAGTTGACTTATGTGGTGTGATTGAATGAAATGAGAATGAACACATGAACAAACCAAAGTTAGTCATAATATGATAATACAAGTTCTCCAAGTTGTTTGACAGTATCTTAACTACGCTACAAACTCTATAATAAACCATTTTTTAATTTAAATTTTATATGTTCTTCACATAATTCATCACATAATAGGTACTTCATAGGTGAACATAAGGACTATTTGATCAAAACAAAGGATGACAAGATATTTGTTATGTAGGTACAGGATGAAGAATTTGAGTGTGCTAATAGACTTCAGTTCAGTATGAAACCACAGTGTGTCATGGTAGCTAAAATAGCTAATTCAATCTTAGGCCACATTCACAGAAGTACAATATTCATAACAAAGGAAGTTGTACTTTTCCTTGTTGAGAACATATTCAGAGTATTTTACCAGTTGGTAGATACTATATTTTAATAAGGGGAATGACAAGCTAGAGTGTATGTAGAAGAGAGGGCTTAAGAAAGGGAGGGAATTGGAAACCATGGCACAGGAAGCTGATTGAAGCAACTGAAGATATTTAGCATATAAAAGTAAAAGCTTAGGAAATGTAAAGACAGAGACTCTGTCCTAGTCATGTTTCTTATCTCACACATACACAAAATTTAGAATATCACAGATAAAGTTTTTTGCTGAATAATATAATACAAGAGAAAAAAAATGAAAATGGCAACTAAAAAAACTTCTCCTCGGAATCCTAATTCAAGGGATGGTGATGGAATAGTGAGACTAGGCAAGATGGGACATAAGACTAAAATGCAAAAGGAAAAAATATATAAAGAAAAAAAAACACAAGTATTTATTTTCTGAGGACTAAGAAATCTTCCCAAAGAAGAACATGTTCTTTAATTAACTCTCTAGATTTATATAATTTCATTTTATTTCTAAACTTATCATTTAGATAATGCTAAAGAGGAAAAATTATTTATGTGATGCAACATGTTGAAACAAAGTAGAAAAAAATTTTCCTCAGAAATAGTGGCAAAAAGATTTGTAACAAAATAAAACAGCTTTACAGATAGCATAATTGGCTTTGAGTCCCTTTGGACTCTTTAAATATATAATAAGCCATTTATGTCTTCTGAAAATATTCATTTTATATTTAGTGATTAAAGCTTTTTCCTCTACACATGAAGTTACTGAGATACTAATATGGGAACTTATCCTTATGTTTCATTGGTAAGGATTTATGGAAACTTTCACCATGAGGAGAGTCTATATACAGGAAAATTTAAAAAAAAATGAGGCAAAAGATGAGTTGAGAGACTTCCGGTTAAGATGGCGGAGAGGAGGCACACAGTTGTGTAAGCTCCACGCTTTCTCTCAATATCCATTTCATTACAAGCCTATGAATTAATGCTTGACTGAAAAAAAAACCACAAATAGTTACCAAGAGAAGCCATCCTTGAGATTCGCCAAGAAAGGTCTGTCTTTACTAGAGGGCTGGGACAGTTTTAGATCGGGCACAGGCTGAGGGCAGCGGCAGTGAGAGCACGGGAGCAGACTGGAGAGGGGGTGGGAGTGATCGCAGCCGTCTCTGCGGGGAGAGCTTCGCTACAGGTTTGGATACTTTGCCCTGGCAGCGAGTCAGCAGCCCAGCAGAGAAGCTAAAAACACCGGGAGTGAAGACTACAACCCCAAACAGCTGGAGTCTCTCGAGACCTGGCCGCCCCCTCCCCCTTCCCCCTCCCCACAGTGACTCAGCACGCTCTGGGATCTCAGAGCGCAGGTGCAGCACAGTCCTGCTAATGCCTCACTGCTGCCCTCTGCAGTCTGGAGAGGAAGCTCGGTAACACACCCAGCCCCTCCCCCAAAGAAAGACTCCAGTTTTTTCTGTTTTTCTTTGCTAGTTTGTCTTTGATTATTAGACAGAATGAGCAAGAAACTGAAGAGGACTTTAACCCTTGACAGCTTCTACACAGATAGAGAGCAGACTCTAAATCCTGAGGAAACTAAAAACAGACAGTCCCCAGGTGAATCCCCAAAGGAGGAGATCATCTGTTCCTCAGCATAGATGAACCTCATAGAAGTAATTAAAAAGGCTCTCACAAGGGAGCTAGAAGAAAAATGGGAAAAGCAGAGTGAGGCTTGGCAAAAGAGCCTGGACAAGTCATTTAAAGAGAGAGTGGATAAAGAAATAAAATCCTTGAAAAATAGGATTAGTGAACTGGAAACAGAAAATAGCTCTCTAAAAAACAAAATTGGCGAAATGGAAAAAAATTCCACAGAACAAAAGAACTCAATGTGACAAGTAGAAAAAGATTTTTAAAAAGTGAGTGAAGAAAATACTTCACTGAAAATCAGAATTGAACAATTGGAATTGAATGACTCGAGGAGACAAGAAGAATCAGTCAAGCAAATCCAAAAAAATCAAACAATGGAAAAGAATGTGAAATACCTTCTGGGGAAGACTACAGACCTGGAAAACAGATCCAGGAGAGACAATCTGAGAATCATTGGACTCCCAGAAAAACATGATGAAAAAAAGAGCCTGGACACTATTTTCCAGGAAATTATCAAAGAGAACTGCCCAGAAGTCATAGGAACAGAGGAAAAAATAAACATTGAAAGGATTCATCGGTCACCCACTGAAAGGGATCCTAAAATCAAAACACCAAGGAATATAATGGCCAAATGCCAGAACCCTCAGATGAAGCAAAAAATATTGCAAGCAGCTAGAAAAACCCAATTCAAGTATCAAGGAGCCACAATAAAGATCACCCAGGATCTGGCAGCATCCACATTAAAGGATCGAAGGGCCTGGAATATGATATTCCGAAAGGCTAAGGAACTTGATATGCAACCAAAAATAACTTACCCAGCGAGAATGAGCATCTTTTTCCAGGGAAGAAGATGGACATTCAACGAAGTAAGCGAATTTCATCTATTTCTGATGAAAAAGCCAGAACTTAACAAAAAGTTTGATCTACAAACATAGAACTCAAGAGAAATCTAAAAAGGTAAAGATTAATCTTGGGAACTATATTTCAGCTATAAAGATGTATAAAGAATACATGTATACCTTGTTCTAGAAACTGATGTGGAAAGGACATTGTACCAGTAAAAGGGTAAAGTGGGGGTAGTACATCTCATGAAGAGGCATAGGAAACCTATTATATCTGAGAGAAAGAATGGAGGGGGATGAATATAGTGGGTATCTTACTGCCTTCAGAATTGGCTTTAAGTGAAAAATCTTAAGACATATTCAATCTATGGTGAAACTTCTCCCACCTCATTGAAAAGTGAGAAGGGAAAAGTGAAAAGGGAAGGAATAAGCTAACAGGAAGGGAATACGGAAACTGGGAGGGAAGGGGGTAAGATGGGGGAGGAACTCTAAGGCGGGGGGGAGGGATACTAAAAAGGGAAGGCTGTAAGAAGCAAGTGGTGCTCACAAGCTTAATACTGGGAAGGGGGGGAAAGGGGAAAGAAGGGAGAAAAACAGAAACCGGGGTTAACAAGATGGCAAGTAATACAGAATTGGTCATTCTAACCATAAATGTGAACGGGGTAAACTCCCCCATAAAGAGGAAGCGGTTAGCAGAATGGATTAAAAGCCAGAATCCTACAATATGTTGTTTACAGGAAACACACCTGAAGCGGGGAGACACATGCAGGTTAAAGGTAAAAGGTTGGAGCAAAATCTACTATGCTTCAGGTGAAGTCAAAAAAGCAGGGGTAGCCATCCTGATCTCAGATCAAGCTAAAGCAAAAATTGACCTAATTAAAAGAGATAAGGAAGGGCACTATATCTTGCTAAAGGGTAGCATGGATAATGAAGCACTATCTATATTAAACATATATGCACCAAGTGGGGTAGCATCTAAATTCTTAAAAGAGAAATTAAGAGAGCTGCAAGAAGAAATAGACAGTAAAACTATAATAGTGGGAGATCTTAACCTTGCACTCTCAGAATTAGATATATCAAACCACAAAATAAATAAGAAAGAAGTCAAAGAGGTAAATAGAATACTAGAAAAGTTAGATATGATAGATCTCTGGAGAAAATGTAATGGAGACAGAAAGGAATACACTTTCTTTTCAGCAGTTCATGGAACCTATACAAAAATTGACCATATATTAGGACATAAAAACCTCAAACTCAAATGCAGTAAGGCAGAAATAGTAAATGCATCCTTTTCAGACCACGATGCAATGAAAATTACATTCAACAAAAAGCCAGGGAGAAGTAGACCAAAAAATAATTGGAAACTAAATAATCTCATACTAAAGAATGATTGGGTGAAACAGCAAATCATAGACATAATTAATAACTTCACTCAAGAAAATGATAATAATGAGACATCATACCAAAATGTATGGGATGCAGCCAAAGCGGTAATAAGGGAAAATTTCATATCTCTAGAGGCCTATTTTTATAAAATAGAGAAAGAGAAGGTCAATGAATTGGGCTTGCAACTAAAAATGCTAGAAAAGGAACAAATTAAAAACCCCCAGTCAAACACTAAACTTTAAATTCTAAAAATAAAAGGAGAGATCAATAAAATTGAAAGTAAAAAAACTATTGAATTAATTAATAAAACTAAGAGTTGGTTCTATGAAAAACCAACAAAATAGACAAACCCTTAGTAAATCTGATTAAAAAAAGGAAAGAAGAAAAATCAAATTGTTAGTCTTAAAAATGAAAAGGGAGAACTCACTACTAACGAAGAGGAAATTAGAGCAATAATTAGGAGTTACTTTGCCCAACTTTATGCCAATAAATTCGACAACTTAAATGAAATAGAAAAATACCTCCAAAAATATAGCTTGCCCAAACTAACAGAGGAAGAAGTAAATATCCTAAACAGTCCCATCTCAGAAAAAGAAATAGAACAAACTATCAATCAACTCCCTAAGAAAAAATCCCCAGGACCAGATGGATTTACATGTGAATTCTACCAAACATTTAAAGAACAATTAACTCCAATGCTAAATAAACTATTTGAAAAAATTGGGAATGAAGGAGTCCTACCAAACTCCTTTTATGACACAGACATGGTATTGATACCTAAACCAGGTAGGCTGAAAACAGAGAAAGAAAATTATAGACCAATCTCCCTAATGAATATTGATGCTAAAATCTTAAATAAAATATTAGCAAAAAGATTACAGAAAATCATCCCCAGGATAATACATTATGACCAAGTAGGATTTATACCAGGAATGCAGGGCTGGTTCAATATAAGGAAAACTATTAGCATAATGGACTATATCAATAACCAAAGAAACAAAAATCATATGATCATCTCAATAGATGCAGAAAAAGCATTTGATAAAATCCAACATCCATTCCTAATAAAAACACTTGAGAGCATAGGAATAAATGGACTTTTCCTTAAAATAGTCAGGAGCATATATTTAAAACCATCAGTAAGCATCATATGCAATGGGGAAAAACTGGAACCTTTCCCAGTAAGATCTGGAGTGAAGCAAGGTTGCCCACTATCACCGTTATTATTTAATATCGTATTAGAAACACTAGCCTCGGCAATAAGAGTCAAGAAAGATATTAAAGGAATTAGAGTAGGCAATGAGGAAACCAAACTATCACTCTTTGCAGATGATATGATGGTATACCTAGAGAACCCCAGAGATTCTACTAAAAAGCTATTAGAAATAATTCATAATTTTAGCAAAGTAGCTGGCTACAAAATAAATCCCCGTAAATCCTCAGCATTTTTATACATCACCAATAAAACCCAATAGCAAGAGATACAAAGAGAAATTCCATTCAGAATAACTGTCGATACCATAAAATATTTGGGAATCTATCTACCAAAGGAAAGTCAGGAATTATATGAGCAAAATTATAAAAAAGTCTCCACACAAATAAAGTCAGACTTAAATAATTGGAAAAATATTAAGTGCTCTTGGATCGGCCGAGCGAACATAATAAAGATGACAATACTCCCTAAACTAATCTATTTATTTAGCACTATACCAATCAGACTTCCAAGAAAATATTTTAATGATCTAGAAAAAATAACAACAAAATTCATATGGAACAATAAAAAGTCGAGAATCTCAAGGGAATTAATGAAAAAAAAATCAAATGAAGGTGGCCTAGCTGTACCTGATCTAAAATTATATTATAAAGCAGCAGTCACCAAAACCATTTGGTATTGGCTAAGAAATAGATTAGTGGATCAGTGGAAAAGGTTAGGTTCACAAGACAGAATAGTCAACTATAGCAATCTAGTGTTTGACAAACCCATAGCCCCTAACTTCTGGGATAAGAATTCATTATTTGATAAAAACTGCTGGGATAATTGGAAATTAGTATGGCAGAAATTAGGCATGGACCCACACTTAACACCATATACCAAGATAAGATCAAAATGGGTCCATGACCTAGGCATAAAGAACGAGATTATAAATAAATTAGAGGAACACAGGATAGTTTATCTCTCAGACTTGTGGAGGAGAAATAAATTTGTGACCAAAGATGAACTAGAGACCATTACTGATCACAAAATAGAAAATTTTGATTACTTCAAATTAAAAAGCCTTTGTACAAACAAAACTAATGCAAACAAGATTAGAAGGGAAGCAACAAACTGGGAAAACATCTTCACAGTTAAAGGTTCTGATAAAGGCCTCATTTCCAAAATATATAGAGAACTGACTCAAATTTATAAGAAATCAAGCCATTCTCCAATTGATAAATGGTCAAAGGATATGAACAGACAATTTTCAGAGGATGAAATTGAAACTATTACCACTCATATGAAAGAGTGTTCCAAATCATTATTGATCAGAGAAATGCAAATTAAGACAACTCTGAGATACCACTACATACCTGTCAGATTGGCTAAGATGACAGGAAAAAATAATGATGAATGTTGGAGGGGATGCGGGAAAACTGGGACACTGATGCATTGTTGGTGGAGTTGTGAACGAATCCAACCATTCTGGAGAGCAATCTGGAATTATGCCCAAAAAGTTATCAAATTGTGCATACCCTTTGACCCAGCAGTGTTTCTATTGGGCTTATATCCCAAAGAAATACTAAAGAAGGGAAAGGGACCTGTATGTGCCAAAATGTTTGTAGCAGCCCTATTTGTAGTGGCTAGAAACTGGAAAATGAATGGATGCCCATCAATTGGAGAATGGCTGGGTAAATTGTGGTATATGAATGTTATGGAAGATTACTGTTCTGTAAGAAATGACCAGCAGGATGAATACAGAGAGGACTGGCGAGACTTATATGAACTGATGCTAAGTGAAATGAGCAGAACTAGGAGATCATTATACACTTCAACAACGATATTGTATGAGGACATATTTTGATGGAAGTGGATTTCTTTGACAAAGAGACCTGAGTTTCAATTGATAAATGACGGACAGAAGCAGCTACACCCAAAGAAAGAACACTGGGAAACGAATGTCAACTATCTACATTTTTGTTTTTCTTCCCGGGTTATTTATACCTTCTGAATTCAATTCTCCCTGTGCAACAAGAGAACTGTTCGGTTCTGCAAACATATATTGTATCTAGGATATACTGCAACATATCCAACATATATAGGACTGCTTGCCATTTAGGGGAGGTGGTGGAAGGAGGGAGGGGAAAAATCGGAACAGAAGCGAGTGCAAGGGATAATGTTGTAAAAAAAATTACCCTGGCATGGATTCTGTCAATATAAAGTAATTATTAAACAAAAATTTAAAATTAAAAAAAAAAAAAGATGAGTTGATATGGAGAAAGTCAAATTCATTTTAAAAATGAGCCTTCTGAAATGAGCTTTCAGAGAATTAAAAACTATGGATCAAAAATATGAATAGTTCTCATATAATGCTTTAAGTTTTACAAAATTTTCAGATACCATGAGATATAAACCATGAGATGGGGGTCTTCTATTCAAAGTTAATAATTTTCTACAATAAGCAAAAATATTAATAACAAGGAGCAATTTTTCAGCTGTTTCACAAATTGGTTCAGTTTTAATTTCAGAGTTCTTTCAATCATATCAAACTAAATATCATAATGTTACGACATAGACAAGTAAATCATTATTGTCTCTACTTTACTGGTGAGGAAATTGAGGTTCAGCGAATTTAACTTATTTACCCACAGTTAATTAGCTGTTGTGGATTGGAACTTGGAGACAAATTAAGTTTTTTTATAGCTCAAATCCATGGTTCTTTCTAATGTAGCAGTGATTAATTTTTAGTTAGTAATGTATGTGTAACAATGTTAATTCATAGAATCATAGTATTAGAAATAGGAATACTCAGGCAGTTCACCTTTTGCAAATTCTTTCCTTTCAGCCAGGCACAATAGATGGATTGCTGGTTTGGGATCTAGGATTCTTTGAGATCAGATTGTACCTTTGATACAAGTCATGTTATTCTGAATAAGTCTTGTAATCCATTATTAATGCCTCAGAAACTTTCTGAGATTATAACTTGAACAACAGTTATTTAATTTCTTTGGTGGAAGAATTTTTTTTCCTTATCTAGAGTTACCTGTTTCGATGAAATCAGATATAATCACAACATCATATACATAATCATATATATATATATAATAAATGGAAAATTGAGATGCACAGAAAATAAGGCAGAGGTTTGCCTATGACCACATTGCTAGCTATTTTTTTTTTTCTCTGTCTTGAAATTTAAAATTATTACTGGGAAAAATTTAAACTTTTATTATGGTTAATAACAAAAAATAAGAATTCTTTAATATGTGGCTTAAAGTGTCTGATTCCCAAACAAAGGAATTTCTAATTTACAAATAAAGGATATATTCTTGGTCTCATAGCCACTTCCCCTCCACCTCCTAGGGATATGCAGGTCAGACGATTCAATTAACTTCAACAAACATTAAGTTCAAATCTATCAGAAGGACTCAAACATATTAGGTTAATGGAATAAAAAGCAGTTTCAATTACAAATTTCTTAAACTGACCTTCTTTCTTCTCTTATCTTCAATTCAAATAAATTCAATCAGTAAATATGTGAAGGTTTTAGGCAAATAATAAATCAGAAATGAAAGAGTTTCTTACAATGAATAAATCTGAAAAGAATGAAAATAAGGCCCTAAAAGATGTAGATAAGATATGTTGCATTTTACTGATAGGATGAAGTAGGCAGCTTTCTTTCATTGGATCAAATATATGCATTTTATCCTCATAGTAGAAATATTTTCTGGATGACTGTCCACAAAGTTAGTAGGCCATGCATATATCAATGCCAACAAAACTACTCCTTATAACTGGACCCAAAGTAAATACAAGGGAGCAGTAAGGCAAACTGTTTTCCCTGGTAAGAAAGAGAAATAAAAAATATGTGGGTGTTTGTGTGTGTGTGTGTGTGTGTGTGTGTGTATTCACTGATGCAAATATGTTAAGTTATTTAATTTAAACATCCCATTTCAGGCTGATGAAGGTTTGACAGAAGCAATAAACAAAATCTTGAAATGGGATGTCCTAGTTTTTCATTAGTGGTTCACATAATCAGAAATCCATTTGTATTAATTTAATTGTATAATTAACTGCATTCGGTCTCAGTTATAGTTATTAATTGAGATAAACTTTCTGGAATAGCAATGGTGGGAATCAGCCATCCAGTGGATGTGTTGAACAAGTGGTTAATCCTTACGGGCTTAACATTTCATGTGTGTTAGATAATTAGGTAAATTTTTGTTATTTGTCTTTCTTTTGACTTAAAATCTTAAAATAGTAGAGCTCTGGGTGCCAGATGATTGTTTTTAACTTACATAGATATTGAGCGATGGAAGAACCTCTGCTTGTTTTTTAGATTTTTAAATGTCAACATAAAACTCCAATTTTTACATTAACATGAAAAAAAAAAAAAAAACAACCTTAATGATCCAATACAGTAATATGTATGTTGAGGACACATAAAGGTATTGTGGCCAATAACTGCAGTCTATTACTTCTTCATGGAATAACCTGGTCAGATTATCTTGTCTCATGTAATTTGCCATTATATTATTTGTGTCATTATTGCTTCTACATAAAACTAGACAAAGACTGAATCAGGAAATACTGAATAATTTGTTACGTAAAATCACAGATATGGAAGCATATACATTTTTCTAAATATAAAAATTTCTACAGGTCAATCTCAGATATTTCTAATTTAATTAAAAAATCTAGATAAATATACTCAAGCTTTTAAAAACTAATTGATTCTGATTTCATATAAAATAAATATCTCATGTTAGAAAAGACAATCATATTTCTGAAAAAAATAAACGAATCACATTCTATATTCCTAATATTGGATCACACTGGATGAATATTATAGAAAGTATCAATTTTTTTCTCCTTTGTTTTGTTCCTTTATTCTTTTCTTTTCTTTTTTTTTTTCAGTGTGTGTTATGGAGACATGGACACTGATAATGATATAGATGACAAAAGAGAAGCAAATCATTAGCATCACTTATATGTTCCCACTTAAGGATGAAATTCTAGAATAGGAATCTTCTTTTTTCTAATTTAAACTTTAATGAAAAGCAACAATAGAAAATATAAAAAACTTAACTACATTATTTCAATTAAAATAGTCTTTTAATAGTTTTCTTTATCAATTAAATTGTTTTATAGGACATCATGAAGAATTTATTCTTCCAGGTATAATGATTATATGGTGTAAAATGGAGTTTTTAAAAATTCTCTTCCATCTAAAAATTATCTAGAGTAGTATATTTGTACTGGTTCCTTTGAGAAAGGTGATTATAATATAAATGAAAAACAACCTTACAATAAATTATCTTTTTATTTCTTTCATGTATTTTCTCTCCCTGCCCCAATCTTCTTTTATAATTTTAATTTTTTCAGTAAACAAAATTCTACCATGTCTCCTTCTCATCTACATTCTCTCACCCACTGATAAAAAATAAGAAATATCAACTTTTAAACATATGTAGTCAAAGAAAACACATGCATATTGGTTATGTTCAAAGACTTGTAGCTCAATCTGTACTTAACTGCTCTATTATTGCTATTCTTAGTCCTTTGTTTTCAAAGAAAACCAATGACATCATTGATAATGTCTTGACTTATACATGAATTGTATTTAATTGAGGCATAGTGGAGCCAACATTATCTGCCTCACTCTCTCTCTTCCATAGTCACTGAATCTCAAAGTTACTAAATGTCTGAGAACAGATTTAAAATTGGGTCCTTCTTATAAAGGACCATGCCTAAGGGAAGGGACAGATCAATTCTCAAGAGCCTCCACAGCTGTGAATCATGACATTTGAAGGAACTGCAAAGCCACCTTTGGTGCAGATGTTCCTTGTAAATTGGGAATGAAATAAATTGAAGGCAAGAGGAAAGAGCAGAGAGATCAGACAATGCAACTGCCTCTCAGTCTCCTTGTATGATCATCATCATCATCATTCTCTCACATGAAGAGATCCATTCTACAGGTCTGAGTTAGAACTCCAGCAGCCACTGGCAGGTGGTTCTCATATCACAACATATGATGCCCAACGTGGGGCCTAAAATACACAAAAAACAAAGAAACAGCAGCACTTGAGAGCTGTTCATGAGTAGGATCCTCTCAGAGTTCCTTTGGTAACCTGCAAGGAAGGAAAGGGAGAAGAGACCCGGTAAGACTTTCAATTGGGTCATTAAATGGACCAGCCCATCAAAGGGCTGATCTAGGAGACTGATGAGAGACTTATGAAACGTGCTTGTACGGACTATAGTCTTCTTTTTCATTTCAAAGTTTGCTTCCATGATATCTCACAAGATTCAACATCTGCTATAATATCTCAACCTACAACCATCCAGAGGTGATAGTGCTGCTTGCATTCCTCAGTGTGCGGACTCAGATAACAGCAAATGCATAAACTTACTGACCATGCTGTGGGGGTAAAATATCCATAAAACAAAAAACAGGGAATTTTTAAGAACCATGCCTAAGTGAAGGGGCAGATCATTTCGCCAAAGAGCCTCCACAGCTGTGAATCATAACACTTTAACGAATTGCAAAGCAGGCTTTGATGTAGGTGTTCCTTATGGATTGGAAATGAAATAAATTGGAGGCAAGAGGGAAAAGGAGAGAGGTCAGACAATGCAACTGCCTCTCAGTGGCGAGATCAGAGAACATGACTGCCTCTCAGTCTCCTTGTATCATCATCATCATCCTATCACATGAAGAGATCCATTCTACAAGTCTGTTAGACCTCCAGCAGCTACTGGTAGGTAGCTTCTGTATCACAACACATTCTGACTCTAGAACAGAAGTTGCGTCTATTGCTCCTTATTCACTTCTATTTTTTTTTCAGTTTTCTTCATCTAGTATTCTCATTTAATTTATTAAGTAAAAAAAGAACAAACATTTTCTTTAAAGTCTCATTTTATCTCTTTTAGAACTTTTAGTTGTATTTGGTATTGTATGAGTGTAATAGTTGTATTACTATTTACTATTCTGATTGCATTTTTCTTGATCTTGCCATCTTAAAAATGGATCTTCCATTGTGGTGCTAAGTACAGACCATAAATAGTGAGAAGTATGCTTCTGAATAGTACATAGTTCAATGGTACTCTCACCTCTTGGATCTTACAAACTACCATTTATTGAAGTATTAAATATCACTCTTTTTTATTTGTTATATCTCAATTCTGACTCATACTGGGTTTGTAGTCCAATAAAATTCTGAAATCATTGGATCATAGATTTAAAGCTATAGAAGGAACTCAACTAATCTAATCTATTTCTTTTAAAGATAAGGAAACCTAGGCACAAAGAAATCAAATGATTTATAAAGATTAAAAATGATTATAAATAGCAAATCCTCTGAACCCAGATTTTCTTTGTATTTCTTACTTCAGTATGAGGAAGCTTCAATTACTGATAACTTCTCTTTAACACTGTATTCATACCTTTATGTCTGGGAAGTCAATATCTGAACTCAACTATGGAGTTTAAAATTCAATTTAGTTTTAAATTCAATTTACATCAAATTTTGTTTTATTATATTCAGAATGATATTCATATTATGGGCCAAGATTTTTCTTGGATATTGACTGAAACATCAAATGGGTTAACTATATCTTTTAGTATTGTGCCATCTACAAATCTAATGAATACACCTTTATTTAAGTCATTGACCAAAATCTCAAACAATTCATGCCTAAGTATAGATTTCTAATACACCACATTAGTACTTTTCAGGCTGACAAGTTTTTGAACCTATTATTTTCAGTATCAATTCTTATTAGCTATTTTGATTCCTGTTATTTCTAGTTCAAGGGTCATTTTCATTGGCACATTCATTAAAAGGATATCTCTTAAAAATCTAAGTTTTTTTGAATTCTCTATCTCCAAATTGGTCTCTTCATGCAACTTTCATTTCTCCTTTTTATCAAAGGTTTTTGTTTGTTGGTATGTTGGCTTGTTTTTTGTGTTTTCCCCTTTCCCTCTAATATGACTTCAAAAATTTCATTTTTGAGAGTTTCCATTTTTCCTGACCTATCTTTTTCTATAGAATTTTAGTTCAATGAATCCCACTTATTCTTTCCCTAAATCCCGAGAAATCTCTTCTCCCCAAATCTGGACTGCATATCAGTATTTGCCTGGCTTTTCCCCCTTCTTCTCTAACACAAATTCTAAGTGATGATTACTTTCTCTCAAGTCCCCTGGGAGTTCTATCTCAATAAACAAGTCCTCCATTCTAAAGAGACTCATTATAGGATTATAGAATTTTCCCTTGTTGGTTTCTTGACCTTTTGAATGATGAAATTATTATTAAGAGTAAGTTATCAGTGTTCCACTTTGAACAGAAAGAGCATTCTGTCAACTGTCAGGTTAATTGAAGTGTCGCATCATTATTATATCATTCTTCCCTGCTATAGTTGTATTTGTTTCTTGAATTCAATATCATCATCATCATCATCATCCTCACCATCATCTTTCTCTCTAAATGATATATTCTGATCACAAAATTGTTTCTACTTTTTCCTGCATTGATCTTTTTGCCACCATCTCCGCTTCTACCTCTTCATCATTTTTAGATTTTTTTCCACAATAAAATTTTATTCTCCATTTCTACTTCCTATCTTTTAGCTATCCTCTTTCTATTAAAGAAAATATACCTATCAAGACTCATATTTCTGTCATAGGTCACACCATTTTATTTCTCAATAACTGTGTATAGAAATTAACATTATATTATCTCTATATTCATAGTTACTTGAAGACCTATAAGCCAATATTCACCCCACATAAAAAGAGTAAAGAAGAATACCTGTCCTGTTTTCATTCCAAGAAAACTCAAATAACTGATTATAGCAATGAGATAAAAAATAATTAGATTTCTTCAACCTGAAGAATAATCATCATTGGGTCATAAGGTTCATTTTCTACACTTATGAAAATTACCCAAAAGTTCTTAAAATAGAAGTACAAAAAATTTTTCATTTCATCCTAGTGAGAAGATTGCCTTGATTCATTTATCATGGTATGTGAAAGAAATATATTTTAAGAGAAAAATGTTTTTTCTATTAGGAAATAAAACAAAAACTGAAATTCTTGAAGGTATCAAATAGGAAATACATAGAAAATCTTAATATTCAACAAGTTGAAAATACATTAAATTTCTATGATAATATCCATTCAGATTCACTGTGGATCAAAAAAACCCCCTATTTGTATAGCTGTCACCATAATAAATGTGTCATGTTTCCCTTTCAACATCAACATAACTGATTCTCCTCTTATATAGAAGCACACTTAAATAGTTATAAAAATGAAAATAATACTGAAAATAGAGGATGTGTATTTGTATGTAGGGAGTGCATTAAAGTTTGTCATGCTTAAGCCAAGGGTATCAATGTCTAAGTTGTTCCTTAGTAGTAAATTAAATATGAACGTCTTTACTCTCTAGCCAATAAGATTTCAAATATCTGTCTGAATATCTATTTATTTATCTGTAGATAGTCATTTATATCTACCTACCTACATACAAATAGATACAGATGACTATCTAGATGTACAGATAGGTACATACATACAAAAACCCACACATATTTGTTTGGTATTATGGACTAGAAAGAAATAAGGCCTCAACCTCTTATTAAACTAATTAATAAGCTAAGAGAACATGACTAGAAATACAGAATTCTGGAGCTCTTAGTAAATGTCAAGGGAAGTTTTTGTACCCTAATAAATAATGTCAATGCAAGTCACATTATTTCTAAAAACTGTAGTAAAAATTTCTAAAAATTATATTAAAAATCTCATCTTAAATGAATAATACTGAATCTGTCCCATTTTATAATAATGTGCTATTATTATTATTATTAATTATTGTTGCACTCTCCCAAAGCAAAAAAAAAAAAAAAAAAAAAAAAAAAAACTTGTTGTAGCACATTCAAAACATTTGCTGGGGGAAAGTGTCAACTAACGATGCCAATTTTATATCTGAAAATGTGTTCTGGTTCTGGTTAATTATAGCTATTGGTTTAGTGTGGTAGTTACTGTGCCTGCAGATATTGAGGATTGAAAGCAGCCAATGGCTATGTAAAATCTCCAGAAGACCTAAACAATTCAGATATCCTCTAGTATTTACCCAACTATTGCGATTAGAAGAGATTCCCTTTGCAGACTGCTAATTACCCACTAAATAGAAAGCTGTGGGAGGGAATTCAGTAAGACCTATATTCAAACTTAGTCTCAGACATTTATAACATGTATGATCTTGAAAATCATTTAACCTTTATCTCAGTTTTCTCAACCATAACCATAGAACTTAGCTCTCGGGATTGTTGTGAAGAGGAAATAAAATATATTTGTAAAAAGCACTGTAGTGTCTAGCACATCGCAGGTACCATATAGATAATTATTTCCTTCCCTTTCTCTCCCTTGTAAACTTGGAAGCAACAAGCTTTGGTCTCTATTTTAGATCGTTTCCCAAGGTTCATCAGATTTTGTGAACTGGGTACTATCTTGGAGATAGTGGGCTTTTATAATTCAGTATGTAGAATTTTAATCAGCTTTAGTTCCCCAGCTAGGTATTGAAGTTTGTGGCATTAGCTCTGGTTTTTGGTATAATCTCATTTTGCAAAGTTGCATCCTACTGATTTAAGTTCCTCTGGCGATTTCAATTGAATAAAGATAGTTTCCATTTTCTACCTTTAAGTGTTACATAAGGTTACTGGTACATGGTTACAGGGCTACTGTTTTACCAAAGGAAAGAGTAAATATTTCTAAGGGACAATATGACCCCTGTGTATGCTTTACAATTAGTTTCTAAATCAATTGGGGGATCTTTTGAAATGAAAAGGACAATATAATTTCAAAATATTGTTATTTCACAGGAATTTCAATTTAGCAAATGTACCATTAATGTCCATTTCCCAAGTGCTCTAACTTTTTATATGCTTAGTTTTCTTTGATAGTATCAGAAAACTGACTTCATAAAATCCAACTTTTAAATCAGTCTGTCAAAAAGCAGAAAAAAAAGGCCTAAAGAAAATAAATTAAAAATAACTAGCAAGACAAAATGAAGATTGAATAAGCACATAAGTACTTTAATATAATTTATAATATAAAATGAGTAAAAACTTATTCCCTTCATAGTAACTTTACTATATTAAGTTATTGAATTATTTCATTACATTATTTTGAAGAAGACAAATTTTAACATTTGGCTTAGAAGATAGAACAATGTACTTGGAATCAGGATGACCTTGATTTGCATCCATTCTTATAATTTTACTAAATATGTGATTTTTAGAAAATCATTTAATCTTTCTGGATCCTAATTTCCTTTATTGAAAACTTAGGAAATCGTATTAAATAACTTATGAGGTTCTTTTCAACTCTAAGTCAAATCAATGAAATAAACAATTGATACTTAATGGGCTTTTGTTTGTACTCTGAAGAAGCATATACTTTCAAGATATGTTCAGAGCAAATAAAGAACTTCTTAATTAATATTTTCTGAAATTAAGAAGATTAATTGAAAGTAGAATTAAACTTAATTATTTTTTCCAACAATCTTTAGAGGACTTATTGGGGAGATAAGGAGAGAATGATGGGAATGGGAAAATTTTCCAGTTTACAGTGGCTTCCAAGCATAGGTTAGTGAGGATCAATTTCCCTAAGAAAATTATCACTGCCCACTTTAGTGATAAAATGGGAAGTATGCTACATGTTTTTAAAAGTGTGTATATGTGTGTATATGTGTGTGTGTGTGTATGTGTGTGTGTGTGTGTGTCTGTGTGTGTGTCTGTGTCTGTGTCTGTGTAACTAACTAGGATTCTACTTCTGTCCCTCAATATCTGATATTCAGAAAGTTGATTTTCCTGGGCCCATTTCTATGTTGACAAAATCTGGGGATTATATTAAATAGCCTAAAAGCTATCGTATCTCAAATTTACTTGTTTCTACTGTGATGCTTATAGACAAATACTTCCTTTTGTAATTGCACCTTGTTTTTGTAGAATAAGAATGTGAGTGTTGGAATCCTTACTAACTGCTAACTAATTAGAGTTGATCTAATCTTACAAGAAGATGTTTTGGGCAGAACCTGAAACAAGGTACTAAGTAGAACTAATTAATACAAGGCTTGTGTTCACACCTTTACTCATTGGAGTTCAATGAGTTCACACCTCCCTTGAAGCTCGTTGGGCCAGAGAGCACTATGGGAGAAAACCCATAATCCCATTCTCTCAGAAGAGTCAGATAAAAGGCCAGTGATGAGGGCTCTATGGCAGAATACATTATTTCCTCTTTGCTGGCTGGTCGCAGAAGAAAGTTCAGCTGGACTTGAGAGGAGCGACTCTGGTGGCAGACGAAGGGTTTTCAGAGGATAAAGCTACGAGTGGAGAGTTCAGTGGACAACCAGATTCATCTTCATCTCACACCACTGTAGTTGGTGGCTGGGCTCCCCAGAAGGAGTCAAGAGAGACATTCCATCTCTGTGTTGGTTGGAGGCAGAAGAAAGCAGAGGCAGAGGCTGAAGGACAGAACCTTTGGATTTGGAGACATCCGAAGGGCTCTAAGCCTCTAAATCAGCTGTGCTTTGAGAAGAACAAGAACTCCAACATTTGAACTCATAACATGTGAGTATATATTTTATGACATATATTTTAAAATGAAATGAAAGATTTCATGAAAATTGATAGATTTGAAATAATTTTTGTTCTTATTTTTTAAACAACTATTAAGTATATGTACTTTTAAGCAAAATAGGTTGCAGAAATAACTGCCAAATGCGATTATATTTAATTTTGGATATGTTTTCATATTTGTTTTTTAACCTAAGCGTTGTTGCCATTCTGGAACTTCAGAACACTTAAGGCAAGTAATTAATTCATATTTCAGTGGATCTATGATCTCAACAAAATGAGCATTTTTTTCCAATGATGTTGATCAAAACCAGTCCATGTTCCCTTCACATGAACCTCTTTTCCATATTTTTCCATATGTCATCCACTAGAAGTTCTTTGCTATGATTCTTAAAACTAATATAGAAGACTACATAGTTCATGAGCAGCCCACTTTTTCTGTATAATCTAGTGTTAAAATAATGCTTTTTACATGCAAATAATTATTGATAATATGTAGTGGCTTTCTTACTATAGTAAATGTTGCCCTTTTATTCTGTGGATAACCAGGCATTTTTAGACTTTCCTAACATAAATTTTCCATGACTATTACACATTTAGTAAAATTGGAAAAATATTGATATTAAAAAAGTTTTTGTTTCATTAAGAAATGGAACCATGGAAAGCATAACATTTCTCCAAAACAGACTACCCTATAGAGTCAAAAATTTGCAAGATGATAAAAGTAGGATAAACTGTTTTGGGGAAATGTTATACTTTCGATCACTCCATTTCTTACTGAAACAAAAACTTTTTTTGACATAAATTTTTAATTCACTTTTAGATATCTTGAAAAATAATCTCCTCAAATTTATATCTCCTTCATTTCTATTTTCTTTTATTTACACTTATGATCATATGATCAATCTATTTTCATTGTTTTTCTTTAGCATTATTTCCATTTTCTCTTATATTTCATAAAAAAAATTGTTTTAGAGTCCATGTGTGATGACTCTACTCTTATCAATGAATACAGTTTACTTTTAAAAATGTAGACCAAACTATTCAGTTTCTATCTGTTTGTTTTCCTTTCAGTTTCTTTTTTAAATGTCTGATTTTGTAAAACTTGTTTTTTAAATCCTTCTTACTTTTTATGACATAAGAGTTTTCATAAACTTCCAAAATTCTTTATAGGGGTTTGAAAAATTATTTTATATTCTAAACTAGTTTTGTCTGCCATCCAACATTATTTAAAGAGAATATTTCCTTCCTGTTGTAACAATTAATTTACATTGATTAAATTTCCTTATTAAATAGCAATTATTTATGTTTATACCTATTACTATGATTTTTTTCCCCATTTCTTGTTTAAATAGTTTGGATTTGTGATGTTCTACTGCTATGCCATAAATACTTTCCGTTTGTATCTTTGAATCTAATGTGTAGTTGCTTCAGTAATTATCAGGATTTTCATATCACACAGAGAACTGATCAATATTTCCAGAAATAATAATTAATCATTTCCTGATCATTAATATATAGTTGAATTCATTTTAACAAATATCATATATTCAATAAATTTCATTTATCTAATCGATAAAAATATTTGTAAAATATAGGTGCAAGAAAAAAATTCTTAATACTGACTCACATCCATCAAAATAGTTTTAATACTCACATCTATGCCCATCTTTGTAGTGATGTTATTGGATATTATTGTATTTTATGTATATAATATGTATTTAATTTGGAGCTTTTTATCAATATCCTCATAGAATTTCCTGTGTCTTAATTTTTGGCATCAAATATTGGAAAATGAAGTGCTATTCAAGAAGAACAGCTATTATATTCATAATAGTCTCATTGCTTGTCAAAATGAGACTGCAGACTCATTACAGCCTGTAAATAAAAATAATCAAATGACTAAGGAAATAATGTTTTTGTTTACTACAAAAAACTGATAAAGTGAGATTCATTAATTTCTTTCTTTATCTTAATGAAAATTGTGAACCATCTATTTATTAGCAACTGCCTTATATCTTCTGATTTTATTCAGAAAGAAAATGTGAAAATTTATATGATTCAGATGGACAGCAATGATATTAATAGTACCAATATTTAAGACTGTTATTTACTATGTAAAAATGTGATTCATAGTATCCTTACCTCATTTCCCACCATCCTGCCATTATTAATGCAAAAGGACCATCTAAGACTATTGATGATTTTCATTTTTATTTCACTTGTTTCCTTTGCCAAAGAATTCAGTAATAGTGGCTAAGAGGAAAAAAAATCTGTCTCTAGGATCATAGTGGAATGAGTGTTGTCATTATTATGTTTTTTTTATTTCATGAATTCTTTATAAGATTTCAAATATTAATAATAATAAAAATCAAATTTTAAAATATATTAAGAACTATCTTTTGACACACCTACTTCATAGGTATATTGTCAGGATCAAATGAAATGCCATTTAGAAAAAGTAGTTAAACCAGTGCTTGGCACATAGTATATGTATATATATAATTTTTATTCTTTTCCCTAAATACTTAGGATAAGAAAGTCAAAAGAGTACTTCCTCTCAAGGATCTTACATTCTAATAGGAGAGATAGGCATGAAAACAATTATATACAATCAAGATGTATGTTTGTGTAGCCAGATAGAAAGATAGACTATAAATTGGAGAAGATTGAATTAATCTGTCAACGTAAAGTTGTTTTTATTCCTAAATAACATTTATTCATAATTTATTCCAAGTGCCTTTTGTTTTTGGACTTTTTCATTGTTTGATGGGGACTCCATTTAAAAGAGGAAGGAATGTCTTTAAGAACGTCTATAGTATTTTGAAATATAGTATTGATAGACATAACAAGAGGGAGAGAGAGACAGAGCCAAAGAGAGAAAGAGGAGAAAAGAATAAGAGGAAGAGGAAGAAGAAGAAGGAGAAGAAAGACAAGAAGAAAAAGGAGAAGGAGGAGGAGAAGGAAAAGAAGAAGAAGAAGAGAAGGAGGAAGAGGAGGAGGAGGAGGAGAGAGGGAGGGAGGGAGAGAGAAAGGAATTACCATGTTAATGTCTTAGGTTATCACATTAATAATTTAAACTTTAACTCAAAACATGATCAGGTAATTACAACTCATGTTGTTCCTATAGCCTGAAACAAAGCAAAATCTTCAGATTTTCTTGGTATTAAACTTTTTTTCTTTTAAACAAACCTGACTTCAGCAAGGGACACTTATTGATGAGTCAAGTTGCAGATGATTAACAGATGCTCCCTTAGTGCTTGTCTCAGGAGAACAGGGATATTTTCTAGAATGTAAAGGAGAATATTGATTTAACAAAAATCAGTATTGATTTTTCAAAGCTTTCTAGTGAAGAATTTCTTGATTGTGATTTATATTAATGCATTACAGTGTATTAAAAACACTGCTTCTTAATTTATATTACCAGTGGTTCTTGCTATTCATTTGTGATAAGAATTTCCATAGCTGTTTTAGTGCTATTCATTCCACTGCCCTAACTTTTTCTTTTCCTTAAATGATGTAGCATAAGTAAAGTATTTGCAAACCTTAAACGTTATATAAATGTGATCTATTAATTATCATGGTTTTATCTTTTTTTTATGAGTTTATATAGAAAGAATCTTGGGACAAATTGCTATTCAGCTATTTTTTTTTATATTTAATGTTTTATAAATTCTTGCACAAGTGAATAAAATGATTGCATTTTAAAATTGGATAAATAAATTAGAACATAAATTTTCAAGTTCACTGAGGAAAGGATTCTTAGTACAAAAAAGCATTTATCAAAGCAGACAAGAGAGATACCATGTTTCTCATCCTATTGTCACAGAATCTTGATTTCCCCTACTACATTTTGAAATGTCTTCTTTTCTCCTCTTCCTCCTACTTCTTATTCTTAACAAAGTATACATTAATATTTACTGAATATATTAATTTACACAAAATATGAATATGTATGAACAATATAATCCTGCCTTTAAAGGGTTTACATTTTAAAAGAGGAGCACACAAATAGGAATATTGACTAGAGAGGGTGCTTTTGTCTAATAATGATTAAGACTATAGAGTCATACTTTGACATTGTCCTTATGAAGTGAAGTATGGCTAAGTTACATAGAAATAGTGGTCTAAGAGAAGTAGTCATCACTTATTGAAATGCATCTAGAATAAAAATTTGTTTAGGTGTCTGGTGTGAGTGGTCAAGCAATTTCTCAAGGTTATAGAGGAGATTGTTAGAGAAGTGGTGATGTTTATATTATTACATTTTTTGAGGATAATTTTATATGCCTTTCAGTATATTAAAATGAGATATTACATACTAGATTGATACAGGCTTCAGAAAAATGGTGTGATTTGGGAATTTTTTATCCAGCCAGATATTTATCCTGGTTTAAATAAAGCCATTCAAATTTCTTAAATGTACATAGAGTTTAAATAAGATGATAGTTAAAAACTGTTTCTTCTGGCGAGATGGAGGCCTTACTGTGTACTTCTAAAGTCATCTCAGCCTTACATTCTGACCTGCATCTGTTATCTAATCTACATCCAGATATGTAACCTAATGATATAATCCAAAATTACCTCACTTGACTTTTGCTGTACTTTTGACCTGTTTTGTCCTGTTTTAACCTACTGCACTTTCTCTTTTCTTCCCTTCCTCCTTTTCTCCTTTCCTCCCTTTCTTCCTTTCTCTCTCCCTCTTTTCCATCTTCCTTCCCTCCTTCCATTCCTCCCTCCTTCTCTCCCTTCCTTCCTTTCTTCCTTTCTACCTCCCTTTCTCCTTTCCTTTTTCCCTCCCTCCCTTCCTCTCTTCCTCCCTTCCTCTCTTTCTCCCTCTCTTTTTTCCTCCCTTCTTCCTTCCCTCACTCCCTCCCTCCCTTCCTGCCTCCCTTCTTTCCTTCCTCCCTTTTTTCCTTCCTTCCTCCCTCCCTCCTCCCTTTCTCCCTCCTATCCTCCCTTCTCTCTTTCTCTCTCTTCCAAATAAACTGTGAGCTAATTAAGATCAAAGATAGCCCAGTGCTTTACATTTGGTAAGTGCCTAATAAATATTTTTGTTTCTTTCTTCATTCATCCAGGTCATATTTAGGTCATTACAGAAAGTGTTCAGAAGCTGAATCTAGAAATATAAGGGAAGAGAAATAGAATTGAATGGAGAGATTTTAGAATTGAATTAGTTAATCTTGATGCAGGGAATGATGGGTAGAACAATTGTTTTTAAGAAATAAATCTAGTAAATAAAGGAATACTTTGTAATCAGAGAATTGAAACATTTGCTAAGTGGATCAGATAGTTTGACTATAATGTCATATAGAGTAAGGTGTTAAGTACAGTATGTATTAACCATTGGAAACAATTATTTAACAAAGTAGTTACTTTCATTAAATGAATTTTATGGAAAGCTACTGAGACAGAAAGAAAACATGAAAGTTTACATTTCTTGAGTTGAAAATTACTCTGAGTATATAATTTTCCTGACTCATATGCCTCCTTGGCAGAATTCTGTGCATTCCCAAATATCTGTACCCTGTAGGTACCAATTATATTAATTGATAGAATATAACCTAAGGTTTTTTATTGATAATGATATATGTATTACTTATTAATTTGGTTTTATATAGGAGTGGTTACACTGTTATTGTCATTTCTTTTGATTTATTGTGGTAGCAACTGCTATGTTTATGATTTTAAATGCCATTATTATAAGCCCAATAGTATAAATATTAACAGATTAGTGAAATTTCAAAAGTTAAAAAGGAAAGTGGACAGAAGTGAATTGGTAAATGTTTAACAATAAGTTCTGCAAAAAACCCCTATGAATTTTATATCTTTAAGTTAAATTCTCAATATTAATATTTCTTCTATCACTCTTTTAAGGGATAGATAATCAACAAAACAATTAAAACCTTATTTGTTTTATTTGCCAATTTCTAGGATCATTGTGAAAATTTAATAGTTGGATTTTTCCAAAATAATGGTAATAGTAATAATAATGATGATAATACCTAGCATTTACATAGTTCCCACTGAGGATCCAGCAGCAAATTAGGTGCTTTCTAATTATTATCTTATTTGAGTCTAATAACAGCTTTGAAAAGTAAATGTTATTATGCTTATTTTGGTGTTGAAGAAATTTAGATAAACAGAAGTTAAAGGGCTTATCCAAAGTCACACAACTAGTAAGGTTTTTTGGGGTTGGATTTTAATTCCGTTTTTCCTGACCTCAGACCCAGAACTTTATCCACTTTGCCACTTCACTGCTTCAAATTAGCTAACTCTTCTTCTGCAAATAGGGGAATTATATCAGATCAAAGACACTTGAATGCCCTGAGAAAACTTGAGTGCAACTGAGTGCAGTGATTATTCTTTGTGAACCTACCCACATGTGATCACTTCAAAGTGTCAGCTGGTGTCCCTATTCCTAAAGGAGAAATTTACAGTATTAGTTATACAAATAATGTTCAACAATGACTTTGTCTTTTCCTGTTTGGAATAGACTAAATGAGGTAGAGGAAACAAAAATCTCATTGTGCTTCTTGTTTCTAGTTTATGAAAATAAAACCATTTTGGGGCAGCTAGATGGCACAGTTTCTCTGCTCTGAAGTCAGGAGTACCTGAGTTCAAATCTGACCTCAGACACTTAACACTTCCTATCTATGTGAACCTGGGTAAGTCCCTTAACCCCAATTGCCTCAACCAAAAAACAACAACCCAAATTTGATATGAAAATGAAAAATGCCAACTTAAAACCTCTTTTCTAGTAAAATCTCATTTCCATACATAAAAATCAATAAAGATTCCTTCAAAGATATTACAATCAAAACAAGCACATTCAACAACCCTTTAATAATAATTAATAGGCAAGAAACAATATATTTCAGATATATATTAACTAAAATCATGATGTAACACGATTCTTACATGAACCATGAAGTCTTATGTTGTTCTTATTTTGTTGGTGACACTATGCTGGTTATATCAAGAGTTGGTACATCTCAAAGCTTCCTGAAATAGAGTTATAACTACATAAGAGATATTGCTCTGATTACCCACACAGAAAAGCCTTAATAATGACAGATATCTGTCCCGTAGATTGTTACATTTACTCAAACATAATTTGTTTGAAGTTTGTCCTTCAAAATTTTTTAGACGGACAACTATTTGGACCCAAATTTTAACAGGTACAGGAGGAAGGACTGCATTTTTGTTGGAAAAGCTATAGTTCCTTTAATCAACCAATAAATGTATCTTAATCATCTACTATGTGTCAGTAACTGGAGATATAATCTTGAAAGACAATACAATCCCTACTCTCAAATAGCTAACATGACCAGAAACTTTATATAGAAAGGAAGGCATACATTTTTAAATAGTGGTGTTCTTCTGGTGTTTCTCAGTGGTAGTGAGATATAGAATATAATAATCTCTAAAGAATTATAAAAATATTTCACAGAGAGGATAATAAAGAAGGCACTTGCAGAAGAAAGTACAAAAGTAACATATTCAATGAGGAAGTTCAAATAAGAATAGAAATATAAAAGATGTTATCAAGGAAATGTATAATAGAAAGCAAAGATCAGCCACACATATAGCAAGAATGAGACATTACAGGTAAATAGAGAAGATAATTTACTGAAACATTCATAATAGGAGAAAGCAAGGGAAGCATCTGGTATTTACAGTGGAGTAATTGTAATGTATTTATGGAATAATATAGCATGAGCAGATATAGATGAAATGTGATCTGCATCATTGGGGAGGATTCTAAAACCAATGTCACTGTAGATTTCTCTGAATATTTGAGTTATAATTAAAAGTCTTGTTCATTATTGATAGCTACATATTTAAACGTGTTATTTTGAGCTACACATCTCAGATTATGTATATCTTCCTTTAAATTTGTTTCTAGAAGATTATTGCTGAGCCAATAGGGTCTTTAGGATAAAATAATTACTCTCAGGTACTTTTATTATTCAGGCAGAGGGCAATACTAAAAACATACACTCTACAGATAAATAATTTACTTTTTTTAAATCAACAATCCATTGAAGACAGGAAATTAAATAATACTTTTTTTTTCCCTTGAGAGAGAATCCTCTCTTTCCTTTAAAGAGAATCAACAAATATGTCTACATCCTATAAAAAATAACTTTTTATTGACTGATTTGATAAGAAATGACAAATTTCTTAGATCCAGTTTTACCATTCTTTGAATGAATTTTTTTCCTCATCTTTGCTGCTTTTTCATCAAGCTTGAGCTCCATTATCATATCCTCCATAAACTTTCTCTAACCCTATCTACTTTGCTCTCACCACCTCTCCTCCTTCTACCATGAAATAGTGTTTAATTTTTCTTGGGTCAAATATCTGGATATTTCTTTTGGCACTAAATATATCATATTTATTTGTATACAAGTTGCATCTCCACCTTTCTCTACGCCTCCCCCTAACTGAACAGATTATAATTGTTTGAAGACAGAGTTTATCTTTTAATCTTTAGCATTTATCTTTGTGACTAGAGCATAATAGGTGTTCTGTAAGTGTTTGCTGAAATGAATTGAATTCAAGAGATGATATGCCAGAGGGCACTGTAGTGAGGAGTTAGTTCCAGTTGTATGCTGCAATGATTTCTAAGATGGGTTTCTGCCCAGAGTATTTTTGCTGCAATAAACTTGTCAATTTGAAAGCTGCTCATCCCAAGACCATTTTCTGATGCTTTACACAATATATTCTCTCTTCTTTCTTTCATATACTCCCTTTCTCTTAATGGGAGGGAGTTATTCAGTGTTCTGATTTAATGGGGCAATCTTTTCAGCTTTTACGATTTACTGTGTTCCTTCAGCATAAGCAAACAGAGGGTGATGATGTTAACAATGAATTTAAACCAAAAGAGTGTCAAGCAGAAGCTGAAAGCAAGATTTAATACAGATGAACATCAAAATATGCAATCTACTCTTGGATAATTAAGAATCAACTATTCTTAAAACACATAAGTATCATCACCCATCTCAATTTTGTGATAAAAGAACATGACCCTTACTTTATTTTTATAATTCTTCAATAAGATATATGTTCTTTATCACCTTAGGTACTTATAAGAGAAATTCTTTTGAGGTGTTATTTGAAGTAAAGTGGCAATTAAATAGGTGCCATTTGGACATGGATAGTCTATTTCTAAAGTAGAACAGATATTATTACAAGATGTCTCAGTTCTCAAAGCAAACAAACAAACATGTAATTTTCTAGTAATGTGAATCTATGAGAGCATTTGGATTGGTGAGTTATATCATGGTAGAGCTCTAGTAACAATTCCCCTGATTTATTCACTGTGCAAACTGCTTCCAAAGTGAGTAAAATACTAGCAAATGTATTCTGCTTGTCCTGCACTTATGATTTGCTAGACATTGAAATGATGCAACTGGAATTAGGTGTTAAATTCTGAATTATTATTTTCCTCTTTTACATAATTAGATGCATAATTCAAAATCTTGTTTCTATAGTGCTATGCTCTGAACAGCACTACTATTAAATAGTTCATCAGAGGTCACAATATAAACAGGTGTTGTAGTGAAAAAAAATCATTCTGTTGGAGTCAGAGGACTTGGTTTTTTTTTTTTTTTTTTTTTTTTGCTTTTCTTATATTAACTTGAATAAATCACTTTATCTTTTGGGGCCTCATTTTCCTAAATCATAAAAGGAGGGGATTAGACTAGGTGATCTTCAAGGTTCCTTTCTATAAACCAGTAAAGGATCCTGGGGAATGATAGCATGCTCCTGTAATTTTTACTATTAGGGGAGGCTGAGGATGGTGAATCACTTGAGTTGCAATTGGGATAAAGTCTTTAAGATGTCTGCAATAATATGATAAGCCCAAAGAATGGAGAGTGGATTACTTAAGGAGGAATGAATCAGTCCAGGTCAGAAAAATATACTATAGGAAAGTGCTATTCACATCCGGAGGGAGGAAACCACAGAGACTGAATATGGAACAAAGCATGATATTTTCGCCATTTTGTTGTTGTTAGTATGTTTGATTGTTTGGGTTTTTCCCCTCTTTTTGATTTGATTTTTCTTGTGACTGTTTAGAAGAATTGCATGTTCAACATATCAATTTGATTGCTTGCTCTCTTGCAGCGGGAGAAGAGGAACATTTGGTACACAATGTTTTACAAAGCTGAATGTTGAATACTATTTTTGTATGTATTTAGAAAAATAAAATAATATAAATTTTTATTAAAAATGAAAGACAATGGACATATCAAAGGTTCTGTGCAGCTCACTACTGGGATCTGGTCAATGAATTGCTACTGTATTTTTCAAGCCTGAGAGCAATGAATACATTCTCAAAAAAAAAAAAAAAATCCATCTATTTCTCTAGGAAGGGTTAAGTATTAGATATGAAGAATGGTTGAATATATTATGATTAGTCAGCCTTAGGATGAGACAATGGAGAGATGATTATGTATGAGCAACTCTTATGTAAAGGATAATGACCAGCAACACTTTTTTTTTTTTAATTAAGGCTGGAATAAATATACAGAGCAAATACCTCATATGAAGGATTCTGGCAAAATATAAGAAAGCTTTTCCTGATATTTAAATTTATCCAAATTTCTTTTTAATTTTTCTAGTTTGAACAAAGAGCATGGATTTTTTGCCAAGTGAAATTCTTTCTGAAAACTACTTCCAGGCCAAATTTTTATGGGCCTCTAAAGAGGCCTTCCCTGCCCCCAATAGCTTCCTTGTATATGAAATGATTTCATGTTCAGGGCAATAATTCTTAATGCTTTATAACATCAGATGCTATGAAAGAAGAAAAAAACTCCAATTCAACATACATGCTCTTTTTGTAATGTAGAAATTAAGTAGTATTGGCCTACTTTGTATATTTTTAAAAATAACTTTGCCATTTTAATCCATTTAATTCTTGTTTCTGCTAGACAGAACAGTATCAGGACTAAATGGAAATCCATTAGTACAGTCATTTTTTCTTATTTCACATACATTTGCATATATTAGAATACAGGGGAAATATGTGCTTGACTTTTTTTTCTTTTAAAATGGTTTGCCATTTCAATAGTGATATGTGCCAAGCTGATAAAAATGACAGCTTCTATATCTTCTTGAGTTTCAACTATGATGTAGCTCATTACATTAGCACAAAGAAAGCAGGCAATAAATTACCAAAGTGTATACAGGCATGGCTGTAGATTTGACAAAGCCTACCCCATAGAAGATATATCATTCCAGAAAGGTCCAGTGTACTGAAGGAACAAGCTTCACTAAAATTAAATTCCCAAAAATAGAGGCACTACATTTCTGAATGTTCATACCTGATACAAAAAGGCAGTGTGCAGAGCAGGGAGCTGTCGAGCAGACTCATTTCAGCCATAATCAGTGTTTTTAATTTCTGTCTCATGAATTTAGTCAACAGGCAGGAACAGAGTATAAATAAATAAGCATTTAATGCTCTTAAGCCTATGGAAACATTTTCAAATCATTTTAGACTGTCTATAATTTTGGGGGAATACAAACTAAATAGAGATGAAATTAATAGAAAACTAAAGCCTAAAATATGCATAAAAGAATCTTTAGATGTATGATTGTTTCATAAATTCCAGCAAAAAATTAACTGTATTATGCTGAATTTGAAAAGGTTTAGTTACATGTATATACATATGTGTGAATTCACACTACTGCATGTGTCAGAATATTATTTTTAATTATAAAGAAAAAACTAGCTTTTACAATGATTTAGGGAAGAGGGGAAACAATTCTTTTATTTTTAAGCATAATCTCTAATTTTTGTGATTTTAGCATTAATTCTGCATTTGCAGAAGGTAAAGAACATGTTAAAAGATATAAAAAAGATCTTTTTTGGTCTCAGACTTCTGAGAAGATGAAATATAAGAACTCACTTTTAAAATGTGATACCCATTCAGAATATTAAGTAACTATGCCATAGAAAGGCTCTCATGTCATGCAATCATTTATATCATTCATAGCCAATGCATTATATTACACTGAAGAATGATGCAAGGTGCTACTGTTCAAGCCTTAGATCATCCAAGATTTTATAGGATTTGGGAAGGACAAGGAAATTGAAATGGGAATTTCTGATTGTTGGGTATATATGTATACTCAATACAGTATTTGTTTACTTTTTTATCTGTTAAATCATAATTTTTGGATAAGTTGCTAACTTTTAAAGTATATGTTTATAAATGTCATAGATTCAAAAGTTTAATTCTTTAGGTTGTGGAAAAGAGACAAAATTACTTACAAAGCATTTTAAAATACATTTATTCTACTCTAGTGAGGGAATATTATGCTTTTTAATTGACGCTCTCTTCACAAAAATATTTTGTAGAATAAAAAGTAAATATTGTGAATTATGGATATAATGGAAGCAACCTTTAAATATGTTCATAATTAGGGATGGTTATTCACATATCTAAAAGGAATTTCAATCTAGTTATCCCAAAATATGACATCTAGATGGCACAGTGGATAGACTGCTTTTCTTGGAAAATGAGGAAGACTTATCTTTATGTATTCAAAATTGGCTTCAGACACTTATTAGCTCTGTGACCCTGGGCACTTAAGACTATTTGCCTCATTTCTCCATCTTTAAAATGAGTAGGAGAAGGAAGTGGCAAACACTTCAATATCTTTGGCAAAAAAACAAATAGGGTTATGTTTAAAGGTTGCTTCTATTATATCCATAACCAACAACTATTTAAAATAATCTATTTTTCAGACACATACATATACTTATATATTATTATACATACAGTTAAGTGTCACAGTTGATAAAGTATTGCATCTAGAATATGGAATTAGGAAGATTTATTCTTCCTTAGTTCAAATCTGGCCTCAGACTTTTACTAACTATGTGATCCTGGCCACGTCACTTATCCCTATTTGCCTCAGTTTCACCATCTGTAAAAATAATTGGAGAAGGAAGTGGCAATTCACCACAATATCTTTGCCATGAAAATCCTTAACAGGGTCACAGAGTCAGACCCAGACAAAACAAGTGAATGACAACAAAAATGTCTTAAAATAGAGATTTCTCTGTCTCTGTTTCTATCTCTACATGTATATATTTATGTAGCTACATATACATAGATAGGTAGATATAAAAATAAATATTCATCAAAATAGGTAATGACTAGTGAGGGAACCCTCTCTACCAATGAAGTTAAGCATCTGCTTGGTAAATTATATTCTTAAAGGTTCACCTGGGATACTGAGAGGTTCAGTGACTTCTTCATTGTTAGTCAGCCAGTATTTATCAGATTTAGGGCTTATATTTGTACCTTCCTCTCTAAGGCCAACTAGTGTCCTATTATGTCATTCTACCTTACCTAATTAAATAGCGGTTTACAATGGCGAAGCACTCAGACATGCATTTTTTGTATTTGATGCCAATGACAGTTCTGAGAATTAATGAGCACAGATTTCACTATCCCTATTAGGAAAATATAGTTTCAAAGAATTTAACTGACTTGATTAAGATTACCTAACTAGTAAATGGCATGTGTTACCAGTCAGTCCTTTAGTCAGACTACATGAGCACTGAATCATGTCATGATGCCTCATATTCTGCACAAGGCCTGTGTGGAGACTCATCATAAGGAAAAGAGACTAGTCTGACAAGTAGCATATAACTAAGTATCATAATGTTTTCTTGAAGTAGAAGAAAGACCTTATCAACTATGTATAAACAAATGCAGATGCATTATTATATGCATAAGTTATTCTTATTGTATGCAGAAACACACCTATATAAAGCATTTTAATGTTTCAAAACTATGAGGGAAAGTGAGATTAGAAAAGGATCAAACAAGTATAGTATTCCAATTAAAAAAGATGTTATTAGCAATTCTGGGGACTGGGGCAAGGCCACCAAATAGTCTGAGATAAATAAATTTATAAATAAATTTAATAAGTATATATATAAATCCATATACACCTACATTTTAAGACAAGTTCCTCCTTAGTGGGAAAGAAGAATGTTGATATTGTGATGGTATATTCAATTCAATTGCACAAAATTTTAGTCCATGCTTCCTATGTATGAAACAAGAATTGTTAGTAAAATAAACACTAAGTGTTCTGGATAGGAAAAACAAAAACAGTCCTTGAGCAGATGTGGAGAGGTCTGGAACAAGGCAGATAAATTAATAGATAGATAGATAGACCGACATATATGCTATATGTGTGGAATATCAACACACATATACACAGAAACAAATATATAATTAGAATGAAGGTATTAGAAATATATACATACATGTTATATGATGTATGGTTGTATATTTGTGTATTTACAAGCATACGTATACACACAAATAAATACAAAATTAGAATGAAGATGTTAGTTGAAAAGGTTGGCCTGAGAAAAAAGTGCTATAAGAAAATAAGAAATTATTTTTCTGCTGGGAAAATTATGAGAAGATCCCTGGAGGAAAAGGATTTAAAACAGCTGAGATGAAAAGGGAATGAATTCCAAAAATTGATAGTTTAGAGTGAAACTTCTTAAACTATGGGTCACTAGGCTATATGGGGTTGCATAATTGAATGTAGGAGTTATAAAATTGTGATTTATTATCTGTAAGTTTGATATGTGTACCTATTTTGTATACTATTATAGCTGGGGTCACATAAAAATTTCTCAGGTGAAAAGGGTTTGTGAATTGAAAAAAAAGCCCTGGTTTAGAGGAATGAATGAAAGTGAAAAAAGTACAAGATGAGATAAAGAAACACTTTATAGTCCAATATGAGTGGAATGTATAGGGATTAAAAATAATAATAATGAAAAAGTCTGCAAAAGTAGAACAGGGCCAGACCATGGAATAAGTTAAATAGCAAGTTGAGAAGTTTATGTTTCATTCTATAAATAATCCACAGTCACTAATGGTGCTTAAGCAGGAGAGTAGCATGGTCTATCCTGTGCCTGAGATCTAGAGATATTTTTGAATGATATTAGTCCCAGTTAGGGCAAAAACAAAATAAAAAAAATTAAAAAAAAAAAGGCAACAGCAACAACAGCTCTCTTTCCTGTTTTGAAAGTATGTTGGTTAAAATCTGGCTTAACTCATTTTACAGGTGAGGAAACTCTGATGAATATATGACAGTGACAACAGAGAAAACCAAAACACTCATAGATTTAGACCTTCTAATTTTGTTGCATTTTTACTACAGAATCACCAAGGCCTTGTAAAACTATTTCTATTTGTTATTTTAAGTGCACTCAGAAAGCTAATCATAATTGAAAAAAATATATTTTAAATCATTGTTAGTGCTTTTGGCATAATAATATCTCACATCTTTGGGTGTTTTTAGGTTTACAAAGCATTTTCTTCATAATGAAAATGCTAGGTAGTCAGCTAGAGCATACTGTTTATATTTTATCATCTTAATTTCACAAATGAGGAAACTGAAACTCAGAGAAGGTAAACAATTTTACTATGATCACCAGAGAGTATTTAGGACCTGAAAATGATTCTTTTGATTCCAGTCTCAGTAGTCATTCCTTCACTTCTGTAAGCTTTGAACACCTACTACTAGTTACATTAAGTTATTGGTTAGCACCATTGATGTTTTTACTAAAATATTTTCCTCATAATTATTTATTTTGTTATTATTATAGACTTAATAAGCATCAACAAGCATGAAAATTTCAATATGGAAAGGAAACAAATTTACATTTATTACAACTTTTATTAGAACTTATTTTCATGTATATAATTCTGCGATTATTAATATCAAAGGAGAAGTAAACCCAACTTAAGTTTTCAATATTGTCACATGTTCAATGTGTCAATATTGTGCACAGATTATTCATCATGGAATAAGCTAAGTAACATACACCAAACAGGTCCTGGCTATATTACTGTTGTTGTTACTGTTAGCACCACTGATTTTTAATTTATATTACTAAATATAGCATCAAAATTTCTTGCATATTTGAAGAAGGGATATATTCTCTTTTTGAAACTCTATAACATCAAGATACATAGTACATGGTATTACCTTCTGACGCATAGGACTCTAGTAGCCATTTAACTGTATACTAGTGGGCAGCTTGTTTGATACTATTTTATAGGGCTACAAAGAAAAAAGAAAAGTGGAACTAAATTACTGAGAGATTCTGCATGTGATAATGAATAACATGGAGTCAGAAGACATGATAGGAACAGGATTAATTGAACAAGGCATTTAATCTCTCCAAGTATCAGTTTCCTTTTTTTTTTTTTTTTTTTTTTGTTGTTGTTGTTGTTGTTGTTTGTTTGTTTTTGGTAAGATGTGTACTATAATAACTGAGCATAATACATGATTTATAGGGATTTTGTGGGTATTAATTTTTTAAATAATGTATATAAGTATTATGTTGAAAAAGCTTGAACTCACTATAAGATTGTACAGTTATAATTCAGTCAACCAACCAATAAGTATTTGAATGCTTATTACAATAACCTTTCTACAAATATGTGCCTCCCTCAGTATCCTATTCATTTCGTCTTGCCAAAGTAATGAAAAGACAGGTAGAAAATTTTCTCTTTATCAGGCTGTATTTGAATAAAAAAATGTTTGTGTTATCCAGGTGCCAATTTCATTGCCTTTTGTTCCAAACATCAATCATCCATATACTTTGAATATATTCATTGAGTTGGTTCTTTGTATTAAAATAGCATTTACTATATTTGAATGCCTAAAAAGTAACCACTAAAAAAAAGTTTTTTTAATGGGATCCAAGAGAACTAAACTTTTTTTGTTCCTCTTCTAAACTATTGCTTATTATGACTGTCTTGCTATTTCATTTTTCATATTTCTGGGAACACACAACCTTGCAATTGTAATCTCTAACCCATTTTCTATTTATTCCCTATCTTGTTGCTGGGATCCCAAGGTCAGCACTTGGTTCCTCTTGTAAGCAGTGATGAAGAGTTAAAGTGGAAAAATATCTAAGGGAAGCTAAATACTTTCTGTAACAATGGCACCTTACATAACAACCATGTTATTCTGAACTGAGACTTTCAAACCTGATAGCAATAGTATAGCAAAGTCTTAGATGAACAAAGCAGAAGGTAAAATGTTGTAATTACAATCTGATAGGAGGAACAGGGTGAAGAAATAAGTGTACCCTAATTTCCAGTGTCTTTTCTCATAGTGATTTGTATATTTATGAAGATATGTTAATTCCTTCAGATTCCTATGATGGTGCTTAAATGAGTATTAAAATTAATGCGACTTTCTAACTTATTAGCATTCTGAGATTGCATATGTGTGTACAATTATATGTATACGTGCATGCATACATGTGTATAAATAGTTGGGAGAACAGAGAAGTCAGACAAATCTTACTTATAATTCTGGAGACACACAATATAATATATTTATACATAAATATGATACATGCAAATATGACATTCATATAATTCAAATTTAAATGTTAAAAAAAAACTAATTGCTTATGCTTACAAAATAATGATTTATTAAAAGACATAATGATTTTAGTCATATAAATCAGGATTTTTTTAGATTATGAAATGGAAGCTGTTCTGCAACAATTTCAAGGAAACAAGCCAACTAGAATGGTAAGCTTTTTAAAAAAAAAAATTAGTGGGATTATGATATCTGTAATCAAAATCACCACATCTGAAAAAATAGTGAGTCTGAAGACTAAAGAAAATAATAGGGATATTTTAGGTGGTAGATAAATAAAAGATAATGTTGCTAATGTGGAAACAAGAGAATTTATTTTTAGTAAGAAGAATGTCTCAACAGAATTTTAAATCATTTGTTCCTTTCAAGAGGCTTTCTATATTTGCCATTCCATAAATGGTTCTCTAGTAACCTTAGAATTGCCTTCTGCAGGACCCCAGTCGAGGTGCAAGTAGAAACTGTCTACTCTAGAAATGCTATTATGACTTTAACACAGTTTTATACATACTTTTTCAAAACTCATGAGACCCACAACAATTATTTTAGCTTTAAGAAACTGCACTAGCTACAATATTTATCAAGTAACATTTCTTTCTTCCCAGTATAATCCCATGATTTTACTGGTAGTAACTAAAGGAGTTGAAAAAAAAAATACATCTAAAAAAATTTCCATGAACATGTTTTTAATTAAGGAAAACTAAATTAAATAGCTCCAGGAAGGAGAAACAGAGTATATTAAATTTGTTTTAAGCACAGAGCCCAAGTTTAAATGACAATACATATGGATATTTCTCTTTTCTCTTCACCTGTTCCCTTCTCACCATATTCCCTTAGATTTTTGACATCAGAATAGATATTTAATCTCATAGTCACTTTAGTGAAATTTTTTCTTTTAATATTTTTGATCCAAATACATATATTCATATATTATCTTGAAAGGAAAGTAATTCTTCCTGTTATTTTTACTTTTGTCATATTCATTCGTTAATAAATAGAGTAGACATTTATAAAGTTATTTTAAGTTTTACAGTGGGCTTTATATAAACATTCTCTTATTTGGATCACACAGATGAGGTAATTAATACAGTCATCTCAAAATATGGCCTGAGTTAACTATAGCAAACAGGTAATGAAGGTATCCTCCTATCCTTGACCTCCATAGTTCAGTTCCTATCAAATTAAGAATGTCTCCTCCTGGTTAGATGCTGACAACTTTTCAGGATTCCTTACCAAAGATAATCAATAATTCTGCTTCACAATAAGTCAGTAGAACACTTTGCCTTATCTTTCTGACCTACCATTGTTCTCTAAGTTACATTGGATCTTGCCATCCTCTCTGCTACTCTACCTCATGAAGCCTTAGAATAAACATCTGCCCTGTCATTGCACTGAATGAATCACTGAATCTCTCCATTTACCTTGGGCCCGAATCTTCTTACATATATTGTCATATCTCATTAGAATTTGAGATGATTGAGGGAAATAACTCTCTCATTTCTCATATTATCATTATATGATAATTTTTCAATCTACAAAGATTTAATGATTAATCCATAGTTAATAAGCATTAGATGATGGAATTTGAAACCAGTGTTTTTGACTCATACTGATCATTATGTAATATTTTTCCAATTCTTAAGTATTAAATAATCATTTATTAGGCATCATTTGTATAGAAAATATAGTGTTAATATTTCTCTTAATATTTAAGAACAATGTTTCCATCATAATTTTAATCTATCTTTCCATATCTATCTTTTCCATATCTCATCTCTCTCTCTCCCCCCCACCCCCTTTAAAAAGAGAAAATATGGCAGAATGTTTAGAACACTGGTGAGGAAGCACTCATTGGGTTCAAATACCACGTTTGATATTTATTAGAAGTTACTTATTTGGCACTGACCTCTAAGTGTATAAGGCAACCCCTTATGACTTATTTATTATGTTATTTAGTTACGTCATCCCCCAGAGAGAGGAAGTTCCCATAGTAGGAACAGTGGGTACATTCTCATAGTTGTGCTAACTATGCAAGAAATGCACATCAGTTATTTCCTTAAGTAAAATGCTTTTTGAAAAAAAAATCATAAAATTATTTCTTTTTTTCTCTATTTCACTTTCAAATTATTTCTTTCTTCTAGTTTTCTTAATAAACAAAGTACTAAGGAAAAAGAACAGCAGACATCATGGAACTGGGAAAACTGTAAAAAACAAAAAAAAAAAAAGAAAATATCTTGCACTGTTTGAGTGTTATATCAAATGTTGTTTATCGTTTGGCATTTCTCAAGACCTTTCAAAAAGACTTGTTGTAATAACTAGAGGTCATGCAATTAAAAAAATATATTCAGAAGATGGAACATTTACTACTAAACAAAGTACTAATAAAATGATCATCCTCACCAAGGAATTGAATTCCTGAAGTTGATGGATGCTATATATTTATTTTTATGGGATGTGGGGCTACTGTGTTCAGTATCACATACAGAGTATACATAAATTATTTTTATTAATATTTTGCTTTAATGATAGACATACGTAATTTCATATCTGGTATCACTATCTAGCTTCCTGAATTGGCATCAATATAGTGTAGCACAAGACAAAAACAAATAATTAAATGATGTTGTTGATGTTGATGATGATTCTTCCTTTTCCAAGAGGATCGGTCACAAAGGTGATGTCTTGACTGTTTATCAATTGAATTTAAGTAAGAAAGGGCTATTCAAATTTGTCAGCATTATTCTCTTTTCCTGAATCTTCCAAGTCCAGTGACAAGACAATAGTCAAGCTGACTGGTGATGACCCAGGATGAAGTGGATAACCTTGGCATCTTCCATTTCTTCAGCTGCCTTCATAACTATTGGAATCCATTCTTCTCATCCATCCATTCTATTGAGTAAAGTCTTTAAGTGCTTGATTAGAAATTCCCATGACTCACTGACAGATAGGTGGCCTATTAATTAACTTCAACCTGGTTTAGACTATCTGTCAAAACAATTTACTGGGATGTGGCCAATGGATATGCTACAGCTTTTTGAAGTTGTAGGTGGGAGTTGGATGAAGATAGAATAAAAAGGTGAATGAGCAGTCCTAAAAAGGGCCCTTATACAAGAAGTACTGACTTTTTTGAATATGTCACATACCCCAATTAAATAATAAATATGATGACATATAGGTAAATAGTAAATAATATTAGTACTATAATCGTCCACAATGGTCTATCTGAATTATTCCACTCCCCATTACTAGATTCTTCATCAACAAATTAAATTAGGAGATATTTAGCAAATTTTTTATTTTATCCTCAGAGCATCAGCCTCTTTGTCTTTTATGTTATAATTGACGCTAACATGATAATCACAAGGCACTAAAAAAATCACTGGAAAATTTAAAAGATTTGTTGTTTCCATGGTAAAGCATAAACAAATGCATTTTATGAAGATTTTAAAGCAAGTATAAAAATTAAGAGTTTTCTAATTAAGTTAATCAGGACAGTCAATCAAAACATAATATTCCCCAAGCAGAGAAAGAGATTTTATCATAATAAGTAACTGACTTGATTGTCTTTGTCCTGGTTTTAATGTACATTTAGTTTTAGAATAAGAAACTACATTGATTTAATTTTATGTGCTTTAAAAGCAAACATTCTATAAACTTTATTAAGTGGTAGCTATCTATAAAGTACCCCTTTTACTGGGAGTGTGTAAAACAAAAAATAAACAACAAAAACAAACACAAAACAATTCCTGCCTTCAAATTGGGGAATACAATGTGTAGAAAAATAAATAAAAAGTAATTTTAGGGAAAAGGCATTATGGAATTAGGGAGAGAAATAAAAAACAAACAAAAGAAAACCTTCCTTAACAATGAACATCAATGAACTAAATTTTTAACTGAGAAGTAAAAAAAGCATTTTGATAAGACCTTAAAAAATTACAAAATATGCAAAAATATAATTCTTTTCAAAATACATCAGAAATACAAAGAAAAAATTAAAAAGTAGAGTTTGTTTTTTCACTTCTTGACCTACATTATATATATGTAGATAGATAGATAGATCTATATACTTATGAGGCCAATCTCTGAATGCTTTTATATATTTTAAAAGCTCTATGGTTCATAATGCATTGATATCTTTTTGGAAAATATAGGAAAATAGAATCTTTATCTTTTACTCTGGTGACTGAAACACCTAGATTAGCATCAAAGGTGGATCACCTGAAAATAAAATGGATTTAACTCACTAACCAGACTGGATTTATCAACGACTCATCAGTCCAAGTTAGTCCTTTCCAGACAATGCAACAACTATAAGTATGTGAAGGAAAGGAGCATAGTTTAATAATATTTACACCTTTCACAGTGTTCTGTCTATAGCAAACACTTAAATAAATCATTGCATAATGAGGTACTTTTTACCCTAGACATATTCTGCAAGCCAAATATACCATATCTAGTGTTTACTTGTGTGATATTTCTTTATTGTCAGAGAAAATTCAGTGAATATTAATTTTTTTCTTTAGTTTCAAAATATGGTACTTCCTTTGCCATGTTTAATATAAAGCATGAATATTATTGGTTTTCATTGAATAGAATTATTGTTCTTATGGGAATTAATCTATATTGTAGAAAACAGAAAATCTTTAAGAACAAACTTTAAGCAATTATTCAGAATGTGGAATAACAAAATAGTTAATAATTGAAAACTAAAATTAGTGAGACAAAAGTAGGAGTACCTAACTCTCATCTAAGAGTTCACTCTGACAAGATTGGATGAAATAAATCCCTGGGTATTGACAGAAGTGACAGATATTATTTCTGAGCTTCTGTCAGAGTGATCTTTGAAAAATTAAGGCAAATAAGAACAGTGCTACAGGACTGGAGACAGGTAAATGTCTCAATTTTCCAAAAGTAAAAGAGATGAATTCTTGGATTTTTCATACTATAGTCTGCAAAGGTTGACATTTTTTATCAAACTTCTAGAAGACATTATTAGTGTCATTACTGGTGAGCATTTAGAAGGGAAAGATTTTTCTAAAAGTCAGTCTAAGTTCATCAAGGACAAGTTATGACAGATTAAACTCTAATCATTTTTTGACTGCAAGATCTGGCAAATATCACAGACACAGCAAGACATTTGACAAAACCTTTCATGCTGTCTTTTTAGAAAACATATGGCCTAGATGAAATGCAGTCAGATGTATTTAAAACTGATTGAATTGTTTGGCTAAAGATTAATCATTTATGAAATTATTTCCAACCAGAGGGAAGTCTCTACCGAAGTGCCCCCAGGTATGTGTCCTTTAAACGTTGTTGTTCAACACTTATATTGATGACTTAGTTGGCATAAATAACCCGACTATCAAATACCTTGCTAAAAAACTTGTTTGGTCATTTCATTTGTGTGTGACACTTCCTGATCCCTTTTTGGTTTTTCTTGGCAAAGGTATTAGAATGTCTTATCATCTTTTTTTTTTTTTTCTCCAACTCATTTTATAGATGAGGAACTGAGGCAAATGGAGCTTAAACTATGTGCCTAGTGTCACATAGTTAACAAACATCTGAGACTGGATTTGAATTCATGAAGATGAGGCTTTCTCAACCTAGTGCTCTATCCACAAAGCCACCTAGCTGCCCTCTTGCTGAAATACAGGTATACCATGTCTTTGATATTCTCCTAAATTTCTTCCATAGTGTTATCTGGCAAATTGCTGCTTAACTCCCTCTGGTCTACTACTTGATCTTAATTTAGAAAGGGCAAGTTTACTTACTTCATCCCAAGCCATCTGCATTTATATTTTGATACTGGACTTTGATGACTGGAGGAAAGAGAACGATGACTTTTTGCAACCCTACCTTATTTAAAACCAATTCATGAGCAAGTCAAAACACCATCTTGTGAGGTCATTAGTGCTCTTTGAGAATGAAGGATAAACAATAATAATTGTTTTAACACACTTTTCTTTTTTTTAAATAAACTATTATTAAATACCTATTACAAGCCAATCATTGTGCTTATTAGGTATACAAAGACAAACATCCTATTACCTCTAGAACTCTTTAAGTTTAGATTGGAGAAACAGACTTTACTAGGGGAGTATGATACATACATACAGAGGGAAAATTAAATGTAAAATATATGCAAAGTTAATTGAAAATAATATTCTAAAGGGTTTCACTAGCATCTAAGAGGTTGGCAAGAGGCTACCTACTTTTGTCAAATGACTTAAACTCTATTTCAAAAATCTTGAAATTCTTAATAATAATGAACTCTGTCTCCAGATTCTGGGAATGCATTTTAATTTCTCTTTTTATCATGGATTAGACCACACCCTTTTCTGCTCAAACACATTTATTCAAATGGACATTAAGACTCTTGTTCATTTTCATCATTGAAAGGCCCCTTCTTAGGAAAATGTAATGCTTTATGGAACTCCTCTTCATTAGATACCCAATTCCTTTTTAGCTTTCTAAACAATTTGTTTTTTGCTCTTATTTTTTTTATTTTCCAGGATCTCCAAATTATAAGACTTAAGTTCATATTATTCATTCATTGTCATTCAATTTTGAATGATTAAATCTCTGCTCTGTGCAGCATCTTGAATGAGAGAAACCTATACTATTCTTCACACTTAGTTTGTAATGAATGAAGAAATGATGTGGACAATACATCCTTTCTGCCATCTTTTTAAAAAGAAACATTGACTTTCTATATTTTGATTTCTTCTTGGTCTGTGAATCAGTGACCTATTGGATTGCGCAGATAGTTGAAATCCTTTAAACATTTTAATTGTATATATAAATAAAAATTTTCTTGATATAGATTTTTCTGCTAAATAGTGGTTTCTTAATTTGGGATATTTCAACTTTTTAAATACATTTTAACAAATATGTTTTAATATATTTGTTTTTAATCCTATACTTTTTTTTTTGTATCTGAAATCATTATTCCCAAGAAATAATGCTTAAATTTTGCTAATCTGCCTAGAGTATTTCATATTTCTCTGGGGATTGGTATAAGGAAGGATTCATTTTTCCCTCATGTATGGTAACTGCTTCTTCAAAGCAGAGAGAAGGAGGTCATTCAAAATATTTTTATTCTTATTGACAAGATGAAATCAGTTGCACTAGTAAGAAAGTGGATTTTTGTAGCTTTTGATTGGACTCTGATTTTGTAATTGTGCTGAATTCCTTCTACATACTCAGATTAACAACTAAGCTCTAACTTACTGTTATTTTTAAATGATCGTCTGGATTGCCAAAGTAGTAAGAGGTTGAATGAATCATTTCTGTTCATAGTTTGTTAATGTCACAGGCCGGACTTGAATCTAGGTTTTCCTGACTCCAAGGCTTATTGTATAATGACAGCTTCTCAAAAATTGATACCATTTTTAAAAATAACAAAGGAAATTATTACAAAAATATGATAAGCTTCTCTTGTCTACTTTTCATAATACTGATATAATAGGATAATTTAGGCACAGTACTGAATTTTAGGACAATCATTTGACAATAACAATGGGAATAATGCTCAAACTAATTGCCTTTATGGAAAGATAATTTTGCAAAGTTTAATAAAATTCTTGAGAACATAATGTTTGGAAAAATAAGATCAGATAATATTTAACTGGATATTAAATTATGTGGAACAATGAACAACTATAATAGTCGAATTGTCTCAGACAACATTAAAACAGGCCTTCTTAATCTGTGGTTGGTGAATTATTTTTAAGAAAAATATTCTCACAGTTTCATTTCAATATAATTGATTTCCTTTGTAATTATACATATTTTATTTTAAGTGCTTTAAAAATAGTGTTCTGAGAAAGGGTCCTTCGGCTTTTTCATACTGCCAAAGAGGTTGATGACATTCAAGAAAGGTTATGAAGCCCTGTCAAATAGGCTATTTTAAAACTATCCAGGTGCATATTATTAAGTAGTTTAATCATGTAAAGAAAGTTTCAAAGTATTATTTTAAAAATGAGATGTGATAATGCTCTCTCTACTCTTGAATGATCTCATAATATTCTTTTTTCTTTATTCCCTAGTATTTTATAAACATGGTCTACCAAAAGCCTGGTAAATTAGTAAATTAGCTACTGGAAAAATATACTACAGATTTTTAATTTTTTAAACAAGTGTGTTTACTTTTTATTGTCATCAATTGCTGGCTGGTACAATTGCTGCTGAGGAGACTACTTTCACTCAATTCTTCTCAGGTATCTCTTCTCAAATGCTTTAATCTCATCTCTGTGTTGGTCATATAAATAAAAAGTTTTTGTCCCTATCCATAAATAAAATATCTACACAGGGAGAAGCTGGTATCTTACATATGTAAATATAAACATATAGACAGATAGATATGAAGATGAACATGTGCACAATCTATAGCAACAAAAGACACTAAAAGATTTTTGAGATAATTGAGATATTTCAGAAAAAATGATTTTTGCTGTTGTGCTTTTGCCTGAATTATAGTCTTAGGAAAATTGTTAAGGTACCATACTACATTTTTTTTTCACAATATGTAGACAAATACATTAATCTTGACAAAACAGGAATTTGATGATTAGTAATCTTCTATGTATGTTTCAGCCATCCCCTTTGCCAATCCAGGAGCATCAAAGGTCCATGTTTAATGGAGTGATGCCACATTTTTGTGGTACTAAATTTGCTTCACAGCATCAAGGGATAGTTTATAAATTGGTTTCTTTACAAATGAATTTTTCAAGTTTTGTAACATTGTGGGGAAGAGACTGTTAAAATAAAATAAAACAAAACAAAATAGTTTACTGAAATTGAGATAATATCCTTTTCTTATTAATATTTAATTGAAGTCTTATCTCTATTGAACCTTATCTAGTGACAAAAGCTGATTCCCAGAATTAGGCTGATTTTTCACAGCACATCTCAGATGGATGGTCAGATATTTAAAATAAAGGGATACATTTTATTTTTCTCTCTTCCCTCTATCTCACCCACATAGTGTTTTTTTCTTTTTTTTTTTTTTCACTTTAAACTTGGTCTCCCATATCTTTGTTAACTGATACTGCTGAAGGTTCTGAAGCTACCATTAAACCAACAACAACAAAACACTTTCAAACTTTAGGGAATATTTGGGGGAATAATGCATAAGGAAGCCATTTAAGAGGTCCACAGCAGAGGATATCTCTAGAAATCTGGAAAAATAGACAAAACTTGCATCCTCATTAATATTTGTAAGATTTAAATCTGCCCTTGACTCTAGCAACAGGTAAGGCAAATAGCATTTAAGTATGTTGGGGTTCCAGACCAACATCACAAGATGTCTCAAAAGAATTTGAAGGCTCGAGAGACACATCTCCAAGTAAGGGGCAAGTTTATTATAATTGTAACACTATTTAAAGCATGCTAAATTCGAAAAGAGGTTAGCAAAGAGGAATAAGAAAATAAATTTAATAGGGAAAAGTAAGAAAAACCAGGTGCTTCATGTCACTGATATGCTAATTTTATTGCTTAGAGGGGGAGTTGAATACTAGTCTGGTTTTGACTTTGTGCACAGGTGCAGTTCCCTGGGCAGAGCTCACTGTGGGGGAGGGAGAGAAGGAAACCTTCTGGAAGTGCGTTTTGGGGCTTGAAGTGTCAATTGGCAGGTATCCAATTTTGTTCTGTACTTGTTCTAACTTTAAGTACCTCATTATTGTTGCACATTAATTTTAGAAACCCAGTTATGACTGACCAACAGGTTGTAACCTGCCAGCCAAAAATCTTTTGGACTCGGCATCCTGGCCATATAAAATAAACTAAGACAAGATAGCCTAAAAGAAGAAATACATCATTCCTAACTACATTTCCAGGTAGCTTTGGGGTTATTCCCAAGGGCTGCACCACATCAAACATTTTAGGATATTCCAGGCACTGTTCTAAGACTTTACAAATACTGTTTCATTTGTTCCTCATAATCACTTTGTGAGGTAGGTCATATTATTAACTTCATTTTAGAATTGAGATTGATATAATCAGAGGTTAGATGACTTGCTCAGAGTGACATCACACACTTGAAAATATAACCTAACTTCCTCTAGGTCTAAATCTTTTTAGATCTGGAACATTCTATATTGATGCTATTCTATATTCTTGAATAAATACTTGCTCCTTTTCTTTTTATTTGTGAATTGACTAGGTAAGGTTCAGGCATTGAAGCATATAGTCTATATTTATAAATATAATCTATATTTATTAGTTAGGCTCAGAGAAAAGTATCTTGCCTTCATTTATTCTTATTCATTCCTCAAACATTAAATAATCAACAATTTTGTGTAATACATCATATTTAGGCATAGAGATTTTTTTTCCTGTACTGAGGACCTATTATATGGAACTGCCATGACAGTTCATAGTTTGTACCAATACAGATTTGCAGCTTCATGCAGATAATATTCTTAGACCCCAAGAGGTCAAGTGACTTTTTTAGACTCATTCAATTAGACGGTATCAAGAGGCTGAAGTTCAGAAGTCTTCCTTGTTTTCAGGATATATCCACTATACCATACTGGCTTTCATAGTATGGATGTATTACATAACAATAGTCACAGCCTTAGACAGTTATATTTTACAAACTATCAAATATTTGACCTCTTTGAACTTTAAATTTATCTTTGAAATATAGGGATCAATAACTTTCTTCATGCCTGCTTTATAGGATTGCTGCAGAAAGAAAATGGGATAATTTATCAGAAAGTGCTTGTAAAATAAGCTTCTATGAATGCAGCATGCTGTAAAATTTATTAACTCTTTCCTTTTTTATAAAATACAATCAGTATTGCATTAAAATAGCCATATATTGATTATAACTAAAATATGTTCATGTGGTCTTGTGATATTAAACCTATTAGTAGAAGGTGTGATATATTTACTAAGTAGTCCCAATAGCCTTCCTAGAAGCAAACATTTCTTTTGAATCAAATAATGTATTTAAATGCTTTAAAAATGTCACCAAGACCACAAATTCACAAATTTGCTCATGTTTCTTCTTTACTTATTATTAATCTTTATTTTTATGCCCTCTTTATGGAAACCTGCCCTATTGTGGCTGAGAAAAATATCTATAAATAGCCATATTTAAACCACAGTAGCATTGCCTTTCTAAATAGAAATTTGTTCATTTTGCTTTTAGTGGTCTCAATGCAAGATTCATAAAGCCTGACATCCTTAAGTCTTTCATTTAGTAAACACAATATTTTCTTGATTTTGCTATTTTTGGCATGTGGCTTCATTGATGTGATGAGTTTTGAGTAAGGAAATTCTTTCATCCATCACTACCTTTGAAGATTAGCACATTCTGTAAAACTTAAGGTCTTGAGTTTTCTAATTCTATTTATTAAAATAATATAACAGCATTGATAAGTCATTTTTCAGAATATGATATTTCAATTTTTAAAAATAATCTTAAATAATTTTCCACATTTTCTCAAAGATTACATAATTATTAAATGGGGCTTGCCTGAGAATTACTGGTGGTTAATTAATGAGAATCAGAGTGATATGGATTTAAGGCATCATCCTTAAGAAAGAAATCTAGCCAATAAACTCTAAGATATCTTGGGATGGTTCAGAGATCCAAAAGAAAAAAAAAAAGCTTTCAAGTACAAACCCTTTGTGGACAGAGGAAGGGAAGGGAAAGAGGCAAGGAAGAAAAGAAGTTTTCCAACTGACCAGTTTGAGTTTGTAGGCCAGCTCTATTCACAGAGGTTGTTTATTCTTCATTCTCAAAGAGGACCATGACATCAGGGAGGTAAAGCCATGATGTGCAAGACAATTGGATTTGAAGTGAGGGAGGGTTGTGCCAAGTCATCTGCCTCACTTTTTCTTCCAGAGACTTCTGGGTGTAGTGGGCAGATATAGATCAAGACAACTGGAGATGGCCCTGGATGAAATGAGAGACCTTCACCTTTTTAAGATAAGGTCTTCAACAGATCTCAGTTTGACAGACTGCATCCTGTTTCTATTGATATTATTAAATAAAATATAGGTCATACTAGAAGTTGCATATTTAACACCTGCAGAAATATTATTCACCTCTACATGATTTTAATAAGAAATAGCTCCAAATACAGTAAGGAAAATCCAAGATTAAGATGACTAGGAAGATCTGAACATTTTGTTTGTATAAATGATTATTTGTATTTACATAGCCACTTTATTATTTTACTTTCTTACAAAATATGGGATATTAGCTTCAGAACAAGTGTAATAATTTGCATAATTTAGAAAGTTTTCTAGCAATGCTATACAGTCCTTTGTTTACCACAGAAAAATGAGTATGTTATATAAAAAAAATTGCTAAATTCTTCAAAGCTACTTTATCTTTTACTTACAAGCATGAAATCAACAGATATAGATTAAGTACAGTTTATGTGAAGATTTCAAACATATTACATTACAAAGGAAGACTTTTATTAATAGTACATATGGTAGAGGGAATTCTGAATTGATAGTGAGATTCTTTCTTTAAAAATGTGTATATACATATATATGATTATTTTAAACATACTTTTCTTTTAAAATTTGAATTCTATCATCTCTCCCTTCCTCCCAAACTTCCTTCAGCCACAAGTCAATCAATATAAAATCATTGACACATGAAATCATGCAAAACTATTTCCATATTAGCCATATCATAAAAAAAAGAAGTGAGGAAATTGTATTTCAATTTGCAGTCAGAATTCATCAGTTTTCTTGCTGATAGTAAACATCATTTTTCACATTGAGTTCGTTTGAATTGTTTTGAACCCTGTATTGAATAGAATATCCAAGATTTTACAATAAACTACTATTACTGTGCACAGTGGTTTTTCTCACTTTATGTTTCATCAGTTCATACAGATCTTACCATTTCCCCCCCTGAAACTACTCCTCTCATCATTTCTCAAAACATTAGGACTCCATTTCAATCATACACTGCAGTTTGTTCAGCCATTTCCAAATTGATGAATATTCCTTCAAATTCCGGTTCTTTCCCACCCAAAAAGAGCTGCTATAAACAATCATCTTTTGTATATATAAATCATTTTCCTTTTTTTCTGATTTCTTTGATCAGTGAAATTTTCTTTGCTAGATCAAAGGGTATGCACAGCTATACAACACTTTGAATAGAGTTCCAGATTCTACAGAATGATTGGATCTGTTTACAACTCCACCAACAATTCATTAATGTATTCAGTTTTTCTTATCCCTTTCAACATTTGTCATTTATGATAGATATGAAATAGTACGTCAAAAATTTTTGCTTTTTTTAATAATCCATAGTGATTCAGAGCATTTTTATATGACTGGATAATTTTCTTCTTCTGAAAACAACCTATTCATACCATTTATGAACTGGTTAATAATTTTTAAAAAAATTATAATATTGAATTTTATTCAGTTCCTTACATATTTGAGAAATGAAATCTTTATTAGAGAAACTTGCTTCGAAATTTTTGGTATTCTGTCATTACCTATGGTACCTTTAAGCAAAATGTACTTCCTCTATTCATCTCTTTCAATTAGATCTATTTTTGCTTTTGCTTTGTCTGAAAACACGATTGCCATCCTTGACCTCTTCACTTCAGCAGAAGTTGTTTAATCTGGTCCATTCTTTCGTTTCAACTCTGTGTATGGATTTCTGACCCAAGCATGTCGATTTTACCCAGTACATTGTTGGTCACTGATTTCCATTTCCTTGTGCTATCTGCTTCCATTCTATGTGTTAGCTCATCCCATTCACATTCACAGTGATCATAACTTCTATCCTGTTTTTCTGTTTATATTTCTCTTTTATTTTATCTTGTCCATCTTATGATCACTGCTTCCCCTACTTATCTTTTTCCTTTATAATTTGTTTCCTTTTATATCTTATCATCTTCCCTTCCTATTTCCGTACTGGGTAAGGTAGATTTCCATACCCCTTTGAATGTATCAATGTGTCTACTACACATGTACACACATAAACAGAGAAAACATATGTATACATAGAGTATGGAATATATAATATAGATAACATACACATGTAATATATACACACATGAATATACAAATATATATACACATATTCTTTCTTGCCTAAAATAATTTTGAAGAGAATTAGGTTCAAGTATTGATCACCCTTTCCCTTTTCCTCTGTAGTACAAAAGCTCCCTGCATGCCTTCTTTACATGAAATAGTTGGCCTCATTCATTCCCCTTCCCTCCTCAAAGGATTATATTCCATTTTGTTAGGTAGGTTATTATTTTTATGATCTTTGCTCCTTTGTCAGCTGAAATACCTTTAATGTAGAAGTTGATAAATTGTGTATAATCCTGGCTGTGGCTTCATATTTGAATTGTTCTTTTCTTGTTTCTTGCAATATTTTTCTCCTTGATTTGGGAGCTCAGGAATATGGTTATACAGTTTATACAATCCTTTTGAGTATTCTTTTTTGGAAATCTTTCAGAAAATGAATAGTGGATTTTTTCAGTTTCTACTTCTACCTTCAAACCTAAAACATCAGAGTACTTTTCCCTTATAATTTCTTGAAATACAATGTCTAGGCTATTTTTTTTAATGATTATGAATTTCAGTAATACAATTGTATTTTAAAATTTCCTAAATCTATTTTACAGGTCAATTGTTCATCCCATGTAATGTTTCACATTTTCTTCTAGTTTTTCCATCCTTTTGATTTTGTTTTATAGTTTCTTGAAATCTTGTGGAGTCATTAGAATCAACTTTTTCTATTCTAATTTTTAAGAATTTTTTTTCTTCCATGAATTTTGATATCTCTTTTGCCATTAGACCAATTCTGTTTTTAGAGGTTTTATCTAAGGGACTCAATAAGAACAAAATATTTATCTTTTATATGTGGGAATGTAAACTATATGTTTAAGATTGTCATTAGTAGTTTGGTATTTCAAGAGAAAGATTGATAAAGAGCTTAGTATGATGTTATAAAAAGCAAAACTGTAGGAAATAGAAGAATTAGATGGGGGAGGAGAAATAGACGTTCTGGAGGGAGAGAGAGAGAGAGAGAGAGAGAGAGAGAGAGAGAGAGAGAGATCAGGAATGGCTTGAGGGAAGCCAGGAAGGCAGAAAGCATGAGGGCATAGAGCTCTAGGAATGTACTTTTTATTTCATTTTTTTTTCATTTTGCATATTCTTTATTGTGTTTTTCTTTTTGTGCTTTTGCTTGCACCAAATACCTTTTTTTCTTTCGTCAATAGACACTAAAATACAATTATTTTCTTATTTTCCTTTTGCCAAGCATTTAATTATTTTTTCATAGTTTTATTGCTCTCATAAAATTAGAGTTTTATCCCTCTCATTTTTCTTCTCATTTTTCCTCTAACAATCATGACTTCCTTAAATTTTTCTTGGAATTCCTGCTCATCTTGGGTCCAATATCATTTTTTTTGAGCTTTGCTCTTAGGTATTTTTATATTGTTGCCTTCTTCTAAATCTATGTCTTGTTCTTTTCTCCCACTATTTTAGCTTTTCATGATCAAGTTCTTTTGTGGTGATTATTAGATACTTGTTTTCCCTCACTTTTTCTTTTCTTCACCTTTAATTTTATTTTGAGTTCTGATCAATTGGAGTGTGGAGGCTCTGTGCCAAGTTTCATACTTTTTCCTGCTGCCATTTTCAGAGATACAAGTTTTCAGTGTTTCCAAAGTGGTGTTATCCTGGAGAGAGTGGTCACTGCTTTCCTGGTCTGCACTCTGGTCTTTACCCTGATCACCTGCAGGTACAAGTTTTAGTGTTCCTGGAACTTCGCCTTGGAACTGTGACCAGCAACCTGTTCCTCACTCCCATGCCTGATCAATCATGAGTACTTCTTTTTGGTCTGAAACTGTAACCCAGAACTATTTATTGATCACAAAGTTGTCAGTCAGTACCATCAGCGCCCAGTGCCAGTAAAAGGTCCTTTGAAATCTCTTTCTGACCCTTTTTCTGTTTGGGGATTGAGAGTTCCTGTTACTGTGACTGCCACAGCCACTTCCAAGATGCAACACTGGTGTTCTTGCCATGCTCTAAGCCTGTATTCACCTCATTTACAGACCTCTCCTGCAGATTTCTTAAGTTGTCTTAGTCTGGAAAAATGTTTCCTCCTGACCTTTAGTTGCCTCTATCACGCCAAAATTTTGACTTAAATAATTATTTTAAAACTGTTTAAAGGGGAATGTTGGAAGATTTTAGATGTGTCCCAGGCTGTACTCCCATCATCTTTGAGGATAATGAATTTCAATAAAGGGAATAAAATATTATAAGGAGCTTATGTATAAAACATGTCTTGGACTTCATTTATTAAACAAATACATTTTCCTCAATTTATGGATTTACTTTCTCACATTCAGAGAATACAAGTCTAAAATAAGCATTCTCAGTGCAAATAGAGATCTTTAGAAGTCGTTGAATCAGCTAACTAAACTTCAGAAATTACCTAGAATTAAACTTGGATCACACAAAAATGATGGATAGCTATCTATTCGACTACTTACACTAATGAGAAGTTATTTTTATCACTAGATAGATGAATTCTATGCTGATTTGATTAACTTCTAAGAAGGATGACTAAATTAATTATAAACAAAGACATGATAAGAGGCATCTTCCTAAATCAATGAACACAGGCCCATTTTTTAGTGTATATCATTTTTGCTCATGACCTGCAATGTCACTGATGTAAAAAAAACTCCTGGGAAGGTTACTATCTCTATCAAGTTAGATGAAACTTGATCTCCAAATTATATTTAAAAAGTTATCTTCAGTACCAAGAAGCTGAGTGGTTATATATGAAAGGCAGAGCATGAATTCAGATCTTTCTGATCATAGGTCTAACTAGCTCTCGATTTAATATGCCACATTGCTATGACTAGTTTGGAGAAATCTGATATTTCCCCATTTTCCTCTGAACAAACTCTCTTCTTTTTGACATTTTATTCAGGGGGAACATTTTTTTTTTTTTAATTTCTCATTCATGTGAATCTACATTTAATAAAAAAAAAAAATTGTTATTTTCCAAATTCTGTAATTCCCTTTTTCTTTCAACTCTTACCTTCCTCTGAATATCCTGGAATGTACTCTTTCAGAACTCAATACTCAAGAAATAAAATTGGGAGAATATGGACATTCTCCTTCTTTGAACATGTCTAAATTTGAATGAGACTTTGAAATCAGGATCACTTGATAAGATATTATAATTGGAGATAGCTTTTATGAAACTGGATCCATGAGACTGCTTGCAAACCATTTAAAATTTCTAGGTTTTAGTTTCCATATCATTAAAGTGAGAAAGTTGGTCTATAGCCCCTCTAAATGTTCTTCTAGGTTCCACCCTATTATTTGGTGATCCAATCAGTCTTATCTCTTTCACATTCTAGCTTTATTTGAAATTGATGTGTGACCATAAGCAAAGTATTATGGGTCTTTGTTTCCACATTTGTTAAGTGAAAAACTTGCAATAGATTATCTTTATAGTTAAGGGAAAGTTCTCATATGTAGGAATGTAATACTTTCAATTTGAGAAGAGACAAACAGAATATGTAGAGAAGATGAAAGACAGACCGAAAAACATTATGACAATTGTGTAGTAAAAATAGTTGTAAAGATTGAAAAAATTCAGAAATTAACTAGATTGGAGAGATAATCTAAACTATACAAATATTGATTACAAAGAAAGAAAGAAAGAAAGAAAGAAAGAAAGAAAGAAAGAAAGGAAGGAAGGGAGAGAGGAAGAGAGGGAAGGAGAAAAGGAGAAAGAAAGAAAAGAAGGAAAGAAGGAAGGAAGGAAGGAAAGGAGGAAGAGAGGAAGGAAAGAAAGGAAGAGAGGAAGGCAAGAAGGGAAAAGGGAGGGAAGAAGTAAAACACATTGGGAGAAAAAAAGAAACAAAGAAGAGATGACATGTACATGTGGATAGAGTAGTTATAACTAACAAGAGAGAAATAGCAGAACTGCTTCTTTCTTTCTTTTTCTTTTCTTTTTTTTTTTTTTTGTTTTCTCTGCTTAGGAAAATGGCCATTATATTAAAATGATAGAATACAAATAATTAATAGGAAAGAATAGGTTCAGAGAACATCTAACAACCATCTATGAATTCAAAATACCTAGACCAGAAGAATTATGTCTTCATGACTCACACATATTATTATTGAGTCTATCAGTGATATCTGAAAGATCAAAGCAAATAAGAGAGTTTCCAGAAGATTGGAGGGCATATGTACAAATTTTCAAAAACATAGAAGGAACTAGAACCTATAAAATAAATGCTAGTAATATTGATATTGATTTGTAGAAAATTCTAGGATGGATTGTTAATCATATTATGTGCAAAGATCTAGAGAAAATGACTACATAGAGACAACATAGCTCCATCATGAATAGGTCATATTAGATTTACCCCTTTTCATTTTTTGATTGGATTACTAAAATAGTAGATAGGCAAATGCTTTTAATATAATTTACCCAGCTGCTAGCAAAGCTTTTGATAATGTATCTTTATACTAAAATTTCATAGAAGGTAAAGAAATAAGATAATAATAGGATCAGAGGAATTTAACTCTGGCTGGATTGCTAGACTTAGTCTTATTAACTTTTAGTAGTTAAATTTGTCAATGAGTTAGGACATCTCCTTTGGTGTACCTAATATAATTCTTAGTCTGGTGCTTTCTATTAAAGATTTGGATAAAGACATATACAGTATGTTCCTCATATTTTCAGATGACAGAAAGTTGGTAGGGATAGCTAACACTTGGAATGAGACAGTTTCTAAAATGTTCTACACAGACTACAACATTGGGCTTAATCAAGAAAGATGAAATTCAGGAGGGCTAAATATGCAATGTTGTATTTGTGTACAAAAATGAATTTCACAAGTATAAATATGGAGGAAAGAGAAATTATGCAGCATTTGTTATGTTTTGATTCTGAGGAAAATGTAGTTCACTGTCGGATGGTTTTGGAGGAAAAACTGAGGGGGGGACTTTTACATGTTGCATGTATGTGTATTTGTATATAGACACATACGCATATATACACATATATACATACATACACATATACATACATAAATATATGTGTAAGTATGTGTATGTTACTAGATAAAAGAGGACATTACCTTGCCTTAATCACAGATTGAGCATTGGCTCAATCAAATTGAGATTATTAAAAACTTTATTTTAAAAAGGCCAAGTCTCTCATTGTATCCAGAACCATCTCCAGTTGTCGTGATCTATATCTGGCCACTGTACTATGGAATGGTAAATGAGACAGGTGATCTTGCACAGTCCTCCCTCTCTTAAATCCAATTCACTTGCATGTGATGAAATAGCCTCCCCTGATATCATGATCCTCGTAAAAAAACCAAGGACAAACAACAACAGCAAAAACTTCATGATTTAGCAGTATAATGTCACAACCAAAAAAAGATAATGTGATTATTGGTTTCATTTAGGGAAAATTCACATATATCTTCCAAGAATAAGAAGATGAAAATTTCACTATACTTTTCCCTTGATACACTTCACCTAGTTCATTGTATTTAGTTCCTCACTCTAAAAAGAATTTTGATAAATTGAAAAGAGTTTAAAGGAGAGCACTTTGAATCCCTTTTGAATGAAGATAATTTTAATGAATTGGACATGTTTAGCCTGGAGCAGGGGAGGTGCTTACTGGTTATCTGTAAATATTTGAAAAGCTGTTTTATGAAGAAAGAGATTAGCTTCTTTGTCCACAGAAGGGAGTAATAATCGAGAAGTTGAAAAGAGACAGGTTTAGTTTTGAAAGGATATGACTAGAAACTTTTATTTTTATTTTTTTAAACATCCTCCCTCCAATTATATGTAGAAACAATTTCAATATTTAGACTTCTTCAGTTCTTTCTCTGTAAATGAATATAATTTTTCATTCTAACTCTTTTGGAATTTTCTTGGCTCATTGTATTACTCAGAATAATTAAGTAATTTACAATTCAACATTTTATAATATTGCTGATATATAGTGATCTCTGACTTCTGCTTATTTCACTTTGCATCAGTTCATATAAGTCTTATCTGATTTTTCTGTAAATAGCCTGTTCATCATTTCTTATGGTATTATAGTATTGCATCACAATCATAATGCTACAATTTGTTCAGCCATTTCCCAGTTGATAGGCAGTCTTTCAATGTCCAATTCATTTGCCTCAACAAAAAGAGCTGCTATAAATATTCTTGTACATATTTTTAAATGTCTTTTGTTTTACAGACTTATTTGCTAGGTCAAAGGATATGCACAATTTTATAATCCTTTGGGCATAGTCTCAGATTTCTTTTGAGAATGGTTGGATCGATTCACAATTCCAAACAGTGAATTAGTATCTCAGTTTTCCAATATCCACTCCAACATTTGTAATGTATCTTTATACTAAAATTTCATAGAAGGTAAAGAAATAAGATAATAATAGGATCAGAGGAATTTAACTCTGGCTGGATTGCTAGACTTAGTCTTATTAACTTTTAGTAGTTAAATTTGTCAATGAGTTAGGACATCTCCTTTGGTGTACCTAATATAATTCTTAGTCTGGTGCTTTCTATTAAAGATTTGGATAAAGACATATACAGTATGTTCCTCATATTTTCAGATGACAGAAAGTTGGTAGGGATAGCTAACACTTGGAATGAGACAGTTTCTAAAATGTTCTACACAGACTACAACATTGGGCTTAATCAAGAAAGATGAAATTCAGGAGGGCTAAATATGCAATGTTGTATTTGTGTTCAAAAATGAATTTCACAAGTATAAATATGGAGGAAAGAGAAATTATGCAGCATTTGTTATGTTTTGATTCTGAGGAAAATGTAGTTCACTGTCGGATGGTTTTGGAGGAAAAACTGAGGGGGGGACTCTTACATGTTGCATGTATGTGTATTTGTATATAGACACATACGCATATATACACATATATACATACATAAATATATGTGTAAGTATGTGTATGTTACTAGATAAAAGAGGACATTACCTTGCCTTAATCACAGATTGAGCATTGGCTCAATCAAATTGAGATTATTAAAAACTTTTATTTTAAAAAGGCCAAGTCTCTCATTGTATCCAGAACCATCTCCAGTTGTCGTGATCTATATCTGGCCACTGTACTATGGAATGGTAAATGAGACAGGTGATCTTGCACAGTCCTCCCTCTCTTAAATCCAATTCACTTGCATGTGATGAAATAGCCTCCCCTGATATCATGATCCTCGTAAAAAAACCAAGGACAAACAACAACAGCAAAAACTTCATGATTTAGCAGTATAATGTCACAACCAAAAAAAGATAATGTGATTATTGGTTTCATTTAGGGAAAATTCACATATATCTTCCAAGAATAAGAAGATGAAAATTTCACTATACTTTTCCCTTGATACACTTCACCTAGTTCATTGTATTTAGTTCCTCACTCTAAAAAGAATTTTGATAAATTGAAAAGAGTTTAAAGGAGAGCACTTTGAATCCCTTTTGAATGAAGATAATTTTAATGAATTGGACATGTTTAGCCTGGAGCAGGGGAGGTGCTTACTGGTTATCTGTAAATATTTGAAAAGCTGTTTTATGAAGAAAGAGATTAGCTTCTTTGTCCACAGAAGGGAGTAATAATCGAGAAGTTGAAAAGAGACAGGTTTAGTTTTGAAAGGATATGACTAGAAACTTTTATTTTTATTTTTTTAAACATCCTCCCTCCAATTATATGTAGAAACAATTTCAATATTTAGACTTCTTCAGTTCTTTCTCTGTAAATGAATATAATTTTTCATTCTAACTCTTTTGGAATTTTCTTGGCTCATTGTATTACTCAGAATAATTAAGTAATTTACAATTCAACATTTTATAATATTGCTGATATATAGTGATCTCTGACTTCTGCTTATTTCACTTTGCATCAGTTCATATAAGTCTTATCTGATTTTTCTGTAAATAGCCTGTTCATCATTTCTTATGGTATTATAGTATTGCATCACAATCATAATGCTACAATTTGTTCAGCCATTTCCCAGTTGATAGGCAGTCTTTCAATGTCCAATTCATTTGCCTCAACAAAAAGAGCTGCTATAAATATTCTTGTACATATTTTTAAAATGTCTTTTGTTTTACAGACTTATTTGCTAGGTCAAAGGATATGCACAATTTTATAATCCTTTGGGCATAGTCTCAGATTTCTTTTGAGAATGGTTGGATCGATTCACAATTCCAAACAGTGAATTAGTATCTCAGTTTTCCAATATCCACTCCAACATTTGTCATTTGTCTTTTTTGTCATATCAGCTAATCTAATAGATATGTGGTAAGTGAGAGTTATTTTAATTTTTATTCTTCTAATCAATAAAGATTTAGAGCATTTTTCATATGACTACACATAGCTTTAATTTATTCAAATGAAAACTTCCTATTCATATACTTTCACTATTTATCAATTGGCAAATGACTTATAAATGATTCAGTTTTCTACATATTTGAGAATAAGGTCTTTATTAAAGAAACTCAATATAAAATATTTCCTTAATTTCTGCTTTCCTTTTAATATTGCATTGATTTTATTTGTTTAAAAATGTTGATTTTTCTTTTGATTTGATGTAATCAAAATTATCCATTTTATTTTCCCTGATACTCTGTCTTTTGCTTGGTCATAAATCATTCTCTTATTCATAAAACTGACTATTTCATGTTCCCCTAATTTGCTTATGATATCATCATTTATGTTTAAATCATGTACCCATTTTAATCTTATCTTGGTGTATATGTGAGATGTTGGTCTATATCTAGTTTCTGACAAAGCACTTGTTTTTTACCCCAACGGTTTTTGTCAAACAGTGAGTTCTTGTCCCAAAAGTTTTTATCTTTTGATTTTTCAAACAATAGATTAATCTGGTTATTTACTACTAATAGATGAGGTATTTTGTACCTAATGTATTTCACCAATCCACCATTCTATTTCTGATCCAGTGCCAGATTGTTTTGTTGACCATCACTCTGTAATACATTTTAAGATTTCGTATGGATAGACTACCTTCCTTCACAGAAACTTTCCTAACAATTAAATCTTTCTGTAAGGGAAATGGACAGCCTCAAGATATTTTTTTTTTCTCTCTAGAGATATTTAGAAAGAGGATGCACAACAATTTTCCTGGTATAATAGGAAACTAGGAAATTAGAATGAAGTAATGGAGGCAAAGAAGAAAAAAAGTATTTATCTAAGCACTTTACAAATATCTCATTTGACCCATTCAAAATCCTGCAAGGTAGACACTGTTATTATTCTCATTTTACACTTGAAGAATATAAAGTAAACGAGGTTAAATGATGTGTCCATGATTACACAGCTAGCAGGTATCTGAGGTTGCATTTGAATTCAGGTCTTCTTTATTCAAATCTAGTTCTATGTTTATTATGCCAGCCTCAGGTACATGCCTGACTCTCAAGAATTTCATCCCATATAGACATTTTAACTCAACATTTACTCTACCATTATATTTGATATATTAAAAATAGGTTCTACCAAGATGTTTTTTCTTTGTGATTAGCTGATTCCTTGCCAATATTGCCATTTTAAGGGAGATCCACAGTCCAGCTATGTTAACATTCCTCTCCAGAATTCACTCAATTCCTGATTGTCTAGACTTTTTCTATCATCCCCCTTGTACAATGGTATCTTCATTTAGTCCTCATTCCCCTTTCAGGTTTCTTTTATGTTGTTTTTCCTCATGAGAATGTAAGCTCCTTAAGGGAAAGGAGTTTCTTACTGTCTAGATTTGTTTTTTCAGCACTTAGTGAAGCTTCTGGCACAGAGTATGTGTCAGGCTTAAAGAATGCTTCTTGACTTGATTTGATTTGTTGACAAGGAAGCAGCAAGTCATCAAGTCTGACTGGAAGGAAAAGTGAATTAATTTGGGAAGAGTGGATTAAGGCTAGAATTTTTTATTGGAGCCAAACTGTGTAAATATTGAATGCTAGGTTAAGGGCACATCCAAGGACCCAAGCACTCAATTCCCTTACTTGTCAAATGACAAAAATGGAAGCAATTTCTAAAATCCCTCCTAATCTTGACATTCATAATGCTATGAATTTCAGTAAACTGACTTCAAAGTGACCCCAAAATTGTTTCATTTTAATTTAATTAATAACAGTAATGAAAATGAAAATTGAATGCTGTCATTAAATAGCCCTTCAAGCTGATTGGGGGGGGGGGGTTAATTTATTCTTCTTTGGCTGCTGCTAACTGTTCCCAGAATTTTCAGACACCCAGAGATAAAGCCCTACTTTGTCAAAATAGCTTAAGATAAATCAGCATTCTAATGATACTTTTTCAGACAGTGATGATCAAGAGGAGGGGAGTAAATATACAATAAAAATTTAGTGATTCTTCTTCTTTGAAAAAAGGAAAAAAAATGCTTTAAGAATAAAAGCAATTACATCAGGTGTAAGATATTCAGTTTGGGGCATTATAGCAATGAAAAAGATCCCAAAAATTCAGGATTTATTTTAACTGCCTGTGTCCAAGTGTATACCATGCAAGTTATCATAGGTTGAAGACTGCTTTTTCTTTAATCAAATCCTTTAAATCAAAACCTTTGATTTCACAGAGACATCAATAAAGAAAAAAGAAAAGTGGTAATATTCACCAAACATAGATACAGGTCAATTTAAAAATAATGAAAAGACATCATCACTATAAACATAAAAGAAATAATTTTAAAAAATCATTACAATTATATTTTGCTTTTTTCCACTTTTAATATATATTGGACATAGTGTAAAAAAACAAAAGCATCACTTTTCTTGTCCTGACTACAGAAAACCTGAATTGGGTAGTACTTTAATATAACTGATGAACTTGACCTTCTGTCTGTAGGCATTTCTAAGCTATTTTAAATTTTCTTCCAGGTTTATTTCATAAACATATGTATTTGTTTTCCACATAAATATTGTAGCTACTGAGATCTTAGAAAATTAAGGACTCCAAGAAAATTTAAATGTTGAAGTTTTTTAAATAGTTGAAAATACAAAGAGAAAGTCAGAATTTTGTTCTTTCAACTGTTCTACTGAAAACTCACTTAAATTCTCTGAACTGATTCTCTTCTCTTTACTTTCATTGTTTATATATGTCACAAATTTAAAAAAATATATAACTAAACATAGTTGTGCATATTTAATAGATATATATGTGTATATGTACATGTTTATGTGCAGACCCTCATATGTATATCTAGATTTAAATATCTATATCTATTTATGTATCTAGATATTTATAGTATTATATGAAGAGAGAGAAAAGAGAAAGAAAAAGTATGTTTAAGAGTAACCTGAAAAAGATTCACTTTAAATGATATGGATATCTCTATTGAAGTAATTGAAGATAAGGATGAAGTTATTCTTGGTTTTACTTTTGAATTCATAATCATAAAGAAGTTATGGTCATCTCAAAGATATCTGTTGATGATTCATTATTGAACCATGATGTTAAGAAGTTGGGAATAATATAGTTAGTGCTGTCCTATTGGAGTTGGTCCTATAACAGAAGTTTGGGGGGAAAAAAAGAGTTCTCAGAGCCAGATCAAAATATAACCATACCTACACACAGAGTTAGCTGAGGGCCCTAGAGGATATAGCATTCTCATCTATGCATTCTTTCATCTCATACCTAGAAACTGTTCAGGCCCAGAAATAGTAACCTCTCAGCTCCAGGGATGGAAGCCATGGAGGGATAAAAAAAGAATTGTTGAGCAGTTCCTGGAATGAGAAACCACATGATGCCATGAGATTTGAAGTAGCCTGAATTGATGGTAGAGTGGCAAAAGTGCCTGACTATAACCATCTACAGAAGGGGGCAGGATGAAAAAGATCTTTTCTGATCAATGTTGGGAGTCTTAAAGTAATAAAAAAGTGATATTCCTATGTCCTCTATCTGGATTATATCAGAAATAATATGTTCAGTTATAAGTGATAAATCAGTACAGTATCTTTGCCAAGAAAATATCAAATGGGGTCACAAAGATGAGGACGCAGCTTAAGTTACTGAACAACAACAATAAATTGGTATCAGAGGTTAGAAAGTATGTTGATAGATTGGATAGCATCCAAAGAAGATCATTTAAGATTGTGAAGGTCACTGAGCTCATGTTATGTGAGACCTGTTTGAAGGGACTGTCTGAAGGATTTTTAGTTTAATGGACTTAAGTTCTATTATGAAGAAATAGTATTGAAATTGTCCTTTTTTGTTCCTACTCAGCCAATAAGTCTTTATTAAGCACTTAGTGCTTGCAAGACATTGTATTATATGCCAAGGATATAAGAAAAGTAAAAACATAGGCCTTACTTTCAGTGGGCTCATATAGCAGGTAAAAGAAAAGGAAAAAAAAAAAAAAACTCAGGCAAGTACTTATGTACATACAAGGTATAAACAAGTAAATAGAAGACAATCTTCGACTGAAGGGACTAGTGAGATGAACAGGAAAGTACTACTGCCAAAGTTAGAATTTGAACTTACTGCAGAATTGCTTCAGAAATCTAGGAGTTAGAAATAGGGAAGGAATGTATCTCTAGGATGTAGGAGAGCAAGTATAAATACCAGGGGTCAGAAAATATAAAGGTTTGTGAAAGGTACCAGATGTAGGCCCAGCATAGGTGCATTAATGAGTATGTGGAGGGGAGTAGAGTAAAAAAAAATAGAAAATTTCAAAGAAAAAGGTTGTTTTATTGTCAAAGGATTGCATATTTTATCCTGGAGATAATAATAAACTAATGTTTATTGAGTAGCAATATGACTTGTTCAGACCCATTCTCTGAAGATCACTTTGTCAGTTAAGAAAAAGAAAAATTTGTATCAGGGAACAAAGGCTATTTCAGTGATCTAAAGAAGAGATGATGAGGGCCATTGCCATAGGAGTTGAGAAAAGGGGAAATATACAAATACCATAAGAATACAAATGACCAAAATTAGAACATATTATATAGGCATGCTTAGTGTAAGGAAAGAATCAAAGGGGACACCAATTTTCTGGGCCTGGATGACCAGGACAATGATGTCACCACCTGAAATAATACAAAAGTTGGCAAGAGGGGAAAAGTTGGGAGAAGATATATTACATAATGTGGTTTAGGCAAGTAGAATATAAAATGATTACACAACATCCAATTTAAGTTGTCTGAGTATCAGATAATGCAAGATAAGCTCAGGAGAGAAATTTAGGCTTGTTATATAGATCTGGGAATCGGCTTCATAAAGATGTTAATTAAATCTCTTGAAAGTGATGATCACCAAATGCAATAGTATAGGGGAAAAGAAGAAGAGGATCAATGATAGCTCCTTGGGGAACAACTGTGTGCCCTTCATGAAGATATTATATGGGATACTGTCAAGGAATGGTCAAATTGATAGGAAAAAAAGCAAAAATGATTTGTGCCAGGAAAACCTAAATAGGGAAAATTATCTAACACAATCAGTTGAATGACAGTGTCAAAGGCTGCAAAGAGTTCAGGAAGGATAAGAATTGGCAAAAACAAAGAAACAAACAAACAAACAAACAAACATCCACTATACTTGGCAACTTATAGATGGCAAAATAAGGAACAATGGATATGAATTTCAACAAAGCAAAATTAAAGTTTGATTTTTTTTGATTAAAGTCAACAAAAACTTCCTAATGTTTAGCACTCTCCAACTGCAACTCTAAAAAACACATATAGAGCTATCACAATGGACAGCCTCTGAAGAGTTCTTAGTAGTTAGAAGTAAGACAAGATTGTATTACTCTTTGTAATAAACAGCCTTCCTTTTGGGGTGTAGTGACAGAGACATTCTTTCAGACTTTGAAATTTTGTGATTCTGAAATTTGTATAGCTTTAGAATAATTTTATTAGAAAGTGGAAATGATGGAATAGATTATTAATCCCAAATCTCATTTACATCTGAGGAAATGAAGGTTTAGAAAAGTTAAGTCTACAGTTGCATAGATAGTAAATAGAGATTTTTTTTCCAGAATTCAGTTCTTCTAACTCCATATTTATTTCTCCTTATACCATATAACTATAAATGGAAAGAAACTAAGGTTGTTTCTTGACATAGTTGAATTTGTTCTGAATTCACCTATTTGCCCAAAATGTTTTGATAATAAAATTTTGATAATGATTTTCATTAGAAAATTTCTACCTAGAAATGGTGATGCAACAGATTCAAAATGCTAAACTATGATGAAAGTCATCTGTCATATTTCACACAAAGAGAAAAAGATTTTATTCCATTTTTTCAGAGAATGACCCAAGGTAAATTTTGTTACAGTGAATTTTGAAAACTTGTCTGGATATTTATTATTCTTTGTAATGAAATTTTATGGTATTGAAAGTTTTTAGGTAAAATGACTAAGAGACTTTCTTGTTATATAGAATTCTTACTGACAATCAGGGAATCTTGATTTGCACTTTGCAACATAGAAATATGGGTGTCTCCTTTTCTGTTTTGCATCTCCCTCTATCACCTTACCAACACATTATATCTCCCTCTGGCCACTCCTATGCTAACAGGACTAAGATTGTTCCCTTCTCCACCTGCTGACTCAAAATTAACTGTTTATTGTAACAAACATCAAATGATATAGGAGGTATTGTGAAAAATGAGAAGTGAGAAAACACATCCAAGGTATTAAAATAATTTAAAATTGAGCTTATTCAGTTATTTCCAGTAATGTTTTGTGAATTGTGGCAAAGAGGAAGGGTGTCAAAGGACTGGGATTGAACCAATAATTAAACCAATAAACATTTACTAAGTTCCCATATGTTCAAGGCATGATATAATTTTTTAAGTTAAATAATCCTTATTGTTATGGACCTCACCATGTACTAGAATTCAAAATGTGACTATGTAAGTATACATGGAATAAATATATTTAGAATTAATGCAAGAAAATTAGTAAAGTTGGGTAATAAGAATTGGGAGGAATCAGGATGGTATTCTTTGCACAAGTGTTCCCTGAGGTATGTCTTGAAGTAATTGAAGGGTTATATGAGGTTGACATAAGGATCTGATTCTCAAAAAAGGGAACAAGATAACACCTGCAATCTATAAATAAGTTAATCCTTATAAAAATTCTAAAAAATACAAAAAAGATGGTTTAAAGTGAATTGGAAGAAAGTTTTCCATAAAAATCTAAAACTTTGAAGGCCATTGTTCTTTCTGACTCCAAGTCCAAGATTATCACTTGTGTCATCTAGCCATGCTATAAAGGCATCAATAAAATAAATAATATTTGTTGAATTAAATTTGTTTGTGAAAAAAATAACTTATTGTAATACATGTCATTGAGACTTATTGGGATATGTCAATTAGAATATAATATGCTTTAAATATTAATGCCTAAGAAAGAAGTGACCAGTTGTTTGGGAGAGTTATACTATAAATATCAAGATAGAACTGGGCCAATCCCTGTGCCTTCCAGGTTAAGTAAAGATTTAGTGGAATATGTGTGTCTAATTGAGGTGAGATGAAGCATATTTGAAGTATTTTACCTCTAAGCTTTAGTTAAGTCAGTTTTACCTAAGGATTCGCTTCAATTATGAATGTATATGAATTATTATGAATTATATGTACCAATGGGGGTAGGAGTGGGTTGGTAATTCAATGGAGGTTTCTGGTCTATATCTTGAGAGGTATTATATTGCATAACCTACATTCCGTATTCTGTCTACTCTCTAGACAGATGAATAAAAAATATTACTTTCCATATTTGTAATGTCCTCTATCACTAAAATCTTTCCTGACATTCCAAAGAGTTATTGAAACATTCCATCTCCTCTATAAACCCGATGCTGATAAACTCCATACAAAGTGATGATTTCTCAACTTTGTTGAATTATGTAAAACATTTCATTTCAGTTGGAGTGTTCAAAATATATTTTACTCTTTTGTTTACTTCAGCACTCTTTTGCCAATAACTGTACTCTTTAACGGATCCTGAATTTTCAAAAGTTATACTACTGAAGCATGATCTCTAGCAGTACCAACAAGGCTGGGATTTCTGTGCATATATTCTTAGAACAAACTGTGTCTCCTATTTAAGTACTAATCTCATTAAGAATTTAGTAGATCAACCACTACCTGGAGTTGCTATGACAACTGAATTCATTCTATATATGTAGTATTTTTAATGGCTTGTTTTAATTTTTTTAAGCTCTCTATATGTGTAGTTTTTTCTATATTTGATAACCATTTATTCTTAGAATGTATACTCCCTGAGAAGTAAGGTTAGTTCTGACCTTGTGTTATGTATAGAAGTGCTTCCTTTTTTTAAGTTAACTAAAATATATTATTATCTCTTCTTTTGACTTCCTCCAGCTACTTAAAAAAAGAAATCTAAACATAAAACCTTTATAATAAATATGCATAAACAAGCAAAACAATTCTTTCATCAGCCATGTCCTTAAATATATATATCTCATTCTGCATCTTGAATTTATTATCTCTTTCTAGAAGTGATAACATTCTTCTTCACTAATCCTCCAGAATTATGGCTGTGGTCATTACAATGCTCAGAGTTTTTAAATATATAGGAATGTTTTACACATATTTAAATTTAAATCCTCCACTGACATTGAAATACAGGGTGTCTAAATATGTGGCAGTTATCTTGTTTCCTGGAAGGTGGTGATACCAGTGCTGAAGCTCTTACAGGAAAAGCTTACATTATGAACCCATATGTTATTTATTTGAAGATCAGTCTTGCAAAGTTGGGAGGATTCATCTCCAGCTTTGCTGAAAGATGGAAGGAATTTTTTAGTGGGCCTTCAAAAAATCATCTGCTAATTGATTCTTTACTAACAATAATCAAAGGAATACCAGCATTGATGAATTAAATCCCCTTAAATGATTAAAGTAAGTGGACTTAATGTTTTAGTGATGAATGTGTTATATTTACATCCCTTTCATTTCTTTATATTTCTAATATAAGACTACTATTTTTAAAAGTTATATTAATAAATAATTAAATAGAAAATTATAATATCCAATGGATGTATTGCACTGCTGTTGAATAATCAAGTGTTTTTTTTTTAATATGCGATATTTATCTTTCATCATTTATTTTTTCAAAAAAAAATATTGGCCATGTTTTATTGCAAATATATTTGTAGATTTGTTTTTAACTATTACAAATTTTAATTGCTATGGATTAATTATGTTTAAATGATGCATCATTTTATTGTTTTATAAGTGACTCATTTTCTTTCTTGTGGTTTAAAAAAAAAACTGTTTTCAATGAATGTATTCTTCCTTGTAAGCAATCATGCAAAAGGACCAATTGATGTCTTTATACTCATGTTTTCCTAACTTTTCTTTTGTTTGTCTTTAACAATCAATCATATCAAATAGTTCATAATATTCAGTTTAGTACTATAATGAGTACTCTGAGCAACAGGATGGGAGACTCACTGTGAAGATGTATAACCATCTCACTGGAGGATGACTTTGGAAATAGCAGGAACAAAGAGACCCACAGTCTGATATCAGAACTTCTGAAGTAATGAGCAACCTGAGGCCAATCCCTGTGCCTTCCAGGTTAAGTAAAGATTTAGTGGAATATGTGTGTCTAATTGAGGTGAGATGAAGCATATTTGAAGTATTTTACCTCTAAGCTTTAGTTAAGTCAGTTTTACCTAAGGATTCGCTTCAATTATGAATGTATATGAATTATTATGAATTATATGTACCAATGGGGGTAGGAGTGGGTTGGTAATTCAATGGAGGTTTCTGGTCTATATCTTGAGAGGTATTATATTGCATAACCTACATTCCGTATTCTGTCTACTCTCTAGACAGATGAATAAAAAATATTACTTTCCATATTTGTAATGTCCTCCATCACTAAAATCTTTCCTGACATTCCAAAGAGTTATTGAAACATTCCATCTCCTCTATAAACCCGATGCTGATAAACTCCATACAAAGTGATGATTTCTCAACTTTGTTGAATTATGTAAAACATTTCATTTCAGTTGGAGTGTTCAAAATATATTTTACTCTTTTGTTTACTTCAGCACTCTTTTGCCAATAACTGTACTCTTTAACGGATCCTGAATTTTCAAAAGTTATACTACTGAAGCATGATCTCTAGCAGTACCAACAAAGCTGGGATTTCTGTGCATATATTCTTAGAACAAACTGTGTCTCCTATTTAAGTACTAATCTCATTAAGAATTTAGTAGATCAACCACTACCTGGAGTTGCTATGACAACTGAATTCATTCTATATATGTAGTATTTTTAATGGCTTGTTTTAATTTTTTTAAGCTCTCTATATGTGTAGTTTTTTTCTATATTTGATAACCATTTATTCTTAGAATGTATACTCCCTGAGGAGTAAGGTTAGTTCTGACCTTGTGTTATGTATAGAAGTGCTTCCTTTTTTTAAGTTAACTAAAATATATTATTATCTCTTCTTTTGACTTCCTCCAGCTACTTAAAAAAAGAAATCTAAACATAAAACCTTTATAATAAATATGCATAAACAAGCAAAACAATTCTTTCATCAGCCATGTCCTTAAATATATATATATATATATATCTCATTCTGCATCTTGAATTTATTATCTCTTTCTAGAAGTGATAACATTCTTCTTCACTAATCCTCCAGAATTATGGCTGTGGTCATTACAATGCTCAGAGTTTTTAAATATATAGGAATGTTTTACACATATTTAAATTTAAATCCTCCACTGACATTGAAATACAGGGTGTCTAAATATGTGGCAGTTATCTTGTTTCCTGGAAGGTGGTGATACCAGTGCTGAAGCTCTTACAGGAAAAGCTTACATTATGAACCCATATGTTATTTATTTGAAGACCAGTCTTGCAAAGTTGGGAGGATTCATCTCCAGCTTTGCTGAAAGATGGAAGGAATTTTTTAGTGGGCCTTCAAAAAATCATCTGCTAATTGATTCTTTACTAACAATAATCAAAGGAATACCAGCATTGATGAATTAAATCCCCTTAAATGATTAAAGTAAGTGGACTTAATGTTTTAGTGATGAATGTGTTATATTTACATCCCTTTCATTTCTTTATATTTCTAATATAAGACTACTATTTTTAAAAGTTATATTAATAAATAATTAAATAGAAAATTATAATATCCAATGGATGTATTGCACTGCTGTTGAATAATCAAGTGTTTTTTTTTAAATATGTGATATTTATCTTTCATCATTTATTTTTTCAAAAAAAAATATTGGCCATGTTTTATTGCAAATATATTTGTAGATTTGTTTTTAACTATTACAAATTTTAATTGCTATGGATTAATTATGTTTAAATGATGCATCATTTTATTGTTTTATAAGTGACTCATTTTCTTTCTTGTGGTTTAAAAAAAAAAACTGTTTTCAATGAATGTATTCTTCCTTGTAAGCAATCATGCAAAAGGACCAATTGATGTCTTTATACTCATGTTTTCCTAACTTTTCTTTTGTTTGTCTTTAACAATCAACCATATCAAATAGTTCATAATATTCAGTTTAGTACTATAATGAGTACTCTGAGCAACAGGATGGGAGACTCACTGTGAAGATGTATAACCATCTCACTGGAGGATGACTTTGGAAATAGCAGGAACAAAGAGACCCACAGTCTGATATCAGAACTTCTGAAGTAATGAGCAACCTGAGGCCAGTTTCTGTCCTGCCTTGACCAAGGAGAAAGATTGGGTGCCCTATTCTTTTGGGCTATGACCCAGTTTCTTATTTGTTCTTCCCTTCCCATTACCCTACCAATCAATTACCTCTACTTGGCCCTAAAAGCTATATTTGATGCTGTCTTTATCACAATATTGGAGCATACCACTATAGCTTGTTTTTTGTTTGTTTGTGTGTGTGTGTGTGTGTGTGTGTGTGTGTGTGTATGTGAAGATTGTTTTTTACCTAGAGATTTCATTTTTCAGAAAATAGATTATTATCAATTATGTTCTATTTATATGTTTAAATTAAAAGCACTTTTTAATATTAAAAAAAAAACTTTGTTAATCAGAAACACAAGTGATATAACAGACAATATCAATCCTAGAGCAGTTAAGTTTCTTTTATTTTGTTTAATCTATACCATGTTCATTGTTTCGGATATCACATGATGCTTTTTTTCCAGAATGCTTTGCTATACCATGAAAATTTTTCTATAAGGAAGAAATTCAAATTTCTTACTATGCTTTTAGAAACTCCTGTTATCTATCAACCAATAGCAAAAAATTAAAAAAAGCAAAACAACAACAAAACAAACACATAGAAATATGAAAGAATGTGCATTTCTTTTCCTGACTTCACATCATGATAATCATAGATATGATTGGGGTCCATAAGAATTTATGGTTAATGTATCAAGTTTACTCCATAAATACTAGCAATAAAGGGACATTTAGGTTTTGTCTTGGATAAAATATTGGATCTGGAGTCAGGAAGACATGAATTTAAATCAAGCTTCGGAAGCATTAACTGTGTGACCCTGGACAAGGCATTCACTCCCATTTACCTCGGTTCCTCTAGTATAAATTGAGCTGGAGTAATAAATGACAAACCACACCAATATCTTTGCCAGAAAATGCCAGTAGGGGTTACAAAGAGTTAGGCACAACTGAAAAATGCCTGAATAACAACAAAAAATATGAGCAAAGTAGAATTGGTATGGTTGGTGTACTCTCATGCCTCTTTAGGAGGGGTTACAACAGGTAAATTTTAAATTGCCTTCTCTCTTACCTATCTTTCTTACATCTTGGTAAATTACAAAATTGAATAGTACTGTGCTGGAAAAGAAAGGGCTACATTTTTAAAAGATGCTATAGAAAATACAGAAGAATAATATACGTGTTTCAATAATACATATACAAACACATGCCTACTAGGGAAATAGATCAATCTTAAAAAAAAAAATTAGAGAAAGGAAGAAAAGCGTTTTGGATTTCACTCCAACATCTACATATAACCACAGGCCCTTAAGTGCATAGAGTGTTCTATGTCTCTTGCAAATGTATCACAAACTGCCATTCTTGCCTAATAACAGAAAGAACAACATCACTGTGCTTTTGGACACTAGAGGGATGTTAGAAATCTTCATACCAGCTAAAGATACTGTACAGTATGTTCAACAAAGACAAGCTAAGAAAATGTGAGGTCTGAAAACTATGGCTGTGTGCCAGCCAGGCTCATCAACAAGTAGCTCATTTTAGCAGACTGGACAAAACACTTCTTTCATGGAAGAACAGTATGTCACTATCCCCTCCCCCCTTCTGTCCCTTAAAAATCCTATACACGTCATTTGCACTGACTTCATCAGCTTCACGATGAAACTGTGATGAATGCTGGCAAGCATTTTGTATTATTTCTATGAATAGCCAGGACAAGAGACTAATTAGTGTACTGCCAGTGTTTTAGCCGCTAAGTTGCAAAGTGTCATTCTTCCTCACAAAAAACTCAACTTCCTAACTGTCAACTCTGTCATGGATGTCAGTGATTTGAGTATTAATCTGAAATGAAACTGCAAAGCCTATGTAGTCATGCTTTCATTTTCTCTGTACTCAGGCCAATTTAAAATTTGAACATGGAGATTTGACTAAGTTGCTGAAGCATAAGGGCACTCTCCATTTTGGTTTTCATGTACCTCACCAATATCCAGCTAATATAGTGCTTTTAATGAACAATGCTTTGCTATTCAGCAACAGCAAAAGGGGTAACTGAAACATGACAGCCTAACATGACATCTCAAATCTCTGTTAGAAATGGAAAGAATAAAATGCAAGGCCCTCACTTCTGATTTCCTACAAGAAAGGAAAACTAAGAGATTAAAGAAACTCAAGAGACCATCTCAACTAACAACTTTGTTTTTATAGATATGCAAATGGAGTTCTCAAAAAGTGAATCATTTTGTCTAAAGTCCCAAAACAGGGTTCCACAAAATTGGGCCCAAAATCTATGTCTCGAATTCTAGTTTAGAACCTTTTGCATAAATGCCTTAATTATTCATTTTGTTGCTGTGATAAATTTGATTGTGATAAATACCTGTCATGGTGTCATATATTTGATTAATCTGTAATAAACATTTATTGAAGATAATGAATTGTCAACACAATACACAAAGACAAGAAGACATCTGCATACGTTAAAATGATTACTGGTAATAAACTTGGAATTGTTTGAATTTATTTTATCTGATAATTATAAAAGTTTGTGATTAAAAGGTTATTCTGCAATACCATTTACATGTAAAGTTATTTTCAGTCATGTTTTTCTCTTGTCTTGCAAACTATTGAATATTACTTTGCAGAAAGTATTTTCATGAAAATATAGACCATGAGGTAATTCCACAGATCATTCAATCCATACCTCTGTGCTAAGGATAAAGAAGATATTCTAAAGAGGTGAGTATCACTTTTTTTTTTTCAATAAAGAAGCTTTATAAAAACTGCTTCCAATTTCATTCAATGTTTATAGGCCTTTTTCAGAAATTTGAGTTTTACAGTTAATAAATCTTCCCTGTCAGAAGTTACATCCATTTTCTTTTATATTTCTTCAATAAAGGTAGAGAAAAATGTTCATGAAAAGATGCTTTGGTCAAAGAATTTGAGTAAAGTCCTATGGCTTATTATGGTGGGATTTGATCTGCAATAGTTTTTAGTATTATTTAAGATGCTAGCTTCTAAAAATAATAACATTTATTAATTAATTAAATGGCCACTGTAATCTGATTCTTTAAATCTCAATGATATGGAAAGATTATGTATGTAAGTCAAGACGTAGATTAAACAAAGTAACAAATCATTATCATATCCTACATTCTTACTTAAACAGCATTAGTTAGCACCTCCCTCCTGGAACAGTTAATAATAATATTTTTATAAGTCTCAAAGGCTATGGGTCAGTAACAGATAATAAAATTGAGATTTCACTATGTACTAATAAGACTGTTTTTTTTTTTTCTTTCTTTCTTTTCAGTGGGTGGGAGGAGCTGAAAAGGAGAAAAGAAAATGTTTGAAAATTAAAAAAGAAAATAAATAAAAATTTAAATATAAAGAGAATATTTATGCCAAAGGAAATTCTACTTGGGAATCTCTAGCTGACACATTATTACATCATTTTAGATCATCTCCAGTGCTTTCCAGTTGAATATGGCCTATAAAAGAAAACTTCCATTCTGTCTGTGTAGAAAATAGATTGCAAAGGAACACATTTTTCCATAGGCTTCATCACACAAATATCAGTCAAACTTGAATTTAGAGTGATAATGATGCCAAGTTGAAAATTTATAACTGCTGTTACTTTTGATTATATATAGCTAAGAAAATCTGTTTTATACAGTTAAAATATAATTTTTTGCTCACTTTTACCTCAAAATTTCACTGAAGTCATTTGGTTTGTTTAACTGCAGTCCTATGTGACCATAATTACATTTAGGTTGTATTTTTGCACAGAAGTAAGCATACAAACACAGATATGTACAATGCATATAATCATGAGTAGGTGCCTCTGTGTATTGTGTGTCTGTGAGTCATATATTAATGTTTTTCATTGCTTTTCATGTAATATTTTGTTTTTCAGGGTTCTTTGGAAAATCATCTGCAGTATTTTCTTTCTGCTGATTCTCTGCTATGTTCTCTGAATCAGCACCCGGAACAAAATGACAGCTGTTCAAGCATATGAAGACATCCATATTTTCCTCATTGTATCAAATCAACAACAAATTATAAAACACATTAATGTTAATATATTGTATATGCTTGTATATATGCACATAGGCATATAAGCATATATCATTATATATATGCATTTGACACATATGTATATATATACATATATACACACACATACATGTGTATATAGTTTGATAACTATCAATAGATATAAATATACAGCACAAATACATGTGTGAGGCTTTCAATCAAATTATAATTTTCAATAGATTCCAATGAATGTAGTTAATCTTAACATAATTAGACAAATGCATATTGGGCCCATTTATTATGAGTGGTACACAAAATTCAAAGTTTTTAAAGAATTCTCAAGATGCTTATATTCTAATATCAGGTAAATAATCTATACTCTGATAAAAAGAGCATAAGGTAGAATGAGTGGAGCAAAGGAGAGATCTAGGCAATTGTTTTTAAAAAAATATGAATTGGTAAAGAGTACTTTAAATTTGATAGCAAATGAGGGTAAGAGGAATCAGGGGAAACTACAAAGAGGATGTGACTTAGAGAAATTTTGTCTATTCATTTCAATTCAGCAAATAGTTAACACCTACTCTGAGCAACAGCAGTGTGTTATGTACTTATGATAAAAGACAAAGATCTAAATAATCTTTCCCTTCAAGGATTTTTTCATTCTATTGGCAGAATCTAACAAACTTAATGATAAATACATAGAAGGTAACTTGGGAGTAAGTGAGCCCAAAACCTGGAAAAATGATAAAGCTTTTTGGAGGAGCTAGTATAAAAATGTAAGTGGTAGAGGGTTAGTAATTCTATCTTTCATCCCTCTTTTCTTCCTCCTTTATCTTTTCTTTCCTTTTTTTTTTTCTACTGGCTTCTTCCCTACAGTCTTTTTTTTTTTTTTTTTTTTTTTTTTAAATTTTTTTATTTAATAATTACATTATATTTACACTCATTTCTGTTCCGATTTTTTTCCCCTCCCTCCCTCCACCCCCTCCCCTAGATGGCAAGCAGTCCTTTATATGTTGGATATGTTGCAGTATATCCTAGATACAATATATGTTTGCAGAACCGAACAGTTCTCTTGTTGCATAGGGAGAATTGGATTCAGAAGGTATAAATAATCCGGGGAGAGAAACAAAAATGCAGATAGTTCACATTCGTTTCCCAGTGTTCTTTCTTTGGGTGTAGCTGCTTTTGTCCGTCATTTATCAATTGAAACTCAGGTCTCTTTGTCAAAGAAATCCACTTCCATCAAAATATGTCCTCATACAATATCGTTGTCGAAGTGTATAATGATCTCCTGGTTCTGCTCATTTCACTTAGCATCAGTTCATGTAGGTCTCTCCAAGCCTCTCTGTATTCATCCTGCTGGTCATTTCTTACAGAACAATAATATTCCATAACATTCATATACCACAATTTACCCAGCCATTCTCCAATTGATGGGCATCCATTCGTTTTCCAGTTTCTAGCCACTACAAACAGGGCTGCTACAAACATTTTGGCACATACAGGTCCCTTTCCCTTCTTTAGTATTTCTTTGGGATATAAGCCCAATAGAAACACTGCTGGATCAAAGGATATGCACATTTTGATAATTTTTTGGGCATAATTCCAGATTGCTCTCCAGAATGGTTGGATTCGTTCACAACTCCACCAACAATGCATTAGTGTCCCAGTTTTCCCGCATCCCCTCCAACATTCATCATTATTTTTTCCTGTCATCTTAGCCAATCTGACAGGTGTGTAGTGGTATCTCAGAGTTGTCTTAATTTGCATTTCTCTGATCAATAATGATTTGGAACACTCTTTCATATGAGTGGTAATAGTTTCAATCTCATCCTCTGAAAATTGTCTGTTCATATCCTTTGACCATTTATCAATTGGAGAATGGCTTGATTTCTTATAAATTTGAGTCAGTTCTCTATATATTTTGGAAATGAGGCCTTTATCAGAACCTTTAACTGTGAAAATGTTTTCCCAGTTTGTCGCTTCCCTTCTAATCTTGTTTGCATTAGTTTTATTTGTACAAAGGCTTTTTAATTTGATGTAATCGAAATTTTCTATTCTGTGATCAGTAATGGTCTCTAGTGCAGAAAAAGCATTTGATAAAATCCAACATCCATTCCTAATAAAAACACTTGAGAGCATAGGAATAAATGGACTTTTCCTTAAAATAGTCAGGAGCATATATTTAAAACCATCAGTAAGCATCATATGCAATGGGGAAAAACTGGAACCTTTCCCAGTAAGATCTGGAGTGAAGCAAGGTTGCCCACTATCACCATTATTATTTAATATCGTATTAGAAACACTAGCCTCGGCAATAAGAGTCGAGAAAGATATAAAAGGAATTAGAGTAGGCAATGAGGAAACCAAACTATCACTCTTTGCAGATGATATGATGGTATACCTAGAGAACCCAGAGATTCTACCAAAAAGCTATTGGAAATAATTCATAATTTTAGCAAAGTAGCTGGCTACAAAATAAATCCCCATAAATCCTCAGCATTTTTATACATCACCAACAAAACCCAACAGCAAGAGATACAAAGAGAAATTCCATTCAGAATAACTGTTGATACCATAAAATATTTGGGAATCTATCTACCAAAGGAAAGTCAGGAATTATATGAGCAAAATTATAAAAAAGTCTCCACACAAATAAAGTCAGACTTAAATAATTGGAAAAATATTAAGTGCTCTTGGATCGGCCGAGCGAACATAATAAAGATGACAATACTCCCTAAACTAATCTATTTATTTAGTGCTATACCAATCAGACTTCCAAGAAAATATTTTATTGATCTAGAAAAAATAACAACAAAATTCATATGGAACAATAAAAAGTCGAGAATCTCAAGGGAATTAATGAAAAAAAAATCAAATGAAGGTGGCCTAGCTGTACCTGATCTAAAATTATATTATAAAGCAGCAGTCACCAAAACCATTTGGTATTGGCTAAGAAATAGATTAGTGGATCAGTGGAAAAGGCTAGGCTCACAAGACAGAATAGTCAACTATAGCAATCTAGTGTTTGACAAACCCAAAGCCCCTAACTTCTGGGAAAAGAATTCATTATTTGATAAAAACTGCTGGGATAATTGGAAATTAGTATGGCAGAAATTAGGCATGGACCCACACTTAACACCATATACCAAGATAAGATCAAAATGGGTCTATGACCTAGGCATAAAGAACGAGACTATAAATAAATTAGAGGAACATAGAATAGTTTATCTCTCTTCCCTACAGTCTTAAAAATACTTCTTTTTTTGCCCCCCCCCCAAATTAACAAAAAAATAATTCACTTGCCATACTATTATCCCCTTATGCTATATAATTTTTTGTTTGCATTTCTTTTCACTGTGAAACTATTTAGGAATAGTTTGCTCTTAAGCCAATACTTCATCAAAACTCATTCATTAAACAATTCTGCTTTCAAATTTATAATTCAGCTGAGGCTGATATGTTATGAAATTTTTAGTTGATACATTTCATATTGTCTTCTTACTATTGATTTTCCTATACCCACAACTTTCAGTATTGTTCTTTTCTTCTCCCCTTCCTTCTGAAATCCCACTTTGATAGGTTTTATTGACACTGATTTGCATTACTTTTATCTCCTCATTTGGAATAGAGTGGGCTCTTTGAGAGGAGACATTCTCACTTTTTCTATATGTAACTAATTATATTAGCTATATCATTTCAATGCTTGACACAGAACTACTTAATATAGCTTATTCATTGATTTCTACATTCATCTTCCTACTTAAGTGATGGATACATTCCATTCTTCTTTCCTAGTTGATTACCCATCCTCTAAGTATGAATATTTTACAAGTTTCAGTTCTGGGTAGCATTTTTCCCCCTGCATTCTTTTCTAATTGCCTATAGTATGAATTATTATTATTATTATTATTATTATTATTATTATTATTATTATTATTATATCAAGTAAATATTAGATCCAGATCTAATCCGTCTTAAACGCTTTTGCAGTCTTATCAAGTCTACGTGCCTCTATTTGAAATAATATTTTAAAATAAGTAAAATAAAATACACAGGATAACTAAGGAAACTTACTATATTGAAATAAAAATATTTTAATCATCCAAATTCATATAGAATCCCTGAAATTTATCTATAAAACCCTTGGGAATACATGATTTTTGTTAAAAACCTCTGTTTTAAATAAAACATATCACTTCCCTTTCTCCCCCACTACACATAAACTCTTCTCCTTCTCCTCCACACTTTCCTATTTATGGGGCCATGATACAAACATACTCTCATATTTTTTGTTTTCATGACACCTTATAGCTTCGGTCATTAGGTGAAATGTTTCTCATTTCAACCTTCAAATTACATTTTATTAGCATTTGTGCAACGAAATCACCATCTATACTATGAATAATACTGAAAGTTCATCCATCACTTGGACTCAGTAATCCTGTGTTCTGATCCTAGACCTGCTAATTACTACTTTTGTCATTTTAGGCAATTCATATAATCATTCTTGATCTAATAATTTTTGTGTATAAAATGAAAAGACTGAATAATAGTCATAGGTCTTATGATTCTATCATTTCCCTTGATTTGGAGAATATACTTCCATTAATAAAGCTAAAGACTTCATTAACTTTTTAGCAGACATGTCACACATTGTCCTATATTAAATTTTTGATCAGTTAAGACCTTCAGCTGTTTTTCATATAAACTTTTATCAAACCAACTCATGTAATTTTATAGACATTTCAGACTAATTACAATTTATACATTTATATACATCACACTTTGTCCTATTCCTTCTAATGATTATTCTAGCCTATTAATATATTTTTAATTCAAATTTCTTTGGGAAAGTGTGTTTAATTATTATGATGAGTTACAGTGCATATTTTGTTGGAATTAAAAATCAAAATGACAATATTTTACATGCATATAGATTTATGGACTCCTTGAAATAACTCTGTGTTCTGTGAACCACAGATTAGAAGTAAATTGTCTATGCTATCCTCCAGATTTGTTAGAAGTTCCATATAATAAATCCAAAAAATAAGAAATATTTAGTGAGGGCCATTTATGAATAAATCACTATTTCAGATTTGGTGGGAAATATAAATGAATGTCATGTTCTCTAGATTTAAAAAATAAATAAAATTGGGGAGATATAGCAATAATATAAAAATACAATTAATCATATTGAAAGGCAACTAGGTGACTTATTGGATAAAGTGTCAGAATTGGTATGAAGATGTAAGAAAGACTCAAGTTCCAATCTTTTCTCTGAGACATTAATTTTATGACATTGTATAAATCATCTAATCTCTTTCAGACTCATTTTCCTTTTCTGTAAACTGGTATTAATTTCTATCTCTTAGCATAGTTGTAAAAATCAAGCATCATATGGAATGTACTTTTAAAGCATAAAATACTATATAAATGCTAGCTATTATTGATAAAAATTACTATTACAATAGTACCTGACTCACAAATTTGTTGTGAGAATCAAATTAGATAATATATGTAAAGTGCTTTGCAAAGCTTAAAGTGCTATATAAATGTTATGTATTAAATTAGTAGTTCTATAAAAAGATCATAGATTTTCCACTCCACAAAGAAGCTGATAATATATGCCAAGTGAATTGTGCCCATGTCAAATGCTAAAGGAAACTAGAGAAAGAATGCCACCTTTAAATTCTCCTTCTGGGTTTAGTGATTCAAGACAGCTTTAAAAAAGGAAGTTAAATGTTACATGCATCTTGAAAGATAACTAGGTTTTAGAGAGGCAGAAGAAGAGTACTTCAGGTAAATGTAATGGCATGTGAAAAGCTCTATAAAGTCATTTAGAGATGGAAGGAGCTTCATATCAACTAATAAAATTCTCACATTTTATGAAAAAACCTAGGGCAAAGAAAAAGTAAGTGCTTTTCCACACAGGGAGTAAATACAAAGGGTAAAATTTGAACCCAGATCCTATAACTCCAAATGCATACTGGTTTGACTATATCTCACTGTAATTATATTTATTATAGAAGTATGGTAGCAATGTTATGAAACATGAGATTCATGGACCATAACACTCTTGTGTGTAGCCTGAACAAAATTAAAATATAATTCAGAAATATTTAAGAGAAGAAGTGAAAATACAACAAACCTGGACATATTGTTGAGTCAATAGGTGACTCAATGAAACCCTCATGTATAGTTCAATATAGGTTAGTGGCCCCTGTTTTTATTTGTGTTTGACACTACTAGTGTACAATATGTTTTCAAAGGCGAATGAATAGACACATTTGACTGGAGCAAAAGGGTCATCTGTAAAGCAGAAGAGTTGACTTTGAGACTTTTTTTTAACTAGGCTAGGGAATTTAGACTTTCTCTTACAAGTTACAGAGGTATTGAAAAATTTGAACAGAAATGACATGATGGATAGACTACAGAATGGCTGAAAAGTAGAAGATTATAAAGGAAATAGGAGCATTTAAGGGGCTTTCAATAAGCCAGGTATAAATAAGCTTTTAAGCACAATAGTAACAATAATAAAGAAATGCATCTGAAAAAAAAAAAAAAAACTATTACAAAGGAAGAATCCAATAGAACTATAAGAGTGGGGTCTTCAAAGAAAAAATTACAGAATTTACAAATCAATCTAAGGTCTTGAACTATGATTACAGATAGAATAATATTACAGTATATAAAAGTAGAAAGAATTGGAAGAATGTCTGGTGTAAGACATCCCAAGTTTAAAGGGACTGTAGGATATACAATTAATTATATGTATTGGTAGTTGAATATATTGGACTAAAGCTTGACTTTTAAAACCCATCACAAACTGGCCCCTTCCTTCCTTTTTATCTTCTTATGCCTCTGCAATATAGTATAATTGTCCTTATTCTTTCTCTAAAGGAACATTCATCTGTGGGCTCTGCCTTTTCACTGTCCCTCATATATGGGAATTCCTTGTTCTTCATCTTGGTTTCTAGCTACACTAGCTTATTTTCAAGTCCCACTTCCTGGTTAGAAATCTTTTCCCCTTATTCCTTAATGCTAATGCCTTTCCTCAAGAATTACATCTAAATTATCTTTTATACAATATGTTTGTACAGTTATTCGCATGTTGTCTCCCACATTTGATTGTTAGCTGTTTGAAAACAGGGCCTATTTTTTTTTAACATTTTTTGTCAATATTGAAAATTTCTGTTCCAACTTTTCCCCTCCTACCCTCCACTCCCTCCCCTGTATGTATGGGCAGATAGCAGATAGTCCCATACATGTTAAATATGTTAAAGTATATGTTAAATACGATATATGTGTGTGTGTATACACACACATATATCGTATTTAACATATAACATCTATAACATCTATATATAATATATATTTATACAAGTATATTGCTGCACAAGAAAAATCGGATTTAGAAAGAAGGTAAAAATAATCTGGGAAGAAAAACAAAAATGCAAGCAAACAGTAACATAAAGAGTGGAAATGTTATGTTATGATCCATACTCATTTCCCAATGTTCTTTCTCTGCATGTAGCTGGTTCTGTTCATCATTGATCAATTGGAACTGAATTGGATCTTCTCATTGCTGAAGATATCCATTTCTGTCAGAATTTATCCACATACAGTATTATTGTTGAAGTGTATAATGATCTCTGGTTCTGCTCATTTCACTTAGCATCAGTTCATGTAAGTCTTTCCAAGCCTCTCTGTATTCATCCTGCTTATCATTTCTTACACAACAATAATATTCCATAACATTCATCTACTACAATTTACCCAGCCATTCTCCAATTGATGGACATCCATTCAATTTCCAGTTTCTAGCTACTGCAAAAAGGGCTGCCACAAACATTTTTACATGTACAGGTCCCTTTCCCTTCTTTAGTATCTCTTTGGGATATAAGCCCAGTACTAATACTGCTGGATTAAAGAGTATGCATAGTTTGATAACTTTTTGAGCATAGTTCCAAATTGCTCTCTAGAATGATTGGATCCATTCACTACTCCACCAAGAAAGCATCGGTGTTCCAGTTTTCCTGCATCCCTTTCAACATCAGTCATTATCTTTTCCTGTCATCTTAGCCAATCTGAGAGGTATATAGTGGTATTTCAAAGTTGTCTTAATTTGCATTTTTCTGATTAATAGCGATTTGGAGTACCCTTTCATATGAGTAGAAATTAGTTTAATTTCATCATCTGAAAATTGTCTGTTCTTATCCTTTGATCATTTATTAATTGAAGAATGAGTTGATTTCTTATAAATTAGAGGCAATTCTCTACATATTTTGGAAATGAGGCCTTTATTAGAACCTTTAACTGTAAAAATGTTTTCCCAGTTTATTGCTTCCCTTCTAATCTTCTAATCTGCATTAGTTTTGTTTGTGCAAAAGCTTTTTAACTTGATAGAATCAAAATTTTCTATTTTGTCATCAATAGTGATCTCTAGTTCTTCTTTGGTCACAAATTCCTTCCTTCTCCACAGGTCCGAGAGGTAAACTATCCTATGTTCTTCTAATTTATTTATAATCTCATTCTTTATGCCTAAATCATGAACCCATTTTGATCTTATCTTGGTGTGTGGTGTTAACTGTCAATGCCTAGTTTCTGTCATACTAATTTCCAATTTTCCCAGCAGTTTTTGTCAAATAGTGAATTCTTATCCCAAAAGTTGGGGTCTTTGGGTTTATCAAACACTAGATTGCTACAGTTATTGACTATTTTGTCCCATGAACCTAACCTATTCCCCTGATCAACTAGCCTATTCCTTAGCTAATACCAAATGGTTTTGGTGACTCTGCTTTATAATATAGTTTTAGATCAGGTACAGCTAGGCCACCTTCATTTGATTTTTTTTTTCCATTAGTTCCCTTGAAATTCTTGACCTTCTGTTCTTCCAGATGGATTTTGTTACTTTTTCTAGGTCATTAAAATAGTTTTTTTGGGAGTTTGGTTGGTATAGCACTAAATAAATAGTTTAGGTAGTATTATTATCTTTGTTATATTTGCTCACCCCATCCAAAATCACTTAATATTTTTCCAATTGTTTAGATCTAGCAGGGCCTATTTCTCCCCTTTCTTTTACTTCCCAATGCTTAGCTTGGCCCATAGTAGGCATTTAAATGCTTGTTGACTTCATGTAACTTAAGACATCAAGCCTAGAAATGCTGTTTGAAAGATAATCATCTTGTCTCTAAGGGGCACAATAAGTACAGAGAATGATATAGAAATATGAAATGAATTTCCTGGCTCATCTTCATGTAAAAGGCAAGAGAAAGAAGAGAAAACAATTCAAAAGAGAAAAATAAAAGGAACAATTCAAATGATAGAATAAACATGATAATGTGCAAGTTGACACCCCTTCTCATTCCTTGCTAAGGCTAATATGTCTCCCTCATGCCTTTGATACTATCCTTTTGAATCTTCTTCTATTCTGTCTTTCTCTCTATGTATATCTGCTCTATCTTTTATCCACGATTCCTTCTCTTCTCCTTATCCCCAACCTCCCTTACTTTTCTCTTTTCCCCTTCCAATTACTCATTCTTTTTTCCAATTCTTAAACAGAAGTTCAGATTTCTCATGTATTATAAGAAAAAGAGACAGCTTTCTCTCCTTCTTCTCCTCCTTCTTCTCCTCCTCTTCTTCCTCCTCCTCATCCTTCTTCTTCATCTTCTTCTTCTCTTCTCCTTCTCTCTCTCTTTCTTTCTCTCTTCATCTCTCTCCACTCCCTCCCTCTTTTCTGTCTCTCTGCCTCTCTATCTCTCTCTGTCTCTTTCTTACACACACACACACTACCCACACACTACCCACTATTCCAAGAAAGTCACTAACTGAGACTATCATGCTTTATTTCCTTTCTGCTTCCCTACTTAGCTTCTAGAAAGGGTATCACTTACATATAGCCTCTACTTTCTCACTAATCACTTCTCAAGCACCTGCAATTTAGCTTCTGTGACTAATGAAATTGTTTCTTTTCAGTCTTCTCTTGTCTATAATATTAAAAACTCAGAACTGGTTTCCTTGTTTATAATCTCTTTTCAAAACTCATTTGCTTTTTTTTAAACACTGTAGTTGGGGTAATTTGCCTACTCCATACTCCACTGATTATATTATCCCTAGCCATCTGCAAGAAAAAAAAATCATTCATACATCCCTTTGTTTAAGAATAAGCTGTTCACTTTTTCTTCCTATTTAAGGTGCTGCAGAATTTGCCTCTAACCTTCTGAAGCAAACTCATATCACACTACTCTCTTTTACATGATCTTTGTCAGACAAAATGGAATTATTTGCTTTTTAAAAATTTTGTCCTGCCTTCTTCTGCATTCTGCTGCTTTCCTTGAGCAATCGAATATAATTTCTCAAAATCTTTGCATGCCAAAATATTTCATTTTTTCCTACCTTAAGATCTGTATCAAAAAGAATTATTTCCTATGCGGTCTTGATCTATTTCAATGAAAAGTGATTTCTAAACAGATTTTCTTCTTTCATTCTTTATATACATCTCCTTTGTAATTATTTCACTTTACCTCATAGAATGCTTGTGGATATATTATTTTCCCCTCCTGAATCATAAAGTATTTGAGGACAGGGATGTTTGTGGATATTTTTGTTTTCATATTTTTATTCAGAATAGCTTACTCAGTGCCTCAAGCATATCACACACATGATTTTTACATTTATATAAAAAGAAATGAATGTTCAATAGTGCTGGACCTTGTAGACAATTAAAATGATTAAAGACTGCAAAAAGCCTATTAGATTTGGTTATTTGACTCTGCTGACCTTGGAGATCAGAGTGATGATCTAACAGAAATGTAAAGTTACATGTTCCTCTTATATTTAATGAAGGTAATCAATATAAGTTAGAATCCTTATAAATCAGCTAGCAGTGTACTTCTAGAATAAAAATGCCAGGTATTTGATATATAGAAAGTACAAGAAGAATGCAAATAATATAATTAAGATCACTGCCATGGAATCATTTATCTTTTCAAAGTATTTGATACATGTGGTAGTCTTGGGTACATGGGTTGTCTTTAAGCAACTTCGGAATAAAGTTATATATCAAAATAATAATAACAACAACAATAATAATAACAACAATGGCAGTAATAACTATTATTTAATAGATGCTTTTCAGTTTGCCCTAGGGTAGGGTACTGTTGTATCACTAAATTGCATTTCCAGGATTTTTGTTATTTTTGTTTCCTTAAGCCAGAATTCTCATTTTAAAAATTAAATTCATATACAGTTCTTCTGAGGAAAGGATTTAAGGGTATTCAGATATTATAAGTAACTAGTATCTTATCAGGAATGATGTTTAATGGGATGACATGTTTAGTATTTTTACTCACATCCCCCCAAAATAAAATATTAATGGAGATATTAAAATAACTGTGATATTTTTCCTTATTATATATGTGTAGGATGGCCTCTGCAGTGTCCCTATTCCCAAATCCCATTATTCCGTTCAGCAGTAGGATTAAAACTATTCAATATAACATTACAATTCTACAAGTATCACTCTCCTCTCCAAAGTCAGCAGATTCTATTTCATTTAATAATCATTTTGTAAGTTCACAAACACATCCAAAGAATGGAGGACTCTATTATTATTTCAACTCAACCAAAAAAGACTAGAGAGAACATTCAAAATTTCAGAGTTATTTGTTAATGATGTGTTTTACGTTCATAGTTCTTCTATTTTCCTTCAAATTCCCATCCTTAAAAAAATAAATGAAAAAAATAAAGGTAGCTGCTAAACACATCACTGTTTCAAAATCGGTATAATTTTTGAGGTACATTATGATGAACATGAATTAATTTTTAAATTTTTTTTCTCCATTACATATCAAAACAATTTTTAGCATTTTTTCCTTCAAATTTTGAGTTCCAAATTCTTTCCATCTCTCTAACCCCCTCATTGTGAAAGCAAGTAATTTGACATATGTTATACATTTGTAGTCATGGGAAACATATTCTTATGCAAGTCTTCTGTGAAAGAAAACACAGACAAGAAACCCTCTTTCCCAAAAATAAAAATAAATAAATAAAGAATTATCTTTGATCTGTATTCAGACTATAGAAGTTCTTTCTCTTGAGATCTGGAGAAAGCACCTTTCATCATCAGAAATGTTATGAATTATTGTATTGCTGAGAGCATTAGATAATCACACAATATTGCTGTTAAAGTCTATGTTCTTTTGTTTTTACTCATTTCACTTTGACCAAGTTCATATATGTCTATATGATTTTCTGAGAGCATTCTACTCATTATTTCTTAAAATGCAATAGTATTCCATCACAACCATAAACAACAACTTGTTCAAATATTGCTCAGTTAATGGATATCCCCTCAATTCCCAATCCTTTATGACTACTAAAAGAGCTGCTATAAATATTTTTGTACATATAGGTCCTTTTCCTTTTTGCTTTTTATTTCTTTGGGATACAGACCTACTAGTGATATTGCTTAGCAAAAAGCATACAAGGCTTTATATCCCTTTGGGCATAGTTCTTAACTGCTCTCTGGGATATCAGAATACAATTTCACTAACAATACATTAACATTTTAATTTTTCCATACCCCCTTCAACATTAGTAATTTTCTTTTTTCTGTAATATCTTGTAATATCTGACAGGTGTGAGTAGTGATTTAAGAAAAAAAATCATTACTATAGGAAGCATTGCTTATTTTGTGTGGAAACTGATTATTCATATTTTGTACCATTAATTAATTGAAGAATGGCTTTTATTTCTACACATTTGAATTAATTTTTTAAATGCTTGAGAAATGAAAGCCTTTTCTTAGAAACTCCCTGAATTTTTTTTATCATAATAATGATTTTCAACTGTCTTTTTCTCACCATTCTATTTTCTTTCTGTATATCTTATTTTCTCTCTCTTTTTACTCTGTGCATTCTGAAAAAGTGTTTTGCTTCTGACCTTTATTTCCCTGGAACTACCCTCCCTTTTATCCATTAACTTTTCTTTTATTCCCTTCCCTTCCTACTTTCCCATAAGTAAAACAGATTTCTATACCTAACAAAGTGTGCACATTATTTCCTCTTTCAGCCAATTCTGATGAGAATAATGTTCATCGCCCCCTTCCTAATTCCCCTATTTTCTTCTTTACTGCAAAATCTTTCTGGCCTCTTTTATATCAGGTAATTTATCTCATTCTATCTCCCCTTTTCCCTTCTTTCAGTTCATTCTTCTTTCTAGATAATCATACCCTCACATTAAATTCACACATCTATTTTCCTTCTAACTGTCCTTTTAATAATGAGAAAGTTTTTTAGAGTTTTTTCCATGTAAAAATATAGTCTAACATGATCGAGTCCTTTATGATTTCTTTTAACTATTTACTTTCTATGGTTCTTTTGCATCTTGTATTTGAAAGAAAAATTTTCTATTCAGCTCTGGTCTTTTCACCAGGAACATTTGAAAATCCTCTATTTCATTGAATAACCATTTTTCTTCTGAAGAATTATATCTTCTATAAATTCCCCCTGGGTAGGGAGCCATTTAAGATTTACCCTTTGGGGTAAAACAAGCTTTTTTTTTTTTTTTTTTTCTTTTTTACCCCAGCGTCATCATCTGAAGATAAACTGCAGTCTTCCCTATTCCACGGTAAGTTTCTATGATTAGGTTCTTTCTCCTTTTCCGTTTTTTTTTTTTTTTTTTTTTTTTAAATAAAACATATTAGTGTAAGCATCTTTAATCGTGGGGTAAGGAATGATGTGTCTAGTTTCACTTTAGGTCTCCTCTCTGACCCAAAATCCCAAACCAAAAGGTCTCCCTACTAAAAGTTCTGGCACTCAGCATCATCTCTGCCCTACAGTCTCTGCAGTTACCAGATATGCTGGCTCCTTCTAATCCGGGGACCCATTTTAACAGCACTTCTGGGCCAGGTGTTCCTAATCAGCTAAGGTACACTCAGTCTTTGCAGACTCAGACCCCCTTTCTCCGCGATGTCTTAGAGGTGAAAAATTGTTGTGGTTGCAACTGAGACCCCAGAGAAAACCAGCTTGCCCCAGGGGTCCTCACTTGGTGTTTCTGAAGAGCAAGCCTGGAGGGGTTTGCACTTCACACAGGTTAATCCCTGGCCTGGGGTCTTTCTTCCCATCTTCTCAGGTGGTCCCAAGAGGACCCCAGTTTTGTCCCAAGTCATCTTGATTTTTTACCAGTCTGTGTTCACCCTGAGGTGCAAATTTGTTCTGTTTGTGGGAGAAATTGGGAGACCTTGTAATTTACTGACCTACTCTACCATCTTCCCAAAATCCTCACACACACCCCCCCCCCCACCGCCTCAATCGTTTATCACTACCCGATCTGGATATTCTGGGCTACTTGTTTTTTTCTAATGTGATATTTTACACAGTCTTTTATTTATTCATTTTTTTGATTTTGTTTGATTGTTTCTTGACATCTTACAAAGTCATTAGCATCCACTTGCTCAATTCCATTTAAAAAAAAATTATTATAGCTTTTTATTGACAGAACATATGCATAGGTAATTTTTTAACATTGACCCTTGCAAACACTTCTGTTCCAACTTTTCCCTTCCTTCCCTCCACCCCCTCTCCTAGATGCCAGGCAGTCTCATACGTATTAAACATGTTAAAGTATATATTAAGTGCAATATATATGTGTACATATTTATACAGTTCTCTTGTTGCACAAGAAAAGTTAGATTTAGAAAGGTAAAAATAACTCGGGAAGAAAACAAAAATGCAAGCAAACAACAACAGAAAGAGAGTAAATGCTATGTTGTGGACCACCTTCATTTCCCAGTGTTCTTTCATTGTGTGTAGCTGCTTCTGTTCATGACTGATTAATTGGAACTGATCAATTCAAATTTAAAAAAATAATAATTTAACCTAAATACAAAATGAAAGACAGAAAAGAAAAATAAAAGAAAAAAATCATTGTTCATGTGCCCAGAAGAATATTAGGGATGATTCAAAATATGTATTAAATCTGCCTTTCCAGAAAGCATATATAATAATAGAAGAAAATATATTCATTACCATCTTTTTTTTTTCCTTCCTTTTAGGTTGCTCTTTTGTTCTTTGCTGTGCACTTTTTATTTTATTCTTTTTTTCCCCTTTCATTTCCCCCACATCCCCCAAACAAGCTGCAGTTAAGCATATGCACACACAAGTATATCTATTTATAACCCACCCACACACCTGCATATACCTAAATGTATACATATAGACAGACACATATACACAAATGTAAACATGAATTTAAAACAATATTGAAATGGCTGACATATAATGATTTCTCTCTTGATTGAATCTCTAATTTTGACTTTGAGATCAATAATTACTAGCTTACTTTTCTTTATTTCTAATAAATTTTCCTAAATCCTTGCTGTAGCATTTTTGTTTATCTCTTGTTTTCTATCCCTGCTAATAACTCCTCCACTTTAATTCTGCTCCTTAACTTGCCTTGCTATTACTTAACCTACCCCCACCCACAGATCCTTCTCTTATCTTCTCTTCCCAACCTTTCCTTCATTCTTTATCCTATTCTCATTAATCTACACACCTTATCCCACTCCTGTTAATCTAAACACTCTTTTGCACCTCACTTTATTTTATTCTTTCCTTCCCTCCCCTTCTCTCTTTTCTCTTAATCTATATACCTTGTCCTACTGTCATAACTTTACACATACTTCTATACCACACCTTATCCTTTATCCCTTGCCCATTAATCTAAAAACCTTGTCCAAGTACCATAAATGTACACATCCTACACACTCCCATTTATTATATTCCCTCCCTCTTCCCTCCCTCACTTATTTCTTTATAGATTTTAGAGGGTTTTATAGGCTTCATAGTATGAATTCCCATTCCTAATGTATGTAAATTTTCAGAACTATGAGCCCTCTTCCCACCTTAATGCCTCTGTGTCTATTCTTCCTCTGCACCTCTTTATATAACTTAATTACTCTTTTTAGCTTTTTAGAGTCAAACCATCCTCAACATAGCCCTAATCTTTTTTTTTTTTTTTGCACTACCTAATAACTGATAGCAATCTTAAATATATATAGTTCCAGGCCCCACCCCCCAAAAAAAATTCTGTATTGAGTCCCTTGAAATAAATCTTTGATGTTGACTCTTTGATATCAAATTTTTTATTACCTTTAGATTTGATCAAAAATCAGAAAAGCTGCAATTTTATTAAATATCAATTCTAATTTTTAAATAATTATTTTCTTCTGTGAGGTCTTGTACCTCCTTTTCCCATTTGACCTATCCTACTTTTGAAGGAGTTGTTCTCTTTAAGGAGTGAAATTTTTACGTCTTTTTTCATTTGCTTGAAATCTGCTTTTCAAGATATCTTCTCTACAAAAGATCTTTATGTGTCTAACAATTTGGTGTATTGTTCTAGGCTATTATTTTCTTCAGAAATTTGTGTACATCTTTTCCCAAGCTATTGTACAATTTCTTTTTTTCATGATTTTCTTACATCCCTCTCATTTCTCTGCCCAATTTTTCCTTTAGCTCTAACTTGGTGTAAAAAATACTTTTTGAAGTTTTCCATGGCCAAGAATAAATTTATATTTTTCTTTGAGGCTTGAGATGCAAAAATTCTGATTTTGTCTTCTTGTCCTGAGTATGTGTTTTGATATTTCTTGTCACCATAGTCACCATGGTCAGAATTTTTTTCTATTGTATGCTTATTTTCCAGGCTGTTTTTTGACTTTTAAGCTCTGTGCTTAAGTGGGTCTCTGAAGAAGGCATTGTCCCAAACTTCAGGTTTTTTGTTCAACTGTTTTCAGAAGTAATTCTGAGGACCTGTAAGATTTTGATTCTTGCAAGGGGGTATTATCTTGGGAGAAACGTGTTGGCAAACTTCTTGTATTATGAACTGGTTTGTGAAGGACCATAAACATTCTTTCTTTTCTTTTCTTTTTTTAATAATAACTTTTTTTATTTTTCAAAATACATGCAAAAGTAGCTTTTAACATTCACCCTTGCAAAATCTTGTGTTTCATATTTTAAACATGTGCAATTCTCTAAACATATTTCTACATTTATCATGCTGGACAAGAAAAATCAGATCAAAAAGAAAAAAAGGTGAAAGAAAAAAATACAGGCAAGCAAAAAACAAAACTAAAAATGTGAAAATATTATGTGTTGATCCACATTCAATTCTCATAGTCCTTTCAGTGCATACAAATGGCTCTTCCTCACAAGTCTACTGGAATTGGCCTGAATAATTTCATTGTTGAACAGAGCCAGGTCCATCAGAGATGATGATCACATAATTTTGTTGCTGCTATATACAATGTTTTCCTGATTCTACTCACTTCACTCAGCATTAGTTCATGAAAGTCTCTACAAGCCTTTCAGAAATCTTTCTGCTGATCCTTTCTTATAGAACAATAATTTTTTATAACATGCATATACCATAACTTATTCAGTTATTATTCTCCAACTGATGGGCATCCACTCAGTTTCCAATTCCTTGACACCACAAAAAAAGACTGCTACAAACATTTTTACACAAGTGGGTCTTTTTTCCTTTTTTTTATAATCTCTTTGAGATACAAATCCACCACAGATATTGCTGGATCAAAGACCATGCAGTTTCATAGCTCTTTGGGCATACTTCCATATTATACTCCAAATACAGTTCACAACTGTACTAGCAATGTGCTAGTTCTTGGTCTTCCCACATACCCTCCAACATTTATCACTACCTTTTAGCCAATCTAAAAGATATGAAATGGTACCTTAGAGTTGTCTCAATTTGCATTTCTCTGATCAATAGTGATTTGAAAATGTTTTCATGTGACTAGAAATGACTTTAATTTCTTCATCTGAAAATTGTCTATTCATATTCTTTGATCACATAACACTTTTTCAACCCTAGAATTATGACCAGAATCCTGTTTCCCAGCATCTACAGATTCTGTCCTGCTAGTGTGTAATGGGCTGATACTCAAGTTGATGCACTGAGATCCCAAGCAAGTGAGGCTAAATAGTAATTGGACCATACTCTATGAATATGTATGCTTGGAGAAAGAAAGGTCCCGCCCACTCTTTGTGCAAGTCCTGATGTGTTGTATAGTAAATGATGATTTTGGTGGGTGGAGGCAGAGGGATAGGAAGAGAGGCAGGGAGAGACTGTTGGATGGTTTCTTATCGCAGCTTCTCACATTGCTATGGTGATCCCCCTTCACCCCTGCTGTCTGGGTCCTATCACAGCTGCCCATATTGCTATCGTAATCCCCCTTCATCTCAAAAAGAATAAAGATTGAAGAATTTCCCTTAACCTGAATTCCTGACTCTGGCTGATTTTAAAATACACGATCATCACACTAGTGCTTTTTCTCCCACTGGAACTAAGATTTTGGACTGTGAGCTGGATCCAACTACAGGAAATGTGCCTGTAAAGAGACCTGTTGCCTGCAGAAGTACCTCTGTAAACGTCCCTTTAACCTGTTTTCTAATCCCCTTACTGTCTAGAAAATGCCACTATTGTCACTGATTCCATAGCTCCCAAGACTTGCTTCTGATTTGCTGGAATCTGTGTTGCTGCAGTCTGCAGTGGATTGTGGTTTTATCCTGGTACAACTTACATTTTTTATGTAGCTGCTAAATTGTCTTAGGTTAGAAAATTGTTGCATTACATCTTTTTGTACGTTCTTCATTTCTCAAATTTATTTAGACATTATTTGATAATATTTGAAGGGGGGAAAGTTCAGGCAAGTCGCTGCCTTTGCTCTGTCATCTTTATTCTGC